>NC_141250.1:6023649-7313649 GCF_054856555.1 Leptonotus elevatus | reverse complement strand
AGGTGGCGATGTTAGAATTTGCCGTCTACGCCACGATTCCCTTTGACGATAAATGAAGGTATATTTACAAAATTGCTGGAATACCATATTTTGAATGTCAAGAACTTCAGTAAAGTGGCACCTAAAAATTAACATGTCGCAATTCACTAAGGTCATAGAATTCGGAATGAGCCCAATTATATAGTATTGACAGTTTGCGTAAAAATATCTTTAAATAACCTTTTTATTTGACCATTTACTGTATGACTCAAACATCTTCTAATTGGCATTTTAACACATCAGATGTTCACAATGGGTACTCCTGCACGCCTGTGGCCAATACTACTCAGACTGGATTAGAGTTCAATTTCACGCCCTCTGTCTGCGGCTGTGACATCAGCGCACAGTGTCTACGTGAAGAAGGGACTGTGCAGTTAAATTTTTCGGCTACACGTGGCAGTAGCAATTTGAAATTCAACTGCCTACATTGAGCAGCTTTAAGCTTTACAGTGTTTAATGTTAACATTTACACTCTTGAAAATAAAAATTTAAGCGCATCACTACGCAGCTGTTATCATGGTATCCTCATTGAAAACGTCGTATTATTTTAAAGCCCATGTTAAACTCAAGGTTCTGCGGGTCAGATCCTTACTTAGATGATATTTTTAGCAGTCCACGAAAACTTTAAAATTAAGAGGATCGCTACAAAAGCACAACAGCACACATTGTATATTATTTGACAAGAAGCATAATGCACCACAAATGTAATACAGTTTATTGTGAACATAGTTTGACTGAAACACAACCTGGTTTTACAGTAATTTTTCAATAATAATTGATGCGATAATAAGCTATTTTTTTGTCTTATTACTGAATGTCTGCTTGTCTCTATTTTCCAAGACTATTGGTTATTAATAATGACCAATGGTTAGAATTTGTGGTGTTTTATGATTGTCTACAAGCAACAAATGTCAACTATAATATTGTTTTTTAATATTGAAATTAATCGTATCAAATCGAAAATTGTATCGCTGCCAAACTTCGAACCGTATCGAACCGTTCTGCTCTGAAAGATATGTTTTTTCAATCGAATCGCAACCTGTGTATCGAGAGACATATCAAATCGGATTCATGTCAGAGATTGCCACCCCTTAGTTATACATTTTTATTATCAACAAATTGATAAAGCCACAGTTCTGAGGCTCAGGATTTGAATCTTGGCTCCTGTGTGTTATTATGTTCTCTTTGTGCTTGCATGAGTTTTCTCCAGGTACTCTGAGAAGTACTTGGAGACTCTTGTCCATAGGTGCAAATATGAGTGTGAATGTTTGGGTGTCTATACCGTATGAACTCCGTGATTATTGACTATCGACCAGTCCAGGGTGTACCTCACGACCACAGGCTCCAGCTCACGAGTGACTTAAATGTAAATTTCTCAAAATAAACACTGCTTTGAAATCTGAACAAAATGAGGGTTGACAAGCATTTTCAAAAAAAAAATAATAATATACAGGGGCTCTATTTTTGTAGACAGCGCACATACGCTTGGTGTAAAAAACTGACGTATCTTGATTTTTGTGCCAGGCAAGTCTAGTTGACTGTGTTTGGTAATTTGGCAGACCGCACCGCGCCAAGCTGGGTGTTCCAGTGGGCCCAGAGTATTTTCCTTTACATGCCCGTCAAACCTGACAATTTGGTGACTAAAACTAGACTAATCTTTAGACCAGCTAAAAGCTGGTCTGAGTTGTGGTGCAGGTTGGTGTACCGCAACTTTGGTGAACTTGAACGAGATGCAGGTAGACAGATTCTGAGCTCCGCGGACGTGTGTGATAGATGTCATCATATTTACATATTTACATAACGCATTATTGTTATCATCTATATATTTTTTCTTAATTCTCCCCCTGGCCGTACCACGATGCACAATCGGGGGTGGAAGGCAGCCAGGAGCCTACTTCAAGGCAAATTTACATCATCAGCAAGTGTAATTCTTCTTACGGTTTCTTATAAACGTAATTTGTGAGCATCTCTTGCATTGACATCAGCTAGTCAGTTCTGCTTCTGCCATATAGACCTTGCATGCTCTCTGCTGCGCTGAATTTAAAGGGAATGGGAGGTGTTGCTTCCATTGGCCAGGAAACAAGTCGGCTGTGTCAACTCCAACAACGCCCATTTCTAACTGCACATGTCTATAAAATTGCCAAAAGCAAGAAAACTCCACCCATGTGCACAGTTGGACTGCGCTTTGCGCTAAACTTGCACTGGGCATGAAATTGGGCCCCAGGTGTTATTCTAAGAGAGGCTCTAATGAAAATTAATTGCTTCAAGATGGCTGCCCAGACATCTATCTAAAGGCCTAGGGAATCTAAGAGGGATTCACATTTTGCACCATCACAAAGGGCATCCAACAAAATGTGATAAAGCTAAATAAACATTGTGGACTAATAGCAATGTGTCTTATCAAATAAGTTACCTTTGTTGATTGCAAAATACATAATAATTGTAGATGAGTCTCCAAAGGAGGTATAAAATATGATTATGTCAATAATAATAATAATTCAATCAGTCAGATGAGGAAAAAGTGCAGTTCTATGAAGAGGAATCATTCATCTTAATTGATGAAACCATAAAAGAGTTGTTGAAAATGTGCATAATCAAATGTGTAATCAAGAACATAATTTGAACAATAGTACAATTTGTAAGAAGATTGCTAGTAGCTATAGACTAACTGCTACTGGTCAGTTCCTAACAGTCAAATAATTCATTCTCTTGCACGTATCCGAGGTCAGGTTGCGAGCGCAGCAGCTTGATCAGGAAAGCCCAGACTTCCCTCTCCCTTGCAATTTCGTATAGCTCCTGAGGGTTCCTGAGGCATTCCCATGCCAGCCATGAGACATAGTCTCTCCAGCGTGTCCTGGGGCTTCCTGTGAGACGTGCCTGTGAGACACCTCATCACAGAGGCCTCCAGGTGGCATCCTAACAAAATGTCCAAGTCACCTCATCTAGCTCCTCTCAATGCGGAAGAGCAGCGTCTCAACTGAGCCCCTCTTGGACGACCGAGCTTCTCACCTTATCTCTAAAGCACACATCCCACTAAGGCAGGGGTGGGCACACTCGGTCCTTGAGGGCCGGAGTCCTGCAGATTTTGGATGTTTTCCTTTTCCAACACAGCTGATATACGATCAGCTCATCAGCAAGCTCTGCATAAGCTTTGTAGCGATCCTGTTGATTGGAATCAGCTGCGTTGGAGCAGGGAAACCTCAAAAACCTACAGGACGCGGGCCCTTAAGGATGGAGTTTGCCCACCACAGCACTAAGGGGTGAACGTTTGTGAATGTAACAAATGTCGATTTCTCATTAGGGTTTGTTCAAGGTTACAACGTTCGCCAGACATTCGCCAAATATTTAGTTTTTTCTTATTCCAAGGATTTTTTTTTTTAATGTTTTGAACAGTCTGTACTAGGGCGTCCAGTATCCAGGAGCACCACTCATGATATCCCTTGGGGAACACGGTCGAACGGCTTCTCCAAGTCCACAAAGCATATATAGACTCTTGAGGACCAAGGGGAGGGTGGAGGGTGGTCTGCTGTTCCACAACCAGGACGAAAAACCACACTGTTCCTCCTGAATCTGAGAATATATGACAAGCACAGAAGTCCTAGAACAGTGCTCGGATTTTGACAGAGGAGCCGTTCCTCCCAAGCACACCCTTCCAGGTCTCACTGTTCACGAGGAAGTCCCCAAAGGGACTGCTCTCCGGCATCCCCTCCAAAGACTCTATCTATAGCATAGGTGTCAAACTCCGGTCCTGGAGGGCCGCAGTCCCTCAGGTTTTGGATGTTTCCGTTCTCCAACACAGCTGATATATGATCAGCTCATTAGCAAGCTCGGGATAAGCCTAATAACGATCCTGCTGATTGGAATCAGCTTGTGTTGGAAGAGGGAAACCTGCAGGACTATGGCCCTCGAGGACCGGAGTTTGACACCTATGATCTATAAGAAGAGTAGGTACTCTGAAATGCTATTTAGTGCATAGGTGCAACCAACAGTCAGGATCTTTCCCTCCACACGTCCAATGTACAGGCACCGAGCCAGGGCCCATAAGTATACCCACACATGCTCGGCACCTCCCTCCATGGGCAACTGCGTGTGGACGTGTGACCAACACCTCTTGAGAGGACTGGTACTGGAACCCAAGCTGTGCATCAAAGAGAGCCCGACTACATCTAGCCGGATCTCTCAGCTTTGCACACCAGCTTAGTCTCCTTCCAGAGAAGTGACATTTCACATCCCTAGAGCCAGCTTCTGTAGCCAAGGATTAAACTGCCAAGGTCCCCGTCTTGGGCCACTACCCAGCTCTCTGCACGGCCAACCTTCTAGGCCCCTCCCATAGGTGGTGAGCCCATGGGAAGGGGGACCCACATTGCTTATTCTGGCAGTGTGAACCAGGCGTTTGCCAATGAGTAACACATCCACACCTGGCACCAGTGACCAACGTCCGGACAAGGGAAATTGAGGGACACATATTTCATTCATCATAGTACTTTGTCTGGTCCCTCACCTAGGTTTTCTTGAGGTTCTCCTGGCAAGGTATAAAGCCCCACACAACTTTGCTCTTAGGATCATTGGGACACACAAACCCCTCTACCACGAGAAGGTGACGGCTCAGGAATGGGACTACCGGTATATGCATTGTTTTATGTATTTTGTGTTATAGTTTAACTTTTTGTGCTTTGTATTTGTATGAGTTGAAATACAGTGTTAACTAATTACACTGGCATGACAGCTATTTGCAGCGTAAACTTCTTTTTATCGAGGTAATAATGGTTATTTCACACAACTTATTTTTTTTACTTACGTGAATTCAGTGTTCATTTCTTTTTATACCTGTGTTAATTTAGCACGAAATGAAAATGGATGAGGTACATATGTACTTGTATGTGGCATTAATAAGTTCAGAGCAATTTGAGAGTGAGTGTTTTACTTTGTTCTTGTGTCAGTAATAAAATGTAATATTTTGCACTTGTGTCCTTAAGTACAACTTCCTTCTGGATGACTGTAGAGCTAATAAAGGTTTTATGATATCGACAGTGACTCTGGAACAGATTAACTCAATTTCCTTTATTTCCTGTGTGGAATAAAATTGTTTAGATGGAGGTTGACCAAAATGGGCTGACATTGCTGTTTTTTTATGTTTTAAATGAGCCTATGATAATACCTTTGTGTGCAATTAATGGCATGAAGTGAAATAGCAGGTGAAATCCTGACATCCACAAGATCTTCCTTTTGTGAACAAATCCGACACCTTTTTCATTTTATATCCGTCTCCCCTGGCATATTATTCCCAATTACCATTATATACTATGTGTGTGCAAAGCTGCTGAGCTTTTGACATTGGGTCAAGGACATGTAGCAGTTGACAGATAAGACACATCTGTTCTCTCTGACATATTTTAAAGCGCACATTGGATTTAGGCGAGAAGGAAGCAGGGGGATCACATCAAAAACGCTGCTTTTAGATCGGCGTATTGCTATCCAAGGTGTAAATCTGAGTGAGGCCTGAAGTTTCTCTCTTGCATGTAATGGTCAACGTGTCCCGAGGGTGCATCCACACAAACAGGAAGATAGATGAGGAGATGGTGGGGATGAATGAGCTTCATTCAAAGTGTGTAGGGCATACAATTAATTTTAGCACTTACTGCTAATGGTAAATACAATAGCGTATATGTAGAGGAGCGTTACGCCTACCTGATTCCACATCTCTGTGGAGTTGTACATACATCCTCATTATGACCAATGCCATTTTAATCATGCTGTAATTAACTGTGCTTTAATTTGAATTAAACAGTAGTGCAGAATAATGAGGCTCAATGGGTATTGGGGCTGTTGTTCCATGCCTAGAAGACGATGTCTATCATCACAACTGCCAAAGAGAATGTGTTTTTTTATTGTACGGTAAGTAAAAATAACAAAGACAACTGAGTTGTTGACTGCAAACTACAAGTATTACTATGTAGGAAATTTAATTTTGAATCGCGACTATCACGTGTGACCGAAAAATTTAACTGCTCACTCCCTTATTCGAGTGCACTCCTACAAGCACAAAATGTATTACTGAAGACAGTGCAGAGACTGGAATCTCATAACCAATTACTGTAGCTCTATTTATAGGGGTAAGAAAGGTTTTATACGGCCGTGAATGCTCTTGCCATAGTACTGTTCCCATTCCGCTAGCATACTACAATAAGATAGCTAACAATAGGCTAGCTAACAATAGTTACAATAGGCTATCATCACCGGGCGACATTTAGCCTGAATGGAACACCACTAGAATGCGTATGACGTCACATCTGCAGACATAGGGTGGGAAATTTGAACCCGACTCCAGTCTGACAGCTATTGGCCAGAGGCTTGTAGGAGTACCCATTGTGACCAGCTAAAATGTTAATCTGCTAATTAGAAGATTTTTGAGTCATAAATGGTCAAATAAAAAGGCTACTGTAAAGATATTTTGTGGCAAAATACATAGAACAGCTTTAATGCTAAATGCTGGTTGACTATCTAGTTTAAATATGGGGTTAATGTGGTGTGACAATTTTATGACCGTTAACATTTTGTCTGTAAAGTTAATACTGTGAAGCTTTTCTAATGGCAGTATAACTCTGGAATGGTCTATTTTTATTTCTATTATTTTCAGTTGAAAAAAAAAAGTCAAATAATTTACCATAATAATAAATCCATACTTGTAATCTATTTCCAACATAGGGGGTTTAGGATGTACTGTATTGTAATTTTGTTACTACATGGTAGAAAGCTGAATCTGTGAGTTAAGTTAGAATGATAGTGTAGTAAACGATAGTCTATCCCGTACGCAGTACAGCCATGACTAAAGAAAACATTCATATGATGAACACCACTACAATAGGTCATAAATATAAAGCAATCCAATGACTAAACAGTAAGTGCTATTTGAGCTTGGCTTCTTGTGCCGACGTATTCTTACGCCACTGCACAAATGAGCTCACTGAGCGTGTTGATTGAATTTATAATCTTGGAATGGTAAATCTCGATACTGTCATAAACTGAGAGCCCCAGTAGTGTGAATCCAAAATGAGTATTATCGCGATTTGTATAGACCATCATTTTGAATTGTTCCATATGATATCTTGGATCGGACTGGTTAGAATTGTACAAATGTTAGAGAAACGTTAGGAATAAATCTACTAATGGAGGTTATGTGTTAATTACCCTTTCTGTGTGTCATTGGTAACACAGTGATGGTTGAATGTTCCAAACATCTGCACACCCAGAATTCCATAAAGCAAGAGAAAAAATAGCAGGAAGATTGATACACTCCAGATCTGCTCCCCAGAGCGCCTGCCAACAACAACAAGAATTCATAAACATATTTTAGTGAGCTAGTTCTTTATACACAATCAATTTTGGTAAGAATAAAATGCTCAATTGTACTTAAGAATGTTAGTGATGCGGGAGCGAGGAAGCTCAAAGCGGAAGTAGATCCTGAAGGCCCGGATCATAATGAGCGCTCTGGGGATTCTCAGCATACCCCATGGAGACATCTGATCCACAAGTTCCGCTATCTCAAACACCTCAAAACAAAGAGAGTCGGATAGTTGAAACTGTAGCATGCCTTAAGTAAAGCTGTCGAAGCAAATTCGAGGCGGTACAAAATACAAGTGCAGTAAAAATAGTAAATGTCGCAATATACCTGCAACACCAGGGACACCCAGATGAAAAACACCATGAATCCATCAAACATGCACCAGCGATCTTTCACATAGGAGTTATCCCCCTGTGCAGAGAGGAGGAGGAAATGGCAACGGAACAAATCAACAGTTAAAACAGGAATGTACAAAGTAACACTTTTAATGATGAGAAGCAGCCCACGGCTTTCCTTTGTATCGCGCGCGCGCACACACACACACACATGGTACAAGCTCTATTATAAAGAGCAGCCAGGAGCATGTCAGGAATTAACACCCAGCCCATACAGCATCAACACATCATCATCAACAAACACACAGACGTGTAATAGTGACAAAAAGTAATTAAAAAACAGTACTGTTAGAACAGGGCTAAATACCACATTACACAACTTTAGCTAAAATGGCTACCACATTCTCCAATGAAAACAACCAAAAGAATTGGTAAAGATTCCATCCATTCATTTTCTATACCACTTATGCTGTTCAGCGTCACAGGGAGCTTTGATACTATCCCAGCTGATTTGGAGTAAATGACAAACTACACATTTACTTATCACCAGTCAATCACAGGGCACATTTAAATGTGTATTCAAGGATCTTCTTCAAAAGTAGAAGCCAAACGTCCGTTTGTCAGTTTTTGAAAAATGCGCATGCGGAAGACCATCCTACCAGCTCTCCTGCTCATCCGGGGGGGAAACGCCTACACTCTAAAAATGGGAAGTGATATTTACTTGAAAAAGCCTAGTAATAAAATAAGTAAAATTTACAAGAAGATTAACTAGAATTTCTGATGTGGAAAAACTTTACTACATTTTTTCCAAGTAAATCAAAAGTCGGGAACATGCGAGCTCATCTTCATCAGTCTCTGCAGCCGGCCTAACTTCATAGACAGATGTCCTCTTGCCCCGGGATTACATTGCATGCGTGTGCGTCTCCGCTACGCTGCGTCTTGACTGCGTGCTCCGGACACGTCAATTTTAGGGACAAAACTCACTGGCTGTGCACAGCTGCAGTCCGGCAGCCAGAGGTGGTAAATCTAGCTCCAGAAAGTAAAAACCCTGCCACAGTTTGGCTTTAGCCCTTAGCTTAGTGCTAGCTAGCTCCCTAGCAGGTCAACGAGCACCATGGGAGCTAGCTAATTAGCACCTGAGGCTAAAACCAAACTGTGGCTGAATTTTTACTTTCTGGACCTGGATTTAGCACCTCTGCCGGCAGCTCTGTTGCCGACAACTTCCCGCCGTGTCTTGCGTGATCGTGCGCGATAATGTGTAATAGCTACAGTATATAGATAAGAAAAAGATTAATCTAATCACCAAAAAATAAGTTGTCTTCAGTTAATATACTCAATAGGTTTTCTCTTTACCAAAATCCTACAAAATCCTGTGTAAATCTTCTGATTTTCAGCATTCCACCCATATGGGGAAGCAAACGGTTTTCGACATGATAAGCCGAGGAAAATGACAAAAGCCCCGAGGTATAAACAAAGTGAAATGTCAAGGGGACATTGAATGCAGAAGGAGAGTATGAGGAAGAAAGACTGCAAAATAGCAGGGTGTGAGATGAACACCATAACAAACAAAAGCATGAAATTGACTTATTTGTTCATCCAGTCACACATATTCCAGTATAGGTTTTATAATTTACATTTGAAAGAGTCATTGGGGCCACAGTCAAGTATTATAGAGCAATCATATAATTTTTTTCTAGAATGAAAGAAGGATTTTAAAAGGCTCCAATGCGTTTTTCAACCATTGGCGAGTCAAAACGTGTCCTCATTTGCCTCCTTGTTTGTTATGCTTTACATGCCAAGTTAGCTGTCCACACTTTATACGGCTCCCAGCTGTCCCTTCCTAGATGCTTCGGTTGAATCTTTTCTGGCTCCCTTAGAACAGTAAACTTTACTGCAGTTTACTGAATACTTATATTCAAACATTCATTTTCCCCTAGGACACACTAAGGATCGTGTGTTAGGACCCCCACATACGTAGCGATGCGTTGGAAATCCACTGCACAGTTTTGAAGTGTGCAGGGTTCTGCCACAAGATTTGAAGATATGGTGGGGTCTACTCTTGGCAACTGGTTTTGCAGCGATTCTAAATTTGTATTGCAATTGCACGATGTGGCGACGTTGCAAATTAGAGCTAATCAAAATGCACATGTTTTCACACAGGTGAAAAATCTATTTCCAGGTTTTAAGTGAGCGAGATGCAGCTACCCGCCGCAAAATCATAAAAATACAGTATATGCAGTACAAATACTGCATATTATGTTTTACAAAAATACATATTCAAGGCTCAACATAAGCGTATTTGCATCGCAGTTTGCGACTCAAAACCTTTACTTCAGGTCCCTGGGCTCATCAAAATGAGTGCATTGTTCCTTAATTGAAATCTCATTAACAAAATTGCACCTCATTCTTGAACAGGTTATTTCGAGCCTTGATATTTACAATTTCCTATGTGCATCTGGATGAAATAGCAAATTTGTGGTCAAAATGTTCGTGAGCGGTGCGCACCTCGCTGGGTTCATTCAAGTGAATGTGAGCAAGCCCCGCCTGCCTTTAAATATAATTAGCCACACTTTCTTCTTTATTATGGTCTTCGTTCTGTAGGAACCTGCGTCTTCCTTGAAACTCTCTTTTTACAAATTAGAAAAACTGATACAAATTGGAGAGCCTCTCAACACAATGGCTGGGACCGTCCGCTTTGGAAGCATCACACAGTGTGTAGTGGCCTTTAGTTGGTGCCTGTCTCAGCTCCTATTTAATTCTAACTTAAAAAAATGTAAAAAAAATAATAATAATGTGTGTGATAATAATAATGTAAAAATGAATATTTTGCTAACATTAACATTAATTTTGATGAAGACTACTAAGGATTAAAGAAAATTCATCTGTTCGTCACCGTTGAATAGAAGTCGTAGCGCTGGTCACTACCTTGATAATTCCCCTGATGTGCATCTTGGCGATCATCTCGGCCGTGTACAGAAACATGAGCAGCGTGTCCAGCGTGAATGTCACATACTGCAGGGGCGGGTAGTGCTCAAATGTCTTGGGGGTGTTCATGCACACCGAGATGACGCTGATGATGGCGCAGGCTCTCAGCAGGGTATGCACCCACTACAGGAAGTTGAGAGACAATTTGCATAGTTTCTTATGCTTGCTGAGTTGTGTATTTAAAAAAGAAATTGATCCAGCAAAGTCACCAAAATACTCAGTACAGTGTCATTTTTATTGTGTTTTAGTTGTACCAGTATTCAGTTTTGTGATAAAGCAAATAATTCATCTTTATACTTGTACGACAGTTGAGCATGTTCAATTATTTTATTTAAACAATGCCTATTGTAATGTACAGTTTATAATTATTATTTTTTTGTTACAACAACATGGAAGTCAGCCAGGGTCATGGAAAAGATTGTGTTTCACTACGGACAAGTTGATAAAAGTTCACTCACTGGTTTGTTGATCCAGAAGATGTCCGCACTGTCTGCTAGGGTCTCATCAGGCCCAAAGTCGGTCATGGGCTGGGTCTCGACCCTAGAGCTTTGTTTCCTCTTAAGCATGCTGGGGCTTGCCGTGCTATACAGAGAGTGGATCTGACAGAGAAAGAAGGTAGACCACATAGTAATCAAAGCTACACCAGGGAGACCGCAACATTCTGTATCTGTGTTTAAGTCCAAGCAGTATTATGTGGATTCAGGTTAACCTTAAATTGTTAATTATTCAATCATATTTAGTGTTGCTCAGAGGCAGATTATCTGCACTAACTAAACATCCATGACTACATTGATAGTGTTTGTTTGTAATCAATATTGATACAAGTGCTAGCTCAATGTTACATTTAAGTACACAGACATTTGAAGAAATTGTGGTAATTATGATATTGTTTTATGTAAAGAAAAATTACCCGGACTTGAACTGTCAGAACAGAGTTGTATTTCTAAATGTGTTCAACACATGACGCTATCATGTTACATGACAAAGCACACGTGGGACAACAGCAGGACAAGTGTATTCACGCTGGAAGATGTCCAGCAACTTACCAGGCGACGAGATCACGCATGATCATCATCATGCAGTATAAGCAAGTGTGAGTCTTGGTTACTTGAGCGTGTGTGTGTGTGTGCACAGCGGATTAAAAAAGTTGTGTTGACTTTTTAAATCCGCTGCATAAAGTGGAAAAGGTGTGTACAGGCTGTGTGAGCATATGAACAGAAGAAGAAGAAATGACACTCTGAATGGAGACAAAGCGCACATACCAAAGGGAAAAGTAAAGCTGAAATTGCTCCAGCACTGCACATAACATGCGATCAGGCATACCCTGCAAATAACACACAACAGTTAGTCAACATCATGGTTTATATGGCGTACATTTACACCATACCCACATCTACATTACGCTCAGAAAGACAGGAATGCCCACCACATCTGACATCACGGCATATATACGAGACGCTCTGTGAATGGGTGACCGATTGTGGAGGAGGAAGATGGGGCGGACAAGAAGGCAAATTGAGGTGACTCACTGTGAGGCTCCTCATTGGTGCGTTCATCCCCAGGGCGCAGAGAGGTGGAGGGACCAACCAGAAAGAGCAGGGATGAAAAAAGCAAGAGTGTCCTCAGGGCCTGGATTTGCTGTGCCAGCCGTCAGTAGTGGACACAAATGTAGAAAAGAGTGGGAGTACAATACAGAAAACAGTTTGATCCGTTGCCATTAAACACACAATGCAATGAAATTCTATCACTGATGCCTCAAAACCGGTGTACTTTGGAGTTTTGTGAAAAGTCAAAGGAAACTGCAGGTTACTAAATATAATAATAATATTAATTACATTTATATATTTATTTGAACAAAGAAGATAAAACTTTGCAACATTTAATAATTCCAGGAATACATACAGTGCCATGAAAAATATTCTTACTTTGCAGTTTCCTCACTTTAATATTTAAGGTAAAACACGTGCATATTAGAAAAAGAAACCCAAGTAAACAAATGCAGTTATATTAAATGTAGTGATTATATTATGAAGGGTGGGGAAAAAACTATTCAACGATATTGAGTTTTGTGTGGAAAAAGTACTTGCCCCCTGTGCAAAATCCTGAATGTGTGGCTAACCACATTTTTTGGAAAGCTGAGTTAGTTTTCACTGACCATACCCAAGCCTGACTATCTCCAGACCTGCTCAACCAAGACATCACAAACAGAACCTTTCTGATAAAATTAAGGCAGACAAAAGATCTCAAAAGGCTGATCCAAAGAAATTTATGAACAGATAAGAAATGAAGTTATTGACATCTATCAGCCTAGAAAGGGTTACAAGGCCATTCTTAGAGCTTTAGAACTCACCGAACCACAATAAGAGACATTATCCAGAAATGGAAAAAACATAGAATAGTGGTAAGCAGCTGGCCTACAAAAGTTACACCAACAAGAGCACTGTGGTGACTCATTCAGGAGGTCACAAAGGACAATATTTAAGAATTGCAGGCCTCCCATGCCTCAGTTAAAGACATTTTTGTGATTTGATTCAAAAAGCATTAAACAAGTTTGACGATAAGTGCTGAAATCAAGTGCAAAGACAAGAAACAAATTAGTACTGAATGGTTTTCAACTTCTCAGTTGTCCAGATTTTTTTAGCATGGCTAAAACAGGTCCCAGAGACATGATTGTGCCTTTGGTATCAGTCAGCCCTCCCCCACTACTTAGTGAGTGATGTCATGTTATCAGTAGCTACCCATCGCAACTACGAGTTACTTGATGGAAAAAAGCTCCACCCACTTCTAGCACTACAGTGTGCAGTTAGCCATCAAGCTATGCCTACAAGCCCAAAAAATGCTACTTTCCTGAGTCGTGGGTTCCTCTAATACTCAACAACCTCGCTCTGTGGTGCATTTAACTGTGTTAACTGTTTATTATGTTCACTAGCAGTGTTAACTTGTGAGTTAGAAGGCTAGCAAGCTCGCTCAACCACGGTGGGGTCGTCCAATACGTTAAACCTTGCTCAGTGTTGTGTGTTGGTCCCCACATTACAACGCCACTTAAGGAAAACTTAAAA
This sequence comes from Leptonotus elevatus, assembly GCF_054856555.1. Lineage (NCBI taxonomy): Eukaryota > Metazoa > Chordata > Actinopteri > Syngnathiformes > Syngnathidae > Leptonotus > Leptonotus elevatus. The sequence continues at coordinate 7,299,889 of NC_141250.1, read as the reverse complement.
GTGAGGTATTTAGTTTTCACTCAGAAATAAACACTTCTTAAACACTGGATGTAGACACATGTAATCCTTCTCAATCAACACCTCTGAGCTTCTGTTAATGTGTGGTGGTGATTTCATCATCATCCACCATCACCCCAGCCTGTATTTTGCCATTTTGTTGTGTTTTGCCATGATAGGGACGTTTGTGGGCGGAAAGTCTATGTTTACCCCTCCAGCCAATCACAGAGCGGGGGGCGTGTCGCTGAAGGCAGGCGCAATGTTGACGAGAAGAGTGGGGGTTGAGCCATGGAAGAAGTCAGTTTTGAATTGGTTGTTTACAAACACAAACTGTTGTGTTTACAAACACAAACGGACAAAACTAAAGACCCCACCTTTAACAGTTTTTTAATCACTGCAGCACATGTTTTTCAGCCTGCAACATCTCACTAGATACTAGCATATAATAATATATTTGATTATCAGCTCAGCCACAGTTCTGAAGCTGGAAGGTGCACCCTATTTTTCATTACTTTGGAGCCTTTATTCTATATATATTGCCTTTTTTTTAAAGGTTTCAATCTAAAGCTGCACAATTTGGAAAAATACCACAATTTGAGAAAATTATCCTTCAAAAGTCGCACAAATCTTAGAGAATATTGGTGAAGACGACAGCTAATTTTGCTTATGTTTAAAAAGCATCTTAAGGATTAACTGTACAAGTGTGTGTTGTTTTGTCATATATGTTTATGTGACTTAACTACAGAAGATTACCAGGGATTGTGAAGAGGAAAAAGTATGATAAAAACCATATAGGAATAGGAATAGGAAATTCAACTTATTGTGACACAGCAGTAGCATCTGTTTTGGTTATTCAGTGCACTGACAATTTATCAACTTTAACAACCAAATGTCACCAAAAAAATGCAAAAACAAATCCCAGCACAATAACAGTAAAGTGAAAGCTGACCCTTGTTTGTCTTCCCTTTTAAACTGCACTCACATTAAGAAAAAAATTACAGCATGTGATTATTGCACTTAACATATAGAGATGTGAGAAAGAATGACAAGAAAATCATAGGGCCTGGCTGCTATTATGTGGGAGGACTAGTGGCGAGAACAGCAATTAACTTTCCATTTGGGTGAGGGAGACATGTTCCACACAGGCAGCATGCTATCACATTAATTGTAAGTCTGGATGTGTGTGGAGGATTCATGTCTCAACTTTTGTAACACTTCATAACAAAAAACACTAGAAAATACTTATAGGAGTACAAGTAAACAAATCATGAACTGTCTACCAAACCAATGTTGACATAAAAGCTCCGTTTATTGTGTACGTTCCCAAAATTTGGTAGGAATGTGACTCAAATTTACCGCAGGGTTGCACAAAACAAAATGGTATGCTTAGTGTCATATGGATAAAACGATTTTATTTAATGACACGGGGGGAAACACTACCTTTCTGAAAATGTAATTGTCTTCCTTCCTTCAATGCTCATTACGCTACCATAAGAAAAAAAAAGTAGGCAAAATGGCATCCATGGAACAGTTCCAGGGTGGGGAGAAAAAGAACACAAAGACTCCCAAAAAATCTTAATGATCTCCAAGATTTTTGAAGAAATGTTCTGTACATTGACAAGACAAAAATATTCTGGAAGGCTGCGACCCATTACATCCCACATAAAAGTAACACGTCGTTTGATAAAAGGAACATAACGCCAACAGTCAAACATGGCAGTGGCAATGTGATGGTCTGGAACGACTAATCAGGACCTGGACCGCTTGCTGTGATTAATGAAACAGTGTCTACCAGAAAATCCAGTAATCTGGGTGAGCATCCGGCCATCAGTTGCAAGTGCAAGAGCTCTTGCGTAAATGAGAAGTTCATACTAGAAAACCTTTCGATATGACTGAATTACAATTCTGTGAATAAGAGTGCACCAAAATTCCTTCACAGCGATGCAAAAGTCATGTTTAGCTATAAGAAATGCTTAATTTGACGATCAGTTTTTAGGTTCAGGAGGCAAATAGTTTTTCACACTGGGCCATGATGGGTTTGGCTTACTTTCACGTTTATTTAATGGTTAGGTCTTAAGTTTTCACTCATTCATAAACACTGGATGTATACACATGAAATCCTTCTCAATCAACACCTATGGGCTTTTGTTAATGTGTGGTGATGATTTTGTCATCAAACACCACCCCCCAGCCTGTATTTTGCCATGTTGTTGTGTTTTGCCATAAGAAGGACTTTCTGGGCAGAAAGTTGATGTTTCCCCTCCAGCCAATCACAGAGCGGGGGGCGTGTAGCTGAAGGCAGGTGCAATGTTGATGAGAAGAGTGGGGGTTGAGCCATGGGAGGAGTCAGTTTTAAATTGTTTGTTTACAAACACAAACGGTCAAAACTTAAGACCCCACCTTTAAATAGAATCACCATTCAAAACCTGCGTGTTATCATTATATTTACTTGGGTTGTCTTTGTGAGATACTGGAATTGCTCTAAGTCACTTGATTTAGTCTCAATCTGATAAATTCGCAATTTCCTTGAAAAGAAAAGAAAAGAAAAGAAAAAAAAAGAGTGCATCCAAATCATTTTTCTTGGTTACGTTTTTATATGGCCAGGGGTGGACTGGCCTACGGGGAAACCGGGGATTTTCCCCATTGGGCCTCGATGGTCCGGCCGGGGCCACCGACCACAAGACCAAAAAAAAAAAGAGCAAACGAAAAACCCATGTGAAGTGTAGCTGTAGCGCTATGGTAAGCAGCTCTGATGGCCACTAGGAATAGGAAACGTCCCCATCAGATTTATGAGGGCCACGATCTGTCCCCTTCATTTTCACCTGAACACAACGTCAGGGGAGGAATTAGTCTCCCCATACTGTAAATTATTAGTTGCTCGCTCAATATGAAAGATAGAAAGAAAAATTTCCATAGAATTGAAATATACAGAAAAACAGCCATAGAGATAGCTACATTTGTGTTTTTTAGCCAACACCTCTTTTTTAAAGGGGGAGGTCTAGAGAGGTAACAGGTGTCTGTGAAGTGCCAGTTTTTGCGGTCAGAAGTAAGAAAACAAAATAGGAGGGGAGGGGGGGGGGTTGCGTATATCACCGCATTTACACAAAAACAAGTTAAGTGGATTTTCCTATCCTGTGCATCTTGACGAGCTGTATCTGTTATTGTTTTTTTTATGTTGCGTAGCTAGTCACGATAATAAAAATCTGCAAAGCACGGTGGGGGTATTTGTCATGACTTGACGAGGGCTTGCATGGCTGCTTCTGGAACTGGCTCACTAATCTTTATTGATGATTTAACTCATAACAATGGTCGCAGCAGAATGAAATGTGAAGTCTACATTAAAGCCATTTTGTCTGGCGAATTGAAGCTTCATCATGCAAGAAGACAATGACCAAAAACACACTGCCAACCACAAAGGACTTTATCAATGAGGAAAAGTGGAAGGTCTTAGACTGACCAAGTCAATCAGAAGACATTAACCCAACAAAGCATGCATTTTACCTCCTGAAGAGGAGACTGAAGGGAGAACCCCCCAGAAACAAACACCAGCTGAAAGAGGCTGTAGTAAAGGCCTGGAAAAGCATTTCATATGAAGAATGCAACAGTCTGGTGAAGTCAATGGGTCACAGGTTTGATGCAGTTATTGCACTTATGAGTTATGCCACCAAATGTTATTGTTTCAGTAATTTTGTTCACTTGAAAAGTGGGTATCTTCAAACAAAAAGTACTCTGTCCTGTTGTTTATCACATCTAAATATAAATACCATCAAACAAAAGCTAGAATACTGAACTTTTGTCTGATATTCATATTCATCTTTTGATATGAAACCTGAAATGTTTTCAGTAATACACAACAAAAGCAACAGAATTGACCTTGCCGTTCCAATACTTTTGGAGAGGACTGTATAATACGCTTGCAGTACAACTTTGGCTTTCTTTAGTCATTCAAGAAAAAAAGATGAATGATGTAATTGTATTAGATTTACTAAACCCAAAATCTGGATTGACAATTCCGAGTGTACGTCACAAATCAAAATGGCGGTTCTACTTGGTGAAATGACGCTCTCTGCTCATTGAAAAGCATTGGATTTTGGATCCATGTAATTTGATTTGTGAGGATTATTTTGATTTCAAAATGTGATGAAATGTTTGACTACTACAATAATCTGCTTGGTTAGTATGAGAATCACAGGCAAAAGCAATACAATCCGCCGTTTGTTTTCACCGTATAATGAAGCATTTGCATTGCATTGCATTGCATTGCATTGCATTGGGGAAATATCAAAAATGCCCGTAGGTTTGGAATTTAATATCAATTGTAAAAATTAGTTATTACTTCATATCACGGCTACAAATTCAAGCAAGCTTTATGCATGCAGCGCTTTGCACACATAAAAATGTAACACAACAGGCTGAATTAAAAATCAACCCCACCATGTGTCCACAAAAACTAGGACCTTACTTTGCATAACTATTAAAAATAAATGAATACGTTTAGGACAGGTAGTAAGCATGCATTGTCACAACATCCACAACGCTCTCCTGCTGTGTTATTGACACAAGGCTGCACACAATCATGATTCCAATCAGGAAATGTGTGTCCATATAGAGATGAATGACATCTGACAGCCAAGGTTACTATGGAAACGCATCAGAGCGAACGCTGCATTGCCTTGAAAACAAGTCGAGCACAACACGAATATCAAATAAGGGGTCATTAAGTGTAGTTAGCATACCTTTCATAACGCCTGACAATCATGTCAAGTTTTATTTTAGCAAATACACGCTGGGGAAAAAAAGGTGACGGCCTACTACGGAGGATGCTACAGCTCCACTTCCGGTGCCAAACAAGCTAGCAGGTGGGAATTTCTCGCGCTTTTAATACACACACAGCAGCGCTGGGCTAACGTTTAAATAATAATTCCGCGTCATATTTGGGCACGCAATAAATGACTTACGGCAGCGGGTTTTTGCCCTCATCAACAGTGTCGCGTCGTGTCCGTGATATCAGCTGTTTTCCTCCGGCGAGTCTGTGTGTGTGCGTGTGGGGCTCGCGTGGGAGATGTGCGCGCGCAGCCTGCAATCTCATCAGCAGCGTGCCGCCGTCTCCATGGTAACACCATGGTAACACAGGACCTGACCCTCAAAGTCCACACTCTTAATACGACTTTTTAATGCAATATATTATAATGATTGTCTATATTAACTATGGATTTTGTTAGTGTATTTTTCCGGAGGATTATGACGATGTGATCAGTCACAATTTATGTGTTTGTTTGTTTTAGTTTTAGTTTTTCATAATCTACGAAATTGCGGGACATTACATTTTAGTGGATTCTTAATCCAGTACAATCACATTGCATTTATATAAACTGCAATGTAGGCTACATCATCGAAAGTAGTACAGAATTAATATCTATCTAAGTAAAATGACAAAAGCATTCAATATTGAAATAGAATACATACTCAGTAGAGATGCTGATAAATAAATGCATTAATGGTTGCAAATTGCTGAAGATATATTTTGTTAATTTCTGCTAATCAAACTTGGCTTGCTGGGACCAACCTACCACACCAGAGTATGGAAAAACGCTGATGTTACTGTGGGCCATGCTGTGAGACGAATTTGAAAGCTGATTTAAAAAGAAAAAACCTTCCATTGCTTATATTGATATTGTTTATATTACATCAGCCAACAGCACTACTGATTCTCAGGGGCCTGGGCAGATTTGTTTGACGTGCATGTGATCATTGAGGCTTTTTGATTGGACACAAAATAAAATAAAATCTATCATTCACATACTGTACATAGACTACTATAAAATTAAGAGAATAGACTGTTACTGTTACACGTTCATGAAAGAAGCCAGTTGTGGCAACTTGTGGTACAGTGCTTCTATTCTTGTTTAGGCCATTAGAGGAGGCTTGGACTGATGTGTCACCACTGGCTATGTATAGTAGATGGAAATTCAAAATCCCATCAATTTCAATTATAGCTAGAACTCATTCAAAGTAATCAAATCAGCTAAATAACGGCTAACCAGAATCTTCCAAAAATACTAAGCAAGTCATGTTTGTCACTTTATTGCGCATGTAAATGTATGTTTGTTTATTGTAAATGAATGATTTAATGGTTAAGGGCTTTTAATGTCGACGCTTCATATAGCCAGGACATCAAAATGTTCTGTCTGTCCGTCTGCCTGTCCGTCTGCCTGTCCGTCTGCCTGTCCGTCTGTCTGTGCCTCTCTCTCTCTCTCTCTCTCTCTCTCTCTCTCTCTCTCTCTCTCTCTCTCTCTCTCTCTCTCTCTCTCTCTCTCTCTCTCTTTCTCTCTCTTTCCTGCACCCTATGCATAGTCCTCGATACCTGACCCGAGGCACCAGGTAGGTGTGTAGGGGTGGAGGAGCTCAGAAATGTAAGGTGGCAAGGCCATTGAGAGATTTGAAGACTAATAAAATAATCTTAAAATGAACTCTAAATTACATGGGAAGACATGAAGAGAGGCCAGAACTAGAGTTGTGTGCTCCCTCCTACGAGCATTAGTTAGGAGGTGAGCAGCAGCATTTCAGACCAACTGGAGATGCTTGAGAGAAGGCTGGTTGACTCCAAAATTACGTGCCTTGCTGTAATCCTTTCAAGATGTAACGAAAAATTACAGTTTCTAAGCGCTGCTGAGAAAGGAGAGGCTGTAGCCAGCTGCCTAAGATGAAAAAAAATGGATTTGACAACAGCACCAATTTGCCAGAATATTAAATTAGAAAGAATAATTTCACTATGCACTGTAGTTCTGTATTGAGAAGATTATTTACATATGGATTGGAGTGCAAGATATTAGCATCAAGCCTGCAGTTGAACACAGATGTGCAAATGACATAAATGATACAATCTTGTGACTCTCGCTGAACCGATAAAAGGCAATCTTTTCTGAAAATTTGGTTTCTAAAAAGTGTTTTTGTGATGTTTGGCTTTAGATCGTTTGCTGACAATTCTAACCCAACTTCACTTTACTACTACTAGCCCAGGGGCACCCAAGAATCTCAACATATTCTGCATAGAGTGCCGATTAACACATAAATTAACAGTACACTGTATATGGTAAGTTGGCCAACTTTAAGCAAGAACAAATAAAGCCTATTTGAATCAGGAAATCATAGACTTTGCCTTGTCAAAGTACAACAAGCACATGTGAAAGCAATAACACCCAAAAGGCCGCTGAAGCATCCCAGGAATCCCAATGATTTGACACAGCTGGACCTTGAATTGGGAAAGCTACACAGCACTCAGTCATTGGTAATGGTAATGCCCAAAGGCCACGACACTGTATGTGGTAGTTCATGATTCATGGTCAAGTGATTTGGATGCTAGCAGAAAAGCATCAAATTTGATTGTTAGCGTTTTTAGCATTTGGATATCAAGTGCACAGAGAAATATATTTTTCCTGAATCCTAGTGGGCAATAGAATGAAAGTCGGTAAGCAAGTGTAAAGAGAAGTAACCATGGTAAAGCAAAACTTTCCATCCTTTTTCATATACCCTTAACCTGTTCATAATCATGGGGAGCTGGAGTCTATCTCAGGTGACAATGGGCAAAAGGCAGACGACACGCCGGACTGGTTGGCAGTCAACCACAGGTCCACACATGGAAACAAACACTCACACGGTGATAGATTGGAAACACAAACGAAACGTGCATAAGTGACGAGGATGGAGATGATGTCAAGCAAGGACGATTGTGAAATCTGGGGGATCTCTATAAGGAGTGGACTGCAGCTGGTGGCAGTGTATCAAGATCCACCACATACAGATGTCTGTATGGCATGGGTTACAGCTGGAGATTTCCATGACTTAAGCCTCTCCTTAGTCCTGAAACCAAAACAATGTCAGAAGCGTCTGTGCTGGGCTAAGAAAAAAAGGTTCAGGTCCCAAGTCCTCTTTTCAGATGAAAATCATACCAATAATAGCCATGGGATAACAGTACTTGATTGGCCAGCAAATTTACCTGACTTGAGCCCCATTGAAAACTGATTTTATAATGTCAAAAGGAAGGGAACAGAAACCTTGAAATGCAGACGATCTAAAGGCCGATCAAAGCATCTTGGGCTACAATAACACCTGAACTGTGCCAAAGGCTGATTGTATCCATGCCACACCTCCTTGATGCTGTAATTAATGCAAAAGGAGGCCCAAAAAAAAGCACTGAGGGCATATGACTTGAACATACTATTCAGAAGGTCAACATTTTTGTGTTTAGATCCTTTTTTGTTGGTCACATGAAATATTCTAATTTTGTGAAACAATGGAATTTTAATTTTTGTGTCTTTCTGCCATAATCATCCAAATTGGAATAAATAAGGGCTTGAAATATTACACTTTGTGTGTGGTGAACTAATGTAACATGCAAGTTTCACCTTCTAACCCCTTCAGACCCAAAGATGGTCCCATATGGACATATTCGCACGTCCAAACCAATAAAACGCATAATTTAGACAATGTCAACACTTCTGGTTCATGATTGGATCTTACATAACCAATCACAATCGCAAGTTGATTTGCATGATGTTCATGTTAAAAATGTTGCATATATGCTTATACTTTACTGCACATTACAGCTATATTATCCTAGTGTCTACTATAACAACTAAAAACAAGAGATAACCCCCAAAAAATATTTCCATGTTGTTCTTATGTGGGAAAAGAGTCAAAATTAGCATAAATAAATAGCAGAAAAAATGCGGGCTTGAAGGGACTACAACAAATTATTGAAATAAATTGACTTTTCCTCAATATTCTATTTTTATGACCAGCACCATATTTGTAAAAGAAGATAAGGCAAAATTCTCTTGGACCCTCCAAATCCTAATCGCCACCTCTTCCAGCTCCTTCCCTCAGGTAGGTGCTATTAAGCTATGCATACTAAAACCAACGGACATTCCAATAGCGTTTTCACTCTTGCCATGAACTCCCTTTACAGTTGACTGAATCATAAATTCCATTGTGGCACTTTGCAAAATTTTGCACATCCCTGTTGAGGCAGGTTTACCATAATCATTTGCATAACTGCTGTTAATCATCACTATTCCACACGACTGGAAACTTTAACGAGATCAAGGACTCTGCATCATTTGTGCATTTGTCATTGTATCATAATTTACACTTTTACTTTATATTGCTTGACAAGTGACAACATTGTTTGGTACTACCACACTAATGGTATTCTTACACAGCTTAAAGACGCTCTGTGCTTATGTATTACGTCCTAAATGTTTGTTTTGTTATAGCTGCTTGTTGCTGTAATATTAAAGTGGCTCAAACTACCGGAGACAAATTCCTTGCGTGTGTGTGTTTTAAAAAAAATATATATATATATTTGGCCAATATAGGTGATTCTAATTCTGAAATTGATTGTGTGGTTATCATCAAAAAAAAGTGTCTGTGCTATTGTAACATTCTGTGGTAGCATCACAGAAATATAAAAAGAGCTAATACTAAACTGAGGTTTTATGAGATTTGCTAAAGTCCCATGTGACTTCTTGCATGATGACTGTTTGAACTCCAAATGAACGGACGACTAAGACAGATTTGTTTTCCCCATATTTGAGTCGATTCCAAAAACTTTACATCTTGTACAACATTTTGTGCATTTGATTTCCTCCATCATCCAATAAAGTGTCTTTGTGCCTTACAGTATATATTTCCTTCTATCTTCCATGTGAAGCAAATACTGGTGGCAGATCCCGAGTCCATGAAAAGGATCATCTGGAAAAAGAAAGAGGAGGGAAAAAGTGAAACAAAAAAAAGTAATAACAGTCTGCTTCTCATTACATTCTTAAACTGTTGAGTGAACTTTTCAGTTTGGCAGTTTTCCCCAGTAGAACTCTTGGCCAGGACTGCGCCTGAGAGTCACAACTAATGAAAGGCACTTGTAAGAGAAGAGATCAGGCCAGCCTGCTGCTTTTTCTCTCCACTGTTCGGTTTCTCTCCCCTCCTATTTTCTTCTTCTTCCTGCAACTGTCAGCGAAGGGAGAGTGGGAAAATTCCTTCGAGCTACTTTAACTTCAGGTTAACTGTGGGATCTAAACATGCACACTGAAGTTTGGGTGCAGCCCATGCTAGTGCCGCTGATTCTAATTCTGCTCTCTAGTGTGGAGGACACATTGCTACAGTCTGTGAGGTGAGTTTCCGCATTACTTCATATTCCACATGTAAAAAATACATTTCTCATGTTTATGTTGGGATGAGTTGAGGGTACTGAGGGGAAAGGAGGTGCAGAATTTGCTGACAAAGACAAGTCACCATGCAGCGTAGCAATGTTGAAGAGACTGCAAAGATGCTGTTTGCACTTTAACTTTTTGTTGTGTTTTTAAATTTTTGAGTCTTAATTTTAAAAGTGGAGCAAGTCTTTGTTAGCAACTTTATTATTATTATTATTATTATTATTATTATTATTATTATTATTATTATTATTATTATTATTATTATCTAAAGGTGCAGATTTTTTTTTAAATATCTCAGTTCATTTCAGACATGTTTCCACATTAACATATTATTAGACTCAGTGAATTAATTTTTTTCCCACTTAAATGAAAACACATTTTATTTATCAACTTAAATTTTATTTTACATCTAATTGCATTCATTAATGACAAAAATTCAAATTTAACACAGTCATTCCACTTGTTGAGTTGTATTTTGTTGAAATGTAGTCCAATTATTTGAGTTCAACAAATACAATTGACTTGTAAAAACTAAAATAAATAGTAATCATATCAATATTTTTTTGTAATTTATCATCTATATTTATTTATGCAATCGTTTTGCACCCACAAACTAGAATGAACCATGTGTGTTCTATCACCATTCATGTCACTGTCATTAACAGCATTTATAGCGTGACTGTTTGTAAAATCAGTCAAAAACATTAATTAATAATTATTTGAACAATATGTTTGCTATTGTGGTTGTACTTTCCAGCAGAGATTCTCAAAGCCTGCATGTGAATACCACTAGTGGTACATGTTCGCCTTCTAGTGGTAACCAAAAGAATCACTGAATTAAATGTTCAACTGTGCAAAATGTTACATTGGCTAAAAAGAACAGTGTGTAGAATATTTATATTTTTCAGTTTTCATTCATCTTAAAAACTCACTATTAATTTAAATAATATTCCAAAAGAAATGTTCTATCACATCAATGTGCATTAAAAAAAAAATACTGTATATTTGCCGCCATCTTTCTGCTATTGACACCCAAAGGAGAAGAACTTCTTGAACGTAGTAATTGGTGGTCGGCTTGTGAAGTGTGATTTCTCTGAGACACCGTTGTGCCAGTGCTTCAAAATGCACGCGCTTCGAATTTAGGTGGTTGCAATCTATTAGTTCACACGAGATGGCAGAATATTCTACACACTTTAATCTCCAGTATTTCAGTAGAGTTCAGTTGTATTTAAATTTTAAGTTCAATACATCTGCATTCAATTAATTTTGTTTATTTTCAAACATTTATTTAGGTACATTTTTAATTTGAGTTTTATGCGCAGTTTAATTCCTTTGTTGTTGTAATTTTCCTATATTTAAGTGCAGTGGTAATTTAAAAATTGACACAATGTTACAGCGGCTGACTGTATTATGGTGATACTTGAAGTTTTTTTTTTTTTAGGTGGCACTTGGTGTTTGAGAACCATTGAAAATTGAAAGTGTTCTGTGATTAATCTCATTAAGGTTGTAAATATGCACCTAATGCTTTAGCCTTTTTCATGCTGTATGGTTTACTGATTTGAGGCCAAACTTTATCATTTGCGTCATCTAGGTGTTGTGTTGTTCAATACTGTTGCATTTCTTGGCAAACCCACACACGCATTAACCACAGGAAGCAGCAGCGGCTTTCAATTGATTTCTCCACCTTTTTTATTTTTTTATTTTTTATAAACAAGTATAACAATATGAGAGCTACAGTGGGTGTGAGTCATTCATTAATGAAGGTCCTGCTCTACTAAAAACAAAAGTGAAGTGGATGGAGGTGTAGTCTTGGCAACTGAAGGAGAACAAAGCCTGTTAATTACAATGTTGGCTGCATGTGACATCCAAAGGCGAATAACTCGAAAAGGCAGGCAGATTAGTTAATCATTCAAGGTGTAGATTGCTCAGAATCTTAATTCAGTATTTCAACAAAACAACTATTCTTTTAATGTAGTGGTGAGAGACCTTTTTTTTTGTCCTCCTACACAAAGGTCTGCAAAGGCACACTTGTGCTAGTTTGGTATGGAAGAACTTGAAACCTGTGACCTCGACTTCAGGTGACTGTTAGTATAGCGGTTCACATTGTTGGCTTGCATGCTCGTGACATTGGATAGATTTCTGTGACCTCAACCTAAGTCAGTGGCAGAGTTATGGTTTGCACATATTTGTGTAGCTGGTATGATACAGATGACTAGATTTTTTGTCATTGGCAGTACAGTATAGTGATTTACTTAGCTGACATTCATGTAGCTGGTGTGGGAAAGATTCCCATGACCTCAACCCTGGGTTACAGTAGTGTAGTGGTCTTCATGGTTTGCCTTTTTCTGGCTGTGTTTGGCAGGACTTGCATAAGGTCAATTTTTGGTTATGTGTAGTGTAGTGGTTAACATAGCTGACTTGTTATACTGCTGTGGGGTAGATTCCCTTGACCTCAATCCTTTGTCATTGGCAGTTAAGTGGTTTACTTTCACTGTTATGGGAAAGAATCACCTGACTAAATAGCATGTAATGTGCTGGCAGTGCAGTGGTTCACATAGCTGCATATCTTTCTTCTTTTCAAGATTCAAATGATGACCCTTTCTCTTCTTTGTTTTTTGTTAGCCAGGTGACTGGCGCGTGCCGACTCTCCTCTGAGTCTTCCCTGCGTCGCTGTCGGACGCCCGATGGCAACATCTGCAGCGGGAGGGGCAAGTGCGACTGCGGTGTGTGCGTGTGCCAGACTTCAGATCCAGAGAAATTCTATGGCCCTCGCTGCGAGTGCCATGACTGGGTCTGTGCCACACACAATGAAAAAATGTGTAATGGTGCGTACACAAAGTGGATGACATGACAATATGCAACATGAGCAGATGATTCACTAAAGGTGTCAAAAAGACAAAAAGTATATAACAATTTATTTGTGTTTGTAGTCTGTACTTGTTAGTTGGCAGGCTGCTTCCTGGTTCACCGAGGCTGACTTTAGGCCTTTTACTTGACTGTGTGGGGTCCTGACCTGTAAAAGTTTTTCCATGAGTGGCGTACCATTGACCACTAGTTTTGCTGCAATTCAAAATTTCAATCACAACTTAATGGCTGGTGTCACAACGTTCCAGATGTAACAGCCAATCAAAAATGCATGTTGAATTATGTGAGCTTGATCTCAACAAAAAAACTTTCATTTATATTTCCGGATATAAGCGAGATTCAGCCGGCCGTCAACAAGCCGAACGAATAAATTATATGTAGGTATACACTGTGTATGTATTTTGTAGACATGAAAATACTGTTTGCTTCTATGCACAATGTGAATTTATTATTATATTTTTTGTTAAATTTAGCTGGATACTTTAAGGTTCATGGCGAGAGCCACAACAGGTTACAAATACTAGAAAGAGACCAAACACATTCATTCTCCGAATTGCTTATCCTCACTAACTAATGCAGGCATGCTGTAGAGAATTCCAGCTGCTTTGGGGCGAGGGGCAGGGTCGCCAGCCAATCGCAGGGCACCGCAGGTTTAACAATAGGAATCCAATGTGTGTATGTTTAAATCCTATTTGGTGCATTACGCCACATAATTGTCATTGGCCACACACGTTGCAATCAATACTAGTGTGGCACAGTGTGAAAATTGCACAATTGTGCTCTTGTGACCACATGCATTATGGAGTCACTGACCATTCAGTCAGTGGTTCACTCATCTGACTTGGGTGCAGGCACTGGGGTTTCATTTCCCACTTAGTAACAGTGTGAGTGGTTGTCAGTCTTTATGTGTTATGTGGCTGACTGTTGAGCCAAAGTCAGCTGGGTTAGGCTCCAACTGCACATCAAACCATAAATGGTATAGCAGATGGATGGATGTACTATTGTGCAGTTTTAACTAGTGTTGCAGCATTTTTCTAGGATTTCTGGGACAGTAACTGGGTGAGATGCATGGTATTTCGCTGTATAGGCCTGTATGTTTATTATACTGAATATGTGTGTAATTGCCTGTATCCAGATGTCAGGTTTGAATGGTCAAATTGGTGCAGTTGCATTATGGGGAGCAGGTCTACAGTAATAGAGATATGAATAGAGGCTCAGGCTGCGGTTTGCACGTGATGGCTTTGCGAGTGATTTATTTGGGCAGACAACATGGCTGCTGCGAGGAGCTCATTATGGTTCAGCAGTCTGGAACGATGAGGCCCGACTTTTCGGCCTCTGATAATGGGCTTTCACTCACCGTCGCGCTGCTTCGCATCTGAGGAGGGATGGTGTTTCACACCTTGACGCACCAAAACACACTGACATGCAAAGGATCTGGCAATAGGGGATCCACAGTACCACATAGTAGACCAGCACAAATATTATCAAAGCGTATTGAATGGAACAGAGCCAACCTCCTTGTCTGTTCTCTAAATCTTATAGCCGAATTTTCCATAATGCTCTCTAAGATTGGTTATTCGCTTCAGGATGTTGAGTGTAGCGTACCATCAAAGGCAGAGCTTTTGTTCATTTCATTGCTTTCAGTCTCAACTCCATACTATCCTGTTTCTTTAGACTAGTGCTTGGGGGTATTTTTTGTTATAATGTAAAAGCAGAGATGAAGGAGGTATAATAGGAATGTATACTGTATGGCATTCATTCACATGCAAAAATAGCCATGTTCCATGTAGGGCTGATTAGAAAGATGAATAAATACAAGGGTTTCTTTGGCATTTTATTCCTAGCAAAAAAAAATAATAATCACATGATGTTTTTACAGGACTGCAGGCATAATCCTCTTTTATTATAATTGTTTTCATTTTATTTAATTCATTGTGTGTGAGTGTGTTTTGCTTCCTTTTTTTCTTGAACGGGAATTCACCCTTGGGGAATGTTTCTTTTCACCATGGAGTCAGAATGTTTGTTGGTGTGTTTTCATTTTATCTGTGGGCAAAAAGACAATTATCCTAATGTTGACAAGTGGTAAAGATATTGCATGGATGGATTTAGATGTACAGTAAACAGTGTAAAATAAATACAAGTCTGAGAGCAGACAATTTCAGTGAGATCGCACAAAGTTTTTTCCAGTTTTGCTAGGGTGTGTTCCCTGATAAGATGCCATGCATTCCATTATGAGATAATTTACTGGTAGAAGAAAAGCATAAATATCGGAATATAAACAACTTGGGTTTAACATTTTAAACAACTAAGGGGTTAGGATTAAGGGCGTGCAGAGGGTGGGTCCTGGGCATCCACCAATGTGGGAGCATCTATAGCCCACCCAGACAAAAATGTTCATCAATTGTCTATTTATGGGTATGCTTAAGAGGCGCTGAGTTGGGAGAAGCCTTTTTGTTTTTACATCTTGGTATTGACGTTAGTTAATATAATTTTTTAACATTTGCTTCAATTTTTAATGTTACTTAAACATTGCCTTTACACAAATATATCATAGAACATAAAGGTTATACGATGTGACAGTTTGACCCTGTTTCTTACTTAGTGTACAAAATTCTACCAAGTACTCATGACAACATGCACCGGCAGAGCAACATTATGGTGATCAACATCTGCTCACCAAATGTGCAAAGACGTCATATTCTTGTTTTTTTTCCCCTCCTTCCTCTCTTTATCTTCACATCTCCTTAGAACTTGAGCAGTTTTTCTCCCAAGTCAGTTGTACAGAAATTGTTTACAAATTCATCACGGTAACATAAGAACAAACCAGAGAAACTGGAGCGATTTAACATCTTTTTGTAATAACTTGTGGTGCACAGGCTCAACGTGGCACTGCCTTTAAAAAAAAAAAATCTCCCCCTCCCTCTTGCTCACTGAATAGCCACGTGAAGTCTTTCCTACTCTCTTCAACTTTGAATCTCCATGATGAGGAGATTATTGTGTTAGGAATATACTGTATAAACAGTATACAAACCCAATTCCACTGAAGTTGCAACGTTGTGCTAAACAAATGAAAACAGAATGCAATGATTTGCGAATCATGTTCAACCTATCGTATATTTAATTGAATGCACTACAAAGACAAGATATAATGTTCAAACTGATCAACTTTATGTTTTGTTTTTTAGCAAATAATCATTAACTTAGAATTTTATGGCTGTAACATGTTCCAAAACAGCTGCGACAATTAACCTCTGTGTTACATCACCTTTTCTCTCAACAACATTCAATATACGTTTGGAAACTGAGGACACTAATTGTTGAAGCTATGTAGGTGAAATTCTTTCCCATTCTTGTCTGATGTACAGCTTCAGTTGTTCAACAGTCCGGAGTCTCCGTTGTCGTATTTTACGCTTCATAATGTGCCACACGTTTTCAATGGGAGACAGGTCTGGACTGCAGGCAGGCCAATCTCGTACCCACACTACGAAGCCAGGATGTTGCAACGTGCATAATGGGGTTTGGCATCGAGGCATCCATGAAAAAGATGTTGTTTGAATGGCAGCAAATGTTTCTCCAAAATCTGTATGTACCTTTCAGTATTAATGGTGCCTTCACAGATGTATAAGTTACCCAAGCCAGGGAAGTCCCTTTTATACCCAATCATGGCATCCACCTGCTCCCAATTGGCCTGTTTACCTGTGGGATGTTCTAAACAGGTGTTTGATGACCATTCCTCAACTTTCTCAGTTTTTTTGCAACCTGTTTTTGCCACCACAGCCATAAAATTCTGAGTTCATGATTATTTGCTAAAAACAATCAAGTTTATCAGTTTGAACTTCTTGTCTTAGCAGTGTAATAAGTTGAATATAAGTTGAACATCAGATAGGTTGAACATGATTGGTAAATCATTGTACTGTATTGTTTTTATTTATGCTTTACACAATGTCCCAAATTCATTAGAAATGGGTTTGTGGATACATACAGTATATGTGTGTGTGCGTGTGGATGTATTTTTAAATTTGATTAATTTGACTATGGCTAGAGTAGCACTCAGTAGAGTGCAAACCCAAAGAATCCCAAAAATGTCCATCTGGCTTGTCAGAGTGAGGCTGGATTTTCACAGTCCTGTAAGGATTAGTATTGAATATTACAAACTAAGTAGGTGGCAACTTTTTTTAACCTGCAGTATCTAGTTCGTCACTGCCCCACTTGCCACAATGAATGGACTGTAATGTAGACATAGAGTAGGTTAAGTAGAGACTTGAAATCATGAAAAGCAAAGCCATTTCGCAGATCTTGGATGCTGTGGGCGTGTCCATTAAACACAGAATTCACACCCCACTCAACTGTCAACAATCAAATAGCTCTACTATGACCTGGAAAAATGGATGCTATTTTGTTTGGCTTCTTACTGATACATAACTATATGTTTGATCTGCAAAAACATATCCGCTTAAAGCCTCTGGTGGCTTTAATATATCACAAAGGGTATTCGCAGGGAATTTCAATGCTGCGACAACAAGCCATAGTACACATGCTGGCTATCAAGTTCCTCTCCCTTCTTACATTCTTTTCCTATTCTTGCGCTTCCCCCTTTCTCACTATATGTGTATGCACTCACAGCTGTCAACAAGGCGCTCTCCAGTGGTCACTGCGACGAACACTGCATCAGGTGCCGGACTTGCTGCAGTTTAGCCATGCCTTCCCAAAAAATACAGAAAAGAAGAATACTTAAAAAAAAAAATGCTATGGGCTTGCTTTACGTAGACGGTACATGCAGAAATGCTGGCGTATCCTGACTTCTATGCAGGAGCAAGGCTTGTTTTCAGTTTGCCAATTTGTAGACCGTTTTGAGCCAAGTTGGTCATTGCAGTATAACGAGGGTGTGTCCTTGAAGGGACGCTAAGCCGAAGGACAATTTGGTGGCAAAAGGTCAGTCTAAAGAATATGCCTGCTTGAACCACTTCTAAATAATGGTGCAGGTAGTCTAATGTGATATTGATGAATTTGGTTGAGGGTACAGACAGACAGATTCTGAGCTCTGCGGACATATATGCAGCAAAGTGGGCATTGGGAGTGGGGATAGATACATCAGGTTTGTGGATATATTTAAGATGCCAGCAGTTATCACCAGTTTAAAGGGAATGAGAGCAGCCGCTTTGCCTGGTGGCGAAGGAAGTTGGCTGTGTTCACGGCCACAACTCACAAACCACCACTTTTAAAAATATGCTGGCTGCGAAATTCCAGTAACAACATTTGCCTCCGCACAGTTAGACTGCGGAATTTCACCGATCATGAAAATAGAGCTCTTTATTTCCACAATTGAGTACTGCATAGAACAGGGGTGGGCAAACTCGGTCCTCGAGGGCCAGAGTCCTGCAGGTTTTGGATGTTTCCCTGTTCCAACGCAGCTCATATATGATCAACATCCAAAACCTGCAGGACTCCAGCCATTGAGAACCAAGTTTGCATACAAACAAATCTCTGAATTCATTTTCTGTCTGTAATCAGGCATAGACAGGAAATTGGTTCTTCCTTGGTCTATGTCTCGACAGTCAAAAGTTTCACAAAAATAGTTTATGTAATTTACCGTCATCCATGCTAACTCACAGCAATCAAAACATAACCTCTGGCCTCACACTTGGTTGAGGTACAGTGGATCCTCTGAGACTGAGCCAAACGGGTCTCCAATCCAGAACCATGCTCGCTGTTTCAACCTCTGTTCTTTTTCTGGCTGGAGCCCCTGAGATTCCAGGCCTTACTGCCAAGAGCAAGCAAGGATCTAACCCAAAGGGCAGTGTGTCAGCAGCAGTACACATCAAACGCCTCCTACAGTACAAGAATTACATAACTACTGTTGAGTTTTGCAATACGATGTCAAACGATGAAATAATTTGCCACCATGAACTATCATTTGGCTATGTTGGTGGCCCTCAAGAAACCCCAAATAGTCTGTGAGTAACTTGTAACATGTTTCAAACACAGGACATTTCCACGAGACGACCAAAAGAAAATCCTGAAAAGGAGGCAGGGATAGTACAAAAGATGTCTAGAACCTTTGAGGCGGGCTCTGCAGCACTGAATTTAATATTGAGCTGCATTTCCCGACACAACACTGCAGACTTCTCTAAAGGACCAACCCCCTAGCTGGGTCCTCTTTTGGCCCAGCTAAGTACCCTAAAAACCCTCCAAAAGTTTGTCCAGGGGGAAAGTTGCTGCAGTGCAAATGCTCCTATATTCCATTCATCCATTTCCTATCGCTTACCCAGGGTCAGGTTGCGGGGGCAGCAACTTTAGAAGGGCAGCACAGACTTCCCTCTCCCCAGCCACTTCAACCAGCTCCTCTGGCAGGCTCCCAGGCCAGTCGATAGACACAGTCTCTCCAGCGTGTCCTGGGTCGACATGCCGGTGGGACATGCTCAGAACACCTCTCCAGGGAGGCGTCAAGGAGGCATCCGATCAAGATGCCCGAGCCACCTCAACTGGCTCCTCTCAATGCGGAGCAGCAGCGGCTCGACTTTGAGTCCCTCCCGGATGACCGAGCTTCTCACCTCATCTCTAAGGGAGAGCCTGGACTCCCTGTGGAGGAAACTCACTTCAGTCGCTTGTATCTGGGATCTTGTTCTTTCGGTCGCGACCCACCGCTCGCGACCATAGGTGAGGGTAAGAACGTAGATCAACCGGTAAATTGCGAGCTTTGCCTTTCTGCTCCTTCTTCACCACGACGGACCGATACAGAGTCCGCGCTCCTATAGTCCCTTGGACTAAAAGGTTCCATAAAAACTCGTGGAACGCAGAGTAAGTAAATTGATGTTGCTGAAACTAAATATTGAACAAACCTTAATGAGTACAACTCTATATTGTTTCTCTGTTATTTAGAGCTAGTACATGAGTTGTTCTATTACTTCAAACACATATTTTATATTCATATCTTTTTACTTCAGAAAGTGCAAGTGAGCCGGTCGTTATGCGGTGAGTCACCTAATGATTCCAGTGTGGGCTGCTAGAAGAAGAAAAGAAAAAAAAACGCCACTCAAGTCTTCAAGCCACTAACACTTCCTGCTGCTGAGACAAGTACCAGAACATCTTGTCTGTTTTCAAACATAAAAAAGCAAAAAGGAGAGTGCGTCTTTTATAGGGTGGTACTTACAAATATGGGTGTTTGCTGTTGGAGTTTTTTTTAGTTCTTTGTCAACATGCGATGACTTCCTCTCACACTCTCACACTCTCACACTCACAAGGAGAGGTGAAGAGAGATAATTAGTCACAGGAATGTGTGATCGAACAAATTAAGTGGATATGTAATATTTTCAGTACAGTATTATGCAAAATGATTGAAGGGCCAAATGCTTTTTCACAGCAGTTATTTTGATATAGGAGGATAAAATACAGTTAGCTAGCTAGTCTGATAGTTGTAAAGGTGCTTCACAAAAGCCAAGGAAGAAACTATTAAGTTTTGATGAGGTTCAAGGGTGTTCTCATTCTCTATGAAACAGGATGTGGCGTACTAATTAACAACCGAATAAATACGGGATCCACTATTTTTTTCTTTTGTTTGTTTTGTCTACCACCTTGGCAGAAGTCTTCACTTTCCTTTCCTCGTTTATATATATGTATTTGTTTCATTCATTTTTTTTCCTTTACGGACACATTATTACAGGTTACATCAATCACATCATATCATTTGCAACACTGACATCCGAAAGAAGGGCTCACGGGTAGAAGCCATTGCTCATTAGTAACCCTTCCCCATCGATTCTTACTATACGCATCAGTCATATTCATTGATTATGAAGGTCATTAATTCATATCAATCCCAGATTGAAGTCTGCACACTCCTCGCTCAGTTCATCTTGCAGGAGCGAGTATAGATGTGTCCTTCCTTGACAGATGCGTCCTTTATTTATAGTCAAAGACAAATTAAGAAAAAAAAAAAATCTAATTTAATTTCAATAAACATGTAGTCAATTGAAAGCAATACAGTATTTGATTAAAGCTGCCCTATGTAGGATTTTACCAAAAATATCTTTAAAATAGCCTTTTTATTTGACCATTTATGAGCCAAATGTCTTCTAATTAGCAGATTAAAGCCTTAGCAATTGGTACTCGTACAAGCGTCTGGCCAATAGTTTTCCGACTAGATTCGGGTTCAAATCTCCCGTCTTCTGCCTGTGGGTGTGATGTCATGTGTGTTCTCGTGTTAGGAGGAGCTAGTATTTCGCTATAATGGATCCTACATTAAATTATATTATAATGTTGCATGCATTACATTAGGATTGTTCAACTTTTATAGAGATCTGGCACTGTTCTGGGTGCCATTCTTCTTAAGTTATTTTTTGTCATTAAGTTAGATTGCATGAGTCACCGTCCTCTCCTTGATTATAGTAACACTACATCACCAGTTAGTAGAAGCACCTCTGGCCCCAATTGGTTGTATCCAGCGATTGCTTAAAATCTGATTGGCCGGATAACCTTGTGTGTGTGTGTGTGTAAAAGCGTGGGAAGCGACATCTCAAAGACAGAGTGAATTACTGGGTACGATAAAGTGTGAACAAGACACAAATGTTTCCACACACAATCTTTCAAGGAGATAAAGTAGTCGCCACTTTCCCGTTTATGGGAGACTGCTGGTTGAGGACAAACAAATCCACACACTACACAAGAAGGTTGAAGCCACTTTTAAACAATCTCACAAATTAAGTATGGCACATTTTAACCTAATTTGGCTTCTCGGCTTGTTGTATCTGCCAAGGAACAATCTGAGACACAATCTGCATCCCCTGTACAATCTCCATCATCCATCTATACATCTATACATCTATCCAGCCATCATCCATGAACACAATATCAAAGAATTGCATATATCTTTCAGATATATTTACAATCTCTTTACGAATGCACACCGCAGATTATGTACGCATCGCCGACAAATTTTGTCCTAAGCAATCAAAGATGGCGCATGCACGCCACAGATCTTGCAGGCAATGCAGATTGGATACGTTGAATGAGGAAATGAACACATACGCTTGAACCATACACATTAGCAAAAGTATACAATGTAGGCAATTCAAAATGGGTATGTATAATTAAATTTTACTCTGAGCTCCAGTGATTGAATAAAGTATTGACCCACGGCCACGAACAATTCCTGAATTACTGAATTTTCCTACAAAGAAAAATGAGGGGGTGAAAAATGCTATTTCCTTTGCGATCTGGGTATGATTCCCCATAAAGAAAAGAAAGGAAAGGACGAAGAAAGGACAAAAAGAGTTGGCAAAATACATCCACTTCTAAAATAGTATATAAGAAAGTCTTATCAGATAAGGTTTGTTCTTCACAGTAAATTTTCATTTAAATCAGTCTGTTCATTTCAGCATTGCAATGTTTACCTGTTAAAGAGTCCCTGTTGAAAAATACTGGTCAATGGGATCAAATAATTGCTCACTCGCGACACGTGTCAGTGGTTATATGTACAAATGCAAATTTTCATGGTTCTATTGAACTGTTTAGGGCTCTACTTTCATTTGTCAGATTCTCAAAGGTGCACGCCACGATAATGAGGATAGATGGGGGACGAATCCGCTAATGACTGATGGACAGCCCTTGAAAAGGACACTGCATTTACATGATGAATGAATCGGGAGGATGATTGAGTGTGACGCGCAGGGCCCCTTGCCTCCAAATGCAAACAGAGCAACATTTATAATACACTGCCTGGTCGGTCTTGGGGGATTCCGCCTGCGGGGTCCAACATTATGCCTTTTTGAGGGGTGGCCACATGAGACATATTGTAGTGGCCCTGCCAGAACAGGCACTGGACCTCTTTATGCATGATATAATACAATAAGTTTCAATGATCATTTCATATTTAGTATCTTTATTATGTAATCATTTAAGAAAATATAAGTAGCATATTTTTTTCATTATTCTTAATATTATTAATATTATTTTTAGCAGTTTAACTGAATAATTAACATTTGACATACCAACCACCAAGACTGGAAAAATCGATTAATGGAGGTTCAAGTACCTGTGAGTGAAATAGTGTAGCGTCTAGTCCCGGTAGCCAAAATGCACAGGAATACATAACACGCAGCAAGTCCAATGAATGAGGCCGATCAAGGCAGCTGCATTAAAAATAAACAAATAAATAAAATAACAATAACCCTCCTTTATAAAATCAAATTGCTATTATTGTTGGGCTAAAACCTTATAAGACACATTTTGGTAAATTTCAAATTTTTTCATAAATCTTTACTATTGGTCAGTCCACTTGTGGACAAATTATTGGCCAATCTAAAGTGTTGAAAATGGCTTAGTCACTTTGACAATACAATGTTAATGGTTGAACAAACATGCCGTTTTTGTCTCGGTCTCCATTTTTGGGATCTCCTGAAAACTGATTGTTGTGCTGGTACAAGGATTCGGCCCGACGCTATTGAAATAGCTGTGAAGGTGGCAATGTGTAGATTTTTTTTCCTGGTCTTTATATCTTGTTCAAGATATTCCTTATGGAAGGTTTACCCTGATGCACAAAAGGATGTGCACAAGGCAGTAAAAAGATAATTGATGATTGGTAAATTTAAATGGATAAAGGTAAAACATTTGAATATTAAATATTAAAAAAGCAAGAATGTGTGTGTTAACTTCATTTTTTTTATTTATGACATTTGTGCTGGCCCAGTTGAGCCACCATTAATGTCGTACCCTAGGGTCGATTTCACAAAGCATGTTCAACAAACACCGAGACTAACCCTGAACAGCGAGTTGACATACCCTGAGAGAGAAAACTTTTTGGTTCCAAGACAGCTGATTTGAGGTAGTTTTATCAACACTGAGTAGTTTCACCTGGCGTTGCCACTACACTAAAAAAACACATAAATGAAGCCCCGATTCATCGAATCACCATGGCAACGAGGAAGCGTAGAGCGAGGCGCCGCCCTCTGCTTCTGAGTTGTTGTTGTAGTTTTTTTTACCCCTCTCAACTGAAAATCTTAATTCGATCATATGGCAAATTTGAACATGTCTTTAGAAAAAAAAAAGTGCAACACCGGTGCAGCTGAACGTTGCTGCTTTGGTCAATGCGTAAATTTAAATGTAGTCCTTTGCAATCTCAATAATATTACAGGGGAAACCTGTTGAATTGTAGCTCTTTAATTAATTTCATTTAGCTGCAAGAAGCGCATTTGACTTAAGATGAAATATAAAAACAATATTCAAACGGTTATAAGAAAAAAACGGAGCGCAACACACAATATATGCTGTGATGTGAGCGCATGACTACGGCGCCGGTAATGTTGCAAATGTAAGGACGGATTAAGTTGTGTATGAAAATGATGGACTGTAATGTGAAACAGTACCGCTCAAAAAAATAACTGTCGAAAAAAATGCCAGCATATTTATGCGCGGTCTGATAACAATCTCGCAACGAATATTTAATTCCCTGCGCAATATAGCGGCACCTTCATCAATAGGGTCATTGTCAAAAGGACATACCATGTTCGTGACAAAAGTGGACTTTAAGCTACAGACTATAGGCGTATTTACGCAAAAACTCGCCACAGCGGAATTTATAAATGAGGAAATTAAATTTCGTTTGTGGCTGAAAGGAGGCGGGGACAGAGAAAACCTCGAGGTTCATTGTGAAAAACCAGGTTTGATTCATGAACAATTTTCTCTGATAACTGACCGAGAGCTTACCTCTTTTCCTCTGGTTTCAGTTACCTCCCTTTCTGAAACGGAAGATGCAGATTTTCCCAAATTTCAGGGTTTCTTAACCCAGGGTTCTCACTAAACCTGCTTTGTGAAATACACCCCTGGTCTGTTTTTCTTTTTTTCCTATGTGATTTTTAGGAAATAGAGCTTTGGTTGTGACTCGGATGACAAAAATGAGAATTGCTCCAGTAAAAAAAAAAGAAGAAAAAAAAAGGATTTGTGGTTTTGTTGTTAGGAATTGACCACTGGAACAACCGTTTGCATTCTTGGGTGGAGGAATGATCTAACAAAAATGGAACAACCAAGCAATGAGGCATTTTCGTATTATGTATGTATGTCTGCCAATCTTTCTGCCAAAGTTTCTCCAATCCTTTTCAATGCTGCTTTTCCAAATCAGGGTCATCATTGAGCTAGTGCTGATCCTAGATGATGTGGACAATATGCATGGTACATCCATAACTGGTTGCCAGCTAATAACATTGAATTTCTCTAATAAAAGTGAAAAGCTTGTCAAGAAAAGAAACCTTTGTCTGTTAGTAGGCTTTATCCAGTTTCCAGTTGCATGCTGTCGTGACGGCCAATAGAGAAAACAAACTCCTAGAAAAAAATTACAATAATTATACCTTGCCATTCTTCCACTTTGTCTATTTGATAGTTATTGTGCTATTTTCTGCTTCATGCCGAATGATAATAATATGACACAACTGTACAATTGGCGTTCTTCGCTGGGAGGAACAGTTCCATTGTGATTTGAGTGCCGGAAATAAATAATAATTATGTCTAACAAAAGTGAAACGATCCCAGTGCCATGTTTTTAGTTGGTTTGTCTGTTGATTTACCGAAAATGTCGTACAGAGTAGACACCACTATTTGCAATGTGGGGCTGGCGGAATGATTCCATTATTGCTTGAGTGGCAAATAGAGAAATAAATTTGACAAAAGGAAAATATTTGTAGTGCATCATTTTCAGTTTCTCTATTTGATAGTTATCAAGCATCTTTCTTCTTCATGGAGAATGACATTAGGAATACACAGAAATGGCGACACCATTTGCATTCTAGGGTGGTTGGGGACGACAGTTCTATGATGCCTCGAGTGGTCAAATGAAATTATTGTTTTCGTTAACAAATGTCACCATTTGCATTCTGGAATGGAGAGAAAGGTTTCATTGTGACTCGAAAACCAAAGTGACAAAAAAAAAGTTGTTTGCAGTTTTGTTTTTGCTCCCATTTTTTTAGATGAACTCAAAGATCTAAAACGTTTTCCACATACACAATATCACCATATCAAGATGGTGATTAGACACAATGATTAGTGCACAGGTGTGCTTTACACTGCCCACAATAAAAGGCCACTCTGAAAGGTGCAGTTTTTTTTCTAATTGTGGTTGTCTGAGGACCCAAAAAGCCAGTCACTACTGGCCAGTTCTCTGAGTCTCCAATAAAACAAAGCTGCACCTTTTATTGTGGGTAGTCTAAGGCACACCTGTGCACTAATCATGGTGTCTAATCAGCATCCTTTTGATATGGCACACCATTGAGGTGGGATGGATTATCTCGGCAAGGGAGACGTGCTCACTATCACAGATTTAGACTGGTATGAGGAAGAAGTCTTAAATCTTTGAGTTCATCTCATAAAAAATGGCAGCCAAAACAAAAGTGTTGCATTTATATATTTGTTGAGTATAAAAAGCACCCCAAAAAAACTGAAAGTCGGGCACCATGGTTTATTTTTCCATCTTTTTGTTCGCTTGCAGTCTACTTCCTGGTTCACAGAGACTGATATAAAATGATAGGAATTTGCAGATTGGACCTGATCACTTTTGTTCTACAGTGGTTGGAACTATTGTGAGTACCGTTTTAGTAAAACCAGCACATCAAATAACAGCAATCTGCAAAATAATACCTATATGTTCACTCTTGGCATAGTTCATAAAATGTACACTTCATTCAATTAATGATGTGCAACTTAAGG
Organism: Leptonotus elevatus; assembly: GCF_054856555.1. Lineage (NCBI taxonomy): Eukaryota > Metazoa > Chordata > Actinopteri > Syngnathiformes > Syngnathidae > Leptonotus > Leptonotus elevatus. Next base: position 7,273,127 of record NC_141250.1, on the reverse strand, counting down.
GAGCTCTCTGACTCCCTCCTCCAAATTTACAATACTCCCCCCAAAGTTATCTTGTGCTTTGCGGTTCATTTTTACCCAGCTTTTCGACATTAATAAACAACATGCAGTGTGTGGTGTTTCCTCACAGATTGCGGCTACTGCGACTGTGGCAAATGCGAGTGTGACGACGGCTGGTTTGGCAAGGCCTGCCAATTCCAAGAGGAGTGTAACCTTTCCGGAAAGAAGAGCAGGGAGCAGTGCAGAAACCCCCAGGGGGTGGTATGCTCCAACAGAGGTACATTTAGTGGTACATTAAGCTAGAATGTCGAGGTGGCAGATTTAAAGCGTCAATTGATCATCAAATGACCAACAAGTCTTTTTTCAAAACGACCTGTATGGTCGTATTTATTGGAGGACTGTCTCCAAATGACTCACAAGACAATTTGAGACAAACGTTTATAATTGCACTCCTAATGGAATATTGATTTTTACAAACAAATCCTCTGATGCGCGACAAAATTTGGGAATAATTGAAAAAGCTTTTTTATTATGAATATTGTCAAGAAAGTAACAAGCTAATTCACTACTAGTATTTTGGGGAAAATATAAAGTATTCAGTGCAGTATCTCCACCATCTTTACATACTGACACATTCTGGATGTTATTGTATTTATTTATTATTTAAAAAATTGTAAAGTTTTTTTTTTATGGGACTATGAATTGAAAAATATAGCTTCCACGGCCAAAATTGTGAGCAGGAAACAATGTAGTGCAAATTTGTTGTACATAGAATATTGATAGGATTGTTTTTGTAAAGGGACTTGCCACTGTGGTAGCTGCATGTGCAACAATGAAGACAACAAAGGCCTGGTGACGGGAACCTTCTGCGAGTGCGACGACAGCGAGTGTCTGGATGAGGAGACTGGTGAAGTGTGTGGAGGTATTTACCAAAGCTCCCATCTGGACAAATATTGTAACATAATATCATCGCAATAACGTTGTTATTTACAGATACCAAGTCAAGATCATTTGAAGTCTCTTTAAAAATATGGATATTTTTGAATGTCAATGTACAGCCCTCAAAAGGAGTGACCTGATCAGGTTGTTGCGTGTTGCACTGTGCTTCCAGGCCACGGTCAGTGTTACTGTGGAAACTGTTACTGTGCTGCTGGTTGGCATGGAGACAAATGTGAATTCCAGTGTGACATCAGCCCATGGGAGAGCAAACGCAGATGCTCATCTCCAGACGGCAAAATCTGCAGCAACCGAGGTCTGTTCATCTGCTTTGAAACCACACGGCAGCCACAGTGATTGGGATTTTGTATTTGTTTTTATTTAATCAGATGATACATTTTAGGAAAATTTTACGATATTTATGACAGACTTAAATTGACTATAATGTTCAATGTGAACAAGCACCATATAACAGATGCCCATCCAATGAGTTATCCCTGTCCTATGGTAGTACTGTACAGTGAAAAAAATAAGTCATGTCAAATTTACATTAGTCCCCATTCAATTAACACACGATTGGGGGTGCAAGGTGGCTGAATATATCATCCGCAAAGGGTGATATTGCAGGTTACCTATACAAACACACTTTGCGTGCGGCAATCTCATGCACAAACCCCAGCTAGTCAATTTCTGCTTCTGCAATGTCAAGCACTGTGTGCGCCTCGACCCCCCTGATCTTGAATAAAATGAGGGGAGCTGCTTCGATAGGTCGGGAGTCGGCTGCGTTCCATCATGGACCACAATGTGCTTTATTAATTTTGCGCTAGTTTAGCTCTACCCATGTACAAAGTTAGACTGAACTTTGCACTAGACTTGCGCGAGGCACGGAAATAGTCATCATTCTTACTGGAATGCCTGCTTTTTAGAAGAACAGTTGAGGCAGGTCTTTGTTAAATGGAAATATATTCGACAATTCAGGAGCAACACTTGGCAAGGCTCTTTCACATTCAGTTGCCAGCCAGGAGCTATTGTCTCTCCAACGTGTCCTGGTTCATCCCTGGAGCCTCCTCCTGCTGTGACCTAATAGGACAATAAACAGACACCAGATCAAGCAAGTATGGGGCCTGATCCTGAATCTTGAGGGCTGGCTAAGTGTCTGTTCAAATTTTGTGATGAATACTAAAATTAACACGCAGCCAGTGCAAAGATGACAGAATGGGAGTGATGTGGCTGAAGCTATTGGATCGAGACAAAAGCCTAGCGGCGGTGTTTTGAACTAATTGAAAGATTTGTTGAGGCAGGTGATGAGAGAAGTGCATCAGCAGGAATAATATTGCAACAATACACTAAAAATAACAAGTTTCCTGAAAGTCCACATAAGTAGTGTTGGTGAAAATTCTACCATTTTTTATGTGACCCTCCATCGATTCCAGTAGTTCTTCTCTTTTATTTCTAAAATTAATAATGGCTCACTACTGTACTGTATTAAGACAGAGACACTTTGCAGATCTCCCATTTCTGCTTAAGTGAACAAGTGACACAAGACTTACTGTGTTCACAAAGTAGAAGACCGTCAAAGATGTAGCTGTAGAGACAGAGGGCAAAGGTCGGACAGAATTTACCAGTGCAAAAAGCAACGAGGAGATGACAAGAAGATTTCGATTTTAGGTTCATGTTGAACAAAGTCTGTTTAGTTTTTTTACTTTCTAGGGTTGCTTGAAGCACTTTTGTGTAAAAATTGATGGAAAGGAAAGAGGAAATGAGTCAGGTTGGTATGGTTGCAAAATTTATTTATTTCCAGGGTAGATGTGGAAGGTACAACTGTACATTAAACCATGTTCTGTTTTACAGAATAACGCAAAACTATAACATGTATTTTAACTCTCTAATAAAACCCAACCTTAAATTGTATAAACTGCTGCTTTAGTCTAGTTTAGTTTTGTTCCCATGGGAACTTATGGGAATTCATAGAATTTTGCAACCCTACAGGTCAACAGAGTACAGCCTACAGTGATGTATCAGGACAAATGGGGGTCAGGATAATTATTTGGGAAGGGTCATTCAGAAGATGGGTGAGTTCTTGTGGAGGAGCTTGGGAAGGTGAATTGTGGGAAGTGAGGATAAATTGGGGCGGATTGGGGATAATGGGGTTTGTCAAGGAGGTCATCAGGAAGCAAGATGATGTCAACCTGGAAAATTTGGAGGTTATTCGGGGGAGGAGAAGAGTGATAATTATAGAGGGTGGGAAGGTATTTGGAAAGGATAATTGGAAGTATCATCTACAAGGATGGATGGACATCAAATGCAATTACACTTTAGAACAATATTTCTTCACATTGCAGCCTACACTGCAATCGACTCCCGACCCCCATTAATCACCATTTACCGGTATTGTCATCCGTTTCAATAAATAAATGGCACACTAAAAATAGAAGTTTCCTTTATTTCACTTGAGAGTGTAAAAACAAAACTAAATTACTGTCGTCAAGGGAAGGCATCTTTACTTATATAGCACATTTCATACACAAGGCAACTCACTGCTTCACACAATCAAAAGCACAACATTTAAAAGCATTCACAAACAAAACAGTTAAAGGCATTCAAAATCAAAGTATTGGGGCTGACTTCATTTCTGTTGACACTATTCTATTTGCGCGCAGCATAACAGCTACAAGCTGCTTCACCGTGTTTGCTTTGAAACAGTGATGTGTCTCTGTAGACGCCTCCCGATGAAAAGCTGACATTTTACACTATTTCTGATTTACATATGCCAGATAAGTTATTTGTAATCATGCGCATAAAACAAATGCATTGCATAAAAACTAGATTCCATCAACCTACACAGATGAAAACTATACATTTTGTATCGTTTTAAGTGGCTTTCTTTATGCTCCACAGTAACCTTCATCTCTCCTGTGTGAAAAGCTTGACTGACAGGAGACAGTAGAGTAGCTCCTCCATCGCCTAGCTAATAATACTCTAACTGGCATGCTGTCAAACCGCCTAGCTGGGTTGGTGGCGCTTGGGGCTAAATGCATGCATTAATACACAGCAAGGTTCACATCTATCTCTATAGGAGGACTGTGGGTGTGGGGTGCAGTGCATAAGAGAAAAAAATAAAGAAGAATAACGTTCAAACCGTGATGGAATCAGAGGTGCCGTATTTGGCTCTGGCCTGCGACAGTGCATGGCCATGTCATTGAGTTGAACCCTAACCAAAAGGGCTAATACACGCCTAGGGCTCACCAGCTGGCATGCTCCCCCGGGCTTGCTCATGCTCTGACAAGCAATCATTACTACTGGATGTTGCTGAGCCAATGTCGTGATTCAACTACATACAGTACAACTAATGACAACTTGCAGTAGAGACACACTGTTAAAAGGCGGAAGAAGTAGCAGAGGTGCTCCCAATACAGAAGTAGGCTACTCAAATTCTGCTTTTTTCTTTTTTTTCCTCAAGGGCACACTCTCTAATAGAGCTCTATCGCTTTCAAATGTTTACATTCTTGTCCATAGTAGGAGAGGCTCTTTAATGTACTTAAGTACCAAAACCACATTTTTACTTTCAAGTCCTTTCCTCCATATATCTGTTTTCGAATGTAGGAAGCAAAAGTAGTCATTAGAAAAAGAAATACTCGAGTATAGTAAACTGTAAAAATTAGTTTAAAATTTTTTTATGTCCCGTTATTATATCTAAAATATGTGACTTCACAGAAACTAAATGATTGATCATTTCATGTTGATGTAAACAATAATTCTTCACTTCAACCAACCTTAATTTTTTTGCCTTGATCCAAATAATTTTTCTAACATTTTAGTTACTGAACCAAACTAATGTATTTACTTTTAACTGAATTAACATTCATTCACTTTGACACCAGTTAATCAATTTATGCATAACCAAATGTTATTTCTCGCATTTTTTTAAAGTTAAAGGTTGAAGTAGCACTGATTGTCACACCCATCCAAGTATGGTGAAATTTGTTCTCTGCATTTGACCCATCTACAGAAGGAGCGGTGAGCAGCAGCAAGGGCTTGCACTCTGCAATCATTTGGTCATCCAACACCCCAATTTCCAACACATAATGCTGATTGTTAAGAAGGGTGGCATAGTTTTATAATTTTTTTGGTATGACCCGACCGGGGATTGAACCCACGCCCACCCTGTTTAGTTTATTTGACTAAAAAAATAGATTTGGCCAACAGAGTATGCTCAAAATATTCATCTTAAAACATGAGCCATATGCAACATATGAACTAGAGATGAGGTGAGGATGGAGAAAGAAGGTGATGGAGAAGGCAGAAGATTCCATTTATAATATCACATGGGCAGTCTTTTGAAAGACATCATATGACAAAAAGACAAAAAAAACCAACAACCACAGATTGTCTAACAAGCAAATGAGCCCAGACAAACACACGTGGTAACAGGCCTACACGATCTGAGCTGCACAATATCAATATCAAAACAATTAGCAATGAAAGACTGCTTTCTGAAATCAGTGACCCTCAAACTACCGAATTCAAAACTCTCACTCAAAGCCCAACAATATAGCATACTAAATATATTACCTGGAGGGCATGAAGAAAAAAAAAATAATTTGAAAATAGAAACTTTATTTGGGGCAATTAGTTTTTTGTTTTTTTGTTTTTTGTTTTTTTTTCTGAGAGAACTCAGTATTCTTCATTCGTAATTTTTTACTGTAATATTTTAGGCCCTTTGGACGTATATTTAGTTCCGTAGAAATCAAACTTGATGTCTGTCAATGCAAAATAAATGTTTTTCACAATCAAAGCAATAACTTGTTTTGAATGGAAATTATTACTTTCAATGAACAACTGCATGTAATAATTTTTACAGTGTACAGATGGTTAAAAGATCTATAAGTACAGTAGAAAAGTATTTGTACTTCATTACTTCCCACAACTGACGACAGAAAGGCCCTAGCCTCAGGATTCGGGTTGAGCAACCACTTGAGTTGATGAATGAAACCTCAGCGGAACTGCAATTTGAAAAGAAAAAAAAAGTTTTCTGTGTGTACGTGTCTGTGTTTGTTTGTTTGCATGCGTGTGTGCGTTAGGCACCTGTGTATGCGGAGAGTGTAGCTGTTATGACGTGGATCCCTCTGGCGACTGGGGGGATATTCACGGCAACACCTGCGAGTGCGATGAGCGGAACTGCCACGCCACCTACGACCGATACACTGACGACTTCTGCTCAGGTGAACATGCTACATCATTGGCCTGATGATAATGATATATTACATTGTTATTACACATGCACAATCATTGGACTCCAATTTTGCCCCTTGACTGTATGCAAATAAGGTAAAATAAGCTTGGAGTGGGATTCAGTCCAGTTGTACTGCAATACCTTTCTAAAAATGTGAATCAAGGGTGAATCAAGACACACACAAAAAGGCTAAATTGCTAGACTAGAGGCACAAGTGACATTTGTTTCCAAATCAACCAAGCCAGTACCAACTAGGTGGGTCACAAAGATGTATTTTGAAATCAAAGCTACAAAATAGTTTCCCCCTTCAAAGTAATCCCCCTGGAATTGGAGTCCAAAGGACTTTCCCAGGCTTTTCTGCCACATTTGATACAGTTCCTCTCCCTTCCTCCAGGTCACGGTCAGTGTCACTGTGGCAGGTGTGATTGCAAGGATGGCTGGTCCGGAAAGAAGTGTGAGCATCCGCTCTCCTGCTCCGTGTCTCTGGAGAGCAGTCTGAAGAAGTGTCGGGGAACATCCAGACTGCCCTGCTTTGGCCGAGGTACACCCGCTTCCTTCTCTCTTGCGCTCCTGTTGCCATGGTAACCCCTGCACTGAGTTCTCATCTCCCGCCGTAAAAGTGGGTCATTTCTAGTGCCTTTTTTTTTTAGAGATCCAAGCACAACAAAGCATATTAAACAAATAGCTGTCAATCAAAAAAGGGCATTACAAGCAGAACTTTTGATATCACTTTCTGTTGGGCCTCTTAACTGCAAGGGTCACCAGGTAGACCCCAAGGACCACACGAGTAGCCTTGTGGGCTATTTATTAAAAAGAAAAAAGAAAAAAATCATCAGTGATGGGACAGCTATTTAAAGTGGAAATCAACCTTAAATATTTCTTCACAATAATATGTTATATGCGACCTTTCTAGTCTAAACATGAAACTCTGATTAATATTACATTTGTGGAATATAAATTATGAAGCAAAATCCAGTCTTTATTATCCATCTGAGTGGGCGGCCATTTTGCCACTTTCTGTCGACTGAAGATGACATCACAGTTGCTCAGGGCTCAGGCAACGACCAATCACAGCTCACCTGTTTCCTCAAGCTGCGCTGTGATTGGTTGTTACCTGAGACCTGAGCAACTGTGATGTCATCTTCAGTCCACAGCAAGTGACAAAATGGTCGACAGCAAGTGGCAAAATTTACAAGAAGTATTATTATTATAATAATAATTATTATTATTATTATTATTATTATTAACCAGAATGCCATATTTAGACTAGTGGGTCTGCACTGAACAATTATTGTAAAAAAAAAAAAATGTTGGGGGAGTGGGGTTGGTTGACTTTCTCTTTAAAATACAAGTCAATCTTATCAATGTTGATAAACATTGTGAGAAATCATTTGCATGACGAGTGTCTTAAGTCTTAACACAAATTAAGTATTTATTTTTTTTAATTTAAGAAGTGTGTACCAAACTGGTAGCTCTTCACATTAAGTTCTCATTTAAAAAAAAAAATTAATGATCCTTTATAGGATCTAAAAAAAAGTGGGGGCATTTGCTATAGCAACGGCAAAGTAACAGTGAACTGGCGGTGGGTCGATTTATGTGTGATTTATGACACTGTATGATTCATTAGCAGCACTGCTGGACAGCAGAAGCCCGTTTTCTTGCAGCCCCTAAAACCGCTAAAGGCCGACGTGCGGCACTGGCAAGTCACGCTACTGCAGCAGATGTACAGTTTGCTCCTTCTCGGTGGACCTTCGTGGCCTGTTGATTGATGGCCGGGGGCTTAACAAGTGGCAGGAAAAACGTGCCAAGGAAGCAGTACAAGTTGAAGTTGTTTATAGCCTTTTAGCACATTTTAGCTTTATTACTGCTCGGTAAAAAAGCCTTTGTTTGATACCAACTAAAGTCTAAATATTTAATAAACATGCATGAGAGCTTCAAAATCCTGCTCACGGCTTTTAATAGAGGGAATACGATCAAAGTTGTTGCCATGGTGACCCTGGCATGTTATTATGACAGCATCAAAATCCCACTAATGGTTTGTAACATGGGTAATCGCGTCTCTGATGTTGCCAAGTGGATTTGGGATTTTTAGTGGTATACTTGAATATTTTAGTGGACAGCCTCCTGGACGTCACTAATATTGTGTTAGGCTAGCATATGTGCTAAGAGATTTGTGTCCAAGGCTTCAACAATTTAAAGTTGTGTATTACAACAATTTTTGTCGGTACTGATTAAAGCCACATACAGTAGTGGCAGACGGTTACAGTTACCCACAAAATGAAACGAGGAGAGGCATGGTGATCTATAAAGGTGTACAATTTGGTGCTGATCCAAACTAGGATTGCTTGCCCTTGGTGGACGTTTACTATATGCCATGTGGCTTCTATTGGTTCCAGACATTGGTTTGATGTGCCCAGTCAATCCTCCACTATAACATAATGAAACAGAAGAGATGAACATGTGACAGCAGAGTTAATTAACTCCAACACCTCCAGCAGTGCCATTATCTCCACGAATTGCAATAAAATGGAGCTTTAAACTAGAACAATAAAGCCCAAAGGCTTCCTGGTTGAAATTGACATGACTGTTCATTCTATTGGCTGCTGACATCTTTTAAATATTTAATTACCTGTATCCCGTGTTGTTGAGGTTTATCAGTGTTTATACTAAGCGGGGGGGAATCGAAATTTAAAACAATACCACTCAGTGTTTTTAATGTGCTGTTTAAAAGCGGATCCTGGATGTTGGAAACAAGCAACTAAAACTGACTTTACTGCAATCACATTGGCTTCAGCTACAAAAAAAAGCAAGAAATTCAGTGAAAGGAAGTCAGGCAGCAGAGAATGGGAGTTGTGAAAAGCGGGTGCAGATGGCAGATTGAGCGGAGAAACCCCTGAAATGTGAACCAGCAGTCTGAAAGCTTTTTTTTATTCTTCTCCCTGAGACACAAAAGACGAGCGCATTCTTTCCACTATGTGGTATTTCCTCAAGGAAACACCTGCTTTCATCATTGGGATTCCTTGCCAAGTGTGATGGTAATGCAATGAACGGTCGTATAGTCTCATGTCTGGCATTTGATGTGCAGAAAAAGGTCAGAGTTAAAGGGGGTCATTGCAGTTTATTTTGTGAGGCGATGCAAAATAACTGTGAGGCAGATTCTGAGTGACATTTTCGATGTGATTTCCCTCCACACCTCGCCTCTGACAGTATGTGTCATCCCGATGACTTATCACTTCACTGGTCTCCAGCTGGTACTACTACACTCAGTTTGAAACAATGCTCAAGGTCATTGGCTAACTTTTCATGGGCTTGTTTAAACAATTAACACAGTTCTGAGGAGTACTATCCTCAACCTGTGTTTGAACCGGTTTTGTGAATAACCTGTAACTTGTCTATGATACCAAGGAGCCAGGCTGATATGTGGCGGCCGTGGCTCAGGGTGTAGGCACGGTCGTTCAGCAACCAGACGGTCGGCTGTTTGATCCCCGCGCTCCCCAAGTCATGTGTCGTTGTGTCCTTGGGCAAGGCACTTCACACACATTGCCTCCAGTGCTACTCACACTGGTGTATGGAAGGTGCAAATGTTTGGTAGGCGCACACTGGCAGCAACGCTTCCGTCAGCATGCCCAAGGGCAGCTGGGGCTACTTAAGTAGCTTACCGCCACCAGAGTGTGAATGTGTGAGCGCACGAACAATGGAACCACTGTGGAGCGTCTTTGAGTATCTGCTTGGATAGAAAAGCGTTATATAAATCCAATGCATTATTATTATATGGCTTCAGGGCAAAGCATCCTATTTTGCCTTTTTTTGTTTGTAGTTGAGTAGTAGTATTCCAAAATTCTGCACCCTGACCATGGCCAGACGACATATGTCATAGAAGTGAGGAGTAGGTCTGTCACCTGTATCTGAACAGAGGTTTGTTGTGTAGAAAACCTGTATTCTGACCGAGCCACCAACAGCCAGGCTCAGATGATCTCACGGCTAAAAACATCCCACTTCAAAAACCATTCGCCAAAGAACCTTGAGGAATACAACCGTCAACCCATATTTGATCCCAGATCTTTTGGGTTGAAAATTTGCAGAACACTGAGGTGCAGTACAGTGAACCCAGGCCTGTTGGGTTTAAAAACTGAAAACAACAACAAAGTGCCCCCCACAACTAGATAGCCCACAGACAGGCCATCTTGAAGGTGGAAAGACCAATCTCTAAACAGAGGTGGTGTCATATGACCCCAACTATAACCCACATTCAATGCTGTCCTTTTTTCTATCTCAAAAAGACTCAATTATTTTGCCTAAAAAAAACAACAAAAAAACAAAAACACAGTTCCCAGTGACTGTAGGAGCAAATCCACTACAACTGAATGGAATATCAATGAGGGCGTTTCGACCCAACGATTTATCGACACACACAGACCACTCTACAAGGCATCTTGACAACTGCTGTACTAGTGTATTGTACTCCAAAAGAATGATACCATTCGTGGTCTGGGGTGTGCCTCCAACTTGGAGCAAAAATAATTGGTTTTGCTACTGAGGATGGTGCAGTCCCGTCCTAACCAAGTGTTGGTGCATGGACTGATGACACCTGCTCAGATGAGAGGCGAAACGTCTTCCAAGACAACCAGAGCAGTCCAGTTGCGATGGATTCAATGTTCACAGTACAGTATATATCATCAACATTAATTCACTCCTGCATCTATTGGGCTTAAAAAAAACATATCCCACTTAAGTCCCCTATTCCAGTCATTCAAGTCACAGGGAATTGACTGTTCCAAGGGTCTTTCACAGATGGCATTCCACTTCTGAAACTTCTGTACCAGACACCAAAGAAACAGACTCTTCAGATAGGTTCACAAGTATTGAGCCTGCACGCTCAATCACAGTATCAGAATGAATAATTTACAGTGTAATTATAATTTGAATGATACTTTCATTGGGTGGTACAATTTATGTTCAGCTTGCCACTTTACAATTTAGAACACAGTTCTTTCCATTGTCATATTGTGGAAGGTTGGAGGGCTTTTGGTAGCCTTCAATTGTTGTTTCAGACACAGTGAGTGGAGCAGTTTTGTGATCTGTCTGTAGAGAAGTATCCCTTTTATGCAACAATGAGATACTTGTAAAGAAGAGTAGCAAATGTTGCATTTCCTTCATTGTTGTTCACTATGTGGACTTCCTCTTCTGTTCATTGGCACTATGCATTGTGACTAATGCATCATTAAGGTCATGATCAGAATCCTTGAAATGCTGCACTTTTTCCTTACCTCGGTTTCTTGCAAGGTGCACAAGGCTGCCAGTGACTGAGCTTGTGCCGCCACACTTTCAAAATTGCAAAATTTAATTTGATGCGCCTTAAACCACCCTCAGTTAGTAGCAGGTTAGTAGCAGGGTTATCCATGAAAACGCTTACGTGACTTCATCAGAAAGTGTGACAAGCGTAACCACACACACACACACACACACACACACACACACACACACACACACACACACACTCTCTCTCTCTCTCTCTCTCTCTATCCAGGTGTGGATAGTTTGACAGGCGGATATAATCGATAAGGGAAGGGTGTTATGACATCAGTGGTTGCCAGGGTAACTGACTCCCTTGCACAGATGGTGCCATGCTCTATGGGTCTGTGTGTGCATGGTTACTTACACTGTATAAAACTCAATAATGTTTACTGAGTTACATGACGGAGCCTTTAAACAACAAATACATTTTCAGAAATGTGAGTAAAATTTCTGGTATGTACATTTATTTCTATTTCACAAAAGATGCTAGCGTGCTAAATCTGGCGCACCCATAAATCTAAATATGTACGATGTGCTGTCTTCTATTGCACGCTTTATTGCTCCTTTATTGGGTACACTTGGTCAACTGCTAAACTACTGAATGTCAAGTCAACCAATCACGCGGCATTATCGACTATAGCGATTTGAGAATGACCTTCGAATGAAAATGCATCACAGCACAACTGAATTGTCTTTTATGCTGCCGCGTGCATCATTTTCAGGGCCACCTGTTGATTTTAGTGACTTTTCATAACAAGAAAAATTATATGCAGCACATAATATTGAGGTAGGCTACACACAACAATGACTACTGGTTGTCTTTTTATCTTTATAAAAATGAAGGAAGGGTGATTTATTTGTTCAATGTTTAACACTGGTGAAATTATTTTGACACATGTGACCCTGATGTTAAAAATTCCTTCTCCCTGGATTTGTGGCCGGATAATTGCAGTGTGGTTTACTTTTTTATTTTATGTATTTATTGAACACACTAGCTGGCTGGAAAGCTACTTGGGCAACACAGGTCAGGCTAAGCGGTGTCCCACAAGGGTCAATGCTGGGGCCCTAAGCTTTTTATTTCATGTAAAGTATCTGACACACTGAAGTTTATTGTTTTTGCAAATGACACAAACATTTTATAAAAGCAGTCAACCAGAAAATAATAACATTCAAAAATTGGTTTGACATAAACTATCTTTGAACGCAAGTAAAACAAACCGTATGTGGTGTGCTGTGTTGGTCATCTTCAGTACACCACACTTTTCATCCTTGCAAAACATTTCTATCATCTTTACTTGTTCTTTGCAACTTAGCTACACAAGTGTTAAGTGCAAACACATATGCTTTTTTTTCTTCTTTTTTTTTAACACATACTACCCACACAAAAGAGCCCAAGATGTAAATACACCATCTTCTGTCTGTCTTTTTTGTAGGTCAGTGCCAGTGTGGACAATGTACTTGTCACCCACCTGGGGACAGTCGAGTTCATGGCAAGAACTGCGAGTGCGACGACCGACAGTGTGAGGACCTCTCTGGGGAGGTGTGCGGGGGTGAGTGCACACGCACACAAAATTTAGAGAAAAAACTATTATCCAGTTATTTCAAAGAAACAACAAGAATTGAGGGAGACTGGACTAAATTAGTAAGTGGTGCAGCTTCCTGGAACATAAACACAAACACAACATTGTGGAGTGACCACATGACAGTTTACTTCAGCACTAATTGCAGTTGACAATGTTTCAACTAAAAGTGAGCTCAACTTAAAACCTAGAGTCTTCACACTTGAATTAACCTGAGAAACTGCTTATGTGCTTTGGTTGTTGTTGCTGTTTTGCTTGGCAAAAGATTTCAAATGGTCTCACCAGTTAATGCTTTAATATCTACATGTGAACAATTGCATCTGTGAACTGAGATAATCACAATCTCGAGTGAGTGACTTTGTTCTGGAAAAAAACATCTAAGGAGACAGACTGGGAACCAAACGTCCATTTTCAGGTTTGACAGGTTTCTATTTTGAATCAACTTAATTGTTGAAATCTAAATTTGAGATCCAGTGTTCTTTCTCACTTTCAAACTATTTAAATCATAGAACATCTTTTCGAATGAACCTTCACACATTTGAAGAAGGAGGCTAAAGTCATCATTCAAGCTATTGATCCCAAATGGCATGTAAGGGTTGGTTTACTAGTGGTTTCATTACAGAATTATTGGGCTTTTTCTGCTCTGTAGTAAGTATGGCGTCATTGGGAAACTGTTTATTTAAGGGAGGCGTTTAATTGTGATGACTAATTGGGACTCAACATCTAATAAAGATAGTATATATTCCCAAGTTGAAAAAAAAAACGGTTTATATTTGAGTCACTAATAAGGTGTTTAAAAAAAAAAGAGAGCAATTATAGACTCAACTCAGAGTCTTTCAAGGGGAAATTCAATCACTCCCATACAGGCATGATGCCTTGCTCACCTAGAAAAGGGCTAGGAAGCAGACTCTGATCCCTCCAACAACTATTGTAATTGCCCTTTTTTACATTTTTGTCGGCAGTGGGACTCAAACCCATGCTACTCCAACTCTAAAGCACAAGCCCTCATAGACTGAGCTCTCAAATACTGCAGTAGTTGGAATTGTTATTTTTATCATATTATATTGATTGGCTGGCAAAGATCACATAGTTTTAATATTGGTACGGCCATTTTGCAATCAAGTTTAGGTGACTAACTATGGTTTCTTTACCAGGAATTAAGCAACATGGACATAAAAATTCAAGCAAACCTATAAGATGTCTAGTTGGCTTTAAGTATATGTGGTACAATGTGTACTCTGTGCAAGTCAAGGCGGAAGCTAATTGAACTAAGATGCTTCTTCCATCACTCCAAGTCAATGACTCTTTCTCTGTGCCTTGTCTGATTGAGGCAGCCATGCGTGGACGCACATTGCTACAAAGTGAGACAGGTCGCTGCTTTTAATTTCAGAACATCACGTGGTGCCACTAAAATGTCAGACAAGACTGAAATAAAAGAGTGTCACATTTGACTGCAGATGTAAAGATGCTGTTTTTCATGTGCGTCTTTGTTACTTGTTCTGTTAGCTTGTATTTCGATTCACCTTACCCACAGACAATAATATAAATAAATAAATACTATTTCTGGTGCCAAACCGTTATTAATTTTATTATTGTAGGATCATGTCTTAAGTGAAATTTTAACATTCTCACCTAAACGAGCTAACAACTGTAAAGCGATCGGAATAGCCAAACCCAGCACGGCTAGCCACGATTCTCATCCTCTTAGACCCGCACAGACATATGACTGTCACCTTGTTAGCTAAATATTTTATTGCTGTGGAGCAGCGACAGAACAGCAGCAGATGGGAAAGTTCTCTAGTAAATGAGTCGATTGGAGACGAGATCAAGATGTCAAAAACAAGTGATTAATGGTTAGTCGATTTCAAGCTTTAAACACCAATACGGAGTAGAATAGGCGACTCCTCGAATCAGCTTAACTTTTATAGTCAGGACAGACACACATGTATAAATCACTTAAGTCATATTAGCGCCACTTAATGTTCTATGGTCATCACACTTTTTTTTTTTTTTGTACAATGAGATTTCAGAAATATCTTTGTGAACCCGGGTATTCTACTCACCGTATGTAATAATAATCAAAGGTTACCTACAATATTGTCTCCTGTCCAGGCCTCGTTTTATGTCTTCTGTATATCAAAGGTCCGTTTTCCCTCTACTACCAGGTCATGGTTACTGCTCATGCGGACGCTGTATCTGTGAGGAGGGTTGGTTTGGCAAGCAGTGCCGCTTCCCCAGGTCATGTGACATAAGTGACGCCCAGAGCAAGGAGCTGTGCGAGACCACCGATGGAGTCCTCTGCAGTGGCAAAGGTAACTTATATGAATATTAGCAATCATTTGAAATATGTTATATCATTTATTATAATTCAGCAATCGTAACACTGTAATTATAGTGCATGTGCAAGCCATGTTTCTGTAAAGTTCAACTTCTGATTATTTTATCTATTTATTAATGCTAGCTATACTAATAATAACAACTAGGAGACTGCATATTCTCAGTTGAACTATTTATGCCAGAAAGATCGAGTACACTGAATGTGGAAGAAGGTCTAATCTGTCCAAAATGGTTTCTCCTCTGATGCTCTCTTGGCTCTTGGCTGCCCACCCACATGGGGGACGGCTCAGCCTAGCCTAGGGCATATGCAAACTAGCCTAGAGCGCCAAATTGCAGGGGAAAAAAAAGAAAAAAATATACAAAATATTTTTCCCCTCAGGTTTTCTAAAATAAAATATGTAAATGACCCTGCAAATATTTTTGTTTTTGTATTTTTGTATTGCAGAATTGCGTTATTTTATTGTGCTATTATAATATAGTTGATACTTTTATTTTGAAGGATACAGGAAAAGGTCTCATAAACCGGTAGGAACTGACGTAAGTAACCGACGTACTGCCATACCATTAGTAGCGCCGTCTTATGGTCACCCTATCCAACTGTAAACAGGCAGCGTGCACGTTTCTTATGACTTCTAGTCCAAATAAATATGAGATCATGACCTGGCACCCTGAATTTGACCTGCTGCTGCTGTTTACAGTGAAAAGTAGGGGGAGGGGTCGCACATTATCTCAGAGTGTTAGCGCTATTGATAGATGGATGGCTCGCTTATGTTGTTGTCTATACATCAAAAACCTTTACAATGAAAAGGTCCAAGCCCTCAGGTACTGCATTAAGAAAGCGACAAAAGGAGGAGGAGGAAAAACGGGCCCAGGGTAGAGGCATGTATGTCAGTCAATCAGATTTGTCTATAAAAATAAACATCAAAATAGCGTTAATTTTCGTCAATTTCACGAAGTTTCCCATCAATTGTTAACAAAATGCCCGTCTGTCATTGACTTCATTATATTTAGGACTTTTTATATATGTCTTACACAAATATATTGTACATAGTTTGAAGACATTTTGTAGTTAATAATGTCAGCACAAATTGCACTAAACAGTTGTATTGCACTGTAATTATGCTATTTATTTGTATTACTTGTAGTCTGGGGGGGGGCTACAATCTACACTTTCGCCTAGGGCACCAAATCACCTAGGGCCGGCCCTGGCCTAGCCCATGTGAAAAAGTGTGACCGGATGGTCTTAACTGGTTTCAACTAGAAAAGTGCGCCAGTGCAGATCGATGGGAAGACTCCAAGCCAAGACAGGTCACAGCAACAACAGCCTAGCTCAAGTCACCTATCATTAAGAGGCCTCATCTAACATTTCTAAGAACACTGCCCCGTAAAATTTTCCATTTTCCTGGTCTTGGATTCACACTTGAGAGGAAAGTTAACTGTATATGTTTGCTAGGCTTTGAGTTAATAATCTAACAAGCTCGGATTGTCCAATTCGTTAGCACTTTGCTGGGTTGTTGAGTGTGGGTCCGCACATAAAAAGAAACACCTAAGGAAACGTTAACTCTTCATTAAACACAGCATCATACGGTTTTCAGTCTGCAGCTGCATGGCTACAAACACTTTAGTAGCTACATTTTTTTCTCTCTCCTTGTTTTTTTAGCCTTATTTTCTATAATTAGCAATATGACCGGCTTGTTACCAACACTCCTTTTTGTGTTGTGATAAATTTAGCATATGTTTTTGCGTCAACAATTAATAAACTACGCAAGGAGCATAAAGTAGAGCAAAATTCAAAATTAAGTGATCGAAAATCAATTACAAAACAAGGAGGGAGGGTCAGCAATTGCAAAACGAGGAGTGAGCGTCCACAACAGCGCAATCAGACGATTGCATTAGCAAGAGCAAAATAAAGATGGAATTTAATTCATTGTCAAATGTTGTTTCATGTTGCAGGGTCCTGTCACTGTGGCCAGTGCATCTGTTCCACCAAGGACTGGTGGGTGTCTGGAGAGTACTGCGAGTGTGACGACAGAGAGTGTGACAAACATGACGACCTTGTCTGCACAGGTACACCGGCTGAACCAAAATTTCATACGATTTTATACAAAAGTGCCGAACTGTATGTGCTATGGCCTTTATTCCACTGAGCTTAACATAGCTCGATTTATAATTTTCCTTTGGCAAACGTAGGCACTACTAGTACCTTTTTAGGTATTTTTCTAGTAAGATTTGACTTTGGTGACTTTTGAAAATGACAATGGATTTTTTTTTTTTAAGTGTAGCTAAAGGAAACCCCTATTTGGTTTATTTCCCCATGTAACTTGTGACAGTCCAAGTGATGCTCCCAGAGAGGGTCCTGGTGTGAAAAGATGTACCTTGTTAAAAAAGTCCTTGTCATTCACAGCTTTTCCTTTCTACGTCATTGCAGGGAACGGACTGTGCAACTGCGGCACCTGCGAGTGCTGGGACGGCTGGACCGGGAACGCTTGCGAAATCTGGGTGGGGGCCGAGTACTGAGACCTGAACGGTGACAACGAAGAACCAAAGCTTGGAGAAGCAAAACATGGACTTGGTTTTATTTCTTGTATTGTACTGGCTACAAGCTTCTTTTTTTGTGTAAAATTGGTTTTCTGCAAATCTTTTGATGAATACACATCTGTTTGTGTTTATTTTAAATGACATACATAAAACACATATACGGCTGATATGCAAAATGATGCCAGTTGACAAATTAACACAAATGAAGCATTGGAGGCAGACAGTTAGCGTTGTTTGAGCGTTTTTATTTTTTAAATAATAAAACATTAAATGTGCCGCATGACACAAGATTTTGCATGGAAAACAATGCGAATAAGACCTTAAACATACATACATGGTTACAAATTTGGTTTATAACATGACATAACTCCAAATGGGCATACTTGCAATGGTATATAGTATTATATATTTGTTTTTAAAAAATAAATCATTTCAACAGTGACTCTTTCTTTAACCTTCCCTAAAAGAACGAGACTCAGACTTCCAGGTCTGGATATTCCTCAGACTTAAGAGGGGAAAATTGATAGGACATACATGCACTAAATGCACTAAAGTATTGGGACATGTTAAACCGGAAATGGAAGTAAATATAGCTGATCTCCTGTTTGCATGCCCAACAGTGTCCACTCAGGTGGGAATCCTCATCCATTCAGAGAAGCATTTATGAGTTGATGGGGTTTAGATCAGGGCCCTTAGAGGCAAGGTGATTACCTAATTGTTTAAGCATGTTTTCCAACCCTTTTATCCGTAAAGTGCCGCACTTGAAAACGGGGACCAATCACAAAACTTTTTTGCCCCATAGACTTTTTTTTTTTTTTATATACAAATGAGTATTAGGTCACACTGAAAATAACCAAAATATTTATACAATGAGCATAAAGTTGTAAATTTACAGAGAATAGATTTGGAATTTTATGAGAAAAAAAAACCTTATGAGAAATAGGTATGTTACAGAAATAGTCGTAGTTTTTAGAAAAAATAAGTCGTACTCCTGAGAGTTAGATAAACGTTTTAATTAAAATAATAAAAAAATAAAGACATTTTTCATAAGCCATGTCTAAGAGGCCACACGGTTAATTCATAAATATGTGAACAGTAAACACTAAATGCAGTAAATCACTCTTCTTCTTTTTTTACCATTCCACTGGGCGGCACTGGCAATGATTGAAGTTAACTGTGACCACTCCCACAACAGCGCAGCTATAACTCTCACAGAGCTGCCAGCTTGTTAATTTTATGAGAAAAAATATCAGATGAAAAAATAAAGTCATAATGTGGGGGAATAGTCCAAGTTACATTTTGGTACTGCTATTTTTCCATTATTTTCAGTGTGTTCCTAATACTCCTCCATAATCCCAGTAACATACCGTGTTTGTTATCTCTTCCAGGTTAAAAAATACACTCTATTGCACATTACGTAGTAAATTTACAGCACTCTCTCACATAAATATTCAATGTGTGTATGCATGTACATCAAACTAACTGTACAGTGTCGACAAACCTTTGCATATATGTAGTTTTAAAAAAAAATGTAGCGATACATACCAACAGTTGGTGATAGACATCCTACGTTACATGCAGTTCGTCGACACCTTTCTCTCCACCATGCAAACAAATGGGACAGAATGATCATAATAAACAAGTACGTGCAAGGACAGTACGCCATACAGGATGAAGGGAGTTGACGTCACACATGACCCGTATCGGGAAAATTGGAGAAATGAAAGTGGCTAAGTGGGTCCAAACACATTTTAACATAGCAGCCATTTACAAAATTGAAGTTGGCCTCGGGTTTGCCTTTGAAGTTGAATTGAAGGCAACTGGACCTTTATCAATCAAGAAGAAATCAAATTGCCTTAGAAGTTGGATAGAAGGCAAGTAACTTCTTGGTTGTTTCAAAGTTGTCAAATTTGAGAAGCAGTCTAGTTTTTTTTAGAAGTTGAATAAATGGCAATGGGGTTGACTTCAACTAAGAAGAAGTCTAAATTCCTGCAGTTCAAAGATAGGCAACTGGTACAGTTGTGAAATTCCATTCCATTTCAAGTTGAATACAAGGGAACGGAAGGTCCTATTGGTTGTTAAACAACCAATACTTTGTCTAGTTGTCTTTCAACGCTAAATTAGAGTCCAGTTCAACAAGAAATATGTCTAGCTGTCTTTAAAGTGTAGTAGAAGACAACTAGAATTCTTCTAGAGGTCCAATTACCTTCTCTTCCACTAATGGCGGATTGCCATGACCTGGATGACTGAGAATTTACACAAATCCAGTCCCAAATGCATCTACAGTGATTTCCAGCTCTTGCATCATACTAGCAATTCATACCTCATATCCTAGGTTGGTCGTATCTTATTCTGATAAATGTAAAGATTTTCTCAACCTAAAAGAAATAGAAGTAGTTGGAAAAGCCCGATCCAAGCAAGACAAATGTCAAGGATTAGTCATCATCTGCTAACAGTCATGACGAGAGTAACAATCGTGAAAGTGCAGAATAGCTTGTGAGGGTGCCGTAGCCTGCAACATGCCCATGTCAAGTCCTACACTACGTAAATCCCGACACCTCTGAAAATACATGCACGTGACTAATTGAAGGTAGACAAACCTTTGCAAAAATGACATCAAGTTAAGACCTTTCGAAGGAGTAAGAGAGCAGGGCGGCGGTCACGCAACGATCTCAGAAGGGTTCGGAAACAAAAAGCTATCACAGTGAAAGCAGTGATTACTTGAGAGGATTTTCAGAGAATCTTCCTGGTTGGTGGGGGAAGCCTTTGGTCATTTCAGAGTGAGCAGGGTGATTCTCGCAATGCTAACGATGCTACGTGTCCTGTATATGGATGGTTGGGTGGTCGGGTAGGCGAGGCACCTTTGGCCCAGTGGGGGCTTGGAACCTGTTTTTGCATGCCGGGAAAAATCAAGGTTGAAAACAGGCACGTGATAGGCCAGAATGATCAGTACTGGACTCTGCATGCTGAGCTAGGACACGATTCCTCTTGTTTAAAAACTTTTGAGTAATCCCCCCCTTACCTTTTTATTATACAATGAAAATGTTACAATACATATTACATTGTTGCTGCAAAAGAGACAGAACACAAGATCAACCATGCTTTAGTTTGTAAATGCAGCCGGTAAATGTTGAAAATGTGGACGCCGCCACTGAAAGGCTGTCTGCCACTGTCATACAGATTATCTCGGCCAATATTCTCAAGCCTAAGGAATTCAAGAAGTCGGAGGCCCAAAAGGTCGAGAGATATTCCTACAGCCCACGCTTGGAAATAAACTTCAAGAAAAATAGATTTAGCAGAGAAGGCGGACTGCTGAACTGAAGCTTGGTGGGGGACTTGTGTGATATGTAGACACCATTCCCATACAGCGCTTTTCCCGCCCACATACATTTTTTGCAAATGTGTTCACGGAGAGTCCCATTGCACTGATTGTTGCCGTGGTGGTAACTAGCACTCCATCACCAATTGCAGGTGCTGTTAAACTAAAACATAAATACATACAACATTTTTGGGTGTCAGTACGCGGCCGTTTGCGTGTGTTTCTAGGGCCAAAGTGTAAAGTGTGAGACTGGTTCTAGAAAAGAGAAGAGCGGAAGGGGAACATACTCATTAAAAAATAGGGGACAGTTGTCCAGATATTTACTCAATCTATACAGCCGCTATCCCAGAACATAGCTGGTGAACTGTGGTATAGAAAATAGGTCTGCGGGTGCACAGACTTCCTCTGCAATAGGGCATCAAAGAAAGGAATACGTTTTTTGTTTTGTTTTTTTGTTTTTGTATGAACCCTCAGCAAGCAAAGTGGCTGTAAAACACACGTTCACACCACAACCTCACAGTTCCAGAAGAATTTTTAAAGGCATTCCAGGATCAGAGAGGTCCGTTATTGTCCTCCGGTACTAGGGAAATCCCCCACTACCCTCCCAGTACCCTTCCCCAGCCTCAACCGAAGAATCCGTCCACCAGACAGCTGGAATAAAGGGTGAGGACAAGGCAGAGACAAAGGTGGGGGAGCCAGAGAAGAAAGGGAGGAAAGGTTCTCCCGGATCCAGCGAGGGGGAAAAGGCCTTCCGCCATCGCCCCGGCACACAGCAAACAGTCAAGGGGGGGAAGTGGGGCGTGGTTATGTGGCGGGTTTGTCAGGCTTGCTTACAGGTTTACCTCCGTTCATCACCACAGGCTCACTTGTGCTTTTACTGGCTGGGACCGCCACTTTGGGCACTGTCTCTCCAACGTCGTGCAGGGATGGCTCTCGGTACATGGCGACTGCGGACGCAAGGAGAGATGGCATTCGGTTAGTTCGTTTGTCGTTAGACACAACCAAAATTGAAGGGGCAAAATAGTCGTAAGAGAAGTTGTACTAGAATCAAGAGGCTGGATGACTTGTTGTGTCACTTTTTGTCATAAAAGAAATATGCTTTGAAAGTCATACAGGTTTAACTGTCATCCGTCCCACAAGACGACAGCAAATCTTGTGAGACTTCAAAATATATTGGGTACCATTAAGATTAGCACAGATAAATAGTCAGCTTCAAAGTCAGTAGATCTGGCTTCAAATTTCATTTGGAACCGCTGCGCTGTGAGTTTGCATGTTCTCCCAGTGTTGCATGGTTTTTCGCCGAGTGCTCTGCTTTGCGTCCACATACTGAATTGTCCATTGGTGTGACAGTGAATGTGGTTTGTCTTTATGTGCTCTAGGATTGTCTGATATCTAGTCCAGGGGTGTACCCCACCTCACGCTTAAAAAGTCAAGTGCCAAGGTTGATAACAGCACAAAAGGTTATTGTTTCATTCATCATTTCTTGGCTTGTTAATTTGTGTCTCAATTTCTGTTAACAGTACATCCTTTCTCAGCCGAGGTACTAATCTATTTATTTTTCAAAAAAACAGATACTTAGTTTTGGATAGAGTGACAAGACGTCACAGTTTAACCAGGACAGGTTTTGAGTCTTGTGTCCTGAATTCCGGCGGATTTAGCCAGGACCATTGTTTTGTCCTGTTTTTACGCAGGCCCTGTCCCGATTTTGGGGCATAGCGTTTCATATGACAAAGCCATTAAAAATGAATTTAACTGTTACATTCCATCCTATTTATTTTCACATTCAAGTTGAGGTTGTTCTCATTCGCAGCTAATCGCTAACAGAGGTGTTTTCGTCATACCGGACTAGAACTACTTCCTGCCTCTGCGTCTGAAATGTAACCCGACTAGCCTAAATGCTGCGGTCGCCGGTCAGACACAACCGAAATTGAGCTTTTTTGGCGGCATATTTTAAATGTTATATGGCAGGAACAGCCAGCTTCCAAAAGTTTCGGGACCACGTAAACAAGGTTGGATGATGGTGAGTGCATTGTTTGTTTAGCACTGTTTAACTGATAGCATTTAGCATGAGCTAAAGCAATAACACCACCACTAGTCATCAGATTGACTGGCGATTAAATTTGTTATAAATAATTCCTAGCGAGAATTTATATATTTGATCATCAGTGAAATTGTAGTGTAATTTAGAAAATCTAGTCACCCTAGTTTTGGATCTCAGATGTACCTAATGTTGTAGCTTTAAAAACAACCTGTACCTTCTAATGGTTTGGGCAGGAAGTGAGCGGCTGGTTTGGTTTTCTTCACTCGGTTCCCCTTCATGGCTTGACCCTCTTTATTGAGACCGAGGAACCAGGCCCGACCTGACTCCTGCTGTCGGTACAACATGGATGAGTAGATGACGTAGTAGTTTTCGAACACGGACTCTTTGAATTTGCACTCTGCTGTGAACAGCTCCTGCAAAGACATGCACACACAAACAAGCACCCGCATGAAAGTTAAATTTTTCTGTAATAACAAGAGACGATCATGTAACCCACGCAGGGACATATTTTATGATTTAGTTTTTTTGCCTTTAACTGAGGTCATCTGCCTCTCTGCATTATACAGTACATACCTGATGTACAGTACAGCAAAAAAAAAAACACCAGTGAAATGGATGTCTACTTGTCGTGAAGAGGAAGTACGTCATTTGCAATGTTCATTATATAACACTAATCCAGATTCGTGTGAAATGCAACTCTCATTCCTACTGCGATTATTTGGCGACCAGTCCAGTGTGTGCGCTCAAAGTCACCTGGGATGGTTTCCAGCTTGCCCACAACCTTAATGAGGACAGGAGCTATAGAAAATGGATGGCTATTGTTTGCTTGATCCTTGATGTTTCATTTGAGTTGAATCCACAAAAGAGTTGCTTTCTTCTTAGCAACTTGTTAGCGTCGCCTCGTGAGCCCTTGTGCAAATGATGATCGAGCTAACCGAGCGGCTCCTCTGTCCTCCGTACACGCCTCGACGTGGCAAAGACAAATGAAGCCGCAAGGCGCCACATCTCTTCTTCGCTGACGCCCATTCATCTCTGAGCAGAAGGGTAATAAAAGCGTTTCCGCATTGTCCGCCCCTGCTCGGGCTAAAAATAAAGGGCCGCATCGCGGTGCGTTAATCAAGGCACTTTGGGCACATCTGTTAGGTGAAAGTCACACACTCGTGCTGGCTTGCAAACTACTTATATTATCACGTAAAAGTTAATGGATTCCAAATATTGTCAGGACACTGAAAAGATTAACATGAATGCTGCTGTTGAGGCAGTTGTTTTTTTGAAAAGATTACCATGATTTGTTCTGCCCCTTTCCAAAAAGTATCCACAGCATACGACTCGCTATTCACCAGCAGCGTCCAGGAATTAAAAACCTTGAAAGAGTTTGGCTTTAACTACAGGCGCTTCTATTCAACAGGTGGAGATGCGCTTGTTTACTTGCAAATTGAGGAAAAGCACGTGGCTAAAGCTAATCTGTGGCAGGGTTTTTACTGTACTTTATGGACCTGGATTGCCCAACACTGTTTGCAAGTCAGCATAACTGAGCGAATACCAAAAACCAAAGGGTAAGTGATGCCCCCAAACAGCTTGCTGATTCACTATAGAGACTACGGCATAGCAGCCAAACATTTCAGCAAAGAAGATATTTATGTGGAGACGGTATCCTAAATAGGGGGGCCAGACGTCCTGATTTAAGCCGGACAGTCCTAATTTTCACTTTACTTTTCTCGCAATAAATGAAATCCGCGAAGTAGTTATAGCTTTATTATGAATGTTTTAAGGCTTTAAAACCTCTCACCACACAGTTTATACACTTTTCTCTTTGAGGCATTTTCTCACATTTCTCTCTTTAAACATTCTCAATGTTCAAACCTTCATAAATTGTATAAAATAGGCACATTACTGTAAAAAAAAAAAAACAGCATGCAAAATTGCACAAAAAAATCTGCGAAACAGCGAGACCGTGAAAAGTGAACTGCTTTATAGCGAGGGAACACTTATTAATTTTTTGAAATATGTCCTCCTTTTTGACCTTATGGAAGTGGCCACCCTAATCCTGAATAACAACGAGCGTCCAGTACATGCCGATGTTTGATTGCATAACAATTTTGTGTAGGCATATTTACGCTACGCAATTTGTCCATTCTGCCCAGTTTGCCGTAGTTTCTCCATATTATTCATTGGTTTTGAATTCTATTTGAACTTTACTATAAACATAAAATCTCGCTAACATGCTTTAATATTGATAAAAGAAACGGTGCATGCATAAAAAAAATTATCCCCTCTAACCCTTCCACTCCCCCCATTCCCCATTTGAGTAAATAAACCTCATGGCCACTGTTAATTAAAACACAGTATAATATAATATTAGTGGTGTTAACACATCATCATTTTCTTTTTGTCAAAAGGCTCAGACACCTTCTGGGTGTTTGGTTCTCCCAGCACTTAAGTGTTCACTAAAGTCTTCCCAAAGAGTGGCATCCCTTTTACACTGGCCCAGGCAGTTTGCCTGACTCGTTCGACAAGAACAAAAATTTCACTACTCTCAGTCCCAGATGAATTTGAGGTCAAAGGTATGTATTTTCCTTTGGATGAGTACAACAACGCAAAGAATGAATCATGCTTTCAAACAGTAGCTGAAGGAAGTCGATTGGATTTTTTTTTTTAACAACACCATCTAACCGCCAGTTGTTAAAAGTACCAACTTTAATCCTTGACTGGCTTAAACTAATAGGATTGCATCACAAAAACTCCTGCATCCCCCCCACACACCCTCTGGTCCCCTATGCTTTTCCTGGGAGCTGACAGTCGAGGAGGAGAGGCCATTTCAATTGAGTGCATGTCTCCTGAAAGCAGCCGCCAGCACTCAGCCTCAGTGCACGAGCATCGGGCGAGGACACAAAAGGATTCCCCCCTGACACTCGGCCTTCCCTCCGAGGAGACGAGGTGGCATGACCACAGTGTAAAGATGGAATGATTCAAGCAGACAGCGCAAAAAAACAAGCAGCCTGAACAGCCACGGTGCAGCCAAGCTAGATTCTGTGTCGAAAACCAACTGTACTTTGAAATGAACAGGGAATTAAAGATACAGTGTAGATCCAGCCATTGGGATTGTGATGAGTGCTTAGTGATAGAATGTATCTTTAAAAGCGAGTTTAGCCAGATTTATACTCATGGGTCATGGTTGGGGCGGTACGCTTATGGGGAATATTCTGGTTGAACTGACTGTGAAATCTTGGGATTTGTTTGGGAAGTTTTCTAGGCAAGACAGGTTTTCAACATCATTTATTTCTTTGTTTTATACATTAGTGTTGTGACTTATTCTAGACTAGTCCTGTTTTTAAGGGAATGTTCATGTCATCTCTATCTTACACATCTGAAATATGGAGCACAAAGAAAAGTTTTGGTCTACATCCCCGTTTGGATATAGTCTGGGCTAGTTTAACTACAACCCCAGTTTTAAAGAATAATGGACCCTGCACGCGGGAGGCGACAAGTGACAGCGAAATACGCACCCTGTCGCCTCCCATGTCAAACTTGACACACGGGAGGAGACAAACGACAGCGAAATACTTACCTCGTCGCCTCGCAGATCTTAACGTGGTCGATAAGCAGCCGCGACGGCGGCAGCAACAGACGTCACTCTTACAACAGATTTGCAGATTTGATTGTCAATTAAATTGAAGGGAATCTAAACGTTTTCATTGTAAACACAGAAGTTTCACTATAGTACGTTATTCCAGTATGAAGATCTATTTCCTATATAATTTTTTTATTATTATTATTATTGTTATTATTATTGGCGGCACGGTGGCTGACTGGTTTGCACGTCCGCCTCCCAGTGCAGAGGGTGTGAGCTTGAGTCCAGGCTACGGCCCTCCTGGGTAGAGTTTGCATGTTCTCCCCATGCCTGCGTGTGGTTTTTTTCAGATTCTTCGGTTTCCTCCCACATTCCAAAGACATGCATGTCAGGTTAATTGAACACTCCAAGTTGTCCATAGGTGTGATTGTGAGTGTGGATGGTTGTTCATCTCTGTGTGCCCTGCGGTTGGCTGGCAACCAGTTCAGGGTTTACCCCGCCTACTACCCGAAGCCGGCTGTGATTCTCTTATTTTTACTCTGTGGTCTGAAGAAAAATATATCCCTAAAATAAAATCCCAGTATACCCTGGGCCTTGTCTATTCTACAATTATGTATGACGGGTAAAATCTGGGTTAGATATTATCTTATTTGGGGGAATAGCCTGGTATATGGAAGTATACAAACTTGTGATACTCCAGTTATTACCCTGTAGTAAGCACAAGTATATCCCTGGGATAAGGTACAAGCACAATATGTTAAATTAGGGAAGAGCATATTCTGGACCACACCAGTTTTAGGTAATATTCTGATCAATTTAAATTGTATACTTTTGGTAAAAGGTTGCAACATTTCAATTTGGTTTAGGGAATATTATGTTCACATCATAAGGTTAGGTTATTTTGGCTCACTTACAGTACAGTTTATGAACTACATATTTTGGGCTGCTGTATTTTATGATCTTGGGTTAAAGTTAGATTAGGGTTAAGAAAAAAAGTTATTTTCCCCAAAGTTTTGGAGTATGCCACTTTAAACTAATAATCTTTGTTATCATCCAGTCCATAGCGTACAATTAGGGGATATTCTGGTTTAATTAAGTTTATGTGCTAGTGATATGACTGAGGACCTGTTTGTACCCTAAGTTTAGTATATGTTCTACAAAGATTTAGGTTGTGATGTACAGTATTTTGGGAGTCAGGTAATATCTTGGTTTGGTGCTGTTAATGTGTTGGTGATATGTGAGTTCATGATTCATGTTTATGGCATTTTGTGGAACATAGGTTTTGCTTATACATTGAGTTCGAGCTGCTTTTGATGTTTGGGATGGACCTGCCAGGTAAAAGCAGAATTTTAAAAAAAACGTCAATATCTTACTCTAAGAATGAAGTGCATTACAAAGGGACATCAGAAGGCTTCACAGTCCCATAATTCAGGGTAGTCTATTTTTTTTTCTACATAAACCAATGCCACAGATGAAAGACATACATAATAAGTCTCAATAACCTGCTGGCCTGCAGAGTGAACGCACATCTCTTCACATTCAACTCGCACAAGCTGTCGTGTCGACTCGCTCGCAGCATGGGGGAGGGGGCTCACTTCACGTTTGAGAAAATACATTTTCATGCTTTTCAGCCTTTCTAAAGCTCTCTCACACTTATTGATTATTTGCATCTCCTGGGGGAGGAAATTTCATAAAATGTTCCTTTCAATTCTGCCATGGAAATGGGAAAAAAAGAAAGAACGCCTGTGTAGAAGGAGAGGGGGGGGGGGGGGCTACAGCTATTACACATCGGCAGACGAGTGGAGCACTGTGGGCTTTTCTGTCACTGTGAAAGAATCCCCATCCTTCACACACACCCACACTTTGATCCAAGCGGCTGAGAACAGCATGAAGGACACGGCAAAACAACGCAAAGCCGCTGAAAGGTTTGAGCTGTGATAAATCAAAACAACTCCTGTCGCTGCAAGGATGTATAAGAATCCACACATATTCTTTATATTCATTTTGACTCTCCTTAAATGGAATGCAAAAATGGACTGAGTAGAATTGAGACCAAGCAGGTTATGATATTCACTTCTCAGGAGGCCTGAAAAACGGCATTGAGATTGCATCCCCAAAGAGAGTGAGCCATTTTCAATGTTTTTACGTAGAATTACCAATAGTATAGCTTTTTGAAAAAGAATAAGAATTTTACAAAAATGTGACTTATTGTGGCAGCGATAAATGCTGTCACTACCAAGCGGATAAATTAATCACACAAGTTTCCGTAATTAAATACAACTAATCATGTTTTTTACTTCTACTATTTTGTACGAAGCTTGTAACAGATATTTGAGTACGATTTTGCCATTGATGTAAAATCATCAAATGGAAAGTATACACATATGTATATATGTGTATATACATATACATATGTTCAAAGAGTGTTGTATTAGCTTTCTTTGATTTTTGAATATAATTCTCTTGTAGAATACAACTGTTGAACAAAACGGTCAAAACTGAAAATGTTCAAATGAAAATGTAAGACTTTCTAAAAATGTATATACAGTGTTCCCTCATTTTTCGTGGGTGTAACGTTCCATGCACAATTCCCATGAATTTCCATGAAGTAGATGACGGCGAGTTATGCTTCGACTGAGCCATAACGAAGCCACCACAAAGTTCATACCCTTCTAAACATTTGTTAACGTTGTAAATTTAATACGAAAAAGCAGCATAAATAAAGAATACAGTAAATCTGGCAGGGGTAAGGAGGCGGCGATGTTAGGCAGGTAGGTGGGTTGGGGGTTAATAATCTCTGAAAACTCCGCGATATAGCGAGGTAGAATCCAAGATAAACTCCGTCATGTATGAATTTTGGACCCAAATACAAACTCTTGATATAGTGAATCTGCGATAAGTGAACCGCTAAAAAGCGAGGGACCACTGTACAGTAGAGTGTAACACTTCAAACTTATACGTGAAAAGTTCCAAGATGAATATTTTCTACTACAAAGCCATCTTGGATGCAAACACTTGCTTGTTATACTCAAAATTTAAGCATAGTGAAATCAGTGATCCATGGTCACAGGTGTTGAGCACTGGCAGGCTTCGACTGTGCCTCGCCATTTGCTGCTCAAAGCGCAAACACTTCCATCTCTGCTCGCTATTTATGACCCTCGTTCCACCCTAATTGCCTTTCCATTGCATGAATGTCAAGCACCGTGCAAATACAAATTGCACACTCGTTGCCTCAAGAGCAGCGTTAATCTGTGAGTGAGTCGCAGCAGTCTGCGGCAGCTTGCAAAGCTGTCTCCAGACCTTAATTGAATGTGTGACACTCATGAGCCTGGACTCACAATTATTAGTATTTAGCAGGATTTTGAACAAAAACATCATGCTGTAATTAGTAGGTACTGACATTTTGGAGAGATGATTAATTATTTCTATTGATCAGAACGATAAATGTGAACAATACAGCATAGCCCCAACCAACTGTCCTCTTTTGGGAGGACCGACCATTTTCTTACGTCCTGTTCGGGCATCCGGGGGTTTTATAAATTCATGAAAATACCCAGTTGGCATTGCGGGACTAATAGAAGGTGAAGTACACTGTGTAACTGTGACTGGTACCACAATTTCAATTCCGGGACAAGTGTCCTCTTTTTTGGGGAAATGGAAATATGGTCACCCTACCAAAACAAGCAGCGTATATTACAAATGTAAGTAACAATAGATCTATATAAAATTTGGTGTACAGTACATCCATGATACAAAAACTTAATGAACATGCAGTTAGTGAACAATGTTGATTTTCAATTTGGTACGTAGCCTCAGTACAACCAATTTTGACAAATTGTTCAAATTTCTAACTTCACAGTCTTCCTTAATGTATTTAGATTCTATTAGATCAAATAACAATGATTGTGTTTAATTTTTGAATAAGATCAAATCAATTGTTGCTGTTCAACACATGTCTATTAACAGCTTTTAACAATGAGCTTAATTGGTCCACACTCCACTGATTACGTATTCTGTCTCAGTGTATCTGTCCGCAGCATCATTGACACATACGCCAACTAAGCCCTGTCTGTCTGTGGTTTTACTGGAGATGTCCTCAATGGACGAGGGACAGTCAGAATATGCTCCAGCTGACAGATCAATAGTTGGCAGCCCCAGCTAATATTATTAAAACACAGTATAATATAATATTAGTAAATATACATTGTAACACATTAACTTAAATGCTTGATCCTCAGGGTGTGGACCTTAGCAAAGCAAGGTGTCTTTGTCGCTGGCAGTACCCAACGCTTCAAAGTGCTAATGCTTAAAATAATATGGTTAATCTCTGCTAAAGCAATTACTATCTCCTTATTTGAAAACCCGACGGAAAAGTATTGGCACAAACAGCCGAGTACGCTACGTGTATTTCTCGTAAGTTTCTGAGTTTTTCTCTCGCAAATTGCCACTTAATCAGCAATAGAAAAAAGGTACGCTGTACAAAATGAAGCCATTCCACCCAGTGGACTCACAAACTGTGCTGATCTCATATAAAAAATGGGGCACTAATGTCATCTACTGGTGGTTGTGCACCAGTCAAGTTATTAGGTTAGCTAAACAAGTTACTTTGTTTTACTTTTCTTAATTTATTTCGCATTTGAGGGAAGCTTTATAATTAATACAATGCTACAAAATAAAATGGGGGAATACTCAGTGATGAAGGCCACGAATTGCGTTCCTGACCCAGAAAGAGATGGCAACGGCAGCACAGAGGACGTAAAAAAATAAAAATAAAGAAATGACCGCTAAACAAACCCGTGAAGTAGTTTTTACATCACTGTAGGGAGTTAAACAGGAGAAAGGCTCTATATTTGGCGCTAGCCGGCTTTGACGCCTACCTCTGACCTTGTTGTTCATTAATGCATGAGGCTGCTCCCCCGCCAGCCCTCATGACCCAAACTGTTTCTGACACTGCATTAAAGGTAGGAGAGAGCAACAATTTGGATATAATGAGCAAAACCTCCACGTTGCCCATCCGTCCCAACACCACCACCCATGGTACTCCCCCTGATGGGCTGGTAATTACTGCATGTAGCACACTTACTGAGACTGAAGGAATGTGAAAATATTATGGTCTGCACACGTGTTTTAGTGAGTCGGGGGATTTGTTAAAGTGCTAATAACGTACACTGGGACCTATTACGGCCAGGTTACGTTTAATTAATAGCAAAAAGTCTAACTGATATGATAATATTGGGCCAGAGATGTAGGCCTAGGCTGTTAGTAGTGTTAAAAAAATGTTGGGAAAACTAATACAAGTTTTATTTAGATGCATTTGTTGATCAATGTAACCAAAAATGTTCAATATATTTCCATGAAATTTGGTCAACTTTGCTTTGTCTGGATTGTTGGTTTGGTATGACAAAAGGTATTTAGTTTTTTAATCACATATATTCTGTTCCAATACAATTTGATCGGTTGACCAAAAGATAAAACTTTCATATTAATCTGGAATCAAAAACAGTCACAATCACCTTTACAAGGACAAAACTTTACTTTTCAGTAAATTGTCTTTGACCAGACCAACTGAGAAATGGATTGTTGGTTCGACAAAGGACAAAATGATTGACTTCTAGATATGGAGTATGGATATTGATCACTCTTATCACTATCATCACGGACTTCTGGTAGCTAAGACAGTTTGGAATGGTTTTGTGATGAAATGTGTTTTGAAGAATCATTAAAACCAGAGAAGGAATTGGAATTTATGATCATAATCAGCATCAGGATTATTTTTTTCAGGGAATGCAAGCATATAACTAAAGCAAGTGTAAAAAACAATGAAAATCATTGACATTGTTCCAGTGACAAAGTTCTATTCTGTTCTATTGTAATCTTGTTTACAAACTCTTCTGTGCTGCTGCTACTCTGTTCTGTTGACACTATTAATTCCATTAGCACTTTGCCTAGCAGATACAATAGTGACATGGTAATTCACCCATTCACACAGACACATTCATACACCAGTGGTCGGCTACTGCTATGCAGGGTGCTGCCCGGTCCACTGGGAGCAAATTAGGGTTGACTGTCTTAATCAAGGACACTTCAACATGGTCACAAGGGCTGAGGATCAAACCCACAATCTCCTGCACTGAGCCATGCCACCCTTTGTGCTAGGTTGCAGTCACTCCAAGCTGCAGGAAGTGAGCAAAAGCTATGACAAACGCACCTGCCCCCTGTGTAGTTTTTCTAGTTATGTTTCTTTTTTTTCTTTTTTTTTCTGGAGAGCTCAGTATTGTTCATTCGGTAATTTTACCGATTTGACATGTCATCATCATTGCTCTCTTTTTTTATTTTTATTTGTATTTATTTTTATTCTTTTTTATTTTGAATGTGGGTGATTGCGTGTATGTGCATGTGTGTGAGTGTGTATTCATTAGTTCACCTAAAACCTATTAAAAATCCCATACCGTTCACCTAAACCGAACACTTCAGAATCCAGCCAGAGTCGTGAGGCCGTCAGGAGACCCGAGGAAGGACCAAAGAAACAAAAGGAAAGTGAAATCCAGCACCGACCAGACACCACCCACCACCCACCAGGCCACCAACCAGAGTCCTTCACCAACACCAGAAACATCTCAATTCCAACAAATCAGGGAGACCTCAAGAGACCAAAGGAGAGACTGAGGAAAGGAAGGAAGGACAAACGAAGCAGAGTGAGATCCACAGACACCAGCCTCCACCGATTCAACGACCAGAGGAAGAGGCAAATTGTATCTGAGTTTCGATAGATGCTGGTGTGGTGGATCTGGCATGCATGAACATCTCCACCAAAGAGGGGAGCCGTCGACCCCTGCCAGGACTAGTTATGTTTCTTTCAAAAAGCTTTAACCTCAACAGTTGTACCACAAAGTATTACTTTCTTCACCTTAAAATGTATGTTTTAAATTCATTAACGACATATTTGGAATTCATGTCACAACTAAAACTGGACCAAAAGATAATATTTCTCCCTCATTCACTGATCATTCATATTTTTTCCAATCTAAAAGGCTTTGTCGTTGATTTATATTTCAATAATCACGCAAGAAACTACCAAAGATGATTGAGTGAATACTTTTGGAGGAAGTGCCTTTGTCATCCTCTCAGAAAAAAGGGAAATGGCATCTTCAGATTCAGTGCCGAGTTCGGTTACGTCATCTGATTTACCAGGGAATATTTGAATACAAATATTACACTGTAATAATATTGTTGAATACTGTGAAATCATTGCTTTTTTTTACTGTGTTGCTGTGATATTACAGGCTTTGTGATATAACAGGGTGTTTTTGATTGCAGGATTTTACTGTAAAATAACAGTTCAATGCTGTGAAGTCCAAGGATGCAGCGGTTTATACAGGTAGGCTATTCATTGGTGTATTACAGGGGAACTTAATCATAACAAATTACTGTAAAACAATGCTGTTAATTATTGTAAAACGCAGGTCATTTTTTACAGAGTAAAAGTGCACACATGAGGACTAAATCACCTGCAGTGTTGCATCTGTGCACATTTGTGTTAAAAGCCGCTGAAAACAGGTTCATGCAAAGCCATCTGTTAGCCACTGACACCCTACACACACAAACCCACACATACACGCTTTACACTAGAGGTGTCTGGTGAGGAGGTGCTATGCTTGTGTGAAGCTGAGAATTTGCATCTATGATCTGCATTATGTTGGGGTGCTTCTCATAGTCGTACATTGTTTTCCTTTTGTTTGTAACCTGAAGAGTTTAGTTCAAGCAGGGATGCAACAAAATATTGTGGTGCTTTTTGCGAGGGCGCTGGCAAGGATTAATAGATTTATACCAATTGATTTCAATGAGAAAAATTAAGTTGTGTTCCGAGCTTGGTCATGTAACAAATTAAGCTTGTAAGTCAAGGAATCACTGCAGGAGAAAAACTGTGGAGATTCATGGTTTTCATCCGACAGTTATGATCTACTTATATATTCTGCACCCTGAAGCTTTAATAGATTATATATATATATATTAGAAAAAAGGGCAAAATGGAAAGTAGATGACGTCTCATTTTACACAGTTGACAACACAATAAAGCTAAGTCAGTGCATTCCGTCCAAATCACGAGTCTCTTATTTATCGGATAGAGTCGCTCAAAGCGATGCCACGGGTCAATTTGACATTTTGAAAAAAACAGCATCATGAGCAAGTGCAGGCTCCTGATAAGATGAGCCAGAGGAGACGTTGCCGGTCAAGTGAGGCAGGGCGGATGTAGACGCCAACCGTGAAATGTAACTTTTCCACTAGACACATGAAAGAGCCGCTTACTGGACGGAGAACAACGTAGGAAATTATTTGGCACAATGTTCTTTTGTGACAAAATGGAGTGCACTACTTGGCTGGAACCTGCAGAGGTGCACGTGATTCACACTCAACTACATTTTGGTCTGAA
This sequence comes from Leptonotus elevatus, assembly GCF_054856555.1. Taxonomy (NCBI): domain Eukaryota; kingdom Metazoa; phylum Chordata; class Actinopteri; order Syngnathiformes; family Syngnathidae; genus Leptonotus; species Leptonotus elevatus. Next base: position 7,237,849 of record NC_141250.1, on the reverse strand, counting down.
GAACAACATGAGCTATGTGAAGTTGAGATATGAAAACAAGAGTTGTTAATTAATTGACTGATTTCCCCACAAGAGTCAAATGAACCCCGAGCAGAGACTACGGACATCCCTTGTAGAGATAACAGCATCCTCATAGAAACTCCTGGGAGAAAACCATGGTTCTTATTCCATCTCAAAGGAAACGTCGGTCCTGGCAGGGAAGATAAATTAGCCAAGCGTTCATTAGTTCATGTAGACTCGAAAGGCGTTTGGTGATTGAGCTCTCCTTTTGTTCCGAGGTGCTTCCTTTGTGCCGGTCCGCTCGGCCGCTTTGATACCAAACGGAAGCACTGTGCCCAGTGGGCCTTTCACACAAAAGAATCTGATGCACAACCACGGGAAATTGAATATGTTCGTCATCTATTTCCTGGAAAAGATCACAAACCTCAGTTAAGTTAATTCAAGTTCTGTGAAAGTGCGTCATCACCCATGAAAGACTGAGAGAATGAATTCTGCTACACATGAACTTGGTTTAAAGAACTAAACGTGTCCCTTCAAATTTTATGATTTTTTTTAAGGTGATTTTTTTAAATTTGTGATCATAAGGAAGGGTGTCACACTGTTGTACTGGGTGCCAGCCAATCACAGGGTCACATTCACACTCATTTTAAAACTGGACAATTGAAAGTCTCCAGTTAAAACAAATATCTACACTCCCTTGTCTCTTCATATACTAGCCTAATTTGTTTTCTTTGTGGCCATTCCCTTCTTCAATAACATCAGTTGGCATGTTTTTCAGGTCGCGGGGCAGCAGGGAAGCCCAGACTTCCTCTCTTCCCAAACACTTCAACCAGTTCCTCCGGCGGGATCCCAAGGTGTTCCCAGGCTATCCGAGAGACATAGTCTCTCCAGCGTGTCCTGGGTCGTCCCCGGGGTTTCCCGCCAGTGGGACATGCTCGGAACACCTCTCCAGGGAGACATCCAGGAGGCATCCGAGCCAGATGCCCGAGCCACCTCTCAACGTGGAGGAGCAGCAGCTCGACTCTACCGGATGACCGAGCTTTTATATCTCAAAGGGAGAGCCCGGACACCATACGGAGGAAACTCATTTTGGCCGCTTGTATCCGGGATCTCGTTCTTTCGGTCACGACCCACAGCTCGTGACCATAGGTGAGGTTAGGAACGTAGATCATCACCACAACGGACCGATACAGAGTCCGCACCACTGCAGACGCCGCACCGATCCGCCTGTCGATCTCCTACTCCATCCAGACCTCACTCATGAACATGACCCCAAAATACTTGTAACTCCTCCACTTGGGGCAGGATCTTATCCCTGAGGATCATGGTCTTGTCTTTGGATCTTCATCCTAACCGCTTCGTACTCGGCTGCAAATCGCTCCAGTGGGAGTTGGAGATCGCAGCTTGATGAAGCCAACAGCACCACATCATCTGCAAGAAGCAGAGATGCAATGCTGAGGCCACCAAACCAGACCCTCTCAACGCTTCGGGTCTGCCTAAAAATTCTGTCCATAAAGGTTATGAACAGAATCTGTGACAAAGGGCAGCCTTGGCGGAGTCCAACCCTTACTGGAAACGAATCTGACTTACTGCCGGCAATGCGGAACAAACTCTGACAACGGTCGTACAGGGACTGAACAGCCCATATTAGGGGGCTTGGTACCCCGTACTCCCAATGTACCCCCTACAGGACTCCCCGAGGGACACGGTCGAACGCCTTCTCAAAGTCTACAAAACACACGTAGACTGGTTGGGCAAACTCCCATGTACCCTCGAGAACCCTGCCGAGGGTTTAGACTCCCACACCGCTCCTCCTGAATCCGAGATTTGACTTTCCGACAGATCCTCCTCCAGCAGTGAAATGTCAGTGACTGTAATATGTATTTCGCCATGGCCCACTTGAGTTACTTTCAGATGCATTGCTCGGTGTGCGGCAAGCCTTCGTGGTTGATTTCTTTTGTCGGAGTAAGTCACATTTGCAAATCATAGGTAAGTCCCAAGCAGAGATGCGAAGTAACGATGTATTTAGCTTTTTTCAGTACTTTGTACTTTACTGAGTATTTATTTTTTTGAGTACTTTTTACTTTTAACTGTTACATTTTAACTTTTTACTTGATATATTTTCTAAACAAGGTCGTTACTTTTGTTTTTGAATTTGAAAACGAATAAAATACTTGACCTGGACAAAAAAGCAGCATCAATGTCTCCTGGCTCCGCCAATCATATGAAGCGTTGGACATGGCCCTCTACATCCCAGCTTGTGATTGGCTCTACCTGACGTGCAATTGGCTAGATTAGAACAACCCATAAATATGAGGGCAATGCAGGCCGCCACTACAGAGGATAATTTGAAGTTGCAAGTCAGTGTCAATTGGCCGATGTATCCCCATTTTTGCTCCATTAGCTAATATCTTTCAAATTGACGTAGGAGAAACATACGGTAAAAATACTTTTTACTTTTACTCAAGTACATTTCATAGCCTGTACTTTTACTTGAATCATTATTTGAGTGAGTACTTTAACTTTTTCTAAAGTAGTTTTTTACAGAAGTAATTTTACTTTTACTCAAGTAGAGAACGTCAGTACTTTTCCCATCTCTGGTCCCAAGTCAGTCGTAGTAAGTTAAAAATCAAGAAAATCAAGCCATTACTTTTTCACTGAGCATAAGAAAAAAGGTCAACTTACAATTGTACAATGTCTTTGCTACAGCTGCGTTTTGGGTTGTTGTGCTATGATGTTGATGGTTGTCAGTTGCTAGGCGGTTGCTATGTCCCTTGTGATGACATTTGTAGCTGCTGTGCAGTTGCTATGCCTCTTAGGATGATGATTAGCCACTCTTAGTTTGTAGTTGATATGCTGTTACTATGTCCCTTATGCTGATAATGTCAGTTGCTATGCTGTGGATTTGTATTAGTCACTTTTTGTCTAGTCACTCTTATTTTGTCACATAAGCCTTTATTCTGTCAAATAAAAATTTGTATTGCCCTAGTGAAAGTCACAGAATGACACTTTTGTCAATATGGCAAGGTTTCTTAGTCAAAGTTTCTCTGCATCCAGCCCACTCAATGACCTTAGTGCTTCCATGTGCTTCCCTATGCTTCCCTGTGCTTCCATGCATCCAGCCCTGCTCTCTCAATCATGGTTTCTCAGTCAAGGTTCCTCCATCTAGTGTTTGATCCAGCCCTGCTCTCTTGTTGTTCCTTTGTATTTTTGTATACAACTCTCTGTTTCCCAACTCCCACATCTTTAGCCTCTACCATTAGTAAAGCTTTTACGCCGGGTCTGGACTGAATGTCAATGGTAAATGTTTTGAATGTTAACCAACAGGAAGTTGAACCAGCGTCACTGAGCAGCTTATAGTCGCATTTAGATGTACTGCGTTAGACATTTTTTCCCTCAAACATGTTGTTTATCACACTCAGAGCTACATTAAAATAACCTTCAGAGCAGTTTCTCTAAAAATCTAAGTGCACTACCATCAAATACAACTAATGGGCAGAAGTAGCGGGGCCATTCTGAAGCTCACAAAGCGATAATAAGAGGAGAGCTTGTACCTTCCTTACGGAGGAGGATGAAGAGCATCTGGCAAGGCTGCCATTTCCCCACTAAAAAGGGCTTGCTGGAGTGGGCGGTTTGATCACAACCTCCATTAGCAAGCAGAAAGAAGCGGCGGACGGATCAGCGAGGCGAGTCGCATATAAGGAACACAACGCTCCGACCTCAATGATTCCCACTTCAAACGCGTCTGCAGGTTTTGTGGACACATCAACATCTACATCACAAGAAGAGGCTTTGTTAAACTTCAACTACAGTTGAATAGCAATGAGGAATTTCAATTTGAATTCAACATTTCGATCTATATCACTGGGTGCATGCAGCCTGTTCACCTTCGAGTTTAGGTGAAACACTGGTTCATAGGACATATACAACTATTCACATTCACACCGCCACTGTGTGGGAACTGAACCCATGCTGCGAGCATGGAAGTGAGAAAACTACTACAGTATACCAACAGTCACTATACATTCAACCACTAAAAGTCACTGTCTGTTCAGAAATCTCAGTATTCTCCCCTCGTCACAAGATCGATGCTTCACTTAAAGCACAAGTTCAGAAAACACAATCAAATGTAACATTGCCTTCTTTCTTAAAAGGAATGAAATCTCGGGAGGGCATTTAAGCTGATCAATTTGAGCACACATCATCTTAATGGGAATCCCAAACCTTCCCCCGACATGCAATTATCCTCTTGCAAATTATTAAGTTTTTCTTTTTTCCCAGGACGCATTCAGGGACCTTAATTGGAGCCACTCTTGAAACATCTGTGAATCTCAAACTCAGTTTATAGCTGCGTTCAGGTATGCAAGGATGTCGGAAATAGAAGATTTCACTCAATGGCAAGTAAACAATATAGCTAAGATTTCACAATGGTTGCTATATGTAATCAAATTTTGACATCTCAATTCAAAGTGAGGAATGTCCAATTTCCCAGGTTTCTTCAACAAGGCAAAAATAAATATTTTGTAATGAAATTTCAAAGTTTGCCGTCACAGGTCAATTGCATCTTTGCCCATATGCTGTTAAGATACTACTATACTATACATATTATACTGTACCGATCACTCAATTTCATATACGCAAAAAATAATTATGTAATACTGTAGTGAGAAAAGAAAACATAGTTTTGTTCTTGTTTGTAATGGAATATCGCCTAACAAATGTAATTTGTTCCATGACCCCACTCTCAAACCAAAACAATGCTTCCCACTGAAATTAATGGGAATGTAATTTAACACACATAAAAATATTTGTTTTACCTTATTTTGATTGTTGTGTGGTTAAAAAAAAATACTGTGCAATAAAGACATAGAAAATAAAATTTATAATTGAATGAAATGAAATAACACTTACTGTGTACAGTAAGAATTACATTCTCTGTAGTTACTGCCAGTCCAAAATGCCAACCACATCCCACAATGCAAAAAAACTCAAATAACTGAAGCACGGGGACAATTATGTTGATGAACCGTGAGAAATGCCATAAAGTTCTGAGCTTCTCATAGTCATGCCAAGACTGCATGAACTGAAAATATTGTGTATTCTGAGGCAATTCTTCTTTGAAACAAAAAGTATTCATAAACCAAATTGTTTGTAAACAGGGTCATTTGCAGAGGTTCCACTTTACTTTAATTGTGTTCTTTTTTCCCTCTCTTTGTGGTACTTGAAGGAAAATATTTTAGCATTTCAAACTTTCTGTCCTTTGGGGCTTTGAAATTAGCTTATGAATGAGATGTATAATTTTTATGTAAACAACAAAAATTTTAATGAACACTATTATAATGGTTTTAAATCACACCATTTTGAAGAGATCTCTATTTTTTTAAATATTATTTAATTTTTATTGTATTTATTTATTTTTATTATTGGGTATTTTGGGGTGCCCCCAAAATATTATACAGTCCATACAGAATTGTTTTTTTATTTGCATGATTTATATTTTTAAAAGTCTCCTTGCATGTGTCCCAACACATATTTGAATGTACTTACTGATGTGTAGAGATGACCCTCCCCGTTCATGGCGATGTACAAGCCCGTCTTCACAGACTGGATGGCGACCACTCGGAGACCCACGGGAATGAGGTTGAACAAAGCTGAACGATACAGAATATCGACAACATTGTCAACATCTTAACCTTGATTTGTCGGGAAAGCAAAAACGTGACTGCATCTTCCAGATGGAGTCTGGAAGCTACTGGAAGCTAGCGTAGCCTCAAACTACGCAGAACTTCCTGTGAGTTTGCTCATGAAAAGGTTGCTGGTTCATCTGGGGCCCATCATGGGTGCATGGTTGATATAATAGCCCTGTAGTTGCTGTAATACAATACAAGTGCCTGCCTGTTAATGGCCACTGCTGTTCTGGTGTGAGACAACAGAACATTAGATGAGTGTATACAGGACATTTCAAAAGGGCTAAATGGTCAGATCAAATAAGGTAACAAAAATATGATTTCGCTGATAAGGACGTATTTACTCATGCATTTGGCTACTTATTGTTTTTTTTAATCAACACATTCAAATAAAATCTGCATCTCCGACTCACCTTTCCGTCTATTTTCATTTTTATGTTTTTGATATTAGCAATAGTTATTTTTTCAAGTAGTTGAAATGAACCGTGCCAGTTTCAATGAGTTGAATTCAATAATTCAAAAATAAAATAAATAAAAATAAATAAATAATGTTTTTGTGTATTACAATCTTTGCTTTTTAGACTTTAAATGTTTATAATATTTCAAAAATTATGAAAATATCCTGCACCGTCACTCTCCATTGGCCCTTTTTAACCTATCCGATGTGCCACATCTCATCTGGCTGACATGCTAATGTGGAGTGTCACTTGTTAGCAGCTAGCAGTCAAATGAAGCAGCTAGCCTTAAGCTCCAGTGCCAAAATAAGCTATTAATACCCCTCCGCCATTTCCCGCACTTATCTCCTGTCTGTTTCCTGGGCGACCATCCGTCTCGGAGGGTTCAGCATTTATGACCCGTGAACATAAATCAAGGTTGCAAATGCTAATGACGGTAAATACATCACAATTTCCCCACTTGGTTAATTTATTTAAATTCGAAGCATGTGTTCATGGATTGAATTGATTTACCTTTTTCAGTAGAATTTACAACAGAGTGAAATACGATTCTTTGAAAAATGGCTTAAGATAATGGAAAAAAAAAGGGATAGATGTTCTGCATGAAGTTAATTATTTAAACTCTAAAGTTGTCATTCAATTTTTTTGTCATTGTGTTAAATGAGATTTTGTTTATCAAAAGTGCTAGAGCTATCCGTACTCAGTATCGGTAAGTATTCAAAGAGTAAATACTTGTATTGGTATCGGTCTGGAAAAAAAGTACTTTGTTATTCAGACAGCATAATAGGTATGACTGGCTTGAACACAATTTCTTTATCAGCCAATTGAGCAGTGATGATACATGAAATCTGCATAGCAACAAGTGACTAAGCAAACATGTCAAGCTCCAATTCCTGTTCCTCGGTTGCAAGTTCTATATTGGTTATAATTGGAATATTACCATTTTTTGCACTGTGGCACAAATAATTGTCAATTCTGCCTAGCAACATGTGGCCACCCATGTCTGTCTGGCTTCCTGTTCCTGAACCTACTCAGCCATTTAAACAGCCTAGTGGGCGTGACTGGCATCCGAATATTTTGTACTGGGCCATGGGCCAGTTATGATTAAGGTTTGTTTGCGCTGACAGGCAACAAGATGGTAGACAATATGTTTTTATGACTTGCTTTTCTTGCACGATCAACTTCTAGTTTGTCATCCAAAGTCTGTGTGGCAGACCCAGGGCCGGACTGGAACTTATTTTCAGCCCTGGAGTTTCAGGGCTCAGATGGGTTCACGTTTTAATGAATATACACAATTTTACAGTTAGTGTGTCAATGTGAAATAGATGAGCATTCCCTCCAACAAAATCCATGTTGCATTTTATCAAAATTTTAATTTACAATTGAATGTGCTTACAAGAGCACAGTCAATGTTTATTTGAACAAGTATGCAAACAGGATTGTGACACTCTTTATATACGCGGCCCGAAATAAATAGCGCCCTCTGGTGGCGCACCAGGAATTGTCCTGGCCTGGGCAGACCTTTGACAATTATTGGACTTTGGTTTTTGAAATTATGCTCCACTGTTAAGGGAAAAGTTGTTCTTGCGCTGACAGATTCAAAATTCATACACTCAAATGATATGTCTAGCATTTTTTTAATATAAATTGGGCTGTAGGGCGGTGATGATTAGTAATTCTGCCTGGTAAGTGAATTTTATTTTCCCAGTGCCTCGTCAGAATCAAGGTTATAAGGTTTTTGGATTTTTCAGTATACTGATAGCTTGTTTTTTTTGTTTGTTTTAAAAATAAAAATAAATTATTCAGTAAGTTGTAATTAGCTTTGTGTGTTATTATTATTATTATTATTATTTAAATGCTTAATTAGAGTTGAGTTTTGAGTCGTTTTAGTATTATGAAAATTATGTTGAGTGCAAGGTTAAAAAAAGAAGAACGTATTGTGTAACAAAGTAAAGTAAAGTAAAACCACATTTCCCAAGCAACTCTTTGACTTTCCATCTAATGTATGGCCATACAGTAATACATTTAAAATGAACCCCTTGTCAAGAAAATATTCTTTTTCAAGAAGAAGAAGAATCTAAGAAATGATTTAAATTTATATTGAAGTTATGTTGTATAATAAAATAATCAGTGATTTGTGTTTCCTATTTGATTTAAAACATTGCCATTCCAAGAAATTGCGGGGCGGGGGGGGGGCATATTTTTCTCCATATAAGACCACCACGACAGCTAGAGAATGAGTCGACTACTCACAGGAATTACTGCTGTCATCCTTGGTGCCATCGAGAGAGCCATCGGGATTCATTTGCAAGTAGTAGCCCTGTCTGCAATATAACCTGGTCACTATACCCTTGAGCTGGGGATCTGCAGGGGAAAAAATAAATAAAAAAGATTAGCTCCACCTAAATGTACACAGGCATGTTTCCACACATGATGGCTAAAGAAATACATTTAAAGATACTTCAAAGATATCAACGGCATTCGAGTATGATTTTTTTTTTGTGAGTTAATGTGTGGTGGGTCACACAGCATCAACATTACGTTTATTGCACAGACAGCCACAAAGCCTCCGAGGAGGTGAACTTCACCTGAGTGTAAACCTACCACCATGTACGTGTATGTGTGTGTCAGGTGTAAAAAGTATAGAACATGGCCACAGGGGACACGGAAATGCTATATTTCCCTGCTGTCATTGTACAGCCCAAGGCACTTTCTGATGCTGATATGTTGGCTGATGACATTGGAACAATCTGGAGACCTTTCCTTGAGAGGAGACAGGTGGGAAGAGAGGGGTGGGGGCACATATCAGCAAGCACAACAATGTGTAATGTGCAAATGTATGTAAAAGTGAATGCGAAGTGATTTTTGTTGTGATTTTATGTATAACTAAATGTATTTCACCTGTGCGGAGTGAATAAGAGAACAATTCTAGAATGCAATTATTACACAGGGCAACTTAAATCTCAGTGTCACTTTCCATTTTCTTTTTTTTTTTGTGCTGCTGACGCATCCATCTTGCAGACAGAAAAGAAAGCAGGTGATCAAGGTCTGCAGCAGCAACAGTAGCATCACAAGCACCCATCTTAGAAATGAAGAGACGGAGAACGACAGCAAGCTCCTGTTGCAGCCTTCTGCTACTCGCCGGTGCCCACCCGCCTGATACAAGCAACCTGTCGCACCCTGAGATGGATCACAACCGTTTCCATGGCGACAAAGTAAGCTTATCCAAATACACAAATTAACATAAGACAAAATCATGAGTCACTCTTTCGTCACCACCTCTGATATATTAGATACATAAATTAAGTGTTGCATCAGAGGCAAAGAAAAATGTTCTACTGAAATACTAGACTGTGTTATTAACCAATCAGGAGGCAGTTGACAATTTTTTATTTAAAAAAAATAGTGTTTGGAGGTCACAATGACCTTGGCCACACACCATTCTAGGATAATTGTCAGTAAAGCATTCTCCAAAGCACACCTGGACAGAAGACTGTTGAACGAACTGAACACAAAGAAAGAAGAAATGGCAACAAATCAAAACAACCAAATATATTGCCCATAATTAACATTAATATATGCAAAACAGACAAAAAATAAGCTACATATAAAAAAATACAATAATAAAAAATGGAGTGAAAAAATTCGAAATAAATAAATAATTAAATATTAAATAATAAAAATGAAAAAAAAATACATGAAAAAAATGAATAAGTATATTAACAATTCAAGATAAAGATGTATTTATTCTGTAATAAAAACTCACTACTAAAACAAACATACTAAACTTTAAAATGAAAAGTCAAAATGGACTACTGGATATTCTTTAATGTATACATAACTGAGAAAATGCCATTTTCTATGCTGCCATCAAATAATGGTAATGTGTTGTAGTAGTAGTGTGTGTTTGCGTGCATTTGTGTTCATCACAGACTGGGGACAGATATGTTCCCCCCATCGCTCATGGGGTCCTCTTGTAGTCTGGGGACTGAAAATTAGGTCCCCATAAGGGAAACACCTTTAAATTAATCTAGCAACTGTTCTGGACATGCCTGTGCAGTGTCCTCATCTGAGGTATACGGTATGCTAGCATTGGCTACACAACCATTTTGGAAAGAGTGACCACATTTGCGACATGAAATTTAATTATAAGACCATGAAAGGCCAGTTTATTATTCCAAACAAGACAACAAAATTGGGCACACCCTGGTTAAAGCCAGCAAACTAATACAAGTTCCTGCTTTAATAACAAACTATGAAAACCACCACGTGTGCCTGTCTACGAAAATAGTTCTCTATGTGTGGATATGCGAGAAATAAAATAAAATTATGTTAAACATATATTAACTCATTCACTGCCGTAAATTCATAAGAAAATAAATAAAAGGTTATTAAAAATACGGGGCTTCAGGCGGTTAATTTTTTTTATCTTAATTAATTGCATGACTTCACTAGTTAACTCACGAATAATCACACATTTTACATCTGTTCTAAATGGACAATAAAAAAAATTCTAGGTTTTCATACTCTTGTTAACAAAAGTGGAGAAAAAAATGTTTAACTAATAGAAATAGTTAAAATGAATTTTTGACTTTTATAGCCATCAATGGGAGGGAATTATTTTATTTTTTTAAATAAAAGAAAAGATTATTAAAAATTTGGGGCTTCAGGTGGTTAAAATGCTTAAATTGTAATTAATCGCATTACTTCACTAGTAAACTCACGATTAATCACACATTTTATATCTGTTCTAAATGTACACTAAAAGTTTTTTTTATAGTTTTGTTTTTTACTTTTGTTAACAAAAGTGGGGGGGGGGGAATGTTAAACTAATAGAAATAGTTCAAAAGATTTTTTTGACGTTTATAGCCATCAATGGCAGTGAATGAGTTTAAAGTGGAAGTCAACCTTAAACATTTCTTGACAATATGTTATATGTGACCTCACTAGTCTAAACATGACATTCTGATTGATATTAAATTTTTGGAATATGAGTTATGCAGCAAAATGCAGCCATTTTTATCCATCTAATGGGGCGGCCATTTTGCCACTTGCTGCCAACTGAAGATGACATCACAGTTGCTCAGGCAACAACCAATCAGAGCTCACCTGTTTTCTGAAGCTGCGCTGTGATTGGTTGTTACCTGAGACCTGAGCAACATTGACGTCATCTTCAGTGACGAAATGGCCGCCCACTGAGATAGATCAAAACGGCTGGATTTTGCTGCTTAACTCATATTCCACTAACGCAATATTAACCAGAATACCATAAGGGCAACTCCATGAATTGAAAATAAATCAACACGTCATCTATCACAACATGTGTCCTTTTTTTTTCTTATCCATATTGCGTTTAATCAGTGTGTCGCGTTGCACAAATCAGGAAATAAGACAAAACGAACAATGGATGTTTGAGTTGTGGACGTCTTCATTCAGACAAGCATGGAACATTAACGTGTTTGAATGAGATCATTCCTGATTTTGTTCACTCTCCATGTGTGTGTGTGTGGGTGTGGGTGTGTGTGTGTGTGTGTGTGTGTGTGTGGGTGTGTGTGTGTGTGCGTGCGTCAAACTGTCTGGCTTTCCCTGGGGAACAAGCTGATGATTTATGCTGTAGCATAGCGGATGTGCCAATTTTACCTCGACACACACAGACACATGTTCTGGTTTCTTTTGTGGATAATGACTAACCGAGGTTTGGCAATAACTTTTTTGCTCACCAGCCACTGTTACTTCTCTGTTACTAGCCACCAGAGACGGGTATTTACAAGTTACATTTACTCCATTACATATACTTGAGTAACTTTTTAAATACATTTTTACTTCTAATAGTAGTTTTACCACACAATACTTTTTACTTTTACTTGAGTAGATGTGTGAAGAAGTAACGCTACTCTTGCTCCGCTATATTGGACTACGCTAGAGTCGTTACCCGCCGCCCCGTTCATTTATTAAAGTTAGCGTATTTTCACGTAAGCGCTCCACTTGACTGACTGTGTGAAAGCATTCACGAAAGAATCGAGTCTTTTGAACGGCTCTTCAATGTGACGATGGGTACCGAGGCTTTATAGAGACCTGTTTAACCCCCTAATCTCCCGCCCCTTCCCCCGCGCGCCACCGTTCGCTTTTGGAGGAAGCGTCATCTTCGCATATTAGCGTCAATCAAACAATTAACTTGTAAGTGGATCGTTAAGCTCTGGAACAAGCAAAAAAAGAGAAAAAAAAGAGGACACTTCTCATTGCGCATGCCTGCTTTAGCACCCAGGCAGAAGTTAGAACACGACGTGCTCAAAAGGTTTTTTAGTTTTTTTTGTTTTTGGTGATTTGAAGATGCTAGCATTTGCACATTATTTTATGTTTTTGTCTATTTGATGACATAGTTGTTGTGTGTTTTTTAATAAATCAGACTTCATGTTCAAGCAGTTACTCAGTACACTCTAAAATGGATTGGTTAAAAAAAACTATGTAGTGGGTTAAGCTCATATTGGCTTGATTAACCAATAGATTGGTCAGACATTGATTATTCCGGGTGGTTATGGGCATAACAATTTTATTAGTTAATAATAAAATTGGTTACAATGGAAAGTAAGTCTAGATAGATCACTTGGAAATATATTTATTGTATTCATGTATTGTATTCTAAATGTATTTATTAATTATTATAAGTGATTACAATATATTATAATTAGTGCTATCAAAGTTAAATCCTAAAAAAATTATCGCATTAATCATGTATTAACGCAGATTAATCACACTTTTATTTTTGACCGCAGATGATCCTTTAGCTGACAGCGGATGGTTCCGTTCAAGGTAGAATAGGTTGTGTTTGAGCAATAAACATAACTACATGCATTCAAGTAAAGCTTTTAATAAATGTTTGCGTATGACATTCAGAATATTTGTTCATGTCAAACTATCGGGATCATTTTTTTTCCCATTTTAAATTATGCAAGTAATTAACTGATTAGAAAAACAGGAGGATGAGCGTGTGCAGTGGATCAACAAATATTGAAGACGTATTCATAACATTAAATGTAGAAAAAAATAACACATAACAGGTGCTCCTTAAATTTGGCGGGCAAAAATGTTGATAAAAAAGCCTTTTTAATTGAGCGATTAATCGTGATTAATCAAAATTCTAAGATGTGATCAATCTAATAAAAAAAAAATATCGTTTGACATAATATATGATTTCTTTATTTTTTTAAATTGTAGTGATGGAAATGTGTGTCTAGATAGATCACTAGGTAAGACCAGCTCTGTGGCCTAGTGGTAGAGAGTCTCCCCTGAGAATGAGAGGTTATGGGTTCAACCCTTGACTAGGTCATACCAAAGCCCATAAAAATGGGACCCATTTCCCAGCCTGCTTAAATTGACACTCAGCAATATGGATTGGAATAGAGGTGTTATATCACCGAATGATTCCCGAACGCGGACCCTCGTGTGTCTCACTGCCTCCTTCAGGGAATGGGTCAATTGCAGAGAACACTTTTCACCCCACTTAGGTGGGTGTGACAATCAGTGGTATTTTTTCGCGGAACGCGGGATTCCCGAAAAAATGTCAGCCTCTAACACAGGTTAAACAATCTCTTGGTCAGAATGACCAATTTGTATTGGTTGGCCCAATCACCAATATATGTTGGCTGAAAACACGTACCATTCTAGAGTGGTCGTTTTAACCAAAGGATCTGTCTGATACATAACTACCAGCTAGATTGGTCAAATGTAACCCTTTTTTGGTAGATTTGAGTGTACTTGAGTATTCTTTTCAGAGAATACTTTTTTTTTTTACTTGTGATTTTCGATGACTACTTTTTACTTTTACTTGAGTAATATTATTTTGAAGTAACGCTACTCTTACTTGAGCACAATTTCTGGCTACTCTACCCACCTCTGTTAGCCACTCAGCATTTTCACTAGCTACAATTATCTTGTTAGATAATATGCAAGCAACTTTAAGCAACAAGTTGAAGCACTGCCTAACAATTCAGGTGATTGTTGGATCCCAACGGCGAAGACGACAACATAGCAACTGCAAATATCAATTGCCAAAGCAAGGTCAAAAAGGTCAAGAGGGAACCACAATCTTCTCAAAATTGAAGAAGACCATTCATATTTATGACTGGTAAATTGTGGCCAAGGAATAGCTTCCTATTTATCCTAGATTTGACCTCAGCGACCTCACATCCCTTGGGTAAGATTTGTTAAAATCCAGTGGTTTTTTTGTTTTTGTTTTTTTTACAGCAAAACAATGCTTGAAGAAGAACCTGACAAAGAACGCATATCAACTGATTTGAGCCATACAGTGTAGAATTTCTGTTGAAAGTACGGCTAGCAGTATCAAGTGCTCTTGCTTTAACAAAGGCCTATAATCCTTTGACCTCTGAAGGTTAGTTTATAATGATGTCTGGCAGAGTGCTGACAAGGGATATTTATTTCAATGTGGATCTGAGCATGAAAACGATTTCTATTCAAATCAATAGGGTTCTCGCTTTGGCATGGAACCCTGAACCTATGAGAAAGGTCAGCTTGTAATTGTGGTTAGTAGACCAACCAGAAATTACATTCATAGACAATTTAATGTCTGCCGTCTTTAGTCTGATATCACTTCAAATCAATCATATTCTTGCTTTGTTTTGGACAACAGCATCATTTGAAGTATCGGATGGATGGATGGATCAGTCTACTGACAAGACCACTGACCTCAGCGACCTCGCACATTGTGTGTCACATGAATGCATAGGATTGTGATTGTGATTGTGATCAATTGATGTCTGATCGATGTCTGATGTAAACAAGATCTGGAACGCTGCTGCTGTTTTGCGGGAAGGAAGCGTGCACCACAGAAGCTAATCGAATGCTCCTATCCACGTATCATAATCTAATAATCTACGGCTTTAATTGAGCCAGATCATAACAGCGGTTATATTGCAGCCGTGTGGTGAGTGTAATCGGATTTAGATGTTGCTAATCCTTCTCCCAAATCTGCGTGATCGTTAACCTCGTGGACGCTATAGAAATCAGATGTGCTAGAAAGAAAAAATATAGAAATAGCTACCAATGTGATTACTCAAGTGGAGCAGGATTGTGAATTACAAGGTACCTCTCCAGAATATGCAGGGAAATTTGTAGTTTTTGGTTAAATTAAACAGTACTAATTAAATATAATCTGCCTTAAAAAAAAATAAAAGTCTTAATCAATAGATGCTAATCTTTTCTTGCTCATCAGTAATCCGATATGTAGGGGAAGCTTCAAGTACACCAATTATTTTTGTACTAATACTAATACTACATAGTGCAATGTATTTTTACAGGAAATTCGTAATAAATTGCATTTAAAAAATGAAAACGTTTAGTATATTGACTTCATTACTTTCCAGCAACATCAAAATCCTGATTTTCATGCACATACTGACAAACATGGACTCCGAAACACCACAAATATAGCTAACAAGCAATAAGATTTGTTTTCAATTTGAACAATTTGGAGGTTGACCACATTCCAATATAGTACATATTAAAAATAAAGTACGATATGATCCAGACATTTAAGCAAAATTCAAACTCAGCTCTTTTCCAGCCATGTTGCCGCACACAAAAAAAAAGAAGCTCCAATATGGCCGACTAGCAGAAACAAACATGGGGAACAGAAAGAATCACCACATACAGTGATTTTATAGTGACTATAAAATTGGAACAAAAGGAAGGTAGTCCAGGTTCCACTGTATAACAAATAAAAAAATGAAATTAGGGGTTCACCTATTCAAAAAAGCTAAACTAATTCAATCTCCTCAATCTTTATTATAACGGTTCTTCAGAACGTGAACAAGATTGGAAGATCATCTCCCTGGTACTTTGCATACTCCTCAGCATGTCTAGTTGAGTCATGTCGTCTGATTTCTTGAGCCCCGCAAACTTTCTCTGTGCGTTCGAGACATGTCAGGGTGCCCCTGTGTTCAAGAAAATAATCGTTCCCTTTCCTCTTTTTCTTCAAATTAGCTCTTGCCGTCGCCAACCTTTTTCTTGACGGCATGATTTGAAAAAGACATGACAGATGACAGGATATCGTTTCTTTCCACTTAATGTCACTTCAGAATTACGTTTGGCCAAAAGCTGTCATCAGCCTGAGCTATGGTAGCCCATAAGTGATTAAAAAAAAAAAAAAAAAAGCAAGACTCCCAGGGTGAGAAAAAAGGTGGGAGGCTGCTCTAACATCAAAGTTTGATGTCAAGTAGGGGGCTGCAAAATATCACCCCGTGGACTGCAAATGGTCCCTGGGCTGCAAATTTGAGACCCCTGGCACATAAGATGGCCAACATAGTGGCCAGGCACATTAGGAGACATTTTGCTCAGTGCTTTAAATGGAAGCACCACCTGTTGGACATATATTGTATTTCATTTAGCCTTATAGCATTAATTGCCAAAAGCACAATTTTTACTTAAAGTTACCATTGCAATATAAATAAATAAAATCACATACTTGTTAAAAATATGTATTTTCTTGTTTTCCAAAAAATTAGGAAACTATATTATTGGGCTAACGGTATGAAGGATCCCCGCGACCCTTGTGAGGACTAAGCGGTTAAGAAAATGGATGGATGGATGGTATGAAGGATCATATTGATTTATGTCAAGATGAATGTGGGAATGAACATTTTCAATTATTATTTAACCCTAAATGTATTGAAAATCAAAAATGGTACATAATATTCTAAGGATGTCTTTAAAGTTAAGCCGAAGTGCTGTATTAGCTGAAATGTTATTTTGCTTTAAAACACTGTATAAAGTTTTTCTAATGGCCACAGTTTAACCCTGGAATAAATTATTTATATTTACAATATTTCCTCTGTGACCTGATTGGAGCATAAGATAATTATTACAACTCCTGTTAAAAACTGTGCATGAATAGAGAGTGAAAACTAGGTTAAAAAAACGGTGTGTGGTGATTGTAGTGGTCTCCAGCCAGACGCTGAAATGAAAAGCAGATGAGTGCAACATCTGTACCCGCACAAACACACACACGTAATCTCGATGGGTGAGGCTTTTGCACTGAGGTGACAAGAGGACGACACCAATCTGCATCTGCCATTTTGAAGCACCCTGACCCGTCTCCAGATGGGTCCCCTATCTGACATCACACACACATACATAAACGCACATAAACTCTCAGAGAAAAGCCATTTTAAGCCCTGTGAGGGCATCGTTTGAACCCTGGCTTCCTCCATTCCAGCAGGAGGACAACATTGCAATGACATTGACTTCAAAATAAAACGGAGATACAACGCACGCGAGGAGCAACAGGTTCGATACCTGATGATTGGGTCATGAAAGCTAACTGAAGTGAATTTATGTTTTGCATTTGGACACATTTTATCAGAAAAAAAACATTCAGATTGGATCAAATGCCCTTCAACACATCCCATGACACATAACATGCATTTGCTGTGAAATACTAGGCTGATACCACCTGTCTAGCATAGGTAAGGGGGTACACCAAATTAAGTACCACCATTGTAAACTGTCCACGAACATAGCCTATATTGTTTAGTGGAGAATATCGATATTAACGTTGACCAAGTCATTTATTTTTTATTTTGTAGCATTAGGCTACCTCTTGATACAGCAACGTCAAATATCGATAGGTTTTGACAATACAACACAAAGTAAATATCGATGTATATTTCTGGTGGTAAAATATAAATAGCAGTTTGTGTTATGTGTTTATAATATAGGCTACTTTTCCCCATTTAATTAGGCAAATTTGTTTGACTTTGTCAGTATTGGTTCTACACATATTCAACAGTTACATATGCCTGGGATCATGTATTATAGATGATTTTATATGCATGTTTAATATATATATATATATATATATATATATATATATATAATTACGAAAATGTTGCAATATCATCGTATAGCGTCCAGAGCGGAGCATGCAGGACATGACAGCGCTTCACATGCGGCAAACGTGCTCAGTGTTTGATCAGCTTTTACGCACGCGCGAAACGCATCAACGTGAACATGTGTCGCCTGTAAAGGGAGTGGCAATCAACCAGTGGCTGCGTGGCCGAAACTTGCACCTTGTCTCCGTAGTCTGCGCTTCCTGAGGCCAAAGATGCGCACTTTGGAGAAGATGTCCACCAGGTTTCCGTTGCACAGCCCCTTGTTCTTGTTGGGGCTCCTCCGGCGCCGGTTGGTACAGGGCCGGTCCAAATGCTGCTCCCGCGCCTGCCTCTTCTGCCGGATCAGGCCGCTCGCGATGGCAGCGGCCATGGCTGCCCGATAGCAGCCCTTCTAGCCGGCAGGCGCTCCGGGTCCCGCGGTAGGCGCACGAAACGGCTCCCCTCCCCGGCCACCGGGTCACGGTCCCGGCATGGTGGCGGCGTGAGCGGTCCGCTCCGGTCCAGTATAGTGTCCAATGTCACTTTATTATTTATTAAAAATAATAAGAACTCTCCTTGCTGTCCGAACATTACATGATAAAAAATGAAGTGTGTTTATCATCAAGGAAATCGTGCGTAATTCCGCATGAAGGGAAGAAACAGTCTTGAAGAAGAACTCACGTTGCCTGAAAGAGGTATCCAATAGACTACTCGAGATTCACATTTTTAATACTAAAAAGAAAAAGAAAGGTCCAGTTGTGGCTTGCAGCGTGCTCAGAGGCAAATGCACTCCTTTTTTCCCTCCTTTTCACAAGCCGGGCTTGTCCTCCCTCCTCCTCCTGCTGTCAGCCGAGCGCGCGCGTTCACGCTGCTGTTTAAGTGACGCTCGTGCATGTGCACACAAAGAGCCGCTAGGGGGACTGAAGTTTGTTCCGGAGCAACACGTCCGTATGCAACGTGCATGCGTAACTTGCCATGGGATTTTTCAGGAGTTCGCAGAACGCAGAAGTTCCGATGCGACAAAACCACGTACCCAGAAGAACGATAAATGAAATAATAGAAGACCACACAAGATGATCCCAGAGCAGTACAGACGACGTGTGCGCACAGTGACAGGCTGCGTACTAAAATGTGCGCATAAACTCCGGGACGTAATAACCCTCGAGTTTAAATTGAGGTGCACGAATTTGGATAGACCGGAAGTCGCTGCTTTTTATGCACTCAACAAGTCACACACACCCTTTCCCCCTCTCGCTTTAGGTGCTTGAACAGAAGGGGGGGGGGGGGGGGGGGGGGTATTTAGAAGGAGTTTTCTGTTTTCAACCACTTAGCATGAAATAATTCTGCTGCACTATATATAAGATCTCCAATGTCACATTTTTAAACGATATAATAGTGCAAACGTTTTACAATTATAAATATATATGTATATTTATATTTTATAAAAGTATGATAAATGATGCTATACACCAAAATTAACTTATTTCGTACTACAAATTGTTTTATTTTTTCATATTTTTTTTTAAACTTTCATTATGCTATCTTGTGCTTTAATTGTTTGAACTGTGAACTTTAAAGCTGCCTTATGGAGGCATTTGCCCAAAAATATCTTTACAATAGTCTTTTTATTTGATCATTTATTACTCAAACATATTTTAATCATAGCAGATTAACACCTTAACTGTTGTGCTTTAATTGTTTGAACTGTGAACTTTAAAGCTGCCTTATGGAGGAATTTGCCCAAAAATATCTTTACAATAGTCTTTTTATTTGATCATTTATTACTCAAACATATTTTAATCATAGCAGATTAACACCTTAACTGTTCACGGTGGTTATACCTGCAAGCCTTTGGCCAAAAGTTTTCACACTTGATTCGGGTTTGAATTTCCTGCCCTCTGTCTGTGGACGTGACATCATGTTTGCATCGTGTACGTGAGGACGGAGTGTGCAGTTTCATTTTTCGGTAGTGATTCAAAATTAAATTTTATGCATTAGATAGCTTTAATGCTTATAATGCACCCATACATAAAAGGCATATGTATGGTAAATCAATGAAATGCTAGCATAATGGTAACAATATTGTTACATCTGTATCAACGATGACACTATCGCAGATGCAAGTGAACTTGCATTGCACATTGTCTATCAGTTAATAACTTTTATGGCACATCATAAACAAACAGAGGACCACTGGGAGACACTGTTGTTGTCTACGGCCTTGCATCTAGTTATGTGACCTTTATTTCAACCCCCTCAGCACCATGGACAGCAACATCCACTCAGTAATGATACCAATGTAGAATAATAGAAGAAGAAAAAAAAAAAAAAAATATATATATATATGCTTGTGATTTGCTGACATGCCGTTATTTCCAATGCCAGTATATATATATATATATATATCACAAATCACAAGCATCCAAATTAAAACACGAGAGAGCCATCTGCTGTTTGTATCTGTAATTAAAAGCTCTAGGCTGCAAAGAGAGAGGACGAGGGAAGGAGGGGTTGTCCCGGGGGTTTCCACATGCACCTGTTGAATCCAGCTGTACTATTATTGGATGGCGAGAGCTGACGGATGAGCATCTGCACATTCATTCATAGTCATCCATCCTCATTAGGGAAAATACCGTATTTCCTCCCTGAGATAGATGGGATTAAAACAAATACATCAAGCTGAACATAGCTGATAAGAGAATTAAAATTCACACAAGCAAACTCATACAGTAGACCGTTTTTCACGTGTTCTTTACTTAAACACGTGCAGTGGTTGCAATGCTGCATCAACTGGAGGATGCAGTAAAAGGCTGCAACCAGCAGCGGACACTGTCAGACCGTGACAGAGGCACTATGTGGACGAGCTACTCGTCTCATCATACCGGAACAGAGCGCTCTGCTTGCCTTGGTGCGGCAAAAAGGAAGAGGAGCAATAAGATACAAGCAATCAAGCGGAAGACTGACCTTTCATGACATGGACTGACAGACATGATATTTCACCTCAGCTTTGAACCCAAGAGAGAACACAGCAAGCACATAGCAATTAGGGTTTGAACATGAACACCTTAAAACATAGGTGTCAAAACCAAGGACTGTAGGTGAGCAACATCATTTCATGTGGAAAAAGTAGTCGAGACTGGGGCTTGATGTTTTTTACATATTTCTTGGAATCACTACATCATATATAAACAAAATTCATACCAGATGGATCAAAATCTCAGATACATATTTTGTATTCATGTCACTTTCATATTTTGTGTCAAAGAGGAATTATACATAAGTAATCAAATAGTCAGGGTAAACGTGACATTTTGCCCACCATTGGTTAAGTTGTCTCACTGGATTTTTGAAACTAACTAACTCTATATTTATAGTGCACTCTAAAACGACCACCGCTATTTTCTTAAGATGAAACCCAGGTTCAGCAGATACAATGAAAACAGCAAAGGCCCCAGAATCGAACCCTGAGGAACACCATACATTACGTTACACATGTGAATTCATGTTCATATTGGACATATATTCCTCCGACCACTTTCTTTCTCTGCTCGACATAATTAGTATGAAAGGATTGCAATAATATAGAAAACACAATCACAGCAGCCACAAGTCGACAACTGAGCACACCAAATTCCCTGCAGCGCAAACAAGCCAAGCAATAGCGTGATCCCCTTCAGCCAATGATGGCCAAGCGTGGCGTATCATCACGAATCTGACGTCTGCCAAACCCCTGAGACTCGCTCACCGAACCACAGTTAAGAACCACTAGCCTATCACAGTAATCTATGGGTAGGAGGCGGTGTACACCCCAAACTGGCTAAAAGTCAATCACAGCCATTGGAAAAATGTTGACCATCAAATATTATGTGACATGCACTAGAATGATAGAAGTTTTTAAGAACTGCTGGCAGGTAGTCCGTGGCTCTCAGCCTCAAATGCCCCGTTAACCGTTCTTAAACTCAAGATTCAAAATTAAATTGAATTACAAAAAAAAAAAAAAGCATCACAAACCAATTTTTTCCAGTCACATCATTCAAATGTAATTCTGGCATACGAAAACCAACATTCCATATTCATTGGCGTGGCGTGGCTCAGTCCCAACCCAGACGTTGTGGGTTCAATCCCATGCCAAATAAATATCCTTGAGCAAGATGCTAAACCCCCAGTTGCTCCTGATGCTGTGTCATCAGTAGGTGAGTGAGAAGTCAAATGTAAAAAGTTTTGCGGGTGGAAAAGCACTATATAAATGAAGTACCATTTACTATTAACTTATTCTTCCATACACAGTAAATTCCGAAGAGTAAATTTGACTCTATTTAGATATGGACCAAAAATATTCAGTTTTAGAGTAATATTTACACTTGGAAGAGAGAAAAATAAAGACTTGTAAAAAATCAAATAAAGTCACGAAACGAACTCACGACCTTCAGCTTGGGAGACAGCCGGTCTACTCCCCGAGCCACGCAGCTCCTGTTGTGCGTTAGTATCACTCAGGTCAGCTGGAATCTTCCTAACTCTAAAACAATGTTTTTGGTCTCCTCTTGTAGATAAGCAGACAATAGGAGGGACATAGCTCAGGTAACAGTGCGAGTGGCAGTCTCAGAGTTTGTTCCTAAACCCTTAAATTACTTTTATTATTTTTTTCATTTCTTTATTTTACTCTCTTCCAAGTGTAAATGTTAGCCTAGTCTAAAACTGAGTGTATTTGTTCCCACTCTTTGTAGACTCAAATTTACTCAACGGAATTGTGTTTGTGACAACTAACTCTAAAATGACACATATGTTGCCCCCAAACTCATCATGTTTGCAAATGCTAGCTCTAGTTTTAAATTATTTTAGAATGACTGAAGATGACTTAATCTCTCCAGCCACTCAAATGCACACGTAACAGTGCTAGCATTTTTTTTATACGGAAGAAGCTAAAATATATCAAGTTAAAGTTTCTGGGTTAAGTAAAATGGTTAATTAGCACTCATCAGCACACAATGTGCCTTTCTCTTCTGAGACGGAACACGACATGTGACCACATAGAGAAAGAAAAGTAGGTATTGCACTTTTTAGCTGCGCCCTGTCGTTGAGAAGGTAATTGCAGTGTAACAACTTACCCATGTGACAACGAGCCCCGGTCATCTAATTTGTTTCTACTGTCACACGCTAGTTACCTATTCAAACAGTCTTGTAAGCGGGGCTGAAATGAGCCTTTTTTCTAGATGAGGGAATCATTTCTACACATGTCAAGCATGTGCGTTTTATACGGCCCACAAGGTACAAACGACAATGCTCCTTGATGTATGCATAGAAACAAGTGGCCAAGCAAAAATGTCTGACTTCTGTAAATCCCTATTTTACAATACAAACAGCCGAGAGCACAAGACCGGCATATGGTAATTCTTTCATCGGCCCAAGGGGCGTAAATGACGACGGTTTTTGAATTCTGCCTAACACACAGTTTGACTTCCTGTTCCTGCCCTGTCAGCTCCAAGTTGGCAATTCAAACTGACGAGTGGGCATGACTGGCATATGCACAACTAAAACAAAGCATACCACATCATATGTCTGAGACTCAACTTGAAAATTCATTTTAGGCAAATGTCAATAATGAAAACTCAACTTTTTGTTGTGTAGATGAAGGCACTGCAATGCAATTTATAAAGCATTATATAATCAGGGGCGGACTTACTAGTAGGCAATTGTCTGGGGAACAAACAGACTTTTAGTGGCTACCTAATGTCTCATAAAAACGGATTAATAAAGTTTTCTTCAATGTTAATGCAGTTATTGTTTTAGTTGTAATTCACTTGATTCACACATCAAAATACAAAAATTTGGTTTGCCTTGGGCCCCCAAATAATTGAATATGCCCTTACATAGCAAGAGGGTGTGGCAGGCTTCAATTTTGGCATATATGCTATAAATAAATAATAAATAAATTAACCTGGTCCCGGCTACTTTGAAAACTGAATGACTATGTAGTTGCTTTGAAGAGAAAGCATTACAATACAGTCAGAAAACAAATATGCACGCAACATCTGCATTTCCAATTTCTGTGACGCTTCAGCACAGCACAAATGAGCATTTTTGGGACAACACACTAGCGGCCGAATGCTCTTGTGGCACCCAAAACCCGTCAGGTAAAAAGAAAAAAAAAAGTTAAGATATCGAGCGCACACGTACCTACATTTTTTTTCCTCCTGTACGTAAAGGCACGAGCATCCATGTCGGTCCCATTCCAAAGCTCACATTAGCCGAAAACTTCCCCTCCCGATCTCCTCATTTATACCGCCTCTACTCAGAGTTAACATAGTTACGGATAACTTGACAGGTGACCCCCCTGAGCACTTTGCATTCATTTGCTTACAAACTGCAACAAAAACATGCACACTTTATACGTCTAGTCGCGTAAAAATAGATAGTATGTATATTTTTGACACTTTGGCTGCAGTATATGACTAATTATAAGCCAGTAAATGACAAAGGTAGGAATCTGAAAATGGTGAAACTATACATGTCGTAAATGTTTAGTTTTTTTCATGTGATAGTGGAGCCAGTGTTGAAGAAAGAATTGAAACAGCCCAATTAACTGTTTCCACCACATTTGCAAACTATTATATAGGATGGCGAAACAAGTACTTGCAATGTACTGTAGCAAATAAAAATGGCAGACATTGCATTTTAAAAAGCTCTATAGTTCTTAATTTTATATGCACAATTATTGTGTCTATGCGTGCATGGAAAATGAAGGGTTTAAAAAAATGCATAGATGCAATAGTCTCGTCTCATCAAGACCAAACGTTATAATCCAATCTGCTTTGAGGAAATGACATTAGCGGGAGTTCAATGTCCTGCAGCGACGCCACAACAAAATGTCAGCCGACACAACTCGGATAAACAAGCCAACTGATGAGGATTCTCGCCGCTTCGCCTCCAGGCCGCGTTCCTTCATCGCTTCTCAATACAGGCAAGAGATGCCTGAATTACACAACATGAGCACATTCGACTGCATTTCAGGGAATGAGTTTACTCTTTACAATCATATGTAAACAAGTTTGTCAATATTGAATGAGTATATATTAGGGGTGTCAAAATTAGTGCGTTCATTTTGAGTTAAGTTCCTTTAATGCCACAAAAAAATTTGCCTCGGCAAAATTTTGCAGTAATAATTTTAATAATAATGAATATATTTGTGGAGACTGGGGGTCAAGTTGTATTTTACAATTTTAAAAATGTGCAGAATTTCACAAGTTACTTCATATTAAAGATTTGATAGCTCTTAATATGAAAAGAAAAATGCACTTGTTGTCACCAATGTCTTACAAATGCAATTATGACATCTAGTGGCAGAAAAATTACCTCAACACAAATCAATATCACTCGTTTTTTACAGTACAGTAATTTAAAAAAAAAATTTACTCAATTTGATGAATTATTATGAAATTATTTTATCAATGACTAAAAGATGCAGCCATCTTTCTATTAGTTTAACATTTTTTCCCCACTTTTGTTAACAAGATCATGAAACCTTTTTATTTTAAAATTATCGCACATTTAGAACAGATATGAAATTTGTGATTAATCATGAGTTAATTATTAAAGTCATGCGATTAATTATGATGAAAAAATGTCATCGCCTGACACCCCTAAATATATATAAATATATATATATATATATATATTGTAAGTGATAGTTGAATGATCCTCATGTGACTGTAAAATAGTTCCGTTCAAATGTTTTGCAACTAAATTCACTTAAGAACACGCTGGCAACCAACAGTGTCCGCCTATAATTCACTGTACGTCCTCCAGGGAGCGGACAGCGGACATTGCGACCCCGACCACAAACCTTTAACTCGCCGGCTCATCATCCCGTGAGCATGTGTCATAAAAGCATTTAAATGTACATCCTATAATGGCCGCCAGGCACTCAAATATGCCCTGGGAGACTATGTCGAGCCACGCTACGATTTGTCTCCCTCCGG
Organism: Leptonotus elevatus; assembly: GCF_054856555.1. Taxonomy (NCBI): domain Eukaryota; kingdom Metazoa; phylum Chordata; class Actinopteri; order Syngnathiformes; family Syngnathidae; genus Leptonotus; species Leptonotus elevatus. The sequence continues at coordinate 7,211,846 of NC_141250.1, read as the reverse complement.
AGAGCATGATGGAGCACTGCCCAACCCCCCTCCCCACCACCCTTAGCCCCCCAACAGCATGAGATTAAAGCCTAGCCTGCGGCATGAAGCTCTCTGACAGGGACGCTAATGAAACACAGCAAGTGCCACTCAAAAATAGCCCACTTGCCGCTTGAATTACCTTGATAATACTTACATTGCTATGATTGGCTGCCCCCCCCCCCCCCCCCCCCCCCCCCGTGAGGGAGGGAAACAGTGGAAAAGCTTCCGGGGAAAGATGAGTGGTTACCCTGAGAGCATCCTGATTGAAGTGTGATGACACCACAATGACCTGATTGCTATACCTTTGGACGACAAAGATCTAGGAGATTTTGTTCCAAATAAGATTTTTATATTTGAAGGGCCGACGAGCCTTTGCTGCAAATAGTAAAAATCCATGATAATTGAAGCCAGCACCACAAAATGGAGCTAAAACATTTATCGATAGGCCTACTTATAGTGTGACTTTTTTTGCGCTTTTTTTTTTCTAATGCTAATGCTAATGCTCATCATACAATTATATATGGTGATGATTATCATAAAATTCTTGTGAGATGAGTTTGTCACATGACTTTTACATAAGGGAGGCGGAACAATGGCGTGCAAGTGATTAACCAAATCTCCCTGATTTCCTTCCTCTAACCTTAACCAATTTCTGGCCTTTCATCACGCGAGCAGTTAGCAATAGCAAGAGAATAATTTGGCAAGCGGAGCCAAACAGCTCGTCGTCTGCATTCCGATCACACATCCATACTGTCCACATCCTATTTTTAAGGATGCGGCAGTGGAAGAGGAACGGCGAGCTTCGTCAGCAGTTTGACGTTCCTTCGGGAAGCCCGGAGCAGCGTGGGAGAATACCAATTAGTTGCAAGTGACAACTGCATACAGTATGTATGGGGAATTTGCATGGAGGAAAAATATGAATATTAATCAACGATTGATGCAGGTTAAGGCCATGAGTGATGGTGAGTTTAATAACATGCTAATGAGGAGGGTTGCAGGTTAAGCCGTATGAAATGAAGAAAATAAGGCCTGCATAAGCTGCTGGAAATGCGTGACTGCGACACAAGCATGAAACTGGAAGCAAGACCACACACACACAAGCACATGCGTGCACGCACACTAATCAATTAATTAATAATCCCATCTAATAAACATTAACTTTTATGAGTAGGAACCTGAATGTAAACCTTTGAATACTTCACCACAGTCAAAAATTCTGTAGGTAAAGGCACGAATGTCAAATTATCCAGATCCAGATGCAACTTATAATAAAATCGACCTTGAATGTTTCAGGCCTGCTTCTACAGGGTGATTGATACCTGTCATTCCATTGCGCTAAAGTTCTCCAAAATACGGCCTGGGGGCCATCTGCGGTCTGCCATCCATTTTCTGTGGCCCGCAGCATTTACTAAAAACGACATTTGACACTGCCCTCAAGGCCAGTAAAAAAAAAAACAGAGGTAGAGGTGGGTAGAGTGAGAAGGGGGGGGGGGGGGGGTTTCTTGAAAAAATAGGTGTGTCACAATTACTAATAAATTGGTGTATATATTTTTGTGGTGATTAAAGGTAATTCAATTTTAGAAGCAAAAATGGTTTCTTCTACTTTCTGCTCTGTATCAAGGTCCGATTTATGAAAAGATTAATGATCTGCAAATAACCGTTTTAAAAATAGTAATCTTACAATTTGCTCTTGTATTGGATCCGAATGTGGTGATGGGATTTGCTAGCTGTTTAGCGCAGGGGTGGCTCTATTCGAGTGGAATACAGGGCAGAGAACACACCAAAATCTAGAGAATTCTCACTACTTCTTTCCAAACATCACAAACTTTGAGGGCAGCTCTCAAATTCACAAGACAAATTAAAGCAGAGTCAAATAAAAATGGCAAGTTCACAAAAACATTTTTTAATGAATGAGTCCTATTATGGTAGAAAGCACAAGTACTTAAAAAAAAAAAAACTCTACACATTGCTATTCAAATACTGTATATATCGATTATCTCAAACTATGCATGGCTGAAAAGAGGTCAAGTGAGTTCATGTTGTATGCCAACTCACACAATTAGTAAGACTATTTTTTGTTTCCATTTTGATTTGTAAGATTTAATAAAAACACATTTTTAACATCAAATTTGTTGAACAATGAGTTTGTGAATTGATGTTCCTTTGTATTTACCTGAATTTTGATGTCACACTCTGCAATGAAAATAACAATAAACATTTGACAGAGTAAAGAGATAAACCTAAACATTACTGTCATGTCAACTAAACATATGAAAACACGATTAACGGAAGAGTGCTGCAGTCACTATAAAATATATGACATCTTTCCGTGGGCGAAATGGTGGAGGTCTATTACATGCTACTACTGTAGCTAGATGCATTATAGGCTTCCAATAAAGCTGGCTGCCCATTGAGAATGAAGAATCAAACAGTAATGATGTCTGTAAAGGTTAACATTATGACCTCGGGCGCCATTAACTGAGGCGGCATTAACCTTTTGGTCTTGCACATCAAAGAAAATGATGAACAAGACGTTTATGGAAACACTGATGGTGCCACTTTGCAAGCCAATGAGGTGACGGGCATGTGAGTGATGTCACTAAATTGAGATTCAGAGCAGCATTGGGAGTGGAGCAAGTGGGTGGGTATGAGGCAGGCAAGCGGCGAGGAGACAGACCCAGCGTTGTGCATTGTAACTCCTCCCACTTGATACAACTCAATGTTTCCTAGAACCTTTGTTGGAGGTGTAGTTTTCAATGAGAATTAATTAATTTTGGGAAATTTTTATTTAAATCTTCACACTTGATATTTATAATTTATTAATTAATTAACTCATTCACTGGCATTGACGACTATAGACGTCAAAAATTCATGTGAACAATTTATATTAGTTAAAAAAAAATTATTTCACTTTTTATGAAAACCTAGAATTTTTTTATTGTACATTTATAACAGATATAAAATTGTCATGCGATTAATTACGATTAAACGCCCCTTATTTATTTATTTATTTTAAATTAGGCCCGTCAGGCGATTACAATTTTTAATTGTAATTAATCACATGAATTCACTAGTTATCACAAATTTTATATCTGTTCTAAATTTACAATATGTTTTTTCTAGGTTTTCATACTCTTGTTAGCAAAAGTGGAAAAAAGTGTTAAACTAATAGAAACAAGTTTAAATGAATTTTTGACGTCCATAGCCTTCAATGGCAGTGAATGAGTTAATAAAGCAGAATTGTTTTTACTTCAAAATTAATTTGACACATATCATTACAAATATTATTTTGATACTAATATTATTTGATTACATATTTATAATGTATCTTTGTACGTCCATGCATGCTAGCGACGTATAGTGACAGGCAGAACAATTAAATTATCTTCCACTAGATGGCAGAAGATACATCACTAAAACTGTATCACCTTCTGTTGCCATTCATTTGTGCTCTGTGTTCAACTAAAGTAAAACACATTTGTGAGTAAATTAAGATCATCATTATTTTTGTGACAGTTTTGTTTGCTGGTGTGTTGTGAGAACTTGTGCAAAATATAAGAAACAATTATGAAACGCTTGTTTACTAGACGTGGTGGCATAAAATGATGTTTTGAGGGAGATGTGGCACATGCTGTACTACCACTCGGCCACTAGAGGACAGTGTGGCGCTCAGCACGACATTACTGCAGGATCACATACAAACACAAACACTTTACTCGCCTATATGCTTTGCTCGCTTCCCCTCCCCTCCCCACGCCTAAAGCCTCATGGTCAACTTTAGCGGAGAAACAAGCAAAAGGGGGCAACCTCTAAATGGAAACCCATCAAGTCCGATTTGCCGAGGGCCAACACAGCGTGGAGTGATATCATGAATTAAACATAGATCACTTATATTCGATGGAGGAAAAATAAGCGCTGTGTCCAAACTGAATGTTACAGTTCAATCACACCCCTCGAGCTAAAATAAGAACCAAAAAAAAAGGAAAAAAAAGAGTAAGAGTAAGAGAAGGAAGAAGCCTTCAAGTGGTCATTAACGTGTCACGTCACACTTGTTCTGTTTTGACATCTCCATCTGATAATGGCAGCCCCCTCCAGACTCCAAAGTGAATCTCTTGATCAAATCTATCAATCTCTCATTTAATGAAGCTTCCACGGTTGTGACAAGTCGATGAAAACACTGCTGAGAAGCCTTCATCTGACTTGTGTGTATTTTGTGATAATACAGTGCAGGGCAAAAAAGATAAAGACACTTTCGATCATGCGTTGTTTGAGTAACGCTAATAGATTGTCTCGTGCAAACCTCCGCCAAGGCCCATTTATTTATATTTACTTCCTGGTTTATGATGGATGACAAATAGATGTACACCAATAATGGCGTCCAGTAGATATTAAAAGTTTACACATCCTTGTTTTAAAGTTTTTGTTGTAAAAAAAAAAGAAAAAAGAAAAGAAAAAGATACCTAGATAAATATTTTCTAAACTTTAACTTGATCTATAAGCTTAATGATAAATCAATTGGGAGGAAATTAAATCCTTTACAGATGGTAATTAGAAAATAATCACCTGAAATTATGTGGTTGCACAAGTGTGCACACCCTCTAATTACTGGGAATGTATAACAGTGCTCAGAATGAAGCGATCACATTCAAATTCATGCTGATAGCAGATAGGTGAGTACGATTAATCCCACATAAAGTTCGGTTGTTCTAATAGGCTTTTGCTAACTTAATTATTTATTTATTTTACTTTCTAGCAAATGCCTGAATATGTTGTGCCAACGCAGACCAATATTTGGAATTGGTCATAATCCCATATAACTTGACTAAGGCCCCGGTTCCAGCTGAAGAAATAAATAATAAAAGCAAAGGCCTATTGATGCCAACACAATATTTCATTGTATGTAGGTAAAGTGTTGTTGGGATTGCCCCCAACATACTTTTTGGAATTATGGCCCTCACTGACCAGTTTTCGTCTTGAGTTTGTATCCGTTTTTGAAGGCGATCCACTTCTTGGTAATGTGCCATATTTTCTCCGCTTGATGATATCACTTTGTTCCATGGTATTATATAATACCTTGGAAATACTTTTGTACCTTTCTACTTACTGACTGGTGCATTTGAGCATCAAGATCCCTCTAATGCTATGGAAGCTCTCTGCAGATCATGTCCTGTGCGCTAAAATGAAATGGCGAAAAAGAAAGGAAAAGTCTACTAGAATATTTGAACTTGTGTAGCGTGTGTGCTGATTGACATTTAACAAACATTTGAATGTGACTGGTTAATTAATTTATGTCACAAAATTTCAAATTTGTACAAGACTAGTCAAGCTATTAAAAGAAAAAAGTGAGATAAAATATTACAACAAATTGTATTCACAGATAAATGTATGCAGGCTATAAATATGAAAAATGAATTGAAAATATGTATATATTTCAGGTTAATAAAGTTGTAATTTATTGGAATGAAGTAAAAAAAATTGACACATGACAAACGTGACAAAATTTAAGGCTACCCCAGATATAAAATGCAACTAAATATTATGTCAATAGTCAAAATTCATGAGAAAAAACATATTTTTAGTTGCCTTATTTAATACAGTTGTAATTACAAAAATAAACTCAAACTACTACTATAAAGTTCTGACTTTTTTTAGTTGTATTAATGCAAGAAAACATTATCCACCCATCCATCCATGCAGAAAAAAGTTGCATCTTGTTTCTTGCAATATTTCATTTAAAGTCACCATACATAAGCAAAAATTTATAATTTGCCCAAGACCTGTAAATTATATTTAACAAAATAGCAATTACGTTAATAAAAAACATAATTTTATGAGAATTACATATATATTGTGAGAAAGAAATCTCAATTTTAGGAGAATAATGTTGACTTTATGGGGGGGAAAGTACATAAAGAAAATAGACATTTGTGTAATAATAATTTGTATGAATATATCAGAATTATGATAACAAAAAAAAAGGCTTGTATTTACGAAAATATCGGACTTTCTGGATTTGGAGAAACACACGTATAAGCAGAAAACATCGTCAACAACAACAAAAACACATCAAAGGCCAGAAACGCATGGACAGAAAAGCCCTCAGCCATCACAGGCTCAACACTAATTAGGCATCCAATCAGATTGCTCCGATGTGTTTCCCTGTGGAGCCCCCATCCTCAAGCGGATATTGGTCCATTTGAATGGTCTCGTAGGGATTTATATATATAACATGCTGTAATGTCTTAAAAAAAATGACCATATAGCGAACCAAAAAAGTTATTTGTAACATTTTAGTAGCCATTTATTTAGCTCAACGAAAGTCATCATCTGTCAATATAATTAATAAACCGTGTCAATCAAAAAGTGAGTATTTTATTATTTCGGAATGTGTGATGATGTCAATTCATTTCTATATGTTATATAACACAGACCCATATAGATCACAGCCAGAGGATACAGAATTTCCAATAGCAGTGATGCGGCGTGGTACAATTATTACGCTGTCTGCTCTCGGTCCGTGTGAACAGGGACGCCTGATTTGATGTCGGGAGCAGACATTAGCATTTAGCGATCAATATTGCTCTTTCTCTCATGTCCGAACAACACCTTGGATTACAAAACAGCCAATGATCTCATTTTGTTTGGCTTTTTAGACTTGACTTCACTCTCTTGGGAAAACAATAACAAAAATATCAGTGAAATATATGACATTAGCCGCATGCAGCACTTTGGCATTTACACAATGCACCTCCATTAACGAGAGCGTATCTGAGAGTAACTAATGCTTTTGTATGCCAGCAATGATAGGCTCATTCTTTTTTTTTTTACTTGGCCTTTCATTTCAGCAAGATTAGATGATAAACTAAACAAACATGAAACTGTTACACGACATTGTTTGATTTTAGTTGCCTCAGTACGTACACATTAAATTAATTACCTGTCGCTATTGCTGTGTTTGAAATGAAGGAAAAAGGGAAAAAAAAATCTATCCCAAAAATCCTACAAGTATATTAGTGTTATTTATTACTTAATTTATATATATTTTAATGAAAAAAATATTATATTTTTAGAAACAATATTTTGGATATAATTTATTTTTGCTGTGCTTTTGAAAATGTGCCATTTATATTTTCCAAAAATAGTTTTGGGTATTTTTGAAAAAAATATATAATTTGGATTATTAAATTGATTTCATCATGGTTGAGGAAGAGTTTATTATTATTATTATTATTATTATTATTATGATTATTATGATTATTATGATTATTATGATTATTATGATTATGATTATGATTATGATTATGATTATGATTATTATTATTATTATTATTATTATTATTATTATTATTATTATTATTATTATTATTCAGTACATTTCACGAGTGTCAATTATATGCAAATTTTCTCTACTTGTTGGGCGGAGCGGCCCCTATTTTCCGCAAATAGCACGAGTTGACTGATTGTTTTTTTTCCATGAAGTGTTATAAATTACATCAGGACTAGCCAAAAGTCACAACAACTGCAGTGCTGTACACTGCAGTGGTCCTCAACCCTGGTCCTCGGGGACCGGTATCCAACCTGTTTTCCATGTCTCCCGCAGCCAACACAGGTGATTCATATCATCAGCTAATTAGCCAGCTCTGGAGATGCCTGATAACGATTCCTACCTGTGTTGGCTGTCGGAGACATGGAAAACAGGCTGGATACCGGTCCCCGAGGACCAGGGTTGAGGACCACTGCTGTACAGTATGTGTGCCTTTAAACGGCGTGGCCCAGTGAGTGACATAAGGAAAATGGCTGGCTCGCAAACATGTGAGCATCTGGATGTAGTTTTTTGTGTGTTGATTTTATATTATGCAGAGCAGCCCTTCCCCACATCACTGTAGGGTTCAGTTTCTGCTCTATGGTTATCATCACACTTAAATGTGCATGTTCATCGTCAGGGGCTAATGAGGACTGACACATCCGCAATTACTTGTGACACACCAGAACTAAAATATTTAAGGCACGGGGGTGGAAGTTGGCATCATATTATTGACCTGCTGAAGTCCATAAAATGCTCCAAGGGAGTCACACTTTGCAGAACGAATTCAACATGGAGGCAGGCAGAGTGACGTCATGTTTTCGTCGAGAGGATATACGGCTTACCTCACATCTTAAATCTTAATGACGTGAAAGAACTATTGAAGCAGCATCCACGTCAAGTCAATGAGAATCTACTGTCAGGGTGCACACATACATTCTCTGCTTCAGTAATTTTATGTGATAGACAATGAAAACGCCTGCGTTTAAAGGTCATAGGTTGGCGAGACTGTTGGATTGAAGAGGTACTATATTTATATGAAGCATGTAATGCAGATCTAACTACAATTTAATTAAGCTGCATTAGAGAGAAAGTTCATTGAAATTACAATATATCAAATGATGTTATAGTAAATATAATCATTGGCAAATGACTGTATATAATTACAAAATATATTTAGAAAATATATATTGCTTCACTTTAAAACAAATAAAAATAATTGATTAATTAGAGCATGAATAACTAAAATACCCTTTTTTGTTGTACCATTTTCCTCTACTCTCCACTTTCATTCAGAAACTTTGATTTGACTTTTATTTCATCAAAAATGGAATCAAGTAAGTAAATCTCGCATCCAACACTTTTTGTTTTGTTGAAATAAAATTTAAAAAATCAATAAAAACTGTTTTTCAACATGTTCTAAAAATAAAATGTAATAAATTGTTTTTCTTGTGTTACCTCTCCTCCTTTATCGTTTCGGTTGGAGTCTATTGAAACATTAAATGGGGCAACAATGTGAAATTCCCATGATTAAAAAAGTTTCCACCACAAAAAAATAACATCACATATGTAACAAATACTCATCAAACAGCAAATATGTCCCATACATGTAGTAATGTAAGTCAAGTGTATTTCCGAGAGGATGTATGTTTGTTATTTGGATCCATAGTTTCAGTTTCCACAACCAATACACAGGTTAACCTTTCAGCACCCAATGCCCAAAATAGCTACAGTGTCAAATAACAGGGAAGGGAGGGGTCGTGGGATTTTGCTGTGGGGGGAAAAGTTACATGCTCTACATATTAGCACGTAATACAAAAATGGCGCGGGACAATAATCACATTCCTCCATCAGCTTCTGACATGTTGTCAATGTCTGCTCAGGAAAATGTTGCCCATAATCAATGATCTTGAATTTGATTTAACACACAGGTTTGCCCTTATTTAATGTAATGTTGACATATATCAGGTTAAATACTGTGCATAAGCTTTATACAGTGTTAATCAGGTGGTTTGGGCAAAATACAAAATGACAGGTAATTTAATCGTAATTTAAAAAAATATATGTATAACAAGGTTTCCCATGTCACAAGGGAGGTTATGAATGAAAATATATATTTTTTTAAACTGCTTTTTTTTTGTTTATAAGTACAGTAGCAAATAATTTTGTTGTTTAGAAATTAAGGATTTTTTTTTTTGAAAATGTTCGAAGTGACAAAAAAAAAAAATTGGTCATTGGCACTGTCACCTGGTTGATCGTATGTAAAATATATATTGAACAAATTAATTCAAAAAAGAAGCACACTTGTGACTCTAGTGAGGATAAGCGGTTCGGATATCCAGAAAGACGAAAACGCTGTCTTTATTTATTTATTTATTGTTTAATACATACTTTATCCTTAAACATTACAGTTAAAAATGCACTTCCAATAAAGTATTAGCAACACCAGCTATCATTTTTATAACAAGTGAAGTCGGTCTATACTGAAAGTAATTAATAAAAAAAACTCGAAATATAACAGTTACTTTTAAAATCAAGTAATCAGTAAAGTAACTAAGTTACTTTTTTCAGGGTAACTGTGACAAAAATATCAATTACTGTATAACGAATCTAATGAATAGTAACCACCATGCAGCTTTTTAATTTATGTGAGCCAAATCACATTATTCCACATTAATACATGTTCATAGTGTGCTGAAACGTGATGCAATATCTGCACTGATTCGTTCTCATTCACACTCAAAAATTATGCTAACTACACTGTGTAAATGTAGCACAGCATTTCAACACACATCGTGGTTACATAAACCTTTGGGATGTGAAGTTATTTTCTTCTTCTCTTCTTTCAATCTTGGTACCAGCATCACCAATGCAATCTTCCAAAAACCCTCCCACAATCTACCCACCCACTCTTTCCTCCCACAGCACTTTCAAAGCGCCGCTCCATTCCCAAAGAAACTATGTCATCACACGCACGCTCCCTTTGGGTAGAGATGGGAGTAAATGGATGGATCGGAGCGGGACAGGTGCTCAGTACGAGCATCAGTGGGACTCCATTGCCATGAGTCAACCCACAAGGCTGCATTAGCTGATTAAGAACACTACAGAGGAACCTTGAGTAAGAAGCCGTTGTTGTGGAAGTGCACTTAGCAGTAATTTGCTACACCTGCATGAGCTGAAAATAAAGAAAAGAAAAATCTACCATATAATCCAGGATGAAATGTTCTTTTGATTATATCTATGTCTCATTTTAATATATTACTCCAAATCTGTATAAAAATACAGTATTTGTGGAAAAAATATTTTAAATATGAACATTATTATGATCTATTCATTTAGATTTTGTTTTTTTTGTTTTTTGTAGTTGTAGCTTGGTAAGCAAATATATTAAATCATTCACTGCCATTGACGGCTATAGACGTCAAAAATTCATTTGAACTATTTCTATTAGTTTAAAAATGTTTCCCACTTTTGTTAACAAGAGTATGAAAACTTAGAATTTTTATTGATTTATTGGATTAGAACAGATGTAAAATTTGTGATTAATCGTGAGTTAACTAGTGAAGTCATGTGATTAATTACGATTAAAAATTGTAATCGCCTGGCACCCCTAATTTTTTAATAATATTTTCTTTAAAACAAAAAAGATTATACATTTTTTTAATTGTTTTTTTTTTTTGTTTAAAAGAAAATAATATTAAAATTAGGGGCATCAGGCGATTAAAATTTGTAATCGTAATTAATCGCATGACTTCACCAGTTAACCCACGATTAATCACAAATTTTATATCTGTTCTAATCCAATGAAAACAAATCTAGGTTTTCATACTCTTGTTAACAAAAGTGGGAACAAATGTTAAACTAATAGAAATAGTTCAAATGCTTTTTTTTAAAGTCTATAGCTGTCAATGGCAGTGAATGAGTTCATAAATAAGACATTTCAAATACAATGATTGACAGAAGATTAAACCCGATTTAGCTCCAGTGTCATAGTTGCCGCAAATGTGAAAATATGCTAAACGTGCATTTGACGGAGAGCAAAGTTCTTTCAATCTGAAGACGGCCTTTTTTATTTTCATCTTATTTGAAGCCAAGCTCACGTCCGCCTCTGAGATTAGGATGTTAGCACACAGAGGGCACACATTGATCTGAAGTGTGTAATAAAAAGCGTATTGTGTTGAATATTCATGATGTTTTGGTCCTCCGAGTTGAGAAGTCTGCATGTGGAGCATTGCTGTTTCAATGTTGCCTTTGATAAGTGACTTTATGTTGAAGGTAACTTTAGGCAAAATGGACGTCACACACAATGTAAATAAAATGTGATGAAAACAAAATAAAAATTAGTAGTAGTAGTAGTAGTGCACATTAATAGTATGCATAAAAATATAATGAATACAGTAATTGAACATGTATATTTAATATTACAGAAGAATCTAATACAATAATAACATAACAAAAATACATCAAACTGAAAATGTTTGCTTTTTTAAAATGTCCAAAATCAATAAAAGCGGCTGCATGATTAAAAATAATAATAAATGGCTGGATTAAAAATGACTTAAAAAAATAAATAAATAAAAATACGGAGCCCCGGAGGGGACATCACAAAATTATTTAGAATTACATTATAACGCAATACTTTGCAATATAATGCAATGCTATTGCATTATATTGCAAAGTATTGCGATAGATATACAAATAAATAACAAAAAGCAAAAAAGTATTTTTTTTAAATAAAATTATGAAAAATGCTTTAATTATTAGCTAAATGCCTGTGTTGTTGTTAATAAACTGTAGTTTCCATAGGTATATAACAATTGTTCCCGTAGTATTATGGTGCTTGCCCTCAGCTTTTTGGTCCATTACTGTGGGCTACATGTTAGCATTGCAAATAATTAATGGCTCTCTCCTGTGTATGTCACTGACTCCTATAGTTTATCTAAACACCTCCCATCTCTTCAGCGCCATTATTACAAGCCATCCCTGTCATCGACTATTCTCCGTTTAGCAGGAGTAAAACCCCTGCAGGCTGTTGTGCCACCGCCATGTGCACATTGTGAAGCTGTGACAGCAACACCTTGACATGTTTTAGCACATAAACACCAGGTAATTCATCATGCACAGACGAGCCCCCACCCCTCCAACAACCCACCTATGCTTTATGGGTTAAAAGGCGCTAGAAGACGACAACACCGCGGTACTGTAAATCACCTAGACAGAATCAGGCCTGCTCGAGCAAGCCTTAGCAGTCAGAAAATGCTCCAATCCATTTGAAAATATCCTCAGGCTTTTTGAAATAAACACCCTCATTTACAAAAAGACCACCTTGGCTGGTAATGTGCAGAACAGTCTCACAGAAGTCTTGTGGTGATGGTGGAACAGATGACCTTAGCAAGCCATAGCACAGATAATAGCAGTGATAGCACGAGTAGTAGTAGCAAAGATAGCAACATTTTTACAAGAGATTTATAACAATTTAGGCAAAGGCATTAGTGGTCATAGCGATCGCGATAGATGCAGCTACTAATGCAGTTTTAGCAATAGCGGAAATAGCGATACAAGCAGTGACAATAGCTACAACGACAAGATGATGACATTACCGAATGAACAATACTGAGCTCTTTAAAAAAAAAAAAAAAGCTACAACGACAATAACGATAGTAATGAATCTAGTGGCAATAGCGAAGATAGCAGCGAGAGCGGTGATAGAGGTGACAAAAATGAAGGCAGTAGAGGAAGCTGCATGAGTGACAGAGCAACATGGCAGCAAGAGAGCACGTAACTCACCATTGAATTAACATCAAAAGTTTGTAAGAATTATTAGAACATTTGTGAGAAAGGATATTTTCCTTATTAACTCATTCACTGCCATCGACGGCTATTGATGTCTAAAATTCATTTGAACTATTTCTATTAGTTTAACAATTTTCCCACTTTTGTTAATTAGAGTATGAATACCTAGAATTTTTATTTATTTATTGGTTAACATTTTTAATCGCCTGACGCCCCAAATTTTGTATATTATTTTCTTTAAAATATATATATATATATATTATTGAAAAAAATATTAAAGAAAAGATTATTAAAAATTAGGGGCATCAGGTGATAAAAATGTGTAATCGTAATTAATCGCATGACTTCACTAGTTAACTCACAATTAATCACAAATTTGATATCTGTTCTAAATGTACCCAAACAAATCTAGGCTTTCATACTCTTGTTAACACAAATGGAAAAAATGTTTAACTAATAGAAATAGTTCAAATTAATTGTTAACGTTTATTGCTGTCAATGGCAGTGAATGAGTTAATGCAGAGAACAGTACATACACCCAGAGGCGTAGTTTGCCATTTTGCAAGACAGGCAATTGCTCGGGGCCCCTTAGCCAGTAGGGGCCCCCAGAGTACCAACGGATTTGACACAAACCGCATATCCTTCACATTAGCAGTGCAGCAATGACAATTGACCGTCTCAAATTCCAAGTGTTTTTGTTTAAGAAAAAAAATTATAGTAAAGCTGATTATTTTTTGTAAATGATCATGAATAGTAGTAAAGCTTTTATTTAAAGAAATAAATAAATAAATAAAACGACCATATATATATATATATATATATTTATTTATTTATTTATTTTTTTTTTTTAAATCCCTTCTTACTTGGGACCCCTGGACACTGCATAAACCCCCTGGCCTTGACTAAAGGATGTGAGTGTCATGTACAATAGTTACATTTTTTAAAATGTTTACAAGGATCCAAATAGCCATTTGACTTGATTATTTGTGGGCTATACGAACGCAAACTAATAACCATGTCAGCAAGCTGAAATCTCACGGTATTTGTTCACAAATACTACGAGAATCCATCTTGTACTGCTCCCACATACCCACATACGTTCACAACCGACCTTTTTTTTAGGTCGGACCAATCAGGCGTTGTTTAGGGCGAGACATGCAGCTGTGACAAAACTAGAGGCGCTTATTTGGTAGAGATTTTCATACCCCAAAAGACAAGACCGAAGATGACATTTTCTTCCATTGCCGTGATTGGTTAAAATAAATGTGCACGAAATGCCGCATCGTCCAATCAGTTGGAAGCATTGTACAGAATGTCCGGCCTTTCCCGAGCAAATCACCGGAGGAGTCCCAGATTGATCATGTAAAGATCTCCCTTGAGTAAATCACATTTATCAATCTGCCTATTGCCAGGTTAGCTAACTAAATAACATGGCCTGAAGAACACAGTACAACCAATACACTAATTTGACTCCAAATTGAACGCTCGTGGCTAGCTGAGCAAGTGGCTCCCATTCTACAGACAAGCTAACTACTCAGCTGTCACCTGAATTTATGGAGTTAAAAAGAATTGCTATCTGCATTTTTTTTTTTTAAGTCTCTCAATTAAACTAAGAAACAGAGTCTTCACATATTCCCCATAGTCTTACTTTCTCAGATCTGAGAAGACTGCCCAAGAGCAAACCATTAGCATGCTTAAGACTAATTATGTGCCGTAGCTTCATTCGCCAACTTCATTAGAGGAATATAAGATAGCACACTAACACACTTCATATGTTTAAGGTTCACTTAACATGTTCTTGCTTCACAAAATTGAAGGACATAAAACAAAAACCTGATTAGCATTTTGAAACCAACGCATCACGGTGTGAGCTTGTGCAGAATGGCGCACCCTCTTTCACGTTCCATGCCATCATTTAGGAGCGAAAGACGTTTAATGATTCCCAGCAGCCATCGCTCACTCAAACCTGACAATGATTCAGTCGACCGTTTCACTGTAATAATGTCAACAACAACCGCTAACAAGACTTGAGTTTGCTAAATGACCAACGGAAAAGCAACGTTCGACTGACTCATATGCATGCATTTGCGCAAAATGAATTAAATCTAAAAGGAATGACTTTGATGGATGGAACATGACAAAAGGCACAGGCCCAAATGCACAAATGTGTTAAATAATGCATTCGGAGGTATTTTAAGACACAGAACGTGCAATAAATTCAAACCAGCTAAAAAAAAAAAAATGCTTCTCAGTGGAGCTTCAGATCTTCACTTCCAACCAAAATTAAATAACAAATTGTAATTGTTGCATTTATGCCTGAAGCAATGCAATGTTTCCATTTTGCAACACAGTTTGGTTCATCACGCTAAGACCGGGAATTCTTGCCTAGGCAAGATGACGATAGCAGCACAAATGTATAACAGCGAGATGACCCAACATGTAATAAATTCACCGGCTAAAACCAGCTCAACCAGCTAAATAACAACAACAAACTACTCAGTAGATTGCTAGCAAAAAAACAACAAAATAAACATTACTTGGTTGATGGGGGAGACATACAGTAAGATTTTGTTAACACATATAAGAACAATATAATGACAATATGTTGAGAGAGCTCAGTATTGTTCATTCGGTAATCTTACCGATTCAACATGTCATCATCATTGCTCTCGCTCTTTTTTTTTTTGTATGTGTATGTTTGTGTGTGTGTGCGTGCTTGTGAGTGTGTACTCATTAATTCACCTAAACCCTATTAAAAATCCCATACCGTTCACCTAAACTGAATACTTCAGAATCCAGCTCGAATCGTGAGGTTGTCAGGAGACCCGAGGAAGGATCAAAGAAAAGGAAGGAAAGTGAAATCCAGCATCGACCAGACATCACCGGGTTACCAACTAGAATCTTTCACCAACCCCAGAAACATCTAAATTCCAACAAATTATATTATTTATTATAATTTTTAATTCCGTTCACTTTTTGTCCTGTTTCAACTCCCACACAACACAGCCAATTAACACCATTTCAATTTCAACATGCTCCAAAAATTTTGTAACTCACAAATTTACAGTTTTCCACAAATTCAGTTTTCACACAATTTAATATTTTTCTTAAAAAACAAAATCACATTCATTCCAATGGTACAGACATTCAACTTTCTGAGTCAGTATTCCACTATGGACTTTCCACCTTGCGGTCCAGTTTAGTTCAGTGTGTTTCGCCAAATTTCAGACTGTAACTGTGAGATGGCATAAAACTTTGAAACCAGCAACTAACAGATACACAGTAGAGTTCCTGACCTCCACCACTGTACACTTTCTAAACAATATTTTCCAAGATAAAAAATGAAAATTTCACCTGTAAAGTCTGGCACATTAGCCAATGGCCACAAATAAACAAATCCTCGTATGTAGAGTGACCATATATAGATACGTAATTGATACTTAAAGCTTAGTCAAAGAAAAACAACAAATAATATACTTTTTTATATGTCATAATAATATCACGCGGAAACATGGTGCACACCGCCTCCCATTACGTATTCTGGTGCCCGTTGTTGAAACATGATAAAATGGTCTATTCACGGATATAAGGTGTCAGTTTGATTCTTGACTGTTGTATTTATGCATTAAGCAAACTTTCTACCTCACAGTACTAGGGGTGTGAATTGCCAAGTACCTGGCAATTCGATTCGTATCACGATTCATAAGTCACGATTTGATTCGATGCCGATTAATCTCCGATACGAATCTATACATTGATTATTGTGATTTTTTTTTTTACTCAAATTTAGAAAACACAAATCAGTACACTTGTACATGTACACTGTAAGATTTGTATGAAAATGTATTTATTTATCTGAAAATTCAGGCTTATAACTGAGCCACTTCATTTAACAAACAGCTTGCAGTCTGTTTCATGTTTGAACAGCACTGAAATAAAATATTAAGGCTTACTGTTCCATCAATATAACATTCTTAAATGCTTAATGTGTGAATCCTAACCCTTAGTAAGACGTTTTGTTGAATATTTCCATAAAAATTTGATGTTTAAAAATCGATTCAGTCGCATATTTAATCGATTCGAGAATTGCATGCTGTAATATCGCGATATATTGCCGAATCGATATTTTCTAACACCCCTACACAGTACAGTTGAATTTTGTTTGTTGCTTAGATGACGGCAGTGGCATGAGTACATTACAGTGAAACAGTATTGAACTCTCAAACCAACTAATAAAGTAGAGCTTCAGGCGTCCACCCATGTCCAAAAGATTGAAAAGATTTATCAAGAATATTAATAATAATCATAATAATAACATCATTGTCGCCATTCTTAACCATTACTTCATTAGCTAGCTATTTCCCAGGTGCATTGAGGAAGACGTTCCGGGCTACAAACAGTCTTCATTTTGATGCCACAACTCCTCATCCAAAGACTTCAAAAGTCATCTGTTCTTGTCGGCACTGTTTTGACTCAGCTACACATCATAGACGTCGTGTTTTGTACATTTTAAGGAGGTGTTTCGGAATTCAGGCCGGGGTGGTGTGCATCTGAGCCCATCTGCTTTACGTCAACTTGCAAACAGCAAAAGTGTGATATATAGAAGTGACTTTGCATGGACCTTCAGCGTGGTCTGACACCTTCTTATGTTGACGATAAACAACAGATGGGCATGAATATGTCCACTGACAGCTAAAAGCTTAGCGGAGTTGTCGCACGCCAGAGTAACATGTACACAAACTTATTATTTATTTATGTTTTTAGTTTAGGTTTAACCTGAGACCCCAGCCATAACATTAAGTACTGTACCAAAAATTCTGTCTTTACAAAATTGGTGCTCCATTCTAATTTCCTCAATCGATTCGACTTCGATTCACAAGCGTTCAGTTAGATTCCATTTGTATTCAATTCACTTCAATTCAATCCGATATTGATTAATTATGGAACATCAATTCTTCTTAAATATAAAGGAAATGATAAAAAATTCCACAAACAATAAATTCCAAATAAGATTTTGGAGAGGCAGTATTAACTTAAACTTAAATGATTTAGTTTATTAATGTGAAAATATTTAAATCATTCAAATTCAATAATTGTAAATATAAATTAAAGATATTCTGAATTGTCTTAAAGTGCAATAAGACAGATCTTTCATAAATGTAAGATAATACTTTTAAATTCATGCGAGCAGTAAATTTCAAGAGAACAGTAAGATACAAACAAATATTGGTCTTTAAAATATATTTTTTTATGAATATCAAATAATCAATTCATGGTTTTATTAATTGATATCAGGCTAAAAAAAAGGAAAAGTTGATTTGATAACAATTATTAATTTTTTTTATTATTCAGCCCTAAAAAATAAAATAAAAAGATCTCCCTTTTGACATTGTCAGAGAGCTTTGCAGATATAATGCATACTTTTTCTATTACACACACAGTTGGTGTGATACATTTGGCAGAATTGGACCATTTCTGCATTCGGTAAAATGTTTATGTTAGCATGATCCATTCAAAGGTCTACTTCTCCAATGAGTTACGCCAGCGCGACCTTATATTCTCTCAGCCTCAGCACTTACGTCACATAAAAAATAGATCTTTGCGACAACGCCATCTGCTCTCTGTTGGTCAGGGGACGACGTGCAAAGCGTGGCAATGGTTAATTCATCGCCTTTTTCTGATGTGACAGACAAGACATATAGACAGCGGCCTCTCATTCAGAGGAGGCAGAGAAACCTCCTGTCAACGCGTGAGATATTTACAGGCGAGGAGGTGATGTCGTCTGTAACCCCGGGAAGGCTTCTCACCTCGCGGGATGCAATAAGACATGATCACAGGGTGTCAAAATGGCACCTGGGAGTCATCCCTTTATGTGACACATACCAGGGGAAAAAGGCTTGTTGCATGTTAATGTTGTTTATACATAGTATTATTTACACAAAGAAAGCCCTCTGCATTATTTAATGTGGCCCAGTGACTATTAATATTAGGAAATGTTCAATACCATTTTGATACCTGTACGAGTACCACAGTGCTTGTGAAGTCACCGATACCGATACCAAGTACTGATACCACTTGTGCTTTTAATACATAAAATGCCCCCCCCCCAAAAAAAAATTACATAATTTTAAAGAAAGACCACTACATCCCAATAAAGCATTTTTAAAACTGCATGAAATTAATGGCAACTTTCTATTCTTCACATTTCTAATTTTCTAGTTCCTGATCGTAAAATAGCCAAAAGAGTGCGCAATATTGGGCCGATATCGAAACCTGGTATCGGTACTCGTGCATCCCTAATTTATACTATCAAGAGGCTTGTAAAATGTCATTGCATTTCATGTGACCCATTTCTTAACTCAAAGTTAGGTCAAATTGACCCAAGTAGAGGATCGGTCCATTTTTGACCCATAATTGGGTTATTTTTTACCCAACTGTTTTTAGAGTGTAATCTTATTGCTTTTAGAGATCTTAAATGATTCTATTTTTTAAATATTTTAAAAGATTTTTCCTTCAAAATGTGTATTTTGAATTAAAATGGTGCTTTGTTCTAACTATGTGTAAGCACCTATGTGTTATGAAATGCGATATATAAATAAAACTGCCTTGTTTTGACTATTGCAAATGTAACACACTCACTTAAACTGCTCAAAATGTTTATTAACGCTACAGGCAACATTTTAGATTGTAAAAAGATGCACGCAAATTGTTACCTCAAGTTTTTTAAGTTGAGCCAACAGTAAATTTGTTTGAGTGTGATGCCCTGTATGTACTCGCCACACTCAAACTGCACGTGTGTCATCACAGTAGGTGTGTGTGTGTGGGGGGGGGGGGGGGTGCGTGCGTGTACGTGCGTGTTGAGCAAAAAGGGAGGCGAGGAGGCAGAGAAAAGGTTAAGTGTACACAAAGATATCGACGCGTGACTCAGAGGGAGAAAAAAGAGCAGTGGAAAATGGTTAGATGGTGACTAAACGATACAGCAAGCAGACAAAAAGGTACAACGATATGTCGGCTGTAAACAACCTAAAGTTGAATCAATCGCTGCAACCGTCTTTTTCTTTAAACGTGTACTCTTCTAGCTCACCGCTGGCCTGCCTCTCACATGTACCCACTCGCAGGTCTGCTGACGTGGGAGGAGTTAAAATGGTTGATTTATGTATTTCCTGTGTGGACCAGAAAATACACACCATACATCTCACCAAAATTGAAATGACAAGAGATCATTGAAATAATGCATTTAGCCTACATTTATTCAATGAACTGCAATTATTATCTTCAGTTTTCCTTACGAGCTCTTTAATGAGATGATTACAATTCCTGTCCGTTTTTTCCCCCCGGAAGAAGGTGGATGTGAATTACAAACTGTTGACCAACAGGGGCAAAATATTTACTTTTTGAGGCAATACGCAGACCTAAAAATATGTCTGGGGCTGTACAGTGAGGTGTCAGGGTGGATCTGCCCATCGAGGATGATGCTTTCTGCTAGAAAACACACACACAAACTGCCACATTCACATGTTGACAGGTCTATTTTTGAAGTTTCCATATGTAACATGAGTGGGAGCTTGTTAGTGGTGATGGGTGGTTTTTATTTTGGTGACAAAGGCCAGTGACAGAGGTGGAGGTGTGGAAAAAGACACCACATACTGTACAAGTATACATATACTGCATTGGATTTTCTCTACGTTTACAAGGAATGTTTAGTTAGTGAGTTAGTCTGACAGCAATTGGATTTAATTGACTGTATTTATACAAATGAAAGTCATTCTTCAGATTTCTCACAGCCAAACTGACACAAGTGATTCCACCAGAACTCCACAATAAAGCAAAACTGCACATTTCAGGCCCCGTCCACACGAAAGCCCGTTTCAATGTATTCTCACAACTTTCTGACTGTTTAAACCGTTCGTCCACACGATGACGCGGTTTCGGAGCTTGAAACGATCACTTTTGAAACCGGTCTCCAGAGTGGAAAGATTGCAATACGCGCCCCGTACGCGTCCGTCTGGACACCATATGCAGGATACTCCTCCAGTGATGACGTAATGGTCGCAGCTCGATGACGACGCATTGTCGCAGTTTGATGACGTGTGCGCCAATTCTCGCGTGACTGCGCGCGAACCGTCAGTCTGTCAACAACAATGGCGGATAGCCGTGTCGTAGTCGTTTTGCGCAGCCTTCCTTAGCTTGCTTATGCTTTTGCAGCAACATATTTTGCTTCTTGATTCCCTCGTTCAACAAGCGGTGTTGTACTTGAATCACCCGCCATTGTCACTTCTCCTTTGTTCGTCTTTTTTCTATGTTGTTTTGATACATGCAAAGCCATGTTTGTTCTGTAGAGTGCAATAAAGTTAGAAAAAAAGTGTTCGTCTTCCTCGCTGATTCTTCTTCTACGCTTTCCGTTAACTCCCTGTGGCTGCGCTACAGCGCCACTCCAGACTTGCCATAAACATTAAAGCCGTTAATCGTCCTCAGCGTCTTCTTTTGGACACACGCAAGTCTTGAAATGCTTCTGTGAGTACGAGATTTGTTTGCGGAACGTCTGGACGGTGCCTAAGACGCTGTGGAAACACAATTATAAATTGCCTGTGGATCTTTTACTACCAAGAACTCCCTTTACCCAGAACCCAAAGATACTGGGCTTGTTAGTGGAAAAGCAGCTATATACTGCCAATCAAAAATTCAGAGACACATTGTCATTCAAAGCATGACAATAAGCGAGTTCACCCTCTTGACTGACACTTTACATGTTACCAACCACATGCTCGCAATTTGGTTTGGAATCACACAACAATTGAATCACTAATTTATGCATTATTGTGCCCCCCCTCCCCCCAAAAAAAGAAAGAAAAATAATTTATTGGGATTGAAGCATCCCAATACACATCAAGTCAGTATTCTGCACTATACTTGCATGTGACATGCATTCACCCAAAGCCACTGTCCCAAAATGCACACATTAATGGAAGGCACTCTATTTCTTCCCAAAGGCACACAGCAACTTTCTCTATACGCTGTTGTCATCACGCAAACCTTGAAATGAGACCAAACAGTATTCTGCAGGTTATTACTACCAGCTTTGTTTGTTTGTGATGGGAAAGGGGAACTGGAGAACGAGGCAGGGGTGGGAAAAAAGTATGGTTAATTAAAAAAAGAAAACTATGTTCTAACATTAAGCATGCCAAAAAACAAACAAACGTTTTTTACATGTATATTTTATAATACTAAAAATATCTCATCTGAATTGGTTAAGATTTATGTTCTTTTGACAAAACAAGGTTTTCCCCCCATTTAGAGTGCATTACTATGTGTAGAGTCCCACTAAATTCAATCACATGAGCAAACATATCATAACTGCTCAAATAAGAGCTGTCATTTGCAGCATTCCTGCATAGCCTCAACAAGCAACCAAATTGCTTTGTGCTCTGCCCTAAAAAAAAGGGAGGTGAGCGTAAAATCATTATAAATTTAACGACGAGATAAGAGTGCAAGAAATGGCTTCTCTACTCTATTTCCGCTGTAGCCAAGCGCAGACAAAATGTACATGCACACGCACTTTTACAAAGTTGCTGCTACCGCGACCAATGTTACAGCGCTTGCTTTATATTTGATGGCGGAATCCGGAACATTGGGAATGCGCGAGGTTTTAAGTGTTTGTGAGGATGTCGTTCTCTGCTTCCTGAGCAGTCGAGAGGCAACTTGGAGGTACATTCAGTTTTTAAGAGCAGTAGAGCAAGAAAATAAAAGAGCTTTCCAGCTAGGTGTAAATAATTACAACTTAATTATTCTTCTCATTGCTAAAAGAAAAAGTCAAGGCTTTGCCAACTGATTTGGGATCTGCTAGTAAAAATCCTGCCAACTAAATAATAACAATAATAAAAATAATGTAAACACACCACACCAGCATCTATCGAAATTCAAACACAATCTGCTTCTTCCTCTGATCGTTGAATGGGTGGAGGCTGATGTCTGTGGATCTCACTCTGCTTCATCTATCCTTCCTTCCTTTCCTCAGTCTTTCCTTTGGTCTCTTGAGGTCTCCCTAATTTGTTGGAATTTAGATGTTTCTGGGGTTGGTGAAAGATTCTGGTTGGTAACCCGGTGGGTAGTAGGTGATGTCTTGTCAGTGCTGGATTTCACTTTCCTTTCTTTTCTTTGATCCTTCCTCGGGTCTCCTGACAACCTCACGACTCTAGCTGGATTCTGAAGTATTCGGTTTAGGTGAACGGTATGGGATTTTTAATAGGTTTTAGGTGAACTAATGAGTACACACTCACACGCACGCACACATGCACACACACATACTCACCCACATACAAAATAAAAAAAAATAATAAAAAAAATAATAAAAAAAGAGAGAGCAATGATGATGACATGTCAAATCGGTAAAATTACCGAATGAACAACACTGAGCTCTCCCGAGAGAAAAAAACAAACAAAAACAAAAAATAATAATGTAAACATTTCTTAACTGTCATGCAAAAATAAGCTAACAACAGACACAAGAAACAGTCAAACAAAAACAAAAAAAGTCTAATTTTAGCTAAGCATTTGTCATGTTTTAGCATTAGCATACTACTGACTAACCATCTAGTATCTAGGAACATCTATGTTAACCTTGAACGTAGCATTGGCTAAGTAGTGAACGTCTTTTCTAAGCATGTTTGTCCACCATACACTCAGTCAGCTGCGTTTCCATCATATCAATAAGTAACATCTCTGCCCCACGACAACGCTATTATGAATATTTCACTTTATTGTTTTTCAGCATTACACGCTGTTAAATACTTCATGTTTTTAGCACAGACATCACACAGAAAGCTCTAAAAACAAGCCCAACAGCCTCAAGAGCTCAAAATATGTTTCATGTGTTGAAAAGAGAACTTTGAGGTGGCGATCAGCCAACAATCAGAGCATGAATAATTTAAATAGTATAATACTGTATAACGGCTTGTCGTATGGCATTGAGATTCTACAATTTGGAAAATTACGCCTCTACTCATCTGCGATGTGCATTTCCTTGTCATCTTAATTGTTTGTACACATCTTAATATTAACAGTAGTTGACTTTCTTTTATACTTTATGACCATTAAGAATGTTAAATATTTAAAACGTGCAAACATGTTTTACAATAGCAATGGCTTGCCAATTGAATGGATGGAATGGATTTATTTCCATCAATTTCACTCAATAGATGTTAATCATAGAGAGACTATTTATTTATTTATTTTCAGCATTTTTCAACAACGCCCCCTGATTTGAATAACATTTCGTCCTGACAGAGCATGTGTAGCATGAAATAAATAAATGAGAGCAGAGCGTTTAAAAAAAAAAATAATACAATTTTTACTATTTTTTTAATTCATTTTTACTTTATTTATTTATTTATGGATGTATATATATATATATATATATATATATATATATATATATATATATATATATATATATGTGTGTGTGTGTGTGTGTGGGGGGGTGTGTGTGTGTGTGTGTTTTATTTTGATTTATTTTGTATTTAATTTTTGAATTATATTTTTATATCCATTTTTATTTTTGCTTTTAGTCATTTCTTTTTTTATACATTCATGTATTTATTTTTAGTTTTGGTCCTCCATAAACTCTACCACTGAGCCATGCCGCCCCCAACACACATCACTTCACATATGCTTATGCATATGCATATGTACACCTGTAGCACATTTCCCCTTGATTAGTCCCAGTCCTACCTAAAAACCTCAACATGTGGATTGTGCCCTCTATACGCCCATATCAACCATATATGTATGGTCAATGCAAAGCATGACATGAATATTACCATGCTGGCCAATGCTTTGTGAAAATGATCATGACAACCAGCAAAACTAAAAAAAAAAAAAAAAAAAGCTCTTTTTTTTTCTTATCAAGCCAGTGGAAACAAAATAAATAAGTGAAAGTGAATTAAAAATAAGTGGACTTGTAATCAGAAGCTCTATGTAAAACTGGTCGGTGATGCAAAATAGACTGGGGACCGTTGCACCTAATCATGTGATGGCGCAGTCCCGTACTGCTCAAATTAACTTGTTATGTTGTTAGACATTTTCTTGCAGCTGTAATGAAACTTGGATCTCATCAATGACACATCTGTCTAAAAAGGATCAGATTTTACTGATGGGTGGTTTTAAAGAAGGTGAAGGGGTGGCAGATACAAAGATGCCCTTGAGGAGGAAAGCGATCCAGCCAAGGAGTAAGGAAAAAAAGTGCACCGCACACGAAAAAGGGGAAAGATGATGTGGCATTAGGTTGTTGACTTGTGGTTGTTGTGAAGTGCTGTATGAATAAAGTTGAGTTGTTTTTCAATTGATTGACAAAAGAATGAACAAAGTAGACGTTTTTCCCCCTGCCCAAAACTACTACTTCCCTACATGTGAGCATGAGCGGAGAGGATCGTTATTTGCTTTGGGGCGGGTGACCTCTGCCAGGGGCGAAGATCCTGCGACAGAAACTTAGCCCCTTTGCTTCATTGATTGACAGCAGAGACTCTTCTCCTTGTCAGTGAGTCGTGTGATCCTCAGCGATAGCAGGACATTCACCTATGCTGTCTGACTCAATTACCTCAGATACAACAGTCATAAAATGTTTTATTTAAGGCGGGGTAGCCTCTGAGGACCAACGCCACAGTGATCATTTCGTCGACAAAACATTTTCGTCACGAAAAAAAAATTTCGGACGAAAATGAAACGAAAACTAAAATAGAAGCCATTCATTGAGACGATGACGATAACTAAAATTCAATGACAAAAATGAAAACAAAAACTACACATTGACGAAAATGCACAAAATCCAATTAGAAGAAGGAATGAAATGCGGGTGGGAGAAAATAACCACTCAGAAACTGTTCACTGCATTTACATTCATTGTGCAGCTGTAAAATTAATCTACTGCCATTTTTTTTTTACTTATTTAGGTGTCAACTAAATTTTAAGACGGCATATTATTGTCAGTTCAACATGTTTCATTGAAACAAAGTTTAATAAAGACACTATTGTGTTAAACGTATCTTGCGTGTTAAACTACAGTTACATAGGTGTGTTATAATTTTCTGTATAAAATTTTAAATGTATACTGAAGAAAGTCAATTTAGTCGACTAAAATGGTATGTAATATGTAGTAGTAGTGTTTGCGCAACATAAACAATCACACTAACTTACAAATTGTTCAGTGATTACCACTGAATTCAAACAACCGGTAATCAATATTTCGTTTGTAACACAGAATTATTGATGGGTCTCATGATCTCATTAGATTGTACAGATGTACCCGATGAAGTATCTTATTCATGTACATTGGTTTTTAGAGGTTTTCCTGTGACGACATTTCTTTCAGTGCTCGCTGGCTTTGCAGCGGTTGGATTCAATTTCATTTAAGTGATCTTTTATTTGCTGCTGTCGTCTGCACTCCCCCACTGAGTCAGCAGGCTGACTGCGAGCGTATGCTTTATATTACACTAGTTGCATGGAAGTTCATGAATACATTTAGAAAGGAAAGGGATTAAAGCCAAGCGCGGTTGTTACATTATCACTGTTGAACGTTATTAGTTACACCCCTACAAACTAATAATATTCTGCCTTTATGAAATTAGTATATTAAGTTTACCTTTATATTAGTAGAATCTAGAAAAAGGTGATCGTTGCTTCGGACCTCTGTCATCAAAGTTAAGAAGACTTTTAGTGTTTCCGAGTTTTTCTGAGGTTAACTTCTTTTTATGGCCTTCCTGTGCGAAGTTGGCATGTTCTGGTTAATTGAAGCTTTATCGGTGTGATTATAAGTTTGAATAATAAATATCTCTTGTAAACAGGCCCAGACTGGACCAGCTGAATGGGCGAGACAATACCAGGTGGGCCCCCATATTTCCCCTAATATTTCGGGCCACAAATCGCTTCATTTCAAAATCGCTCATTTTGAAATCAGCCCATATTTAAAGAATATCCACATCACCTTAAATTTCCTGTTTCATTGTCAATGTCAGGCCCTTATATTATATATACACCATTGCCTGTTTGCCTTTGTTACTAAGGGTGTCACCGAGTTCCAACAATTTAATATCAAAAGTAGCAAAACTTTATTAACACGAATAGAAACAATAACAATATAACTATATTAAAACAAAAATAACACATAAAAGAGGCAAAACACAATGACAAGTGTTACTAGTAACAGCAACAAAGCATAATGGGAAAGACTCCTACGATTACCGTTGCTCTCCAAGTTAGCGTCAGTCAGCTCAGTAGTGCACCAAAAGTGGTGAGAATATATTTCAAAATAAGAGTATTTTTTAGCTTCCTTAATCTTGCTGGTTAACTTAATTTGGTGTGTCTTGTGAAGCGTAAAATGTCTTATTATGTACATTTGCTTATTGGATTCTTTTTGTCATTTTTTTGCCCATTTATGTTCACATAGTTGTTTAAATAAACAATGATTGTGCTCATATAAGAGCATTCAATCGTAAATTACATTTTTGATCAAATGCAATATGAATATCGTTGGAGGGAATGCTCATCTATTTTACACTGATTCACAAACTGTAAAATTGTGTATGTGAATTAAAATGTGAACTAAAGTGGGCCGGTCTGAGCTCTGAAATTCCAGGGCTGAAAATGAGTCCAGTCCAGCCCTGCTTGTAAATGTAACAACCCTACTACATTTGAATGATTTAAAAATTTCGTATATGAAATGAAATTTGTGAAAAATCAACTGTTGTTTTTTCTCTGGAAAGATTTTGGTGTGGCCGTAGAATACGTGAAACAAAAATGGATGCTACTTCATCCGGCATCTTTCGTATACACATCCTACGTGAAGAAGCCACAAATATAACAAATGAGTGGCTGTAAAATCATTCCGCCATGTCGTCACAAGGCTTCCATGCCATGACGAGAGGTGCTAGCCATCAGCTAGCACGCGAACTAGCAGGGTCACCTTGGACTTTCAGAAAAAGTCAACAGTTTTTTTAAACATGGTGGCACACATTATTCATTCTTTGGCTCACGCTAACCTGAAACATTTGGGAATTCAAATAAAAACACAGAGCTGTTAAGTAAAATTGAAGCTTTCAGAGAAAATGTATTTTAGGGGTGTAATGTGTAGCTAGTGTTAAGTTATTAACATTGTTTTTCAGTTTCAATTTATATTTTAGCCGTTTTGGATTTAGTTATAGCAGTATGGCTCAATGAATAGAATTGTATTTTTATCTGTGTTACTTTCATGAGAGAAAGGGCAACGGGTTTATTCCATTTGCTATCTAAAAGGGAGTTTTAGTCTGGGGCCGGTCTCTGCCGGTCGGAAGAAGGGAGTCACAGGCTTATTATTATTGTTTTTCTCTAATCTGATTTATACCCATGGGAACAGATTCTCTTGTATTCACTGAGTTGTAACCAAATGTACTGTGGGCTGATGGGTGGAGACTTTTCGTATTCACCGACTTTTTAATAAATAAGGATGTGACGGAGAGCCGCGGACACAACCTGATGGAACACGGCTTCAGTGTCGTCAGCCTTTTGTCATCAGAAGCTTCTGATAATTATTTACCTTTGCAAAGGGACTTCTTCACCAGGATCTCACCATTCAGTTAATTGAACACGCAAAGAGTACAATACTTAATATTGTCTACTCTAACACTAGCTAGCCGCACACTGTAGTGCTAATGGTCGTTATAACTAAGAAACTCGCACCGGGTAATCACTGATGTGAACAAATGTGCTCAACTTGTTATATTGTGGGGGAGCTGGGGGCTCATACCCTAGCTGACATGCTTGACTAAGCACCATTTTAGTTCCACCCCCCAAAAAAATTATTCCGTTTTGTTGTGTTGGGAGTGACAAACACTATTTGGAGTACTGTACAAATGCTGAGAAATACTTTCAAATTTGTGTTTTCATATGTTTAAGTGTCTTTAATAAGTTAAAATGCGTTTAAAGCATGTGGGAGAGGTGTGATTATTAAAATATATTTCAGATGGTCTTTCTATATCACTGATTTTTACCCTTTGGAGTGTATCCTCGCCAATAAATGGGGTTTCACTGTATACAAAAAAAAATTATAAACATAAAAACGCCTTCTCATAATTGATTGCAGAAGACACCTTCATGGTCTTATGTTTGGAGCCGTTACATAAAAGTCCCAACCAGCAGCTCGCGGGAGAAGCCAATGTAATGCTATTGAGAGCATCACAAAAGACAGCCTTGGCAGCTCGACTGCACAAGCCCTCATGGAAGTCACGTGACGTGAGACTTGATGAATGCAGTGTAACGTGAAAATAAGACGTGTTTTGGATCATATCTTTTGGGAATGTATTTCAATGTCTACTTTCGTGCTGGGGCCTTTTGTCAAATCATATGAGGAGTGTTTCTACACATAAATCAGCTATAATGGAAGCACATTGAAAGGTGTTAACACACGTGCGCGCACACGCACACTCACACCCACACACACACACACACACTACAATGGGTGACCTTCATGTTTGATCATCTGCAATGCAGTGATCAGTTTTATTGACGTAAAAGCACACTGCATTGATAACACTTTTCCAATCAAGTTAAAATTATCTACTGTATCTATCATTATGTGTCACTTTATGCATGTCAAGATATGCCAAGGAGTTTGTATTTTCATTGTTTGTCAGTTAGCTAGCTAGTAGAATCGCCCACACTGATTTTTGTGAGAGTGAAGTATAGGCTGAGGAAAATACGATGACAATTGATGTCCAACCACATATTATTTCATTTTCAGTTTTTGTTAATATAGCAAGATGCCACAACACCACTCCAGTTATGGTATTTCTACCGCTAACCGCTAGCCATGCGCTTTAACAGAACTCACCGCTCTGTTCCGCGTTAAGTGCCCTGCGAACTTGTCGCTCCACAATCTTAGCAAAAGATGTGGCCTCCATATTTGGCTTGCAAAAAGCTTAAACCAGGACTTTATTTTACATATCCTCTCCAGCATTTCCCTGGTGTTGATACGACCCACAGAGGAAGGCGCCACCTTTTAAGCCGCTCTCACACAAATATTTCAGCTGTCACATGCTTGTAAAGACGTCGCCAGCGTCACAAACTTCCAACATGTCCCGCAGATAACAGCGACACCTTCTCAGCTTGCTGCAGGCAATGTCAAGTGCAGTGCTGTCACAGCCACATTGTGTTTGTGGAAAGGTGCTTGGATGGCGGGAAATAGCTACACGTACATGTCGTCGTCAAGATGAAACGATTATGAGACTTGAGGGAAACTCGTGTACATGATTTTAACATCAAAGACTAAAATGTCATGGCTTAGTGGTAAAGCGTCCGTCTCCAAACGTAAACGCTTTGAGATTGATCCTTGGCCCTGGGGGCCTTGTCGAAGTGTCCTTGAGCAAGACACTGGACTCAAATTTGCTCCCAGTGGAACCTGGCAGCCCCCTGCATGGGGGCAGCTGATCACTGTTATGTGAACGTTTTGAACATCATGTGTTGTAGAAAGCGCAATATAAGTTCAGTCCATTTACCATAAAATCAATTTTGGTGTAATTAAGGCCTTTTTTTTTCTTTGAACTTAAAATGACTTCATTGAATGTAAGTTACAGTATACAATATGTTTGAAGACAATACAGTTTAAAGTTGTTATGATTTGTGTATCATGCTTAGGTTTGTTGTTTTGGCTTTGTGTCCTGTCTTGCTCGTTTTGTTTGCACCTGTGCTCGTTAACATGTTCCTTTGTGTCATCCAATCATCTCCCCCAGCCACTTGTGTCTTATCCAGGTGTCTCTCGTTGTCTTGTCAGTTGGCTTGTATTTAGGCCCCGTCCAGACAGAAGCAAAGCCGGTTTCGTTCCTCAAACAAATCTCGTACACACAGAAGCATTTCAAAACTTGCGTGTGTACAAAAGAAGACGCTGCGGACGTTTAACGGCTGTAATGTTCATGCCAAGTCTGGAGTGGCGCTGTAGCGCAGCCGCAGGGAGTTAACAGAAAGCGTAGAAGAAGAATTAGCGAAGAAGACGGACACTTTTTTATAAACTTTATTGCAATCTACAGAAGAAACATGGCTTTGCATGTATCAAAACAACATAGAAAAAGATGAACACAGAAGAAGTGACAATGGCGGGTGATTCAAGTACAACACCGCTTGTTGAACGTGGGAATAAAGAAGCAAAATATTTTGCTGCAAATCAGATCAAATTACACAAAAGAAATCGACCTATTGGAACGTTCGAAACATCTCCCCACAGCGACATCTGGTGGACATTTGTAAAATATTACAATCAAACAGTAGAGCAGTGTTGCCAGCTCCACAGTAAGCAAAGTAACTATTTGCTCTCTGTCATCACCTAATTTACATAACTTGCAATCGGCCTATACTGTAATTGTAATGGACGCCATAAGAGAGAGAAATAATATCATGGGAAACAAAAACTGAATAACAGTTTCGATTTTGCCATCCCTACCTGTTAGTGTTTTTGTTAATAAATTGTTTTCAGTATTCCGTGCATCCCTGCCGTGGTTCTCCTGCCTCCCTACAATTGGGTCATCCACCCCACGGCAACCATGACAAAAGTCTTTACTTAATTTCAAGTCAAGCTCTAGACTTCTATGAATTCAACATACAGGGAGTCCTCAAGTTATGTTCCGTTCCTACGCTGGCGATGTATCCCGAATGTCGACTTAAGTCGGATTTCACCGTTAAAGAATCTTTGTGCAGTTTGTGTCACTTTTTTTACTCGTGACTGCCACCTCTGGCCCAAAGTGTAACTGCAGCATCTGTGTCAGGCTCGTTCATGGTGCGCGTGCGAGTACGTACTCGATCTTAAGTGCACGCCACATGTCCGCTACTCCGCGGGGACGCGCATAACGTCACCATCCACCATTGAACCCCTCCCCTCCCCAAAGAAACTGTGGAGTGTGCAGGTGTCTCTACTATACACTCTACTATAAACGGAAGATAAAAGCTAATATGTGCAGTCAGAGTAAAGTATATTTATAAGTAGTTTTTTTTCCTCCTGCAAATCAGACATTAAAAGAAAACAATACTATGCAGTCTACCTGGTTGATGGCTCAATTTTGTTTCTCATGTAAAAATGCCACTTGTCTCAGTCTAAATATAGAACATCAGCTCTAATTACTAGAAAAGAGGAACTAAAAGCAAGAAGAAAATAAAAAAATAATAAAAAAATAAAACAAAGCTGCCTGAGTACCCGGGAAAATAAAAGCACAGTAGCACGAGTCTTGCCTGGTGAAATGAATAAAATGAAAGATAAGCTCTGAGGCTAATGTCTTTTTTCCCTCCAAAAAACAGAGGAATTTTCTGTTCCACTTCTCTAAAATCATGTACACACACAAATAGAAAAAAAATGACTTAGGGAGCACAAGAAAGCAGCAGAAAGCAAGACCACAGCAGCACAAGACTGCCTGCTGCACTGCAGCAAAAATTCACACAGCCGACCTCGGCCAGCACACAACCTCCTGCGCTAATCAACACAGCCATGAACACAAGAAGCTTTTTACATTGTAATTATAGCAAACTATCATTAGAACACTATATATTAAAGTATGTTCATAAGCAAAATGAGAATACTTTGGAAAATACTGCCGCCAACACAAACATGGCTGACATCCTGTTTTATAAATGCTTTATAAAAAGCCTCAATGTTACAATTGGGAGGGATCTAAACCATTTGTCATGATCCATGCTTTTAATTAGATTTGCATTTGGCTTTGTTTCATCTTATGTCTTGTTTTTTTTTGTGGTTTTTGTGTCTCGTCCTGTTCGTTAGGTCTTTGTTTTTGGCAACTCGTGTGTCTTGTCCAGATGTTCTTCGTTGTCTCATCAATTTGTTGGTACAGTACTGTATTTAGTTTCCTCCTTTCGGTCCTGGTTGGACGGGTTTAATAAAAACAGAATTTTGAAAAATGCTACTTTGTGACTTTAAAAATAAGAATAATGTATTATTTCTTATAATTCATTTGACAACATAATAATAAATAAATAAATAAATAAATCGGGCCACAGCACGTCACATGCTAGATGATAAATGTTATAGTTAACAATGGTTTATTTTTCCATAATTATAATTTAATTACAAAATTTAGTAACAGGAATAATTCATAAATAATACTAAGAAACAATATTTGAAAATAGTTCCTTGAAGTTTCAGAAATATTTAACACACTGTAAAAATGGTTAACATGCTGCATTTAATATATCGTATTGAGAATTAAGAATCTATTAACCTGTCTAATCTATTAGAAGATCTTGGTGCATTCGAGAGATGTCACTCGTAAAACACTTAAGATGGTAGACAAATGAGTGTATAAATATGTTGCCAGTTATACAATGTTACAGTTTGTCTCAGTCACATTTGTACATTCCTCAGCTCAGAATTGAAATGTGTAAAGCAGTAAGTGCATTTCTCAAAACAGTTTGTACAAATAGCAAAGCAACCTGGCTCTTCTGCAAAAGCTATTTTATTTTACAAAATCCTTAGTACATCTCTCAAAAATCAATGTTTTTGTCACTGAACATGTCAGTGCCGTCAAAACAGCAAATTCGGTGTCATTTTACGGATAAGACATTCAGATGGCTGAGTCCTGTCAATATAACTGGGGAGATATTCTGGTCCAAACTGCTTAACACTTAACTTTTGATAACAATGATTCTAAATTGAAAGTTACACCTATGCGGAAGATCGATCCGCAAGAGCTCGGGCAAGATTCACATTTCACTGTTTGTCCTGTTATTTGTTGACCAACCAACTGTGAGACAATTCAACGGAGACCCATTATTTTGATCAACATTACATAGGCAATTAATAATTTTGGAAATAGCAGAGAATAGTCCATAATCATTTGCCTGGATGTAAAGCATTTGCGACTTGTTGAGGAAAAAATGTCATCTTTAAACTGTTGTCCTAGTTATTACACTATGCAGGAAAGATAATGAGAGCCCCGCATCGTGCAGTCCTGTATTGAAAGAGCAGTAACTTAATCCAACTCACAAAGTCGTGGCTGATATGGCCGGTAGGATAATCAAGACACAGGAGGCAGACGATCACAATGGTAGATACACGGGGACGCCTAGCAGGCTGCATTGGGAATATGATTAAAATCAGGATAAGACAATGCAGACGAATTTAGGGAAATATAGACAGAGGAACAAACAATGAGAAAATAGCCCAATAATCTTCTTTCGTCTGATCTTCTACATGTTAAAATTATTATTATTATTTTTTTTAATTTAAAATAAATAAATAAATAAAATGTTTTTACTGTAGCTTTGCTCCCCCAGTGTTATTTTTTAACTCCCACAGTAGGAAATTGAATATTTTTCAGTTTGAAAAGTGCCTGCTGTATTACCCCGGCAAAATATATTTTTTTAATGCAAATTGAATTTTTTTGTAAGCTTGGGTGTTGTGGAAGTACTCCCACCCCTCATTACTGTCAGATCAACCTCAAATGGTGCAACTTCCAAACTAAATAATGAACAAATAAATAAATGACAATAACATATTGAGTAAATTTCACAAAATTAATCGAAAAAGCACTTTATGTACATTTGTTTTGTGATGTGTTTTCATATTATGACTCATCATTTTTCCTGAAAGGGAAAATTATATTTCTGTGTTGCAATGCATCATGGGATTTATCATGTATACATCACTCATTCTACTGTATTCTGTATACTTTAATGGGCAGTTTCAATGTGTACATTGAAAATGTACTACAAAATGGTGATCTCACTAGTGCATAGGGAGTGCTTTCAAACACAGCCATAGATATGTTTGAAAGCAATATGATGTTGCGACTCGCGAGCGTCAAATATTTCCAACAACCTGAGCAAATAGTCATTGTTGACCATAATTGGGCTTTTATCAAACACCTACGAACCCAGGGCGGAAGAGCAAGCAAACAGCGGTATCACATGTCGAGCTTTTTCTTCTTGAGTTAGGAAGCACAGTTCGCATTATGGCCCGGCGTAATAAATGAGCTGCAGGCCAGCGATGACTCATGAAATCATATCAGCAATCAATCATAATCAAATCAATGAGATGTACTCTGGGCACAGGAAAGTAAGCAGGGCCTGGCGAACCTCGTCGTGTTGTTCTGCTCTCCTCATCGGTCTAAAAAGGTGAATAGTGGAAGTGGTCCTGTGAATGATTTTGCATCTTTTATAGCTTTATTGGTATTACCAATTAACAGAATAGTGTTACAAGAAAAGCTCTTGATTTCAGTGTTATGCAATCGTTTGACAGCTCTAATATATATATATATATATATATATATATATATATATATATATATATATATATATATATATATATATATATATATATATATATATATATATATATATATATATATATATATATTATAGAGCTGTCAAACGATTACATTTTTAAATCAGATTAATCACCTTTGAATTTTGATTAATCACGATTAATCGCTTAATGAAAAAGGCTTTTTATCAAAAAAAAATTCCCGCCAAATTTGATGTGCACCGTTGTCAATTCTTTTGACATTTAATGTTATGAGGACATCTTCAACATTTTTTGATCCACTGCACACGCTCATCCTCCTCTTTTTCTCATCAGTTAATTACTTTCATAGGTTAAAATGGAAAAAAAAAAACGACCCCAATATTTTGACATGAGCAAATATTCTAAATGTGATACCCAAACATTTATTAAATGCTTTACTTTAATGCATGTAATTATGTTTATTGCTCAAACACAACCTGTACTACCTTTAAACGTAGCCATCCGCTGTCACGCTAAAGGATAATCTATGTATGGTCAAAATCAATAGTGCGATTCATCTGCATTAATTCATGATTAATGCCATAATTTTGGGTGATTAATTAATTAGTTAATGCTTTAACTTTGACAGCACTAATATATATATATATATATATATATATATATGTATATATATATATATATATATATATAAAATAAATAATCACCTTCTTGGCCTGTATTAAGTAATTCAATTTAATTAAACTAAATAATTCCATATACACCATTTACCCAGCCCTTTTTTAAAAAAAGGGTGTAAGTGGAGCATACAGTTCTTGATCCATGAAGTGTTTTGACACCTCAGACATGAGACCTTGCAAGTGTTTTAAATAGTGAGAATAAATGCAAAATATGTCTCCTTTAAAGATCATTGTGTTCCTCTCACACATCAGTATTAGCATATCCTACCAAGGTGATACAATGTGTAAAAAAGTGAACCTTGTCAGCAACAGCCTGAAGAAAATTATATTAAGCAATATCCACAAACTATCTTGGTAGAAACTGACCACGGAGGTAATATCCATGAAGCTTTAGTCAATTAGAAAGAAACAGTATCGCTTTAACACATGCTTTTACGAGGCAGCCATAAGTCTTTGTGTTGCTGTAATGTATCATGCCGGTTACAAAACACACAACTTTACTTTGGACAGCAGCCAGATGTGTGATAATACTGAAGGGGAAGGAGAGTGTTAGAATAGAAACAAAGACATACTCACCAAGAAGAGGCGTTTGTTTTGGAGGACATTGGGCAATTCTAGAGATGGACACGTTATCAACAATTTCCCCATAATTTAAGTTAAAATGTTCAACCAATGAATCAATTAATCTGAATTTGATTGTACTTGCTCCAAGCCAGTGTTGTATTGAGCAGAACAATGTTGCCAGAACTGAGGTACATAATAATAGAGCTCAACTCCAATGACTGAAATTATTGCCATTCTTTTGACAGCAAATTAAAAAAAAAAAAAAAAATCCAAAAATGTTGGGATGTTGTGTACAAAATTAAAACAGAAAACTGTACAATAGTTTGCAAATGCTTTCCAACCTATTGTACATGCAGTATATTTACACGAAAACATTACAATTCAAATTCAGTTATTCAACAGCCCGATGTCTCTGTTGTTATACAGCATTTGTGCTTCATAATGCCCCACACATTTTCAATGGGAGACAGGTCTGGACTGCTGGCAGGCCAGTCTAAGTTGCACTCTTCTACTATGAAGCCATGCTGTTGTGACACATCCAGAGTAGAACGTTCTCTACCAATTTAGATGGCTGTTTTCCTTTTGAATACTTTTTCCATGATTTCCCCAAACATTTTTGAAATGTGGACTTGTCAGACCACAGCACACTTTTTCTACATTTTGTCAGTCTATCTCAGATGAGCTTGGACCCACATATGCCACTGGTGTTTCTGAGCATTGTTGATATATGGCTTTTACTTTGCATGGTAGAATTTTTAATTGCATTTGTAGATGGAGTGACGAACTGTGTTAACTGAAAGTGTTCCGGAGCCCGTGTGGCAAAATCTTTTACACGATGATGCCAGTTTTTAATGCAGTGCTGCCTGAGGGAACGAAGGTCTCTGGCGTTCAGTGTTGGTTTTCGTTCATGCAGCTTTCTCCCGTCTCTGAAACTTTTCATGATATTAAGGACTGTAAATTATGAAATATGTAAATTCCTTGCAATTGCCCATTGAGAAACATTGTTCTAAAATTGTTGGACTATTTTCTCACACAATTGTTCACAAAGTAACGCACCTCTTCCCATCCTAGTTCGTGAACAACTGAACCTTTTGAGGATGTTTTCCTGTTTCTGATTAACCTGTTAACCTGTAGAATGTACCAAACCGTTGCTTTTTTTTGTAGCATTCCTGCCCCTGTTCCAGTTTTTTTAATGTATTGCAAGCATCAATTTCAAAATAAGAGGATATTTGAGAGAAAAAAAGGGGGGGGGGGGGATTATCCCGATCATTAGTTTCGAAGTTTTGAACTTTAGATATCTTATTGTTGTTGTGCATTCAATTCTATATAGCTGAAAAAAATATTCAAATAATTGTTTTCTGCATACTACATTTTACATTGACATCCTAATGTCATTGGAATTGGGGTTTGTCAAGGAGAGTATAACAACTGCTGGTAGCAGTTTGACCCATGGAATGGACTGTTTCCATTATTTAAACTGGGGAAAACACTTTTAAAATAGGATATTTAAAAAAAAAAAGGAGGGACATTCAGCAAATCACAGGAAAGTAATACTAATAACACACACAAAAAAAAGGGGGTTCTATAATGTAACGTGCTTATAAACTGAGTCCAAACTGAATCTGAGGGTCATTATGGTTGGGTAAACAATTTAACTATGACAGGGCTGAGCTTCAAAATAAAGCCTCAAACAACCAAAATGTTTGGAAATAGGCAGTAATGCTACTACCGGCTTTTAGCCTATGCTCATTGAGATGCAACCTGGCCTTTCCAATGTTAAAACAAAAACAGCTGTTTCCTTTTCTTTGTTTTTGTGTAAGCATTATTTGTGTTCATGTTGTAGTTTTCATCGTAAGCAGCTGGCTCGATTCACAGGTAGAAAACTGTCTAATTCCCTCAACCACTTATTGCCTCTCTTCAGTGACAAATTCCCTGCAATTCATTTTGAAGAAGAGGTTAAATTGAATGAAATGTCAGCTATTCACAATGCCTGTTTTCAATTTTCTAAAATAGCTTTGATTACATGTTTTAAAGTGATATCAGTGCGGTGTTAGGCACATTAAATGGACTATCACAGAACAACATGACCCCTTTTAAGTGGTTACCATGGAAACCACACTTTCCCAACAACATTATCTGCGATGTCTTCAGTCTACGCCCCGATCCATTCCTTTCATTCTGAAAGACATTAAGCTGAAAGAAGCTATTTCCTACAATTATGACACCTGCTCATCCACCAAAATTCCAAAAGGCACATGAGTGATACACTTCTAACCGAAACAAAAATAAAAGAATGTTATCATTCTCTAGATTTAAAAAAATAATAATAATTAATTGTATAATCCTTGTATGTTTTGGGATTCAAGGGATTAAAATGTGTGCTCAAATAAACCAAACCATCCGTCTTCTTCATAAATATGATTGCATGGTTTCTGCTCATTGAACTTGTGATCCCAGTAGCATGTGACAGTTGACTGACTGACCAATGAAAAGCAAGTGATGTAAAGGACCATACACTGGTTCGGCATGTATTAATGATTGCGTGGATATAAAAAGTTTTGAAATGCCTTTTTTTTTTGTGATGTTAAAAAAAAGTGAGACCAAGAGTAATCATTTCAAAACGTTTTGTGTCATTGATGTGACCTACGCTGCACACCTCATTTGAAATAAATATTAACAACTGGAATAATGTGGTCTCACAAGTGTGCCCGTCATTTTATAACTAGGACGTGGCTGTATTCAGAATTAAACAATTACATTCAAAGTCATGCTAAGCTTCATCTATCCTTCCTTCCTTCCCTCAGTCTTTCCTTTGGTCTCTTGAGGTCTCCCTAATTTGTTGGAATTTAGATGTTTCTGGGGTTGGTGAAAGATTCTGGTTGGTAACCCGGTGGGTAGTAGGTGATGTCTGGTCAGTGCTGGATTTCACTTTCCTTTATTTTCTTTGATCCTTCCTCGGGTCTCCTGACAACCTCACGATTCTAGCTGGATTCTGAAGTATTCGGTGTAGGTGAATGATATGGGATTTTTAATAGGTTTTAGGTGAATTAATGAGTACACACACACACCATGCACATACTCACGCACATACAAAAAAAATTAAAAAAGAAAGGAAAAAGAAAAAAGGAAAAAAATACAATTAAAATTAAAAATCATGCTAAATGAGAGTCAATATATAATGTGCTCTGATTAAACTCAGATAAACGTCAGATGTTCTAGAAGGCTTTTCTATTGTACTTCTTCTTTTTTTTTGCTTCGTAGCAGAAACCTTTTGGTTTGTGCTATCACTGACAGCCATTTTGAATTCCAGTTGAAGGAAAACAGCTTCTAAGAATGATGCCTCCACCACCATGCTTTAGTGTAGGTATGCCGAACTTTAATGTTGTGTTTGCGCTACACACCTTTTGGAGTCATGGTCAAAATGTTCAGCCATGTTTGCAACTGATTATGATAACACAATTTCGCACAAGTAACCAATCGCTTGTACAGTGGGGGTGTTACTTTGTTGCAGTACATAACAATGATGATGATGAATGAATTTTATTTCAGTTTTATACATGTTACAGAAAAGAACATATAAAGATCATTTCGAACAAATCAATTGATAGCCAAAAAAGGAATAGGCTGAGTGTGTTGTAGGCTGACCAATGTAACATAAGTCATTTACTAGTTCTGAAAATAGTAATGATTGACACAGAGTGCTTTATTTTCATGCCCAGTGCACGTATAGAGCGAGGTGCAGTCTAAATCTGCGCAGATTTATATACTGGATTCTGGTATTTTTACAAATGCATGCATCTTGGTGCAATTAAAAACTTCTTTTTTTTTTGCGCAGTTGTCAGCGTGATCTAATTCCCTTTAAAATCTCCTTGTGAGCAGTGCTTGACATGGCAGAAGAAGAAACTGATTTGCATGAGTCCATATAGGAGGTTGAAGCGTGCCAAGTATGTTTATAAGGAACTGTATGCAGACCTGCATAAAAATGCATTTAATGGCTTGATGTCCAATCACTGATACTGAGGGTAATAACGATGCCTGTGTTAACATGTCGACTGACCCTATGATTGGCTGGTGACAAGTTCAGGTGCAACCCACAATCCCAAAAGTAAATTGACCGCCCTGTCAAATATGTTTTTATTTTTATTTTATTATTATTATAATTATTATTTAATTAAGATAGAGGTATTTATCAAAAGCAAATGTGTATTAAGAGCCCTTGCTCATGCACTTCTTCATGTTTGTGATGAATCCTAGCAGCGTGCCATGCTGGTTGGAGGTGGGTATTTTTAGCCAACGCTGCCATTCTCTCCTAATTGTAGGAGTTGTGTTTGCGTGTTAACCCACACTTTAGCACCGCTCTTTTCTTTGTCTGTTGCTACCAATTAAACGGGTGTACATACATTATGCAGGCAAGATTTTTAACAGCATCATGTAGAACTCGGAGAACCATTTTCTATACTCAGAGAACCTTGATTTTGGGTGATAGTCTGTAAGGATACTGGAATGGATGGCTGCATTTGCCCTTAAGCTACAGTTCACACTGACCAATTCAAGCCTGGTTGTCATTTGATCAACTCATTTTTGGAGGGTGATTGTAGGTCTCGTCTGGCCATTCAATTCAATTCACTTTCAGTCAGGTCTTGGCCCAGCCCGAATCTTGTCTAACATGTAGTTGTGCCACTGATGCTTATTGATGATGTTTCAGTTAGCTATCTATATTCGAAATGGATTAATGGACTAGACCTTCTAAATTGTGGGCCAGTCTCTTGTGATAAAATGTAGGAAAATAATCATTAAAAAGCACTGTATCGGTCCCAATAGGCCGGCCCACCGGGAATCTGCCCTGTATGCCAGGTGGCCAGTCCAGCCCTGCTCTACAGTTGTAGTCAATGCAAAATTGTGGTTATTTAAAGAGAGGCCCAGTTAGACACATTTTTATTAGGTCACAAAAATAGCACATATCCAAGGAAAAGTGGGCATCTGGTCACCTTGCTATGACTAAATCTATAAAACGTGGTTAAAGACCCTGTTAAGTAATCATAAATATTTCATTTCAATTTGAGAAACCACAGAGAATATTGTTAACAACCTCGCCAAATTGAAATTATTAAAATAAATCAGCAAATTAATCAAACGAGGCTTCAAAATTGCGAAAAATCAAGCTTTTCTCGCCACTCACAAACACTGTAGGCTGTCCGCTGAATGCTGTCAGCTGTCAATCAGATTTCACTGATATGACCTGGGAAAATGGATGTTTCTTCATTTAGCACCTTTATCACAACAATATATATCCTACTGGGTCGTCGTAGGATTTTACACAGCGCAACAATGCTGCCATGCTGGCACAAAGCCCCACTTTACATGCTGGCTGTCACGTCGGAATTTTATTTTGCCCTCTCATTTCTGCCTTCTCTCCTTGACGTGTGGACACCCACGGCCAACAACGGGGCACTCTAATGCATCCTCGCCTTGTCAAGTCAGAAACTCCACCCCCTCTTCCGTCATACTCAGCGTGACATGTGCACACATTTTGGTTGACAACGATGCGCATATTCAGTGTATAGCAGTGGCGATCGCTCTAAGACTGCAAGGGAAGCTCAGCTTCCCCTAAATGCCCCACCCCCTGAAAAAAGAAAGCGATGAAATATGCACTGCTGTGTGTACAATTTACTATGGGCTAGAATGCCTTCATCTTTTATTCAGAACCAGGTACTTATCACCAGTGTTGGGAATAACGGCGTTTAGAATAACGGCATTAGGTAACTCCGTTCTTTTTTCATAAACGGGCTAATCTAAATAATTATTCTCACAATATTTGAAACTCCGTTATCGTTATTGTGTGTGAAATGCGTTGCGTTACAATTTATTTATTAGTTTCAAGGCTCGAAGTAAGCTTACAGTAGGTTCCGGCAAGTCGATTCATGAAAATGTCCTTTGCGCACAGTTAGAGGCACTGTTGTTGTCGCATTTCGTCACAATAAAATAAAAGTGTCTTGACAGCTGGAATGCATAGTGACTTTTATTTTGGAGGTACGACGGGAAGCGTGTCACAATGTGTCTTACTTCACAATGATGATGTTAGCATTTTAGCAAGGCCACATCCCTCGCTTGAAACTCATTCGGGGTTTGACAACTTTGAGAAAACTGACGTTGATCAAAATAAGAGTAGAGATCTGCCGAAAAACGGTCGCCATGAGGAGCAAAGAACCATTACAGGACATCACAACTCTAGAAGCACTATGACAGCGATAAAGATAAGTCAATTAACTCATTCAAACCCAAAAATGTGTAAATACGTTTTTTTAAATACTTTGTCCTATATTCCCCAAAATGTATTTATACGTTGTTTTTAATGTTTTTTTTTATGCTAGAGCATACATAAGGCTTTGATACAGCTTCTGACATAAAGAGGTCGCTTAAAGCAATGGTAGTTATTACAAAAAACGGCCAATAGGTGGCAGGAGGGCCATGTTGCAACAAGCTCTTTTTGCCAGTGTTTCCACAAGGAATGTGAATAATGATGAAACTTAGCTATATTCTAATGCCAATTGTGCAAAACGGAAACAGATATAATAATAAAAAACCCTGATGAAAGAAGAGACTCAAATCTTTCTTTTGGTAGGTTCCATGTTATTATAGTAATAGAACACAATATTCCGTGGGTCTTGCAAAATCAGTCAAAATATAGTAAAACAGCCATAAGCAAAGGTGGTTGCTTCAGTGAAAATGGCTGGGAGTTAATAGCGCCAACAATTGTATTTCTCTTAACCGTCTGTGTCCATA
The DNA here is from genome assembly GCF_054856555.1 of Leptonotus elevatus. NCBI lineage: Eukaryota > Metazoa > Chordata > Actinopteri > Syngnathiformes > Syngnathidae > Leptonotus > Leptonotus elevatus. Next base: position 7,168,441 of record NC_141250.1, on the reverse strand, counting down.
AGTTACATATAGGTGACATATGTGCCACAAATCACCATATATCCAGTATTTATTATTTTTATTATCATTCTAATCGCTGTGGTAGAACATACTGTACAGCATATGGTATCTGTCATTATGGAATGAGGCATTTGTGTGACATAAATATTCACAAAAATCAATGAAAAATCATTATATAGCCTACACATAATTTGAATTCCTGGTATGAAAAATAAAAATATCAAAAATAATAATATATTTTTTTTTTAATCCAAATTATTTTATATAAAACATTAACATTTAAAACAGTAAAAATAGTTACTTTGCCTGGTAAGTTACTTTTATTTTGAAGTAATTCCATTACTAACTTTTGTTAGCAAGTAATGAGTAACTATAACTAATTACTTTTTCAAAGTAACATTGCCAACACTGCTTATCACAAATAAATTATACGACTTCTTACATAGTTGGACGCTGCTTCATAGAGTGGGTTGTTCCACTACGCAAAAGTGGACGGTCATTGGATAAATGCTGGGCATTTTCCCGCCCATTGGATGCTCAGCATCTCTGGGGGTTTATGGAACAGTGGGCCGGCCCAGAAATTTGGCTACTGCGTAATGATTGGATGATCTGTCTGAGACGTAAAGAATGAGCTTTCCCTTGTTTGCTAGCTAACTGCACATTGCTATTACGCCAGTTAACTGAAGAAGCTCAGCACAAGTTAGGCGGGGTTTAAGTTTTCACTCAGAAATAAACACTTTATAAACACTGGATGTATACACATGAAATATTTCTCAAACGACACCTCTGGACGTCTGTTAACGTGTGGAGCAGATTTTGTTATCAACCACTACCACCCTAGCCTGTATTTTGCCATTTTGTTGTGTTTTGTCATAAGAGGGACGGTTCTGGGCGTCAATGTTTACCCCTCCAGCCAATCACAAAGCGGGGGGCGTGTCGCTGAAGGCAGACGCAATGTTGACGAGAAGAGTGGGGGTAGAGCCATGGGAGGAGTCCGTTTTGAATTGATTTTTTACAAACACAAAACAAAACATAAGAACCCACCTTGCTATAACTCCAGAATTTTACATAGTTACAAAATCTTTGCATATATTTCTAGTAATTATTTTTGTAAAATATTTTAAAACAAATGTCTGAATTGATTTTATAGGGCCTTTAAATTATATTGTCCTGTTTAATCTGGCAGCAACTAACATAAGGAGACATGAGAGATTGTTAGCAATGTAGCCAAGCATTACATGCTGCAAGGGAAAAGACATTGCGTGTGCATTAAATTACAGCGTTACTTAAGGCTTGATGCGTCTTTGTTTAACACAATTATCCTGCACAAGACTTAAAGGAAACCGGTGAAAAGTGAAAATACATAGTCCTGAGCCTCATAAGCTCCCTTTTATAATGACCATCAGATAAAACTACAGCGTTAATGTTCCAGTGAGTGCCCATCAGACCTTCATTCTACAAGATAGTTCATGACATAACCTTATCCTCTAACGTTTACCACATTACTGACCTCATTAGATCACTGCCATTCACCGTAACCAGAGTCCCCCATTTAAGTGACATTTGCAAAGTTTCAAGGTGACATCTGCGACATCGCTCACACAGGAGAGAAACTTACCCAAGCTCTATCCCTTCCACTCAGATGGCTCATTACTTAATTGACTTAATAAAGTACAAATTAACTGGTCAGACTGTAAAAGCTTGAGAGCAGGGCCGAAAGCCTGTTTCCTAATTTCTTCTAACATGTTAGGGTTTGCATTCTGGGGCGGAAAGAAATGGTTCCGTCATCACTCAAACACTGATAAAAAGAGGAAACCCACAAAAAATGTATTATAGATTACTATATTTGTGTTTGGCTGCACACAAAAAATGACCAAGCACAACTGTTCAATAACTCAGCAAACTCAAAGGCTCAAACTTGAAATTGGGCTTGAACGGAAGCTTAATTCTCATCGCGTATGCCCAGCTTGACAGCCTTGTCAGCTTTGTCTCTGTCTGTTCTTGCAGTTTAGGTGGAGTTACTATAAATACAGCCATGGAGCTGGAGTACCATATCTAGGCCTTTGTAGATGAGGCCTTAAGAGCAGCTGCCTCGTCCCTATGACAAGAAAAACACACGCCTGGTTTGAACTGCTGTGTGATTTGTATGACAGTCAACATGCTCAACGAGATATCTTATAGCCATGAAGTGCCATTCTGACACTGCCTCGCTACTTCATTAACGTCCAGCTTGCTGATTCTGCAAAAATCGCGACCCTATTTTTCGCAGTAATGGGCTATCACGGCTTGTGTGGTCAACACGTGGCCTCGATGAGGGTCTTGCTTTAGAGTCTCACCAACTTCAATCTGTAATGTTAGCGTCTTTCAGTGTCTGCCATATTGAGTTTAGTTAAGTTTTCAGCCCCATTGTGCCTTCCACGTCACCAGCATTTCACATTTATAAGTCAACATTTTAAACAGTGCGGGCTTTAATTCAAAATATGTAGCAAAACGTTCAAGACGAATGAACCAGCTATTCCATGTTGACAGTAATTTAGAGGTTTAACTTTGGAGAAAGGAAAAAGTTCCATTCTAATTCTTAGAAATAAAGAATTACAAGATCTTAAATCAAGCAATCAACAACTTAATTTAACAAATTAAAACCTTGTAACTTCAAAGGCTGTACATTTACTTTGCTATTTTAAATGTTATCTTTACTTGAGAAAGGAAATTAGGCTGAATTAGGAAAATATTGTTATAGAAGGGCAAAAATAATGTATACTCAAAATGATTAATTTGTGTGCTTTTGAGAGTACTTCAATTGTGTCATGCTAATCAGAGGTGGCAAATGCAGTTCCAGAAAGTAAAAACCCTGCCACAGTTTGGCTTTAGCCCTTTAGCCCTTATCGCTAATTGTTTCCGTTGTTGTGCTAGCTAGCAGGTAAATGAGCCCCATGAGAGCTAGGGAGCTAGCTAGCTAGCTAGCTCTAATGGGGCTAGCTTCCTAGCTAGTTAGCTAGCTCTCATAGGGCTCGTTTACCTGCTAGCTAGCACAACAATGGAAACAATTAGCGATAAGGGCTAAAGGGCTTAAGCCAAACTGTGGCAGGGTTTTTACTTTCTGGACCAGGATTTGCCACCTCTGATGCTAATATTTGCTTGATACTGAGGCTAACTTTCTCACCTTATTCTCAGAGAACTATATATGACATTCGGCAGAAATTTTAAACAACATAATTAAATCGGGTGTCACCATATTTACGGTACCGTCCCTCGCCTGCCTCCACGCTGGCTGTTCTTTGGTCGTATGCCGAAGATTCACAAGTGAGTGACAGACTCTGCTGGTCCGTTTTCTCTCCCAGGCAACACTCTTGTGGCTAACCTCAAATAAGCTTAGAAAAATTTGGCAATCTGTAAATTTGGCAAAAATTTGGTATAACTCAGCTGCAAGTTTTGCTTATTTTAAGTTAGCACGATGGATGATAGAAAACTCATAGTCAGGAGAATATGTGACTTATAGGGCAAAACCCAAAACAATCTTATCACATGCCAAGCCCTGTATAAGACTAAATCAACAAAATTGCAACACTTGTGTTCATTTGTTCTGTTTAATGAAATTCATTGTTACTTCAAAAGCTAGCTAAACTATTGTAATCTATAGTAAAGGTATATTAGTTAGATCTATGTTTTGTTCAGGGACACTTTAAGAAATATCTAAAAACTTGAGTAAAGAGATGGCGAGATGGATGTTTCCTAAAATAAATGGCTACTTCAAAAGCTAAATTAAGTTAAGTTAAATTGTTAAGTTGCACAGCTAAATTAGGCTATATGTTGTTATTTTGTTAACGGTTCCATATAACGGTATTTTAATCCCTTCCACAGTTAATTATAGGGATATAATAATTTAATTTTACCTTTGACACCATGGCACTGTAATTTCTTATGAAATACGAGTTATTTTGGTGGCTATTTTCTAACCTGGTAGTAAGACGCCTGATTCAGTAAAAACAGATTAATTATTAATTGCTTTGAATTCTTTTGGACATAATGTTTGCTGATAAAGGCTACTTCACTATTCTGCGAGCATGGAGGTCTCTGAGAAAGTGGTTTTGTGTTTAGTTCACATAGGCGGTGCAGGGGTGTGTCCGCACCCAGTGGCGTCATAGAGTGAGTACCCGCTCTTTTTCTCGGGTTGGGAGGTGCTGGTGCTTGAAGAGCAGAATGACCTAGAATTTCTCATAGAGGGGCGAATGGAGGAAAATACCACTTCGGTGGCGTTTTTGGTGAGGAATTAGCATTTTAACATGTTTAAAAGCTCCAAAAAGTTGATTTTTCACGTTACTGACCCTTCAAAAATAAAACATGTAAAAACTGATGATGGAAACCCTCAAATGACGAGTGGTGTTAATGCTACTAAAGGTTGTCACAACAGGTGGAGCCTCCAAATTGCATACTAGCGAAATTTTTTGTCTTAAGGCCAAATTAAAAAGAAAAGAAAAAAACACCATATATATAAACACAAGCCAACATATGTCAATGAAATAACAACACACAACTGTATTAGTTCTGTTTTATTTAATTAAAATAAAACACAGCTACTTCAAAGGCTAACTGAGAAACGCTATTTGAGCGTTTTGAGATCATAGTTTGTGGTATCTGTATAGGGTTTACATAATAGTATAGGCAATTATAATCACTTTTTGGCAAGTGAAACTTATGCGTAGAAATTTGCTATTCAAGGTTGGACTTCATCCCTATCTTCGTGAATAGCGGGGATCCACTGTATACTGTACAAGCATGAGACTAAATAGTCCATCAAATGATAACAAACATTCCTCAGTTCTGTTTCATTCAATACTTTGTAACTTCAAAAGCTAGCTATGTAGTGCAATGTATGATAAATGCAGAGGTTGCAAATCCAGGTCCAGAAAGTAAAAACACTGCCACAGTTTGGCTTCAGCCCTTATTGCTAATAGTTTCAGTTGTTGTGCTGGCTAGCTAGCTCCCTAGCTACCTCTATAGCTAGAGTAGCTAGCTCCCTAGCTAGCTCCCATGGTGCTCGTTTACCTGGTAGGGAGCTAGCTAGCTAGCTAGCACCAGGGGCTAAAACCAACCTGTGGCAGGGTTTTTACTTTCTGGACCTGGATTTGCCAAATCTTGACAAATGTAAAAACTTGGGTAAAGAGATAGAAGATCCTTAAAATTGCGATGTATGCGATCAAACAGAGAGTTGTGCCAGTGTTGCTAATTGTTTACTTAATTCTGAAGCAAACTTAACGACTGGCTTGTTTAATATGTATTAGGGGGTAAGATATGGTTAAAAAATGATACGGTCTTTCAATGGCCATAACATTAGGTACAACTCCACAGCCTAATGACATCCACCCAATTAAAAAAGTGCCTTGGTAAGTTAATGATTGGTCGTGAGTGCCACTGTCAGAGAGGCATTACCGTAATTTAATAATATATTTGGGGTTTGCGGCACACTGTACTGCATCATACTGACTGAGAGCTGTTTGTTATGTTTGTTTGTACTTCCAACGCATTAGACGGTTTTGGGGTGTGCCTAACGTTGTGGTGTTCTTTGCCCTATTCAACTGTTTCTCCTGCAGTGTCAGAGTGTCTCTCCATGCAGTCAGATGTTGATGTGTGGTGCAGTTGCACTGTACTGCTGAGCTCATCATCTTCCATTCGCCAGGCTGCATGGAGTAACAAGTAGCCCCGCACAACACAGACACACACCACAACACCACCAGATGCACTAATATTAAACACATCTCCTCATACAGCCTGTTGAAATAAACAGTGCATTGTTGCATTAGCACACACACACACGCACACGCACGCACCCCCCCCCCACACATAAAGCCCCCCCCCTCCCCTCCCCAAAAAAAGCACTGCATTGCTTTCCCAATGCAGCGCTGCTGGTGGGGGCCCGTTTAATCGAGAAGTGATGTTGCAGTGGAGGGCTACTGCTGCTGCAGTACGAACCAGGATGGCATCATGTAGTGAAGTAGTGGGCAACGCGCGGTACATGGGCCACATAGGGGCCCACGAGAACAGTTAATCTGGCCCGCTAGACAAGTAACAACATCTGGTGGGATCATTCAACTCCCAAATGCTCACATTTGTTTAGGTGATTAATTTAGTATGGCATTTAAAGGACTTAAGACAAACGACAATAAGACCCCTCGCCTAGAAATCACTGTGTAATAACTATGTAACAACTGTGTAGTAACCGCTAGTTTGGAAAAAGTTGCAGGTGATGCGGTGCAGCTTGTGACTTGTGCAAAAAACTGATAGCAGAAGTTGTTCCTCCTGCCTGTGCCTCTGCATTACTGTATAAATAGCATTGCAGGGTCTGTCACAAATTACATAGTGGAGGAGCAAAAAAGCAAAAACACACACTTGGTGTATACAGGTATAAAAAAAAAAAAGATGCAGCTTACCACTTGGATTCTTGTTTTTCTTGAGACTCTTGCCACAAAGACACTGCAGCATATGCGTTCCTTTGCTGAAAATGTTCCAAAGAAACCACATTGATTGATTTGGGCAAATCCAGTGGCTCAAACACCCGGAGAGAGATGAGATCCTTGCGGTTGCATAATAATAACAATAGTAACAATAATGACAGCACAGTTCTCCACGTAAAGCCTGCCAATTGTGTCATATAGGAAGAAGAAGGGGAAAAAACATATCCTGTCTGTGAAGGGTTTCTTGTGTTTCTCTCACGTGGCTTTATTCGTAACAATGCAACGGTTTCTTGTTCTTCTTCTCCTTCTTCTTGTGGCGTCCTCAAGTAGAAAAGGTACTCTTTTAATTGCATGTGTCGCACCGGGGAGGAGACGCCAGCACGCACACACACGCACGCACGCACGCACGCACGCACGCACGCACACACACACACACACACACACACACACACACACACACACACACGCACGCACACTACACAACACGCACACAACTAAAACAATAAAAGACGGCGGACTTCTTCCGTGGAGGATAGAACCATCGCCGCGTTTAGTTCATCACTCTGAGGAGAAGCTGGAGAGGAGGAGGAGGCGGAGGGTGGATTGGCACCGCGTCACACGCCAGGGGAGAATGCATCCTCTGAAGACCCCCTTGCACAAGTCCAAATTCGCCCCCCTAGTCACACGGCACCCACCGCAGTTTGCATGTCTCCGCCAGTCCCGCACCGCTGCGTCTCAATGCGTGTGGATCCCCGCGTGTCTGTATCACTGCCACGCTATCTCCTCCTCCCCTTAAAAAAAAAAAAGTGCACCCATAACGTGCAGGATTAGTTTTTCTCTCCAGCCTGTATTGGAAAAGGAGGAGGAGGAGAAGGATGAAAAGCAGGAGCAGGAGGAGGAGGAGGAGGAGGTGGGGTCACACTGGAAAGTCTTTCCATTACGTAAACACGTGGTTTGTGCCCCGTCATGTCAGTGATGCTGCTAAGATTCAGGAGCCGATACGCTACACTCACACGTGTCCCATTCCGAAGTGTAGTGAACAACTACAAGAGTGATATGTATACTCAGACGTGTGCATTAGGTTTTTAAGACTTTGCGGTATAAACAGCAAATCGGTAAGTCTTAAATTTCCAGTGTTGGATCAAATATGGCGTAAGCAGTATTATTTTAACACTGTTAAGATAAAAAGTTACACTCTCAGAGTAAATGTCCTTGAGTGTTGTAGAGTGGAGGTTGGGTGTAACTTGAATAGAACTACCTTAAGTGTTTTGTTTTGACCATACCCTCATTTCTAGTGAAAGAGGAACTTTCCCATTTTCCAGCGCGCTATCGACATTTCAATAGTGATACATCCATTGTTGTTGTTCGGGCGGAGTGTCCAGCACCCGACCCTGCAAGCGTGGGTTCAATCCCAGGCCAGTGTGACTATCAAAGTATCTTTGAGCAAGATACTGAACCCTCAGTTACTCCTGATGCCGTGTCATCAGTAGTCAAAATGTACCTCACGGTGTAGGGTCAGAGTTCACCAGTCGGGGAGCTGACAAACTCAGTGACAGTGTTAGTTCTCACTAGGCACGCTGGCGTGACGACCGGGACATTTCCCAGCAGGGCTTGGGGTTCTGGGGTGCTGCTCGTCCCCTGATGCTCCCTCCTCTCCTTCCCTCCCCCAGAGTTTCGCCCTTCCACACGGCTGTAGGTGGGGTAGGCGCAGGTGCCCTCGGACTCTGTGAAGCCATGTAAAAACTTCAGAACATAATGTTGCTAACCAATGACAAGGGTGTCTGTTGGTGGTAATCAATTCAAGGACAATTTATTTGCTGGGATATCAAAATATTTTTTTCTCCCAGGAAAATATTCGGATCAGCACAGAAGCCGATTGTTTTGCACATCTGCCAGCTCAAACAGTAACCAAGCCTCATGTTGGTTATGGGTTTAAATGAGAAGACAGTAAAGTAATAGACAATACAGTGTAATTGTGTAGTTTGAACGTCTCGGAACTCGTGCAAATCGGACTTCAACCAAGCAAGCTAAGCCGAACGTACCTTGAAAACGGGTAGCCGAGTGAAGCCGAGAAAAGCCGAGCAATGCCGAATACTCACCTTGCGGTAGTTGAGACGATGCAGTGCTCATTTCCAGTCAGATCGTGAATACTCCTGCAGGTACTCCATAATCGCGAGTGCATTTTCATTTTTCCATGACAATTTTCTTCGCCGTGGGCCCAAAGAAAGACAACAATGCCAGTGGCAGCAAAGAAAAACATGCATTGCTACAAACCAGAGTGGAATTAGGAAGGAGATGATCGCGCCGCTGTAACTAACGTGACTACTTCTGTAAATACCGGCACGAGGATCCCCTTAGCTGTTCAACAACATGCCTGACGTTAAACAACGCACGCAAGGACCGCTTAGTAGTATATGCCCAATGTAAAATACACAAACTCAGCACTGAACTAAAGCTAGCATTAACATAGCATTTATCATCCACTGATTCCATCACACCACAACAAAAAAGGTAAGGTATTTTTGATTGTTTAAATACTGTACTGTACTGTAAATGGGAATTTTCAGTTTTAGGAACTTGGGAACGGATTGATTGCAATTACATTATTTCCTAAGGGAAAAAAATTATTCGGAGGTTGAACAATTCGGACTTTGAACACTTTGCAGGAATGAATTATGTTCAAACTTCGAGGTACCACTGTACAAAAATTTGATTGTAAATGTGCCAGTATCAACAGCGAACTAATGCAAGTGCAAGTTCTGAGTGCAAAGTGGCTAATGTGCAAATTTATGTTGTGATTGAGCAAGATCTTATGACTTGACTTGACCTTCACCCGCTTAACCCGAGTAATGACTTGACTCCACCTACATGAAATTTTGTAGCAACTTGCTTGATTTTGGCCACAGTAACTTGGTACTATCTAGTAATGTTAAGGATAAGACTTACTTATGACTTGCACATATTGTGACCTACTCCCCCTCTTATTAATTTGAAGACTATTTAATAGACAACCACACAAAATGGTTGTATCTTCAATTTTGTCAGGGCAAGGCGAGTTTACCGTGTTCAGGAATTTAGCAGACCACACTACGCCATGTTGGACGTTCCGGTGGATTGAGGGTGTTTTTGATTACACCCCCCCCCCCGACTCACCTGACATTTTGGTCACAGAAAGTAGACTAAAACCAACAAAAAGTAGGTCTCAATTGTGTTGCAGGGGGTGTAACGCAATTTTAATGGATTTGATCGAAGCACAGGGTGGGGTAGGGGTGCCAAACAGACACACAATTGGGGGTGGAAGGCAGTCACCAAGTGCCCCCTTCACAGCAACCAACTTTACACCATCCGCAAGTGGAGATTTTCTTGCAGTTTCTTATAAACTGTCAAGGTTTATGACTGGTTGAACCCCAAAGCAATGGAGCGTTGGAAAACTTAAATAGTCTTTGTTCCAAAAACTAATGTAACAAAAAAGCCGCAGAGTACAAAAGAACAAGACTGTACGGAACAAAGGGTGCTACTAATTGGGTAGGAGTGTATATATTGCAAAGTACAAAGATAATCAGAAAGAAGTAAATAACTAACTATTGCTCAAATAACCAAAACTTAATACCAGCAACAGGAGGCCCAGACAGAAGAAACCAAAATGCACACAGCAAACGAGGACAAAGGAATGATCCAGCAACACGCTGAAATCAAGGACCTGATTACCAATTGGCCACAGGTGTGCACACAGCTGCTCCACTAACAAATTGGGAAAACTAAAGAACAAAACATAATCAAGAGAGAACATGACAGTACCCCCAAGCCTAGCCGCCAAAGCAGGAACAATAGGCGGCCGCAGCAGAGCTAGCGCCTCCAAAGGAGGAAAAAGAGGTGGCTGCAGCAGGGCTTGCACCGCCAAAGAAGGAGCAGAAGGCGGCGGCAACTTGTGCGCCACTGGAACAGGAACAGAGGGCAGCTGCATCTATTTGGGTAAAATATGTGTTTTTGATGGGTTTTTTTCTTTTAGAAGCTGGTCTGTCATTATTTGTGTGCACACATGGTCCGAGGATGTTCTAAATTTGTTCGCAAAATACGCACAAATTCAAGTACGAAGATATTGATGAATCACCCGTTTGCTGCTTACGCATGGCTGTGTTCACTGCCACAATGGTGCCAATAGGGCCCTGAATGTTATCCCCTTGATGCAGAAGTTTTTTGGTGAATAAATATTACAAAAAAGCAAAATAATAAACATAGCTCTTGCCAAGTTAATCTGGTGTACAACCTCAGCAAGACTAACTGAGGAGTAGAATTTAACATGTAACAGATTAATTAATAGCTTGCAAGTGTATTTTCCCAAGTGTCAATGGCACAAAAGCTGTATTTTAATGATAGCACCCAACATGTTGTTTGTGTGCTGTCATGTCAGCAATAGTGTTGGGAATATATTTATGATCCGACGCGGGCAGTGAGAGTCTCATGGTAGTGAGGCGAGGCAAGGTGTGCGCCACATGCTAAGTAGAGCACATTTACATTAGTCATCTTTACATGGTAATGTGTCATTTCTGTAGGGTAATGTGATGTATGCATTATACACACAGATAGATGGATAGACGCTGTTGTCCGATTGTTGTGTTCATCCATCTGCGAGGACTAAAGGGCTATTGTATGTCGCTCGTGGCTGCTGTTTGCGCTGCATGGCGACATTCCTCTGAGGAATTCAAGATTTTCCATCACAGCTGAAGACGAATGTGAATTTCCTTTGTTGTGTTAACTTGTGTGGGATTGGGATCATTAATTTGTAAAGGCACTTGGTTGAAGATTGTGTTAAATGCTGACAATTACCAGCAAATCATACGATGCAACCTGTTTTTTTTTTTTTTCATTTGACATTCCTCACTATCAGGTAGAATCATCCTACACGTGTCAGTGCGGTGCTCCCTCCCCGCACGTATGGCAGAAGACAGTTTGACTGCCAGGGAGTGAAAGAGGACCCATTGATTGTTCAACGCAAAGCTCAGTGGTTTACGACTTGCCAATAAGTCATTCTCATTAGGGTACCAGGGAAAGATGTGCAACCAACCAGTATTGAAGCCTCTGGGACATGTTTTGGCTTAGATCCCTTGCTGTTATTTTATTTATTTATATTTAATCTGACTTCCCATGTTACATCAACATCACTCTCAAGAAAAATACTCTGCAACAAAGCATTGATTGAAGAAATACAGTGATCCGCTGGTCAATGCTTTGAGTTATGTTCCAAGACCCACCCACAATAGGTGAAAATCTGCTTACAGAGATCACTAGAGATCACTTTTTTTTTTTTTTTTTAACAGTTTAAGCCAGAGGTCACCAATATGATGCCTACTGGTATCAGGTAGCCCCTAAGGACCACATGAGATATGATGCATATTCACAAAATCAGGCTTATGTCTCCGAAAATGAAAATTTAGATATTCATATATTATATTTCTACACTTAATTCCCTTCCAAGTGATGTATAATATGTAGTGGTACCTCAAAAAATGACAGTTAGAGCAGTTTCAAAGTTGGCAGGTTGAAAACCCTCGTTTTGAGTGAAACGCATTTAAAGTTTTTGGCATGTACATCTTGTAAAGGTCCATAGCAACCGGTACGTTAAGAAAAATATATTAAACCCCAATTTTCAAAAAGTGTTGAAAAAACCCTGGAAAGTTAATTCCAATAGCAGGTAAGGGCACCATCCAAGATTTTAACCCTTTAGAATTTGAGAAAGTTTGACATCTCAACTGATGAAATCGGTCAAAAATGCTGATTTTGGCCTGCAGCCCAAAACCACTTTGAAGATCCCATTAAGCTTATATCTTTTGGGACATCGTCTTCCGCAAAAGTTTTTTTTATGGGTTCAGAATGTTCAGGTTACAAACAGAAATAAAAAACTGTATGTGCTTTGTAGCAGCTCATTGATTTAATTATGTAAAACTTTTTTTTTTTTTTATACATAGTATAACACAAGATCTTCTGGAAAACGAGAGTGCATCGTGGATCACTCCAAACGAAGGTCGTGGGAGAGAAAACAGCATTCAGAGAGGGATGAGCTCCAGCACAACTTTGTTGTCGTCTCACTCAAGTCACAACAACACAACAAACGTCACAAACGCTTCCCCCTCCTTTTCATGTATCCTTCCGCCAATTGCACTCACCTACAATAGTCCCCCCCAAATCAGAAACAAAATAGATCCCCGATTCCCCAACAATACATATATCAATGTGAAAATAAATCCTCTTACAATAGTACAAGCAAAAAAAATGTGTGTTATTGTCACCTTTAATACCAAAAAGGTTTTGTTAGCTCCCAGTGATGTTTATTCTGTGTTAGATGGTCCAAATGGCTCTTTGAGTGTTTAAGGCTGCTGATGCCTGTTGGCACGTCCTGTATTTGTCCCTTGTGATGATGATGTTGTCAGTTGCTATGGTCCTGTGTTTGTCACTCTTAAGTCCTGTATTTGTCACACCTTATTTTGTCATATATGCCTTTATTCTGTCATATAGAATTGAGCATGGTCCTAGCTGGAGTTACTGAGTGACACTTTTCACAGTACGTCGGGATTTCTCTGCATCCAGACTGCTGAAGGTTCTTAGTCAAGATTTCTCTATTTAGGGTTTTCTTTGGATGTGAATCCTGCCCTGCTCTCTGTTATTACTTTATATTTTTGCACTCTGTGTCTTGTCTGCCTTTGGGTCCAAATTCCTCATTCAGCTCATTCCTGATCTTGCCCATCCCCGTCACTCCAAAAGAGAATCATGGTATCTTCAACTGCCAACTTCAGCTCTGTCTCCTGTCTTCTGGTCATGGCTACTTTCTCCTTACCGTACAACATTGTTGTTTTGAATATTGTTCTATAAATCTTTCCTTTCACATTTTCTTTTAATTTCTTAGAAAAGCAAGCAAAAGGCTATGCGTTGTGCCTTTTGACGGTTACATCCGCCATTATCAAAGGGAAATAAAATGCGAATCAAATCCAGGTGGAAGGTCGGCCATACTGATCCCAGAGCCAAAGTGAGCTACTGTACAATACTATCCTTGTAAAGATGTGTAACTCTACATTTACTATTATAACCATTAAAACATATGAAGAAATGGGACTAAACAAACATTACAACCAGTCACTTCAAGCCTCGTTAGCTTAGCTTGCTCAACCACAGATAGTAACAATGCCTCATGTTAGTAACATAGTGTTCAATTTTAGAAAACAGTAGTTTTTCCAAAGTGATGAAAGCCCCATGATAGTCCATGTAAAAACACCAGTGCATAAAATAATTCAACAACCACAGCCTGTTTTTCTTGCATGTGTATTATTCTCATGAGGCCAAGTGCAATCACTGTGGAATCAGCACAAACGAACGATCTTTCGACCTCGGCCTCTATGCATCCTTCTCATCGACCCGTCAACGGCAATTCAAAGTATCATCGCACCCTGGAGGATATTGTCTGACGATCTTGTCAGGGATGATTACAATACTTGTTTTTGATTGCCCCAGGCCGCAGCCAGCAGGAAGTGGCCCCTTGTGTGCCATAACGGCCTCTTTCCTTCAGACAGGAGAACCCAAGATAAATGGACAGGTTCGAGTTTTACTGTACATTTTTTTCATTATTATTATTATTTAACTAAAGCCTTGTTTGCTTATCACGCACTTGCTATCAATGCTATGGCAAGCACTGTCGGGTAAGATCAGATCTGTTTTCATCTGGATCGAAACTAGGAGCCTATCCCAGTTGACTTCAGATAAAAAGCAGACTACACCCATGACTTGTTTCCAGGTAGTTGCAGGACAGACACTGAATGAGGTGAATGTACCTCTAACCAATCAGTGACTTGAGGGACTTAAAATTGTGTACAACACAACAATTCAATTCATAGATTTAACAAGTCGTTTTTGTCTTCACTAGTTGGTTTTATAGCCTTTATTGGTTTGTTCCGCCTTATTTTGATTGTGACATGCTCTCTACTCTTTACGTATGGGAGATCTCGTTTTGTTACTTGGCCATGTTCACAAGGTTTGCATCCCGGATGTACAACCATGGGCAGCCATGCAATTGATTGGTCCCTGCAGTGCCAACAAGATGATCAATAGTTAAGCTATTTCTGACTCCCTTTTTCACCCATGATCTGGCAGAGTATAGCAAACCTCCGTGTTGTGATCCTCACACTGTCTTTATTTTAAACCTGTGACACAGTGTTTTACATTATAATTGAATTCCACAAGTCAGAGGACTCGTGTGGGTTATTCCTATTGAAACATCATTTCATGCATTCACACACACATTCATACCTGTTCATATGGACAATTTCATAATTAATAAGTATAATCTTAATTGGCCAAGTATGTTACAACACACAATGAATGTATTTATTTATGTATTTTTAATTATTATTATTATTATTATTGTTATTATTATTATTTTATTTTTTTCTGGTAGTTGGAGTAACTCGAGTCATTTTACAAGAATAAATAAACCAAATTACATTTAGGAATATAGTGAACCCCAGGGTACGCACAGTTTGGCCTTTGCAAATTCACAGATTTATTTATTGTTTTCAGTTTTAACCTATCCTTGATTATTACTTGAAAAACGTATTTTCTCAAGCCAAAGCAATAAAAGCATTAGGCCTACTTTAATTGGCACAATCTGGTGCTAACTTGGTGCCAAGACACGTCGTTGAAGTGAATTACGGAGCTGAATTTAGACACAAGTGGTGCTTTGCAATTAGACTATAAACATTTTGGACTGCTGTCAGTTTTATATCGTGTATTTTCATTTTTTGTGGCATGGATTTGTACATATTGCCACAAAAGCATGGGTTCACTTAAATGTACTCGTGTCAGTCATCTACCACTTAAATGTTGACTATTTGCATTAGAATAGAAACATAGTGAGATGCTAAGAGGTGCGTCTAGAAGAGAAACAGCAGGACATTTTTGTTTATCAAATGTATGAGGACAAAATGGCAAAACCTTAATTAACGGTACAGGCCACAGGGGCTTTCTTTTTTTGGTAACATTTTAACGTTATTGATTGCATAACAAGTATAATCAGACATGAACACCATTAAAAATTAAAATAATTCAATACTTTTAACGTTAATGATGAACAGGGAGGGTATCATTACATCACAAATGACAAGAATATGGCAGCTATCTGTAACTAGTTTCCCTTTGATGCTAGTTAAAATGAAGTCTAGCGCTGACGACTCACATATGATACTGGTTTCAACTCCAAAGCTGACATATGCTTCACCCAAATTTATGGTCGGCCCCAAGGTTGGAACTTCAAGGCACCGCTGTAGCTTGGTACTCTGCTAATTTGTTACCGTCGTAAGTCATTCCGCCATTAAATAACTGCCGCGCCAGTCTGTTTTGTTTCATTATTTATAGCCTTTTATAGCAGCAACCTATCTGAGTATGAAGGAAAAAAATAGGCCAAACTTCCTGCATTTAGTGGGAAGTGCATCGTGTATGTGCCAAACTGTCATCGAAACAGTCACTTTTGGGGGTTGCGGGGGTGGGCACATAAAGCCTACTTCCGAGTCAAAGAATCCATCGCGGTGGAGCTCGGCGGTATTAATGGAGAGTGCAGTGCCTTAGAGTCGTTTTCTATTCCGCCATCCATTAGATGGCTTTAAAAACCACTTTTGATGAATCAGGTAGGAAGGCTTTTCAGATTGTGTTAGTCAGCCTTGCCTTTGCAGTTAGTTAAATAGAGATGTGTTTCTTTGGGTACAAGTATACTTCTGACAAAATATGAAAAACATGAAATGGTTTGATTACAGATGATTTGTCCATTATGGAAGACAAGGGTGCCTGTGACAATGGCTCTGATGTCTGATTCCATTCCGGAAAGGTCAAGGTTACCTTTAAAGATTCCTTTGCACTCATTTGACAGATACAAATAAGAAACGGAGGAGCAGGAAGTCCTTTGGTCTTTTCTGTTTTATCTAAACCCGGTTAAGATCACGGATGGATGGATGGATGGATGGATGGATGGATGGATGGATGGATGTGTTTCCTCATCTTTAATGAGCCAAGCCATGTTTTTTTGCGGAGGGGGAGTCTGGAACAGAATTAATATATACAAGAGTTAAATTGAGTTACGAGCTTGGTAACGGAATACATTAAACTCGTAAGTCAAGGTAGCACTGTATTTTACATTAGAAAATTTTTGCAGCACACCACCAAACAACATTGTCCAAACAAGTATATCGAAAATAATCTCAATTTTGATTTGACACAAATTTACTGTTGCACGAATGGCAACAGGAAAGGAAACCTTTTGTCGGAAAAGCATTTAATTGTTTTGCTTGTCATATGTCGATGGCTACTAAAATACATTATTTGCTCTAGATAACTGATAATTTTTGCACCAGTTAAGTGAAACTTTAACGGTCTCTCACTGATGATGTCACTCGCATTTTTTTTCAAGGGATTTTCGACACCACTTTTTTTCAGACTGACACCAGTACGAGTACTCAACACTTGAGGATTCACCGATGCCAAGTACCAATACCACTAGTACTTTTGATACATAAAACAATATGACAGATAATTTAAAGTATTTATCCCATTGAATAATTTTCCTTAAAATTCCTTAATATATAAATAATAATAATAATAAATTAATTTCACATTTACTGGTTCCATCCATCCACCCATTATTCTTCCTCACAAAAGCTACCTATTCAGAAATTTAAGACAATTTTGAGCAACACTAGGGAACTTTCCGTTTCTGTTGATTATGACGGCGCCATATGGACAAAAACTGTAATATTTTGCCTGAAAGAAGACCATGAAGATCAGTGCATAGCGTCGCTCACGCCAGCGAGTGAAAGCCGGACCAATGTTGACCTTTGACTGTCCTTTTATCCATGTAGCCTCCCTTTTTATTTTATTTTTTTTTGTCTCCTCAGGCAAAATTATTCGCTTCTTTGCTAGTTTTGCAGATTCTGCCATGACAGCAATAATTGCACGCATTGACTTCCGTCTTTGTAACGAATGGGCAAAGAGGAAAGTGACGTATGCCGTAAAGCTGTCAGGGTTCCTGCCACCCTACTCAGTTGCTTTGTGCCAGTAAAAGCCATACAGATCCCCTCATTCCATGACAAAGGTGCCATTTCAGTTAATGTTTCATCATATGAGTTATGAAAATGAAAATGTTGAAAAGTTCCTCAGTATTTAGTTAAATTATTGATGTGATGAAATAGTTTCATACCTCATCCTCAAGCCAAAACCCATTATTAGAGACTAGTCGATGTCATGATCTAAATGTCGTTGAGTCAAAAAAGTTGACAAGTCGACTAATCTTTATTCTTTACAAGCAAGGCACAGTGGTTGCAAATCACTGACCTAAAAGCTCTTTGTACTTTATCACCCTCAAAAAGGTCACTGTTTTAATACTGCTTGTTTTGAAAGAAAGATAAATAAGGAATGTGAGAACCAGCAGGATGTAAAAAACAAAAATCACAAAAACAAATATGAGGTGTGGATTGCAAGAAGCAGCCTAGTAAGCAGTGTCATGCAACTCCCTCTAAACAGGATGCCCTCATGGGGTTTGTTACCTTAGTCACTTTCCATCACATGGACCAAAAAAATAAATAAATAAATCCTTTATGGTGACCTTGGGGAAATGCACTCCTCCTGCTGTTGCTGATCTCACTTGCATTTTGCCCCCAGGGGACCATTGAGGAAAATATTAACACTAACACTGCTATTTGACTCAATCTGAGCGGATAGCTGACATTTGACAGCAGTGCAAACAGTAAAAATATGAATGGTGATGAGTTAACAACCTAAATAAAAAATAATGTAGGTCAACTGTAAATGCAGAGTCTTTACTGTGTTGGAGTGAATCCGGTCTTCAATCCCTAGGAGGCTTTCATGGAAGAGCTTAGTCCCAGGAGAGGGTAAAATAAGGATCCATTTTAGAGACCAGCTGCATCCTCCTTCCTTTCTGAATAGGACAGGAAAACAGGCTTCATTAACTTTAACCCTATTAGAATAGTAGTGGCCAATGAATTGCTTGGTGAACATTCTTAAGGAGCACACAAAAACACAGTAGAAAGCTATACTAAACATGCTATTTCATTTTTACAAGAGGTAAAAACTTTCAAAGCGTACATTTCTAAAGGATCTTCCCATTAGGGTCAATCTAAAGTGATGATAATGGTAACAAGAATGAATGGTCCCACATATACGGTAAATACCTGCTGGTATGGTGTGAATTTGAGTGGTCATCTACAGCGGTGTATTTCTAGTTAATGCTTTAAAGTCACTCACAATATAAATGATGTCGAGTGTATGTATGTAGAGACAGTGTGTATGTAATGAGTACACTGCATGTATTCTGTAATGATAGAGCTGGATATGACCACTAGAAGGCAGTGTTGTGATATACAGTGTTCACGTTCATTCATAAGTGATATCAATGGGATTCATTCAACAAATTGAATTTACATGATAATACTACCAGATATAGTGGATATAATTATATATAATACGTCTGTGGTGTGTATGATAGTGATTTGTGTAACTGTTCGTTTGCATCGTTTTCCGGTAACCGACTATACAAAGCGCTCATTGTCTCATGCTGAATGGGGAAATATAGTATCATTCAACTTTTTATGATTGTGTGTCAACAACAGGGAGATGAGAAGCCAGGCAAAATAAGTCGTGACAAAGAAAATAAACAATCAGGAGTGAGTGATGAATCCGCAGCCCACAACTCTGTCAACAATGTGGCCACATGCACAGCAAAAAATGAGAAAACTGAAAGCAGGAGAAACAGCACGATGAAATCATACACAGGAGAAGAAGGATGACAGAACGGAGGAATCTACCTCAACAATAACGCCTGATAGTCCTGCTTCTTCAACAGACCGCAATCAAATTAGAATGATGAAGTAAGTTTATTATTTTAAATATTCATGTGATAAAAAAATAATAATACAAAATGTGATTTAACCCTGCCTTCACGTGCTATGGGAAAGATGGACCTTACCACTCGGAAAACTCCTAATTACGACCGAGTTCTGTTCATGTGATTTTGTTGTTATAGCAAAATTGTGTATGCTACGTAATTGTGTAGATTCTAAAACAGCCTGCTGTGCTAGCAGACGTTAATGCCCTATAAGTGTTAATATTTCTTGCCATTCACAAATCCTTCAGCGAATCGGCGCTCTCCGCTATGTTGAAACTTGAATAGTTCTCTCAGAACTCGGATATCAAAATAAATTCCCAGTTGTCCACTAGAAAATACAACATGAGGGGGCATTCACGTGCAATTTTCTACTCGACAGTGCACATGTGGTATTTACCATAATATTGATACCACACGAAGGCAGCAAAGTCCTTTGGCTTACCCACCCTTTTTATTTTAATTTTTTTTTTAATCCATACTATTATCCTGGAGTTTTTTATTTTTTTATGTAATTATTTTAATCAGCTGCCATTTTCTCCCAAGAGCCATGTTAAATTTGTGAAAATATTAGGGAGAGGGAGAGGGAGAGGGAGAGGGAGGGAGGGAGGGAGGGAGGGAGGGAGAGAGAGAGAGAGAGAGAAATTAAGGATCAAACTCAAACTAAAAAAATAAATGAATAAATAAATAATAAAGACAAACGGGCAGAGAGACATGACATAATACAATTGAAAATAGAAATCGTGAAACTTGATCAATTCAGGATGAAACCTTTGTACGGAATCAATTTTATATATATTTGTTTCCTTTTGGCCGGGTTTAGCGACGCACCGGGAGCGGCAGTTCGTGGATTTGAGTTCACACAGCGAGCAGACTAGCACCTACGTCACAATTTAGCTGCATGCAACTGTTACAGCTTCTTTTTTTAACGATGACATGCGTTTGATGTTTAGGGCGCCTGCGTAAAAAAAAAATTCGAAATGAATCTTGACAGACTTCGAAAGCGAGTGCGGCAGTACATCGACCAGGTAAGGCTATGTGGCGTAATAGTGTCCATCCGAGCTAGTGTTAGCCTGCTTTCAAAACCTAGTGAACATAGCAAAGACACTTTAGATAAGATGGTTATTCAAGCAGCATGACATTATGTTTTTGAGTGACTCTTGCGGGTGTGTGTAATTTCAGCAACAGTACCAAAGCGCGCTGTTTTGGGCCGATAAGATAGCGTCTCTTTCTCATGGTAAGTTGTCAACTTGACTAGCCGGTGTCTTTTCTATCACTACAATCCAGTGAGTAAAAAAAACACACATAAATATTGGATTTTTCATTGTAGTTAGTTTTCATTTTGGTTTGAGTTTGGCGAGTGACATAATGGAAAGCAATGGCTGACTGACTTTACTTTTTCGTTTTGTGGCGTACAGAAGATCCACAGGACATTTACTGGCTTGCTCAATGCCTTTACTTGACATCTCAATATCACAGAGCCTCGCATGCACTCCGCTCGAGGAAACTTGACAAGGTATTTCCAGAAGCCTCTGTGCCAAATGTTTCGCCTAATGTATATAAACTAATTTACTTCTACAAAGTTTATGCATAGAATGACGTCTGTTTTTGATTCATGCATTGATAGCTTATGTTTCTTTTTCAAATGATGTGCATAATGATTTACTTGCGTTGTGACATTTGCCCTTTCTTGCACAGATGTATGGAGCTTGTCAGTATCTTGCTGCACGGTGTCATGTAAGATGATTTTATTTATTTTCTAAATCCCCCATGGAAAATAATTTGTGATAGATCAAAATGTCGCCAATGACATAATAAAGCAATTAATTTTACAGACAGGTGATGGTTTTAGTAAAATTCATAACTGTCATTCAAATCATCATCACGTGTGATGCTAATTTAAACCCCAAAGTTTTTGTAACTTTTGATGAGCATTTTTGCCACAAATATCCAGTCAATTCTGAATTGTACATGAATGTGTTGGGATTTCACAGTATTGAAACAATTATGAGACTGATGAAAAGGATAAGTGCAATAACGGATTGTATTGTATGCCTGTTCTAGTATGCTGCCAAGGAGTTCCAGCAGGCGTTGGATATTTTATCAGAAGAGGCAGGTTGTAAGAAGCTGCTGGACAGGAGTGTAAAGGAGGAGGTGGGGACGCCAGAGACAAACAAGGATTGGGACATGTCGCCTGCCTCTGTAAGTCGTAAACTACAGTATATGTCGCTCCATCACAAATAAAATAGTCACACTTTTCTCTTTACATTAAATTCCTTGCTTCATTAATGACAAAAAAGGCAGAAGTAAAGTCTGTGGCACAGAGCTAATCACACGGTTAAATAGGGCTGGACAAGAAATCGAATTAATTTGATACATTGTCATTTTAAAAATCGAATCGTTGAAATTTGCTAAATCGTAAAATCGATTTTTGTCTTCTGGATTATTAAACGCTGTTGTTCTTATGTTTTTGTGAGGTGTAATTTGGCACATGTGGCAAAATGCTGGATGGGTTTACAAGACATGTTTACAATAGCTACCAACTACTTAATTGTGGCATTTAGGAACATACTATGAATGTTAAATTTATGTTAAAACTAATTTAGAATTAGTATACATTCTTGTTGTCTGAATATTTTTGCACCGGAATTATTTTTGAATAAATGAAACCTTTTTGTTTTTGGGTTTATTAGATTAAAATCTATTAATCGTAATCGTCCTAAATGATTGCAAAAATCGAGATTTTCATTTTTGGGGCCATATCGCCCAGCCCTATGGTTAAATACACAAACTAACTGTAACAAAATATGTATACTGTGTTCCTGTTCCTAAATTTGTACATGAACATGAAGGCCACTCCAAACATACTGCAGACATTGATGGGCTAACATTGCTACACCATGATGTGAGATTTTCACACCCGTCCATTCCATTTCATCACAACATCATAGACGATCGATGCCAGAATCAGCAGCATAAAACTCTGATGGGAAAACCCCTACTTTCTACTGTTTCAGTTTCAGCAAACTAGTTGGCCTAAATTGCTTGCTCCCTCTGCTGGTTCCTGCCAAATTGTTAAACCAATTATGTCTCCATTGAGTCTATCTGTTACAACTCTTAAAAGAAAAAACAACACACTTGATACTCTAATATGAGTGTTTTCTGTAAATTCTTGCAGAAACAGTATTTTGGTAAATTGTCAAAAATGTGGTGAACAGTGGTGTCAAACATCCACATGTGCACATACTACAGCCAAGAGGCAGTTGGAGGGAGCGAGTGTCGTATTGACATTGGACTAAGGTTAGTGTTGATATTTCAGATCAGCAGCTCCATTTGCCTCCTGCGTGGCAAGATCTATGACGCCATGGACAACCGACCATTGGCCACCTCCAGCTACAAAGAGGCCTTGAAACTAGACGTGTACTGCTTCGAAGCGTTTGAGCTTCTCACGTCGCACCACATGCTGACGGCCCAGGAAGGTAGGAGGGGCCTCTGGCACTTTCCACTTTATTCCAAATGCCTCCCTCAAATAGACTCCTGCTTTTTCCCACCAAGAAAAAAAGTTAAGTGTAATTACCTCAGTTTAAAACACTCACATTAAAACACTGTCCATTTCAGCTCCGTTACTAACCAAAACAGCAGCACCTACCAAAACCTATCATCAGTTTCTCAGGAGTTCCTTGTGTGGTATTAAAGAAGGTGTAAAGGCAATTTGCATTCCATTAAGTAGACTTGACAAGTTGTTGCTCAATATTGTGTTTATCTATGTTTATATACTGGGGAGCTTTATGACTTGTATGTTCTGCCAAAGTCTACCACAATGCTTACCGTTTCTTTTCATTTCTCCTTAATAGTCATTTTTCTTCCGTTTTACTTGCCATCATTTGCGGTGTGAGTAGATGATCCTGTCTGCTGTTCCTTGTTCAACAGAGAAAGACTTCCTACACTCGCTACCGCTGAGTCAGCAGTGCACAGAAGAAGAGGAGGAGCTGCTTCATTTCCTATTTGAGAATAAGTTAAAGAAGGTACAGTACTGGGCCTTTGGATGAATGGTGAAAATCTGTTATATTTATTATAAATTACATATATATTATATACATATTTACACACATTTATTAGGCCAACACTTAGGCTAAATAACTCAATACAACTTTATATAGCTATGAAAGAATTCTATAAGATTGTGCTGGTATGCCTAAAGCGTGTTTCTCCATTCGTCCGTAGTACAACAAGCCCAGTGACCTGTTGGTTCCTGCCACAGTCAACAATCTGCAGGACAACTTGGACGTGGTGGTATCCCTGGCCGAGAGGCATTATTACAACTGTGACTTCAAGATGTGCTACAAGCTCACCTCCACGTAAGTCGCCTTGCACTTGGATTGTGCGCGATGGTGAACGTGCCTCAAGGTCACTGTCTTTTCTTTTGTGGCTTTTAGGGTGATGGTCAAAGACCCCTTCCATGCCAACTGCTTACCAGTGCACATAGGAACTCTAGTAGAGCTGGGAAAAGCAAATGGTATGCGCCTTTTTCTTTTTCTTTTTTAGACGCGCTTGACCAACATTCATTTGTACTGCGTAACCTCCAAGGTCAAATCAAATGAGTTTAAACCTCGACATTGTGTAATTATGTATGAGGTCTTGAATAAATGTAAGATTTCATCTTGAGAGCTAATTTAAAGCCGACGTCCACAAATGAGGCTTTTTTTTTTCTGATGCCACTAAAAAATGGGTAACAGCGACTCCAGTGACGATAACCATAAAACAGGATCTAAGAGCCATTTCTGTTAACTTGTTTATTTGTTAAACCTCCCACCACTTGGGGGAGCAGTGGTGCCCATTTGCCCTGGCCTGAGACTACTTAACTCATTCACTGCCATTGACGGCTATAGACGTCAACAATTCATTCAAACAATTTCTATTAGTTTAACCTTTTTTTCCAATTTTGTTAACAAGAGTATGAAAACCTAGAATTTTTTTTTTAGAAATACAGATATAAAATGTGTGATTAATTAAAAAATGTAATCGCCTGACGCGACTTCAAAGATTATGAAAAATTTGGGGCGTTCATGCGATTACATTTTTTTAATCGCATTACTTCACTAGTTAACTCACAATTAATCACACATTTTATATCTGTTCTAAATGTACAATTAAAAAAAAAAAGGTTTTCATACTCGTTAAAAAAAGTAGAAAAAATGTTAAACTAATAAAAATTGTTCAAATGAATTTTTGACGTCTATAGCCGTCAATGGCAGTGAAAGAGTTAACGATGAGTCTCTGTATCTTCTATTTTGTTTCCAAAAATGTCTCACAGTTAATGGCAGTGAATGAGTTAATCAGTGGGCCGATGAGTCTCAGGTCGATCGTGTCATGTCTGGTCATTATGGACATGAAAATTGAAGCGAGCTGTAAGTAAAATAAATCATCATTGTGAAGTCGAAACTGGAGTGAGTCTCCGTCATTAAACCACGCGTCAAAACAACATTCCACAGGTAACCATGGTGACCCGTTTTGATTGGCAAGAGGGTCACTACACAGGAAATGACACTTTATGTGATGTAGGAAAATTATTTGTGCTTGTATAAAAGTTGTGATATTTGCATGTACTAATGAAATTGGCATTATCTCTCAACCAGTGTCACGGAGGACATTGCGTTCCACTTTGGAGGTTCCGCTGCATTGACATGTTGATGAGTGTTTCCATCTTTATTTATGTCTGTATGCATTTGCCCTACAGAGTTATTTTATCTTTCGCACAAACTTGTGGACCTGTACCCCAACAACCCAGTAAGTTTCGCATCTTCCGTACCATTTTGATTTGCGACAATGAACTCATAAAAACGTATTTCCAGGTTTCCTGGTTCGCCGTCGGCTGCTACTATCTCATGGTCGGCCATAAAAATGAAAATGCCCGTCGCTACCTCAGGTATATATGTTACCAGTGTGCAATGACGATTGGAGTAAGATGTTTGCCAAGCTAATGTTTTAATTGTCCCTTAGCAAAGCCACCACTCTGGAGAGAACGTATGGTCCGGCGTGGATCGCCTATGGTCATTCCTTCGCCATGGAGAGTGAGCATGACCAAGCCATGGCTGCATACTTCACCGCCGCACAGCTGATGAAAGGGTACGCCTGTAACTCAAACAGATCGGATCGTCTTTGCATTACTGCTCTTGACTAAACAGTGGCCCAAATAATATGTGGTGGCATCTGACTGACATCTCTGTGTGTCGCTGTAGACGTCTTTACGCTTCCTGCAGACCAGACATGTCATGTGTAAATCTGAAGTTTACTCTGGTGTCTAAAACAGCAAAACATATGCTCAACATTTCAGCGCTGACCAAAAACGGTCACTTACAAAAATGTACCTCCCAAAAAGTCATGTCGTCATTATGGGGTGTTGTTTTTACTTCAGACTGATGCCCATACGAATACTCGACTTTTGAAGAGTCACAGATACCAATACTGATACCACTAGTACATTTGATACATAAAATTTCCCCTAAAAAAATGACAGATAATTTTAAAGAAAGACCTACCGGTATATATCACAATATAGCTTTTTTTCTTAATATTGCATGAAATCCATTAATTTTCCATTCTTCTAATTTGTAATTATGTTAAACGTCCACACGGGGGCGGCTGATACCAATACCTTCAAATAAGGCCGTGTATCAGCCTGATAACGATATCGGAACTCGCCCATCCCTAGTCTCCTGGTACTTTCTTAAGTTGAGTAAATAAACTATACTTCATCCAGATTCAATCAAATAAAAAGTGATGTCGTTTTTTTAAATTATTATTCTATCAATGGTTAATTGTTTTGTAATCTCACTATTAACTCATTCACTGCCATTGACGGCTATAGACGTCAAAAATTCATGTGAACTTTTTCTATTAGTTGAACTTTTATTTTCATTTAATTTTTTATGAAAACCTAGAAAACTAATTTATTGTACATTTATAACGGATTTAAAATTTGTGATTAATCGTGAGTCAACTATTGAAGTCATGCAATTAATTACGATTACAAATTGTAATCGTCTGACACCCCTTATTTTTATTTTTTTAATTAGGGGCATCAGGCGATTACATTTTTTAATTGTAATTAATCACATGACTTCACTAGTTAACTTTATATCTGTTCTGAATGTACAATAAAAACATTCTAGGTTTTCATACTTTTGTTAGCAAAAGTGGGGAAAAAAATTAAACTAATAGAAATAGTTCAAATAAATTTTTGACGTCTATAGCCGTCATTGGCAGCGAATGAGTTAACGATTAGTCTCTGTATCTTCTATTTTGTTTCCAAAAATGTCTCACGGTGAGTATTATAGTGTCACATGTTTCCTTTGCTGTGCACTCAACAGTCTATAAATGTGCACCAGTCAAAACTTGGCATTATTATATTTGGCAATAACTTTGATATATATCCTGTTACTTTGCATTTTTTTTCATAAACATCTTCCTTTTCCAGGTGTCATTTGCCAATGCTGTACATCGGTCTGGAGTATGGTCTGACCAACAACTCAAAGCTGGCTGAGCGTTTCTTCAGCCAAGCGCTGAGCATCGCTCCGGAGGACCCCTTTGTCATTCACGAGGTGGCCGTGGTTGCTTTTCAGAATGGAGAGTGAGTCACACACAAGTTTAAGAGTAGACATCAATTTAATGGCAATCGTCTAGAAAGGCATTCACTGTGAGTGCTCCATCTAGTGGACAAGTTGTGTAAAAACCCTTTCCGCACCTGCTTTTCAGCTGGAAGATGGCTGAGAGGTATTTCCTGGACGCCATGGAGAAGATTAAAGCCATCGGGAATGAGGTAGCTGCCTTAACAATGGAACATTAACATGATTTGTTATTCAGGTCTTATGGAATTGTTTTTATTTTTAAAGTCATGTATTTTTTTTTTTAAACTGTTTTAGTATTTATATTTAGTTGTAATTACTTTAAAATTGCTTTTAAATCACATATACAGATTTTAATTGTAACAATTATTTGTTAATTAAGTCTTTTTTTTTAATTCAAATTGTATGTATTACATTACGCTATTTTCGGTAAAATATGTATTCTTTCATTCATTTAAATTTTATTTGATTATTTTTTTAAGTATTTTAATTTAATTCCTAATTATTGTATTCATATTTTACACATTGTGACTCATTCCATTCAAGGTGACTGTAGACAAGTGGGAGCCTTTATTAAACAACCTGGGTCACGTGTGTCGCAAACTCAAGTAGGTAACGTTGTTCATGTTAAATTTGCCTTTGATAATGGGTCTAATAAAGATCTGATATACATTTGTGCAGAAAGTATGACCAGGCTCTGGAGTACCACCGTCAGGCGCTGGTGTTGATCCCCCAGCACGCCTCCACCTACGCCGCCATAGGATACGTGCACAGCCTCATGGGCGACTTTGAGAGCGCTATTGACTACTTCCATACGGTAATGCCTTTTCAACTCGCCAGCCACTATGTTGGATACATCTTAGTTTGTGGGAGATTAATCAAGTTCAAATCACAGTAAAGCTTATCCCCCCCCCCCTACCAGGCACTTGGACTGAAACGAGATGACACGTTTTCCGTGACGATGCTTGGCCACTGCATCGATATGTACATTGGCGAAACGGACGCTTACGAAGGTGTGTTATACTTGTTTTTATTCTTATTATTTAGAAGGGCATTTTTTTCTCTTAAGATAATAACAAAAATATGTAAACCGTCTCCGAGTCAAAATGATCTTTTAAAGTAACATTTTAAAAATAATTTAAATCTAGTATTATTAACAACAAAGTTCATGAAATAAATTTCACGACATGACATAGGTGAATATTTTGAGGAAGTGGCGACCCATTGTGCTCTCATAGCATTCTCTACTGACATATTATAGTAAAAAAGAATTGCTCAGTCAGAGTTTATAAAAACTTCATAACCCACACTCTAACTTTTGGTGGATTTATTTATGAAAGTCGAACATGCCATTATTTTATTAATGTTCTCAGCCTTATTTGTGTTTTGGCTACACATGATTTTGATAGATAAAAAAATGAACGAAATTAAATAATTTCATTAATATGACCCATAACGTGTACAATTTAAATGGGGAAAAAACAAGTATTTTTGAGAGAAGGAAGTAGAAATAAACAACTGCAATAATGATCATGTCAAAATAACCCAGTTTCAAATTGATTGCTTATCGGCCGTCGAATTAATAAAAAAGGCCGATGCGGATATGTGCCAAAATGTCGAATATTGACCCCGATAATTGGCCTGGCTAACAATCACAGGGTTCTTCTACGTTAAGCCTATTTAGATGGTGACTCGAACCTTGTTGCGATTGTGCTATCAGCACTGGCATTGGCCCCGTATATTCATGATATAATTCGCTAGGGGTGTGAATTGCCTAATACCTTACGATTCGATCTGTATCACGATTCATAGGTCACAATTCGATTTGATACAGATTAATCCCGACACGAATCTATAAGTCAATTATTGCCTCTTTTTTTTCCCTCAAATTTAGAAACTACTAATCAGTAAACTTGTACACTGTAACATTTTTATCAAAATGTACTGCAGGCTTATAACTGTGAGCCACTGTATTTAACAAACAGGTTGCAGTCTGTTTCATGTTTGAACAGCACTGAAATCAAATTTCAAGGCTTAATGTTCCATTAATATAACATTCTTCCATGGTTAAAGTGTTAACCCTAATTAAGACATATTGTTGAATATTTCTATCAAAAATGTATGCTTAAAATTCTATTAGGCTGCATATTGAATTGATGAGAATTGTGAGCTGTAATATCGCGATTTATTGCCGAATCGATATAACTCTAAGTTTCAATGATTATTTCATATTTAAGAAGTATTACTTCTGTTTACTTTTTTCTTTTTACCAGTATAAATTCTAACTTGAATATGTAAAATTTGTAATTTTCTTGTTTTGTTTTTTATCTTGTTCATCCCATTCCTTATAGTATGATTTTACCCCACCCCCCCCCCCCCTCCCAAAAAAAAGATCAATGATGATTGATCAAATAAAGTGGATACAACTCAAAATATGGAATATTAAATATGAAACAAGCAGGTATGTGTTAATTTCATCGTATTTATTTATGAGATTTATACTGATTGGGCCCTATTATTAACCTTTTGGGGCGAATATTCGCCATTTAAGGCAGGACACCGCTAAAAGTGGGGAAACACTACCATTTTAGTTGCTAAACTACCTCTTTATCTCCATGACATCCGTTTCCTGTTCTACGAGTACCATCACACTGGTCCTCTTTGCAATCATTGACATATTTTTCCAAATGTGTGCCCGTGAAGGTACCGACATTGGCGACAAGGTGCGAGGAACTGCAAACACACAGACGCTGATGAAGACACTCAACTCGACGGAGCTCACTCAACCTTTGGCCTCGCCGCGGCAGGAGGACGCCAGCGCCATGACGGTGGAGACGCCCTTGTCCCGCCCGGACAAGATGGTGCTTGATGTGCCCCTGCGGTTGTCCTTGACGTTGGAGTGTGACATGTACGAAAGCGATGTCATGTTGGACACCCTGTCGGACACCAGCACGTGATTTCCAAGTAACGGGGTTGTAATGGAGACACAACCCAGAGTGAAATGCTTGTTTTTGGGTGGGGGCGACTTGGACTTAAACATCAAGACTCTGAGTCTGAAGATGTTTGTTTGGAGCTTCTAACAAAGTTAACCTCAGAATTTAAGACTCGTCACTTTTTTTTATTTTTTATGCTTCTCCTCTGCATTACCTGTGGATTTTTCACCTTGACGTCAGAGCCGCAAACGTAGACAAAAGTGCAAGCAAGTCCATTCAATAAATCTTGCATTTTTCCTTCAAGATTTTTGCACGTGTGTTTGTCTGTGTGACAATAACTGGCTGATCGGTATAAAGGTTGAGCAGGAAATAAACCACTGTTTATGTCGTCATGTCATTTGCATTACACTTCATTTTGACATGTAATATGTCCTTTAATTTTCATTTTACTGTTCGTGTTTATTTCTGTGTTGACTTTTAGTAATTACAGTGAGGCAAGAAAGTATTTACCGGTTGTTCGCCACAGATTGTACAAGTTCTCCTGTGAGTGACAGAATGTGCAAAAGAATCATAGAAATCACATTGTTGATTTTATTATGAAGAGTTTATTTGTAAATTATGGTGGAAATTAAGTATTTGGTCACCAACATACAAGCAAGGGCTGGTTTGGGGCTTCACGCAAGATCTCATCTCGTTGGATCAAAAATCCCAGAACTAAACGGGGAAGGCTGGGGAGTCACGTAGGGTTAATTATAATTCTGCAAATTATTTGTTCCTTGAAGGTCCTCTGTCTCCTCTCAACAAGTGGAGGTGATTGGCCTTCGCCTCAAACTCTCAGCCACTGTGATGCTGTATGGAAATTATTAAAATGGAGGGAAACAGAAGGCCAATATGGTCAGCATCTACCTCACATTTGTTGGTTCGATTCTCAGCTCTGGCCTTTATAATTAGGACGTGCCATAAAAAATGGGTGGATGGCTTACGATATTAGAATAGTAATGATTAATGAAACCAACTGGGACTGCAGGGACGATAGTAACATGCCATTATTGTAATTTTATTTGCAGTTTTAGCCATGCATATATTGTTATTAAAATAGGCTAAATTAAAAAATAATTAGTCAACTTATTGTTTTATACAACAGTATACCAAATAAATTATGTATTTCTTCTGACGAATTGCTTATTACGTAGAATTGTCTCCCGCCCCATCCTCTCGCGATATTTGCATGCCTTCTCGCGAGCGCCCTGCCAGGCCAGTGCAGGCAACAGGAAGATGGAGCGAGATGAGGTCTGAAAAGGAGCCAATGACGGCGACCAAGGACAAGGGCGTCGTGGAGATCAAGTTGAGGGACAATTCGGGAGACCAGGATAGCATTCCTAAGCAGAAAGAAGAGAAAAAGGAGGTTTTTACGAAGGTACGATGAGGTCTGGTGAGCAGCCTTCGCTGATGTTATTGTTTACGTTGTGTGGGAAAACATGGCGGACGGCCTTTCAGCACCGCGGACAGAGACTCACCAAAATGTTAGTTTCTTCCAAATGATCCTACGTTAACGCATTGTTTTACATTTTCAATTAATAGGCTCAACCCCTTTATGGCACTAGATACGTAAAGTGCTTATGTACATTTGGTTTTAGACCCGAGTAATATGCTACTGGAAATACATTTTTGGAGGCATTTATTTTTTGGATGCACATTTTTACATATTACTGCAAATATAAATCAATAAATGTTCATGTAGTACCAGAAACAGTGGCACACCCTCCACTCAATTGCTGGTTGCAACATTTGTTTAAATAAATACATTTGATGTTTTAAAATAATCAAAAAATCTGAAAATCACATTTCAGTACTGTATTAAGCTAAAATGATTATTGCTGTGTGGGAAACGATTTGGAGTCAGGAAGGGCATCCATCCATAAAACCTGTGCTACAATATATGTAAAGGAATTTTAAACAAATGGCGGTAGAAAGAATTAGACACATTTTGTTACATCATTTTAAGAAAACTAATCTAAAATGGATGAAAAATGTACAAATGAAGTACTGTATACACGTATTTGAAGATGTGAGTACATCAAATCAAACCAAATCATTCCTATTTAATAGAGCTTGGACCCTCACCCAAAACCTGCATTCTCTATTCATTTTGACATTAATCAATGAGTCCCGAATGAGAACTGGAATGGGTTACTAATTGTAATTTTTCCGAAAAACACATCATAGTCCAAAAAAAGAAAAATCGTATTTGATTATAATGGTAAATTGTAAATGTAGCGCATTTATATAATGCGTTATCATCATTGTACGTTTAGAAAGCCATATTTACTTATCTTATTCAAATGTATTATACTGTAGCCTACAGCATATCAACCCACAGAAAGGGTTTCCTTTTTAGTTTAAAATAATTCACCTCCAAGATCCCGTGGCATACAATGGCCAACGGGCCACGGCAGAATGCAGGATTGGGATGTTTTATTTTTCTTTGGATCCATTTTAATTTTAGCTCTATTGTGTTGTACTAGACTAATCCTAATTAGCACAAAGATAGTTCGTCTCAGGTTGGGTGTCCCAAGTTTGCAAAGTACCTTTTGTTAATTTCTAACAGCAAAGTAACGCCAAAGGGGTTGATACACTGCCTAGCTAGGCTTTATTGATTGACTATTTAAATGTAGAATTTAATGCTCATTAACCGGCCAAATAATCCCATACACGTGGAAATATTTCCTGTCACACATATGGAGATTTGAGTGCCGTCCAAACATTCAACTCTGAAAAAATATGCTATGACTTGTTCTCACTCAAATCTGAAAATTCTGATTCAGGCTTCGTTTTCAATGGCCATTTCGCAATTCAAGTCTCCACCGATTCGCGCATCAAATGAACAGAAATGAACAGTACTGACAATTTCATTCATGTGTATGTAAAATGAAAACATTAAACCATTGCATCATAGCTTTTGGAACTGAGCCATACCATATCGAATCGTAATCCCACTGAATTGAATCGCAATGACTTTGAATCAAAACCAAATCGAGTCGGTCCACTTGAATTGAGCAGTCCTTGAATCACATTGCACCCCATGTCTCGAGATATGTATCAAATTGTCTTGTCACATAATGTTTTGTGTGTTTATACAATTAAATTAATTAATTTCCCTTTTAAAAAGGTGGTCATACGAAGGCTCCCACCTCACCTGACCAAGGAGCAGTTAGAAGAACAACTCAGCCCGCTTCCTTCCTTTGACTACTTTGAGTTCTTCCCTGCTGATCCAAGGTATCTATCCATACATGTAGCATACATATAAATAAATTGTTAATCTTTCCGTTCATTATCTCCTCATTTGTGTCCATAGTCTGTACCCACATTTGTTCTCCAGAGCCTACATCAACTTTAAACATCAAGAAGATATCCTTTTGTTCAGAGATAGATTTGATGGCTACGTCTTCATTGACAACAAAGGTGACCATCATTTTCTTTACAATACTGTATCACTTTGTGTTTTCCTATTAAAGCACAAGGAAAAATGGTGGAAAGAGTTGAAGTATTTCAGTGCAGCCCTTGCATGCAAATGCTATATTTGCTCACACACTGGCGGGTGCACATGTGTTGTGGTGTTTATTTATTCAAGTAGATAGAAGATTGAGGCATGTCATCTGTTAGATGATATTCAATACACTGACGATAGCCCTGACTGGATCTTTGACATCCAAACAGGTCAGGAGTTCCCTGCCGTGGTAGAGTTTGCCCCCTTCCAGAAAGTCTCCAAAAAGAAGCTCAAAAAGAAAGATGCCAAAGCTGGAAGTATTGAAGAAGGTAACGTAAGGGTGAATTGCAGGGCGGAGCTGTAATACAAGAACCGTTATTTTATACAGAGCCCAGCAAAGACAACTCTGTGTGCTCTTACGCAACAACACGGGATCCCGCAATCAGATTATAGACCTCAACTACGGTTCTGATACTACTTCAAAAAGCAAAAACATTGCTTGCTTCGACATCATATTCGCATACTGTGTCGATTCCGTTCGTTTAATGTCACTTCCTCTCTCAGATCCAGAATATAAACGCTTCTTGGAGAACTACTCCTGTGATGAAGAGAAGTCGATGGCCAACCCCGAGACCCTGCTCGGGGAAATTGAGGCCAAAACTAGAGAGCTTATAGGTAAGCTTTTGAGTTACCATCACCATTTGGTGTCAGAAGTGGGATCAGGCAAGTGATATGTCTTCAAAAAGTTACCACCACTTCTCATAGAAATAGGATCCCAAAAGTGACTTGTCTCTAATGTTATCATCACAATTAAGTGTCAGTAGTGGGTTCCCCCGAATGATTTGTCTTGAATGCTAATTCACAATTTTTTTTTCGAGAAGTGGGATCCTGTGTGTGAGTTTTCCTCAAAAAGTTACCATCAAGATCCTGTGTTACTGTCATAATTCGGTGTCACAGGAGCAATTGCTGAGTGATTTGTCTTGAATTCTTCAAAAAGTTGCCATCACAATTTGTTGTCAGAAGTGGGGTCAAGAGAGGAATCTTTCTTTAACAAGTCACCGTCACAATTTGGTGTCAGAAGTGTGATTATGTGAGTTATTTGTCTATGAGATTGCCATCACAATTTGATGTCAGAAGTCAGATCCTGTCGATGACTTTTCTTCACAAAGGTACATTTTGGTGTCAGAATAAGGACCCCACAAGTGATTTGTCTTCAAATTTTGTTTATCACGGTTTAGAGTCAGAAAAAGGATCCTGCATGTGATGTTGTTTTTGGAAAAAAAATTATATTATAATTTGGTGTTAGAAGTAGGAGTCATTGGAGTTATTTGTCGCAATTTAGTGTCAGAAATGGGATCTTGCATGTAATTTGTTTTCAAAAACTTGCAATTGCAGTTTGGTGTTGTAAATGTAAGTCATGCAAGGGGTTTGTCTTTAAAGGTTAACATTGCAATTTGGTAGCAGAAGTGGGATCCCATAATTGATTTGCCTTCCCCTGAGAATCACAACATATTGTTAAATTAATATCGCTATATCAGTGTTAATGAAAACTGGGCATCGTTGTCTTTGAGGGGTAAGACTATACATGATCTCTTTGTCCATTTTTAGCTAAAAGGACAACACCCCTGTTGGAGTACATCAGAAACAAGAAAATGGAGAAACAGGTATGACGAAAAATAAAAGCATTATTTCTCCTAAGGGGGGGGGAAACATGACAAAGTATTCACTTCCTTGCAGAGAATAAGAGAGGAAAAGCGAGAGGAGAGGCGGCGACGAGAGTTCGAGAAGAAGCGACAGCGCGAGGAGGAGAAACGGAAGCGACGCGAGGAGGAGAGGCGCAAACGGAAAGAAGCGGAGAAGCAGAAGAAACTCTCAGACAAAGACATCAAAATTAAGGTAACAATTCACCCGACGTGAACCTGCATCTCCTGACCTGAAGTGACCTTCCTCCTCTTCATCAGCTGCTGAAGAAGAGCGACAGGGATGATGACGTGGACTCAG
The DNA here is from genome assembly GCF_054856555.1 of Leptonotus elevatus. Lineage (NCBI taxonomy): Eukaryota > Metazoa > Chordata > Actinopteri > Syngnathiformes > Syngnathidae > Leptonotus > Leptonotus elevatus. Next base: position 7,133,012 of record NC_141250.1, on the reverse strand, counting down.
ACCGTGTGAAGGACAAAAGTGAAGTCGGCGAAATGGAGAGGGGGAAATGGGAAAAATCAGGCGGACAGATGAAGTTAAAGGATTCTAAGGAAAAGTAAGGACCATCAAATCAGATATATATACCATCCATCCTTTTTCTGTATCTTTTATCCTCATTTGGGTTGCCGGTGAACTGGAGCCTTTCCCATCTGTCTTCGGGTGTGAGAAACCTCGTAAACCTGGCATGCATGTTTTTGCAAAGTGGGAGGAAGTCGGAGTAGCATTCAAACATCCTAAAGTTGCCTCACGCGAGTCAGTCAATGGGTTTCCATTGCCCACAGAAATACACATAATGCAAATTGCACAAGAGCAAACTGGTAATGGAAACACAAAAATTGTAAAAATACAACAACAAAAACTCTCAAATATGGCAAAAAAAAATTTTGCGCTGTCGATATGGAAGTACATGACAAAAGTGTCATGGAAACACATTTTTCACGTCTCCACTAGTGGCCATGTGAGTGGGAAGCAGAGGTGGGTAGAGTAGGCAAAAATTGTACTCAAGTAAGAGTAACGTTACTTCAAAATAATATTACTCAAGTTAAAGTAAAAAGTAGTCATCAAAGAAATCACTCAAGTACAAGTAAAAAAGTATTCGCTGAAAAGAATACTCAAGTACTGAGTAACTGCTTGAACATAAAGCCTTTTAAAAAAAAATTTAAACAATGTCATCAAATAGACAAAAAAGATCAAATTATGTGCAAATGCTGGCATCTTCAAATCATGAAATTTAAAATAACTTTTTGAGCTTGTTGTGTTCTAACTTCTGCCCATGGTGCTAAAGCAGGCATGCACAATGAGCGGTGTGAGCAGGTCTCTCGGGACTCGGTTCCCATCATCACATTGAAGAGCCGTTCAAAAGACTGGATTCGTTCGTGAACGTCACATCGCTAGTGTCCGCGGAAATGCTTTCACACAGTCAGTCAAGCAGAGCGCTTACCTGAAAATACGGGTAAATCTAAGCGGAGTAAGAGGAGCGTTACTTCTTCACACATCTACTCAAGTTAAAAGTATTGTGTGGTAAAACTGCTCTTAGAAGCACATTTTTTCCAAATGTTACTCAAGTAAATGTAATTCGTTACATGACTAGTATTCCTTATATCTTCAGATTCATGGCGGCTGCACAACATGACACGCTACACACGGGCAAAGAATGAGACAGACATATTCCTAAACCTCATTAGGGAGGACAAGATAACCTCTCTCGAGAACATTTCATGAGATTTTATGAGAATTACGAGATCTCGAGTTTTTGGGATGAGCACAAAAACAGAAAATAAGTGAATTTTTCAGTATTAACTCATTCACTGCCATTGACGGCTATAGACGTCAAAAATTCATTTGAACAATTTCAATTAGTTTACATTTTTTTGCACTTTTGTTAACAAGAGTATGAAAACCTAGAATTTTTTTTATTGTACATTTAGAACAGATATAAAAGTTTGGATTAATTGTGAGTTAACTATTAAAGTCATGCGATTAATTACGATTACAAATTCTAATCGCCTGACGCCCCTAATTTTTTATAAACTTTTTAAAAAAGAAGAAGAAGAAGAAAAGATTATTAAAAAATTAGGGGGGGGCAGGTGATTAAAATTTATTGTAATTAATCGCGTGTCTTCACTCGTTAACTCACGATAAAAAACAACAACCAAAGATTATTACAATTTAGGCGTCAATGGCAGGGAATGAGTTAACAGAGGGTAGATTCCCCCTCACTTTTTGTATTGCTTTTTATGTGATGCCACCACTGAGCACCAGTAATGAGGAAAAATACTATATGAGCGACTTTATTGATCCCACAACGGGGGAATTCATTGGTTACAGCAGTAAAAGACAACAGTGGAAGACATTTAAAAGGCCTACAATGTAATGAAAAAGAAGCATTATCAAATGAATCAGACGAGAGAAAATAAAAGTTACTTAGAAAAAGTCTCTAGAGCATAAATAAGTTAAAACAGCAACATTGCATTACACAACATATTGCACCTTGTGTTTTATTGCACAGAAGTGACATTGTAAGTGCGCTTGTTTTTGTCTTTGCTTGTGTGTTGTTTGGCTATTGAGTGGAAATACAGAGTCTGATTCATGTGGGCGGGATTAACCTGCAGTAGCACACATTTCTCCACTGGGAGAATAACGTTGTGGCACTAAAGCATGTGCTTAGGAACTTTGTAGAGAAATGCAGGAGGTTGAAGGCGTTGGTCAGCTTGGCCAACTTCCTTCTGTGCGCCACCTCCTTGATGGGGGCCAGTTGGCATCCTAGAACAGAACCAGTTTTCATAGCCACTCAGTTAAGAGGATCGTGCCAGCTACTGCCAAAGAGGACTTACTAGATGTCAGATGTTTATCAGTGGCCCCGCCCGTTTCGGCAGCATCCACGAGTATGGCTAGCGACCAATCCTTAAGAGTACCCACACTATCGTCCAAAGTTAACTGAGATGGACCCCAGCTCACCCACGGCCCCAATGAGTAAAAATGGATTCGATCGTGCATGATACAATATGTACATTATCTGCAATCCTTTCACTAGAGGTCAGCCCGAGAGTGACAAGGAGCAGCAGCAGTGCCGCAGACAGCGAGACAAGGAGCACCGCGGGAAAGACGACGACAGGAAGCGTCAGAGGCACCACTACGACTTTGACAAGTTTGCGCGGCGCAAAGACGAGACCAAGTGGGGCAAGGGCTACTGCCAGGACCGCGCCAAGAAGGAGGGTCATCACCACACCTACGCCTTCTGCCCCGACAGCGGCGACAAGCACATGAAGGAGGAGAGGGACGAGATGGCAAACAGGAAAGAGCGCCTCCGAAACAAGGTGAGCGAGAAGGTGAGCATGCGAGGGGTTCGTCTGATTTTTTTCTTTTTGCTATAAACTTACCACAAAAACATATTTCTTTACTTTAACAATCAAGGCCTTAGACAGTGGTCTATCTTCAAAACCTGCTGTGCTGTAAACACAGTGTAAGAATGCTTTGTCATGAGCGGGATCTGTGAGGGATTTGTCTTCAGAAAGTTACCGAGCGTCGAAATTTGGTGTTGAAGTGGAATCCTGTGAGAATCACAACATAATTAGCTGCGTTCCTCCGCAGTGAGTTATTTCATATTTAGTTTGTTAAAATTTAAATACCAAACCGCTTAATGTATATGGTGCTTTTGTTATATAACTTGGTTAAATAAAGGAAATTAAAGTTATTTATTCATTTATTTGGATCAAGGATTGTCATTACTAAAAATGTCCACCAATCTGACCCAAGCCACAAATGTGGCTATTGTTCGTTTGTTAGTTATAATGTGTAGAAAACAGAAGCGCTAGTTAGGAACGGTGTCCCATTTAGTTAGTTAGTTAGTTGGTTAGTTAGTTAGTTAGTTAGCAAACCACTTGAAAGATTGGAGAGTAAGATGAACAGTGGAAACTTTATTTATTTATTTAAGTCAGTTGGTTGCCAAACCACCTGAAAGATTAGTTACTAAAGTAGGATGAACTCAAGCATTCAGTGGCAACTGAACATTAGTTAGTTAGTTAGTTAGTTAGTTGCCAAACCATCTGAAAGATTAGTAGAGTAGGATGAACTAAAACATTAAGTGGAAATTTAACTTTAGTTAGTTAGTTAGTTAGTTATCAAACCACTTGAAAGATTGGTTAATAAAGTAAGAGGAACCAAAGCATTCAGTGGAAACTTTATTTATTTATTTATTTAAGTCAGTTGGTTGCCAAACCACCTGATAGATTAGTTACTAAAGTAGGATGAACTCAAGCATTCAATGGCAACTGAACATTAGTTATTTAGCTAGCTAGTTAGTTAGTTAGTTAGTTTGTTGGTTAATTAGTTAGTTGCCAAACCACCTAAAATATTAGTAAAGTAGGATGAACTAAAACATTAAGTGGAAATTGAACTCTAGTTAGTTAGATTTTTATTTAAAATATGTAAAGACCATGTAGTGGAAATGGGGATCTAGTTTGTTTGTTAGTTGGCTAGTTAATTTGTTAAAATGCATACATTATTGTACTGAACTAGTCTGCTGTTGCCATCAAGCACATTTCTAAATTCTGAGGTGGGGCAAACCTGACCAAACAGACAGTGGAAAGAACCAATCAGCGAAGGACGGAAGTTGCGTCTCTTGGCCACTTCTTACAAATTTTGGCCTATTGTAGTTAAAGTACTTGGCGAACTATAGCTGATCTTCTATGCATGCACGCCTCTTATCATGTAATTGCATCTTACCGATGAAATGTGCATGTAGCACTTCTCCCAGTGTTATCAGTGGCATTTTCGCTATAGAAAAGGAAATACCGTGAAAACATTGCAAAAAAATCATTGTATTCAAGTTAGGCAGCCTTAGTGTGTGCCAGCATAAGATGGGCCGCCCATGGCTTTACTTCCCGTAACGGCGGGGAAGTGTCATTTTGAGTCCATTCATATACAGGTACTCGTCAAAAAATTGCATATCCTCAAAAAGTTGAATCATTTCTGTAATTCCATTCAAAAAGTCAAACTTGAATAGATTATAGATTCAGGGCCCACAACTTAAGTGATTTCAAGTATTTATTTGTTTATTTTTACATTATTTGGGCTTCCAGCTCATAAAACCCACTAAAACAGGATGTCAAAAAACTAGAATAATGTGAAGAAATCACCATGCATACTTCCCAGACTTTTGCATGGATGGTTAGTATTTTCAAAACAATATGTCAATCTTCAATAGTTGGTTGGATTCCATTTGCCTTAACCACTGCCCTCGATGCGCCGTGGCATTGCCTGGGGGTCCTGGAAGCCCAGGCTTTATTGATGCTTTCTGTCAGCTCTTTGTGTTTGGGTCTGGTGGTCCTCATTTTCCTCTTGATAGTATTGTATTACAAGAGGAGAACGAGGGCCACAATATAGTGTGTGTACACTGTTTTCATGTTTGTTTGTTTTTTCTAGTTGGACGCCCAAATAATGTAAAAATAAACAAATAAATACTTGAAATCACTTTAGTTCACTTAAGTTATGGGCCCTGAATCTATCATCTATGAAAGTTTGACTTTTTGAATGGAATTACGGAAATTATTCAACTTTTTGAAGATATTCTAATTTTTTGACGAGCACCTGTATAGTCCGTGATCTTGACATGTCTTTTTTTTTTTTTAAATACATGCTTCCAGTGCTGTCAGCAATGTGGTAGGTAGTAGTAGTAGTGCAGATCTGGATAATGGTATGGATCAGGGTATTTGAACTTTTCACCACAACATTCTGCTTTAACTTAACCGAGTTGAACTTACTTAGCCACAATTTACAGGACTAGAGTGGATCTGGAATGAATTTTCAAATGAAAGGGGTGAGACACATTGTTAGGAGTGTTTGACCTTCACGGATGTCTACAGAAGTCATTGCTAATGCTTATTAGGTAGAAGCTCTCATGCACATTTTGATGTCATATGACCCTGCTGTTTGTCCCCCACCACTCTCTGCAGGACCGCCCAGCCATGCAGCTTTACCAACCCGGCGTGCGAAATCGCAAGGGCGTCAACTCAGCTGGCAAAGTCTACGACTGCATGCCAGCGGGCCACTCACCTGAGGGTGAGGCGGGGGGTTGCTTCGAGGTAGTCACCATGGCGGCGGTGCAGGACAAAGCCTACGACAACATCAATGATGAGCATGGGCACTTGTAAGACAGTGTCCATTATGATTCATTAAGGACGGTTTGAATTGAAAACAAATCACCATCACGTTTATTTTTTGAACTTGTACATTACATTAGATTATTTGTAATACATTCCACTATGATTGAATTGTGTAAATAAATGGCACAAGGCAGTTTCATTACAGAATAAAAATGATGGGATTTTATGTTATTCCATGATGTGTGGAATTTAATGCACTTGTTAAATCATTTCCACAAGGCTGTGATTTAAATGGGACATGCGGGGTGGTTGCACTATAATCATGATACTGATGAAGGCTGAAAAACAGGTGTGCCACCGAAGGCTGTGGGTATTCTTGTTTTAGTCTTTACTGTCTTTGTGGGGGCATTTTGGCTTTTTATCCTGTTAAGTCATTCGGAGTAAAGCATTACTACTAAGAAACCTCTTATACCTAGAGAGTGAAATATTTTTTACTGTGATGCAGATAACTGATGACTTTACTAAGAATAATGTGCTTTTAGGCAATCATGTCCATGTAAGAACATGCTGTTTTTCTCCATGCCTTACCCATATGTACTTTGCACATGAGAAAATAAATGTCTTGTGAGAGGCTAAGTTTCTGTCTGTCTGTCTATCTATTGTTGGAAATCGTTTCTTTGATTTCTGCGTGTCCAAAATAAAACTCAAAGTTGAAGTCTCGTGGAGAAGTTTTTTTGCCAGCTTTATTTTCAGAATTTCTGAAGACACTTAAGAACCTTGCTCAAACAGCATCTGGTCTAGAAGTGTGCCCCCTCTTTCCTTTCTCCTTTATTTATACAAAAACAGTTTACTCCCCCCTGTCATCTTGTTCTGTCAGCAAAGTGAAATACACTACTTGATAATCTTACTTCAGTTCCTATCTTAATCCACTCAAGATGTGGGTAAACAATTGGCCCCCGGCGCCTCCTCTCACAAGGGATTTTTATGGACCGACCTCTGATTGCATTTACAGACATCCCCTCATTTAGATTGAATCAAAAACCTTACTTCCCCAGGGAAGACAACAAAGACTATAGATTGACTAACATCTGAATGAACTGTTGGCTTATTATTACACATCTCTAACTAATATCAAAAACAATTAAAATATAAATTGAAACAGAAAAACAATGTTAATAATCTAACACTATCTATCTGAAGTTGGCAAGCTAGCTAGATGTATTTTCAACTTGATTGTTTACAAATTCTGTCTGTCTATCTATCTATCTATCTATCTATCTATCTATCTATCTATCTATCTATCTATCTATCTATCTATCTATCTATCTATCTATCTATCTATCTATCTATCTATCTATCTATCTATCTATCTATCTATCTATCTATCTATCTATCTATCTATCTATCTATCTATCTATATCTGAAGTTGGCAAGCTAGCTAGACGTATTTTCAATTTGAGTGTTTACAAATTCTGTCTGTCTATCTATCTATCTATCTATCTATCTATCTATCTATCTATCTATCTATCTATCTATCTATCTATCTATCTATCTATCTATCTATCTATCTATCTATCTATCTATCTATCTATCTATCTATCTATCTATCTATCTATATCTGAAGTTGGCAAGCTAGCTAGACGTATTTTCAATTTGAGTGTTTACAAATTCTGTCTGTCTATCTATCTATCTATCTATCTATCTATCTATCTATCTATCTATCTATCTATCTATCTATCTATCTATCTATCTATCTATCTATCTATCTATCTATCTATCTATCTATCTATCTATCTATCTATTTATCTATCTGAAGTTGGCAAGCCAGCTAGATGTATTTTCAACTTGATTGTTTACAAATTATGTTTTGTTGCCCCGGGTCACCATTTAGTCAGTATTTTACAGTCTACGGTTCTGAAAATGTATGGCTGGAACCGTACTGTCGTATCAGGCGTCTCATTTGACCAACACGTCTGACGTCATCACTTAGTTTACGTTTGCTTGCTGTAGTTCCGGGTTTGCAGAGAGAGGTAAGAGGGATAATAACAAAAAAACCACATAAATCGTGTATATTTTTCAAACGTGTAAAAGTTAATTAAAATAGTGAAATGCGCTGTATTGGTGCCACTGGCCATTAAACTCTACATTTTGTCTTTACGTGTGCATGATATTTTTGGTGACCGCATGGTCAACAAAATAAATCAAAGTTACAGAATTTTTACGTCTAACTTGCTGCACATTTCAAGTTTTCGGTTTAAGCAAAACAGGTTATTCGAATTCAGCGTCTTAATATATGCATAAAGCGCTTAATTGCTACGTTTTATACTTTAGATTTTAGAATAAGGGGATTTGGACATGTGTTTGTCCGTCGCAGCTTGTTTAACACGTCAAATTCTGGTTGAAAACCAGCACGAGTCTCAAATGAGACTTTACCATGTTTTTAAACCTGGAAACAATGAAAAATAAATGTGTATACTTCGTATACACTTGCCTATATTGTATACACCAAATTACATTTTAAACCTGATGTTTTACATCTTTTTGAAGTCAGAATATGAATGAGTAAAAATGTCTAAATTGATTACTGTAGAACTGCATTATTTCATGATGCTTCATGCATTGACATGTCTTGTTCGTCGCCTCCTTGTACTAAGGCAGCTAGGTGAGTGACCATTGACCACCATGGTGCTGAACCCCGTCATCTCCAAACTAGTTGGTAAACTGGTTGTGTTGGCGAGCGCGTCCCCGAGGCGACTGGAGATTCTTCGCAATGCTGTAAGAGTCTAGATGAACATTGTGACAAAAACCTGCGTTGTGTCTTCTCATGTCCTATCTACTGCCTCACGTTAGGGGCTGCGCTTTGAGGTGGTCCCATCCTGGTTTAAAGAAACTCTTGACAAGCGACTTTTCAAAACACCTCAACAGTATGCTGTGGAGACTGCCAAGCAGAAGGCACTAGAGGTGGCGAGGAGGATGCCCTGTGTGAGTTCACGCGTTATAATGCATTTCCTTATAACAACTACAAAGAGTACCTTAAATCGATTAGGGATACATTTATTCTGTGGCAACTGGCAAGCCTTTATTTGTACACGTGTACATGTGTAATACTGTGGAACCCGTTAGAAAGCAACACTAATGGGATTTTTTTTTTTTACTTCCATTTTGTGTCTTTAAGAATCACCTTAAAACTCCTGACATAGTGATTGGAGCTGACACTATCGTGGTAAGCACATTATTTCATAGTCAGTCCTACTTTACTGCATATTATTTGTAAAAACAGGTGTGAGCAGAACAATAATTGTCTGCTTCTCAAAGAATGTTGGTATTTAAAATATACTTCCGCAGTCTGTAGATGGCATGATTCTGGAGAAGCCACGTGACAAGCAAGATGCATACAGAATGCTCTCAAGGTCAAATTGATTTTCTATCTTCAATAGATTGATAGATTAACATATTGTTTATAATTCTCTCCTGTTTTATTGCTTTAGTTTGAGTGGTAAAGAGCACAGTGTCTTCACGGGCGTTGCTGTCGTGCTTTTGCATGAGAAACCAGGTAAGTGGTGTTCAATGAGGCAACAGGGCACATGATTTGTGCATGTAATCCAGTTAAACTGTAATGATAATAATAATGACACAAATTCACCTGGGCCTGCTGCTATTGTTAACCTGGCTGTAACCTGTAGGGAAGGGGGCTTTCTCTGTAAAACTAATTTAACAAAAGTTATTTCCTTTTTTTAATTGGCTATTTTGACCACAGCAAAATGGAAACTCAAACAATGTTTACAGCCAGCAAGCTAAAAACATGAATGGATCCATAATTCTCCAGAGAATGTCGCACCAGCCAACAAATGCATCATGAAGAAGAAAAAGCATAAGTTGCTCCAGATTTTAAATCACATGTATTTTTCGTTCTCCAGTCATGGGTGCATCATTCTGAGCACGCACTGCTTTGCTCCGAGCGTTTGGAAACTCAGAACGTTGCTCAAATGTGCCGTTGGGTTATTCAGGGTGCCCTAAAAAAGGAGTGCCAGTGTCCAGTGCATGGGATGCCGATTGCTTTATAATATAGACTTCGAAGGAGAGTGCGCTTTGCCTCTCTGAACACACTCTTAAAGTGGTGTTAGGACGTCCGTGTGTATTTCCGAATACACCCAATGTTGACGGCAGCAAATGAGGACGAAACTTCCGCTTCTAACTATGGAACATTTCATTTTTAGTTTAAAAATGGCCTACTTTAACGAGAATTCCGCATTACATTGTGGCCAAAGGAAGTCCCGCCTGAATGAATATAAATCGTAGAACCAGCCAAACTATTAAAAGTGTGACTTAGTCCAAAAAAAAAAAAGTATCCCTCACCTCATATCCCAAGTTGTTTAAAACAAGACTGGCTAGAATGCTGATATCGCTGCCGTTGGGCCAAAACCTTACAATTTGCCAAATTTCATATCCCCCCCCCAAAATAAATAAATACTTTTGGTTAGTCCACGCGTGTGGGTGTAATTTTTTACGAATTATTGAGCAATCTAAAGTGCGGAAAGTGGCTCACTCTCTTTGATGATACAAACATGCCCTTTATGGAGTCTCCTGAAAAGTGATGATTTTGGAGGACCAAGGTTTTGGCCCGACGCCAGCGATCTACTATATGGGCTTTTCATAATATGAGTATTTTATATGTAGTTTAAAAGTGTATTCTTTAATACCCATTTCCTTTGCAATGCATACTAATCCTCTTATCATCTTTTCTGATGCGAGATGATGAGGATTACCAGATAGTTGACTTCTATGAAGAAACCAAGGTGAAGTTCGCCGACCTCTCCGAGGACCTTCTGTGGGAGTACATTGACAGCGGTGAACCCATGTGAGTGTGATCATGTAAACATGTCAAATGGACTTTGGACTTTGATGTTGCTCTTTTTAGCTGCTTTAACTTTCATCCTGCTGACTTATTTTACATACAAACCATGCCTGCCAAGAAGAGCCCGTTGCGACCTCATGGAGAACTGGTTTATATTTTTGACAAGTGAAGAAGACAAGATTTTATAGTTTAGAAACTTTTATTATCTTTAAAAAAAAACATACATTTCCAAAGAAACAATTATTTGTTAATTGTGTGGCCTTCATACTACGGACATATTTTACAAGCAAATCATGCTAAGCATAGTATCATAAATTGATTTCTTTTAGTATATTGACAGCAAAATGTTTGTGCGTGTGTGTGTCACCGTGCTAGGGACAAGGCAGGCGGCTATGGCATCCAGGCGCTCGGTGGGATGCTGGTGGAGTACGTTCACGGAGACTTTCTCAACGTGGTGGGTTTCCCCCTCAACCACTTCTGTAAGCAGTTGGACCAGATTTACAACCGACAAGCCAGTTGCCACGGCGACGCTGCCCCAAATCTACCTACCCCTTCATCCACGCACACGGTACTTCCTGTACAGCAGGTTAGCTTTTACAACGCAATTCACCACAATATGTTTATTAAAAAAGTGATCCTCTTAAAGGTGGTCAACAGCTCACCTGGACACTCCGAGGAAATACAACCAGTGACTGCCAGCAGGGACAAATGTGAGGACAGTGAAGAAGCCAGAGAGGACCTACAGAAAATCATTCAGCTGATGGACGGATTCAAAGCCTCCAAGGTGAGAGGGGATCAATACTTTTAAAGTGTTTTGTGCACAGTTAACTTTTGCCAAAAGCAGTAACTAAGTCAAACGACTGTAATATAATTGTACAGCGGCGATAAGGTCTGTCAATCCATCAATGACAAACACCCCTTTTGTTGCCAATTAACGAATGACTTTGAAAAATTGACTGACTAAGCATTGCCGGAAATGTTTTTTCGTCCGTCAGTGTAATCATCATGCCCGGTTATGCTAACTTCCTCGCACACCATTTTCCAAGCCTTCTCTCTTCTGGCTCTGTCCCAATACTGATAGCTGGCCATGTTGTACAGCTTGGGGGACTACAGACCATGATGATAATGTTGTAAATTCCTTGTTATTGCTACGTTTATACAAGCGTTACTTAAGTTCAAGCTCAGTTCATTTATTTTACATCAGGCATGCTAAGGGGTCCTTCGGTGTGGCATTTTACATCAGGCAGATTGATGAACAGCTAAGAGTTCTAAAAGAGGGAAGTTAGATTACGACTTGTACACTTTCTATACTGCAGCTTCCTGATTCATTTGTTAAACAATTTTTCTATGCCTGTATTAAACTGTGGCCAGGGCGCACACACTAGGAGTAGCCCAATGCCCATTGAATTGAAGCAAAATATAAAACATTATCTTATATGCTTTACAGCGCTGAATAAGAAATAGAATAATAAAATAAATATATTAAGTCTTAAATTGTGGTATTTGTTTTTGTCCGAAAACAACTTTTCCAGGCATTGTTTACTGCTTCCAAGTTGGGCGTTTTTGACTTGCTCCAGCGCAGACCGGCGTTGGGTGCAGCACAGGTGGCCCTCGAGCTGAAAACCTCCCTCAAGGGAACGGAATGTCTGCTGGAGGCATGCCTCTCACTAAAACTTTTAAAGCGCACAAGTTAGTCAACATTTTTCTCTTCTTATCACTAGGGATGCACCGAAATGATTTTTTTGGGGCAGAAGCCGAACATTTTAAATGAAAAATGCTTGGCCAAAAACCGAAACGCAGAATAAAATGTGTAAATTTTTACTATTATTGCATTTATTATAATTAATTAAAATTATGATATTATTATAAAATGTGTATTTAGCACTGGCATTTTAACAAAGCACAATATAAATTGAAATGTGCCCACACCGCAGACATGTTGGCTAATGGTCCATTAAACACCAAACGAGGGTTGAGCATTTTCTGGCAATGTAGTTCGTACAGGCGGGCACGGATGCATGCGGCGAGATAAGGTGCGGCGCACATTCACATTTTCACCAAAGTTTAAAAATAAATAAATACATTTGTTCGCACCAGCTAATCGCTTTCGGGAACGGACTGCAATGTCACACACAGCGTCCTGTACAGGTCTGTCGCCACCCGGAGATAGCGTTAAGTGTTTCCGTGTTTAAAACTGTTGATCATGTAAGCGTTAAAAGGAAGGTCGTGGAATGATGACGTGAGAGCGGGGCGACGGGGGGAAGGAGAACAGTTTTGCAGTTTCTTTTAACGCTTACAATAGCAATAGTGCTAGCATTAGCTAATGTATTTAGCCACCGGGATGCCGGTGTAAAAGTAGAAGCGTTCGGGGGGCTCTTATATATAAACTCACACCTGCGTTCGCTGTTTAATTCAAACAGACGCTTGCTTGCAGCGGTTTTTTTTTTTGCTTGCGTCACCACAACATCCTATTTCGGCCATATTCTTTCGGCTTTAATTTTATTTCGGCCGAATGCCAAAAATTGCAAAAATAGCCATTTTCGGTGGCCGAATATTCGGTGCATCACTACTTATAACCTCTTTCATGGAAATATAACAACTGTGAACAACTTTTTTTTTGGTATCTCATATTTTCTGAAAGTGTTGATAACTTATACTGCAATCTACATCAGCTTTTCGCAACTTTGCATCTTTTTTTCCAAGGAATAATTAGAAGGGCAACAATTGGTTATTAAAGTACTCCATACAATATTGCCACAAAACCCTAATCCCTCTCCTTTTTTTTTTTTTTTTAAACTTCCAGACTGTAAGACACCGGCATACGAGAACACAGAGCTGTCCAAACGCTTCCTGCTGTCTGATGCACCATGTTCGCTGCTGGACTACTTGGCGTACTGCGACGACGCCGTGTGGCCGCTTTTCAGCCAGCTGGAGAGCGCCGTGCAGGAGGGCGTCCACCAGCACCACAGGGTCTTTTGCAACAAGTCTGGTGACTTGTTCCAGGTGAATATTCCAAATGAAGTCAAATTCCATTAGTTGTACACTTGAAATCCTAATACCAAATTGCTCACAAAGGACACACTGTACAGCAATCAGGAAGTGAAGGTGAAGTTCATGAAGGCCATGCACAATATCGAAAAAGTGACCGGTAAAACGGTGGCAACAGCCTTTGACTTGTCTGCCTTCAAGAGTGCATGTGACCTCGGAGGTGAGAATGTGTACAGCTTCTTGTACTCAAATAGAGAAGGAGGCTGATGTGTTAAATATATAATTGTATAGAATCAAAGTATAAATACTTAATTTTGCAGGGAAAAGCCCACCATTGTACACATTTACAAATGAATTATTTACACAGTGTTTTATCAACAAGAACCCTAAGAGTTCCTGAATGTGCTGAATATTTTGTCTTTTTGTGAAGGTTCTACAGGTACAATGGCACTGGAATTTGCCCGAGCTTACCCGGGGATGTCTGTGACAGTGTTCGACTTAGCGACCGTTGTGGAAATGAGTCCGCTTTTCCTGCCTCCCGGCACTCAAGACAAAGTCATGTTTGTCGCAGGTATTGTTATTATAACGTTGATGAAACAAACCACTATCTAAAATAAGAATCTGCGCTTGTGAAATGAACAGGAGACTTCTTCAAAGATGCCTTACCCAAAGCAGACTTGTACATCCTCTCAAGAATTCTCCATGACTGGTCCGAAGAGAAGGTGGATTTGTTGCTCGGCAGAATCGCAGAAGCATGCACGGCAGGTACAGTTCACTCATTATATTGTACATTTATTATTCATTTAAGCATTCAAATTAATTTCAAATTCATTGTTTTTCGATTGCTATCTATTCCGATTGTTGTTGCTTATTTGATATTGTTTAAAGGTTAAAGGATGACAGAAATCAGAATATTGACTTTTGAGAGGCGGAGAATTTTAAGCTAAACCGTGGCTCAAAACGATGAATCAATTATCAAAATAGTTGTCGATTGATATGATGATCAATTCATTAATTAATTTTGACACCTCTAAAGGCATCTTTATTCCCACTGAAACACATAGTTATCATTAGTGATGCACCGAAAGTTTGGTGACAAAAATATTTTGGCTGAAATTCGCTCAAAAGACTTTTGTGACCGAAACAGCACGGCAAAAACAAGATGTTGTGATAGGCAAGCATAAGTCGACCACCTGGTGAAGTTACTGCTGTATTTGTAGGACTTTTTGCTTAGACTGGCTGGTTGCACATATTTATCACTTTGAAAGCATTTTTCTTTTTGGTTTCTACTCTTCTACCGCCATTGATGTTGAACAATTGTGAATTTTGATGACATATACTGTATGTCGGATGTGCTTGCCCCGAGCATCCAGACTGTAGTGGTATCGGATAAATATACTACGTGTACATACAGTAAATTAAAGTGCAGAACATGCCCCAGCCATTTTTCTGATTCGGCCTTGGTTTCCTTATTTTCCGTTCAGCCAAGAATTTCTGTGCATCCCTAGTTAACAGATTACTTAGAATCCTAAAAATCAGCTATGGTGGATGTAAGGACTGTCTAAAAATGCACATCCGCTCGTGCTGTCAGGTTGCGGCCTGCTGCTGTGTGATATCTTCCTGGACGAAGGTAGAACAGGGCCAAGTCGCGGGCTGCTCCAGGCCCTCAGCATGAGCGAAGGCAAACAGAGGAGCGCTGACGAATACGCTCTGCTTTTGAAGAGCCACAACTTTGTCGCCACCGGTATCAAACTGACGGAAAACCTGCTGGATGCAATGCTCTGCATCAAAGTCTGACCCCGCTTCAACAACCCTGCAGGTCCGCCAAACTTAACTATGGCCACATCTGATCCGTTAATTATGGTTTTGTAATGTATCTTTTGTGATTGATTGATTTATTTTACTAACACTTAGAAGAGGCCTAATTCTGGTCTGAGAATATTACATTGGATGTGTTGTGCAATCACATTTTTGAATCATTGTAGTGTAAATCTAGCTTTAAAAAAACAAAACTGTTACTGTATTGTGCCTCTTTGGGACTATGCATCACGTAAATATTTTGAATAGATGTTTCAATTCTAACACTTATGCAGGCTGTTGTCATTGCCGAGGTCAAGCTGGACGGGGCGGTCTGCCCACTCAACCCTGCAGAATCTGAACATGCCCGGAGAGGACGCAGCGGCAGTGTGCTGACTTGCTGAGTAAACATGGCTTCGGAAACACACATGCGGTTCACACTGGAAACTTTCTTGATGCTTTAATCACCATTAAAATGAGACAAAAATGCGTGTTTCATACTTGGTGAGAGATAACAATGCAACCCATCAATATGGATGGGATTTTCTCATGCATTCAAATATGATGAAATCACAGTTACATCAGTTTAAAAAAAACAAAAACGTTTTAAGCCATCTTGAAAATCTCCACGGAGTTGACACACCCTCAACCAAGATTTGGTCAAGATGGAACATTTACTGATGTAGTATTTCCTCGGTTGAAATAAAAGTATTCAATATTTTGTAGACTGTCCAATGCCCTAGATATTTTTCATTTCTTTCTAAACTAGCATTTACATGATCATCTGCTATTATACAAAATTATACATTACATACATTATACAAAATGTTGCTTATTTGGTAGAGGCCATTTTAAAAACTAAAAGGCCTGTTGGAAAAAAAAGAAGAAGAAAAAGATGGTGCCTATTACTCACCCAAGGCAATAAGATTATATATATTTTTTGGTGGGGTAGGTAAAGAGTGAAACATTATGGCACAACCACAAACCCTACCAAGGCATGGCCGATACTGTACATGCTTTGTGATGGCCAAGCTTTGACCCTGCATTCCTAATTTATGCTCATCTTACTTTTGGCTCTTTTCTTGACAGTCATTGACTACACCCTGGACTGTTAACAGTTAGTCGCAAACAATCACTAAACAGCGCATTGTGAAGTAATCGATCCCATGCCAGCTGCACGAAGGTTAGTTGTGTGTGAATGAAAATGCTGATATTGGGCTTCCACGACAGGAAAACAGGCCTGTTGTCGCTCGAGCTCAACCTCGAAGGTCTCCATATTTGTGTACAACTACCAACATGTCATGTACAGTACATCCAAGCTCTCTAACGAAAAACATTGAAGTCAATTCGAGTTAGCACTGACCAAAGGCTTGGTGGTATTCAAATAAATAGCTAAAACTTCCCACAGTAATCTTGTGTAAAGCGATCTGGCGACATTCAACGCGGGCTGTACTGTACTTGTCGGTCTGTCTGTTGTTTTGTCCAAATGGAGTCCTGACAAGCGGCACCTGCAAGTCATCACCATTCCTCGGTTTCGTGCTTTGATATCACAGCCACTCATTTGAGGCCTTTTGCCGTTGCTTCGTTGCAATTGTGCCAAAAAACGCTCCCAGATGTTCCCAGACTTGACATTTTGGAGTGTTTGTGTTTGCCGCTCGTGTGACAGCCAGTAAAAACATCCACAGTGTAGTTAAGTGACACTTAACAAAAGCTGTTGCACAAGTTTGGGCGAAGTGAGACAATTGTTTGGAACGCTTCAGTAAATGTGACTCCAAGTGTGAACCGTAGGGGGAAACATTGGCCAACAGTGGCATTTTAGTTACTCCATGTGGAATGATTCACGCGAGTGACCAACAGGGGGCATCATTGCCTAACAGTACTATCCAAGATAGAGCAGTACAGTGACTCGCCACCTTTGCTGGTAAGTTGTTGTTTTTTCCGCTGAAAACACTGTTATCACTAGTGTGTGTGTTTACGCTAGGATCCCTATATGGAGGAATGAGAGCCTCGCAAAGAGCAAACTTATATCACAATATTGTGGTACATTTACATTTGTAATTCACAGCATTTTTATTTCCTGATGGGCTTTACTTTCACTTAATTGTTGATGGATCTGACGACAAGATGCAGACAAATGTTTGAGTAGCACCTGGAGATATACCTAATTTAAAAAAAGTAATTTTCTTAGCAATGGAATGTATGTACAGTACATGTAGCGCTTATTCCAGAGATATTTTTTATATATATTTATTTATATATATAAATGGTGGCATTTTCGCCGTAAAGGCAGAAAATAACGTGAAAACGCGGTGGAGAAATATGTACAAGTCTTTCAAGTTAGATGGCCTTCATGGTGAGTGGCAACGTAAGATGGCCTTATTTGGCTTCACTTCTAACAACAATGAGTAAGTGGCATTGACAGGTGCTCGTGGTTAGCACACTTTGTCGCCTCACAGTTCTAATGTTGGAGGATTGAAATCTTGGCTCTGGCCTGTGTGGTAGCTGACTTGCGTTCTTTTATGGGCTTTCTCCTGGTATTCAGTCTTCCTCCCACATCCTGTTAATCATGTTAAGTGAATAAGTTGTCTTGGGTGCGAATTTGAGTGTGAATGATTAGCTTATAGTATCTGTTATTTGTTTCCGCTGATTGATCTAGGATAGGCTCGAGCTCCCAAGTGACCCCGAACGTATAATTGGTAGCCTAACAGCAAATGGTTGAATGATTAAAATGTTTTGGTTACACTACAAATATTGAATGCAGGCTTGTGAGATGCAATTTCAGAGAAGCACTGGCCCAAAAGTTGTCCTTCAGAGTTCAAAATCCGTTTGAATGGTATTTTCACTACGCACGTCATGGCATCGGCACAACTGCTGATTTATGTGCTGTTAAATTGTGCTAGTTTTTGTATAGTAATGATGGCTTCCATAGTATTTGCGATGTGATAATGGTGGTATTTGAAGGTGGATTAAGTTCCTGCTTGAAGGCCAACAAATTCAACACCCAAGTTTTGCAGGATTGGAGCATTATTGACTACTGTATTTTGAAATGCAACTAAAAAGTGTGCCCACCAGGAGGCAACATTGGCTAACAAAAATCACGCTTTGAGGTTGTTCAAGTGGTAAGAGGTCAATGACAAACACATTCAGGGAAAATTCTGCACATATTTTAGTAATGTTAACAAATAAGACCAAATGTGACTGCATCACACACTCAAAAAATGATGTGCACAATATAACCTTCAACTTTTTTTTTTTTTAATTATATTTTATTTTATTTTCAGTTGTGGGTACTTTTGGACACCTGTTTCAAAATGGTTGTTCATCAAAGTGTTTGGCCCATGTCTCATATCAGCAAATGTGTAAATTGTTCAAAGTGAGTTGTGCAACATTGATTTGTTTCAAGACAAAGAGGAAAAAATAACCTCAAGGCATGTAGCGCTTAGAAATAACAATGCAGCCCTTCTCTGCTCTGTGCTGTTTGTTTGGCTTGACATCAGCTAGAAAACATCGTGGGGCTCTAATGAGAATGAGGAGAATGATTTATTTCTTTTTTCTCTCTCTATTGTTTTAGGATGAGTGAGGATAGGATGGTCCTTTGTTTCAAGTGTGTATGCAAAGCTAAGAGATAAGCAATACATTAGTAGTAGGCCCTGCAGTATAGATTGCGGTGGTCATACATGGGACAAAGACGCTCCATTTGTGTGACGTAGGAGGCGTCAAGTGGTTGCAGACGGGACTTTGATCCGACCCACCAACGACTCTTTGTTGTTATTTTTGGGATTTCTCCTGGGTGCCGCGTAAAAGAGCAGCCGACAAGGCATTTCAGCAAACTTCCACGCTTCCACATGCACATGCTAACGTGCACCTTTACATGTACAATAACATGCTTGCTCTTATGTCAATCAACTGGATTTATGGCTTGATGAAGCCTTTTATTGTCATGGATTAGGACACAAATCAGAATGATGCAATGTGTCTGGATTTCCTTTGTCCATATATTGGAATTTTAGTCACAAACTAGACGTGCGCAATTTGTGGAGAAATTGCGTGGGAATGCTGAAAGCTGATATTTGAATGCATGTGGAATGTTATGGAATGCTCTCAATGAAAATATGCCATGATATTGTAAAAAATATAACAATAATGAAAAATGACATTGAATATAATGGATGCTAAATAAATGGACAATGATTATTATATGAAATTGAAGTTGGACTAAAATCTGCTCCAACCGGGATATGAACTCTGGTCTCCCATGTACTAGTCATTTGCTTTAATCACAGGGCTTGGTTCATTGGCTTGTAAAAAAAACCTGTGGCATGGTATGTTATTGTATTAAATAACGCAGTATAATACTAAAAGCTGTCATTGGTTTTGCTGAATGTCATGTTGAATGAGATAATTTTGTCATTGAAAATATGCTATAAAAAAAAAGAAAAAAGAAGTGAAATACCATTATTATTAGTAGTAGTAGTATGTGGAACAAGGAAAATATTAATAATATAAATATTAGCCCAGTTGGCGTGAATTTTTGGAGCATGTTGAAGTTGGAACAGTGTAAATCGGATGTATATTATGTTGGAGTTGAATAAGGGGAAAAAAATTGAGGAGATGAAAAAACGGAATAACACGTGTGAAATGCTGTGTTTCGTGGTGTGCCCTGAGAATTTTTCGAATATAAAATATTTTACTTGGATCAATAAAGGTTGGGAAACAGTACAGTACCAGATTTATGAATGATGTGTGCATGTTAAAACAACTGTAAATGTGAACAATACAAATACACCTCTTTAAAAATGCATGAGTATGCATAAAGAAAAGTGTAAAACAAAAGCCATATATTGTTTTATAAATGTACATCTTTAAAAGTGAGATGAACACGTATCAGATTCCTGAATGTGCAAATTGCTATTTTTTGTGTATGCGTCAAAATCCTCCATGTTGATGGCGTCGCTATACGAAATGGAAAGAAACGTTAGCTGTTTGATATCGCACTCCAAAAGTAATAATGACCTTTTACCTTTTGCAAGATGCAAAACAAATGTTTAGCCCGGCGACAGTTTGCGTCGCTAAGATATTTAAGGGGTTGACACGCGTGTAGCGTCTCGTCGTGTGTTCGTCTCGACTCCGAAACGTCACATCAGACGCGGCGGCTGTTGCAAACATGGCGGCGACGCTCCTCTCACAGCGCGACGCTGACCTTTCCTCTTAACCCGCGCCTGGCTGCGGCTCACGACAACAATCAAACTAGCGCTGCTAGCTAGCATCTGACGTATAAATGATATGCATCTCCCGCTGCTCCCATGGCAACCGCCTTGACTTTATTGTTGGCTGGCTTTGATCCCGCTACGCTTTGATTCATTTCTCCTTTCAGCCTTTTAGCTAAACATATCATGTGAATTTGGAGCTTTGTTCCTGACAGGCCCCCGTCTTCCTTTCTGCTCGCTCCCGACGCCTCCCCAGAGGAGTGGCGGAGGAGGAGAGGAATTCCGCCGGATTCAAAGACTTGTCTTGACTTCTCTTCTCTCCCCGGGCCTTGCCTTCCCTTGCTGACCTAATCCCCGACCCCCTTGGTACGTTTACATGTGGTTTAGTTTGACTAAGGCACAAGTTACACTGTAGGACTTAATTTGCATTATGATGCATTATGACGCATTCACTTATTTATCAAGCCCCAATTGTTCGCTGAATGACTCACCAATTTGCTATTTTAGTGTCAAAGCAATAAAAGTGTCTGAACTATGTTGAAGTAATTTGAGGAGCTTTATACATATAAAAATACTGCTTTGTCATCACCTTGTGGCATATTAAAGGCAATTATAGTCCTTTTTTAGCTGTGAATGGCTTATACTTGTTGTTGTTAATACCAGTGACTGGCTGGCCTCTGGGGCAGCATGTTGAGCTAGTGGTTAGCATATTTGCCTCACAGCTAAGAGGTTCTGCGCTCAAATCTTGACTCAGGCCTTCCTGCGAGGGGATGACCTGTTCTCGCTGTACTTGTGTGTTTGTTCTGAGGACTACGGTTTTCTCCAAATTCCAAAAATACGCATGTTACATTGCTACAACTAATCCACGAAGGACCCCCATCTGTCTCTAAACGTCAACTGGAATAGGGTCTAGGTCACCCGCAACTCTGAGGACGAGCACTGTAGTAAATGGATGAAGGGACTCTGAGGCTCAAATTACTGTAGCCTGCTTTTAACTAGCAAAATTACAAAGCTGCACCACAAATAATTAGTAGCCCCCAAAATATTTAAATGAGCTTATTTAAAGTCTGGTGTAATATGGGTTAAAGACTTTATAGCTTCTTTACTACATTTGCCAAATTGGGTGACTCACCCAACCTATGATGAGGCAGTGAAATTGCAAAGTATATTTACTATATTCTGGCATATTTATTGAGGCAATTCTATATTTGTCCATTACATTTTTCTGTATTTTACAAAGTGTTGACACCTTCCATTTGTGTGTGGTAGCGCTCCGTCATCTTAGTATTGTGGTTTCTTGCCCAGTGGGTCAGTGGGCGTGTGCGCATTGTGGCAACATCAATCTTTTTATGTTGTCACATTGCGGTGACTAGCCTTTAGTGAAGTCTAGGCCTCGGTTAGGTGAAAATATTGTATATAAAGTGGTAGTTCTGGTCGTAGTGAGGGCAAGCAAGTGTGCAGGAAATGAACGTTAAAGTCAATCATGACAGAAACAAGACCACATTTCCCCATAAATGTCAAAATTAAAGACATGGCTACGTGTTTGAAAGCTGGTGATTAGAACAGGCCTTGACTTTTATTGTTTGACACTTATTTTAACTGCGTGCTCGCCTACCAGCAATACTTTAATAGTTGGCTGCAGAAGCAATTGCCACTTTTCATTATCTTAGGCCTACCTTCTTGGCTTTCCACATCAAAATTGGAATTTAAATCTTGGCACAGGGAGACAAATTTGATCAGAGGACACCAAAAAAATGGAGTGATTCAGCAAAGCGGAGACTGTGGAGCAGCAACATGATAAGCTAACGTTAGAGAAGAAGGGCCCTGCAATTCCAGACTTAAGCACAAACAGGAGAATAGGTTCCTTAATGCACATGTTACCTAACATTAACGTAACCAAACTCAAAATTGAAGACGCACTCTTTAGGGACTTCTGTGAAAATTCACGGTGAGTGATGCTACCATGTAGCCACCTAGCATGTACACGACTTGCATGATAGGCAGAGATTGACATCTCATTCTGATGAAAGATACGTGCTGTTTTTGGTTGTTAAAAAACATGATCATGGCGAACAATGAATTGTTGATGTATAATCAAAAACGGATTCTAAGACCAATCCAGTTTGTGTTGTTTGCTCACTTGATGCAACAAATCAAATGACTTCACCTGTCATTCAGCTTTGATGATGGAATATTTTAATTTATCTCCACAATTTGCATCTATCTGATTGTTTTTTTTCCCCCCGTCCTTGATCAAAGACAGTCTTGCGCATCCACAAAAAAATCACTTTCACAATCTAATGACTTCCAATACAAATACCATACCCCAAATATTCACTTCTGATTGACACTGTCAGATTATGAATTCAACCGTGTCTTTATGATTGCATTGACCTATTAGGCTGATACCCAGAACTCCTCCTTCAGTGGAACAATTTATTTGCTGTAGTGTGATATTTGACCAACGGAGGGCAGTATGACTGCTGGCAAAAAGCCCCTTTCAATACATTTATACACAGGATTTTTCCCCCCCCACGTTTCTCAAATATATAAAACGTTCTGATACCCTTTCAATTAATAGAAATAATGTATGGAAATATTAATCAAAACATTTTTGTGAATTTCTACTGTGCAATAATGTATGGAAATATTAATCAAAATTTTTTTGTGAATTTCTACTGTGCATATTTTTACACTGAAATTCTTCTGATATGCTGAATGCTGTTCATACTTTATAGTCAGTGTCAGATTAGAGCATGCAATTAAAAGTGCAAAGACATTCTTTGGGCAGTGCATTTCATCTAAAACACAAAAAAAATAATTTCAAAAGCTTCAATAAAAATAAATAAATAATCCAAAACAGAGACAAGAATGAAAAAGGTCAATGAAATGCATTTAATTCCAAATATTCTGATTTATTCTTCAAACACAAAGACAGTGTTTTCCCCCTATGTATTTCAGATTAAAAAACAAAAAAAGACTAAGATGCTGTCAGTGTCAATTGAAAAGTGCATATAGTATATCATAACTTTACGTTGTTGTTGTTTTTTTACAAGCTTTTAATCAAAAAGAAAATAATTAAAAAAAATCACAATATTTGAAGTTATATGCTTTTCATTGGACATATTTGTTTCATCACATATTTTTCAAGTTGAATGTTTTTCACAAAAACAATGCAAATGCAAATTAAGGACAGTTTGTATGACATTTAGTGAGCATTATGACACATTATTATATTTTTTTCTTGCATATTATATATTTTCTTATAAAATATATTTCTTATATATTTGAGTGCAGATCCAGATGAAAGTGGTGCCCTTTTTTTTTTCCTATTAAAAAAAAAAGTATTACATTTTGGTCATTTTTATGTAATTTCCCAGTGAATCTTGTTGAAGGCAATTCAGACACACACAGTGTTTCCTTACTTTGTTTCCAGTAAAATAACATATTTGGCCTTTCCCTCTCACGGAACAACACAACCACTACTATGCATTTGTGAGCTGAGCAAACAGCTGCCTGATGAATAAGTTAGGTCGTCTAAATATGGCTGCAAGTCATGTATCTTTAAAAAGTATTTAATAATGGTAATCAAGATAATCAACAGCGTAGCAATTACATCTTTACACTTTCCCTTTTTAATTATGGATCATGAGGAAAGGCTGCGGTGGCGGTCTCAGGTGGATTGTTCGTCTTAAGTGTTTACGAACTCAAAAGCGGAGCGACTACTCACAAAATAGCAACGTTGGCGGAGTTGCTATGATTTATTTATTGATGCGTGTTAGTAGGGGAAGACCCGCTGTATCGTTCATTATCATAAAGGCCTCCGGTCATGCGTGCAAAACCGCCATCTCGCGCACACAAGTCGAGAAATAGCATTCCGCGCTAGGAATCCGACGTCACTTTCCCCCAAGCTACTGCCGTTAAACGTAAGATGTAAGTTGTTTTCCTTCCTCCGCTCTGGGTTTATTTTAAATATGTCAAATCTTTGCCAGCGTGCTGCAGGAGGAAGAGGCGGAACCCATGCTCAGTGCACCTGCTCTCACATCCTCTCCAAAGCTTGCGAGTGAGTTCCCGACACGGGCGATGTGCTGTCGCGAGCTCACGAACGGGTGAAAACTCAAAATGAACCCTGCAGAGGCCTTTCCTTGCTCTGTTCAATTATTTAGACTCAAAAGAAGATGAGGAGGAGAGAGCGGCGGTTTTGAGTGAATCACATATTTATCCAGCTTCATCTTTGCCAAATAGCCGCCAAATGGAAACAAATACCTTCAATGGAACACTCATGTTTGCTTTGAGCCGCACAGTTCATTTTGGGAAAGTAGGCGAAGAGTGCGATATCTCTACTGATTACTCCAGCTTCCTCCCTCATTCCTTAAACATGCACGTTAGGTTCATTTAAGACAAAATTTTCCGTAGGTGCGAAAGTGAGTGTGAATGGCTGGCGACTTAGCCATGGTGTAACCTGCCTTACGCCCAAAGTCAGCTGACATATGTTCCAGCTAATAGAAAATGCGATCGATGGATGCAAACTGACGTGTAGTATGAGGTGTGATCGATGCAACGGACCAACATCTGCTATGAAATGTAATGACTGACATATGGACTGACCAATGAACAGTAAATCCATACATTTGCTATACACGCCATCCTCATTAGGGTGACGGGTGGGCTTGAGTCTATGCCAGCTGACTTTGAGCCAGAGTGCGAAGTTGGTGCTTTGTGTGATGCCGTGTAACCTGCCGGTTACTAGTGTTACATATTATGATTGACATGTAGAGTTACCCATGTAGCATGAGTGACACCGGCGATTCACTGATGTCGTGTAATTGGTTCAATGGTGGAAAGTAACAAGTATAAATACTTTGTTACTGTATTGATGTAGATTTTGCAGTTATCTCTACTTGAGAATTTATTTCTAGCGACTTTATTCACTTTTACTCCCTAAATTTGAAGACCGTACCTCTACTTTCTTCTCCTTTTTTTGACAAAATGGGCTTGTAAGAGGGATCGCAGTGGTCCACTTTTTAGTTTTATTCCACGATTATTATTTGTTGTGTTGGCATGAACAAACCATCAATATTTTTAGAGATGAGCGACGCGTTTTGAGAAACTCTGTGCCTGCCACACCGTCATCCTCTCCGTTGACTGAGTATTGATGAGTGTCCAATTGGGGAAAGTCTGTCTGCACCCCCAAGCCCATGGAAACGGTTCCATGTAGTTTCTGGTTGGGAATTCTACTCATTCCTCTACTTTTTTCTTAGTTTTTCCCAATACTGGAATCGCTGTTAGTTTTTTCACTCTTGGTAGAACTACATGATATAAATATGAGTCAACCACAGTTAACTCATTCACTGCCATTGACGGCTATACACGTCAACAATTCATTGTAACTATTAGTTTAATTTTTTTTTTCCACTTTTAACAAGAGTATGAAAACCTATAATTTTTTTTATTGCACATTTAAAACGGATATGAAATTTGTGATTAATCGCGAGTTAACTAGTGAAGTCATGCGATTAATTACGCTTAAAAAAAATGTAATTGCCTGACGCCCCGGATTTTTTATCTTTTCTTTAAAAATAAATAAATCATTCACTGACATTGACGGCTATAAACATAAAAAATTCATTTGAACTATTTATTTTAGTTTAACATTCCCCCCCACACACTTTTGTTAACAAGAGTATGGAAACCTAGAATTTTTGTATTGTACATTTAGAACAGATATAAAATGTGTGATTAATCGTGTGTTAACTAGTCATGCGATTAATTAGAATTAAAAATTTTAATCGCCTCTTGCCCCTAATTTTTTAATAATCTTTTTTTTTTTTTAAATACATTTATGGCAGTGAATGAGTTAATCAATCAAACTTTATTTTATATAGCACCTTTCATACATAAAAATGCAACTCGAGGTTCTAAACAATTTAAACATCCTTAATGCAATAAAAATACCCCCCCCCCCAAAAAAAAGAAGAAAAAAAACTGGTGGGGCACAGAGAAACGTTGTGAGGAAAGGCACCCAGGACACAGTTAAGATCTTGTTTTATTGAGATCTTGGTGGGGAAAAAAACAGATAGCAGAAACATGTAGGAACATTCAAATATGCAGTATATTCTCTATCCATGGATTTTAGAGAATTTCTTGACGTTGGCTACAAGAAGGATTTGCGAATGCATTGTCTTGTGACAGCCTAAAAAAGAAAAATCACACTTTTATTACTATTAGCAAATTTAGCCATTTTTAATGTTGTGCTCATTCAGTACATGTTCAATCCTGACTGTCATGTTAAAATTTAGCTTAGCAAAGCTGTGTCGGGTGTTTTTATTATTTCCTCTTCGTAAGAACAAGCGTGTATAATAATTGACATGTAGATGGAACAATGTAGAGTTACTGATGTAACAGGCCAGACTTGTATTGCGTGTATCAAGTGGCATGTGGAAATATCGATGAAGTGTTATGTTACTGCGCTTTGTGGAATGATTGACGTAGATTGAAAAATAAAGAGTGATTGATGTACCTGACCAATCGCTACTGCATTGATCAAATTCCATGTACCGGTACACACTTTGTGCCTTAATTAACTAGTCTACATTTCACTCATTACATGACATAGTGATTGGTCTTGTTCATCTTAATTGGTCGGTCTACATGGCAAACGTTACACACAGACAGATTAATTAATTCCTTGCATCCATCACACTTCATTGCTCTGTTCATTCTTCATGTCAGTCTTTACATGACACTCACTAACAGATCGGTTTTGGTCAGTCTATCAGTCATTACATGCAGCACCTGGTATTAGTTGGTTGCATCGGCCAAAATTTGTAGGTCATTCGACATGACAGTAATTACATACAGCACCAGTGATTGGTGGCTCGATCCCTCAATCTTCATTGGTCAATTTTGTTGCACCGGCAACTATGTGTGAAAACTCTCAACTTATTATTTCCAACGAGCCTGATGTTTGCCTTTACATGATCACTGTCAAGAAGAGAAGGCAAAAACAAACCCCACTGTAGCTGTCAACATTTCCTCCCCGTCTGATCGTCTCTTTTACAAGCGCCTCGCAGCATGTAAACACAAACGCATGCACAATAGACACACCGCAACAAAAACCTGTACGCCCACGTGCACGCACGCCACAATTTCCTATGCTGGGAAACCTGTCAGACACTCACAAAGAAAACAGCAAATTTATTTATTCCTCTGAGTTCAGACTAATTACAGGCATTACGGTGGCGCGTGGCGGTGACGTCTCTTTATACCATCAGGTGTCAAGGGTGCGCCGTGCAGAGAGGTGGAAGCGAGGAGACGCGACTCCTTCCCTCTGTCTCATCTCTAATTAAATTAAATAGGTGAGTACTTCCTCCCTCGCGCCCCCTTCCTTCACCTAAAGAGGGAGGTGACAATTGTGAATCTCAGAATGCTATAAAATAACAGCATTTAGCGTAAATAACCTTTGAATTCATTACCTCAAACATGTCAACATCATTCAAAATTAAAAAAGTACTTGTACAGTATTTCAATGACGATAGTCAAAAATCTTTGACATAGTCATCCTTGCATTACAATGATCCACAATTGGCCAGATATGTCACTTATGTTTCAATGGTCAGTCAACATGACAATCATTATTACTGACTAGGGGTGTGAATTGCGATTCGATCCGTATCACGATTCATGGGTCACAATTCGATTTGATACCGATTAATCCCGATACGAATCTATAAATCAATTATTGCCATTTTTTAAAAACTCAAATTTAGAAACTACTTATCAGTAAACTTGTACATGTACACTGTAAGACTTGTATGAAAATATAATTCGGGCTTATAACTGTGAACCACTGTATTTAACAAACAGGTTGCAATCTGTTTCATGTTTGAACAGCATTTAAATCAAATTGGAAGGTTTAATGTTCCATTAATATAACATTCTTCAAATCAAGTGTGAACCCTAACCATAAGTAAGACATTTTGTTAAATATTTCCATCAAAAACATCATCAAAAAATTCGGCTGCATATTGAATCGATACGTGAATTGTGCGCTGTAATACCGCGATATATTGCAGAATATATATTTTTTTAACACCCCTACTACTGACAGTTGCATCAATCAAGTTTCATTGGTTCATCTACATGTCAGTATTTAGCGCCAGTGATTCCACATTGTTGTTGTTTTTCTGGCACTTTTTTTCTTCCTTCATTCAAATGGATCCAACTTCTTCCTCGTGTATGTGACAAAATCATCTAAAAAAACATTAATTTAAAGCTCATTCATTGTGTATGTGGTAAGGGGCAGGGACCACGGAATGGAGCGTTGCTGGGCGGCTCACCCTGCTTCATCTGTCTTTCCTTCCTTTCTTTAATCATTCCTCTGGTCTCTTGAGGTCTCGCTAATTTGTTGGAATTTTGATATTTATGGGGTTGGTGAAAGATTCTGATTTTGTAACTCTCCGGGTAGTAGGTGATGTCTGGTTGGTGCTGTATTTCACTTTGTTTCATCTTTCTTTTCTTTGATCCTTCCTCTGGTCTCCTGACAGGGTATGGTATTTTTAACAGGTGAATTATGAGCACAAGCTCGCACGCACGCACACACACACATAAAAGAGAGCTACGATGATCACGTTAATTGAAAATACATAAATAAATAAATAATAATAAAAATTAAAAAAAATCCA
This sequence comes from Leptonotus elevatus, assembly GCF_054856555.1. Classification (NCBI taxonomy): domain Eukaryota; kingdom Metazoa; phylum Chordata; class Actinopteri; order Syngnathiformes; family Syngnathidae; genus Leptonotus; species Leptonotus elevatus. The sequence continues at coordinate 7,103,839 of NC_141250.1, read as the reverse complement.
AATGCACAAAGCCATTAATTTTTTTCTGCTGCTCGTGTCGTCGTCCTCTTCTTTAAATTGAGTCACGGCTTTCTTTTGCAACAATGAACTATACATCTTGATGTAGAGTCTACCAAGCGGCAACATTTCTGTTTCTACTTCCAAATATGGGCTCACTGGAAACTGGTAGTTTCGCGTTGCCATGTGACTCCTTCACAATGAGTGAGTACAGTGTGAAAAGGGCTTAATAGTGGCTTGATCGTCCCTTGAATTTTAAATACACAGTTTCCTGAGGCAGAGAAAATTCATTTTATGATCGAAGTACTTGAAATCTTTGAGTGCAAATTCCGCGTCAATACATACAACACACAGTACAAGGTACTGGTTGTAGGTCAGTCATGCTTCATGGCTAACTCCACAGGCCAATCAGTAAGTGGTCATCGTAACTCATGCTTCATTGGTTGTTTTATTTGTCAGTCATTACTGGCAGGACCTGTGATTGGTCTATTGTATCTTCAAGTGCAGTGTCAAGAGCGTTAAGGCATCTGGTGATGATTTTTTAATTAATTTTTTAATGAGTACCTCTTTGACATTGTCACTCAAAACTCTGTTGTTATTTTTGGGACATGCATTATTTGTTGATACAGCGGCCAGTGAGTGTCTATTAAGTGTCACCAATGGGAGCCTCAACCCTCAGCATCAGTTCACCGCAAACAATAGATTGGCCTCCCCTCTAAATTATAGATTCCGGAACAATCTGGAATCATGTTCATTAAAGACAATGAAAAGTGGAGGGAAGAAAAGAAGAAAAATCAGCACATAAATATTTCTTCCAAGCAAATCACGAGACAAGTCAACCACTCCCTCCGAGTGAAGGGTGGGGTTGCGGGTGCGCCCGTGCCCCCTTGACTGCAGACATGCAGGAGACACATGCGTCGACGTCGACCGTGACGGCTGTTAGCTCCTCCTGAAAGCTGCCACTACTCGCCGTGGAAAAGCGATGGCGGGCGCGCTTGGATGACACATTATTATCCTTTAATCTCGGCGCTCAGCTCGTGGAGCATCAAATTGAAATATCCTGAACAGATGTAAAAACACATGTGGGCCCGGGCGCGCAAGCTGTGCTGCGCTTTGTTTCATCTCGCTGTGATGTGAGCCTTAAGGAGAAAGCTTTTTAAAATTTCATCATTATTCAAAAGGATAATTAATACGTACCCCCAGGCTTTGATTATGCGATACCCAGTGTGTACTGCCGCTGCTGTTGCCATAATGAGCCACTCATCATCAGCGCGCTCTGCCTCCCTGAGCCTCCCCAGCAAACATACAGTTTGCATAAGGTACTTAAGATTCTGCACAGGAACCTTGGTGTGTGCGCGCGAGAGCGTATATGCACCTGCTATGTTTATATGAAACCGCTCGTATGCATGCGAGGTGCGGCTCCCTCATCTCATTTGCAGTTCAGCGTACAATCACGCTAGTTGTTGCAGTTTGTTTACAAGAGGACCCCTGTCGGGCTGCGTGCACAAAACTGGGCCCTCTATGAACAAGCACACCTTCACACCCCTCCCTCCCAAGCGCACCCCCACGTGGCGCTCAAGCGGCGGTTGGAGACTGACAGGCCGCGGAAGGGCAATTTTGTAACGAGGGCCTCAAGGATAAACAGTAAGCAGGCTTAAGGGTGACTCTCACGTCATTGGTCAGTCTATAAGTTACTTGTCATTAATTAGTCCATTGCGTCTTTCACTCTTCATTGGACAGTCACAGATGACACCAGTGATTGGTCACTGATTGGTCTACATGTCAGATATTGGTCGAGTCCATCCCTCGCTTTTCATTGGTCAATCTGTATATATTGTATATCATTACAAACAGCACCGGGGTCATCTCACTCTTCATTGGTTAGTCCATTTGTCTATCATTACAAACAGCGCCAGTGACTGTTCGATTACACCCATCACTTTTTATGTAGGTGTCAGGTGGTTAAAATTTTTAATCGTAATTAATCGCACGACTTCAATAGGTAACTCACGATTCATCACAAATTTCATATCTGTTATAAATTAAATAATTAAAGATTTCATGCTCTTAACCTAAAAGTGGGAAAAAAAGGTGAAACTAATTAAAATATGGCTGCATATTTTAGTCATTGATACAGTAATTTTATAATGATTTATAAAATTTAGTTCAAATTGAAAAGAGTGTTTTTTCATATTAAGAGCTATCTAATCTTTAACATGAAGTAACTTGTGAAATTCTGCACATTTTTTAAATTGTAAAATACAACTTAACCCCATTCTCCACAAACATATGCATTATTATTAAATTTCTTACTGCTAATTTTTGACGTGGACATGTCTGCTGCGTTGCGACTGGAATTCCCCAGTACAGGCTTTCCAAGTAAGGGGCGGTCATTAATCGCGCGTAAAAAAAAATTGTGCTATTAAAAGTACTGTGAATTAACACACACATTTTGACACCCCTACTTTTTATTGTTCAGTCTACATATCAATAATTACAGACTAACCAGTGATTATTCAGTATATAGCTTTTATTCATTAGTCAGTCATCAGTTAAAAAAGAAAAATCACAGGACGATATAGATTTTTAGACTAGATGATTATTATTATTTTCTTAGCCAAGTGGTTGGTCAGTTAAATTACTCACTCTTCATTGGTCTGTTTACAAGTCAGTCATTAAAGACATCACCAGTGATTAGTCGTTTTACATCCCTCAGTATTAATTGGTCAATTACATATGCCTTTTGTCATTGGTCGGTCTATATGTCAGTCATTGCGGACAACATCTGTATTTGGTCTGTTACATCCCTCAGCAGTCATTGGTTAGTCTACAAGAGAATCATTACAGACGGGATTGGTTGGTAACATCACTCATGCTTCATTGGTCAGTCTTCCTGTCAATCAGTTCGCACAACGCCTGTCATCGGTCAGTTGCATCTCCCTGGATAGTGTCAAAAGCGAGGATGAGATACCAAGATACAGGCTAGTATGCGAATAGACACGCAACGATGCTTAATTATTAGCCTAGAACCCTGCTGGTCCTCCCTCGGCAGGTGGGGAGTGACAGGCCGTGGAAGGATATCGAGAGGTCACTCCGAATGACAGCTGTCAATTAGAATACCTCACCGCTAAGCATCAAGCAGGCTTATGGACCACAAGTCAGTAAGTCCATATGTTGGTGGGGGGAAATATTTCAGGGCTTAATCTTGCATCCTTGACCCTCCACAAACAAGCAATAGCAGCCACATATTTGACCACAAAAACACACCAACCTCATTTTTTGGTGGAAGGTTGTCCACTTCCAAGCTACTTCTCTTGACACATAATAGGACACCAGTGTCAAACAGGCACAACCTCCTCTGACATTCTATTCCCTGAATGACACTCTTCGTCTTTCTTTGCAGCAGGGGGGTAAAAAAGAGGATGTCATTTGGGATTTGCCCCGTTGCCCAAGATAGCCAGCGATGGCACTTTAGCCCGTAAGGAATTTTAGCATGTTCACTCGGCATTGAAGTGACATGCCAGAGGGGCGCCGTGACGGGCAGACATCAAGGGCGGACTTGGGCAACTCCTCCAACCTAGAATCCAATTCCATGCCTGACACTGTGTGGAATTAGTTTCGGACATGTGAGTGATAGCTTCCCTGGGTGGCAAACGGACACGAGTCAGATCAGAGTTAAAGATCCTGATCAATTAGACTTAAGGATGGTTTAAAGAGGGAATTCCCAAACTTGCGGTTGGTACCCAAAATGAGTCTTGGGTCATCAACTGTCCAAAAATTCAAAACTACCTGTATTCATATGTACTGCGTGACTATTGATTTTGATTGAGCAACCCTTCTAGATAAAGTCTTCAGATGTGTCTGGTTAAAGAGCTTATAGAGGCAATTACTGATCAATACATGTCCTGAAGCTTAAAATACATTATACATGCATTGCTCCCAGTAGATTTTAGTGTCGATGAAATTATTATAATACTCATCATGTTTATTAACTCATTTAATCAGGCTTCATGGTTAATTCTATGCGCCAATCGTTACACACAGCACCAATGAATGGTCACTTAAATTATAAATCATATTTTTGAGAATTTGTGTGTTAAATGTTTTGGACTTTTTAATTACAATCAGGGTCTGATATTTACATTTTTGACGGGTGGTCTTTTTCAGCCACCCCGAGCCAAGTTGTGGTAGCGTTGTCAGAACCAGTACTGGCTTCATATATTGATGATATTATATATGTTAAGTTTGAGTGATTATTTCGTATCATCAATCTTTTCTTGCTTTCCTTTCAATTTTGCGTCTCGTCTTTTGAGTAACTGCTAAATTGAGACTAACCCCCTCCCTCCATGCCCTACGATCCCTATGGTCAGCAGGTGTCAATCAAAATCCGGCCCAAACAAAAGTAGCCTCACATTCGTACAACAATTACGACCGGCCTGAAATATAGATTCTTGCCTCGAAGCCGCGCCACTCGTCATTCACGGGGGCCAGCGGGGTCCTGCCATGGGAAGCAATTATCGCTAGATGCCAGCTGACAGCCTGATTCAGTTGCCAGCGCCATGATGCCTCTCATCCCCGGGCTTTCTCTAGGCAAATAGCATCCTCATCTCTCAAATCAAACCTCTTTGCCACTATTGGCTCCAATCGGAGAAAGGGAGATGGTTCTCTTTGTTTCGCGGGACAATGCAATGGGAAGAAGGTGGATGGAACAATGAAGAGGTGCTTTGATTTTTTTTTTCAAGCAACTGCTCCCTTACTCATAGGGAGAGGTCTTTGTAAAAGGCGGGGGAAAACATAATTTATAAGACCGTTGCACAGAAAATTATTAATGTATATATATTTTTTTTACAAAAGCTAAAAACAGCCCTTTAAAATCTGAATAGGTTTAGAGCACATGTGTCAAGATCCGGTCGCCTCGAGGGCCTGCATGTTTTCGAGGTTTCTCTACTCCAACACCCCTGATTCAATGATCAGATTAATTATCAGGCTCCTGCAGAGCTTGCTGATGAGCTTAAATATGAATCAGCTGTGTTGAACGTGGGAAACCTCTAAAACATGCAGGACTCTGACACCACTAATTTAGAGTGAATCCCCTCTCTATGCCTTAAACATTCATTACATGTTGAATCATGAAAAGTTGAAATAATCGGCAATTGCCAAGGTATATCTGAAGCATGCTCATAATTCAGGTTTTGTCTAGTAACATTGAGCAAAAATAAAATAAAAAATCAACCAAACAACGGCTTATAATGCAAAAAAAACTCATAAGTTAAGCCTTTTGTAAGCAAGTTTATTAAAGTTAATGAAATAACAAACATTAAAAGAGAAAACACACATTTTTGTTCATGAAATAATAAAAAAACGAGTGTTTAAAAAAAAAAAGATAACTTAAACGTAACTGAAATACATGAGCTTTTGGGGTTGAGTTACAATTTATTTCAGTATTACTGTTTGTCTGTATAGAAGAAGGAAGGTCGAACTGTTTTTTTAAAATTGTAATTTAATTTACTTTTCCCACAACCAACGCTTAGTGTGACCTTTAAAAAATAAATAAATAAATAAATAAAATTATATATATATATATATATATATATATATATATATTATCTTGCACTCAACAAATACTATAGATTAAAAAATAAAAACTATACCATATAATACAAAAACTAAAACAAAGCACTTTGGAATAAATAAAAATGAAAAAACCCGCTCTAAGAATTAATTTAACCTGACCGAATTTAAAAAACTAAAGTCAAAATGAAATAAAAAAACAAATATAATGAAACATCCAAAACTATTACAACCCTGCTTGTAAGCGAATGTTCCACTTACCACTTAGTTATCAATAGAAAAAGATCCCAGATTAATAGGATGGCTTAAGAGTGCAAATACAAGATGAATAGGGATAAATGAATGGAAACGGTACAATTAATTGCTATAAAAGTCAACCAGTCATTTGCCACTTTGCTCATTAGTTGAAAAAACACACGAAGGCAAAGTTCAGTTGGATGCTTTAATCACTTTAATTAATGCACATTGTTGTGTGTTCTCTTCTTGCTCACGGGCTTGCTCACTCGCTCCCTGTGTACCTATATTAGTGAAGTAATAAATAAATGAGCACGCACGCACGCGCTGCCATCGACTAATTATCATGCAAATACAGCAGCAACAAAGCGTGCTGGGACTGTTAATCTGTGCCGCGTCGCTGGCCAAATTCCCCAAAGTGCCTCACAATTGTCCACCGTGCAATTAAGAGGATGGAGCACGGAAGGAAGGGCTGTCACTTGAATTCTCTCTTTTTGGCTGGGCCATGCTAAAATAAACTTTAAATGTCAAAAGCTACTTCTTTTACTATACAGATAAATGGTAATGCAACATTTTGGGTTGTTGAGACAGTATGCAGGGTTTTAAAATTAGACCTGTTCTAATAATCATTTGTGTGGCCTTTTTCCTACAGTCTGGTGTTTTTTATTGTCCTGTTCTGTTAGATTTTGAGAATAAAACGGTGATGTATTCTTCATTTTCTAGGTCTACTTGGATTCATAAGGATGTAGAGCCCATTTCGTCTCCAGGTAAATTTTGGTTTTGATTTCTTGGTTGACGAGTGTGTGTTGTTGTTATTTGCACAGGTGGAGTACTCACACTCTATTTACTGTGTAAAAAAAGTACTCATTCAACTCCTGTAAGTCTAAAAAAGTTGTAAAAAAGTTCAAAAGTAATTTAACATTATACTACCTGTATATGGATTTTGCTAATTTGGCAAAATGAAAAAAAGGGTCTCTACTATCTGCACACAAAATAGTTTCCCCTTGTATATTGACTTGTATTGTTATTGTACTGAAAAAAAAAGAAAAGAATCATGTTTCATGTTTAAGAGTTGACTCGTCTTGTATGCCATCAAAACATGTTCCCATAAGTTTACAAACGTCAGCTTAATATCAACTAGGGTTATAACGGTTCACAGAAGTCACAGTTCGGTACACACTTCGGTTTTGGAGTCACGGTTCGGTACGAATTCGGTATAACAGGAAAACGCAACAAAAATTTAAAAAAAAATATTGGTTACTTTTCATTTATTTTTAGCAGACAGTGGTGCAAATAACAATAACACAACATACATTACTCACAAAAAGTTAGGGATATTTAGCTTTCTGGGGAAATTTCAGGACGAATCTAAAATGCATTCAAACCTTTACAGGTGAACTTAATGTGACATTCTCTAAGCTTTTGAATGCACATGTCCAACTGTTAAATGTTCCAATACTTTTTTTTGCACAAGTTGCTGTTTTAATCCACATACGACAACGCTACAGCTCATGGAGGTGCCATGATCAGGGTGCAGCTGTTGGAGAATGGTGTACCTCAAATGGAATGGCCTGCCCTTTCTCCAGACCTGAATCCTTTTGAAAACCTATGGGATCAGCTGAGTCTCCATGTAGTGTTTCGAAACTGCACCCCAGAACCTCAATGAAACAGAGGGCTGCCCTTCAAGAAGAGATGTCATGCCTCAGCGGGCAATGAGTCGATTTATGAACAGCATGAGACGTCATTGTCAAGCTGTAATTGTTGCTCAAGGGCACATAACGAGTTATGGAGATGTTGAACTTTTTTGTTGTTAACTTTTGTTTCAATCAAATGTTTGACATGAGGAAATCACCAGTGCATCCTTCTACTTAAATGTCCTTCTTTCATGATATAATATCACTGTAGCATGAACTTTACAATTTCCATACATTTCCCCTTAAAGCCAAATATCTAAAAAAAATTGTGAGTAGTGTCGTGTCATTTATAACTTAGAACTATACCTAAAGCCTAGTTCACACGGCAGGAGAATTTGTCAGATTGCAGCCCCAAATCTCCCCTCCCGACAAGCGTAAGGACGCTCCAACATCCAAAAGATAATCTTAACGGATATTCCTGCCATGTACTTACAGTACACAGCAAAAAGCCCAGTGATGAATTGACTCTCACAGAGTTGATTTCAACACTTGTTCAGAGTTTATATGGCTCCACAATTTCCATAGTCAAATTAACACTTGTAAAATAGTTAACACTGGGAAAGAGTACATTTTTAACTCACAGGAGTAGACATTTAACTCTCCTCAGACACTCATAAAAGATGACTCCTAAAAGATTTACCACAAAGGGGAATCGAACCAGCGATCTCCCACAACGTAGGTAGTAACCTTAACCATTAGACTATCCAGGCACACCAAGGTACATAGTGGTTTGGGTGTAATAACAAAATGTAACCTGTAAGTTTTTTTTTTATTAAATTTTTTTTTTTATTAAATTTTTTTTTTATATATAGTGAACCCCCGAAAATATATATTTTTTTCGAGGCATAAAGTACTCGCCGAAAATGTGGTTACGTCAACATCGGCCCGTCACGGACGAAAGCTTCCGCGTTTAGCGAAACTCAGACTTTTTTTAAAGCGAATAAAAGTACACGGACGGATTTTTTTTCTTCGAGGCTTCGTTCGCCTCATAAAGTACTCGGCGAAAATAAGAAAGCGCATTCGCCGAAATGTGGTTATGTGTCAATGATGGCCGATGTAACGGCGGTTTTCAACTTTAACTTTAACACCTCTTTTGAGGAGAATAAAGTAGGCTATGTTAACGTTGACCACAGTAAGACTGAAAATTAATTCATTAACTCCTTTTGTCTTTCAAGACTGTCAGTATTTCCCAGTGATACTCGTCTCTCTCAAACTGGAGACGAGCAGATTTAAGGCGGAGCCAATCTAACACTCTGCGGAGGTTAGATTTAGATTGAACTCTAGGCGATCAACTCTGTGAAATAAAACCTTCTCTACACACAATTTAATCCTGAAAACATTACAATTACACTATGGGAGTTAAAATGAACTCCCACAAATTTAACTCTGCAATTTTAACACTCCAATTTTTTCAGATTCGACATAATTTTTAGGACCCGAGCAGTGAACACTGATTAAAGGCTTCACATTTGACAGGGGCAAACTTCCCTTAATACAGATGTGCTAACCACTTACTACACTTACACTTACTACTGCAGCCATCCATTATTTCCAATGGAGAAAACTCTTTCTAAAGTCGAACAAATCAGAGGTTAATTAGCATTCCAGAGCATATTGTTCCACTTTACTTAAGTAATAACATAACATAAAATACCATAAAAAGGGGGACCTTACTTAAAATACTGATCCAATTGGATTCATCCCAAAGCTCAAAGATTTAACATCAAAGGAAAGAACCAATTTTATGTTTTAGTTTTATGTTTTAACTTTGTTGGGCAAACAAAATAGAACACAAGAGCAAAAGTGTCTTATTCTGAGAATCCGCATTATCATAACGACCTGATTTGCCTGAATCACATCCTTGCTATGGTTGTGGGTGTCGGTTTTCCCATGTGGCTAATGAGCCTGGGCCAGCCGGGTCTCCATGACACCTCTTTTATTTCTCTTACACTAAATGGAGGCAATGATGACCATTTGATTCATCGCCTTGATGTCACAGGGGCACATTGCTATGCCCTCTTTTAATATTTGATTGTTTTCTTCAATAGTGCTTCGTTTGCTCCAATTCGTCATTGCAGCCTTTCATTTGAAGCTGCGTTAATGTGGATGTTATGATTATCGGACTCTTGCTCCCCTTTGATGGCCCCTTTTTCCTTTTCTTGACCCAATTTTGGCCCAAAACTTTTGTCACTTAACTTTTGCATATTTTTACTCATTTGCTGTGCTCTGAAAAGGAAATAACAAAATGTATCCAAGTGTTTGTTTGTATCCTTTAATTAATGCTGTAAACACAGCAGGGGTCTTTGGGCGGAAACCACACTATGATAGCTGGGGAAGGGCATAATATTTGATTCATTTGATTGTTAGGAAGTCAATAAGAAATTAATCAAATATCAACAAAATAAAGTGCATTACTTGGCTGCATGGAGACATGCTGTTGATTCTCTATTTCAACTAGTTTGCTGTTTAAAGGGGGACATCATGATGGGATGTTGAACACAATGGCAACTGCTTGCAGCAGTATGCATTTGCTCTTTGAAACACTGGCATGGAAATGGTTGTTAAGAACAGATAAGTGTCTCCCATTAAAATGGATTTGCTACTACAAAGAAGACAATATATTACATGTTTAAACTGATGAACATTGTTGTATTTATGGTTGCAGTATGAGTAACAAATGACAAATGTAGTGTAAAAAGTGATATTTGCGTGATAAACCTAATTGCAATTAATTGCAATTAACTCATTCAAACCCATAATATATATATATAATACGTTTTTTAATACTTTGTTCTGCACTCACAGAAACTTATTTATACGTGTTTTATGTTTTTTTTAATGCTAGAGCACACAGAAAGCTTTGATACAGCTTCTGACATGAAGAGGTTGCTTAAAGCAATGGTAGTTATTACATAAAATGGCCAGCAGGTGGTAGCAGAGTATAAGAGATCAGCCAGGGCCATGCAACAAGCTCAAGTTGCAACAAGCGCTTTTTCCCAGTGTTTTCAACAGGAATGTGAATAATGATGACACTTAGATATATTGTAATGCTAATTGCTGCAAAATGGAAACAGATATAAATATACTCTTTTTTTCCTGATGAAAGAAGAGACTCTAATCTTTCTTTTGGTAGGTTCCATGTTTCTTATAGCAATGGAACAGAATATTTAGTGGACCTTGCAAAATCTGTCATAAAACAGTAAAACAGCCGGGAGAGAAGGGAGTTGCTTCAGTAAAAATGGCTGGGAGTGAATGAGTTAATATAGTTCATTTTTGATAATAAATTTCTTGTTGTTGAGTTTAAGAGCTTTAGAGATGATCAAAAGATGCCACCAGATCTCAGCACCATGTGTAAAATGGCATCAGCTATCGATATTTTTCAAAAATGCCCAGGAAATATTTTGCCACTCCGCACCATTTTACAAACTATACACCAGCTTAATTACTTGTACAATTCTCAAAAATATTAGAAAAACTGTTCAATATAAGGTTAGATGAAAGTACTCTCAGAAAGTCAATATGGATTCAGAAGTAATAGATCGACAGCACATGTGAATTTTTATTCAGTTCTTTGGCAAGATTAATTAAAAATTCAACATGGGCAAAAACTAATTTATTTTTGCTAAGACATATTCTAACATATTGCTAAGTTAGATCAAATTCATATTGGGGCATTCTATGGCAATGATTAAAAGTTATTTGGAAGCAATTTGTACTGATTGACAATCAATGCTCATCATTCTTAAATATTACTTATGGTGTCACCTAGGGATTGGTATTGAGGCCCATACCATTCATTATACTCTATCCAAAGACAAGATTTTTAATGTTCAGATCGATGAACATTATTGTCTTTATGGATGCAGCATTGAGTTGTCATATTTTTATGTAACTTGAAGCGTGTAAAAAGTGATATTGCTTGATAAACGTAAATCTTTGTAATTAAAAGTTGCAGAAATGATCGTAAGATGTCACCATGTTTTAGCACTGCGTTTAAAGCGGTTCACATCAGCTATCAATTATTTTCAAAACCACCCACAAAATACTTTTGCCGCACTGATAGGAAATTAGGATCCAAAACTGTAATTTAAAACAGTTTGTGATATTTGTAATGCCATCCATTAAAATTACAGGGATATCACACTCATTATTTTGTATTCCTACTTTCTCAACAAATTGCATCAAACTCATGAAATATTTCCCGTGCCTGTTCCGAGGATCATTTGAGCTAGTGTTCAATTAGAGCTGTATCGCGCTGTCTGTCCTTGTTAACGAATCACGGTCACGGACGGGCTGGCAAACTGATGCGGTTACTAATGGTGGACTAATGAACGGGTAGAATTTGGAGTAAAAAAAAAATGCAGATCAAAGTTTTAAAGGAAATGTCAGATTGTAGATCTGTCGCGTTCGGATTGTGTGTGTGTGTGTGTGTGGGGGCAGGAACAATGTAAAATCCCTGTTCTGTACTGTATATTAAAAGAAATAGAAAGGATTTAAGACTGTACATTCAGTCAAAGCAGCCATTAGTCTGATTAACATCAATTGGTGTCTGATGTCTGAACTCCAGTGGAGATCGACTAAAAGGTTAACAGCTACTTTCATCAGACACAAAGCGGCAATTGTGTCGTGATTTTGACTTCAAGTAAGTAACTTAAAGTGCTCCGTGTCACTCTGTCTCTCTCCTTCGTTCTTATAACTTAATCAGTCAGCTGTGAGCGAAGCGCTTGATTGCGCACGACAGGGCAATAACGTGAGAACGAGCATGCGACGGGCCCGTGCATTTGGCAGCGACACAAAGGGAAGCTTAAGTAAGCCGAGACGGTCACAATGCTGTTGGTTCCCTTTGGGCTTCACAAGGCCGAGTGGTGAGTTGTGAGAACCTGCCAGTGCCTTTTAAGGATGTTCGTGCGCAACTAGCCACCGACAGCCTTCGGATTCAAACACAACAACAACTGCGCAACAAAAGAAACACTGTGTACAGTAGGACGAAAGCACACTTTCAATATTCCAGTGGCGTAACTTTGGTGAGGGACAAATGCTTGAACCTACTATGCTACTGTAAATTATTGTTGGCCGTTACCGAGCTACTTGGGAGTGGGTATTTTATTCAAGTATTACTTTATAAATCTCGGGTGGGGTGTTGCTGACTGGTAGTGATGTCAAAACACCAGTAGCACTCTTGCCTGCTATTGCAGCACATTTGAGAAAGTATGGTTTGTTAAAAATTGATTGGTAGGAACTGCAATTGTGCCAGGCTGTCAGTATCAAAGGTTAGTGTGGAGATTCATTTTTGCCTATTAAACTGCCTTTGAAAAGTAGTCTGCTAAGTGTCACGAGTCTACCGAGTACTCGCTAGTAGCTACTAGCCGCTAGCATTGGTGACTGATACGTATACAAATTTAACAAATTACTGTAATTAATTAGAATTATTTAATATTAAATTAGTGATTAAATATAATTTGACGGTTGGTGTCGTGTTAATGTTGGTAGCAACAGTTATATGGTGGCAATAATATAAGGTAGGATACCAACTTGAACAATGCAATAACAGCCAATGTGAGTCAACCAGGTGATATTCCGCCACCAGCTGGCTATATTAGTGGTTCTGTCCAATATTTAGATTGTCATTGTTGAATATTTACCATTTCAGTTGGTTCTTATAGTGAATAAAGTTTTGCTAATTTGCACACTGGTGAGATGAAAAAGATCTAAAAATGGCTGTCTGCATGCTACAATAATTTGTTCTATGCAGCCCCACTAGTCTAAATACGGTACAGCTCAGCTTCAGACAACAGGTGAGCTCTGATTGGTTGTTGCCTTAGGGCTAAGCAAATGTAATGTCATCAGCAAGTGGCAAAATGGCCGCGCCCTGAAATGGATAAAAATGGCTGGATTTTGCTGCATAACTCATAATCCACAAAACTAATATTTATCAGAATGTCATGTTTAGGCTAGTGAGGTCACATATAACATATTATTGTCAAAAAACTTTTAAGGTTGACTTCCCGTTTAAAGAGACAGTGTGTAGAGTTTTAGAATTTAGTGCCATCTAGTAGAGAACTAATAGAATTAGGGATGCACCGAAATGAAAATATTTGGCCAAAACCGAAAATAAGAAATGCTTGGCTGAAAACCGAAACGCCGGGAAAAAAATGATGGCAATTTTTTACTATCATTTCATTTATTATAATTAATTAAAAATATAATATTAGAAAATATGTATTTAGCATTGGCATTTTAACAAAGCACAATATAAATTGAAATGTGTCCACACCACAGACACGTTGGCTAATGGTAGGCTACATTAAACGCCAAAGAGCGGGTGGGGTGAGCATTTCCAGGCGGTGCGATTGCACTTTATAGTCAATGTACAGTAGTTTGCACCGGCGGGCACGTATGCGTGTGGTGTGGTGCGGATGTTGTTTGTATTTGGAGCGGGACACGGTGCGGCTCACTTAAAATCCGCACATTCACATATTCACCAACGTTTAAAAATAAATAAATACATTTCTTCGCACCAGCCAATCAGCTTCGGGAACGGACTGCAAAGTCACACACAGTGTCCTGCAGGTCTGTAGTCAGCCAGAGATAGTGTGTAACTGTTGATAGCAATAGTGCTAGGATTAGCTAAGGTATTTAGCACGGCCACCGGGAGGCCAGTGAAAAAGTGGAAGTGCTCGAATCAAAGGAAAAAAGGAAGGCACTGCAGGAGAAAGAGTGGCTCACCTGTAGTGTAGTACTTGGCAGCGTTTTCTTTTTTTGACCCGCTGAAATGCTGAACAATACTTTACCAAGCGACGTCCCTCTCTTCTCCGGTGTGTGGCACATGGTGAAACGCCAGCGAGCAGCGAGGCGGACACGTTCGCAAAGTTCTGCTCGTTCGGGTATCCGTAATAGAAAGATGGCGGTAAAAAATGTCAGCAAAATGTAAAATGTGGCACAACCTATATAATATAGCAATTAAAAGGCCTATGATTATATACATTTTTTTACTTTGATGTCATAGAACATATTTTTGGGGCATATTATTGAAATTAATAGTGTGTGTGTGTGTAGGGGGGGAGGTTAATTAATGAACATTGTAAAATAAAATATACTTAAGTATACAGCATCAGATATTCCTGTTGAAAATATCATCTTGAGTTTAGTTGTTCTTTAACACACCACACATAGCATGTTAATTGTAAATAATCTCCTTTGATTTGCTCAAAAGGGGAGAATCGGGTTCAAAATATCCTGATCACTGGTACATATTATGTGTGTACCCGGTTTAAGGGTTTACACATCTGTCCCAAATACAGTCAGCTGCTTATCATGTTTGCAGGGTTCCTATCCCAGCTGACTTTTGGCAAAAGGCGGAATACACCTTGCACTGGTGGCCCATCAGCCACAAGACACATTTTGAGACTGACAACCTTTTTATACTCATATTCACACAGTCACTGTGTGGGAACTGAGCAGATGCTACGTGCACCAAAGCCAGGCCAATGTACATTGTCAGTGACTCCTAAACTGCTTTATATTTTGAAGTCTTTCTTTCTTTCTTTCTTGTTTTTATGTTAATGTATGTTAATTTATGTTATTTTATGTTATTTTATGTTATTTTATGTTATACATCCTGGTGGTTAAAATTATATTAATTTCATATGCTAATGCTACATAACCTATGACCTCTACATTTATAGTTTGGGTACATCTTCTGACCCCCCAAATAACCGCATGATAAGATTCTACACAGTTCTCCATTGTCTTAAAATGGGTCTTGATCGGCATCTTTCCATTGTGAGCAGGGTCTGCAGCTTTAACAGTCGCATTAAAACTTGTACAAAGCGACAGCACAAATCCAGGCGGTCGGTGGCTAAGAAAGCTTCTAAGTGCCTAAACGCTCGACAACACAAATATGTATCAAACTGCGCAACTCTCGGAGGTGTGTAGCTTGGCGCTTTACGCAGAGGAGAGCATCCAGCGAGCGAGTCGTCTCGATGTCACAGCATTTCATCAGAAATACCCAAGACTCGCCGTCCGTCTGAAGCAAATAGCTCGACTTTATCTCTCGGCAGCCGACGCGGAGGCACGAGGCTTAATAAGCACTCGCTAAATGTGCTAAGCTGCTTTGTAGCTATTCTTTTCTTCCACCCTAGCGATTACTGACTGCAGGCAATGTGTGCTTTCTGTTCCGTTCAGACGTAACACAGCGCAGAGCAGTGCAAATAAGAGTTCTTTCTCAATTGGTCCCTCGGTGTCATGCTGGAAAGGATACTTGGACACCAGACGAAAGCAAAAAGGGATTATTTTTTTCGCTTCTTTTTTTCTAACGTTCTGAAAGTGATAAATCGCAGCATGTACTCTGAGGAGGTTGAGTTTAGTGTTTCTAAGAGGCCGCTGCAGGAAGCTGTGATTCAAAGCGCCGTATGGCTGCAGTACTCATGAAAATTAATTCTCAAGTACCTGTGCAGAGGTCAAACCTAACATTGGGAAATGTTGCCAAAACATGTACGACACTAGAGACATGTGCATACAGAAGGTTTGATGGCATAAAGCAATGGTAGTTATTACAAAAAAATAGCCAGCAGGTGGCAGCAGGGTATAAAAGATCAACTAGGGACATGTTGCAACAAGCTCTTTTTCTTTGTGAATAATGATGAAATTTTGCTATATTCTAAGCTACACATGGGCTATATTGTTTTTTTCCTGATGAAAGAAGAGACTCTAATGTTTCATGTTTTATAGCAATAGAACACAATATTCTGTGGGCCTTGCAAAATGAGTCAAAATCCAGTAAAACAGCCGCGAGCAAAGGGGGTTGCTTCAGTGGAAATGGCTGGGAGTGAATGAGTTAATATACTTAATTTTTGATAATATATTTCTTAATTAATAAAAGATCCACAATCCTAATCCAACAACAAAGGGTTTAAAACAAACAACAAAATCACCACATACTGTATTTTTTTTTTTATCAGTGAACGGGCTCTCTTGCATACAAAATTATACAATTCAAAGACGGCACAAAAATGCACAAGAACTCATTTTGCGCGTTGCCCCCACCAACCCACCCCCCCAATCCCAAAATCCAACTCACTCTGAATTTTAATATTGAGGTACTCTTTGTCCTGTATATCATTCCCAAAAAATATTAGGCCTAATCGCGTAATATATGGCAACATAAGACTCCGTATAAGCGCAACTAAGTAATGCCTGCTATCTAGTGGTGATTGCTAATATTACAACTTAAAAACTACATTTGGCCCCTGCATTTTCACAGTCCGGCACCCACAGTTTCACATAGTTGCGGAGTTTTTTTCTCCAATATTTTTTTTGTTTTTTTTCCAGTTAGCATAACACTGTAAAATGTTCAACCAAACCATAAAATTTCTTCTAACAAAACGGTACTATCCTAATAACATAATGCAAAATGTTAAAGAAATAAGCATAGATGTTACTATATTGTTAAACCTTCAAACAACTCATACTTTAACACACAACAACAAACAGAGAATTTAACTACTATACTATTCTCTAAGGCATAATTATTTCTCCTAGGAAGAATTACTACACGATGACTATTGGGGGCCTTCTCTGCCTCTTCGTCTTGCTGTAAATTATTCTGCATCACTTAGTGGAGACCTCGCTGCTGCCTGATATTGTGTTCTGATGCAACAAAGAGTGAACACATAAGAGTTAATAGTATTAAAATTGTCTAACGATAAGATTGTTTTCATTTAGGAATGTTGGCGTTCCAATCAAAGACAATGAGCCACTATGAGTGCAACGCTGTGGCCTCTCTCACCCTTTTTAGCAACAGCTGGCGGCTCGCACGGCCAACGAGATGAAAAGCACCTCTCTGCAGCTCGCCCGAGTGGTACCGATGGAACCTTTTAAAGAGGCGAATTGCTCCAGTGAGTGAAAACATGGCCAACGCTCAGGCTGATGTCATATCCCAGCTGTTGCCTCGGCGTCCGAGTGGGCCTCAGAGCGACGCATTCCGCGCAACACGCGGCTCGCTCAGTGAGGCGCGAGGAGCTTTTTGAAGCGCCGCGCCTCCGCCAGCACCCCAGCGACCCGACTGCCAACTAGCGGGTCTCCAAAGGCCCTGCTGGTTAAAAAGGGCCAGACTCAATCAGCACATGCTTAGACGGGTGATGACTCCGCTCCCTTGTTGCCGCGAGTCAATCAGTGTTCCCTTGTTTTGCCCTCCATTTTCCGCCCTCCATGACAGGCGGCACTCCCGTGCAGCTGTTGAGCACTTGTACCTGATGTCATCTTAATAGCGCCCGTCCCCCTCTGTTTAGCATCCTTCTCTCAGCACGTGCTCCTTAAGCATTTTTGTTCGATGACATGTTCACACTTTTTTTACCCGCTCAAACCGACGATTGACCTCTCTCTTTTCATGTGAACGCCATCCGTTTGCTGCCTCGTTCTGTCAAGAGCTGTGATGGCTGGAAAAGGCCGAGAGGTTTTTCGGTTTTGACAGTCGGTGCAGCGAGACCAGTTAAAAGTGTATGTTGTGTGTTAATGAGAGTATACGGTGGAGGCTACCACAGCCAAACAGGTTCCTTGCCCGGGGCGAAAGCAAGAGGTGCAAGCATGTGTAGTCTCTGAGATCCAGAGGTTGAGAAGATGGAAATTGTTAGCAAGTAACATGTGAAGCACACTAAAAAAGTGGGCTGATTTGAGTGAGATGGGTTGCGAAAAGGTTTGAACATTTCCTGTAAATATCCATGGGAAGTTAAGATGTGGACGTTTTGACAGGTATTATATTAAAGCAAGCTTTTTTAGTCATAAGAACTGTCCAAAAATTACCAAATTTGGCAACCCGAGTAGGTAGTTAATGTGAAATGTAGTAGCTCAACTTCCCATAGCTGATGCCGTGTTCTTCTTTCGACCAGTGATTCCCATCCAGAGTGCCATGGCACACACCGGAATTTGACATAATTTGGCCAGATTTGTCCTGCTTTAAAATACATATTTATTCATTTAGTGGCATATCACCCACCACGTGAAAACTGGAAATTGGTGTGTAGCCACCAAAGAGGTGTGGTTTCTGAGTCTAATGGTGGCACTGATTGTGGAATTAACTCAACCTAACACAGAGGTCAGCAACCTTTACTGTCAAAAGAGACATTTTTGGCCAAATAAATAACATAAAATGTGTCTGGAGCCACAAAACTTTTGAACATTATGATGAACGAAACGGTGTGTTAGTCGAATGCACTGAGGGCCCAAGAGCTAATTAGAGCTGCACCATAAGAGGAAATATGCAGCGACCAGAGATTAGAGAGAGATACATTTTCTTTTACCTTTCGTCTTCCATTTAAAAATAATAATAATAACAATACATTTTATAATTTTTCAGACTTAGTTTTTCATACATTTATAGACTCTTCTGCCTTTCTGTCAAATTTGTGACATTTTTGGCAATTTTATGAACATATTATGGTCATTTTCTGCCTCTCTTCCTTTTTGAACATTTTGGAGTCACTTTTTAGTCATGTTTAGTTTTAGTTTTTTTGTTTTTTTTAAGCTTTTTCATCTACCTTTCATCTCTTAACTCACTTAACTCAACTTACAAATTTGGACACATCATTATTACTATTATTATTATTAATACCTCTGTGTTAATGAGAGTGTCTAGTGCAGACTACCACTGGCAAACAGGTTCCTTGCCTGGGGCTAAAGCAAAAAGCGCTAGCATGTGTGTAGTTGCAAAGCACCAGAGGTCGACAAGATGAAAACTGCTTTTAGACAAATGACAAGCGTAGCGCAGTAAATAAGAAAAACCTGCTATTTCTGATTAGCAGTCATGAAACATGGGTTGAAAATTGGATGTTGCTCAACTTCCCATCGCTGAGGTCATGTTTTTAAAAATTGCAAACTATACAGTTATCCAACAGCGCCTCTGCTGGTTGTAGCTGAGCAATGCATCTGCTTCCAAATCTGGTTCATAAACAATTTCACATAGTTACGATCAATGAATAAACTACAACCCTTGTTTGAATGAGACATACAATAAAAAATAACAATAGTCTAAAACATTTCCTAATTGTCTTAAAAAAAGGTCTTTGACATTCATTCCGCGAATAACGGAGGGTAGGTTCCACCCAAAAAAATAGCTAATTATCAAATTTTGCAAATGCCAAACTGCAAACATGCTGAGGCTCAAATAAAATAAAATATTTTTATACCAAAAAAAGATGTGACCGGGTTCAGCTAATTTCAGAGTTCATTCACAACCAATAGGGTTCTTAGTGAAGTGTCTTGGTATGTGGTGTTGTTTTAACATGTAATGAGTCAAACTGTCTCTTTCTGTGTCACCAAGTATTGCTACCACATGATTGAATGTCACCCGAAGGGGGAAAAATATCATAGACGAGAAAACTCCCGTCTGCAACAACTTGATTAGTTATCGCAATCAAACAAAGCCGACTTTGTTGAGCGTTCGCTAACACTCCTCGACAGTTCCCGCAAAACCCTTCAACCTTGCCAAAATCCTGCTGTGAGAAAACATCCAAACCCCCAAAACAAGAGCAGACGCTATTATTTTAATTATGCCCTCTTTTTTTTTGGTTGTTTATTTCACACACACATACACACACAGCTGGATGTCAAAAACTGTGCGAGAGACAGAACAAGCAAGCACTACCAAGCACCCAAGTGGTTGTTCAGCAGCTACAAAAGACGCCAATATAGGAAATAGCTCTTATTAAAGTCAATACACATACATATTCCTGATGCATAATTTATGGCGCCTTCTGTAGCAGGAGAATAAAACTTCAGACAGCAGTTCGGTTTGGGATTTTTCAAAGCCCTTCCGAAAGGTGCATAAAGTATCACAAAATAAAACCTGGTGTGTGTTTGAGAGAGCGTTAACTGTTCAGGTCAACGCAATACAACTTAAAGTAAAGAACATTTGTAATTTTGTGATGGTTTTGTGATTTAAAATTAAATTATGGTTGTAATTTGTCAAAACTGTTACCCTCACAGTACAGGCAGTAATTTAAATAGCAATGAAATTATGTAAATAGTATTTTTTGGGGGGCGGCGGGGCACAATGGCTGACTGGTTAGCACGTCCGCCTCCCAGTGCAGAGGACGTGAGATCGGGTCCAGGCTTCGGCCTTCCTGGGTAGAGTTTGCATGTTCTCCCCGTGCCTGCGTGGGTTTTCTCCGGGTACTCCGGTTTAACTCCCACATTCCAAAGACATGCATGGCAGGTTAATTGAACACCCCAAATTGTCCATAGGTGTGATTGTGAGTGTGGATGGTTGTTCGTCTCTGTGTGCCCTGCGATTGGCTGGCAACCAGTTCAGGGTTTACCCCGCCTACTGCCCGTAGCCAGCTGGGATAGTCTCCAGCGCGACCCTTAAGAGGACAAGCAGTTAAGAAAATGGACGGGTGGATACATTTTATTTATCATATTTTTGTATTGTGAAATACTCACTTTAGGTTGCTAATCAGTAAAACATAAAAATAATAATAATAATGTGTGATTGATGGCCAGTCTAACCTACAACAGCCTGATCAGCAATCATTTATTTTTTATTTTTTTATTATGATTATTGTATTTATTTATGTATTTATTTATTTAGTTACATTGTATAATGTGGTATGAATCTGTAAAATAGGTTATATATGTATTTATATTAATAACGAGGGTTACTGCAGTAGACTAGACTAGCACACAGGACATACGCTTAACACAAGCAAAAAAAAAAAAAAAAAAAGCTTACGTCTTAATACCACAAAACTGCAATCAATCGCCACCAAAATGGATGTGGACATCTCGCCTCGTGCCCACATCAACCTCTGAATATACAGTAACAGAACGATCGCCACACTATTTTGCATTTCATGGATGAAGCTTCTGTAGTGAGTGCCTCCTATGGAGAAAAAAATGCTTATTATACAATTAAATTATATCATAAAATATTATATCATAAATTTGGAAATAGTGCGATCATAATATTTTCAGTGGGTGAAGTGAGCATTAGTAGAGCTGTCAACATGAATTTTGGTGCCGATCGATTGCAGTTCTTAGATATTAGGCGATGTTAAGTTTCTTACATTACACATTAGACTCCTGGCACAATCAAAGTAGGGCAAGTGAGGAGGGACATACATACAAACCACAGGAGCCACAAATACTTTGGACATCTACAATGAAGATCGACTTTCTTTTCCTTTTATTTCTGCTCAGGCACTGCCTTGAGCCAGGTGGCCTGATCTGAGCGATATGATCCCTCCCATACATTTCACGTGCCCTTCTTAAGGCTGAGGTCTGGGGATGGGTCTGCCTCAAAAAGAACTAGAAGCGTAGGGAGGGTGCCTTGCTCAAGGGAAACTCAACAGTAGTCACAAAGCAGAGTAGCATCTCCCCAAGTTGCTATTTTGTGACCGTGCCCCAATTTATCAGAATAAAACCGGTAACTCCACTTAACATCGTTAAATTATTTTTCTCTATCATAACAGAGAAACACTCTGTAAAATAGTTCAAATGCATATGGACATTACAAGGTTTTTTTCTGCTTTAAATCTACGTCTGATTAATTCATCCTAACTTCAGACAGTTTTCCTCATGTCTTCCAACAATCTCAGCTCAGAAGTGAATTGTTGGATGCTGGTGGAAAAAGACACAAGCTTTGACATTTGAGGTTCCATTGTTAGTCTAAACATTACAACGCTCTTTGAACATTCTAATATAACGTAAAATGTGAAAATGACACACTCACTCTTTAATTGTAAGTGACGAACATACGGTAGGCCTAGCAGCTAGCCAGTAGGAAGCTAGCGGTTAGCATGAGAAGCTAACTGTAGCGATCCACATCTTCACTCATTGCTTCTTCTTGTTTGTCGCAAATGCAAGACACCAGAGGAGTCTGTGAAGGAGATATATTTTTGTCTGTCTGGAAGCACTCAACGTGACTAACAGAACAAAATCTGTGACATCCTTCCATACATCCTTTTTATGTCGCGCTCCTCATTGAGGTCTTTGTTGAGTCGGAGTAGATCCCAGCGTTACACATTGGACTCGTCACCTGCCAGTCACATGACATTCAACATGTTCTGCCCCAAGTTTTGGTTGATGTCCAAATTTTGCAAGTTTTTAGCTGTTTTAAGATTGAGGTTTCTTACTTCCTATGGTGTACCACAAAGATTTTCTTTCTCCGCTGCCACAAGTGTGTTTTCGTATAAGGCAAAAACACAACTCTGCCTTGTCAGACAACAGGTTAATGGGGCAAAACAACTCAATTAAATAAGTCAACAGTTTGTGGTTCCCATCATTAGCAGCATTGCCACGCAGGCCGGAATATTGCACATTCCAGACTGAAAACAGGCCATCTGGTTGCCGAGTACACAGAACGCCTCTTTCATATTACGTGTTTATTATTTTTGTTAGATCGATGCTGTTAATATCGGCCTTTCAGGATGACAGATTAGCATCCAGTTATAATCAGCGCCATTAGAAGATAAATATCAGTAATTCAATCATGCCAGCAATTTCTTTCACAATAATGCGATTTGCGAATGTAAGCGATTAAGTCATTAGCCTTACATCTGTAACGATTACAATCAATGCATTTGATTGTCTTTAAGATTGTGCTGCTACACTTTGGTCATCTGCATTTATTTTCTTTTTTTGCTGTTGTTGTATGACCGCCGCATGCCCTCAAGGAATTTTACGTTGCAAGTGTACAACGTTATATAAAGAATAAAGAATAAAGATAAGCTTAGCTCCTTCCTTCTCAAGGATTTCTTTGTTTCTCAAAGAACACTAGCGTTTTTGGGCATCTCCTCATTTCAATATTTTAGCGCTCTCCAATTTTATTTACAAAGTAATTTGTCGGTTAGTGTTAATTTACTAAATGCAACATAAAAGAAGCCCAGTGGTGTGCATGTGTGTGAGAGAAAAAAAACATTCAAGAGGAAAGTCGTAAAAACAGCAGAGAATCAGGCAAAATTGCTTCCATGTGTTTGCAGCTGGCAGCGCTAAAGGAAGCGGAGCGCTGCCTAAACGCAGCTGACCCACCGAGACGGGGCCAATTCACTTTGAAAGGCCCCGGCTCGCTAATGAAGGCCTAATTTTTATTGCCACTCCGTCGGCTTCAAAGCGACGTGGCTTGCCAAACATAATTTCACTCGAGGTATTTTCAGGTGCACTGCAAATAGTTCATAAATAATTTCCCCATTAGTCCAGCCAATGCGCTTTCTGGGGTGAAGGCTTTGTCCATTTAGTTCTTCCAGCTCCTCTACCCACAGCTTGTAACATCGCAAGGCACTATCCTGCATCCCTTCACTCGCCCTGCATCCGTGTTAGCCCTCTAAACCTTATTCCCACCATTTTAAGTAGTCATGGATCACTTAGTGGCCCTGGGAGTTCTCAGCCGAGGTGAGGAAAGTCGGTGTCAGTTGTGAGGCGACACCATTACAGGATTAGAGATTTTCAAAAACAAATCCAAGCAGAGGTCTGGACGTTGTCAGCTTCAAATGGCGTGAACACTTACTTGTACTTGCTCTATACAGTATACGCAATCATGATATGATTTTTGTAGTATTATTATAGTTATATTTCTGCTTTTATGTTTGAACACCATCTTTTCCCAGGTGCTAGTCGATGTCCTGGGACAAACCGGAACTGGCTCTTTTGAAAGAATTAATTGTATATTATAGGCACTGTTATTTTTTAAAGTAGAAGTCAACCTTAAACTTTTCTTGTCAATAATATGTTATATGGGACCTCACTAGTCTAAACACGACATTCTGATTAATATCACATGTGGAACAAGAGTTTTGAAGGAAAATCATCTTCTTTTTTTTTTACCTATCTCAGGGGGCGGCCATTTTGCCACTTGCTGTCGACTGAAGATGACATCAATGTTGCTCAGGGATAAAAATGGCTGGATTTTGCTGCTTAACTTATATTCCACTAATGCAATATTAACCAGAATACCATATTTAGACCAGTGAGGCTGCATAGAACATATTATTGTCAAAATATTGAGGGGGGGGGGGTACCTGTCCTTGTTGTTCTATTCCGTGGTCCTGCTGCTACTGATATGAATATTTTAAGGCTAGCGAGACTCGTGCTAGCTCAAACTAGCGGCATGAGTCTCACCCCGATTGATGCCGTTATCTAGTCAAGTGTATGTCAATCGCATTTTTACTGCCATCTTCACAACATCCTGAGTTGTTTCCGAGATGTCAAACCCGGAAATGGACTTTCAAACAATTTTTGGCAGCCAGTTTTTAGTGACTTATAACTACGCCAAAAGGTAAAAAATTTGTTTTTACAGACTCATGCCACGGCTCCACCTCTGGTCAACATGGTATCAATAGCCCCAGAGTAAATTCAGTTGAGTACATTTTACTTCCTACTGTATGTTAGTGAGTATGTCGCAAATGTCAGCCGGAATCTTCGTAAATCCAAGATTTGGTCTCCTTTTGTATTTAAGCAAACATTAGGAGTTGCATAGCTCAGGTGGTAGAGTGGAGTCTCCCCTTGTGTAACTTTTTTTTATTTATTAATAAAAATATATATATTTGTCAAATGTAGCCAAAATCTCTCCTTGCGAAATTAATTTTGAGTTTTGAAGTGAAAAATCTTTAATATTTTTTTTTCATGGCATAGTAAATTCTCTCCACACTAAAAATACAACGGTGTGGGGCATAGAGTTGCTCCCCAAAATGAGCTAATTTCAGCTTTGTACAACTTTAGAGTCAATGTTTTGTTTTTGTTTTTCTGAAAATTCGAGTTGAATTCCCGATTGTACAACCATGGCATTCAACTGGAAAGATTTGATTGCAGGAAAACAAGATCACAGTAGAGCTTGTGGAGCCTTAATTCAGGTGGATGCAATGGAATGTTGTAGTGTAGCAAGGCACTAAGTGATGCTCGATGAACACCGTGGACCTTCATAATGCCTGCGTTGTAGACCAAATGTACTGTACATCTCATGAAGCAAAAATAGCAAGATGATCGCTCATTAATCACTCGACCCACCTCCCCACCCCTTCCATAATAACCCACATTTCTCCACCTTTTTACATTTCAATGTTGCGATTGTTCTGTAATTGTCTTTCCTCCCCTACAGCACACTGCCTCCTTTGAAGCAGGGAAAATGGAACACTTTTTTTTTTCTTGAGGGGGCCGCTTTTTTCCTTTTTCTTTTTTTTTTTTTGCAATAAACTGAGCTGGTGTCATTGTACACACAACATGTTTATTGGGCAAACAGGCCATAAATCACAGCAGGGATTACCCAATACTCCTCCGCTTGTATCCACGTGGTAAGTGCGCCCAGCCATTATGAACCACTATACTTCTTCTTTTGTGGTGCTGATGTCATTATTTTACAGTGTGATAAGATTATTAGATGTATTAAGGGGCGGACCTGCAGAAGAGCTCCTGCCATAATAGATATGTACTATTCATAACACAAAGAAAGGGATATTGCTGGTACTATTGCTGGTACTGTGTATGCTTCTACACAAGGGGTCACCAATCTTTGTACAACTGGTACTACTAATTGGGCACTGATTAATGAAAATGGTTTGGAGATATACACTGTAATAAGTATGCTCAAAATATTTGGAGGTAAATCTAAATCATCTCACCATCATCCATAAACGCACTCCAATAATTACTTTTTTTTTTATTGTGTTGTCATTGGTGACTCCTGTTCTTAGTGACATTGCAACTCTCAATCAGATAATTAGATATTATCAGTTGAAAGTTCATCAAATTATTTTTTCTCTCTATAGAAGCTGAATAATTCTTAACAGTTTGTAAAGTCCTTTAAACTAGGGGTGGGAATCTATGAATGTCTCACGATTCGATTCGATTCCGATTTTTGAGTGTGCAATTCGATTCAGAATCAATTTCCGATTAAGAATGATTTTTGAAAAAAAAAAAAGAATGATTTTTGATTTAAAATTATTTGATTGACAATGAGTAATCGTAATGATCTACTCCAGTCTGACTCACTAATGCTAATTAGTGCTCTACTCGCGGCACTTTTATCACTCAAAAGAACGGCTCCACGCTGCAAAAAAAAACAACCTTTATTGGAATAACTTGATCGTGACTTTTTCCTTCTACTCTCAAATGTGGCTACAACTTAACAGTGTATCAGACCGCGTGGAACCACACACTGCCCCTAAATGACCAAGTCAGGTACAAAATGAACAGCGCTCCCAATAAAGGCACACACATACAAAGGGAAGACGGTATAAAATAATTTAAATAAAATTGATTTTGGGACATTTAAAATCGATTCTGAATCGTACTAAATGAGAATCGCGATTCTTATGAGAATCGATTTTTTGGGCACAACCCTAATTTAAACACATTCATATAATTTATTCCACATTATTGATCGAGCTAAACTTGAAAGGGAACGTATATATAATACTTTCCTGGTAAATAACTTAAAAAGAAGAAGTTTAGTTCAGGAGCAACATTTTTGTTTGTCCAGAGTTAGACGATAGCGGCAGTTCCATTATACTGGAAAGACCTCGTTCACATCCTTTGAAGTTGTTACATTCCTATTGATAATTCTTCAAAATAATTTACAGTACCTTCTTCTTTCTAATCATAACTTAGAGTGGAACACACACGTTCTCTGTCAATGAATACAAAATGTGTCCTACCCAAAAGCACATGAAAAATGACACGTTTTAGGAGGAGGCATTTACAGTAATGTACATCCTTAAGTCATCTGTCATGGAATCACGCGGCTAAATGATGACACTGTGTTTCTTCCCACTTCTCACCTCGCCATCATGTTTATCTTTGTCCGGCTG
This sequence comes from Leptonotus elevatus, assembly GCF_054856555.1. NCBI lineage: Eukaryota > Metazoa > Chordata > Actinopteri > Syngnathiformes > Syngnathidae > Leptonotus > Leptonotus elevatus. The sequence goes on along the minus strand of NC_141250.1, from coordinate 7,076,550 downwards.
CTGTTTGGGATCCGAGCTGCAAAACAAGACAGATGCGTCTCATGATTCATGGCTACAGCCGCTCTAATTCCCTAACACACACAAACCCTCATTAATGACTTGTTATTGAACGAAAGGGAGCCCTCGGTATCTGTTAAACAAACACGGGCCCTCTTAATGAGCTCCATCTCGAAAAGCAACATGCTTGGTTCTCTGCCTGCCAAGGCGCTGTCCCTAAAGCTGGAACTTTAAGGACACATTTCTAAAAGGATCTGTTGTAGAAGCCGTGACATTATTCCCTTTCTGTTGTCGGGTCAAGAGTTGTACTTTTGATTGATGAAAATGTGTTCGGAATGGCTCTCAGTGCTCTGGATCCCAGAGCCAATTCCACTGACTCAGAACAGGAAATGAGAGCTTTAGGGGTAAGGAGTCGGGCGGTGTGTTCACATGGTGGGTCGCAGACACATTGCACACCTAAAGCAGATGTGAGGGGGAAAGGCTCCAATGATAATAATCAATGGATCACAAAAAAACAAGACACTTGCCAAGAGCTGAATTGTCTTCGTCGCTATCACCTTCTTTTTTTTCCTTTTTTTTTTTGCAATAAATTTCTTTGAACCCAACACAAAATGTTTGAAATCTTAAATGTCCAAAAATCATTTTGTATGCTCCGAATGGTCATAAAGCAGGTCAGATACCCTGAATGTGGTTGCATTTTGTTAATTTAATGTCTTCAACTTGATTGAAGAGATCATAAAAAAAAAAAAAAAAGATCCTAAATGTCTTCAATTTGTCTATCTCACATGGAAAACCTAGTGAACCCAATGAGGACATTTCAAGTAGTCTTTAAGATAACCCTCCCAAGCAGAGGCGGTTATTAGATAGCTGGGCCGCAATTAATCCAACGGAGCGGCACAATACTGATCCCCATCAAACGATTTCCAGACCCCCACCCACTCACATTCTCCACTAACACTTTCTAATCATAAATAATCACACACAAAAAAAGACACTCAATTAGATTAGTCTCCCAAGTCGGGGCTTTATAAGGGGGAAGACATTCCTCTGGCCCATTGCTAACTATTAAGCTAAAGCGTAATTGCTCTCTGGTGGCTTCATATCAGTTGCGAGCTCGGGTTTTTTTAACGGGCCTTATTAGGCGATTTTCAAAGCGCCGCTGATTGAGCGTATTGAATTTAGACTGACGACTCAACGAGGGAAGATTGAAATCGTCCATAGTCGCTATATGGAGATTAGATTGGCTGTGTTTTGATTAGCCGGGAACATGTTGTGAAATAATGATGTCTGGAGTTTGTGCCCGGAGTTTGCCAAATTTGAAGGCGGCAAAGTTTCCGAACGCTTATGATGTTTCTGCATTTGATATAATCGACAATTTGCATGTTAAGTCCCTATTAGTGAGCAGCGCTGCATGAGCCATAGCTCCTCCTAAAACATATTTTCTTCCTCTCATTGAATTCTATTTCACTTTTTTAGTATTCTTTCTAATCACAGTAAACAATATGCATTAAAAAATCTGAAACAGGTCTCATGAAATTAGTGCATCCCTTGAAATTAGCGCACTAGAGCTGTAACGCAACGCAATAGTAAACAAAAAGATGTGAGACCAAGTGTCAAACTTTTCACTCTTGTCCTGACAGCCACTGTTATTGCTCTGGTATTACTTCATCCTCCCATTCCGTGTCACTGGCATTCATACAGAACAACAGACACATTGACTTTTTCAGGCAGTGTAACATTTGCTCCTGGATTGTATTCTGTATTCTCTGATGATAAGGAGGATCAGCCAGACCTGCCGGTGTTTACCATGTTGTTCCTCCTACTTACCATCAGAACCCCCTTGGGACAGTCCACTCAGGGAAATTATAACCATGACGTGAGGGGACCTATGACATCATGTCACCAGATAAAAGGAGAGACGGGAGTCGCTCGAGAAGACGGGAAGGATTTTTATTGTCCTGAAAGGGAATCAAGGAATCATTGATTCCTCTCTCCCGACCTCCCAGATTTGTGTCTCTTCGTATGCCAGCCCATATTACTGCACACAGGTTTTTCTTTCTGCCAGTGCAAGAAATTGCATTGACCCCTTCTATCTATTGCTTCCATATGCAGGCAGTTATCTCTCTTGCGAATGGAAATGAGAGCTGAAATTGCAACAAATGGGGCCAATGCCACTGAATGCAGATGTCCCAGGACCAAAGTGCACATGCCCGATTAAATTAACTTTAACCCCCTCCGCCGACAGAACAGACATCTCTTTTACAAACGGCCCCCACGCCGGCAATTCGTTTTGAGAACAACTGTACGTCCGCACATGGTAAATAAGAAGCGATGGCATCAAGCACCTGGCTTGAGCACAGTTCGGTGTTAACCAAGTGGAAGCGCCCCAGGGCCTCGCTTTCCCTTTCCAGAGCACGGCCCAGTGTGGCCTTGTGCTCTCATTCCCTCTCTTATCCTTTTTGGGGGAAATTGGCTGAACACCTGTTTCTGAGGGTTGCGCCAGATAGAGGACTGTGACAAGGCACCGAGGGCAGGGCAGTGGGGGCGCTTTCTGAGAGGCTACAGGTGCTTCCTCCTCTGTGAGTCTCTGGGAAAGACTAAGCCTTAATAATGTATGCAAATGGGGCAAACCTTGATCAAGTTTCTATCTGCACCTCCCCCCTTGAATAATAAGAAAACCTTATAAAAGTAGCCTGACAGGTAATTTACTAAATTGCTTAAATGTAGCTGAGAGCCTGGAGTGTTAATATGCTTCCATTCAGCGCAGGCAGAGGTCAGCGTCGGCTCTGATGATCCCATCCCACACGTTGCCCTTTAGGGTTGTTCTGTAACAGTCGTTGCATCTGAACACGTTTCACACAATATATATATTTTTTTTTTTTGCGTGAGATTCACTTTTGTTGGCTTCTTCTTCGCCCTCCTTCAGGGACCCCCACCCCCATGCTACGGCTAATGAGTGTTTTCCGAGCTCAGTCCCTCATCGATCTTAAAAGGCAGAATATGCCCCTGTTCTTTCTCTACTTCTCGCAACCCGTCCACCACCAAATCCACGCCATCGCTTAAGAAATTACATAGGCGCAGAAGGCACGCAGAATTAGAACATACAGGTGCTAACTTATTTGTCCATGTCTGTTCTTTGCTTGGGCGCTAATGAAGAGCAGGTGAGTGGCTGTTGCTTTAATCAAGTGGTGAGAGGGCAGCGCGTAGATTTGCAGCTTGTTGAAAGGCCCGTCGTACACATGGGCTTCATTAGGGGGTTAGAAGCAAATCAGTCAGGAACAATTGTTTTCCCACTCCTGCCGGAATACTTTTCTCTCCCCATGTCTCACACATGCTGACGGATTCCTGAGTGTCAGTTTCGGAGAAGAGCCGAAGATCTTTGTTATGTTGCTAAATCCAAACTCCAGACTTGAAAAATCTAAATACAGCGGGGCAAAGTTATTTAGTTCAGGACTTTGGGCGGTGTGTTTGGGATCATTGCCATGCTGGAAGACCCAGCCACTAATGGAAGGAGGTTATTGCTCAAAATGTCACGATACATGGCCCCATTCATTCTTAACATGGATCAGTTGTTCGATCCCCTTTTGCAGAAAAACTACCTCCATGCCTTAGATTTTCCCAATCCTCTTCTGGATTATCTATATGATGTCTGGCAAATTTCAGATGGGCCCGGGACGTGAATTGTCCTAAGCAGGGGGGGATACGTGCGGCACTGCAAGATTTGGCGGCGTAGTGTGTTAACTGATGGTAACCTTTGTTACTTTGGTCCTAGCTCTCTGTAGGTCATCCGCAAGGTCCCCGGGACACTTGCATGATTATTTTGATCCCACATGCTGAGATCTTGTACAAAGCCCCAAACCAGTCCTTGCTTGTTTGTAGGTGACCCAATACTTGTTTTCTACCATAATTTAAAAATCTTACAATGTGATTTCCTGTTTTTTGTTTCATATTGTGTGTGTAACAATTAAAGTAAACCTGTGATGAAAATTTCAGACCTCTGTTATCATTTTAATTGGCGAACTTGCACAATCCGTACTTTTTTGCCCAACTGTATGCTAGTGAATTTCTTCACTTCAACATTGTCAAAGCTTACAAATACTCTTCATGAGTGTATGCCTTATACCAGGGGTAGACAAACTCGGTCGTCAAAGGCCGGAGTCCTGCAGGTTTTGGAGGTCTCCCTCTTCCAACACAAGATTATTCCAGTCAACAGGATCGTTATCAGGTTTATGCAGAGCTTGCTGATGAACTGTTCATATATCAGCTGTGTTGGAGAAGGGAAACATCTCAAACCTGCAGGACTACGGCCCTCGAGGACCGAGTTTGACCACCCCTGCCTTATACAGTAGTTTGTTGATGTCATGTCTTTCTCTTAGCATACGCGATTAGCAACATTTTTACATGATATCTTGTCATAATGTTAATGAAGATGACAGTTTTGTTTTGTTTATTTTCAAAAAGTACCCCTATAAATTTGCACAAAACCTGCTGATCAGGATTTACATTGAACCTCCATTTATTCTGTGGGATGTGTTCCAGACCCACACAATAAAGCAAGACCTTACTCTTATTATTATAGAGTATAGTTTTATTGTTTTCTCTTTAATTAACTTATCAGAAAAAACATTTAAAGTATATTTACTGTAAAACCGGCCAAAAGAAAATTAAACATTGTATGAATAAGCACCAACATTTTCAACCAAACCATATATTAGCAATTAGCAAAAGTTCATTATCTTAATGCTAACATATAAAGTAAAACAATATGGCTAGCGGAAATGAGCATGTAATTCAAAATTTTAAAACAACTTATGACAAATTATGTTGCTCATTTAGTGATTCATACACCATTAATGTGGCACATTTAGCCATTTTTTTTCCTCTTTATGCGGACATCACACTTAACTGAAATGTGCATCTCAAGCAAAAAAATCGAGCCTTAGTCATGCATGATGTCACCTTAGCGTACCTCATGAGCCCTCAGATCATTCATTATCGAGGGAATAACCTCAAATATTTGTTAGTGTTTTGGAAAGATTTTATCAAATCAGTAAAGGAACAGATTCATCACAAAAGTATGACCATTTCTATTTTGATGAATAGTTTTGCCCATGTTTTAGGTATAAGTGAACAACTTGAAACAAGCGTCACGGCACAAAATATACTTAAAGTGACTACTTGACAAATCCTGCTAACAAGCTGCGTCTCGCCGTGAATCAAGTTTTGACAAAAATGGGAGAAACAAAGAGAAACAAATAATGTTGCTTGGCTGCAAAGAACTGCGAGTGATGAATGGACCACTCGGGAGGTTTAAAAGCGCATTCACACAAATGATTCCAACAATTCAGACAAACGAGCAAATAACTTCATGTTAGCCTTGACAGGGATGTATGACGACGTCGGCGAGCTAACGTGCAGAGCCCCTCTCATTTCCAGTTTAAATGGAGTGATTCTTAGGAATTATGGCATTAGGGGAATACCAGGAAACTTAAGAAGTCTGCTTTTTCTTTTTTTTTTAAGTGAACATCTGTCTTTGTAACATCGCGATAACTCTGCAATGCTCGTAATTTCTTGACAAATAAATTGGACTCACAGATTTTGTTTGCAAGTGCATTCAATTAGTAGTTTTGTCAGACTATTGTGGCATTAAGTGGAGCAGGAGCAGAATAGTTTCTTTTTACTTTTCATTTATTTATATTTTTCTCTCTGTTGGTTCTTCACCTATTTTTCATCTCATTTTAACTCCCACAGCTTTAGTCCCACAGACGCATTTGCTTTCTTTACCTTAAAAAACAAAGATGTTGTTGTTTTTTTTCTGTATTCACAAGAGGGTCGCGCAAAGCAGCTTTGGCTTTTAGTTCTACTTACTTAAAAACCATATCCCAAAGTTGAACTTCCTGGAGGGAATTTGTTGCATTTTTGTGTGTATGAAGAGGGAGAATATTGTAGCATTCAGACGACAACCTAGTTTTATTTAGCAAGAGTAGCATTTCATCGAAAGATACTGCAAGTGGCTATCTTTGGATAAAATTACTAAGAATAATGTAGACTGGAGCGGAATTTCTGAAATGGAAAAGTAAAAACTTGAGGAGCAAAACAAAAAGAGAATAACAATTGATCAATTTGAAAATGATGTCCGTCACTAGTGGGCTTATTAAAACAATGTGTTGACAACCTGCTCCTGTCTTTATGGTACTGTTTTTAATTATGAGTTAACAATGGCTCAATTACATGTCTACCAACGCCGGCGATACTTCTCAAAAACAGAACCTAATGAAAGCCTAATTTTGTCATTTATCACCTCGTCACTTCCAGTCCCTCAAACGAGACTAAAGACTTTTTAAAATCACTTAGAAACTTCATACTATGAGTGTGTGCTAGTACAAATTTTCACTCACCACTTTTTGGAGTACAGCATTTTTGTGCAATCAAGCCTATAACAGCTGGTGAAATGTCAATATGCGAACAGCCACCAAAATGAAAGTGAAAGTGTAGAGTTACACACATAGTAATGGGGTAAAGGGTCTCTAAGTGACCCACGAGTTGGCCGTTTAGTGGAAGTCTTCTCCTCTGTTGCTAGTTCAGGTAAGTGGGGCTGTCTTCATGCCAGTGTGTTGGCCAGAACCCTACTTGATGCCAGACTCAAAAGAAGGATGCTAATAAATGTACATATGTTTTTGGGTCTAGGGTTGTTTTTTAGTTTGGGTTTTTTGTGTTCTTGTTTGCTTTTGGTTCCATTGTGGTCTGTTTTGTTGTGTTTTCCTAGACTCCCTTTATCTCGTTAAGTGTGATCTTGTCCACCTGTGCTAGTCCTCTAGTGTCAGCCAATCTGTGCCCCCAGCCATGTGTGTCTTGTCCAGGTGTCCCTTATTGTGTAATTAGTTAGTGTGTATTTAGGCCCTGTCCACAAGAAAGCCCGTTTCAATGTATTCGCACAAGTTTCTTACCGCTTGGGCAGTTCGTCCACACAACAGCGCCGTTTTGAACCGATCACGTTTGGAAACGGGCTCCAGAGTGGAAAGATTTTAAAACGCGCCCCAGCGCCATCATTGGAGGATATTCCTCCAATGATGGCGTAGTGGTCGCAGCTCGATGACGACGCATTTTCGTAGTTTGATGACGTATGCTCCAATTCTCGCGTCAACAATGGCGGATAGCCGTGTCGTAGCCGTTTTGCGTAACCTCCTCAGCTTTTACAGCAAAATATTTTGCGGGATGTTGTACTTGAATCACCCGCAAATATAATTTGTGAAGTCGGTGAATGCATTTTCACGTCACTGTAGTTGCTGCAGATTGATTTTTGCATGAAACTTAATAGATGATGCGTCACAACACTGACGAGATCGTATCAATCCTCATTAAGAGGCATAGTTTCCAATACGTCAGCTGCCGCCTCCCCTGCCATATGAAAGCAGGTGACAGGGAGGACTTACTGTCATGGCAGCTTGTCAGACTGGAAAAATAGTAAGCAGCAATAACAAGGAGTGTTTTTGGCCTGGTCACTGACAGCGAACAGGGAACAATTAAAGGCTGTTTTTTCTTTCTTTCTTTTTTTTCTTAGGCTGTTAAGTCTGCACCTGTAGTGGCACTCTCTGAAGCAAGGTCAGGCGTGGGAGCGTGAAGAGAACTTCTCTTTGACCTTTTAACCTGTCAACCCTTGCTTGTTTTCAAAGGGCAAAATAGCTGGAAGAGGAAGACATGGCTTTATGTGTGACAAAGACCGCGCATGGAGAGAGGGTATGTTGAGGCTTTTTTGGTCACAAAGAATGGAAATGTAATAAGTATGTAAGATATTAATGTATCTGATAAGATAGGCAGTAATAGTGCACTTCTACTTAACCTAAGAGCACTATCGCCAGGTGATTTTCACCTGGGCAAACATATTTGCATGATTTTCAATGTTAATTGAATGATCATTTTTATTGCAAGTGTTCTAGGTTTAAAGCGAAAATAGTCGTATTTTTTTCTTTCTACCCTCAATAGTCTAAACATTGTATTCTGATTAATATTGCGTTTGTGGAATATGAGTTGATCAGCAAAATCCACCCGTTTTTATCAATCTCAGGGTGCTGCTAATTTGCCATTACTGCCACTTGCTGTTGACTGAAAATGACATCACAGTGTGCCTATGGGTTTAGCGTGACAACGTCACATGACCAAACCCTGAAAAGAGGGGAGCTGTGACCGTCTTTACTTACCATCTGTGCTTTTGTTAAAAGCAAAAGAGGCAATAAAGACAACTGATGTGGCTAAAGTTCTTTATAATAATTTTAGTTACTTTTTATTGCTTTACTTTGCTTTTAACTATTGTTGGTGTACATAAATGAAAAGATTGCTGGTGGTAGCATTAGCATTAAATGTTAGCTACTGTGTATGTGTAGCTTCTTCATTGAAAAAAGGTCAAAGCAAAAACAATGTTATTTCTTCATAAAGAGTTTTTACTTGTTTATGTACTTACTGTGATTATGACTACATACCATTCTATTTATTTCAATGCGATGCATTTCTTCATTTTGCTAATTTTTCCGTTTGCGAATGGAGTCTATAATTGTATTAACTTCATAACTGTTATATTTCTGAATGAAATTTGATGGCATCCACCACTCACGATCAAATACAGCAAAATCACCACCACTTGGACCGACTTTTTGCTAGTCTAAAATCTACTTTTTGTCACCAAATTGCCAGATGCGGCAGGTGCGTGGCAGCTCAGTCCACCGGAGTGGCAAGCGAGGCATAGCACGGTATACCAAATTCACAAACACCTTAAACTACGGGGCGTGGATCAGTGATAGATTGGTCGTCTTGCAACCCAGACATTGTGGGTTCGATCCCACATCTAAGTATCCTTGATTAAGATGCTGAACCCCCAGTTGCTCTTGATGCTGCGTCAAGGTGAGTGGAATGTAAAGCGCTTTGAGGGCTCAGTTTCTTCTTAAACACATCACTTTATGTTATGACGCAGAGACACCGCATTGTCCTCATGGCGTTACCTGGAAATAATTGCGCCAAAAGAGCACCGCTCTGCCAGCCTCTCTCCTATTGGAGGAGCTTGCCTGATGTCATAGTGAAGCCGCTGTTATTTATGTTTCAATTTGAGGTACCTTGCCGTCACGTTTTCTTTCTGTGCTGCCCAGTAATGCTCCATTCTGTGGTCACCGCCCCTCACCACATACACAATGATGGGTTTGACCATAGTGTGTGTTTGACCATAGTGTGTTATCGCTAAGTGCAGTTTGATAAGGACAAAAATGACACAGTTTTTTTGTTGCGTTGTCAACTCATTCACTGCCATTGACGGCTATAGACGTCAAAAATTCATTTTTACGATTTCTATTAGTTAAACATTTTTCCACTTTTGCTAATGAGAATATGAAAACCTAGAATTTTTTTATTGTAAATTTAGAACAGATATAACATTTTGGATTAATCGTTAGTTAACTAGTGAAGTCAAGTGATTAATTACAATGAAAAAAATTTATCACCTGATGCCCCTAATTTAAAAAAAATTCAGAATAAGGGGCGTCAGACAATTAAAATTTTTTTTATCGTAATTAATCGCATGACTTCAATAGTTGACTCACGATTAATGACACATTTTATATCTGTTATAAATGTACAATAATTTTTTTTCCTAAGTTTTCATTAAAAAAATGAAATGAAGTAAAAAAAAAAAAAAGTTAAACTAACAAATAGTTGACATGATTTTTTTACGTTTATAGTCGTCAATGGCAATGAATGAGTTAATAAACTGTTCTGTAAAATGTGAATATAAAAGAGAATGCTTTGATGGTTTTATTAAATTAGGTTAATCTGAAAGTGACACACACTGTAGTAAATTTGTGTTGATGTGGGCCTTTAAGGGGCGTGGCCTCATGAGTGACATCAGAAGCCGACCTATGTGGTTAATTTAGTCTACCTGTTTCTTACGAGTGTTTTCATTTTGTATATGTGCGGTTGACTGTGTTGTTTTTGTGGCGCGTAAGTGCATTGGTGCCTGTCGCTCTTTTTTTATTTAATGTCAGCGTATCTGATACGAGCTCAACTTTTGGCTCGCAAATTGGGGCACTCGTAAGCCAATATGGCCTAAATGAAATGTCAAATACAACAAATGTGCATCAGGTGCAATGCATTGAAACGTTGACCTCATCAGACAAAGTTCACCAGCTCGACGTCTGCGCCGCTCCACTTCCTGTGGGTGCGACCGTGCTTCCCGTTTGGCCGATTGCCCACTACAGTCCTACGTTTGTGTGCGTGTGTCGCTGGCAGGCAGGCCGTAAAGCTGTCTTAACCGGAGCGGTGATTAATACACCCATCACTTTCTAAACGCTGCCTGCCTGCTCTGTTGCAGCCTTCAGGCCCGAGACGGTCAAGCAATGTTTGCTTTTCCCAGCGCGCCCTCCCCTTCAGTCCACGCTGGGTCAGTGGGAGAAAGAAGCATTCTTTAATTTGACAATTAGTCAGTGCACTCTTTTAGGGAGGGAAGGGGGTGGGGGGGAAGGATTGCCCTCATTAGCTGTAATTGTCTAATTGCCTTTCATCTCAATTGTGTGTAATTTTCACTTCACGGATTATACAAATACTATAAATGCACCTTTTGTGTTATTTGTGTATCCTGAAGGTGGGGAGAAGAAAACGGGCAAATTCTGCTGTCAGGTCTTGATGGAGAGAAGGGTTTATTTTTGAGTCCTCCCAAACAGGGCGGATGTCTCTCATGGCTGATTGTTTGTGAAGGGTGCATTCAAAAAGCGATCATGTCAACAGCATCCCTGTTAGGCTTCATCCAGAACCCGTTTCCTATTGGGGCCATTTGAGTCAAAACCCAACCAAGATAGAGGTATGGTATGTAAATGGATAAAAAGTTACCTAGATGATAGAATCAGTTGAAGATAACTCACAGGGTCCCCCAAGGATCCGTGCTGGTCCTAAATTATTCATACTGTATATTAATGATATCTGCTGTGTCTGTAAAGTTTGAAACCGATGACACAACTTTATATTGCTCAGGAGCACTGTGTAAAAATAATTAAACCTATTAAATGACTGGGTTGACACAAAGTTTAGAATCTTTGGCACTAGACCAAGGTGTCCAAACTACAGCCCGGGGGCCATTTGCGGCCCACTATCCGTTTTTCAGCGACCCGCGGCATATATTAAAAATGGCATTTGACACAGCCCGCAAGGCTAGTTAAAAGATACAAATGAAGCATTTATGACTAAAATAATAAGACAATTTCTCCTCAAAACACTGTGGAGAATGACAATAAAATACTTTCTGCTCTGTGTCAAGGTTCAATTTAAGAAGATATCACATTAATGAGCCTCAAGAAACTGTTTTGAAAATGGTCATCTTACTACAGTTGTTGTTTTGGTTCTGAATGTGGAGATGAGCTTCGACTGCTGCTCAGTGCAGGGCTGAATTAGGTCCAGTGGGATACAGAGGCCTTTGACCGCCCTAAAATCTTGAAAAATCCTTAACTTACTTCCCTGTCACCTTTAGCAGAAGGGTGTGATGTACTGTAGCAGTTTATCAAATTATCTAGAAAACATAAATAATATAATTGTTTGCTTGTTTTATCTTAGTGTGTTTAATGAATTAAAATCAGATAATTTTTAATTGGCCCTTGCATTCTTCCGTTTTTCTGTATGTGGCCCTCAAACAAAAAGGTTGGGACACCCCTGCACTAGACAAATTTAACATCAAGTCAAATTAATTGTTAACTCAATTAAAATCGAAAGAGTAAATTAAATAAAATTTCTTGGCATTGTAGCTGGAAATTTCTAAGAAAAATATCCAAAACTGTAGGTATATTTTATAAAACCCAAGATCTTCTGAATAAGAAATCCTACACATTATACTGTTCATTATTACTGACATACCTGACTTGCGTGGAGAAATGCGGTAATACATACAAAACTAATACACAGTCCATCTTTAAGCAAGAAAAATAACTATAAGCGTTATTAACCATTTCAATTACATAGAACCAACCAAGCCATTATTTATCTCAAGAAACACTCTCAAACTGTGCGACTTAGTCAAATTCAAAACCGCACAAATAATGTAAAGCATATAATAACCAACTTTGCCACAGTATCGAGAGGCTGCTTGAGATCAGAGAGGGTTGCTGTTATAAGTTAAGAGGCACAAGTCACTTTAAAAAAAAAAAAATCCAAGATGAGAATAAACAAAGCGAATGTGTGTTTCTGTAAAGGGTATTAATTTATGGAACAATTATGAAATGAAATTGAAAAAACTTGTAAATAACTCGGTGTGTTCAAAAAGAGGTTTAAAACTGTAGTGTTAGAAAAATATATAAATCAGGTATAAATATTGAGCATTAACGTATTTGTTTTTGATATAATATTGAAAATTATTGCCATGAGTAATATGGGGTAGGACTAGATACGTTCTTGTACATCTTCCAACTCCCTTTGAATGGACGTCTAAATTAAGACACATTTTGTGTTTTTAATTGTTAGGTTTAAGGAGACAATATGAGTAGAAGGGACAACATGGTGTACGGTCAAAAGATGAACTGTGATAAATTACTGTAAAGGTGTTACGGTTTAAAATAAGAATATTTTTAATACTGTTTTTAAAGCACTTGACTGTTTGCTGGTTTGTTCTTATTTGTGGAAATTTGTGTGAGGGAAAATAACAAGCGAGCCAACGAGCTTTTAGTGCAGCGACGCCAAAAACATAATTTGGTCAAAAGGAGACCAGTGTTGTCTGAGGCAACGGTTGTCGGATGTGATTGTCGGGATGCATTTAAAAGGGGATTCCCCCTCAAATCAAATGGAATTATGGAATCATTGGGGATCTCCTGCAAGACTCCGCACATAGGAAATGTAATGAGTTTTGCATGTCTGTGTCAAGGAGCTCTCGATCTCCGAGGCCTGAACGGGGAATGCAGCCCATCTGTTGATTACATGACAGGATCATCTATTAGCGCTTTCGTTGGCGATCCACCGCGGGAACGCTGAGCAAATTGGCTTCCACCACATCATCCCTTCAAATTTTCAATGAAAACGGAAAAGTCCAAATGTCATGCCATGCATAATTTTTTTTTTTTCATGACGTTAAAAAGGTTAGAATAACTATTATTAATACAGTTTACAGGCTTTTAACTCAATAAAACTCACTCACAACCCATTTGGCGACAAGTTTGGGGAAACATTATATTTATTATTTTACGATGTTTCAACAAAAACTATAACTAATCGCAGATTTCATTAGAAGATGGATCAATATATCTATTTAAAAAAACTTTTATAATTACTCGACAGTCTACTGCCGCCATTTGCAGTTTATAGGGCCTGGCCCGGCCCACGAATAGCCATGTATAACTGAAATGCATAGGGGGAAAAAAATATCTTCAAAACATGCTGCATTATTTGGCAGAGCCGATCAATGATGTGATTGATGGATCGGGCAAATAAAGACATTAAAGCTGATTACATGATTTTTCATAAAATTGCAAAATATTGTCCGATCCAGCTGATAAGATCAGTGTAAAGCCAAGTTAAAACAAATCGCTACCGTTCATAAAGACAGGCAAAAGTCTTAGGGAGTCCAAACTTAATCAATTTTCACAAGAATGGGCACAACAGTTTAATTGCTGATGATTTAGTCAATTGTGTAGAATTGATTTATGTCAATAAAGTGCATCTTGTGGTATTTGGTGTAAAACAGAGGTCTGCTCCTACAGCAGCAATATAATGCCAAATTTGTTCGTAGTGTATATGCCCATAGTCACTGAAATAATATGTATGAAAAATAACCTAAAACCATGAATAAACCAGAAAAATCCTACTCTAATGCACTAGTAAAGTCATAATTCCAGTAAATCTTTGTATGATGAGCACTTTTGCCCAAATGAACAACGGTAACTACGGGGGCTACTGAGCATGACGGCATATTCTTAACACGGCTGCGCTAACTAGTTCATAACCCTGAAATGTCTTATGTTGAGACCTACTCATACTTAGCCGCTACCAGTAGAGGCGCTGTCTAATTAAGACTTTGGGTGATGGAAAGTATATCCCATTAACTCATTTACTGCCATTGACGGTTATAAACGTCAAAAAATCATTTGAACTATTTCTATTAGTTTAACAGAAGAGTATGAAAACCTAGATTTGTTTTATTGTAAATTTAGAACAGATGTAAAATTTGTGATAAATCGTGAGTTAACTATTTAAGTCATGCAATCAATTACAATACATTTTTTTATTTAATTTAAAAAAAAATTGCGTAATTAATCGCATGACTTCAATAGTTAACTCACGATTAATCACAAATTTCACATCTGTTCTAAATGTACAATAAAATAGTTTTCTAGGTTTTCATACTTTTGTTAACAAAAGTGGGGAAACAATGTTAAACTAATATAAATTGTTCACAGGATTTTTTAAAGTTTATAGCCATCAATGGCAGTGAATGAGTTAAAAACGATAATAAATAATCAATTGTTATCACGGGAATTTGGTCAAATGTCCGGTTCACAACATTACCTGAAACGATATTTGCCAATTCTATCACTAAATGAATGAATGCATAATTAGAAAGCATTATTTAGATTTCTCCTTATTAAATTAGTCAATCATAGGCTATTATCAAAAGCTTTCCCTTGAAATGAAAAGTGCATCTTGTATTTCAATCACTTTGTAAGCGGGACCAAAAAAAAAGCTGAACGAGTTACATTTATCACATTTCCAGTCGGTGCACTTCACCTTTTTGTCAGCTAACGAGCATAAACTGTCGTTGCCGCTAACGAGCTTCTCGTGGCTGTTGATTTGAATAACAACACGTGCGTCGCAGAGGCAGCACAGAACAAAGTCTCGTCTTCCTCGTTACCCTCACCGCTTGATTGTTCTCAGCCTCTGTGTGAAGACGCATCCTAATATCATTTGCTAATCTGCCACTTTCTCCTCCAGATGCCCCCGTCGCCACTCACTTTCATGTCTGACTGTCGTTCAAAGCCTCATCGTTAATAGGATTTATTCCTCGCTGCGCATTATTTTGTTCCTCCTAATTTGTTTGGCTTCGTTGGCGCGCGAGCGTAAATCAGAATCAAAGCCGGTTTGCCCCGCGCTTTTTCTCCGTCACCTCCGCTAATGGCCTGCCTGGTGGAAGTTTGCGTTGAGGAGAAGCAGACCTGCTGTCTGCCCAAATCACCTTTCCATCCTTTCCTCTCATCATTAACACAAAGAGCTCATTGGCTACCAGCACAAACACCTTCCCAGACCGAACCCCCGGACTATAAATCAGCAAGTTTGGCCGAGCCACGACGACTACACCTTGTTCAACTTTGCAACTTTTGGAATTCGAGACGTTTTCTTGCAATATAGTTTAACACTTCGCACAGACAACCTGTCGCACCCAAGACATGAGCAATGGACACATCGTGAGCATCCATTTTCTGTCTCACTTATCCTGTCAACTTTAGGCGAAAGGCAGACGACACCATGGACTAGAGATAGACCAATATGTTTTTTTTCAGGGCAAAACGGATTTACCGATTTCAATCTGTTTTTGTTATACCCCTACGTAAAACGTGTACAACTCCATTGAAAATAAACAACTGAAATAATGTGGTTGCACAAGTGTACACACCCTGTTAAAACTGGGGCAGTGGGCGTGGCTGGTCGGAGTTTTCCGATCACACTCATTGTTAAATTTTAAGTGCCTCTGATTAAATTTAAGATGTTGTAGTTGGCTTTTTCTCTCTCCTGTATATGAGCTACACTACTTTTGCAGTAACAAGCAATTATGACGAACAAAGATGTGACATAAGTATAGAGAGCCTGTACGTAATGTAAGGGAACAATTTGTGCTGTAGTACCAACCAATGGCAGTTGTGCAAACAATGCGAAGAATCATCAAGCAAAGATAAAATGACCAGTCATGTAGCGAGCTGATGCTACAATAATGGATTTTCAGTCAAACGTTTAAGGAATTGATGGGAAGAGTGAAGAAGCTGTTGGAATGGCTGATGGTTTTAATGTATATAGTTTGATAGTGCCTACCCTGAGGAAAGGAGCTGGATGATGTGGTGACCAGGATGTGGAGGGTCTAAGAGAATTTTGCCTGCCTTTGTCTTGGTTCTTGCAGCGTGACAAGGGGATGTCATACTGTAGATCTTTGTGAACTGTGGGCCTGCGGAGCCCTTTGAGACTCTTTGTGATTAAAGGCTTTACAAATAAACTTGACTTGACTTTTTCCAGACATTTTGGTAGTCACATCTTAGAGAGGAAGTCACGATCCGCAGAGAGCTTCCAAAGCATCAGAAGCATCTCATTGTTCAAAGGTATCAGTCAGGAGCAGAGTACAAAAGAATTTTCAAGGTATTAAATATACAATGGAACACAGTGAAGAAGTCATCAAGTGGAGAAAATATGGCACAGCAGTGGCATTGACAAGAAGTGGACATCACTCCAAAATAGATAAAAAGAAGAGAAAAAAATCAGGGAGGCCACTTCGGAGACAGAAAATCATTCACAGTCACTATTTTAACTGTTCTATTGTGATGACATTTAAAAATAAATGAATATGCAATGTATTGTAGATGTTTAATTTCTTATATCAGGATGTTGTCATTTCTGTCATCCGTTGTATTTCAAGCATTATTATTCTTTAATGCAAACTTTTTCCATTTCAGTCATTGTTGTTCAATGTACATACATTTTTACTGTTTTGAACAAGAATGAGAAAGAATGCTGGACCAGAGAGACAAATCCTCCACAGTTAGCTCAGCGCTAGCTAGCTAGTACGACAGATAAGACATTGATCGCCAGTGTACAGTGAGGCAACCTGGAGGTTAAAGTAAGTTATTTTAAACACAAAAAAAAAGAACATTTTTACGTAGGTGGACGCAATTACCTTAGGGCGTACAGTATTCGCTCACTCTGATGTAAAAAAAGAAAGAAAAAAGAAGTAAATATGAGTCTTGGTAAAGCGCTTTGGACGAGAAATGTAACAATAACAACAATATTGTGATATCGTGATTTTAAAACCATTTGGCCGTCGTCATGTCACGATATTAAAAGCAGCACATCTGTTAAAAAGCACTTCCAGCATCCTCTGGTGGTTAGTTTATTAGTGCAGTTTAATTTTAATTTGGCATGTTTTGGCCTTTTGCGTTTAAGAGACACGCTAATCGTTCGATGAAGGGGAACGTAACATGTTTGAGTTCATCCACAAATTGACTCAATTCACAATGTGTGCATTCATTAACAAGTAAGTGCCTCAATATTAAGTGATATTAGTGATTATAGGTCGTTTATGTTCATTGAGATGAATGCTACCTGTACAATTCTGATCTCAGCTAATTAGCATTGTATAGACGAGACAATTAAAATAAAATGACTAGCCAAGCCTATTTCTCTGTCACGGCTGATACCTGGTATGTACAGAAACACACTGTTGTGCTTTTTCCGCCACAATATGAGCTTTTGTTTTGCAATATTGTGAGTTTTTAATACAGTATCATGAGTGTTTTTTTTAATATTGTCATTTAATATTATGATAATATCGTAACATGTGGTGTCAATAGAAACGCTATATGTGTGCACCATTTACCATTATCAAAATTGTTTGTTTGTTTTTGCTATGACATGTTTAATAGCAAAAGTTCAATTAGTAACCCTTTCAAATTCGGGATTCAGTGGTTCAAAGATAAACAGATATGCAAACAAGGATTTGGTATAAGAGTCCAGTAATCACCATTCTTTTAAACGAAGCTCTTTGTTTAAGATAAGTCATATTTATTTGATTTCAAGAAATATAATAACTAGAGTTCTTGCGTTTAAAATGCCCAACTTTTTGCTTTTGCCACTGAAACCGAGATGAAAGATGTTGAACGCAACACTTTTGCAAGCAATATAGTTTGGCACTTGCCAAAGACAGAACTGAGAACAAAATAGCCTAAACGCTCGCATCCGACAGACGCAGAGACAGCGCGGAACAATGGAGCGCAGATGATTGTCATCTGTCCATCATGTGAGCGAGGCGAGCCGCTTGCCAGACGGCGTGACGCGTAATGCGATCGGACAGTGCTGTGACAGTGAGCTGTGACCTTCAGCTGCCTGCCGACTCCAACGCCGCCTTCCCGGGTTCCGGCGGGGGCGCTGATGCCACTGATCAATCGGGGCATTGGCACCCGTCACGTCAGATCCACTCGCCGTCCATTTCCCGTCTCTTTTGTCATCGGGCCGGCGTTTTCCTTCCGCTAGTCAATCACTCACCGCCAGACGCAGAAGTCTCATAGATTCACCTTCACTTTTTCTGCACGTAAACTCTCACGTCTTATTTTTTTTTAAGGTTACGGTCTTTCATCGTCTCAAAGCAACTCGCCAGGAATTACAGTATTTGCACAGAATTTATACCGAACATACGCAATCAAGGCCCCCATTAGGTTTTTCTTTCATGTTGCTGAAAGGAAATGCAAATGAGATTAGATAGCACGAGGGCCACAAGGCTCATTTGGCCCCCTGCGACTGGAGACGGCTAAACGCTCCGATTCCCCTCACGCTCGGCTCCTCGGGCCACGTCCCCCTTTTGTTGAACCCAAACCAGCTGCGTTAAAGTAGAAAGCTGCCTCTCGCGGGAAAGTTTCCCCCGCACAATCCCTCTGGAGTGACTAAGGCTACTCCAGCTCTAAGTGGGCATGCTATTGTTTAGAACAGCGCAATTACAAAGAGATCTGTGCATCCGCCTGAGGTTTAGATTCATGGCCCGCGCGGGCCTTGGCAGCTAGGGTGGTAGAACATGAACCAAGGGTCCGAACACTTAGGTGTGCAAAACGGCAGCTACATAACTTCGCCCTGAATCGGATTGGTGCAATCAACTCAAACATTTTCCCATGTGTCGTTACGGCGCAGTTGCTAACAAGGGCCGATTTCAGGAGAGACTGATAAAGCGGCGGGGAAAGAATCGAGTATGTTTGAAAAAGAGGAAGGGTCACTTGCAGGCCAAAGGGAAGGTGGTTGTGTCTGGTTACAATTAGTCTGTCTGCTGTAAGTTGCTTTACCCTGCTTGGAAAAACATTTTCCCGCCTTTTTTTCCTGTTTGGCTGTTCTATATGAATGGCACCAACACAGAGTTGGAGGACAAATTCCATCCATCCATCAATTTTACTGCATTTTATTTTGTTGAGGTTTTTGGATAACCTATTAAGTACACAACTATTGTTCAGTAATGTTAAAATGGGATATGGTGGAATAAAAGGCTTGTAATATCTGTTACAAGTAGAGAATAAAATGCAATTTTGTTACAGATTTTTTGCCAATATGAGAAAAAAAAACAAAGTACAGACACTTTATTCGCTTTAGTGGGCCACAAATGCTATGACAGACTGGATCTGGCCTAGAGTTTGACACCGTTGCTCTATTCCAATCTGCAACCCTAACCTCCATAAAATCTGAATACCAATAAATATAGGTGCACATCTGCTTTTGATTTACTCCTTTATTGGGGCTTATTAACTCATATAACAAGTCAAATGTAACTAAACTGTAAAATGTAACTAAACTAAAAAAAAAAAAAAAATTGGCAACTGTGTATAATTTATGGCACCATTACTGGCTAAACACCATCTTGTGTGCGCATGGCAGCAGGCCGCGTTAATATGGCCTCGTTTAGGCAATCTCATTAAGCAAAGTGCTTTTATGAGATGTGGTTACGATTCTTTAATGAAATAAGAGTTAGGGGGGTGTTTGCAAACTCATAAAGAGAGTTATTTTCATTTCCTACGCTTTTAACTATCCCCCGAAAAGTGTTCGGTAATTAAGAGTCCTGAAAGTGTTTCATAAAATGGCACACATTTCGAACACTTTCAGAGGAAAAGGTGCCTTTATCTTACGCTGTCTCACCAGGGATCAGTGAGGGGCGGCTGTTCAACTTTTTCCTCATTTAATTTATTACCACGTGTTTCTCATAGACTTATGACCTCCACATGTTAGTTTCTAATCATTAGCAGTGCTTTCTGTAAGTTATTTATAATGTATCACAATTAGGGCTGAGTATTTGACTAAATGTGCTTGATTCATTAAGAGGCCAATTGAATTCAACATTTGTTATATCTTATTTTTAAGGTAAAATGTCTTTAGATGTTCTGTACTTCTTAAAAGCCTCACATGGAAAAGTGTACTAGTGATGACTTTTCATCTGGTTTGTCCAATGTTTTTGTGATGTCTTTATCAAATTAAGCAAATAAATAATAATGCAATGCATCTACAAGGATTGCCTATAGATTAAAAAAAAAACAAAAAAAACTTATATATATGTCTAAATGAAGCTTTTCACTTCACTTCGACATGGCACTAAGATGCCAACATTTTTTTGTCAAAGTAATACTTTGGTTAAAAACAAATCTGTGAATAGGTGAATTTGCAAATGCCAAAACATCATTCTCCTGAATCGGGCCCATAACCGTGATAAAGCAGAGTGATTAGCACTACACGTAAAGTAGAGATGCTAACAGCATAACGTTTGTACCACAAGTGAGATCACAGATTAGGCGCCGTTTCTGATCATTTCGCTTTTGGACAAAATGTGAGTCAGTGAGATGCTTTCTGCCCTCTGTTGTATTTGTTTCCATAACAACCGACAACCACAACATTCCCCAAACCCGGGGAATGGGAATGACGAGTTATCTTTGGCCCAAACCCTTGTCGTAATTGTGGCCGTCGTCACACACGTGTCGCTATGGCTTAATGGTGAGTTGAACAAAGTGTCAGAGTTTATAGTAAGTGCTGTGCCCTGATGATATTAACATGAACGTAAAAACAGTCATGAAGGCTTGATCATGTGGTTACATGTCGTGTTCACCATAATTTGCCACTGCTCCACATTTAATTGGCCCAAATTGGAGCTCTCACCCCAACTTCCATGATTCGTATGCTGCTCTTACAGTGCCGCAAACCCAAGTCGGTTATACAGTCAGCATGCAGTAACTTTCCATATGAAAGTGATTACACATATATGTTGATTTTCTGTGTGACTGAAAGAGAAAGTCCGCTGTATTTGAACAAACAAAATACAAAATCACGCAGCATGGCTATTATCACCTCAAATAGCAACACTTTCAATACTTTGCCATAGCCATGTTTTGGTTCCAAACATAGGCCATAAATAGTATCATGGAGCAGCGAATGAGCGACAATGGATTTATGACATGAAAAATCTCGACGAGACTCGGACAAACAAACAGTAACAAGACGTGACAAGAACAATGATCTACTGAAAGAAAGCAGGGAACCAAAAAAATAATAAACTGACGAGACAACAAGAGACACCTGGACAAGTGGCTGTGGGAGCTGATTGTTGTTTGATTGATTTGTTTATTGAACATATAAAGATAAAACATATAATCAAGTAGCAGGAAAAAAAATCAAGATTTAAAAGAAGAGGGAAAAAAAACTTATGCAAGCATATTTAGTCATTAGCACAGCTTACATATTCAAAAGGGAGTAAATGAATGATTGGATGACACAAGGGTTGACGAGCACAGGTGGACACAACATTGAACGAGACATACATTGACAAAAGGACAGAAGCAAAATATGACAACTAAAACCAAATCATCAAAACGCATGATGACATTGAGATTTTCCATTATGGTTTCTAATTTCCTTTTGACTATATCCAGTTAGATTGTTTGTAAAGCATGATTTATTTTTTTATTTTTAAAAATAAAATAGTCAACTATAATTGCCAAGTGTAGTTTGACCTTTTTACTTCTGTGCGGCCAAACAAACAAAAAACATAATAAACCTCAAAAACTCATTTCATTTAATGTTGTCAGTTATTTTTTTTTTTTTTTGGTTATTTTTTAAAGCTCTCTATTTTTTTATATTATTTTATGAACACTTTTTTTCAGTTTGTTATTTTTCTTAGTTAACTATATTAATAACCTTTCCACAGATACATTATCATCACGATAGTATTATAATTGATAACACTGCATGAAAGCAAAGCATGTCTTTCTCTGTAAATGAATCTCACAATAACCTCACTCTGCAAGAACACAATACTTATAACTGTCCATTGAAAAGATCTGCCCCAAAAATCGACACGCCTTTCATGTGTCGATAATGTATCACAACAAATAGTGATATGATATGTTGTACTATGGAGATGCAGTATGATAATTGACACATTGCACCAAACTACAATACAATCGAATGGGAAATGTTTCAATATTGTACAAATAGCATCTGGCTGTAGTGTATGACAACAGATAGCGATACAATTATACGGGTCGCTTTTGTACATGGCTGCGACATGAACACACACGGAGTCAGGAGCACTCCCAAATAAAAGTAAGAAATGAGTGTAAGCTGTAATTCGTACAGGGCTGATGTGAGCATGTGTGACAGGCCAAATCCAATAGCAGCGGCGGGGCTGACAGGCCTGACATGAGTCTTGCCTCGCCGGCCCCCTTAATTATGCATGGCCCAGTGTTTCCCCCGCATCTTAATTGAATCACACTGTCTGAAACTTGTTACTTCCAATTTGTTGCATTTGATTTCTGACATCGGTGCGGTTCCGTCATGAATTATGCAGATGGCAGGACCTTTTAATTGCCGGCGTTATTAAAACAAAACTAATTGCGGATGATTAAAATGTGACGAGGAAGGTTTTGAGGGGGTGCGGCGTTTCTGCTCCAGCCAAACAATGATTGGCTGTCAATCCTGTCGAAGGAGTTATTGTGTTGTGATTGGAACCGTCACCTTGGCTGGAGTGCGTTGCGGGGTTAAATGGAGCGACATCATGCGGGTGAACGCCACTATAAGGTTGATATACTTTAGCTGCTCATGATTCCACGTACATTTGTAGACCTTGTAAAAATTGTTCTAGCCAACGCTGGTTAACCGACAAAACGTTGGCATTCTCATTTCAAAATGATAACTTTGGATTAGAACTAATGTAACTTGTCAGCATCATGAAACCTTCATTAACTGTACAGGCAAGGCAGGCCATTCTTTGTGGAGTTTGCATGTTCTGCCCTTTCTTGTGCGGATTTTCTCAAAAACATTCATGTTAGGTTAATTGAGTTCTGTAAACTGCCCCGTAGGTATAAATATGAGTGTGAATTGTTGTCTTTAGAGTTATGACACAAGCACATGAGAAAATGGATGAACTGTGCGGTCAAGATTCTTTTAACGGTTTCTGAACAACTTCTTCATTTACTCAGCAATTTTCTCAGCAATACCTCATCACCGGTTTTGCGAAGCTCTTTTTGTTGCTTTTATTAAGGGTCCTATATACTGTACAGTACTATAAATGAATGTTTGATTGATTGGTAGAAATGCAAAAAGAAACTAAAGCAGACATCTGTAGCTTTGTGGTTGTTCATTGTCATTGTACTAATATACTATTTTTGGTCATGTAAAAAACAACAACACATAATTTCAGTGCAATAAAAATGGCACTTGTTAGCTAATACATGATATTAGTGATGGGAAAACGAAGCTTCGTGAAGCACTTGTGATATTTTTTGACTCCCCTAGATGGTGCTCTTGGTTTAAATATAAAGGCTAGTGCAAAGGAAATTGATTACATTTCCACTGTATCTTTCAACCAAGAGTGGCATCTAGAGGAGTAAAAAAATATTACAAGTGCTTTATGAAGCTTCATATTTCCATCACTACATGCTATGTATGTTAGCATCGGCTTGATTTCATATTTGTTATTGCACATTTACACATTTGTGGATTTTTCTTTCCCCACCCCCTCCATTATTCGCCAACCCTGTGTTCAAACCAAAGCAATGAAAGCATCACTTTGCTCCCATCTTGTGGCATCTTGGGACTAAAGAACGATGTTGAAATAAGTTGGGAAGTTTTGTTTTAACAAGAAATAGTATGTTTTCCATCTTGTTGTATCTACAGGCTGTATAGGCAATTCTAAACCTTTTTATGGGCAGGGGCATCAATTACAGGTTTTTGCTATTCACAGCAGGGCTTGATTTCTACTACACGCAAATAGCAGGGTTTTCTGTAATTAATTTATTGTGTCGGCCATATTGTATTCAGCAGGCTAATTTTGTATCCTACTTTTAATCTATGCCATCACTGGTACCCTTATGTGGTGGTTTCACCAAAACAATGTGCAAGAAAAAGCAATATCCATCGTAAATGCTGTCAAGAGATTTTCTGTCATGACATATCATGTCACATATGATGATAATTTGAACACCAAAGTTTTGTTTGACTTTTTGAACGTTCCACTCGTACCACTTCTACCTCCTTTAACACCAACCACACTTTCTCTGTCATTGATTTGCTCTTTGTGCCTTTTGATTAGCTCTCCTTCCCGTAATTGTTTGACTCGCCCATTTATTGCATCGAAAATTGCTTTTAAATTGTCTGCTGTGGATGCATAGGATCTACAGACGCAGACTTAAATGAGCACTCATTGAAATTCATTCTTTTCATGTGCATTGTCAGGCAAAAGTAATAAGTCTTTTGGATTAAATATGTGAGCGTGCTCCAAAAAAGTCGAATAAATCAATTTGGCCTGAAACATTTCAAAAAAACAATTGCATGGTGATGAGTGTTTCAAAGAACTTTATATGCTTTGATCCCCTTTTTCCTTGCTACAAAACATTCTCAACCAGGGGCGAAGTGGCCATCGGGAATTTTGAGACAATTCTGAACAGCCGGTCTATTCCAGGCCAAAAATGTTGCTCATC
Organism: Leptonotus elevatus; assembly: GCF_054856555.1. NCBI lineage: Eukaryota > Metazoa > Chordata > Actinopteri > Syngnathiformes > Syngnathidae > Leptonotus > Leptonotus elevatus. Next base: position 7,051,852 of record NC_141250.1, on the reverse strand, counting down.
AGCGCCGGTCAGAAATCCTTGCCAACCAGCTTACCATTATTTTTGTGAATGAAAATCAATTACTGTATTTAAGTAAAGAAAGACTTTATTTTCCACAAAGCATTCATTATCAAACATTACTGTTAAAAATACACTTCCAATAAAATCTTGACAAAGCCAGTTATAATTTTTCTGTTGAGTTTGGTAAGTGAAGTCTAGAAAGACTGTTTTTATTTTTCATAAAAAGAGGTAGCCTATGTACGTTAAGTAAAGACTACCATTATTTTTGTAAAATGATAAACAAATACTGTACTGTATTTAAGTAATGAAATACATTATTTTCTATAAAGCCTTCATTATCAAACACTACTGTTAGAAATTCACTTCCAATAAAATATTGACAAAACCGGTTCTCATTTTTCTGTTGATGCGGTGTTGTTACGAGCTGCTGAATGAAACTTAAAAAGTAACTTGTAATCAAATGTAGTCACTTTTCTGTAATTTTGTAATGAGTAAAATAACGAAGTTACTTTTAAATGAAGTAATCAGTAAGGTAACTAAGTACTACAGTAACTAAAATGCTTTAAAATCAAGTAATGATTAAAGTAGCTAAGTTACTTTCAAATCAAGTAATCAATAAAGTAACCAAGTTACTTTTAAATCAAGTAATTAGTAAAGTAACTACATTACTTTTAGATCAAATAATCAGTGAGGTAACTATGTTACTTTTAAATCAAGTAATCAGTAAAGTAACAAAACATTAAATAATTTCAAAATCAAGTAATTAGTAATGTAACTCAATTACTTTCAAGTCAAGTAATCGGTAAAGTAGCCAAATTACTTTTAACTGAAGTAATCAGTAAATTAACCAAGTTACTTTTTCAAGGTAACTGGCAACACTGAACATAAGCACACACTTATTTCAATCATGTGTGCGTGGGGCGAAATGAGCCCTCATGTTCGCCTGATGAGGGATTGAACAAGTGAATTGTGCCTGCAGGGCACTACAGCGCAGCACCTGACTGTAAGGTGGGGATCCTCAAGGCTGCGCTGCGTACGTGGGACCTCACAAATGTCTGCAAGTCATTACCACACGTGAAGAGGGGAGGGGGGGGGGGGGCGCTCACTTTGGTTTCATGAATGCTCAATCAACTCAATAGGACAGCTTAAGTTTCTCTCTTCCTGCCGCTCGGAGCACAATTGAGGGCCCACAGGCGCTGGCGGGCTGCATTCAAAGGCCTCAGACAAAAGAACACGTCGTTTCACCTCGGAGGGAGCAGCACATGAAATGTGTCGTAATGGAAAAGACAGAACGGTGTAAAGCATGAAGGTACTGAACGAAAGCTGATCATAGCCTTACTAAAGCAGTCAGGTTTATTGCAGCAAAATCAAATGCCATCGCCAGTGGCGGAATGGAACAATACACAAATACTTTGTTACTGTAACGAAGTAGATTTATTCAGGTATTTATCAACAAACAAAACACAATTATTAATTAACTTTTATAGCTATTGATAAAAGGAGCATGAATTTATTCATTTAAACATGCTTAGCAGTATTGCAGATGACCTACAAGAGCCAACGAGGTTCTTCTCATAGTTGAGTCAATTTTTTTTCTTTCCTGTTCCTCCGGGCTGGCCGCCAAGGCTCATCTACTGAGACGACAATTAGAGTCATGTTCCATCCAAGTTCGGTGGGACAGGCGGCGTCAGCCACCAGGAGAGGAGAATGCACAACGACAGCGAGTAATATGTGATCCATTCGGATTTGCCGTGGCGTTGTGAACCTTGCGCTGACCACCATAGAGGGAAGATGTGCGGGTTCAACGAGAGGCCTTAACATCTCCGCAGTCATTTTTCGAAATAAACCATCCCTGAGTCATTCCTATTTTCTTCTGCCTTTCTTGGGCTCTGCGTCCTCTCGCACATAAAACTGGATTCATTTGTGAACTTGTAACAATGGATCGTAGTGTAGGAAATCACCTGGCATGTGACACAAAATATCAAGTGGATGAAAGACCTTTTTTTCTTCTTCATTTTATTGCACCGTGTGGCGGCCAACATTACAGATGACATAGCGATCATCTGCGACTCGGCTCTGATGCGCACTTAACAAATCTAAAACGTACAGCAGGTTGTCAGACATTTTGGCATGACTCTTTGCTTTGCTACACTCCCTGAAACCGAAACGAATTCATTTGTTCGGTCTTTGATTTATTAGTTTAATTCATTCCATGTCCAAGCACATTATTCAATTTAATCGTATATCAAATACTTTTTCCCCATCGAAATGAACTGAACTGCCGTTTCCAGCACCCCCCCCCCCAAAAGCACCACTATTTGTATTAATTTTATTCATTTCAAGCAGAACATTGTAAAATGTAAATTAGATAGGTTAGTGGGTGTTTGGGTAGATTGAGACAAAAAAAAAAGGTTTCTCATTTCATACCTGTTTTTGTTATAGGGCTATTTGTGCTTAGTGCAAGTCTGGCGTGAAGTATGGTCTAACTGCGCAGGGGCAGTTAAACCAGGTGTTGGTATTTTCACAACACATCCCCAGTTTGAGGCAGTTATAAATGGGCATTTTGTGCCATTGTGTGCGTTAACATAGCCAACATGTTTCTCAGCCAACCGAAGCGGCTCTTCTCATTCCCTTTAAAATGGCCGCACAAGTGGTGTGCAGACTCGCTGGGCACGAATAAAGAGCCCTTTAACAAAAGCATGTATGATATAAAAAAAATTTTTTTCAAGTGGCCGTGTTATAGAAAGTATCTAATCCAAAGTTTTGCAGACGTATCAGAATGAAATATTTTAATACATACTGTTGTATGTAGCCTACTGTCTTTTGAAGAGATCTCAAAGTGTACGCTAGAGCTCTGTGGGGAGTGCGTAAACATTGTGTGTTGGCAAGCGGGTTTGTCAACCTTATAACCCGGAAGTGGGTTCCCCATAACTGGATGTGTTAGTAGTTACTGTAGTTAGCAAGCTAAAGAACTTTAAATAAAGTAGACAACCTCTGTATCAAACTTCTGTCATGTTACGTATGGTAAAAAAAAACAGACGCCCTAGTTAGCTTAGCTTTAGGATGTCACTGATGTGGTGTGGAGGAATTATTTTGTATGACACTAATAGGTGAGATAACTGACTTGGATTCTACCCTTGGCCACAAGGCGGAGTGGGATTCTGCTTATAGTAAAGTAAAACGTGTTGACGTTTTAGGAGTTAAAACAGCTGCTATACTATACAGTTCAATAGATTAAGTTGGCAAATAAGTGACTTTGTAAAGCTCTTTGGGCACCCACCGTACAATGTACAAATAAAGGGCTTCCCTTTACTAAATGCTATTCTCATCTGCAGTTGAATATACAGTATAAATGCCCCCAGCCATTATTTTGGGATTTGCCACATGCATCACTTTGTTAAACTGTCATAATGGCATGTCACTCAAAAGAAACATGCTGAAGGTAAGACACCTGTCTGGCTCTTTCAGGAAGTGCGAAAGAGGAGACAAGTTTTCATTCCTTGTGGCTTCCCATCAAGCGAATCACTCCATAATTGCTGTCAATATCTCCCAAGCAAATATCCCACCCAAGGAGCAAAAAGCAGTTTGGGCTGTGAGGTGGCTTCCCCAACAGGCCTCTGGAGGATTCGGCGAACGCCACCATAGCCAAAACCTCCACACCCTACTCCACGCACCTCCCCTCCCTCTTTGTTGTTTACCTCTCATTGTCACCAATCCCGACAACGTGCCGCATGCGGGAGGGAATCAGAAGGCTGCGAGCCGATGGCGCTCAGAAACAGAGAGGCGGATAATTGAGAAGATTACGCTCGACATGCCTGCTAGGATTTGATGATGTGAAGGGTTTTTCAAGTGGTGAAAGTTTGCCTCCCGACTGTCGCGCGACGGGTATAAGACACAAAAGGCTTTCACACCCCCAACCCCTAAAAAGACATGCAGATGTTGACATGTGTTTACTCCACATGCCTTGTCAACCACTTTGGCAGATTCACATCCAAGCGCCTCAACTTTCCTTATGAAGGCGCCGCCAATGTGACACTCTCGTCATTTTAAGAACATTTAGAGCATGTCCTACATATTATGGAACCTCTACGGTTGAACACAATCAGTTAAGGGACACTTTTTCAACCTCAAAACGCTTTTATCTATAGGAAGTAATGGAAATAGAGCGAATCATCAAACAGTGGCACTCATAAAACAGGTATAAAGTGACTCACTGTAAATAATGACACATTTAAACAGAACGCTATGTTAGCTTTTAAGACGAGTAACGGAAGCACGAGATGTGTTAGCTTGCTAGCTAGTCAGCGGCTACTAGCTAATGTTGGCAGTCATCACTGCACTTTGCCATCTTTTTCATAATTTTTTGAATTGAGCTCAAGTGAGGTTTTGTTATCCTCCTGTGGTTTTTCTTTTTTCAGACAAAAAAAAGGTTGTGCTTTACTTTGACTAGTTTCTGCGACGACTGCCGCCTTCCTCAGAAGCTGTCAAACTGACAGTTGTGATGTGTCTTATTAGCTGATGTTCCTGGACGTACCCGGCGTGGCGGAGCTGCCATGTGACGCTCCACGCCGACTATGCCCTCCGTCGTCTGATGATATCCGGAGAAGCGGATCCCATGTGTGGGAAAGTTGAAAAGTTCCTTCGTCCCTTTTTAGTGTTTCCAGTCCCCGTTTCCTGATCTCTATTGCTTCTTTTATCCATCTTTTGTATTTTTGTTCTTCCGTTCCAATGGCGCTTGCTTTGTCCCAGTCCATGATGTGGTTTTCTCGTTTGCAGAGATCTGATATGGCGGATTTTAGGGTTTCTTGTGTGGCCCTTTCATTTTCTGCTCTGGTGTAATGTGTTGCTGTTTGTTTGTCACATTCCTTTTGGTGTTCTTTTTTTCTTATGTTGAAAGAGCTTCCTGTTTCCCCAACATAGGTTTTATTGCAGGTTTTGCATGGTATTTCATATATTATATTGAATTTATTGTCTTGATGTATACTGTCCTTTGGATGCACTATTTCCTGCCTTAGTTTTTTTGTGTGGCTTAATTATTGTACCTATATTGTGTTTTCTCATTGCTTGCTGTATTTGTTCTGTGACACCTCTAATATATGGTAATGTTTTCCTTGTATTGATTGTCTCTTCTTTCAAGTTGTTTCTTTTGTCTCTTTTGTTTATTTTTTTACCAGATTTTTTATTTTTCTATTGCCCATCGTGGATAGGCTTCTGTAGTTTGTACTAGTAGTTGTGATAAATAGTCACAAAAAACGCTGTTAATCTTAACAAAATACTCTAGCAGCACTACCAATACAAAGATAGCATTAGCTGACGTTAGCCGTTTCTTTGATCCTTCCTCGGGTCTCCTGACGACCTCACGACTCTAGCTGGATTCTGAAGTATTCGGTTTAGGTGAACGGTTTGGGATTTTTAATAGGTTTTAGGTGAATTAATGAGTACACACTCACACTTACGCACACATGCACACACACACATACTCACGCATGTACTCACGCACATACAAAAAAAAGAAAAAGAGCAATGATAATGACATGTCGAATCGGTAAGATTACCAAATGAACAATACTGAGCTCTCTCTTAAAAAAAAATAAAAAAGCTGATGTTAGTCACGACTGCCACATTGTAAGCACTTATTTGTTTAGTGTAGCTATAACTAAAAATATTATTGGTTTGAAGCTTTATTTTTTTTGAATATACAACTAATTAACTCATTTAATCCCAGCCATTTTTATTGGAGCAACCCCTTCAATACCAGCCGCTGTACTGTATTGGATTTTGACTAATCGTGCAAGGCCCACAGAATATTGTGTTCTATTGCTATATAAACATGGAACCTACCAAAAGAACGATTAGACTTAGAGCAGAAAAAAAATGCATTCCTATCTTTTTCTGTTCGTTAGTTATGAGAAAAGAAAAAGGGGGTCTTCAAAGTAGCACATACCGTCCACTTGTTAATTTTTGATAGTTTTTATTTTGAACTTGTTCAAAAATAATGACCACCCCGGCACAAACCCCCCCCACCTCGCCTCCGTCCTTATACTAACTGCCTACGAGCTGTATATGTCTCATCTGTACGCATGCCGTATAGTTTATACAGTAGTCTGCTTGTGGTGGGAGTCATAAGATGGCCGCCCTGTGACTTCAACGGCTTGCACTGGAGTGTATGGGCTATCGGCTATCCAGTCATATATAAAGGTCGGTGGTCCCAACCTACACTTCCTATTTCTCTTTTTCTGCAACAAGATCCTTGCCTGATACTGGCGTTTTTATTTAATTTAATTTTTTTATAAATAACATTGCAGTCAAGTCAAGTCAGAAGCTGCGTCAGACCCTCTTGTACACTCTTGCATGAAAAAACCCGCTTATGACGTATAAATATACGTCATATGTACGCGCTGACTGACTTTTATGACGTATTTATACGTCTTATGTATAGAAAGAGTTATTAAGTGTGGGGGTATGCCGCGAGTGCACGGCAAATGATTGGCACCTTGTTGGTCGTGCCATATATGGCTCATAGGTTTCTTTAAAACAAAAACAAACTGCCATTCTCTGTTTAAATGCTGTTGATATCTTTTGTGTAATTATCTTTGTTACTGCGCAATATGTATCGTAATTAAATGTAATTGTTGGATTGCATGAAAAAAATGCATTATGTCAAAACAAAACCTGAATCATGCCTGAATATAATAAGTCTGGGAAAAGCAACACACCAACGTTTATAATTAGAATAAGAATCAATTATGATGGAGAATGTCCAACTTGCTTATGGAATCTTTTCAAAATTCCTTTGCTAAACTCCCCTTGGGGTCTTAAGCTTGGTTAATAATTTCAATCATATTAGTCCATTTGATAAATATTTGATTGTCTTTGAGGTTTTAACATAAACACACGTGCAAAATCAATTCATTTAAAAAAACAAAACAACAAAAACATTTTGCATAAATCTTAAATCCAGCCCAAAAACTGCACATAACAAACTAAATGTCCAAATAATCTTATCCAAACATGCAGCAAAGCGGCCAAGTGCACAGGTTGAGAATAGGTGAGTTAATCCCACCTTGTTGGCAAACATTAGAATTGTCTTCAGGAGTAGACCACAAAGGTCACATCCCCTCCCAGGGCGGAAAGCTGCAGGAAATTGCCTGCATTAGGGAGATGTATTGGTGTGAAAAGATCCGATGACACGTCGCTGAACAGGCCAGCTTGACGCTATTTGTTCCTCCTTGCGCTGTTTCTCGCTCTCTGACACACTTGAACAGGATTGTCTCGTTCACCTATAGATACAAATCATGCCTGTACTCATTTGAGACATTTGGAAAGTTTTGCAATGTCTTTGTAAGATTCCGGCCAATGCATCTTGATTTTATTCACTTCTCTTTGATTGTTTTGGGGGCAAACAAAATCCCAGTGACATATTCGTCAAATACAAAGATGACTTAATCTGTGCTGTCACATAATTTAAAGATTTTATGATGGAAATATTCAGTTTGCGGGTCAATTTCAGTAACATTCACATTCTTACCTTTCATACAAAAGTGGAAGGAAAAAAACTACACTGCTTTAATATTCAAACAATAAAACACTGTCTTAAAAGTGTAGAAGTTGGCCACTGTTAATACTTGGGATGTTTGATTCCACTTTTTTTCCAGACTAAAACCAGTACGAGTACTCAACTCTTGAGTAGTCATCGATACTGATACCAAGTACTGACACCACTAGTACTTTTGATACACACCAAAAAAAGCCAGATAATTTTAAATGAAGACCTATATAAAGCCCAATTTAGCATTTTTCCTTAAAATTGCAGGAAATTAATGGCAATTATCAAATTTCTAGTTTCTGATTGAAAATATATATATATTTTTTAAATCACAGTTCATGGGGAAAGCCTTAATCAACACATTTGAACGAGACATGAAAGTTAATGAGTTTTTAAGCAGCCCCTTGCTGTCAATAAACGTACAAATGGATTTTATTTGGCCTTTCAAAAAAGCATTACTTTGAAATGCCTCGGCTTTGATGAGAAATGAGTGAATGTGTCAGAGACGTGCGCGTTCTGCTGTATGCATATTCTAATTGCTGAGTGCAATCACTCCCTCACTCCCGTTGATGAGCGGCCGCAGAGATGTTGACCTTGCGGCGCGCGTGAATCGATGGCAAGTTGATAAAGCCAAGTTCATTGCTGCCTAACGCAAAACAAAGCTGATTTGTTTACCTAGCGTAGCCGCTTCGCGTCAGTCCCATTAGGCGGATGATTTATAGAGCAGCGCCCAATGAAATTGTTTAAAGCAGATTAGGTGGAGCCCAACGATCAGCACTAATATGACAAGCTGATGTGGCGTGACAGGTAACCAAGCAAACAAGTTCCTGAAATTCAGATTGCATTAGAATCCTAATAATCCTGCAGGGAGCGGCAGATTTAATCAAGGCAGGAGGATGGCGGAAGAGAGGAGGAAATAAAGGATGCTGCTTTTTCAGATGCACAGGAAAGGGGAATGCTGCTACTTTTTTCTTTTCTTTTTTTTATTTACCTGTCAGAACACATCGTTCAGTCAGCGTGAAATGGAACGACAAGAGTAGAAAGCAAGAAAGATTGAGATGGGGAGAGCTGTCTTTATGCTAAATGGCATGAACTTACATTTGTTATTTCAATGTTGTTGTTGTTGTTTAAACAATAGAAAGTAGGGCCCGACTAATTAAGGGGCTGTTCATAGCCCTTGAAAACTCGGTCTAAATCGTTGGCATTTGCTGATTGTTTTAACTTTTTACCTTTATTTAGGTACTCACACACACAAATACTGGTCCCATTATTTATTACACAGAAATATGAACCATAGCCTATTATCCTTAAATATCGATAATGAAATTTGTTTTTAAGGTCATTCTATGGACCTGTCAATCAAAACAGAGTAAATCTTAATTTTTACAAGCAATGTACATATTGTGAGCATTACAACAGCGTATTAGGGCCACATCTAATTTATTTTTTGGGGGCGGAAATGTGTGCGTAATATTCAGAGAAAAAAATTCACGAATTTACGTAAAAAAACCTTGTATATTTGCGAAATTATAAAGTGGCAAATTTGCGAGAAAAAACTCACAAATTTATGAGAAATAAACTCGCAAAGTTGTGACATTATAAAATGGCAAATTTGTGAAAAAAAAATGAAAATTTGTTTTTAAAGTCATTCTATGATAGACCTGTAATTCAAAACAGAGTACATCTTAATTTTTACAAGCAATGTACACATTGTGATCAGTACAATGGCGTATTAGGGCCACATATATATATATTTTTAGAGTTGGGGGGTGATATTCCGAGAAAAACAAATCACAAATTTACGAGAAAAAAACTCATTTATTTACAACATTATAAAGTGGCAAATTTGTGAGAAAAAAATTAACATTTGTTTTTAAAGTCATTCTGTGGACCTGTCATTCAAAACAGAATAAATTTGAATTATTACAAGCAATGTACACATTGTGAGCTACACGATGGGCCACATATAAATTTATTTTTTTAGTAGAGGGGGGTAATATTCTGAAAAAAAATGCACAAATTTCCGAGAAAATAACTTGTATAATTGCGACATTATGAAGTGGCAAACTTACGAGAAAAAAACTAACACATTTATGACAAATAAACTCGCAAATTTGTGAGAAAAAAACTAATACATTTACGAGAAATACATTTGCTGATTTGCAAGAAAAAACTGGCATTATTATTATTATTATAATTATTATTATTATCACTAGCGTTCACATTAGCATCTAGCTTCATTGTGTTACAGGTCACCACCTGTGCCAGATATCAATCAGTTAATCTAGATCTGTTACAGTCTGTTCCCACAACGTAAAGAGTGGAATGTACAAATATTTGTTTTCGAATGTAGAGAGTTAAAGGTAAAAAAAAGAAGAAGAAGTCATTAGAAAGAGAAATACTGCTGTGAAGTAGCGATAAGTATGTGCAAAATCTACTTAAGTACAAGAATTATTTGTATTTTGTCCACTGATGGACAATAATACAAACAAATGTAAACTTGATATGTTCTTTCCCTTTCATTAATTTAGTTTTTCTTGTTTAAGTCTGGTACGATTGGTATCCCAATGTCGAATATCCCACCAAAACGTTTTTATTTGTTTAATCATGCCATGCAATATGCATGCAGTGTATATTGTGTTGGCACAAATAGAAATATTAATGCAATTTAAAGCATGAGGTCTCCCTCCTCACAATGATGAAAGACTTCCCTAATGGTATTTATATTGTACTTCAGTGAAATCTTGTTTAAGGTCATAGTACAACGTGAAGTATTTAAAACTTGAAAACCAATCAAGTGCTTTAAAACTGCTAATATCTCTGCAAGTTTCTACATATTCATCACTTGCCTTGGTGTCCTGTTTATTTGAAAATAATGAGCCCAAAACGAGAAAAAACGCCTTTCCCCTCCTCGGACAGCCAATGGTGTGTGAATGATGACATTAATGTTTAACTAAAGCACATTGTTTGGGTATTTTTAAATATGAACAATAATTATTGTATTGCGAGAATGTAGAATTTCAAGCTCTTTCTAGGCATGCATTATGCAAGTTTTAATATGTCTGCTTCCCAGGAAACACAGTTACAAACCACTGATGGATATTATTCCCTCACTTGAAACTAAACAAACGCAATTAAGTTAGGCTCTTGCAGGAATTTGTGTAATTTCGCACATGGACTAAAATGTGAAAAGGCAATTTAAAGTGGGTACATCCATAAAGAAATAAAAAAAGTAGAAAAGAAAATTGTCATGTACAATACTGTATGTTCTTATGGTCCGAGCAGGAGGCATTGTAAATAGAATGGAATTGTGGTATTTATTTATTTATTTGTTTGTTTATTTATTATACTATACTACTATTTATTTATACTATTAGTCTTCCTTCTGGGATGCCCCAGAAGTCACCAATTATTGCGAGTGTATCCTGGCAAAAAAGTAAAGGTTGCACACCTTGAAAGGCTAAGAAAAAAAATGGCAATCACGCAAAATTTGTCCAGTAGACATTTGGTTATCAGACCAACGGAACAGTGAGTTGGCCATTTTGGGGACATTCCAGGGTTCATACTAAAGCAAATGAGTCGCAATCAGAAATGTTTTTCTATGCTATCTAATTTGGGCACAGCATGCTGTCAAATGATCATTTTGAGCAATTACCTGGAAAAAGTGGGTGTGAGGTTGAATTCTGCTTATAGTTTTCAATGTTTTTCGAGATGACCCACACATTTACCGAGGGTGAGCATATTTTCCTTTTCCAAAACAGAGGACACTCGGCTTGGCCGAAGTCTTACTTGACAAATGAATAAATAATAACACAAGCCCAACGTTTTTGCTCCAGGGATCGATCTCTTCTATTTTTTATTTATTTTTGTTACAGCGCAGAGGTTTACCAGTGAGCTAATACATACTAGCTGAGGACCTACTTTGAATGCTTATAAGGCGAGGTCCGTAAAACGCTGACCTACTCTTTTTCTTGTAAAACACTAAAATACTTTTTTAATATATAATAAGAACACACACACACACACAGATAACCCGCCTTTCTGTTTTCCCTAGCCCCCTCGTGATTGACTTGGGAAGAGTCTACAGTCGCAGTAACACGGTGCACTCCATCTCCCACTTGCAGTGAAATGCTGGAAATTTTCCTGAATTTATAAAAAAAAATGGACACGTAAGAGCAAAAAACGATTTTTTTGGTCACCCTAATTTCACTAATCTGTTTATCTCTTCACCTACAATCAAGAATCTCATCTCCAAAAATAGAAGTCTTGTGAGAGGCAGCCGAAGAAAAAGGTAGGCTAGCTGCTAGCTTAACAGCTAACTCCATTGCTACATAAGCAGAAGCTAACCGGTCTAGTAAGATCGATACGTTAGGAACCATAAAATGTTTTTTAATTGTTCTTTTAACAGTAATGAGTGAGGAAAAGTATTTTCACTTGCAAGGGGTATCCCAAAAGTTCCCAGCCTCATCTTGAACAGAAAAACTTTTAACTTTTTAACCATAATTGTGGTCTCCAAATTTTAGAACCTTCCGTTCAAGAGGTGACACAAGAGACACAAATGTGAGGGAACAACTTGACTAGGATCATTTTCGTCACCAAAAGTCGAGCGTGCAAGTCTCTTTCTATGCATGTCTCAGTGACACAAATCGTTAGCAAAACTTTCCCTAACATGCACACTTGATTAAACCTCACTGCATACATGTCAGCATTTCCCTGTGATGAAGGGACATGGCGCTGGTGGGGGGAAAAGTTTCAGACGCGGATCTAATTAGGCTGCACGCGGGCCTGTTTCTCAACCCGCCCCTAATGAGGGGGTTGTTATGCTTCCGATGAGCGGTGCGTGTCACCACGAGGCCGGAGTGGAAGCGTACAGAGTGCGACGAGGGCCGACGAGGCGGTTTCCCCCCCTATGCAGAGTGCAATTGTGCACCTGTGAATCCCCCAACACGTCGAAAGCAGGCCTCGTTTGATGTGCTATTCTTTTCATGTGCGGGAATGGGAGGAACCGAGGAGCAGGGACCCAGTTGAAAAGAGGCAGAGGGACTCGGGACGAGTCTATTAGATGCTTTAATAATGTTAATTAGTGAATAATAGCATTAGTAATGAGCTAGCGGCTGTATTTTATTCATGTGATCGTCTCGCCCTCTCGCTAATTCTCGCCTTGAGCAGTCAACAAGGGACCTCACAAAACACAAGTGCACACATTTCACAAAAAGTTGCTTTCGAGCTGGTACCCTATCCAGACAGGATTAATGATGTCTACATGGGCTGGTTTAAGATGTGTGGATATAAATTTGCTCAAAATGTTACATAGTTAGCAAGATGCTAGCATGTGAAAACACATTCGTCAGCTATATCGGAGGGAGCCTGAAAAGCAGCAGCAACCTCTTTGGCCAAACGCTTTGAGACAACATAAAAGGGGGAGATAACATTAATATTTACGCTTTATACAGGGACTCCTCCATCTACAACACTAATGTAATATAACGTTGTAAGTTGGAACACAACGTAGTCGGTATCACTCAGCTACGCTAACGCAGTGGTAAATTACAGTTTGTGTGAAAACACTTCTTGACAATCAAATGAAAAATGGGAACAAAAAATAATTCCTCTCCTTTACTCCTGTGTTTGACTTCAATATTGGAAGGGTCAAGTGCTGTGTGATGATGTTTTCTTTTGAGTTCCTTGTATTTACATCCAATGTCATAAGTCAAAACAAGTATTTAAAAATTCATGGTTGTGTATGTGTGTGCGTAACCATGGAATGCTGTCGGTTGAGACCAACAACAAACTGTATCATAAATAAGGTGGACATGGAAATGGCTCATCTCAAGCAATGTTGCCGTTGTCTCAAGTTCCTTTCCTTTGTAAACTCTTATGTAAATCAAATTTCTTTCTCCCTAAATATGGAAATATGTAGCATTAGCATTATGTAGCATTAGCTTGTGAACTACAAGGATGGAAATGTCTGGTTGAATATATCGAGGTTGCCCATGGCAATGCAGTTATAGTTTCTTCTTGACATAAACATCATCATTGGAAAATAACATAAAAGCATTTGTTTTGTGATCATCTGTGGAACAACTTTTCCTCAAGCCCAAAGAGAAATCTACTTCTTTTCAGATGTTTCGCAGTATTTGCTTTAAAGCACAGCTCGCTGATTTATGGATCTCTCCTCCACAGGAAATGAGAGCATGATCAGGCACCACTTAGTCCTTTGACGTGATTTACGCAACCACCTGTGCATATGTGCATGCAACCATATGCACAAATGAACACATGAAGTGTTTTATTTTAGTCCAGAGTTGGGGAACCTTTTTTCTATCAGGGGTCATTTATAAAATCCTTCGAGGGCTATACTAAATTTAAAGCTACGATACAACGATCAAACGAAATTTTATGGCTCTATATTGCGAGCTTTTCTGGGCTGTAGGTTCCCAACTTCTCTTTAGAGTTTTTGGCCCATGTCCGAAGAGGCCAGTGAAGTGGATGTTCACTGCCGACTCAGTGATTTCTCTTGCTCTCCCTGTCACTTTAAAGTCGCTGAAGAGGTGACAAGTCGCCTCTTGTGAGCCCTGCAAAGTCTTTCTGTCCCAGATAGTAATACAAGGACCCCATGAAGGTTGTTAGAATTTCTAAATAGAAACATCTGTCCTTATAGCCTGATAAATATTTACACAAGATAATCTTATGGATAATAGAACCTTCCACCTGTATTCTGCATTCATTTTGTCCGGATTTCTATCAAGTCTCCTGGAAGTTTCAACACAAACGTTGGAGACCATAAGTGAATTATTTCCAGAAATGGTGGAACTACTCGGCCAAGCAGGTTGTCAAATGCTTTGGTGGGAGGTACGGCGCATCAAAAAGAACCAAAGGTCACATTTAGATGATCTCATTGGTACTACCAATGAAAAAAAAATCGTCATAGACATGTATTGTTGGTCAACTAAACAATGCAATGGATGCTTGAAAATTCAAGTGCAATGATGTCGCTGTTAAAAGGAACCCCGACTGTAATGACAAATTTGCTCTATATTATTTATTTGCTGTTTACTAACATAACTATGAGATTCATTTTTCAAAAATTATATCCAGTTTAATACATTTTGTAAAAACTTTATTTGGACGTACGTCGCCATTGTTATTTACGTCGCAACACATTCTGTGGGTAGTGACGTAGAATGGTGGCTGCTCTCTGCGGAGCAATGTGAAAAAAAGCCTATAAAGAAAGCAAGTTAAGCCTCGTAGCGTTCCTAAAGAAACAGCATGCGATTGGCTGAGTCACCCTCCCCCCCGCCGTGCTCTCGTCATTCGCCAGACGCATTCGAAGCGTTTTGATCGTCCCTTTAGGAGGCTGCGGAGGCCGTTCCACATTTCTCGGCAGAGAGCGAGCCGCCATTTTGATCGTTTTGTTTCACAGTTGTATTTTTACAAGAGAAGTATTCTATACAAGGACAAAAGAAAGCTATTAGAACAGTCTTTGATTCTAAATATAGGCTTTTTTATTTTTTATTTTACATTAGTTCTAAGATTTTACTCAAGTAAATATCTTTTACAAGCTTTGAAGAAAAAAGTAGAAAAATGTGATTTATGGCGATTAATCTCGGAAAATTGTGCGATCAATTAGTTTTAAAAAAATCAGCGTTTGACAGCACTATTAAGAATTGGTTGCTGATTAATTATGTTTTTTCATGTCAATTGACTTTAAATGATGTGTGCTACTTAGGGACAAAAGCTTGTCACTTATGGGACTCTCAACTATTTTAAAGAGTGGGGTGGGGGGAGTCATGTTACGCCATTATTTCAGCGTATGAGGAGAATATTAAATCAACATTATCCCAATTCAAAGCCATCATTTGGGCATTTCTCCCTACCACAAACTATTGATTTTAAAACAGCTGCCTTGTGGGCAGAGTTGCAACTGCAGCTTTTTTGGAGGAAAGCCTTTCAAAGTGGCTGAATCCAATGGAAATTGATTAATGAGGTCCAACGTGATCAAGAGCACGGCAAAAGCAATCAGCAAGCTCTTTCTTTTCAGAAGATTCCCGAATCTCCATCTCCATCTGTTTGCGTAATGAAGTTACGGCTGGATGTCGGACTTCCATCAACACCCGTCCAGGTTTGTAAAGATTCTCATTAAGCCCGACCTCATTGTGGGTCGGAACGTCGAGTCGGACAACATTGTTTCGTCCGCTGCTACCGTCAGAACAAAAGGTGTCCCCGCACACAATCAGGGCAGGGGATGGAGGGGGGGATCCTACTCAGGTCTTAATCAGCGCTCCGCTTAATAGAGCAACACTTCCCAAATATTATTAACCTCATCTGTCTGCATTAGGCTCTCATGGCCTCACTGGCCATGTATTGTCTTTGCAGCAGCTGCTAATGTACATATATATTAATCCACTCGCCTCCTCTCCTTTGGTAACCGGAGATTGCGCCGCGCCTTCGAAACAAACGGCGCCCTTCGCAGAGCGAGGCAGACACAGGTTAGGAAGCCACTAATTAAATGTCAGACTTGACAGATTAAAATTATGAAATTTAAAATCTGCAAGTGGCTCTTTGTCATTGTCAAATTAAGGGGTGCATGGTGCGACGAAGGGGAAGGGGACGGCCAGGCCTAATGGATTGAAAGGGAATGTGCTTTAGCAGCAAGTGGCTGCCAGTGAATAAAGATTCGCCCGCCGCCATCACTAGCGCACATGCTCAATTCCTCCATATTCTTCCCAAGTCAGGAGCCGGGCGGGTTGGGGGGGTCACACTTATCCCGACCGCTCCGTTTAGATGTTTCATTCCTCTGGCAACACAAATACTCGCACTCTGGAAAAGCTATTCCACCTTTTGGCCTCCCGGATCTCTGCGTCAGGTGCAATGTTTGCAGTCACTGTCGCCTTCATTGAGCGTTTTTGGAGTCAATTGGGATAGAATTTCTCAAAGGCGCTGCTTTATAATCATTCAAATTGATCTCCGAGAACCAAATAAACATGAAAACAATCTCAAACTTGAGCATGGTAAGTATTGTCGCCACTTTTGCTTACGTATTTGCTCTCTGTTCTATCTTGACGTCGATTAAGCCCCTCCCCCACCCGTTCAACAAGTAAAAACAATTTTGGGGGAATATTTCATAAATACACACCACAAATTACTGTTATACAATTGTATTTACAATTTTAAATGTAACTCTTCACAGTTATCTGGAGAGGGTTTAATGATTTGAAAGGTTAGAGTGGATTTACAAAAATGTATGTGTCCAAACAACATTCTGATCCGTCTTCTGATGACGAATAGATAATGGATATACTGGTTGTAAAAAAATCGGTGTTATATTCTTGAGCAAGTTTTTTTTGTGTGTCGCAGGGCTATAAAGTGGAGCTGAGAGCATCTGTTCATTATTGTGCTTATTATGTGGTAGGTAGAATGGTAAACGGTTTCATTGATATTTTCGTTTGAATCTAAATAATTCAAAGGCTAATGGCTAATTCATTTGTCTGATTTTGACATCTGCACATTTATTAGACTCAGTTCAATGAAATTAGACCCTTATTGATCAAGAGCAGTTGAAAACATTCTGTTCGATATCCAAGGTTGTTAGCGCTCTGGGTTTATTAAAACAAAGTAAATGAAGTCGTGGGCATATTTTCAGTCGTCGCTCTTTCCTAAACAGAAGATCCTGCAAAATTGATGTATTTCCCCCGTTTAATTTATCTGCCTTTGCCTTTTACACAAAACCCAGCATGTGGGGATAGCGCTGTGACAGTGTACACTTTCGCACAGTGACACAATCACATATATGCAAATACTTATCTGGTGGCAAGTGTGTTCAACACACCATACTGGGAGAAGTTGAGTTATGTGTGTCAAATTTCACACCCCTGCTCGGGCATTCGATTAAACTAAATCACATTAGAATACATTATATTAAATTAGATTCAACTTGTCAATGTAAAGAGTACAAGTACCGAGACAACGAAATGCAGTTTAGCATCTACCGTAACCAAAAGTGCGACAAAGGCAGAAAGTGAAGTGTGTGTGTGTGTGTGTGTGTGTGTGTGTGTGTGTGTGTGTGTGTGTGTGTGTGTGTGTGTGTGTGTGTGTGTGTGTGTGTGTGTGTGTGTGTGTGTGTGTGTGTGTAAGTGTGTGTTTGAACGGTAAGGCAATGTAAGGTATACAGTGTATTCAGAATGAAATAAGATCATGTTAGTAAACAGAGATAAAACTAAACATTAGCATCAACATTGCTATTTTAACAGCAGGTAGTGCAAATATGGCAGAATAACAAGACTACGATAAATCCACTAGGTATATTAATACATATAAATATGAGTAATGTGTGGGCTACAGTAAAAGTAAAGGTGGTACGTACAGTACGAACAGTAGTGCAGAGCTGGCTATCATTATAATATAGAATTCAGTTGGGTGACAGCTACAGGAACCTGCCTGTTCAGGAACACTGGGTGCTGTAGCGCCTCCCAGAGGGGAGGAGGGTAAACAGACAGAGGCGAAGATGAGAGCGGTTCTCAAAATTGCTGTGCAACATCCGCTAACATCTTTTGTGCTGGCGGAGTAAGATGTTAAAATGGTTTCCTTGTGCTTTAGTTTCTCATTCCGTGTTGGTATCATTTATACAGAACAGCAAAAAAAAAAAAAGTGGAGGCTTTTTATTATGGGGAGTATAAAATAAGTTAAAGTGCTTCTTAAAAACACTGTAATAAAACATGTTCTGATGTTATAATTGGTCGTTTAACAACACAGAGTTGGCTGTACATGGAGTATATGGACATTCACATTGTGTCAAGTCAAATCCATAAACTGGTCCTTGAAATTAGACATCCCCGTCTTAGCTATACGTCTCTGGACTTATCTTGATGGACTTTCACCTCGCTGCAAATGAGGGCGATATCATCAAGAACATGCTGACGATCCAACTCCAAATGAGAACTTTTGGGGGTTCAAAGCGTTGTCAGGCTGGGCCTCGGCGGACCTTAGCAAGGTGGAAGCGCTAATAATAAAAGCGTCATAAAAGTCGGTATGGCGCCGAGGCAGCAAACACTCTGCGAGGATCAAACCACCGGCAGCATGCAAAGTGACAAGATCCAATTACATTTAATTACTCAAGCTACTGGATTCATTTTAACTGACAATTTTGATTAAGGTAGGCGATACGTGCTCAAAGCAAAGAAGAGCGAGAACCAAATTGTACTACCAGAATAACGGTATTAGCGCACGTGGGCTGACTCTCTGGGTTTAATTAAAGCATGACCCGAAGGACCAGCACCAGTCCAATAGCTCAGCACTGGTCATGGGGTCATATCGGTTAGTTTTAGTAGGTCATGGCTTTACAAGTTGTAATTAGTGTGAATCACTTATTTCAATTGTTAAAATGTTTGATGCACACATGATGAATCATTTAATTATGAACTTGAATGTATTTGTACAATAACAATAACATTTGGTTTTCCTGTTTTGTAAGACGATGTGCACTGCCACCTGCTGGTGTGGAGCAAGTTGCTGCAGCAGTTCCTAATTTGAATGGGATTCACTGATCATCTACAGACTTCATTCTGCACGTAATCAGTTGATCAAAGCCATGGATGTGCCAATCAATAAAATCTGACAACAGCATACGATGGACGGATGGCTGAAAAACGGTACTTTCATGCTTTTTTACAGTAGCATCATCAATTTTGACAGAATAAAGATACAAGGACCGAACGCAAAAAGGCGATATCCCCTCTTAAAAAGCTTATAATTGCCTGGAGATACCACAAGATGGCAGCAAAGCTCCTCAACTCAATTCAACATAGTTCTTGGCACCAAGATGCTGCCAAAGCATTGCTTTTGTCTAAATGAAACTCCTCAACTCAATTCAATGTAATTCCTTGGAACCAAGATGCCAAATGATGGAGGCAAAATACTACAGTACTTAAAGGGATACTTGACTCCTTGAGGCATTTTCAGCAGTAGAAAAGTGAATATTTTGTCCAGAATTTGAAAATGTCATTATTTTTAATGTACAATTATAACTTTTAATTTAAAAAGAAGCATTTTTTCCACCTGCTGTCGACTGAAGATGGCATCACCTGTGCTAAGGATATAAGTAAGGACCAATCACGGCTCACCTGTGTTCTAGGTTTGGTCAGCAAAGTGACCCATGATTGGTCGGCACCTATTTCCTCAGCACAGGTGATGTTATCTTCAGTCGACAACAAGTGGAAAAATGTGTTTTTAAAGGTATTAGTTGTTCATGAAAAATAATAAAGTTATCACATTTATACAAAATATGATCTTCTTACTGTTGAAAATGGCTCAATGAGTCACGTATCCCTTTTAAAAAATGAAAAATTATGACCTGCAATCTATTTGCAGTTTGCTATACACAAAAACCCAGTCACATTTTGTCCGGTAGAACCTACCACCAGCTCACTTTGCGCTCGCTCTTTCCGCAACACTGTAAAATGCCACAAGATGCCGCCAAAGCCGTGGCTAATAGGAAAGTAGCAATTGGTATCATGAAAGTATAGTTAAAGTGAAACAATTCAACGAAGATTTCTGTATGTATTTTGGTAACATTGTTCACTTTTGTTTTCATTATTTTGTGTGCACAATTCTAATTTTTATTTATTTATTATTTATTATTATTATTATTATTATTATTGTCGACTTAGACTTACTGCATTGCGTGGCCAGGACAGCGATGCACCGACAGAATGACTGACTGTGGAGCTTTGTTGCATTAGCGGCCAAGTAAACTCAACTTTGCGCCGCCGACGGAACAAGGATACCGTTTCAGCCTTCAAGTTTTTCCGAAAAATTCTTGGTTGAACTCAGGACTCAGAAACTGACATCAGAATAGAATAGACTTACATCAGCAGAAAAATGACATTCATATTGCCGTATAATACCCAGCTGTGACAATATTGACCTCAAACTGTTACGTTACCTCGATCAATCATTCTTTTTGCAAGTAGATCCTATAGGAACGTCACCAGTATGAATGTCAGGGACAGCGATAGAAGTTAGCGTCATGTGGCGCAGGTTAGCGTCATAAGTTTCATCCTGCCAAATAACCCACGAATGCGAGGTGACACCTCAATGGCGGATGGCGTGCGTTTGAAAGGTGAGCAGGGAGTCTGAGTGGCAGGAACAGCGGTTAGCCTAAGGTGCTTCACGTTTATAGTCACATGCTGTGCGCGCGCTACACACACGCACACACCCTCTACTGGTATGAGGCTCATCTGCTTGCCCTCTGGTGTTCTACAGTGTTTTCAAAGCACCTGCAGGGTTGATGTTTGTAAAGCGTCATTGTATATATAAAAAAAATTGATTAGAAGCAGATGTCATTTTTCAACCTTTTTGTCATTTTGAAAGCAGGCTTTTTATTCAAAAATGTATCCACATGTAGCTAACATAGCTTCATGCATGATTACATGAAAAATGAATGAAATGAATGATGTGCATGTGATAATATAATAAGGTTGTATTTCCTCATTAAAGTGAGGGCAATTTTTCAATTTCAATTGTCAGTTTCAGCCCTGGAGTTAAATGGCTCAGACCAGCCCACTTTAGTTCACATTTTATTGGCCAAGTAAAATTTGACCCGTGTTGGTATGTTAAATTAGCGTAACATTCCCTCCAGTGTCAATATTTGCAGCATATTGTATTTGACCAAAAATCATGAATGTGCTTACAAGATCACAATCCGTATTTATTATAACAAGTATGAGAACATAATTATGTTCTCATTAAATAAACATCAAATGTTGTTTTTGTAGTGTATTCAATTGTATATATGTTTAAAAGTATTTGCAAAGCATTGGCAAATCATCAGTCACTGTTTTTTCTTCTTCCACATTTTATACAATATCCCAACTTCATTGGAACTGGTGTTGGTATATAATAGTGTATATCAGAGATGGACAATTTAAATTATGAAGGAGGCCACAAGTTGTCATCACCGCCATAGGGGCCATGAACTTCTTAACACATGACAAAAATGTCATTTTAAATATGGACAATATAAGTGCTGGCCCACGAATAACGAAAATCTGTTTAGAATTGACTTGCATTGAAATGCTTCGGAACATTGGGGGATTTAAAAACAATTGATTGATTTATTCTTATAAATCTAAAACATTCTTTAAAAAAAAAAAAAAATTGATAAACCTCCAATATGAATTTTCCACGAAAAAAGGGTAACGCCCCTCCTACCCCAAGAAAACAAAACACCCAAAAAACGGAAACAAAATCTGTGAATATGTCAATCCGCGTGTGCTCTGGGGGGCGGGTGTGGATTGGGGTGGGGGTAATTGAAGTGCAATTTGTGTCGACCACATGCGGCCCACGGGTCACCAGTTGACTATCCCTGATGTATATACAGTATGTACTATTCATAGCTCATTTTTGTTAATTCTATGTACTGTCCGTAAACTATAAAGTTGACCAATTTCCACTTCCAATAATCCTGCATAAATCATGCTTGCTTAGGTCACTTTATTTATCTGGTGGAAGTCCTGAGATGTGCCCATTTTCAAGTGCAACTCCCAAAACAACCACGAAAATATTTGTTAAGTTTCAAATTAACCGCTGGGTTTATTTTTATTACTAGGTTACGTATCTTTATTTCAGAGTACTACCATGTGTCTTGCTCGTGTGGTTTGTGCCTGATTTGAATACGCCGAAACCACAAAAGACTTGACACTGTTGTTCTAATTTTATTTTTTTCTTTGTATGATTCCTTCTTCAGTGTTTTGCTGTTATCCTTGATACAGTATCTCAAACTGGTGTTGTTATTTTATAAATGGCTCTCAAACACAGACATTGATATTATTATTGTACGTGTTAATCCCTGTCCCATCTGTGCCACGCTCCATTGATGCTGCCTAGAAGTGTGTGTGTGTGTGAGAGGGGGGTGGATTTGGGTGGGGGTGGGGGGGGGGGGGGGGGTCAGGCAGGTCAGACCTGACACCATCTTTAACTCTTATTTACTGTGATTCCACGACAAGACAGATACCAGCTCCCGCGACTCCACTGATGTATGTTAAGCGCGCTCCAAATTACCCGCCTGATGGATCTATTGATGGCCCATTCCGAGCTGTCACCTAGTCTCCGTCAGCCTCTCAGTTATCCCCCGCCGCCTCCTCCGCCCCCTTCCCCCGGCTCGCCCTCTCGTCCCAGCGGGCCTGAATAAGAAATGAGCGAGCAGGCAGGCAGATATATCGAGACCTTTTGTACGCCGCCGTGTGCTGCCTGCTGCAAAGGCGATGGTCAAGGTGGGCCACGCTGTAAAAGTTAAGAGGGTTCACAACACACACTCCAATTCCCGGGAGATGCACACAGGCCAATGTAGAACATGACCGTGCCTGCTAACAGCCTTGTCTTATCACATCCTGTCATTGGTTCAGGATGTGGTGGCAAGGCCGTCTTGAAATTGCTTCTTTGTCGTTGTTATTCCTAAAATGAATAAATTGGCATTTTGAAGGCGCCTCATCAAATTTAGTGTTCATCTTAGTGAATATTTACATTAGGCAGGTCTCCCAGAATAAAATAAAAATAAAAATCTGCCCCACTACTGATGCTCTGATTTACTTTAACACTGTATATCAGTGTTGTCCAATCTTCAGCCCGGGGGCCATTTGTGGCCTGCCATCCATTTTTAAGCGGCCCCTGACATATACAAAAAATTACATCTGCTACTAATCCTTTTTTTTTAATAAATATACTGTAGAGCTTTTCTAAAAAAGATGCAGATTAACTATTTATTAAATTTAAAAAAAGAGTTAAGTAACATTACATCATACCACTGTGGTGAATAAAGATGTTTAATTTTTACAAGCAAAAATGGTTTCTTCCACTTTCTGTGTCAAGGTCTAAATTGTGAAAATATCACATGAATGCTGACTAAGAACAGGGAGTCCTTGAGTTACGTCGTACACGACCTACCACGTTTCGACTTTACGACGCCCGTGCCTCATCCGTAGCACCTTCTTTTCCGTTAATTTCCCACAGTAACCACGCCATTTTAAAGTTATTTAAAGTTGTGTTAATGTTACATCCAGCGACCTTCGAGCAGGTCGGCTCGCCATCAGGCGCGTCACATTGCCGTGTTTGCCGTCTGTCAGCAATGTATGTCCGTGCGGATACAAGAAAAATAGGTTCCGGCATCTTCCGGGTGGCGCAAATATGTTTTTTAAAATTACTGTACAAAGTATTTTGATGTAAATATGCACTTTAATGGTGAAATCCAATTTACGTCAACATTCGGGTTACATCGCCAGCGTAAGATGATTCCTTGTATCTGCTTTATACATGGTCATCTTATGACAGATTGCTCCTGTTTTGGTTCTGAATGTAGAAATGGGATAATTGGACTGCTGTTCAGTTCAGGGCCTGATACTTTCTAGGGGGGTTCCAGGGTCTCAACCACCATCGTTTTATTTTGTACAATGGATGTTTTAAAGTACACAGCACTTTTAGTTACATTTTTATGAATGAAAAGCGCTGTATAAATAAAGTTTGATTTGATGGGAATTACATTTTTGTTGTTGTTGCCAGTTTAAAATAAAGGGAATTTGTGTTCTGAAGATGATGTATTGTTTGTATTTTGATGGACATTTCAGACTATACTTGTTGAAAATTTGTGGGAGTAAAAGTTTGTTTTTGTGTTTTAGCGGCACAATTTTAACGGCACACGAAACTGGTATGACCAGTGACCGCAGCATTTTCAAAAAAATTGCGATGGGATTTTGACTTTCTGAAGCTCAGCTTCCCCTAAATGCTGAAAAAAATAAAGTGAGGAAATATGCGCTGTTGTGTGTACGATGTATGCGCTTATCACAAATAACTGACACGACTTCCTTCTAATTCATCCCTGCAGTTCCATGGCACTTTTATTGATTTATTTACAAAGTTGGACGCTGCTTCCGGGGTTGTGGGTTGTTCCACTGCGCAAAACTGGATGGTCATTGGATAAATGCTG
Organism: Leptonotus elevatus; assembly: GCF_054856555.1. Classification (NCBI taxonomy): domain Eukaryota; kingdom Metazoa; phylum Chordata; class Actinopteri; order Syngnathiformes; family Syngnathidae; genus Leptonotus; species Leptonotus elevatus. The sequence goes on along the minus strand of NC_141250.1, from coordinate 7,027,331 downwards.
GTCTTATTCCCGCCCATCGGATGCTCAGCGTCTCTGGGGGTTTATGGAAAAGTGGGCAAGACATTGGATGATCTGTTTGAGGCGTAAAAAAAAAGAAAAAAAAGAGCTTCCCTTTATTTGAATGACCAGCAGCTGCCACTGTTTTCTGATGTGCACGCTTGTGACTCTTGGAAATCTGATGAGGCTTTGGTGTCTTAAAAACTCCAAATTGTGTTCATTGTCCACTTTATTATGCACAAATGAAATTTCAAATTATTGGTGTGGCAGGGGGGAAAAACCTCCAGAGACTGCCGCTCTATCGGATAAATACCGCACTGAATCTAGTTGCGCTAATTGACTCTCGCAGGCATTAGCGGGATTAAGTTAGCGAGCATCCAAAGTTCATTACACAGATGAATGCGTCTTTTAGCTTGCTAAGAAGCCCTTCATGCCAACTCACCCACACGCAATACAACATGTTTGTTAGCAATGTGCGCCGTGGCGGGATCCTAACGATGCGGCTGACGCGATTACGGCAAAGCGGGTTAACGTGTGATCTTTGATAATATTCGGGCCTGTTTTCTTTGTGCATCCGCGGCGATGAGTGACACAACAGCAGGTGCTCACAGAAGCGTGGCGAGTGCTTTCATTTTGCCACTTACGCAACAAATTACCCAGACAATGGACCTGGCGAGCCGGGACGCTAATTCAATTGCAACTGTTGACTCCGGGCATTCCGCGTGCGAGGGAGGTTCCACTCGAGAAGATCATCCGGACGGTCAAACAAAATAAAAGGCAATATTCTTTACGCGGGCCAAAGATAGCCGGCCTAATATGAGACAATAGGATTTAGGGATTCCATGCGTCACTCCAGGCCTCAAGTCAAAGTGATTTGGATCAATAGTGTTTCTCAGGCGAGGCAGGAACCCAGAGAAGGGAGTGGAAAAGAGCAATTTTTGGGAGAGAGGGAGCGCATACGTCACAGGAGCTGTAGTCAGATTTCAGTGGTGTCAAATTAATTTCCGCGTTATCTGGGAATTCAATTAGAAAGAGCCCCCCTTCTCCCAACCGCCTCCCTTTTGCTCCCTCGCCTCCTTTGTGAGTAAGAGAGTGTCGGACATCCCGGCGTGACAGATTACACTGCTCAGAGTGCATATCAGGCCGAAGTGTTGAGGCCCACTAATCCGCCCTCTAATTCTCAATTAGTGTAAAATGAGGCCATAAATCACGCAGACAGGCCGATCGATGGAAACGTTGTTTTGCGAGTGATTGGCAGCCTCCCCAAAGGTTACTGTTTAAGTTGGTTTAAGGTTACGGGGAGGCGGGACGGCGGCACGATGCTAAGTGTGGCCGGGCTTGTGGTCGCGATGGGGAGGCGGGCGGTTGCGGCAGGGGCCGGGGGGGGGTCGAACTCAATCTATATGATGCAGGACCTGCGTCCTCTGGGGGATACAGCAGAGGGACAGCACCAATTTTTAGCCCATCAGCCGTCCAATTTTTCTCCTTTTCATACCTGCTGTAGTAAATGAGAAACAAATTAAATTTCAGCCCACTATCTCCGCAGAAACCATTTAAATCCTTTATGGAAACCAAATTGTCCCCAGACAAATCGCCCCTGGTCCTGTTGGAAATACACTGCGGCGCGGCGAGCGAAATAAATTTGTGTCAGTGTGGATGTGGCATTGTCTGTAATGCCATTCATTGGGAGGATGCTGGTGAAAGAGGGAATAAAATAAGGGGGCACTCTTTGCGGAAACAAAAGACCCCAAGCATCGCCATTCTCCTCCTTAGCCCGCGTTCTCCTTTTGCCATCCCGCGCTCCCTCGTGCACACTCCTCCCATTATTAATTTTCGGCCAAGAGTTTTTGCATTCATGAGCTCGAGATTGAAATGGAAATGAGGGGTGAGCCGAGTGAGCGGGCTCAGCAGTGACCGCAGCCAAACTGGAGGAGGAGGAGGAGGAGGAGCAAGGTAGGGGGTGCTCCAAGCGCTCCGACACGTGTCAGCGTCGGGAGGGCTGCCATCCAGCCTCTCATTCCCCGAGATTACCAGTCCCTCCTGGACATCAATCACTGCATCAGGGAAACAATGCATAAAATGGGCCCAACAAGGGCGATGAAAAATCACTGACAGTGCAGGAGGAGAGAGCAGCGCAGGCGGGGGAAGACGGGAGGGAGGCAAGCGGCCCAACGCCAAGTCGGATGATTAGTCACATTCACAGGGGAGATGCAAGGAGAAGCCAGGGAACATGATGATGAAAAAGAGAAAAACAGAGATTACTGTACAACTTGCTAAATCACTATTATTAAAACACATTCATTGCTACTTGGTAACTTTTTTTGAGCATATAGATGGTAGTATGCAGGCAGTCCGTCTGATTGGATGACTACCTGCTGCATTTCAGCTGTCACGTTTGAAAAATCGACAGCTGTTTGCAAACTCTGTATTGTTTTGCATTATTTCAGGAACTTGAAAAAAAAAGTTGGGCTATAGATTCCCAATGAAAGTTTAAAAAATAGAAAAAGTTTGGATGTTCCTAGAACTCTACAGTTAAAGCAACAGTTATAATGGTTCCATATTAAAATGAACTTTGTAGCATAAATAGCAGCATGTTTGACCTTCAAAGAAAAAAAGAAGCAGGTGCCAACCAGAGGCAGCTGGTGAAGTTCTCTCCAGGGGGCACATTGTATGTATTTTTAAGTGGAATGATTCGATTCAGAGGGATTACGATTTGATTCAATATGCTACAGCTGAGTTTGAGAGGAAATTATGCATCATTTTCTTGTCATTTTACAATATGAATGAACGTAACAGTAGGTTACTGTAAATGTGGTATTTCCTTTAAAGATATGTCTTTCCAATAAAACACAATTCAATATGTATCTTGTTATATTTTAAATGTATCGATTCGATGCAGCCACATTTTAAATCATTTTAAGATTCATATCCATGTGTGTATTAATCGCTGTTAAGCTGTTTATTGCCACACTCAGCTGAAGGTTACACATGTATTTAAAGCAGCCACATAACCTCCGTTAATCGGAATGCTAACACACAATGGCAAACTCCATTAGCGCACGGGCTAAGAATTAGCATCTATGTGGCAGTGTTATTACACTTGGAGGAATGCACATCTGAAAGCAAACGGTCCGGCAGCACATAACAATACTCACAGATATATATCCTTTATCCTCGGCGAAGAACGACTACCATGCTCCGAATTGCTCTCGATCAGCCGTAATGAGAAGTCCCCAGTGAGCAGTAAAATTGAGGAGAAATTTTGACAAGGTTTTAAATGATTTCTAACTGTATTTAATGGTGTCACTCTGTAGTTGTTTTTTTTAAAGAATAGAATATTTTGCAGTGCTGTTTTTCAACCGATATTAAAGGAAGCTATATGTTTTGATACCGTAAATTTCTAAGCCTTCAAAATGACAGCGTTATGATAAAACAAGCCCTTTTCAAGCTTTGTCTGAGAAGCTTGCACTGCAGTACTGGACATTTTGTTTTTTTACTTCATGGTAACTTTTGGTTTACAGCAGATAGTGACTGAAAATAGAAAAACTTGACTCTGCCATTGCTGTCAATGTGTTTACCTCCCAACCGGAAGTGCTGCATGCATTCATCTCTGGGTGAAAGTTATCTGTGCACCAAGTTCCCAACATGCTGATTCTCTTGTATTAAAGAAGAGCTATTGCACATGTGAAACTTGAGCCATAAGGCAAGAACACATCATGAATCAAACAACACAAATCATTTTTCATTTATTCTGCTCATGTGAAAATACATATACAGTGGTGCGGCTGGTCCCTTGACTGAGCCGAATCCATTTCATGACCATGTTCGTGTCTCAAATACTCAACAAAAAGATGCATCGTTACAGAAAAAAGTATTTCTGTTTTTTTTTTAAGCCAAAATAATGTGAGGAGGAAAAAAAAGTTTTAGTTTTTTTAAATACGGTATATATACACCTTACCATATATGTATATATAATTACAGGGTCATGAAGAAAGAGTTGTTAATAATAATAACAATTATTTAATTTTTTTTGAAAAGTTGCAATGTTATAAGAAAAAGGTTTTATTCTTTAAGTTGTTGTTTCAAATTTTATAAGAAAAAAATGTATTAGGAGAAATACTTATTTTCTGTGATTGGATTAGACGAATTTTTTTTTAATATGGAGGAGATTTATTTTCTTAAAATGCAGCCATACTAGTGAATAAAAAGAGTGCGAAAAAAATGTTAGGGGGTTTCATGCATTATGTCAGGCATTATGAAAGAAAGATTATTACTACAAGGCCAAATACAGTACATACATAGTCACAATATTTTAAGAAAAAATGTCATTATCTTATCATGAGGAAAAAAAGTTGTTACAGAAGAAATTGTGTCTTTTTTTAATACAAAATGTTAATGTTAGATTTTTTTTTAGAACAAAGTTGTAATGTTACTCGAATAAATAAGTTACAAAGCAAAGAAGCAAAGCCGAATTTCACTTTTGCTCAACGAATGGATTCCATTTGACTGCTTTCAACCAGTAAATGTTTTTTGAATTCTTATCACAGGGTCACAAGGAGTCATCTATCGCATCGCATGAGATTGCGACACTTCAGGGTGGTCCGTCACAACCACTGACTTCATCCAGGTACTTTCCTAACTTTGTTCCGAGCGGCACGAAGGTCACCTCGGACTCTTGGGGTGTTATTGGATGACATTGTTGCACTTTTGGGGCTCATTTCTAGGAGCGTAGGAATGTCTTTCCAGACGAGCCAGACGCCTCTGTTATTATTACGAGCGTTGGTAACAGCGGCCTCTTTATTTCCTCCCCCACCTACCTACCTTGCAGTTGTCTGCTTTGTGTCCTCTGCAGAAAAAAAGCCAGTGTGCTGAAAGGCAGCTTCTTGCCTGAGATGGTGCGAGAGCCGTTTGCGCTTAATCCTGGAGAAGCGAGTCGAGAGACGTGAGGACCTCAGGGGATTCTCTTTGTCGTGAAAGTGACAGCCTCGCCCAAACGACGTCTCGTAATTTGATTAGCTTACGATGACAATCTTTATTTATAGTCTACGCGGGGAGCGAGGGAGGTGTCGCTGGTCCGCGGTTCTCCCGTCTAAATAAAAACAAGCCACGCTGGTGTTAGCTAGGGGCTAATTACAGACGTGTCGTCCATCCAGCGCCCGGCCCCTCATTAGGTTTGTGATCGCTCGTTTCGTTCCACGAAAAGGGTCGCCGCCTCCTCCGAAAAAAACACCTTCCATATGCATGAGGATTACATCAGAGGCGGCTGTGTTGTGGAAGCTTTTGAAATAATCATGCGGCAAATGATAACGCCTGGGGATGCTACGGCACAGCTCGAGAGGCGTCGCTTCCACAAAAGGGGGAAAATAGGTTGCAGTCAATCGGAAGCATTATTTATATTCATCCGTTTACATCAAATTGTTGCGCACGCAAAAATAAAACAAAAAGAAGAAGGCGGGGGTTTGAACTCGGGGTTAATGAAAAAGTCCCCCGGCGTCAAGTTACCTGCTCGTCTGTCGAAGCAAACATTTCATTTGTGCGCCACATGTTTCGCAGACGAGACCCCCGTAAAAGTTGTTCAATAAATTTTTACAGCCGAGCGTCATTTTGCTTTTAATTGAAAGTCGGCTATAAACGTCGTTTCACCCAATCCGAGCTGCTTTAGATCAAATGACGACGCCTTCAACCTCGCCTTGTCTCCCGCTAAACACCCCGACAGTGCCGCGGCTGTCACTGTATTTTGTCAGCAAAGCGTTATATTTCTTCAGGAGTTCTCAACCCGCCGCTCAGCGGGGCGGGAATGAAAATAAGGCGGCCATAAATCAGCTAACACGCCGAGCAGGTAGGCGGCAAAGCGGATCGGACACCAGCCATCGCGCTTTAATCACGCATAATAGACACGCCGCCGCTCTCTTTTCCAGCGTGTGCTATTTAAATGTGCCTTATGTTTGTTTGTTTGGGTGTCAGAGGTTATTCTTTGGTGCGAAGCCGTTTGAAGCGTTCACATCAGCGCTCTTCAAAGGTCGCCTCTCACTGTGATACAGAGCTTCTTCTCTCTTTTTTTTTGACATGCTGCGTGTCAAACGTTAATGTTATTGTTGGCAAGGCTCTTTTGTAAGCGTATAATTTTATTCAGACTTTTAAAAAAAATTGATTAAACAGGAGAATGTCTTTGCAAGATAAGTGCAGTTTGAGAGGTAAGTATTGGGACACTGGCTCCACTTCTGTCTGGGTTATAGTTCATCCGAAAGGTGTTTGATGGGCTTGTGCCATATCAAACCCATCTAAGCATTTCATTATGTGTAAAGTGCCTTCCAAAAACCGTTCCTACAAAGTTGGAATCTTATCTAACAGGTCTTGGAATAAAAATAATTACGATTCAGGAGATGCTGCTCCAATTTGTAAATACATAATTATAGTAAAATGGGTGCAATGGGCGGCATGGTGACTTAGTGTTAATCAGGTCTGACACAGGTCAGGGGTTCAAGATTTATAACTCGGCTAAGGCCCTCCTGTCCACACAGGAGGGCTTCAATTGGTAGGCTTCCTGCCACATTCCAAAAACACAGGTTCATTTAAGACTCACTAAATCCACAGTTGTTTGTACGGTGTACCCTGCCGCTTGCCCAAGTCAGCTGGGATAGGCTCCAGCACTGAGGATTAGCACTGTACAAAATGGATGGATGGAAAATGGTGGAAATAGAATTTGTATGGTCATCATAAATCCCTTGCAGTAACTTTTCAACATACGTAAACGAACACAAAGCAAAGTTGGCAAAGATGCACGTATGAAAATGTTAGTACCATTCTGGTAAAGAATGAATGTAAAATGATTATAATGAAAGGAAAAATTTTCTACCATGGAGTCATCCATCCAAGGGTATAATGATCTACAACAGTAGTTCTCAACCGCGGCCCTCAATACCCCTATCCAGCCTGTTTTCCATGTCTCCCACAGTCAACACAGGCGTTTTAAACGATCAGCTAATCCGCAATCTGTGCATAAAGACTGATAACGATCCACAGCTGTGTTGGCTGAAGGAAACATGGAAAGCAGGCTGGATAGGGGTAATCTGCAGAGCCCTGAACTAAATCATTTTGCACATCTGCAAAATAAGTTGAAACTTGCTGTCCGGATAAGGCAACGTTCAAACCTGAGACAACTGAAGCGGCTTTCTCAAAATATTTGCCGACAGGTGCGTAGATCACATTAAAAATTACAGAAAGGGTAAAAAATAAATAAATAAATGTACATTCATTCTATGGCCTCAGCACAAAAGCAAAAAATACTTTTATTTTTCAGAAAATTACAGAGGCCACAAATAGGTGAATTATCAATACTAAACCACAAATATGTGGGGGTTCACTGCACTTTTTTATTATTAAGTACAGTGAAACCTCCAAAGTCAACCATCAGTAATGGCAAAGCAGAAACATCAAATGATAAAGGTAGAAATGGCAATGGAACGTGCCACCTAGCAAGCGTCTGGCTGATCATACCAAAATGAACATTACAATGGATTAAATCTCAATTACATAAACAGATATACAGTGTTCCCTCGTTTTCTGCTGGGGTTAGGTTAAAAAAAATACCCGCAATAAATAAAATCCGCAAAGTAGTTAGGTTTATGTTTTACATCATTTCTTATAAATGTTTTAAGGCTCTAAAATTAAATGCAATTTATACACTTTTACATTTTCTCTCAATGTTCAAACCTTCAAAAAAAAAATGCATGCAAATATGAGTTTGAAAAAATCTGAGAAAGAGCGAGACCGCGAAAAGTGAACCGCGTTATAGTGGGGGAAAACTGTACACAGCAGATGGAACATAAATAGACTGTCGTTGACAACTTAACGCTAATGAATAGCAATAAAATGATGTATAACCAAGTTTGGACAAAAAAAAACTCAGCTCCGTAGTGTTTGCTTTCAAAAACATCCCTCAAATGCCATATTATTAGAAAAATATGCGTCTGAGCTGGTGTAACAAGACTCATCTTGTGCATTTTCACTTGTCACTGTCGAAACTTTACTCCCGTCAAGAAAAACATGTTTGCATCCTTTAAGGATGAAAATATGTAATAGATCAAGTCAAAAACAACATCCGCGACAGTGCACCTCGCGGGTCTGCTGAGAATGCGCCGCTAATGATGCAGCCATTATGTGGGCGCTTCAAGGCACTCCAGGGTTGTTCACCTCAAAAGCACAGCTGATTATGCACAAGCTCCTCCACCAATAAGTCTTCTTTACAGGCCCTACAGGTCAAATTGTTAATTATCCTTCCCTTTCGTCCCTTTTTCAAGAGGGAAATCACTCTCCCACCTGCCATTAATTTGCACGTGGACTTGTATAAAATTAAAAGCAGATTAGGGAATAATTAAACGGCAGGTTAAAAAAATAGAAGGTAAAAAATCAAGTAAATCAATCATGCACTTGATTTTCTGTTGCATGCGGCTTGTTAATGAAGTGCTATTGTAACGCGCTTTCACCTGAGGAGCTACAATGGCGGTCCCTGAGGAGGGGGCGGACAGATGCGATGCGAATCAAGAGCTGCCGGCAATTGAGTTACAGCTTCATTACATAACGCCAGCGAAGGTGCATCAAAGCGTGCGAATGATAACGCAATATATCGGACATTAGCGCCGCAGATTGACATGTGACAAGGCGAGCAGGTCGGGGGCTAGGAACAGATGGGCCGGTCTTCCTCTAAGTGCGCTCTAACATGCTATATAGCTTGTCCAGGGCCCACTTGTATTGATTGAATTCCTGCTCGCAGACATGGCTCCGATAGCTACATGTGCCAGTCACAATTCCGTCTGCTGGAAACCCAACACGGAGCACAGGCGGGCGGGCGGCGGCGGCATCGCATGATAGTCGGCCATCTGTCACACCTAACGCCACTTTCCCATGCAGGCTCAATCATGCTCATTAGCACTTGGGCCATGTCCACACAAACGCGGGGATTTATTGGGGGGGGGGGGGGGGGGGCGGGGGGGGGGGCATTTAAGGAGTTGCTGTCTAATGAAAAGCTTGCATCTCATGAAAAATGTGAACATTTTTATGTGAAAACAACTAATATGTTTTTCATATCTTAAAAAATATATATACTGGCTTGTACTGCAAAAAGGACTGTAGAAATTTTAAGAAAACATAGTCAAATAAAAAAAGTATTACTTCAAATAAGCAAAATTATCCGACAACAGAACAAGAAAATTGTACTTAAATTTACCTGTAAGATTTTGAAAAATAAGAAAATAATACTTGGCCCATATCAACCACTGCTGTCTTGAAAATGGTAATTTCATACTAAAAACAAGTAATGTCCACTTTTTGTCAAGCTTTAATAAATAGAAATATTATCTTACATGAGTTTTTATTTTTTTTGCGCTTGGATGAATTAACCTGAGTGTCATGACCTAGCCAGGAATTGAACCCACAACCTTCTAGTCTGAGGGTAGGCAAGGAAAAATAATAAATAATAATAATAATAAAAAAGGGTATAACGACAATGGAAACATTTTGATTGCGATACTAAAATTGCTCAATGAATAGATTTGGCTAGCTGTTAACATACCTGTAAACAGCTATTCATGGGCAAGTGAAAATCTATGAGTAAGAAAAACACCAGACTACTTTTTCAGAGCTCTTCAGCTAACCCCAACATAGTTCCTTGGCACCAAGACACAAGTTGGAAACATTGTAAGAATTGTATTGCTTTGGTTTGTGCACAAAAATAGCAAATAGAGGCGTTATACAGCAAATAATGGATAGTTTTAAGAAAGAAATGCAAATAGGTGATTTTGTTAATGCTGAACCACACATATGTTCTGTACATATTTTTGGACCCGCAAATTTGACTTAATGAGAATTAATTTTTTTAGCTTTTTTAGTAGCAGGATTACGCAAAAACTAGAAAAGTGATTTATGTCGCTACGTGAACTACCAGATCCACCAGATGGCTCCACAATGTTACATTATGATCATTATGGTCTCTTCAATATTTGTCCGCCTTGGCGGAGGTCTGCTGTGTCTCCTGAGCGTTTTTCTAATCTTACATGTTTTGTCATTTGTTCTGCTGTTAAAATGTCCTCACAGAGGAAGCATTGAATCAACTTTTCCCGTCGAGCGGCTAATGGCCGCTTCTATCTCGACACCGCAGCATGGCCCCCTCTCTCGTCAACAGGCCCTTTACTGGCGTCGTAAAAAGCGGCGTACACGTCCCCCCCCCTCAACATTCATCTGGTGTGAAGTGTAAAATGATATTAATATCATTATATAACCATCAGCCACGACCACAGACGTCTCCCATCAATTACCTGTTATTGGAGCCCGTGTATCCTGAGTATTGTGATATGCTTTGATGAATGCTGCGCTCGGCGGGTGTTTGGGGTCCCCAGGATATCGTTCTCCCACTGATGTACTTATTAATAATAAATTGAGCGAGGTGTGTGTGAGTTGTGCCTCCCTCCTCTGTGATTACAGAGACGGCGCAGCGTTTGAAGTATCCATCTTAATCCGAAGACACTTTATTAGATAAAGCAAACTTGCTCAAGACAAATGGTGACGCCTTTGCAGGCGAGTAACTGCGACACTCCTCCGCTGTCTTTATTTGTCTTTCTGCTCATTCTTAAATGATCCCTTTGAACCAGCATTGATTGCTGCAAAGAGAGGCGAGGTGTCAAGCGAGGGGAAGCCGTCCAAGCTCCCGCCAGTTTGAAACCAACACAGGTCGTCTGTGGAGTCGTATGTCATTTATTCACATTACCGCCCTTGGCCCGCAATCGACGCCCCCCTGCCGCTCTAACACTAACAATACATAATCTTCATGTGTCACACCCACAAAGGAAAATACAGACTTGTTATTTATGCCTCCTTCGCACCTCTCCGATATGTTATTTTTTTCTACCGCGGCGTTATAAATCAGCCACGAGCTGCACTTTGTGAAAACACACCGATTGAGTCGGCGCACAGCGGTCACCTCGGAGAGGCCGTAAATTTTCCTGGTAACAAAGTTAACATTGATTCCGATATAAGCGCTTGTCCGCGCGTAACAACGATAACCTTTTAGTACATTTGGAAAACATATTTGACACCTATTCAATTAAAGAATGATTTTTCTGCCTCCCTTGGAAGACTGTAGCAAGGGTGTGTTTGGATGGAGAGAAGATGGAGTAAAAAGGGAGGTGAGGGAGGTTAGTAGCGCCGATCAAACTGTCCATTATATCGCACCTTTCACAAATGTCAATGTCCCGCAGCACTGGGAAGCAATAATAAAATCTTGAGTTTATACCAATAAGCAAGTCATTCAATATGACATCAGATTTGCTTTCCCAAACATGTACTTGTAAAAACAACACATTCTCACAATCACTCCTTTAAATGTAGACTTTAAATGGTAAAGTCAAAGACCAGCATCAGAAATTACGTCGCTAGTACTTCTAGTAAACATCTATCCCTTCTTGTAACCGCTTCCTCACATAAGGGTCGTGGGGGTGCTGGAGCCTATCCCATGTGGCTTCAGGCAGTACGCCCTGAACTTGTTGCCAGCCAATCGCAGGGCGTACAGAACTTGTAAACATTATATATCGAATTTGAGCATTGGCGATTTTAACATCATCGGTACCTTGCTTTTAATAATTATGTGTGTTATGTTACAGTACAAACAGACATTCCCTCAAGAAAATTACATCTCATATTTGAATTAACAAAGAACAAGGAGCAATTGTCAGCTCCCAATCAGTTGTACAAATTATCGGACACATTTTTCAATTCCATTAGTTGACTTGGTTTTTAACTCTTAGGGTCTGTTTGCATGTACATTGCATGTGCATATCATTGATTGTAGCTCTTAATAATAAGTGTTAGTGGACAAACAAACAGACCAGTATTAATGTGGTACAGAAAAAATACTGTAAATCGAGATCCGATCATTTGGGGGAAGCCAGCAAGTGCTTAAAAGTGATGTTCTGCTGTTTGGACGGCCCCGCTATGACTGTGAAACCCATTCCAGCCACCGGAGGCAGTAAGTGGCTATATTTTGGCGTCTCAAACAGGAGATGAAGGCGTGTGCTCGACCTACAAATGTATTTGATAGACAATTGAAAGTTAAGTAGTGGATATTCTCCCTACATTCAGCAGACATGCCCATGTTTTTTTGAGAGCTGAGAGAATGCACTGCACTTTTCACCATTTTGAAGCATAATTTCATATACTTTGCGATTTTATTTTTCGTTTAAATTTGGCAGATTTGTAAGGCTCTTTCCTGTGGTTTGTCAAATTTCATCGAACATTTTAATTTTCACATTACAGGAACTACCGAAAGTACTGTGTTGGATAGTTAAAAAAAATACAAAAATAAAAAGTTCATGCCACAGTATCATTATACATTGAACATTCAGTGATTCTTTCTCATACCACTAGGGGGAGCCCACATACCACCAGTGGTACTAGTACCACAATTTAAGTACTGCTGCTCTATTGTAACATTAAATAATCTGCATTTACTAAAACCTTCAAGAATGTTCAAAACAGTTCTTAAGAACTATCAAACATATCTGACTTCTACTATTTTGCTCTACTGTCCTTTTAAGCTGCGATTTTTTGTGTACAACCATTTTGTGTGCCGCTTGTGTATGTGCCATAGCTTGATGCTAACCGTCTTCCCAAATCGAATGAAACTTCACACTCGCTCTTTTCATGATCCTCGCTCAATAGTTTCCATTTTAAGTGCACACATGAGAGAAAACGCGTATGCGTGTCCGATCTTAAAGAGCAGACTTAGCGAGGAATGTATTTTCGCAGTGTCACATTCAGGTTAACATCGACTTCAATGAGATGTGACAAGAAAAGCTCATAGTCTTGAATTTGTAAAAGTATCAAAGAACAAAAAGAGCGAACAAGTACGCCGCTCTCATTTTCCCTTCTCCCAAAAAGCGGGAACACATGTCAGTCGCTTTGTGTCTGTGTGTGTGTTCTCACCGAGCTAAAATATTTTTCCTCGCAAAAGCACCAAAGTGACAACTCCATCAGTGAAAGTAGTTTGTCCGCCGCCATTCAGTGAAAATATTTTGAGAAGCTGAAGTTTGGGAGGAGTGACGGACAGCTCTGACACGCCGGAGCACTTAGACAATTACGAGGAGTTTCTGGCAGTCACCACATCTGACACAACACAAACATGGCCGGGATAATTTTACACTACACTGGCGGGCTATGGGTCACTTGAAAGGAACACAGGGAAGCTTGCGTTTCAAGGCCAATCATCCCAAATTGGCCCCTGTGAACACAACGTATTCTCCCTCTCCCTTTCTCTCGCTCAACCTCACTCGCTCTCTTGGCCGCTTTAGATGGACGTGACAGACAAGAGCCTTTGAAGTGCAGCTGTCACTCAGCCGCTTTCCACGGTGGGAACCGTGGGAGCGAAATGGCGTACAGGTGTGGCCGCACCCCCTCTAGGTCAAACTGATAGCGAATTGTAGCATACTACACCAGACGGGAGCCATTTGCGAGAACAAGAAGTGAAATGAAAGCCCATTTTAATGTTTTAGGTTCTTATGCTAAGCTAGGCTAAGATAACTAGCTACAACCAGGGAAATTGGATACCATATGGCATTGGGAATATTGTCGCTGTCATATGGAAAACAACCCTGTAAGTACACTTTGGCCCAGTTCCGAAAGGGGTCGTGGCGGCAAAAGAAAAGACAAAATAGACTTCTTTCAATTGTGGCTAAATAATTAGCTATTATTTAACTCATTCACTCCCAGCCATTTTCATCGAAGCAATCCCATTCACTCCCGGCTGTTTTACTCTTCTTAGTCTCTTCTTTTATCAGGAAAAAAAAGTATATTACTATCAGTTTCCGTTTTGCAGCAATTAGCATTAAAATATAGCTAAGTTTCATCATTATTCACAAATCTATTCAGAATTGTGAGTAAATGAGCTTTTTTTAACATGACCCTGGTTGATCTCTTTTGCTCTGCTGCCACCTGCTGGCCGTTTGTGTAATAACTACCATTTCTTCAGCCGTTCTTTGCAGTTGAGAGGCTGCATCAAAGCCTACTGTATGCTCTAGCATAATAAAATATGTCTTTGGGACACTTAAAACATTTAAAATAGAACGTATTTATATGTTTTTGAGAGCAAATGCGTTAATGGATACGTCAAAATGTTAAAGATCAGCCAAAGTATTTATTATTATTATTATTATTATTTTGCAATTATATGTTATATGTTCCCCCGTACTAGCCGAACACAGTATTCAGACTCATTTTGTGTTGGAATAAGAAGTAAGCAGATTAATTTACCCGTTTTCATTCATCTGAGGCGGCTTGACAAAAAGCCTCCTCAGGCTCACATTACAAACGTCACGGCTCACGTGTTTTCTGGGTACCATAAATAAAGTACATACCAGATATGTTTTTATTCCCATATTTATTTAGTTAGTTAGTTAGTTAGTTAGTTAGTTAGTTAGTTAATTAGTTAGTAAGAGCAAGACTGAAATGAAAACACAGTTAAATATTTATGCTTCTTATGTTACAATATACAAAGCTAATCTATTCGCAAGGGGGTACAAGCCAGTGTTTTCTTGTGCCGGTCCCAAGCCCGGATAAATACAGAAAGTTGTGACAGGAGGGGCATCCGACGTAAAAACTTTGGCCAAATCAAACATTCGAATCAAATATATGACTTCCATACCGGATCGGTCCAGGCCCGGGTTAACAACGACCGCCATCGGTGCTGTTGACCTACAGGTGAGGGTGCCGGTGGAAACTGGACTACTGTTGGTCGAAGAAGGAGAGGAGGAAGGTGTGTTCGTAGGAAGAAAGAGAAGAGGAACACCAAGAGTCTCGGACTGAGAGTAGGGACTTTGAATGTTGGAACTATGACAAGGAAAAGGTAGAGAGCTGGTTGACATAATGCAGAGGAAGAAGGTGGACATATTGTGTGTTGAGGAGACCAGGTAGAAAGGGAGCAAAGCGAGAAGTTTAGGAGAAAGTTGCTTTTGAATGTTTGCCATTTTCTGAGACAAATGTTTTAAACACCCGTGCGGCTTGAACAAAGAAAGCATCTAAGCAAGCATAGTAACTTCTTAAATAATCTTTAATTATGTGCTATTATTTTTTCAACACGTATATTATTTATTCATATTGATCAGAATAATATTACCAATGTGCCATAACAGAAGTCTCAACTTCCTATGCCTGAAGTCCTAATTAAACAGCATAGTACAATTAATTATATAAATAAATAAATTAATTAATTATATTACTATTCCTGGTTTGACTGAAAGACACAAGACCAACAATGACAAAAAAAAAAAGGACTACACAGATTAAACTGTGTTAGCGACATCTACATACAAAGTGTAAAGTAGTCATTTAGTTTTTGCATTAATACAAATGTTTATTTGGCAGCTTTTGCTTTAAAGTGTGAAAGTTGAGCTAACGGGGAAAAAAAACACAGAAAACTGCTGGCCCAGATGTGTAGCATCTCAGTCACATATGCTAATTCTTTGTGTCGAAGTTTTGGATCTGCTTAAAGGGAAATAGGAAGATTTTTTTTGTTACTGTCTCATTAATTCACCACTTCCACCAGTGAATGCAGCATGTCACATAATAAAGCGCTTCAAAGGCTGTTTATTTTCCGCAGCTAGCCGTCTCTAATTCGCTGTGAGCTGGCATCAAACATCCAATTGACAGACATCCTTGTCACTTCATCATTGCTAATTCTCTGTGTCCACTCTCAGCGGCTAAAATATTCAGACAACAGCTTTGATATAGACAAGCCAATATTCATATAGTAGCCTTTGAATCACCGCATACAACACAAACACCGTAAAGTTTTCTGCTATTATTTTAGGAACAGTGTAAAGCATTTAGGGCCTTGCAAAACCACTGCAAATGTGTTCCGGGACTATCTTTGTGCTAAGATTATCTCTCGAGAAGGTTAGAGTATGTCAAGACATTTGCCATTGATGAGGAAACAATCGGCATGTAGGTGCTTACTGCTGTTATAATACGCGTTGTAGTGTTATATCTATCTTTAACTGTCTGTGTGAGTGATGTGAGTGACTATAGTGGCAGAACAATTCAATATTTTCCACTAGATGGCAATTAAAGTGTGTATTCACTGTGGGTCGGGGTTTGGGGGGGGGGGTCTATGTTAGGATTTAAAAAAATATTTTTTTATGAATTTTAATTTTAACATATTAATTTTGTCTTTAATTTTTTTGTATTTTTTTCAGTTAAAAAATATATTTTATTCTGTCATTTAATCATCAGAAATTTAAAAATATATATATATTTAAAAAACCAGAAAAAAATATTCCGAAAAACATTTTAAAAAGATATTCAGGAAAACAGGGATAAAAAAAAAATGTTTATTAAAAAAACAAAACAAAAAATATCATCAGGTTCTTTTTTATAGAATATTTTGTAATATCAGAAAAAAAAAGAAAATCAGGGGGGAAATATTCCATAAAACAGCCCTAAAAAATAAAAATAAAATCCCCCAAAATAAAGCCTCCCCAATAATTAGTTCCAAAAACTGTTGTTGTTTTTTTCTTTTCAATTGAATGCAATGCGATTCTGTAAAATAGCAGTTGGAAAACAATGAATATTTCCAAATGGACAGTGATACTGCTGTTCAAGTGAATCCTGATCTCACTTGACAGACATCAGACTTTCCTTTAAAGCACATGCCGACCGCGCTAATTACACATTTACATTTGTTGCAGTATATTTAAAAACTCATTTGCAATGACAGCGGCTTAATCAGAGAGCCCGCCCTCCTCGGCGACGCTCGTCTTTGACCCGTGCGACATTTGCGGCTCTAAATTTAAACACGTCAAATCTGACAACACTGTCACTTGAGTTCACTTCCGGGCTAATTGTTCCCCAGATGTGCGAGCATCCGCCAGCCGTCTAATCACGCCGCATTCCCACACCTGCGTCAGAGCGCAGGTTAATCTGAACTGAGCACCAATTTCAAGACGAATCAAAAAGCCTCCTGATTGGCTGACAGTCCTGCTTAGCTGTGCCATCTCCAATGGACCCGGACCTCCTCCTGACAAATGAAAACGTGCTTGAGAGACACTCCTTGGAGATTTCACACACACAGCAAGTGTGAATGCACACACTATAGCGTCACAGGGTCCAAACTCATAACAGTCAATGATGGACAGCTTGATATGGAAACTTTTTGAAGTGACAGGATGGACGAGGTTTCCACTGCAGGACCCCCTGCCTGATTTGTTTTGCATTTCCCTCTGCTTAGATGTTCAGCAGGGGAATCACAACATTTTCCTACTTTGGGAATTGAAGGTGTGACAAATTAAGACTGGAATGTTTATAGATATTATTTAAGAGTTACATGCTTTGGTCGGTGCTGCTGTTTTGTTTGGCAAACATGTTCAGTTGTAGTTACAGGTCATTCATTTGTAATGAGTGGAAGATTGGGCCTTGGTTTTTATTTGAGGGCCAAAGAAAAAGGCTATGTAAAAAGAAATAAAACTCCAGTAGGGTTCCTGATTGCTCCAGTGTGCTTCCTTTTGTCACGTATGTTATGATTGGAACCTATTGGAGAAGGGCTTGACAAAAAAAAAGTATACACTCTAAAAGCAGTTGGGTCAAAAGTAACTGAATTGTGGATTTTTTTTTTTTTTAAATGGACCAATCCACTTTATAGTTGTTATCGGTTGTTTTATACAAAATGACCAAATTTTAAAAAAGTAAAGAATTTGATCAATATTTGAGTTTCTTGACTCAAAGTTGGGTCAAATATACCCAAGTAAAGGATCGGTCCATTTTTTACCCATAATTGGGTTATTTTAACCCAACTGTTTTTAGAGTGTACTGTACCAAAAATAGCATGTTTGAGAGATGTGTACAGCACTACATGATGATAACCTGCTCCAGTTTACAGACATTTACAAACATTTGTCGGACTGGACTACACGGCAACGTATGGTCTGAGGTAGGATAGCTCACATAACACAAACATTCTTGCGTCTTCCGCACTTTCGGCTTTTTTGGTGGCTATGTTCATTTATTATTTGTAAATTTGAGATGATCAATCTCAGGTTATTATTAAACCAAGTTAACTAGTTCTCCGACCGCGCTAGCTACTAACGTAACGCTAGCATGTTACAACAAAAACAACAACGACATTGTTGATTCATCACTTTTTTTCCGTACATTTTTACAAATTAAACTTTTGGGCTGCTGAGAAAGGAAAATAAGAGACCTTAAGGAGGGTATTTGGAGAGATTTCAAAATCCAACATCTTAACCACCAGTTCTATTTTTAGCCAGAGCTAACCACAGCTAGCGGCTCACAAAGCACGATCGCATTATGGTAAAAGCCTTTTTACCATCTTCATCATTTACCTTAATCAAAATGGTCAGAGCATACTTTGGGAGACTTTGTCGGTTGGAAATCCTTTAGATTGAGGTTTGCAATTCCGGACACTTCTTTGTCCGATCCCATTCGACATACCGTGGACCCGTGAACGGCACACAATGTGGGGTAAATGATGTCATGTGAATACGTCCTTGTGTTGCGTTGTACGCGACCTACGTCGTTTCGACTTTACGCCGCCCGTGCCTTGTCCGTAGCACCTTCTTATTTGTTAATTTCCTACAGTAATCATGCCATTTTAAAGGTAATTAAAGTTGTGTTGTTGTTACCTCCAGCAACGGACGTCCATCAAGCCGGTCGGCTCGCCATCACGTGCGTCACATCTCCGTGTTTAAGTTTGAATTAGCTACGCTCTGCCGTTCATTAGCAATGAATGTCCGTGCGGAAACACGAAATATTGGTATCGGCTCTTCCGGGTCGCGCAAATATGTTTTTTAAAATTACTGTGCAAAGTATTTTGATGTAAATATTGACTTTAACGTGGAAATCCGACTTAAGTCAAAATTCGGGTTATATCGCCAGTGCAGGAACGGAACTCCGCCGCAACTCGTAACGTCTATACCAGTCTGTTTGTTGATTGCGATATATTGCTGTTTACTGGCCGTTCTAACTGACTGACAGTTACTGTAAGGGGCGATATAAGTAGACTGCAAACTAGAGGAATAAAACCTCTTTGTCCTTTTTTGATGAAGCAGCCAACTACGCAAATACATTTTATGTTAAAACAAATGCTGCTTTGCGCTAACGCTACTCCAAACGTTAGCTGCACGAAGTAACTAACAGCAAAGTAAATCAAAACAATGCTAACCCATGGCAGCATTCAGACGCTAAAGCATGAAAGTCATTTAGCCGCACTTAACTGTCGAAAAACAATTAGGGCAAACGCATAATGTCTGCTCGGAACCACCATACTGTAAGTATGGGCAACGCTGAATACACTTCATGAATTTTGCATCGGGGCCCTATCATTAGCATAACGACACTATCAAAGATATTAGGAGCCTTCATTGCTGTTCTTACACGGGGATCTCTCTCAGATCTGCTGTCAAGGAGGTGCGTATCATCCGGTGTCATCTCGCACCTCCACTCCTAATGAGTGTGCGTGCATGTCTGAGCGTACGATATGTAAATGGTAGCATTGAGTGAAGCAAGTAGGGGGTGTTGTCTGTGGGCATGCGTGTCATAAATCTTTATAAAAGAGTCAGCATTGTCTCCGCCCGACTCATCCTGCTTTTTCAGCGCGTCGCGCAATAACGAGACTCTTTTTTTTCCACCGCTATTCCTGAACAAGATGTGAAAATGCAACATTTATTAACATAAGAAGTGTTTTGACGGACGTCCAATATGAGGCGATGTAATTACCATCTTGCTGTCTTTCTACTGCTGCTGCTACCCTCTCTGACGTCCTCTGAAGCTTTTTTTTTTAAATGCCGTCTTTCCCCCCGTTGCTGTAATTATTTTTCTGGCGGGACAGAGAACAAAGTGCACAACAAAACATCATTTGCAGCGCAGGTGCACAGGCGTGTTCCCAAGCATACACAAATAATAATCACACATGTAGACTCAACTTTCCCCCCTCGCTGTCTTGTTTACATCGCTAGCACTTGTACAATAAGACGTCAAATGTTGCCATGAGGATGCAGCAGCTGGCCATCTAATGCCCGTTACAGATATACTGAGGATCAGGCAAATTTTGAACCACATTCACACATTTCGATCGAAGATGCCACAGGCCTGATTATCAGATGTCTCTGCAGATTTCTAACTTAAGTTCTGCAGACCAGATCCAGCCCTCAAAATCATTTTGTGTGGTGAGTTATGTTCAAAACTAGCCTTTAAAATGATAATGATAGCCAAATACAGGGACATTTATGTAAATGTGTAATAACACAGTAGTAAAGTTGTAAGTACAGTAAATACAGGAAGAGAGTAAAATTTACTCTGAATATGTTACTCTCTTCTAAGTGTACATTTTACTCTGTTCAGACTGGGACCAAATATAGTCTTTTTAGAGTAAAATGTACTCTGCGAAATTTACTGTGTACCGTCATAACCTTGGTTTACCCACTTTATTTTTGTCCTACCTGTCCACTTTTGGTTCCTGACCCACCAGTAGAGTTAAGGGACAAGAGGCCTCAGTGGTCCCCAACCTCTTTTGCACCATGGGCCGGTTCAACAAGTACATGATTTTCACGGATTGGCAACCATTCATTAAGGGGATGAGGGTGCTTGGCTGTAATAATTAAAATTGTGATAATTATCATGACTTACTATTGGTTTTAAATGGCAAATTTTAAAACTCGACAGTACTTCAAGATCTTAACATAGGACGTAAATTAATATAACAAAATAGGGGCAAAATAACAGAATTACCAAAGGAAATAATGTATAAACCTTAAAATGTAAACATTATAAGTTTTAAGTTGTGATCTTGCAAATTGATTGACACTTTGGTTCGAAGGCTACACGGCTAGTTAGTGTAGCGGCTAAACTGCTATTGTATGCAATCTGCTAGTCAATGCTGCACTCCTGTCAGGGTGGAACATGAGTGGTTGAGGAATGGTAGACCCAAATGCTCGAAACAGGAATCAAGTGCAATGCGTGGAACTTTAATTAACTATAGGGGAAAAGGTGAGCAGATAACCATGACTTGATGGGACGTGACTGGACTGGTCGCCATGACTGGACGGGATGTGAGTAGACTGATCGCCATGACTGGACAGGATGTGAGTAGACTGGTTGCTATGACTGGAACGGAGCGTGACGTGACAGGACCTGATTTGCCTTGACTTGTCTTGCTGTGGAGTGACTTGACTTGGCTTTGGCTATGGCTTCTTGGCTGTGACGAGGACAACTTGGCTGTGACGAGGACGACTTGGTCAGCGGTGGCGATGACTTGGCTACTTGGCGATGACTTGGCTACTTGGCGATGACAATTGTTACTTAGCTGTGACAAAGACTTGACGCACGAACTTCCAGACATAACATAGCAATGTACCCACACCGACTGGACAAACACAACAGACTAAATACACCAACACAGGTGGACGTGGTTAGACATAACGAGACAAGGGAAGAAACCAGGAACACAAAACAAAAAACACTGCTTACTGTACCTAAAACATGGTTGAGTTTCTAAACTTTGCAAGAGTTACCGCTTCACCTGTCAAGCTAATATTTGGTCTAGCTTTTGTCATTTCCTTCATTGGCTTTCTTCTTCTTTGTATTTTCGGTCACCATGCTGCCTCTCCCAGGTCAGTCTTGGTACTACATGTGGTCTGGGGGAGGAAAGTGCAAATTGTTGTTGGAGATATCTTCATGTGTAAACCATCCACTGTAAAAGCACACATGCCTGCATGATTTTTCTCTTTGTCATGTGTGGCGTCCCCAGAGATGGGAAAAGTACTGACATTCTGTACTTGAGTAAAAGTACAATTACTTGCATAAAAAAAATGACTGGTAAAAATAAAAGTACTCATTCAAATAATTACTCAAGTAAAAGTAAAAAAGTACAAGCTGTAAAATACACTTCACGAGTAAAAGTAAAAAGTATTTTTACCGGATGTTTCCTCGTGTAATATAATTTGAAGACCATTAAATTTAAAACATCATCACTTAACAAACCCTTAAAACTGACAAAATCGCCTCATGAAGCCCTTGCAACATTTTTTTTACTCCTCTAGATGGTGCCCTTGGTTTAAAGATGCAATGGAAATTAATTAAGTTTCCACTGCATCAACCAAGAATGGCATTTAGAGGAATTAAAAAAATATCACAAGTGCTTCATGAAATTGACAGCAAACAAATAGAACCAAGCTGGTCTATTACGCTAATATAGCATTTAATGCTAAACTAATGTCATTAACCCACTGATCTGAATACATGACTGGATAGCCGATAGGCCAAGACTTTTGAAGCCACTAGACCGCCATATTGCTCCTCCGAAGAAACGTTTCTTGGCATACGATCCTATACATTTACAGAATCGAAATTGGAGAACATTTGAGACAATATTTAGTAGAAACAGCATGATTGATGATGCTTTAAATTTGTTAAACATAAACAAGAGGACTTCAGACATTTTACAATTTGCCTTACATACATGTATAAATGATATGCTTAGTGATGTTTACAGGATACATTTTTTATATTTTTATTAAAGAATTATAACTGTAATTCAACAAAAGATGCCTCGATAAGTTGTCTCAAATTGGACGGGGAATTTTTGCAGGCGGCTAGCTCCTGGACTTTAGGTTTACACAGGACACAATGCATTCGCCACGAATCGTTCTTCGAGCCGACCAAGGTGAACATTTCTCACAGGTAAGGCCGTGGGTGGGCAGACTGGGTAGCCAGCCGACTCGCTAGCTCCTTCTGAGTCGAGTCCATAATGTTGACAGTTTTAAGTCTCGTTTCAACTTCGACACTCTCCATCACGTCATCTCATAGGTTGAGATAGAGCATAGGTGTCAAACTCCTGTCCTCAAGGGCCACAGTCCTGCAGGTTTTGGATGTTTCGAGTAACGAGTAACAACCGTCTGTTTTGAAAATGTATCGAGTAAAAAGTACAGATACTGTTTTTAAAATGTAACGGATAAAAGTAAATAGTATTCTAAAAAAATAAATACTCCGTGAATTACAAAGTACTGGGGAAAAAACTACTCAAGTACAGTAACAGAGTATTTGCACTTCATTACCTCCCATTTCTGGGCGTCTCTCGCATTAATGGTAAAAATCATTGTGCGCGCAAGGCTTAACAATCACTAGGCGTGCATGGTAGGGTGCCGGCAAATTGGACTTTTCCTCCCGCCATACATTGTGTATTTTCATATGCTGATGGTCGCATTACTGGGTATCGGCATCCTGCTGAAGTGATTTGTGGTGCTCATTTGAGACTGATGGAACCCGGTAGCAGTCACTGAACTCCTACTTAGCGGCAAGCTAGCCTGTCTTTATTGTGTTACAAGCCGGGCGCATTGATAATGGGCTGTTGTGCTAATAAGCGGATAACGCATTCAATCCATCACCCAGCCGTGACTTTTTCCCGCTTTGAACGCAAAGCCTGGCCCAGCGTGTTGGCAGAATGTCGTATGATTGAGTTCATTTTTGAACCAAAAAAAGAAAAAAGCAAGAAAGCGCAGTTGGTTACTTTACTGACAAATGGTGTCTCACGTAAGTACTGTGTGCAAAGTTGCTCATTATTCACTCCTAACTCTGTCTGCAATGGGATTACCTTCTTCTTCTCTTTCCATATGCACCCCCACTCCTCCCTCCCAGTCCTGCTCCCCGTCCATGATTACCACATCGCCTCCAGCCACTGAATTTCAATTGGGTCCGCCTATTATTTTCCTCCATGTGATAGTAATTATTTACAAATTCGTGAGCGCTCATGTGAAGTACAGGATGTTCCATTATTAGTCAAGGGGGGTTGAAGGTGGTGGCGAGGTCCTGATTGTGAATATGCTATTAGTGCAATTACGTTCAAAGATGGCCACAGGTAGCTCAAGCCCTCGGACGCCGTTAACCCAATCCGATTATTATTACGGATTGCCATGACCGCTGTTGTCCATTTTGGCTTAGGGGGTGCGTTGTGGAGTTAGCCATGAGGCAGAATGATGCTCGAGGAAATTTCAATGAGAACAGGTCGGACGCTCACCCGTTATATTTCTTCATTTGGCGAAGGCTTCACGCAAATGACTTTGGGATGAGCTGGAGAACAGATTACAGAGTGCGGGGGGTAATTGCAGGGTTGAGCTGATTAGGCAGGAAGGAACCTCACGTTTCGTTCAACTCCACCACACTGCAGCAAAATCGTCATTTCTTCCCACGATTCACAGATTTACACCTCTCCCGTTAGTGGCCATTTTAGTTGTTATGATCAATTTGTGATTGCATCATTATTCATCAGCAATCTTAAACTGTGGTGTTTGCACTGCGAGGGATGACCGAATTATTTTGTGTTCATGTATTTAAAGACAATTAACGACAATTATTCTAACACACTTTCACATAACATATTGTAATGTACCACAATATAAAGAAAGACAAAAAAATAAAGGACGCCTCAAATTGCACATCAGTAACCGATTTCCTGGGCATCCTACTTACCCAACCTGGCTTATGGCCAGATGATTTATTTAGTTCCTTCTTTTTTTCTTTTTTCTTTTTTTTTACTTTTTCCAAAATTCAAAGGAGTCTTCAAGGGGACTCGTTTTGAAAATGTGGATTACATGAAAATACTTGTGACGATAGAGCTGCTGCGGATCCTTCGAAGAATCCTTCCAAGAGTGCATGAAGGCATGGCAGAGTTATATATGGTTTGTGAGATCAGTCCTGGAACTTTTCTGACAACCTTTGTATTAGGTACACAGCAAAATCGCAAGTGTTAAATTAACACTGAGAGTGTTAAATCTAACACTAGAAAAGTCTTTATATATGCGCACACCAACAAGTGTAAATCTGACACTTTTAAATGTGTTACTTCTTTAACACTTGACCAGTGTTACTCCAACACTATATAGTGTTAAAAATCGACATTGGTAAATACTGAGTAGTGTTGAAAGTACTCAACACTAGTGTCAGTGTTAAACCTTTAATTCTGTCAAACTACACTCAAATCTAATAATTAATTTTTTTTTAACTAAATCTACACTTTACTCTGGTAAATAGATCTTGATCTCAATGGGTTTTTACCTGGTCCGTATCAAATATACGTACATGTAGAGTATATGGCCTATAGGTTCTGTAGGTTCCGCGTCACTGTTGTGAGCAGTTACTAATTTGCGCATATGTAACTATGATTGGTACACCATTCTGATTATCACAACAAACCTGCCCTAATGGAGCTCGCACACGTGCTTGGTTGCATCCAGTGTTACAGCTCATGGCCTGAAGCATGCCACAAGGCATATGCACAAACACATACTCAACACTCGCTTTGTATGAGAAACACACAAGGCGAATACCCTGCAGAGACAATATTTTTGTTTCTTACCAAAAGGCTTTGTTCATTATGCTACAGAGACGGGACATGTCATACAGCGAGAGCATCACGTAGATATTGAGGCTTCCGGGTAGTCAACAAGTATTCCTTTTCCGGAAAAGTTATTTACACAGTAATTTTTTGGTTGGAAATACTATATGAAGGAGAAAGATTGAAAATGATTCGCAACTGAGGCAAAATGGAATGTACTATTTGAAGAGTTTGCTGACTTCAACAGTACAACATGGTGTCAGCTATGGGAAGCTAAGCTACATCCATGCAGATCTCTGTTTTGCCACATTTAAGCCATTTTCACTCTTGGGTTTTGTGCTTGTAAATACGCGGTGAAGGGCAGGACACTGCAAAAACAGCGGCATCTCATCCAAAGCGTGTCCATATTTGGCACTGGTTGCTAAGCTACCGGACAGGTAGGAGCCTGGTGCCTTTCCCCACTTGGGAGAAGGATGAGGAAAGATACAAATCAAATATTGGTAGTTGTGTTTTTTTAAGATAACATTTATGTTGTTAAAAATACTAAAATCACATGTTTCTACCACTTTCAATCAACTGTGGTGGAGATCTCCATCCACCGCTGTGCCTTCTTTACCATGTTAATACAGTATGTCATTTGCATTGTCTCCCAAAGCACAGGACACTGAGACAATGCATTTATTATTATTCCCTCCTTTTTGTCCATGTTGTTTAATGTCCAAAATGATTTGCTGTTTTCGTTCACTCTGAAATCACTCCACCGTCACCTCTCCTATTCAATGCACCATCTATAGTCGCAATGCACTGATGTTCAAAGTGGACATTTTCAATGGGGTACCCCAAGATATACGTCACCACATTTAATTAATATTCATGAGTCTAGCGAAGGGGTCAAACTGGGCCGGCCAGTCATGCTAGACGCATGTAAACGGTCTAATAGCGAGATGTCTACTGCGCTACATCTGCTAATTCTGTCCGAGAATGATATACCTGGTGCTAAATTCACTGGTATAGACGTCGAAGAACGTACAAATGTTCAATTGAAGAGATGGCTGAGTGTTCGATGGCTGAAAAAGACGGGAAAAGAGCTGACTTGATCCTGAGGTCAAGTTTTTTTTCTGACACTGACCATTCTCCAGTTTCAACAAGCTATCCTTCCTTTAGCACCATATGCCCTGTTTTTCATATTTGTTTGTCTTTCGTCTTTGATAGTTGTTGGGGGTACATTTGTATTGCTTTTTTGTGTGAAGCAATCGCAATTCTACTCAGAAATTCTTGGGCACAATCAACAAAACTCGCTACACCTCAATTCTTTCAATTATTATATCCTTCCCGCTTATAAACCTGTTTCCTTCATTTAAAAAAGGTCCTACAGATACATTTTCATACATGTCATAGCTTCACAAAAGAAAAAAATACAAAGACAGGTCCGAACAACAGTGGCAACGCCATTTTATCATTTTTCCTCAGCATTCATTATTGTCGTTCGGCAGTCGGGGTAGTGCCAAATGCCCAAAAATAAAAATAAAGACAATCGCTTATCTCTTCAGGACAGCGGTGGCCAGCTTGATTGTCATCGTAGGAGCATGCATGCATGGCCCCCAACAAAATGTTTACTACATATAAAGGTGAAAGGCTCACTTTGCGTAAGCAAGTTCCATAACAGCTGTGTTTACCTAGCATGTTTTGTCCTCGGAGATAAACGAGAACAAAACAAGCACGACTGGCATAGGACGTCAACGAACCGGTTTCATTTTTGACCTCCTTCCGGTTCAAGTTTCTGAAGTCACGTGACCTTGCGGTCTAAAAATAGCATTCGTGCGGTACCCCATTGGGGTGAGTCGGCCTACCTCGCATGTAGCCAGCACATCGTTTTGTCATTACAGCGCTTTGTGGGAATACCTTTATTCTGCTCAGTTTGACACAGAGATAAGTTATTATGAATTCATTAATTGTTAATTTTCCCTATAATCCCCACAAAATTATGAAATATGTATTCTTACTGTTAGCCATACAAGAGTTTCTCAATTTAAGGCATTCCCACTCAGTTGCCGCCATACTGTTTTTGATTTGATTGTTTTATATTTATGTCCAATAAGTGTTTTTCATTTAAAAAATATGTTCTGTAGTCATGACTGTATTAGTGTGTTAGCGACTTACATACAAATTCAAGTTACGGCACCACCGCAGCAATGGAAATCCATTGTAAAAAGCGGAGCCCTTTTATTTGCATATGCGAACCATGAATGTTATCCTAACCAACATAGAAAGAGGGTAATTAGTTTTCATTATAGTTAGTTTTTATTATTATTATTTTTTAAATTCAGTTAGTTAGGAGTTTGCTAGTTTTATTCGGGGGGTTTTATTGCTTTGTTTTAGTTGAGTTCTTATTAGTTTTAGTATTAGTTTTAGTGTTTCTATATGTATTTTTCATAAAATGTAGTTTCATTGAGTTAGCATTTTTTTAAGCAATCTATCTCATTTTCATTTTCCCTTTTTTTTTTTCTATTTCATTACTTTTTATTTCTTCTAAACATTTTAACAGGTCCAATCTATGTGCTCTATATTTTATTACATGAAAAGTAGTACTGGGGTACAGCTGTTAATGTGTCTCATCGCTACACAGTAAATTCTGTAGAGTAAATTTGACTCTATTTAAAGTGGGACAACAGTTTTACACTTGGAAGAGAGTAAAATAAAGTATTGGGAAAAAAAGCCTCTCAAGAGTTGAGGAACAAACTCACGACCTTCATCTTGGGAGACTGCCACACTACAACCTGAGCTATACTCCTCTTCCTGTTTGCTTATATATAGTTAGGAAGATTGCAGCTGACACGAGTGATATACTAACACACAGCAGGAGTTGCGTGGCTCAGGGAGTAGATTGGCTCGCTCCCAAGACGAAAGTCCTGAGTTCGTTCCTCAACCCTTGAGTGACTTTATTATATTTTTTACAAGTCTTTATTTGATTCTCTTCCAAGTGTAACTATTACTTTAAAACTGAGTCTATTTGGTCCCACTCTAAATAGAGTCAGAATTTACTGTGTATTTGTTGAGTATATTTTTTCCAGTTAGCTGAAGGCGATAGACGGGCTTTGTATCAGGTTCATTCGACGTAATGCATATACCTACGTTAGCGCCTGAAAACATCCAATAATGGCCAATTAGATCATCAAAAAAACTGTATTCTCAGCAACAAAAACACCATCACAAGAATGCACACAAGCAGGGCTAAAGGAGAAAAAAACCCAGCAAGAACAAGCTTGGGGCTGTTCAACTTCAAATAGTACACAAAACAAATAATCTGACTAAAAGCGTAACCCAGGGAGACCTCGCTCTCTGCCTCATAATTGTCTTCTTTCATGACACCATCCATCCACAGCCGCCTTCCCAGGCCTGCCGGCTGCTGGTGTGCTCGGGCAAATGATGGGAATGATGTCAGTTGTGGGTGGGGATGTGTGTGGGGCGGGGGGGGGCGACCTCCGCAGGGAACGCTACAGCCGACCATCAGGATAAACAAGCTAAGATGGACGTAAACAGCCCCGAACGTGTGCGCACGTAGCGTATACACACACATTGACACGTTTGCGCTTCTTTGAGGCAATTGTGGGATATATAACAGATAAAACAACCTTTTGCACTCTTCTTTCTGATGTTGGGAGACATACCTGAAGACAGCATTATTAGCGCTGCCTTTTATTGATATGTAATGTTGGCAGCAAAAGCTAGCATTGCGTTTTCACCCACGCCTTCGTCCCCCTTGGACAAACAAGCGCACTCTGGCCTCAAAGCGGCGCCTCATGCTGGATCCGCGCATCTAATTGGCCGTCGAAGTCACCGTGGAGACGAGCACGAGTTCATCCCGTTTTAGCAATCAACCTACACAGTATCGCGAGCAGGTGCGATTGAGCGTCTCCGCGCGAGTCCACTGATTTGCTGGCCAACATTCATCATAACAAGAGCAACTCAATTTAGCCCGAGCCAATTTTCTGCTTCCCATCGACAGCTAGCCTCGCGTGGGCATCGCTCCTCAAAGAACAAGTGAATTTATCTCACGCAATTGCAGCTAATAGAGGGTTTTTTTTTTCAGGTTGTCTTTGGATCCTGAACAAAAAGTCTTAAATCCTTGAATTTAAATCTGTCACGTAAAAAGGAAGTGAACCATAAACATTTCTTGACAATAATATGTTATATGTAAGCATAACATGCTGATTAATATTACATTACATATTGTGGATTTGTGGAATATGAGTTATGATGAAAAATCCAGCTTTTTTTATCCATCTCAGGGAGCAGCCATTTTGCCACTTTCTGTCAACTGAAAATTACATCACAGTAGCTCAGGGCTCTGGCTATGACCAATCACAGCTCACCTGTTTTCTGAAGCTGATCTGTGATTGGTTGTTACCTGACACCTCAGCATCTGTGACGTCGTTTTCACTCGACAGCAAGTGGCAAAATGGCCGCCTTCTTATATTGATAAAAACTGTTGGATTTTGCTGCTGAACTCATATTCCACTAACGCAATATTAACCAGAACACTGTATTTAGACTAGTGGGGCTACATGGAACATATTATTTAGCAAAAAAAATGTGGGTTGTCTTAAGAATAAACATTGCCATATTGATGAATTTATAATTGTGTTTTGCACTCCACTTGGCTGCTGCTGCTCAGTCAAATCCTTCTGTTCCATATATTTATAACATATTTGTGTTTGACTAACATTAATAATTAATAATCTTGTCAAAGAGTTAAAATACAAACTCGACTGGCTGCATCAAAACAGAATGACAGACGTTCTTGCGAAGGTCACATGAGTAAATCCAGAAAACAGGTGAGCCGTGATGGTCGCTACCTAAGCCCTTTGGCAGTGTGATGTCATTTTCAGTCGACAGCAAGTGGCAAAATGGCCGCCCCCTGAGATGGATGTAAGCGAATGTTGATTTAGCATCAGGTTTGCTCAAGGTTTCAAGGTCACAATGATGTTCGCCAGACGTTTGCAAACAGTTTTAATGGTTGCAAAAAATGTTTTCTTGTAATTTTGCAAGCTTGAACGAACCCTGACAAAAAGACAACCTTCGCTAGATATGCAAACTCTCGCAAACCTTCGCCGCTCAGTGAGATACAGGTTTTAGAGAATGGCCATGTGACTAAATGCCTCTGCCACAGGCCCTTCAATCCCATGTGGACAAAACAATTGACAATTAAAGTAAGATAACACCATTGTCGTATTTTGTAAGAGAGTGATGATAGAGCACTGAATCTGGAAAAGGGCTGTGTGCGTTAATGTATACATACGTCAACATTTCAACTAGACCTTGATTTTGTGAAGTATCCATCTGAAAGATAAGCCTTTCTCTATTCATTTCTGCACTTAACTTCAAAATGACCAAAATGGCGTTAGCTCACTCGAGTTCTCAGTGGCTAGATTTTGTTGTTTAGCAAGTCATAGTAGACGGATGGTGGAGTGGTTACCGTCGCTTGCCTTCGGTGCAGGTTGGCGTGAGTTCGATTACCCTCCTGGGAGACCATATATGTGTGACTGCAGCAAAAAAATAATAAAAAATGGCGGCTCCCTGAGATGGATAAAAACGGCTGGATTTTGCTGCACAACTCATATTCCACAAATGTCTTATTATTCAGAATGTCATGTTTAGACTAGTGGGGTTACATATAACATATTATTGTCAAGAAATTTTTACGGTTGACTTCTCCTTTATGGAATATTCGTTCAGGCACGACTTCCAAGGTCTCACCCACAGTGGTAAGGCAGTGTAGTAGATCTAGGATAGGTAAACCTTTCTGAAGAAGTCGGTAAATGTATGACTATTTACCAGCAAGAAGGTGTATAAATATCTATAAGGTATCTACGACCCTGCGCTGAGTCAGTCACGTTGGAATCCGGCTAACATAATGCAAATTTTGACTCGCAACCTGCGATGCAAAACCGCTTATTTCAAGCCTTAAACCTGTACAAAATAATTACATTTGTATTTTATTTATGTACTTATGGTTACTTTAAGAAAACCCAGCACATTTCAGAGTTTAAAAAAATTATATTTAGTGTGTTTTTATTCATGTTAAATCCATCCATCATCTACCGCTTATCCAGGGTCGGGTCGCGGGGGCAGCAGCTTTAGCAGGGAAGCCCAGACTTCCCTCTCCCCAGCCACTTCAGCAAGCTCCTCCGACGGGATTCCAAGGCGTTCCCAGGCCGGCCGAGAGACGTAGTCTCTCCAGCGTATCCTGGGTCGTCCCTGGGGCCTCCCACCGGTGGGACATGGCCGGAACACCTTCCCAGGGAGGTGTCCAGGAGGCATCCGAACCAGATGCCCGAGCCACCTCAACTGGTTCCTCTCAACGCGGAGGAGTAGCGGCTCGACACTAAGTCCCTCCCGGATGACCGAGCTTCTCACCCTATCTCTAAGGGAGAGCCCGGCTACCCTGCGGAGGAAACTCATTTCGGCCGCTTTTATCCGGGTTCTTGTTCTTTGCCTTTCGGCTCAGCTCCTTCTTTACCACAACGGTCCGCATCACTGCAGACGCTGCACCGATCCGCCTGTCGATCTCCCGCTCCAACCTACCCTCACTCGTGAACAAGAACCCAAGATACTTGAACTCCTCCACTTGGGGCAGGATCTCATCCCCGACCCGGAGAGGGCACTCCACCCTTTTCCAACTGAGGACCATGGTCTCGGATTTGGAGGTGCGAGTTGGAGATCACGGCTTGAAGAAGCCAGCAGCACCACATCATCTGCAAAAAGCAGCGATGCAATGTTGAGGCCACCAAACCGGAACCCCTCAACGCCTTGGCTACGCCTAGAAATTCTGTCCATAAAAGTTATGAAAAAAATCGGTGACAAAGGGCAACCTTGGCGGAGTCCAACCCTCACAGGAAACAAATTCGACTTACTGCCGGCAATGCGGACCAAACTCTGACATCGGTTGTACAGGGACCGAATAGCCCGTATCAGGGGACTCTGTACCCCATACTCCCGAAGCACCCCCCAAAGGACTCCCGGATGGACACGGTCAAACGCCTTCTCCAAGTCCACAAAGCGCATGTGGACTGGTTGGGCGAACTCCCACGCACCCTCGAGGACCCTGCCGAGGGTGTAGAGCTGGTCCACTGTTCCATGGCCGGGACGAAAATCACACTGCTCCTCTTGAATCCGAGATTCGACTTCCCGACGGACCCTCCTCTCCAGCACCCCTGAATAGACCTTACCTGGGAGGCTGAGGAGTGTGATCCCTCTAAAGTTGGAACACACCCTCCTGTCCCCCTTCTTAAAAAGGGGGACCATCACCCCGGTCTACCAATCCAGAAGCACTGTCCCCGATGTCCACGCGATGTTGTAGAGGCGTGTCAACTACGAAAGCCCCATAGCATCCAGAGCCTTTAGGAACTCCGGGCGGATCTCATCCACCCCCGGGGCCCTGCCACCGAGGAGCTTTCCAACCACCTCAGTGACTTCGACCCCAGAGATAGGGAGGCCCACCTCAGAGTCCCCAGACCCTGCTTCCTCAAAGGAAGGCGTGTTGGTGGAATTGAGGAGGTCTTCGAAGTATTCTCCCCACCGATTCACGACGTCCCAAGTCGAGGTCAACAGCACCCCATCTCCACTATACACAGTGTTAATGGCGCACTGCTTTCCTCTCCTGAGACGCCGGATGGTGGACCAGAATTTCTTCGAAGCCGTCCGGAAGTCGTTTTCCATGGTCTCACCGAACTCCTCCCATGTCCGAGTTTTTGCCTCAGCGACCGCCGAAGCCGCATTCCGCTTGGCCAGCCGGTACCTGTCATTACCCACGTGAGCGTTGAAGTCCCCCAGCAGAACGAGGGAGTCCCCAGGGGGAGCGCTCTCCAGCACACCCTCCAAGGACTCCAGAAAGGGTGGGTACTCTGAGCTGCTGTTCGGTGCATA
Organism: Leptonotus elevatus; assembly: GCF_054856555.1. Lineage (NCBI taxonomy): Eukaryota > Metazoa > Chordata > Actinopteri > Syngnathiformes > Syngnathidae > Leptonotus > Leptonotus elevatus. The sequence continues at coordinate 6,994,024 of NC_141250.1, read as the reverse complement.
AGCACAAACAACAGTCAGGACCCGTCCCCCCACCCGAAGGCGGAAGGAGGCTACCCTCTCATTCACCGGGGTAAACCCCAACGTACAGGCGCCTATTCGGGGGGTAATGAGTATGCCCACACCTGCTCTGCGCCTCTCACCGTGGGCAACTCCAGAGTGGAAGAGAGTCCAGTCCCTCTCGAGAGGATTGGTACAAGAACCCAAGCCGTGTGTGGAGGCGAGTCCGACTATATCTAGTCGGAACTTCTCAGCCTCGCACACCAGCTCGGGCTCCTTCCCTGCCAGAGAGGTGACATTCCATGTCCCCAGAGCTAGCTTTAGTAGCCGGGGGTCGGACCACCAAGGCCCCCGCCTTTGGCTGCCACCCAACTCACTGCGCACCCGGGAAGGGGGACCCACGTTGCCTTTTCCGGCTGTGCCCGGCCGGTCCCCATGGGTATAGGCTCGGCCTCCAGACGCTCACCTTCGAGCCCCACCTCCAGGCCTGGCTCCAGAGGGGGACCTGGCTCCAGAGGGGGACCCGCGTCCGGGCAAGGGAAACAAAGATCCAAAGTTTGTGTTCATCATTGGGGTCTTTTGAGCTGTTAAACATCAGCACAAATTTGACATAAACTTAAATCTGCAGCTAGCCCGTCATTTGTCAAAGGGAAATGTGCTCATTAATATGGCATACCTGCCTTTTGTACACACATTACATACATTATTACTTGGGTCAGCTCCCTTTTCTTCATCCGTGTCCTATATCACGCTAACAAAGTTGAAAAAAAGAAAGTACTGATCACACGTCGCGTTCATTTTGATTATAATGTGTCATCCCAGCGGGTTCGCTGGCGTTAATAACGAGTTCCTTGAATGCATCGCCATAGGGTTCTGTGCCCTTTTCTTCAAAGTTGTATTTTAACGCGCACCTGATTACCAGCAAAGCGCTCTCCATCTGAGAGGCGGAGGAAGCCGTAATGATGGCGCTCATTGGGATGTGTCACGGCGAGGATGGCGGGACGCTTCACTGTGAGGCGTCTGGTAAATAAGGCTAATTAGCGACTCTGTTCTCTTCAAAGACAACAGCGGAGTCGCTTCTTCTGCCGGTGTTGTTTTTTACGAGTGGAACGTCGTCGTACAAATGACTGTAAATACTTTGAAACAATGTACTGTAGGTTTTAAAGGCAGGGATTGTGTTGTTATTTATCTCAACCACTTTGCTTCCAACAACAGTTGACTTGAAGTAAGTGTCTGTGTGTCTCTTGAAAACAGCTGATCTTCGCCTGGCAGAGCTTTTAAATCATTAGTAACTGAGTCGCGGGGCGGTGTTATTTAAATTAGCTAAATTGTGACATCACATTCGACTTTACTCTTTCGAGATAGGTGTCGGCCTCCCCAAAAAAACCATCCATCCATTTTCTTTGTCACTTCCGCCCCGAACTTGGGTGAGCAGGAGCATAGAGGATTACAATTTTAAAAAGTAGTTTTTTAAACCTCAGGGTCTTTCGATTTTAGAGGGCCCATGTAATGCATATGCTAAATAAAGACCATTTTGAACTCGATATGATGCAGTTTGTTTGTGAATATGCCAAAAAAGAAAGCGCTGCTTGTGGACATATGTGGATGTATTCTGTCAAGGCTGCCCTGCGATGACAAGCACAGCGCTGCTAGCTGCGCGGCTGCATGTGTTAGCTATTGATTACCGGTCAGAGGCACGTAAAACATTTGGGGAAACGGCAAGATGAGCAGTAATCAAGCGAGCTTGCATTCCCTCAGGCTGTTTTTTTTAGAAACTGTTGCCTTCATCTTATCAAGTAGTCTGCAATTTTATTCACACTTCAATGACGGCAATTATTAGTGGGTTGTCACAGGCCGTGTTTAGTGTTGTTTTTTTTGTTTACTTTTATTAAATAAGTAAAATGTTTATTATTGTGGGTGGGAATGCTGGAAGCATATCGTCTGATTTCACATTTCTTACAGTGCTCGCGCAATTTAACGTTAAATATCAACTTTTCCCCATTCATTTTCAATGGGACTGACATTGAACTTTCCACTTTCCACGCCCAATTCCATACTTACAACTGATCATTCATAAGCATTCAGCTTAGCATTCAGCTATTAGCATTCAACTTTCAGCATTCCCACACAATTTCTGCAGAAATTGCCCTTAGTCTAGTTATTATTATTATTATTATTATTATTATTATTATTATTATTATCTAAAAATTGGAGAAGTGGAGATTGCGGCGTATGGGACTGTTGCGGTAAGCTAACGCTAACGTGTTTCTATTTTTGTAATTTCTAGCAGCGTACTATGAAATTCATGCATATTTGCAGTTCTATTATGATTGTTTTGTGCCATGAAAAACTCACCTATTCATTGTTTTATGCACAGCTGAGTATCATATAAAAATGTTGGTCTGGAGGTATATTTTGGTGGTTACACTCAGTCAGCCCATAAGTTTATGTAATATAGAAAAGGTGCTTTTCATTTTGTGGTCTAGTTGACAGCATCCTCAAATGATCAATCTGCTCAAACAGCAATGATTAGTCTCAGTTCGGATATATACACCATCAATATGAGCTTTTTCGAACAACTGCAGCATTCACACGTCCTAGTGGTATTTGAAAATGAGGCATTCATGTATCAAGTGTTTAGTGTGGCCAACTACTGTACGTCCTCACGTCAACATCATTTCGTTTTGCTTCTTACTGACATACGCCAAATAATGTCACAAATCGCAAAATACATGCATATGACGGCATTTTCACTCTTTTTTTACAGGTCTACACATTTTTGGTCGACCGCTGTCAAAAGCCGAAGAAGTAAAGACCTCCGCCACGGCTTACTTAAACATTTGTCACCTGTGAACAATCTAAGATCTTAATAATAGCTCAAATGGGGTAAAGTTTTGGCCTGATCTAAGGGAAGAAAATGTAATAAGATCCTGTATGATCTGATATAATGACATTTGATGGAAATATAAGTGTCTGAACACGTTAAAGGGGATGTTAAATTGTTGCCAAATGCGCAATCTGGATAAGGTCTACAAGATACTGACATGTAACTCAAATCCGCCAATATTTGACAATGATCAAATTTCATTATTGCAATTTTTTGGGTCAAATTCTAACAATGTCATTAGTATGTGGATTTTCAAAATGGCCTGTAAAGATTATGTACACACAAAAAAATAAAATCCAATCTTATACATCAAAAACCATAGGCACAAAATATAACCTTCTTTGTGGAGGTGATAGATGAATTGTATGGTTATTACGTTGTAACATTTACCCAAACATTTAACTCCCTGCTATGCACAACTAAAGGTCACCTCATAGCCAGTGTCGTTTTATTATTATTATTATTATTTAGATTGCACTGTGTGTAATTTTACTCTTGTTGGGGCCGTTCTGTAAATGCCCATCTGAAATTGTCATGTGCGATGCATGCAATCTTTGTCCGAGCGCAAACTGTCAAAATGAATTTTGCCGTCCATCTGTTTCCCATTAGGAGGCGCAGCATGCATAATTCATAGTCAGCGAGAAGTAAAGACGAGTCGAAGCTGCAGATGTCCTCGTCGCTCGCTCCATTCCAAATTCGATCGCCGCCGCCTCCGCATCGCCATTTTTTTTTATTGTCTTAATGAGCTCATTAAAAGCGTAGGAGTCGGTGGTTGTTGTAGTGTGCTGTGATTAGAGAGAAGCCGCAACCCGTCTAGTCATCTGCTGAGATCATTTCTCGGGAGCGTGCCCTCAGCTAAGCCTCGTTTATTTGATTGTTGTAGCGCTTGCGTGGTTTACCCTCGTTGTGTCGTGATGAATGTCTGTTCTGAAGTGACGTAAGGAAGCCTGATTAACAATTCACAGCATATCTCGTAATCAAACTGTAAATATTTGTAGTTCAGAAGCATTTGGTTAAAAGTTACAATGCTTGCAATTACACATTCTGGGCTAATATTAACTCAATGGAAGCTTTAATGCCGCAAGCCTCTTGTGCAAGTTGTACAGTTCAGAATTTAGCCAAAATATGCTTGAAAACTTTTCTTTGAAGTGCTTTCATGTGTCATCTTTTTTTTATTATCATGGACTGTTTGCCATATTTTTTTGTCCAAATAGTCTCAGTCCAATGCTGCAATAAACCTCACAATTTGGTAAATGTCATATTTTTCAAAAATCTATACTATTGGTTAGTCCACATGTGTGCACAGTAAATTCTGTAGAGTAAATCTGACTCTATTTAGAGTGGGACCAAATAGACTCACTAGGCTAAGATTTACACTTAGAAGAAAGTAAAATAAAGAATAAATTAATTTAACAAAAAGTCAAGGGGTAAGGTCACACCACCACCTGAGCTATGCCCCTCCTACTGTTTGCTAATCCCTGAGAGATCAAAAACGATGTTTTGGTCTATATACTCTATTTAGTCCCAGTCTAGCGTTAGGAAGATTCCAGCTGACTCGAGCGATATACTAACACACAGCAGGACCCGCATGGCTCTGGAAGTAGATCGGCTGTCATCCCAAACGGAAAGTCGTGAGTTTGTTCCTCAAACCTTGAGTGACTTTTATTTTTATTTTTGTCCAATTCTTTATTTTACTCTCTTCTAAGTGTAAATATTACTCTGAAACAGAGTCTATTTGGTCCCACTCTAAATATAGTCAAATTTACTGTGTGAATGTTACTATTTTATTATTATTATTATTATTATTATTATTATTATTATTATTATTATTATTATTATTATTATTATTATTATTATTATTATTATTATTATTATTGACCAATCTGTAGTGTAGGCTTTCTTTCTTTGATGAAGCAATGTTAATGTCATTTTGAGGTCTCTGAAAAATAACGATTTCGGAGGTACAAGGTTTTAGCACATCGCCAGCAATATATGCTGTCAACACTTAAAGAGTTACATTTAACACTGTGTCTATGTGTGTACTTTATACTGTATGAAGTATGTTCCAGTTTGGACTAAGTTGCATAAACATTCCTGCAAAATGGCCACAACCTCAATTTTATTGCAACAGGTTTGGCACAAGCTTTCATAGATTATGTAAATATTTTCAAATAATATTGACATAGGCTAAAACCTGATATCAGATTTTCGTCTGTTTGGTATAAAACGCCAATTATATTAAAAAACATTTGCAATTGATACCAAACAAGTTATATGGCATTGAAATCATTGCAGTTTCTTGTCATGACCACAAGCTGTGAAGCACTGACTTCATTTTTATGTATTTATTTTTCCGACAACCAGTCTTGACCAAAAGACACTAAAAAACACTTTTTAGGGATGCATGAGGCGACTCGGGACAATATCCCCCCCACGTTAGTCAACTAAGAACAAGATTTAAACTATCCACCAGTTTTGGTCACATCGGAAATCTTTTCTGCTCCATATTTGCATTCTTCCGCCTTATTAAGGAGAATAGTTGCTTTCATTAGCATTGAAATGCATTGGGAGTGGAAAACGACCGATGATTATTTTTTCCTCAAGTGTTGCTTGCGTGTCAGGTGGGAATTCTGCAGAGTACACAAGCAGGCCAATTGCTCAGCTTTCCTTTGGCAAATTGCAGCGATGGCCTGTTTGCTTTTTCATTAACAGTCAAGCGAATTGCCATGTGAATGGACGCAATGTTGCACAGAATTTTAACATGCATGAGGGCCGTTGTCTGACGTTACGAGGATGCAAAATTCAGAACAATTGTGGTGAAATTATGTGGACGTTTGTCAAATTGAAGGCCCATGTTAAATGTCGTAATGAGTTTTTTAAACCTATTATTCAAAGGTCTTAATTTTTTTAAGCCATAGACACAATAAATAACAAACAAATAAATTTTAAAAAAAATAATCAATTACAAAATGTGTTTCTATATGTAATGCAAATGCATATTTATGTAAGCGTCTTTTGCGTATTTCCAACCGGACGTTGAATCCCTCGTGTCCAGTTTTGTTGAAGTTCATTTCTGACACGATATGTCTCAAAGAAAAGATGAACGTTTGAGTTAAATGCTCCATGTCACGTTGACGGTAATAACTCCGTGGATGAGGTTGCACGGGCATGGCTTGTATACTCTTGGAAAGGTGAAGGAAAAAGATCACCCGCTTCTTGATTCAGTCCCCAAAGTTGTGCTATGAAATTATCATTTGACATGGATTGGAAAAGTGCCAAGGAATGAATGAATGAAATGATTACAGAAGTGCTCCAAAATAAGTCATTAAAAAAAAAAATGTTTTTTGCCATAACACTTAACAATAAGATAACCTTTACTAGGGGGTCCATTAAATGGTTAATAATTACTTTATGAATGCTTAATAAAAAGTAGGGGTGTGCCCAAAAATCGATTCTCATAAGAATTCGCAATTCTCATTTAGTGCGATTCAGAATAAATTTTAAATGTCCCAAAATCGATTTTATTTAAATTATGCCTTTGTCTATGTGTGCCTTTATTTGGAGCGATGTTCACGTTGTACCCGGTTTGGCCACTGAGGGGCAGTGTGGTTCCACGCGGTCACTTTAGAGAGTAGAAGGAAAAAGTCACGATCAAGTTATTCCAATAGGTTTTTTTTTTCAGCGTGGAGCCGTTCTTTTGAGTGATAAAAGTGCCGCGAGTAGCACGCTAATTAGCACTGGAGTAGATCATTACAATACCTTGCACTATAATAGATGGAAGCAAAAATCATTGTCAATCAAATCATTTTGAATCAAAAATCGTTTTATCGGAAATCGATTATGGATCGAATCGCAGGCCCAAAAATCGGAATTGAATCGAATCGTGAGACATTCAAAGATTCCCACCCCTAATAAACAGTTATAAAGATTTAACAGCAGTTTTCAACAATATGTGTTCAAGATCAAACTACTGTCACTTTTGTTTTCTAAAATGACATAAGGAGTCCAGTTCTGATCTCACCATTTGGCAAATTCATCCACCAGTTACTTTAACTAAGTCTTTAGACTGTGTTAACAAATTGGGCAATAAGCAAAGTATAAACCATTTATGAAACCTTAATAAGCACATGCTTATTAAGGTTGTATAAATTGCTCATCAGTAGGCTAACAGTCATTATCATTGCTATGAATTGTGCAGCAATTGTATATCAAAAGATTAATAAACAAGCTAAATAGCTTAAAGCATTATACAACAATAATCACATTTTGTTAAGCTACATAGGTGTGCCTGTGTTGAGGTCTTATAAACCGGTTATTAATAATTTAACAAGGATGTTATAAACATTTTACAAAGGTCAAAATAACGATTATTAATAATGATTAACAAATATATAAAGCTCTAATAACCAAACCTTTTAGAAAGTAGTATCAAGTTTTTTATACTAGGCTAAACTGGAGTGGGCAAATGTGGGAACTAGGAATAGGAAAAACATCACGTCTGGAGATAAACAACCTAGTGTTTCAGCCGAACATTTAGTTTTCATTTTAATGGTCAACTTGGGCAGCACTAACTGTGATAAAAGCCTTTTGTTTTTTTTTAAAGCGTCCCTGCACTTTCCAGCTGCTGCTTCCCATCACGCCAATCCGGAACCTCGCAGCAAACCAACCTCGCTACTCTGCAAATGTCGACATCCTCTGCAATTTCTCAATGCGCGCTCACGCGCTTCGCAAATGATGCTACACAAATATGAGCTCAAAGTGTTTGCATGTTTGACAGAAGCGTGTAGTCAGCAAGCCCCCCACCCCCCCACCCCCGCCCCACTCCCCCCAGCATACTCAACGCAGCCCACCCACCCCGGCCGGGAATCTAATTTGCCGTTCGCTTAGGATTATTGATCACATTAATATGTCATGATTGTTTTCATAGGGTTGGATTTTGAGTTGTTTTTTTAAGATAGCAGTTTAAAGTGGGATAGTTATGAGCAAAACGAGAATTGTAAACACATTGGACATTTCAACAAATAGACGTATTAAAACCACCGAGTCAAAAGGACACATCATTTATGAGTGTAATGTAAGAAACTGAAGAATCCACGATGTATAACACCGCTCCAGCCATCATAATTGAATTTCATTAGTTTGATGTTATTAACTAAAAGTCTCTGAGTAGCGCACTTTTCTGAAACGCCGTTTAAATGTTTGCTTATAGGACACGAACATCTCTTGATAATTATAAATAATAGAAGATCTACCCAGTACTTTATTTTTGTATGTGTTTAAATAATGTCAAGAGAATTGAAAGTGATCTCAGGCAATATTCAGCAATAGCTGCTATTTCATTCCGTTTCTTTGGTACTTTTTTTTTTCTTTTTACTTTTTGCTGATCATTTTACTTTGCATATCCATTGCAGTCATTGCATATAAAGTCAAAAATAAACAGCAATTTTTATAGCATTGAAATTCTTTAATCATTTAATATCTTAACATTAAGTTATTGATGTAAACTACAAAACACAATTTTTACTTTTGTATCACATTTATCTAACTAGCATACTAGTATATTAAACTATAACAGGATCTTACTTCATTAATTAACCTATAAAAAAAAAAAGATATGTCATTCAATTTGCCATTGAAACATCTTTAGAAACAATGTCACCATATTTTCTTTGGAAATGTTTCAAAATTATTTGACATTTTGTATTTTCAGAGGGTTCGCAATGACAACAATCATTCTGTTCTGGTGACAAATATCATACACTCTAAAAAAGTTGCTACATTTCCTAACAAATCAAATAGTAGTCATATTTAGAGAGGTGTTACATTTGATGTAAGTAGTGTTGAAAAGTCATGAATTTATTTTGCTTAAACCTGTAGATATTTTCTTTGATTTTTCATGGGTGGCAAACTCATTTTCATCGTAGTGGTTTATGTTTTTTTGTTATGAAAAGTATCTGAATGTGTAGCCACCTAATGATAGCATTACATACATGCAATGGAAATGAAAAATAGTGATACCCAAATATATTTAACAGTTGTTCAATTTATGTTAAGAAGCCGTGTGGTAAAAAAAATCACTTGTAAAATATGTAAAAAAATTAATATAAAAAAAAATAAATGAAAAAAAGCTGTTTTGGGCCAAAATGCAAAGGATATATTAATTTCAAAGCAAACATGGTGAAGCAGCATTTAGCTGTAATGCTGCACTCAAATTGAATACGCTACCAAACAGAAGTCAGCCACGAGTGTAAATGTGTTTAAATTCAGGATAAAAACTTTGCCCTCCCTAACCTCGTCCCCAATACTTTCAAATATATATATTTTTTTATATCTATATATATATATTTTTTTTTTAATCAATTTAACACTATGGTCTATTAGTAATTTTAGAGACCTACTTTTCTTTACTTTTTTCTTTGCTTTTGAATGTTGTCAGCTGTTGTGTTTTTAAATGCTTTTATATGTTTCGTCTTTGCTTCTGTGAAGCACATCGAGTTGCCATGTGTATGAAATGTGCTATCTAAATACAATTACGTTTTTAATTTCTTCCTACTCCCTTTTGAACATGTAAACTCTTTTCTTTCTTCTAACTTTAACTTATATTTTATTCTTGTAATGTGTTTTATGTTTATATTTTCAATAAACCGACCAACCAAATAAAGCAACCTTGCCTTAGCAAGAAAAAGAGGTAGACAGGCTTCTTGTGCTTTAGCGTGCTACAAATAATGATGCGGCAAACAAGCCGGAGCTGGCACCCGGGCCTTGAGTTTGACACCAGTATTTCATAATAATGTTTTAAGTGACACCTATCATTACCTTTCTTTGCTGTTTGGCATCCATTTTGAGTTCAAGTTACGAAACATGACTCATAGCCCCATTAAGGCCTATACTTAAAGAAAGAAGTCGATGACGGAGACAACGTTCAAACACACGCAAACCTTCGTGTCCTCATATTTCACATGACGACCTTGCAAAACTGAAATGAAAAGAAAGTGTCTATACTTAAGTGAGTGAGTAAGCGGCTAAAGAATGACATTAACGGCGGCTTCGTATTTTCTTCCAATATCTTCCCAGATTACGGCAACACAAAGCGATGTGTGGAAATGAAAAAAACGTGCTTATAATGCGAGTGGCATAAATGGCCGAATGGAATGTGAACTTAATTCCCCCGTCTTCACCCCCCCCCCACCCCCACACGCGCTTTTGCTCAAATTTCTACGTTGAAATTCTTGACACTTTGCACCTCAGCTGCACGCGAGAGACGAGGTGTTGACCCAGACTTAAAATGTTGGTTTTAATATCGTTCCGCCCTATTGACGACCGCGGATAGGTTGGTGAGCATGAGCTCGGCCAAACAAACCAGCGGAGGGGTGGCGGGGGGGGGATGAAAGGCAACCTTTGAACCGGGTGACTTCAGCACTTGAGCTCGATTGTTTTCAGCTGAGCGTTCTCTGGGTGGCTTCACTTCAAGCTGCCGGAAGTGGATTTACATGTGATTTAAGTAGGCTCGGAGGGAAAAACCTGCCACTAAACCAATCGGACGCTGCCGTTTGACGTCTCAAGTAGCCGTCCAAGTTGTTGATAAAAATTCCTTCCCTCCACGCTAACGCCTGGCAAAGCTTTTCTGTCCAGGCTGCATTCCGTCTGATCATAGTTGTGTGCGACGTTTCAAAGAGGATTAGCCGAATGAAATGTGATAAAAAACTATTTTCACGTGACCCCGCAGCACTTGACCCTCCCTCCTCCGGTAGGCTTGGCGGCGTAGCACCGAGGCTCAGACTGCCGCGACTCCACGCAATCCGGGCCGAGCGAGCTTTAGCCCCTGATGACCTCAAACGGGAGATGGGAGGCGGGCGAATCACAAACACGCAGTGACAATAAATCTAAAGGTAAATTATTGTATCCCTGAGGAGATGCAGCAGATTCATAGTCCGTTGCAGAGGGGATTTTCTTTCATTTTTATGGTAAGTTAAGTTCAATAAGTTATAAAAAAATAATAATAATAATTTTTTTGCATCCACTGCAAACTGTAGAGATTTTTAGTTCAAAGAACACAGGCCACAGTTTATTTTGAATTCAATTCAAATTTGGGTTGTAAATGTCAACCTGCATTAAAAATTATATCTACAATATTTTTTCTATTTTTGTTTCCCACAGTTGGACGCAACAATTCATAGTCTTAAGATTTATATTGTGTCTAAAACACAGGTCACATTTATTTGAATCCTGTTCAACTTTCTCTCTATTTGGAGCATCTTTCTTCAGTTTTGATGAAGTTAGGACATATTTGTATCCCGCCGTTGAAAACACAATGGCAGATGGATTCATAGTTGTCACAACAGCATCAAGCTTCCTTTTTTGCCTAAAAGAAAAGTCACATACATTTGTAACATGGTTTGACATCTCAAAACAGTATCTTATATTTCGTAACTTTTAATGTTTTTTGTATCTGTTTGGACACCTGTCGGATACTACGACTATATAGTCTTCTGTCCAATGGCAAGAATTTCACTTTTTCATAGAGTTCAAAGTACCGATAAACATTGTTATACTGCATTTAGTTGTTACGGGTTTTGGTGAAATGGTGCTTGTAATATCTGTAAAAAGTTAAATAATAATAATAATAATTTTAACAATTTTAGGCCAAATTGTGAAGAATAAATCAATTTTCAAGCAAACATGGTGAAGCAGCATTTAGCTGTTATGCTGCACACAAATGGAATAAGTCAGCTTCAAGTGTAGATACTATTAAATAGAGATTAAAAACTGCTTTTATTCCCATACCTTTTATTCAGGTCTTCTAATATTTTTTTATTCATATTTTTTCTTTTTTTTCTACTTGTTTTAAACGGATTTAATGTTTTATGTTCTGTTCATGTGTTTAAAGGTTTAAAGGTTCATCATTGTAGGTTTATTTACTAATTTTGGTAAGCTATTTTTATTTTCTCTGCTTTGCTTGTGAACGTCGTTAGCTGTTGTGTTACCGTTTAGTTGAATCATTTTCAAGATGAGTATGTTTAAAATACTTGGCATCTCAACATGATCCAAAAATATTATCTCTTTTTTCACTTTTGATAAATTCAAGACATATGTGTGTCCCCACGCTGGAATGGATACTATGGATTTACACTGTAGATGCTCATCTGCTGCCAAAATATTTTGTGTAACCATTTTCTTTAGAGCTCTCGTTAAAAGGAACCCTGACTGTAATGACAAGTTTGCTGTATATTATTTATTTGGTTATTGTTAGATTCATTTTTCAAAAATCATTTCCAGTTTAGTACATTTTGTAAAAACTTTATTTCGATGTACGCTGCCATTGCTAATTTACCTTGCAACACATTAAATGTGTAGTGACGTAAAATGGTGGCTGTGGATGTGAAACGGCTGTCAAGAAAGCAAGGTAAGCCTCGAAGCGTTCCTAAATGTATTACAAAATGTATTCAACTGGAGATGTTTTTTGGAAAATGAATCTCATAGTTATGTTAGTAACAACCAAATAATATAGAGCAAACTTGTCATTACAGTCGGGGTTCCTTTTAAAATAAAAAAATAAAAACCACACACACAGCAAAAGTGATTGTTGTACTGCGTGGTAATCCGTACAATGCAGTAAATGCTGTTGTATTGCGCACACACATGGGATCATAAAAGCGGGCACCCTGTGGGATCCAACGTATGTGACTGCAACCAGTTGCTATCGCATTATTGTGCGTTTATCACTTGTGGCCAACACAAACAGCCGTATGCACTGCAACATGTTGACAAAGCAGCCAGGGCTCATTGCGGCGTGATGGATGGCCGCGTGCTAATTATTAGCACACATAAAAGGATGCTGTTATTTCCAGACGTGGGCCCCGGCCGCCGGCTAAATGCGCAGCCATCAGTCTGCGACTATATCACTCAATCTTGATGTATGAGCGCGGCGGTACAAATTAAATGTGCGGCGACCTTCTAAAGGGGGTTACTCAACAGGACGCCATTTGGGCTCATTCCTGCGAAAGGGGTTCGGACAATAGGCCACTATACCACATGGTGTAATTACTTTGTGTACACACATCTGGAATTAAGATCCCAGAGGAAGCTAAGACTCCCGAAAAAAAAAAATGGAGGCCAACTGTTTTGGGTAGAACAAGGGAAAGGAACGTGTGGCGATTCATGCGTGGCGTTGACTTGAAACCTCGCCTTGTCGCAAAGATAGTTCTCGGCGCCAAACGGGTCCGGAGAAGATTACACGTCGGGGAGCCAATTCCTCCTACTTTGGTCGTAGCCTCTCCTGGCTTCTATTTGCGCACGCCGAGGCCCCACTTTGCATAATCAGTGAGCGTACGTTGTAGCGTGTTACAGGAGGGGCGAGCAATTTCAGGATGCTTTGGAACAAGCAGCATCTGGATTTCATAGCAGCTCCACCAGGTCGGCAGACTCTTAACGAGCCACAGGTTGAGTTGCATCCATAATAACCAATAGGGAAGGACATAATTTGGTAATTCTGTGAAATGTATTCCTAATTAATTTGGAAAAAATTTAAGCAAAATTGATTGCACAACTTGACTGTAACCAGCAGAGGCACTGTTTATTTACTCATTATTATTCTGATCAATATTAAATTATCAACACATTAATTAATATCAAATATATAGATATGTAAGGAATAAATCAATCAACTAAAGTAATTTTTCCCAATTAATCAATCAAAGAAATGCAGTCAAAACAAATTTCTTGTCAAGTATTGTCACACATGGGTACAAATATTTATAACTTTATTGATAGTTTACTTGTACAAGATGTACATTCATATTTTGTGACTCAAAAAGGGAATGGGGGAAAAACAAACAAACCAACATGAGTCATGTTTAAGCATGCGAGCAAATGAAATAAGAAGCATTGTCACGCGTACAACAAATTCCGCTTTTAAAATTCAACCATCCCTGAAACGTTTGTAAACTTGGACACGCTACATTTAGTTTTTTTGTGATTTTTTTTCTTCTTCTCAAGACAATGCACCACAGCCACGCCCCTAAATAATGAAAAAATTCCACATACGAAAATAGGTAAAAATGTACACTTGTAGTTCAACTCATTTTTCATAGACTTTCGGACAAAAATAATAAATAAATCACGCATATGTTTAATTTAAGATGGAGACATGAACAATTGTAAAAGGGGGTTGAACAGAAAGTAGGCGGGGCATGTTGACCTTGCGAGGAACTGACACAGCAGTTTGGAAAACGAGTCATAATCCAAAATATTTTGGCAAATTAACGATGAATGTCACACACAACATGCAAAGTAAAGCTAATCGTTTTGTAAACAACCACTTTGTTCAGATGTCACTGCAGAGTTTTAAAAATTGTCATTTTAGCTGAACACTGGTGTTTACGCGAAATATGGCACCCTGTCGTTCTCCAACGCCACAAAATGTACACGCCGCCTCGGGAAAAAAACGGACGGCAAACAAAGTCGAAACTCCCAACAGTGCATGAAAAAAACAACGTCAAATAATCGCGTCTCTTTATCGACTAACTGCTAGCTGTTTAACTTCTTCTTTTTTTTTTTTTGCTATTTACAGTATTGCACTTAAACTGCACACCATTGCATTTCAGTTTGACTGATGCCTTCATATTTTCAGAATTACAAAAAAAATACAGTGCTTAACAAATTCATTTGACCACCTAAAAAAAAAAAAAGGATCACATCCAGCATCATGAAGCGATTTCTTGATGTTTGAAGTGGAATTTTATAATTAAATTTGATGGGAAACAATGAAAAGTCGAAAATGAATTCAAACAATGAAAATTCTCATCAATAAATATTCATATGCTTTACCATTTTTTTCGTGCAGTTCATTTGAATAACAGTAATAATGTTTTTTTTAGCATTATTATTATCAACAATGACAGTAATGCATTTAGGACAGTTTGCATTGAGTGGTGGTCTAATACATTTGTTAGGCACTGTACAACGCGTTTATACCCTTCATCCTTTGTTTCTTGTGGATCACATGACTCATCAAATCCCCAAACCCTACCCCTGTTTTTTTTGTTTTTTTTAATAAAGTAGTATTTTGCTTGTAGTGCCATTTGTAAACACCCACAACATACGAGACCTGAAGTGCAAAGGCGATCTTCACTTCTTCAACATCCGAGAAGGGAGCAGGAGGAAGTCCAGATAAACAAGTAAAACAAAAACAAAAATGTAGAAGTTGTTGCTTTTGTTATATCACAAGTCCATAAGAAGAAGAGAAGCGGGGCCAGGGGCCTTTCGGGGCCTTTGAAGGTACTGGCGAGCTTTGCGGGAAGGCCTCCATGCACGGACACAGTGGTTGCAAATGAATAAGTAAAAGCCGGAGAGGAGGTCAGGAAAGGTGGGGAGTCGAGGTGCCCCCTGTGCCCCCCCCCCCTCCCCAACCCCAACCCAACCGTCCTCAACTCTGCCACGTTAATCGGCACTAAAGTCCTCAGTGTGTGTCGGGCCCTCAGACAGACATCCACATGTGTTTGTACGGTCCCTGGGATGTGATCTGTGCCTGGAGTGGACTGAGCCACTGGCCCCGCAGAAGTCCTGCCTGTTGGGCGAAAAGTAAAAGGTGACTTCATTGGTATTTCATTACCGCTTCGCTGGAAAAGTGGTTTGTTTTGGCAGCTGGTCTTTTGTGACAATTTTCTCGCTCCCCCTCCTCCCTTTTTGTTAAAAAAAGTCTTCCTCCGACTGTTCCTCCCCCCCAGAAAGAATACACACTCCGACTCCCCCCGTTTCTCGCTCAGTGTTTGTGTTTAGTTTTAGCTGTGAGTGTCACGGCCCTTTCACAGGCTCAGTCTTGTGTGAGAGGCCATTACGGGCCATCAGGCCGGCGGTGCGGGGAGGGGGAGAGGGGGGTTAAAGGTGGGGAGGGGCGCCCCGTTGGGGTCAGAGTCCCAGAGCCTCGGCGTGTTTCCTTGCCTTGAGTCGCAGGTCGGCGATGCTGGAGTTCTTGCTGTTGCTTTTGGCCGCCGCCGCCACCGCCGCCGCCGCCGAGGCCGAGTCGGCCAGCGAGGCGATTGGTAGTCCGAAGGGAGGGGGCGGGAACATCAGGTAGGGGGCGTGGGCGGCCAGGTGCGGGTGCAGGTGGGGGTGGGAGTGGGCGACGCCGTCCAGCTGGAGTTGCGCTTGAACCTGCCAGAACAAAAACATGAATAAAATTTTACAGGTTATAATTTAGTTTCCTGCTTTTTCTTATTAAAGACACCAATCCATCAATCTATATAAATATGTTATTTATATTGCTACGTTACAACTTAAAAGGCAAATAGTGGCACGCTATAATGTAATAATTTCATTCAAATAGAATCACGTCTGAAAAAAAAAAAAAAAGCACTTAACTCACTCAAAAATGTAATAAAACCCAATAATATAATAATTTCACCAATAATGGAATATAAAATTCTGACTGATATTGTAATAGCATTTTTACGCCCCCCAAAAAGTTATACCTTCCATACATGTAGGGAATTCAATCCCCGTTGCTGTTGTGAGGCAGGAACTCATCTGACACATTAACACTTTCAGTCAGTACCCCGATACTATGACAACACTAAAACGCTGATGTAACAGTGAACTTAACATGTCTCTGATTGTTTAATAACAAATCATGAAAATAAAATTATTAAATAAAAAAGAGCAGGTACATTTAACTGTAACACTTAACACTCCCAGAGGTCTTTGCAGCAGAGAAATTGTAATCAAGTGGGCGGAGCCTACTTTTATTAACTCTCTGCATAGTTGATTTAACACTCAATAAATCAACTCTGTCAAATAACTCCAATACTTATCTGCCTTTAAATCAGACAGTGTTAAAAACAAAATTTTGAGGCGCTGAAATCAAATCAACAGAAATTTTTGCTCTGAATGTATATAACAGTCGTAGCTTCTCAAAAAAAGGACAACTTTGAACTAAAAAACAACTTTGATATTACGTTATCTGTCAAGTTTACATAAAAAATTGAGAGACAAAAAAGACCCACCTGAAAATGTAATAAACCCCCACTAATTTAATAAGGTATGACATTATCGGTATGTAATGTTATTACAATATTCATCAGTATATTTTATTACATTATTGGCAAAACTATTACATTATTGAGTTTATTACAATATTGATCGAGTTAAGTGCAAATGTTATTACATTTTCAGACAATTATTACATTATAGGTTGTTATTTTGAATTTTGGGGTGGGCTGAGGCCCTTTATTCCGCTCGAATAGATCCACCCCTGCACTCAACAGTAGGTTCAAAATTCCCAACCAAAACAAAAACTGTCAACTTTAGTAAGCTGATAATTTTATAGCAGACACTTGAGAAGCATTAATGGGATATTTTCACAAATCGGACCTTAGCTTTGACCAGCAGTCAGTTTGCT
Source organism: Leptonotus elevatus (assembly GCF_054856555.1). Lineage (NCBI taxonomy): Eukaryota > Metazoa > Chordata > Actinopteri > Syngnathiformes > Syngnathidae > Leptonotus > Leptonotus elevatus. Next base: position 6,976,745 of record NC_141250.1, on the reverse strand, counting down.
CTTGAAATGGAATTACCTTTTTCAGTGTTATTTAGAGAAATGCTGTTCCTATTTTTGTTATAAATAGTTTCTTTATATCTTTGCATATTGAAAGCACTATACAAAATGATTACAAATTATTTTAGTCGTGGTATGCGCGCGCGTGTGTGTGTGATGGAGCTTTGGTTTCACAGTGTGACACAACTAAAACGCAACCTCAAACATCACCTCCCCGAAGGTGTTGCTTACCGTGTGTTTTCTATGAAAATAGCCACGAGCCAGTCACTCGACCCTTCAGTCCTCTTTTTCTTTCATTTCATTTCATTTTTTTTTGTCCGCCATTCTAAAAGTTACTGAATCATACCTTCCTCTTCCTCTCTCGCTCTCACAAACACACACAAATAAACACATGAAATTGCATCGTCCACAATCAAAGCGTTTCTCAGGCCCAGAGCAGATTTGCTTAATTCAGTCCGCCGTTATACCCTTGGAAATATGCCTGCCGTCTTGTTATGATGATTATGTATTCGATTGCATAAATAAACTATTTTTTGCACTAAAAAGATACTCATATATTTGGAGTTATAAATATTTATCCAGACATATTCCTGAGTCAAAAGCAGCGGAGGGTAAAAAAAAAAAAGAGGCCATGGCGTATCCCTTTTCACATTCTGGGCAATTATTTCCTGAAAGAAGGAGGTGAAAATGAAGCATGTGCTGACTTCAGAAGAAGAAGACGTTGCCATTTCGCATGTGTCTCAAACGGCACATGAACAAGTGGGAAACTATTTGCTGCTTTGCTTTTCCAACCCAAATAAAAGCTTTAAATTGACCACGTAAATGTTTTTTTTTTTTGTATTATTATTATTCTTTTAGGTTAAAATGCTGAAAATGAAAATGGAAGTTGGACACTGTTTGCAGTTAGGGTTGCTTAGCACCTCAAGGGCAAACAAACATTGTGACGAACTGATTAAAAACTACATTGAGTCACTTTCTTGGAGGGAGGCGACAGCAGCTAAACAAAAAACAGGTGCTCCAACTGTCTGACCAAAGGCACGAAAACATGATGAACATTTTGTTGTTGTTGTGTTTCGGACAAAGTGACGCTGCAGCTATGTGGGAAAAAGTGACTAAAAGTGTGACGATAACCAGAGCAAAAGGCGACTTAACCTAGCTTTAGCTAAGTGAAATCTCTGTGACAGCCATTAATCAACTTTACATGCATTGGATCCATAACACGCTCTAAAAACAGTTGGGTCAAAAGTAACCCAATTATGGATCAAAAATGGACCGATCCACTATATGGATCCATTTGACCCAACTTTCTGGGTTGTTTTATATTAAATGGCCCAATTTTTTACCCAAGTAAGGGATCTGACCAATACTTATGAGTTGTTTTATACTAAAAAAAAAAACATTTCTTGACTCAAAGTAGAGCATCGATCCATTTTTGACCCATAGTTGGGTTATTTTTGACCCCAAAAAGTACAAAAGTAAACCGCAAAATTCATGACTAAGTATTATTTTTTTATTTTTTTATTTTAGACACATTTATTTGTTCAAAACACTGAACATTAAACATACAAATAAATAATAAAAACTAAAATAGGCTGACATTCAGGCAACAGTGTCCAAAGACACACCCGCAGATGCGACACAGTTGTTTGTTGATTTATTTATTTATTTTTATAATATTGAAGGTTTATAATAATAAACTTAGGTTTGTGTGAACGCCACATGTGTAAGCTCTGAAATGCTTTGGGAATTATGTTTCTATCTGCTTCAGTTATTTAGTAGGCATTGACAATAATGTTGAAATATGCAGGATATCCAGGATCTAGGGGGAGGGGGGCGTGCCATTGAGTCGCCAACGTGGAGGGAATCGAATTGAATCGGGGAAAACGAAAATCAAATCGAACTCTTGTGAATCGACATCGAATCAATTAAGTAAATTGGAATTGATACCCGGCCCTAATTTTAATGCATATTGAAATTGTTTTCATTGAGGGGAGGGGCTGAGGGTCCTGGTTGGTCGCCATATTTTCACACCACTGCAGACACACAATAAAAACACTCGCACGGAGCATTGAGCTAAACTAAATTAGCCGCATGGTAAATAGCCAATGGGACTGAATCCAAGCTCACTCGGCCACGCCCCTGTGTGTGTTGATTATACTTCATAAATCCAGTTAACATTTTTGACATTTTCTTTTAATGATGTTTACATAGAATACTGTTTTTTTTCCTGGCAACTGGAACCGATTAACGGCATTATAATTAATTGTAATGGATACAAGTAGCTTGAGTTACAAGCTTGGTCACCAAATTCAAACTGCAAGACTCCAAAAGTAACAGATTAATTCAATGTCGACGATTTCCTTTGAGAAAAAATGTTGACATCAAATTGTCTCTTCAGGTGTTAAGCCTACAAAGTGCAGTTCACCTGCGTAGTTCTTTTTTTTTCTCACCTCACTCCAGCAGCTTTGGCTGTGTTTGGCGAGCGTCTCTCAGCATGCAGGCCTCACACTCCTCCCGCCAGCTCAAGCTCGATAAGCGTCATTTCGCTTTTCAACCCCTCCCCGCCTTTCATCGTCTCTTTCATGTGCTCACGCCTGCCGCCCCATTGGCCTAATTAGGCCGCCGCATGTCACAACATAGTGGGCGAGAGAAAGTGAGACCGAAAGAGAGAGAGAGAGAAAGAGCAGCAAATGGAGGATGATGAAGTCCGCCGTTGAGGGGGTGAACGGTGGGGAATGGCTACACAAAAAAGGGATAATCGCACATCCAGCTCAAACTCTTGCCTGTTTGTTATGTCCTACTTTACTTTTGATTGATTGCACTGAGCAACTCAGGAAAGAGAATGTAAAGACATAAATGTTGGGAAAAGGCGGAAAGTCACAACGGCAGCACACCTGTGCTGTGTTTTTAAAGGGGCGTGGCCTAGTGAGTGATGTTAGTAATGTGACCAATTAATCTCAGAGCATCCAGACGTGAGTTTTGGCCTCCTGTAGCTATTTGCGACTGTTCTCATTTTTTATTTGTGTGATCTGTCCTGTTATTCTTTACAATCCAATTTTGGCACAAGAAAACCCCCCCACATTGAACAAACAACTGTTTGTAAGTCGTACTCATTTGATTCCTTGGTGGCCATCACAATTTTCCTCCACTTTTGTTAGTACGCTACAGAGCAATGAGATATTAAATTGTATCTTCTGCTTTCGTCACTTTTGTTGCTAAGCTATGGCTACAGCTCAATAATAAAGTTCCATTTCTGTTCTTTGGTCGTCGTCACACTTTTTGTCATTTTTTTCATCAATATAGCAATTGTGATTTAATATTCTGTTACTTTTTAAAGGGCTTCTTCAGGTGTTTTTTGTTTGTTTTTTTTAAACACGCAATACATTCATTGGTATAACTCTAAACAATATCAGGTGTACTACACTCTAAAAAATAGGGTCAAGAATGGACCAATCCTCTACTTGGGGCAACTTTGAGTCAAGTAATTGCTCTTTTAGTGTTCTAAACAACTCGTAAATATTGGTCAGATCCTTGACTTGGGTCAAAAAATTTCATAATTTTGTATAAAATAACCCAGAAAATTGGTCAAATTAACCCATAAAGTGGATCGGTCCATTTTGTAATCCATAATTGGGTTACTTTTGACCCAACTGTTTTTAAAGTGAAATGTTTTGGTCTTTTAGGTTAGGCTTAAGGATCAAATAAAAGAAAATGAACCATGAATTCATATCAAAGTTAGTACTTCAATTTGAGTTTTAACATTTTGACTTACAGTCCTTTACGTGTTCGCTCTATACAACTTCACAAAATTAAGCAAGGCAAGTGTGACATAAGCTTAAATCATTAATCAGATTACAACAATAATGCAAACAAATATGTGGCTTTACCACTTCAGCTTTTCGTGATCCATAATACAATGACTTGTAAACATGTAGACTACACTTATTAAAAACTGAACTTATCATGACACTGTATAATGAAATAAATAAAAAATACATACATCGGATGACGCCTTTCATTTTTTCAAAATTGCAGCCTTTTGCGATTTGAAAATTGCATTCTACTACATTGCGACGTCGATTTGAATGTAATTAATTGTTCAGCCCTATAATATAGTACGCGGCCCACGCGGCTCACGGTTTCTCACCCCATGCAGCTTTTTGGTGCACTTAAAGAGCAGAGACGTTACACGTAGATCAAGGACCGGTTTTGGACCACAGGGACCATTGTATAAATTTTGTTCCACTGCAGTGGTACCTTAGCTGACAATCATTTCATGACCAACTCACTATCAAATCAGTTTTCCGCATTGAACGGAATTGAAATACCAAAAATGCATTCCAGAGCCTAACAAAATGCCACAGGACACCAACCTTGAAGTTCCCGTCATTTCAGGGTAGAAATTGGACTGTGTACTATAGTATCATCCCCCCCACACCCCCAAAAGACCCCTCGGAGTGGCTCGTGCGCCTTACCTGTTGGAAGGGCATCCGGAGAGCCCCCATGTTGACGTAGGGTGCAACCCTGCAGGCGTCCAGGTGACTGCCGCTGCCCAAGATGACCCCTGGGGAGAAGGGAAAGATGTCTGTCAGACAGCCAGACAGTGTTATGTGAGATGAGAGCACTTCTTTGCAATATTTTCTTTCATTGACATCAAATTAAGCATTGATTTCAAATCAATGTTGAAAAAGCAACATTTACCTTTGTGCATCTGATTTTCTTGTTTTCGACATTTCGCTCTTCTGTTTTGAAACCAAACCTGCAATTGAGAAAAAGGAAAATCACCATTAGAGAGCAGGAATAAAATCACCTTCAAACTTGATTTATTTTATTTTTTTTGTCAGTGGCGGAGAACAAAATCATCCATCCAGCCAATCACATGAACAAATGTTCCATTATTACATTATACAGTATTTACCGTAAACTATATGAACCCAGTAGTAAAATATAAGATACTTAAGGAAAGCAACAGCCACACATTGCAAGTAAAGCATATCAAGGTATCAAAAAATATGATGAAATGTACTTTATAGAATGTATAAACAATTATATAACAATAAAAAATATGATTACATTCAATATTTTTTTAGAAGCATGACACACATTGAATTTTTTTTTTATCAAATAGCATTTTCGAATTTGAAGTGAAGCATTGCAAATGGTGGAAGGTTAATGAAATAAAAGGACTAATATCAAGAAGTTTGTTGCATACTTGGTTTTATGTAAAAAAATTAATGTTGCATAATAAAGTAAATTATTTCAAGTATTGTGCATTTTTGACACTATTTTTTAAAGAAGGGAAGCGAAAATACACTCTTGCAGTCTTCTGGCTGCTCTTATGTGTGGCTGCAGACTGCAGGCAATTATTAATCATCATCAACCTAATTTGTCCTCATGAATAATCTGAACTAGCCCCGCCCCCTCGGACCCCCGCAATGATTTAGATTACGCTGATGGGGAATTAACGAGCGCCTCAAAAGACGATAATGATCGAATCCAACAACGGGCCTGTCAATACATGTTTTGAAGAGGCAACAGTCGGAAGTAAAGTGAAAAACAGTTGAATCAATTTGGATTATTATTACTATGTTATTATTATGTTATGACGCATGATCCTTCAATGTGTAATAGGAGTTGCAAGGTGCGAGCTACACAGCTTCAGACAGAGTATTTGTTCATTAAGCACCACTCAATGATACGGCCTAATCTCATTTCCGCTTTGAATTATTTTTTTATTTTTTTTGTATTCCAGACAGTGAATAATGACATTTAATTTAGCACGGCCCAACATATTCGCGCTAAGTGCATTAGTGGCTGGCTCTCATAACTTTCAATTACATCCAATGACAGCTGCTCTCACACAAAAAAACAACAACAACAAAAAAAATTCCACCAACGAATTTGAAAAGGAATGCATTTGAAAAGACTCCCAAATACTTGCACACATATACGCAGCACTATAAATACATAATACTTATATAATACTGAGTTGGACAAGTGGTCACGCGCGCTCACGCCTCATTCATGCAAAATTAAACAAAATAATTGTGGTATCAGCAGCACCGAATTTTTCTGCGGGTTTGCAATATAATGTATACATATATATTGTAAATTGAATCTGTTATTGAGGGACAGATTGAGCCTATAAATTACAGAAATATGAGAGGTTGAAATTACGCGATCGTTGAGAAAAGACAAATTTGCCTCCACGAATAACGGAAATTATGTATATGTAAATATTTTTACCAGATGACGTCACCTAATTGCATATGCGTGTGTAATTCTGCGAAATATTCTCATTTTAAACATTTAATAAATAGATTCAGTTGATTTATTTTTATTTTATTTCTATTTTTTTGTATCTCGAGCTCGTTGGCGGAGTGACCAACTGAAACTCCAAAATCACAAATAAACACATAATAATACTAACAATGAAAAAACCTAATGTACTTTTATAGCTCATTATGCTCTTTTGGTATCTGTGAATGACTGAAATGAATTGTTGTCTTCTTTTTGCCTGCAGCGAGCGCTCGCGCGCATGCACGTACCTGTACGCGGGCCTCGGAGAGGCCGAGTCGCTGGCTGAGCTCCTCCCGCATGAAAGCGTCCGGGTAGTGCGTCTCGTCGAACAGGCGCTCCAGCTCGTTGAGTTGCTCCAGCGTGAAGTTGGTGCGACTCCTGCGCTGCTTCAGCTTGCCCTGAGCGTCCTCGTCTTCAGACTTCACATCCTCCTTCTTGTCCTTGCTGCACTCGTAGATGCCTGCACGCGCGCACGTCACATAATCAACGCAAGGTCGGCAAGGCACCTTCCACGTGCTGTATATGTAGCGACACTTTTATTTTTATTTTATCAATCCAGCCATACGCATACATACATTATCTGAACAGCTTCTTTAACCAATTAAAGGATAAAGAAATTCGGACAAATTATTGCTATACGCCTTCGGTATTGTTAGTCATCGAAATTGCTGGTATTTTTACATTATATATATTTTTTTATATAGTTTGGAGTAATGAGTAATTATTATTATTATTATTATTATTTAATTTGCTGTTTGTTGTGTGTATTTTTCTACATTTGGGTATTTATTAATGAAATTATGTTAGGCTAGGAAATGACAACTCGTAATGCTCATTTTCATCCTAAAATTTTATTATATTATATAATTATTATATAAATAAATAAATATACATATATATATATATATATATATATATATATATATATATATATATATATAATTTACATATTAAATATTGTTTTTGTTTTGTTGATTGGCTCCACGTGCCCTGCAAGTTACTGCATGTCAACTTTTAATTGAAACAAGGAGCACCTAATAGGAGTAAAGCTGTACTGATATAAAATATAATAATCATTAAAATGCATCTTGGTTGCATCCACGTGTATATCTTAAAATAAAATAAAATAAAATAATCCAAGAAATATTAATATACACTTTAGTCACTACATTGGAGTTTCGCATTAGTTTAAAAATCAGACAAATGGCACATGTGCAGCTATTTTGGGGAATTATTTTTTTCATTTTAAATATGTAAACAGACTAACATAAATTAATGCAATGAGTAAATGTTACATATGGTCGTTTTTATTTGTGCAACATGCAGCTCGAATAACACTATTTGGAGAGATTTTCTAAATAAATTATAAAAGTCAAAAAATTACTTTTGCGACCAAATACACGCCATGTTAAAGTCTGTGGGGGGGGGGGGGGATGTCATAATTATCATATAGGTTTGATATATTGATTTCGAGTTAAAATCACTATTTAGTCACAAAAATCCAACACATAAAAAACTTGAACCTCACTTGATTTTGCGCAATTTTTCAGCGCCCTGCGCGCTACGCCAGCTTCCAAACGATCATCAATTGCAATTGTTTTTGTTTTTTTGTTTTTTTGGGGAGGGGTGCTCGAGCAAGCCGTTTACCTTCGGCGGGCCGCGTGACGTGGAAGTCCTTGAGCTTGTCCTTGTCCAGCTCCGCATGCTCCTTGTAGGCGTGCAGCGGGCAGTGGGCGCCCTCGCTGAAGTCTTGCTCGGCGGGGCTGCCCAGCTCCCGCGGCCGCCCCAAGCCGGACGTCTCCAGAACCTCCCGGTACGTGATGGCCTCCTTGCTGCTCTCTTTGCTCTTCGCCTCGAACGATTTGGACACGAACGCCGTCAGCTCTTCCATGTCCTCTCCCTTCCCTTATTTAGGAAAAAAAAAAAAAAAAGCCCCCCCCCTTCTTGACCCCGATCCCTCTGATCCTCCCCGGGGTATGGAAAAAAAAATGAAAATAAAATATCAAAAATAATGAAAATGAAAAAAAAAAAATCCAAATAAAAATCCACGCGGTGTGAGAGCTCCGTGCTGCCTCGCAGTGAGTGTATGGAGAGAGTGGGAGTGGAAGGAGTGGAGGTGAGATCACTCCTGCTGTTGTGAGTGTGTTTTGGAGAGACGACTATTTATACCACCTCAAGACCACCCCCTTTCTTTCACACACACACACACGTACACACGCGCGCGCGCGCACACACACACACACACACACACACTCTTCTCTGCGTCTGGTGCAATTAAAGGCCTTAGCGCACTCCACGCACAATTCAACTTTCGGCAAGCCCACCCCCCCCCCCCCCCTTTTTTTCTCTTTTTTAAAATGTATTTATTTCCTTTTTAAACTCCACTAATCAATGATGAACTGATGGAGGCGCTTAAATGGATTAAAGTAAAAGTGCAGGTGGAGATTGGGGGGGGGGGGGGCATTAAAATGCTCACCATGGCTCTGTTCATGCTACATAATAATTAATCAGCCCCCCCCCCCCCAAATGGGGTGGGGACTGAAAGATGATACCTTGTTGGTGAGTTATTTATTTTATAGGCCTATTGTTAAAGCAAAATGTGCACCAATGTTTTGTTTTTTTTAATATGTACTTTCTTGACAATTATTTCAATTTTAAATATTATTGGGCTACTGTATTATTTTTTCGAGGATTGTTATTATTTATTTTTATTGGTGTCCAAACCACGTTTGTCTTACGGAGCATTAAACATTTATTTGAGCTATTACTGAACTAATCATGACCTAACCTTCTGTTTTTTTTTATCTTGGTCTATTTTTAAAAAATATATTTTTCCCATTTTTTTTGAAAGCCACAAGACCATTAAAAATAGGAAATCTTATATTTAACACACATTTTTATAATAAAGAATGCGAGACTTGATGTATTTAAATTCCATATTTTTAAGACATAGCTCTACGTAACGTTTTAATGCTTGGATAATCTATAATGTATGTCTGTCATCCTTTGTGGTCGCGAGTGCAGGATGGCAATCAATACATATATCAGCAGTATGTATGAGGGTATCGTGGGCTGTTGGGGTACAAATGTCGCTTGGATGTACCAAGTGAGTCAATCAAGGCTTTTTAACTGAGCTCCCTGAGAGCAGGCCGGCACACGAGCAGCAGGGGGAAAAAAGGCCGGGAGAGGCGCGCGCTCCCCGGGGAAGGCGGGCCCGCCAGCACCGCGCATGCAAGCTCCATCCAACCAGCAGCGCGTCTCTCCTTTAACAGCTCCTCTGCTGCGTCTAATGACGCCCTTGGATGTCTCTCCATTTATCAGACACGCGCGCACACACACAACATTTTCTGCTGTTAATAAACCCTCTTAAAGACGCGCACGAGCTTTTCGCCTGCGCTTTAAGCAACACCCAACTAAATGGCGTTAACTATAATTATTCAAATACATGATTATGAGAGGTGATAATTAGTTTTATTCATAATATAATTTATTTATATGTGGAAAATCATGCTTATCAAATGTAATGTAAAGCTTAATTTGCTGACGCATGCACGTTTGACTGAAACTGTAGCCATGACATGTTGTGCTTTTACACGTTGAAGTATGACATTGAAGTCTTGTTTTTGAGGTGCTGCTCCAATCAGACGCGTGCATGCATGCGTGCATGCTGCATTTTAGTGGACCAAAAAAAAAAAAACTCTTAAAGGAGCCTCAATCATATTTTCATAAGCTGTTCTTCTCCCCTACAAACACACAACCCCCACCATCCTGCTGCACTGGAAAATAATTATCTATGATTATTATTATTGTTATTATTATTATTGGATATACATTATGTGTTCTAAAAATGGATTACTCAGTCACATCCCCACATGCCTTTAATGATGCAAGTTCAAGTTCAGTTAACATTTATCAACTTATTCACACCACTACCACCTCAAGTGCAGATATAGCACGTTATTATTATTATTATTATTATTATTATTGCCATTATTATTTATATTATTGTTAATATTAGTATTGTCGTTATTATTATATATATATTATTATATGTATTTCAGGTTGTTTTATTAATGACGTGTCACCTTACATGATGATGATATTGATGATAGTATTATTATTATTATTACTATACTGTACCTAAATAGCCAGTTATAACTTCTCAGAAACTTTTGACTTATGGATAAAATGTGACTATAATGGATTCATATCATTTAAATATGAACTCATACTTCATTCAACACAAGAAGCTATAATGTGTAGGATGTATTTTTGTATATAACCTTGATTCATGTTGACTATGAAAAAATCATAGTGAATTACAATATCAAGAATTGGTAAAAAAAAATATGAATACTGTATATCCATTAATATAAATTTAGACACTGCAAAACTTGAGTGCTGTTTGTAGTATAAAAGCGCTCAGTACAATATATAATTCTTTACCCATTTAGTCTCAGCGATGAGGCAAGATGGGAATGTCTGGTCATCTTCTCATCCTCCATTTACTCATCGTGAGAGGAGTTGAGGAATTCTTCCTTGTACCTGCTTGTGAAGGCTCCTTAACATTCTCCAAGCATCAGCACTCGTCACTGTGTGTGTATTGGGAGGGTTGGGTCGAGAGAGACAGGGAGAGAAACTGTCGTGGAGGACCACCTATGGCACATGTGCATTTACATGGTCCAGAAGAATGTTTGTAAAAAAAAAAAAAAAAAAAAAAAAAAACATTAAAAAAAAAAACTCACTAGACAGGGTAAAATAAATCAGCATTGATATCAACTTTCAATAGCTGCTACTTTTAACATACACAGAACAGCAACACATACAAGCAACATACAATACTCACAGGCATGTATTTTCTCTGCTGTACTAGAACAATGGCTTAGAGCTTAGTTGGGGACCCTCTCTGCCTCTTCTTCTATTCATACTTCAGTTGCAGGACAAAGTGGCATGACGCTAAACTCTAAATTCGGACTTGTCTGTATATTGTAAAGACCCATTTAACAAAAAACAAAAAAATAAGACCATTTAAAAATCTGCGCTATAGCGGAGTCACAAACGATGAACCGCGATATAGTGAGGGAATTCACTATAAACAAAAGCACAGTGTGTGCAGATTAGCATTGCAGCAATGGGAAGATTATTAGCAAGTTTCATCTACAACATTAGCATTAAACTAATGTAGGTACTTTAAATCCTCGTGTTGACGCTGTCGCTAATCCATCACCGTGTGTCAACATTTAACATGATCCCAAATGCAGCGCTGGGTTGTCGGCATGTGGGCCAAAAATGGTTTTCTACGTGAAATGGATCGCTAACAACATTTTGAACATGTCAACGTCATCGTTTGTGCACGGGTGCAACAATCTATAACTAGAGCTGCGAGATGATAATGAATTATGTTTACCTCACCTGTACAGTATATATTGTGAGCCTGAGCTACAGCTGACAATGTATTTCTGTAGTTGTTGACATATTTGAGCTGTTGCTATCATTAACGACAGTTAGGAGTCCTGAGGCTGGTCTGCGGGGATCTTGTGCTTCATTTATGCCTTTTCTTTTTCTCTTTTTACATTTCAACCATTGAAGGCTGCATGTGTATTCAAAAGCCTCCTCTGCTGTTGAAACCAAGCATCCAGCACTAAGAAGGACGAAAATGTGAGCGGTTCGGATGTTTTGACAATGCGCCCGTGTTGAATTGTTGTGTGTACTCTGTAGCCACGGGGCACTGGGAAAGCATGAAATTGACATTAACTCCTTAAATTGGGGCTGGATTTGCAAGGAAAGCGCACTCTTCCTGATGCATGTCTCTCTCCCCTAACAAGTTACATCACCCCATTAATTAGCCATTATGTTTTTCTTTTAAATTATTTAATGCTGGAGTGCAGAATGTGGTTCGTGGGCCATACAGGATGCAAAAGAGCATTTGATCTGGTCCATCGTGGAATTCAAGACATTATATGCTCATATATATATATATATATATATATATATATATATATATATATATATATATATATATATATATATATATATATATATATATATATATATATATACAGGGTGTCAAAATTAGTGCGTTCATTTTGAGTTTATTTCAAGTTCCTTTAACACCACTCATTTCTTTAATGCGCGATTAATGACCGCCCCTTACTTGGAAAGCCTGTACTGGGGGAATTCTACTCGCAATGCAGCAGATACGGCCACATCAAAATTTAACAGTAAAGAATTTAATAATAATGCATATATTTGTGGAGATTGGGGTCAAGTTGTATTTTACAATTTTAAAAATGTGCAGAATTTCTCTAGTTTCTTTATGCTAAAGATTAGATCGCACTGAGCTGGCACCAACATATTACAAATGCAATTATGCCATCTAGTGGCAGAAAAATGACCTCAACACAAATCAACATTACACTTGTTTTTTTACAATATAGTACATCTTTTTAATTTTAAGTCAATTTTATAAATTATTATGAACTTACTGTATCAATGACTAAAAAGATGCAGCCATATTTCTGCTAGTTTAATATTTGTTCCACTTATATGTTAGCAGGAGTAGGGAAACGTAGAAAAAATATTTTATCGTACATTTTTCGTACATTTACAACAGATACAAAATGTACGATTAATCGTATATATATATATATATATATATATATATATATATATATATATATATATATATATATATATATATATATATATATATGAGATTTATCTGATCTAAGAGGATAAATGCTTAAATGGACCCCGTTATAGAAAAAAGGTCGACGGCGTTGTGGTGAAAAGCTCCACAGGGGAAAAAGCAACAATTGCGCCAAATCAATAGTGTGCAAATAATTCATGGCTGATCACATGGTGTTTTAGCTCCTGATTTGCAGTAGAAATCCCAGTTTAGTTTGGCTCCCAGAGGGCAACATGAAAGAGAGTTGGGGAAGGGGGGGGGGGGGGGGCAAGCAGGGGGATAAATAATAATAGGAGGACATTGATCATTTTTGGGGAGGGGTGTGCCGAGACAGCTGAACCAAGGCGCATACGTACGTGTATATATACATTATTTAGACTGGCGTGTGTTGTGTGCGTTTTCTTGCATCAGGTTGGCGTCAGCGCCCACTCACCCCCTCCCCCCCTCCCGGGAGTCGTGGCGATGACCACAAATGTGAAACAAACCCCAGTTTGAACAGTCGGTCACAGCTTGTAATTAATTTAGCCAACACCGACATGGATCGGGTTCCCTCCTGGCAGGGGGAGTCGACCCGCAGACGTGTTAACAACGTCTTCAGAGAGCAATGAGGCCCATTTGCAGTAAGTGTCTTGCTTTGTGTATCGGGCCATTGGGGGGGGAGTCCCCCTGGTGTCGGCCAGCGGAGGCTCCTTTAATGGAGTGATGCTACACTGTCTCAATCGCGCTATTACAAGCTGGTCCACTGAGAGGTTTCATAGAAGAGACTCTTGCGTGCGAGACATCGTCATTGGAATGAACAGAATGACACAAAGATCAAGTGAGTGGTGCGAGGAATACAAAAAGAACAGCAGAGTGTGACAATAACAAAAGGCACCACAGTGGGAAGCGGGTTGCATCACAGTGAGATGATTCTGGGAGCAGATTTTGACTCGGGCCTTTCCTCCAAATGTGCGATAGTTTCACTTCAAAAACACCATTGAATACTAAATATGTCGTTAGATCCATTGATGACTGAACCATATTAAATGCTTATGACAACAGATGAACAAAATGTGAAGTTTTTCCCTCCCATGTTGAGAATCAACTTGGTGAGCCTTTAGTAACTCATTTATGTCAAAGATGAACATACCTTGGTACCTCGCTTGATGAACGTCTGTCACCATGTTTGAACGAGCCCTTATCACACTACACTTGCTCAGTGTGAAAAGTCCGTGCAACAGCGTGCCCATATTTGGAAGTGCTGATGTAGCAGCCAACCAGGAAGTAAACAGCGAGGCTTTTCCCACTGTTTTGGATGAGAAGAGGACCACACCTGGACAGAATGTATCTTTTATTGTTTTAAAAGAAAACCCTGTCTATGCTCATTTTAAGAATGAGGACAAGAAGAGGACAAAATGTATCTTTCGTTGTTGATCAAGGCTTTCTTCATTCTCCTCATGCTGTTGCCTGTAAATAAGTCCACCAAAACAAAAATAAATTGCCCCACCAGCCCCTCTCGTATTGGAAATACTCTTAGCTTGGTAAAGCTAACATCTGAGAACTTAACAAAATAAAAGCAATCAACATTGTGAAAAGAAGTCACTATAACACAATTATATATATATATATATATATATATATATATATATATATATATATATATATATATATATATATATGTACAGGGAGTCCTCAAGTTATGTCGTACGCGACGTACGTCGTTTCGACTTTACAGTGCCCGTGCCTCGTCCGTAGCACCTTCTTTTTTTGTTAATTTCCCACAGTAATCACGCCATTTTAAAGTTGTGTTGTTGTTACCCCCAGCAACGGACGTCCATTTAGCAGGTCGGCTTACCATCAAGCGCGTCACATTTCCGTGTTTAAGTTTGAATTAGCTCCGCTCTGCCGTCCGTCAGCAATGAATGTCCATGCGGAAACACAAAATATTGGTTTTGGCTCTTTCGGGTCGTGCAAATATGTTTTTTAAAATTACTATACAAAGTATTTTCATGTAAACATTGACTTTAACGGTGAAATACGACTTGAGTCGAAATTTGGATTACACCGCCAGCGTAGGAACGTAACTCGGCCGTAACTCAAGGACTCCCTTTATATATATATATATATATATATATATATATATATAAAGAGAGAGAGAGAGAGAGAGAGAGAGAGAGAGAGATAGATAGATAGATAGATAGATAGATAGATAGATAGATAGATAGATAGATAGATAGATAGATAGATAGATAGATAGATAGATAGATAGATAGATAGATAGATAGATAGATAGATAGATAGATAGATAGATAGATAGATAGATAGATAGATAGATAGATAGATAGATAGATAAACTCAACAATCTTTGAAAATAAATATTGCCATCATTCAGGACTAAATTGTTTTGTTTTTTAAAACATCTTAGTTAGGTTCATTCGTCCATTATCTTTTCCAATCACAAAAACGTGTTAGTATAATTGAGGATGCTTTAATGGTTTTGTGATAATGACGTATGTGAGGTTTAGTAAAAAGAAACGACTGTCACATTGCCTCACACGCACTTTAGCTCAATAACGAAATAACCTGTTTACACCAAATTTTGGGGCATGAGCCAAAAGAGAACGATTGCATTTTGAAGCTGATCTGGGGTTATTTTTCACGTTTCCTGGGGCATTGTACAACATCTTTAAAAATATGAGAAGTGGCGGGTATTGGTTTGTTGATTTCATGCTGATCTGAATTGGGATTTTTCGACCTTGATTGGGGGGAGATTGTTGGAAGGGGTGGAGGCATAGACCATATCAAGATGGCAGTGTCCTCGCCGGCTGCAAGCAATAATTAATCTGATTCCCTCGAAAATGTAAAGAAGGTAGACACAGGTGAACCGCTGACACGTGTCATATGAAATATAGAAGCTAACACATTTGCATGACATTTCTGATCTTTTAATTACATTTGCCCTCTCATCCCATCTCTCGGTCACGTGACGCGCATATGTAATCAGCAGGTATTATTGGTCGATTCTTGATATGAAAGCACGAACACTAAAAAGCCTGCAGCCATGCTCCTTGCCTCCAATGTTGTTTTTCGCGAGAAAATTAAGCGATTGACTAATGGTATAAACGCCATTAATTAGCGGCAGCAGTTGGCCAAACAGTCGTCTCTGCCTGCCGCTAATAAGAAATCAATTAGCAAATGAATTGGTCATTAAGTGAAGAGCTCATCTTGGCCGGGGCATTTTTTTTAATGATTTTTTTTTCTTTCTAATGCGTGTGATGGCGGCTAATTGCGTGTGTCATATGGCGCTGGAAGCCTTCAGCATGCCTAATGAAGCGTCATTAGATCATCACTGGCACTCTTGGAAGATTCTCAGGGAAAAACCTGCTTGCCAATTATTTTTAATTGCCACACAGAGCACAAACAAGCGAGCAGCCGCCGCACCTTGCTGGCCCAACACGCTGCGTTTTCTCCACGACTTCATTTGGAAGCGATTAGGGCAGCGGGGCCGGGCCGGGCTCGTTTTTAAAGAGCCCATCAGCTCAAATGGCGACGCTCGTTGTCGCCGCGTTTCCTGTCTGGCTTTGATGCAAGCGGCGAGAGAACATGGCGGACGTGTCTCTTTATAGCCTACGTGCACGTGTTTGCTTGGCTTGTCTGCAGTTTAGGTCTCATTTTTGTGTCAGGCCAGACACTCCATTCAACATCACAGATACTATGTTTGTAATGTTATCACATCCTATAAAAACAACGTATGTCCAATTAGTGCTTTTAGTTTCATTACGACCGCAAATAGCAGCAAACATTGAAATCCAGAACTCTTAATGTTTCACAGCCATTTGTTTTAAATGGACAATTTAACATGTAATTTTTCATAACATCAAAGGCAGTTCAGTCTTGATACAGGATATTAAACGTTTTCACACTCATTAATTTAATCTTGAATAACATGGTGATGATAATGACACTATACGTTTCCATAAACATCAAAGTCTTAACCCTAGAAAGCCTGAACCAAGAAATATATGAGAGAAAATTCAGATAATTTTTAAATAGAGTATTTATTAGTCCTTTTGAACATTTTTTTTTAAATCTACTTCCACATATGACTTTTGATTTGTGTCATATTTGATACATCTGGTCATAAATTTGTACAGACATATCACACATATTGGTATATATCTATTAGTATTTATTATTGCATTATAGCACAGCTGGACAGCAAAAACTGGCGAGCAACAAAGAAACTGTAAGTCCACAGGCTCACTATATTAACTCTTTGACTGCCAGCCGTTTTCAGAAAAGGGATGCCGTCAGTGCCAGCCGATTTAAGCATTTTGACTGATCTTTCAAGGTCCACAGAAAATGTTCTGTTTGGACTATGGAAACACACGTACTACCAAATGAAAGACTGGACTTTCATCTTTCATCAGAAAAAGTTTGTTTCTACCTTATTCCGTTCTTTAGTAATCAACAATAGAAAATGGTTAGTTTCACCCGATTTCGCTTGTTTTGGACTCAAATACGGAGAAATCAAGCTTTTAGTGAAACGATATTATTTCTTGCATTCTAGTGAATTTTACACTTCTTTTTGTCCATGAATGATGCCACAAACACCTAAATAGTGCTTTACTTCTATAAAACACTACCACCAAGAATGAAAAAGTGTTTTTTGATAGCAAAATACGTTTATTTACATTCAACAGTGTAACAATTTGACAACAATTTGGCAAACTATTTACAAATGTGTGCAACTGTGGTGCTATTTACAAATATGTGGATGTTTCAACGACAGTTTTTCTTTTTGTTTTTTCTCCCCTGCGTGCAAGGAGACGCAACAGCATTTGCACAACAGATTGCCTCTTCGCGTGCAAAAGCTCCACTTTCTTGCAGGCCGTTTTTTCCGGGGAATAGCAAGTATATACTGCAGTGTGTGTTGCCATCAAGTCTAATATCAGGATCATGCTACGGTTACGTTACGGTGGTGTTACGTCTGGCTTCCTCATGTCCTTCAGTTGCTATACCGGGTGGTAGATGTTCTGATCCATCTTATCCACTCCATTCATGGTGGCATCGTAGTCCAGAACCAGTGTCTTCTCCGTGATCAGACTGTACCCGCTCCTCCGATGAATATGCATTGGACTCGGGGTACTCTTCATTGTCCGACAAAATGTCCGCATGTGGAGCTCCGGCGTTAGCAGAGCTAGCCGGTGATGCTTTATGACGTGAGAATAAAGGCCGCGTCCAACTGTGGCGTCAACCTCGGGATTCACCATCATCATCAATGTGCATTGGTCGATGCCAACTCTCCATCGCCCGATCGAATGTCCGATTGTGTAGAAGTACCCGGTCGGTTATTGTGCGCGTTTTCCGGCCTTAGCAGCGCTAGCCGCGCTTAGCCGCGCTTAGCCGGTGAGGCTTACTACGTGATCATAACGGTCGCGTCAAGGCTTCCAACTTTGGCGTCAAGCTCGGAGTCATCATCATCGTCGACATCAATGCGCTTTTTAGTATTGATCGATGCTTTCCGTCTTTGAAAAAAATGCTCAAGCGTGAGCTGCTTGCAACCGGTTGCTTGGTCAGCCATTGTGGCTTCATCAGCCATTGTCTCCTCAACACTCTAGCTCCGCCTCACGTCTTCTACTGACGCCCACGGTGGGCGGCCCATCCAACCTTGTGCAAAGAGAGTCATCGCTGCCATCTAGGGGCCAAAACGAGTCCTTATACTAACCAGATCTGCCTGATACTTTCAGCACAGCTGTCCAAGGCTTTCCTCCACCCGTTTCCAAAAAAAAACAAAAAAAACATAGTGAACGTCTTTTAACGTCCTCGGCGCCCTTCCGTAGGTTTATGCTAAACGTTTTATAACGTTTATGGCGGTCAAAGAGTTAAACGGAAACAAAAAAAACAGTGGGCTTCTCGGCGCCACCATGCGTCACGATAAGCGTATACATCCACGGCGTCAAAAACATTGATGGCCAAAACGAAAAACAAGAACAAGGAGGTGCCACTTTGTGACATGGTGCCACACTGCGGATTGTTACACTTCACAAGTGGGATTTCCGAGTTCAAGGGGGCGTTCTAGTACACACTTCCTGGTTTGAAGTCGGAAACCCCGACTTCCCACTTTCCTCAAATGTAGCATAAATCCACACAAAATAATTAGACAACAAGGGACACCTGGAGGAGACACAAGTGGCTGAGGGCACTGATTGGCTGACACAAGAGGGAAGGCAGACAAGCACAGGTGGACAAGATCACACTTAACGAGACAAAGGGAGACGCAAAGAAAACATAACAAAACAGACCACAACCAACCAAAAGAAAACAAGAAAACCCAAATCACCCAATAAGCATTTTCATAAATAGCCAACACGCACTTCAAATCCTACAAAATTGTGATACACTGCCAGCGCCGCATTTTGCTTTTAGGTTGTGAAAAATTTAGTGTTTGGTCACCAAATTGCCAGACAATTGAATATGCCGGAATGTTGAGGGGTAGCACAATCTACCAAATTCACATACAAGTTAAAGTTTGCCGGCACAAAATTGAAGATGTGCCAGATTTTACACCGAGCATACGTGCGCCTGTCTACCTATTAGGGCCCCTTTTGTCTTGAATGAGGCAAATGTGCCTTTTTCATAATCATCAAATACAATTTGGTCATGAATTCATTCTAATTTATGTTTTCATGAACTGCAAACACAATGTTTTGAGTAATCGACTCTGTCCTGTGACAAATATTTATGTCCATTATTTTATTATTTTTTTTACGTTTTTGGAATGTCTGCATTAGGTTTCATCCCATAAACGTATAAATGTAAAAAAATGACAAAAATAGACATAAGTGTTTTTCACAGGACAGCGACATATTGCTATCCAAAACAAACTCTGTCTTGAATGATGGTAACATATGCGTTTTCCTAAAATCAAAGACATTCTTGTTTTATCATGCTAACATGTTTTTATAAACATCAAAGACAATTTAGTCTTCAATGATGTTGCAATTGTACCGTTACTATATATATATATATATATATATATATATATATATATATATATATATATATATATATATATATATATATATATAGTGGTTATAGTAGTTGTAGTTGGTATCATGTCTGTGTTTTGTGAGCATTCAAGACAACTTGAGAAGTTTCAATTAGGCTATATCTTACTATTTTGTAGAATCTTTTGTCAAAATGACAAAAATCATCGGAACTATTTTTGTTCTCCTGGAAAGATACCAATTTAACAGACAGCATGGTCTGGTTATGAATATTTATGTTGTTAAGGGGACATGTATGTTAGGCAGGAGAAACAAATGTTAGAGAGCATTTCTTATGGACATAAATAATGAAGATAAGGACAAAGAGCTTGCTGTATCATGAAGTAAACGTCATTGCAGTCCTCTAAGAAGATTGAGGCTCCTTCTCACACAACACGTGTTTCCAATCTGACCCGGGATAACTGTCATTTGATGAAAGGAAAATTGCTTGAGAGTGTCAATCCCGCTGATGCGTTCTGACATTTTCCGCCCCCCTCTCCCCCCTTCCAAACGTGGGGTATTTTCCTCCTCCTCGTGGTGTCTGCATGAGAAACAAAACAATACGCTCGCTTCGGCCAAGGACTGAGTTTTGCAAATAGACCAAAAGAACCAAATTCAATTGTTGTCAGAACAATCGCTTGGATGGCGCAAAATGTTTGTGACCGGCGTCAACACAGCTGTCATCCAATCGCATTTCTTCGTTTCGGCCGGAAAAATGCTCACTTTGAGACAGCAGCCAAGCGAGCAGGCGAAGTTGCACAGGCGGTGTGGCCAAGGCTTCCGATGTGCAACCATGCCAAACACTTCCTCCCAGGTGCGAAAAAAGAGGGCCGGGCCTTTTGAGTTTGACGGCGGCTGCAAACGGCGCTCCAGATGTCCATCAATATTTAGCAGTCAACAAAGCGCCGGGAGGGGCGGCGACGCAGCAGCTGACGACTGCTGAACTGTTGACTCTCACTTTAAGTGCTGCAATAAAGTGGGCCACACTGTGACACTTTGCTTCAGACGTATACAGTTAGTTCAGTGAAAAAAAGACATGAGCTCCACTTTCTATATTATTTGAACAAACATTGAGGGTCACCTGAAAATGGGTTCACTGGGAAAGTACGTACAGTAATTGTGGGAATGCTGAAGCATATGTTATTGTGATTTTTATTCTCCACATTTTCGCCTGTGTATACAACTCCCACATAATACTTCCCATTTTCACTGTGCCGTGAATTTGAATAAGTCGAGTCAGCTCAGTGCTTAGAGCAATTACATTCCACCACGAAGAATCTGGGTTCAAATTCCGCTTGGGCCACATTTTAGTACATTCGATGGTTCGATACCAATTGACCATCTTATCAGGAAATGGATCATAATTTATATGGAATAATTAAATACCACCTTAGACAGATTGCAGTTCAAGTTTTCTTTTTATTCATTTGTCATTTAACTACATTTAAAAATGTGTAATTTCACATAATTTATCTTTCAATTTACTTCATAAGAATCTTAGCATTCAGCTAATAGCATACAGCTTTTCAGCATTCCCACTCAATTTCTGCAGAAATTGCACTTTGTTTAGTATCACTCTCATACTTATTTATTTTCTTCCACATTAGTTTAATCTAAACCCCTAGATAGAAAATTACCTGTGTTATGGGGTTTCTCGTCGCAGTCAAAATTGAATTTTGCGCCTTATCAAAACACACTGAATAACAAAACTGAGAATCAAAAATGTTAAAGTTTTTCCGATCGGCGGTCCCGAAAAGACTTTGCCGAACTGAACACACGTGCGTTAAAGTGGAGCAACACTCTCACATCACCTGTCGCAGATACAAATACAAACAAATCCACAGTTAAATTCTAACTGTACAATGTGATATAATTACATATTGATATAATAAATTAGAAAAAATCACATCATATGATGAATAAGAGGTTCATAACAGGCTAAAAACAGCTGCAGCTTTTTTTCAGTACATACATAAAGTAAACCTTTAAAGCCTCAGTGTGTATTTTTTTTAGCTCCATCTAGTGGTGAACTAGTAATTCAATAAAAAAAACTATTGATTTCAATAATCTGCAAAAAAAACTATATTCCATCATATATATATATATATATATATATATATATATATATATATATATATATATATATATATATATATATATATATATATATATATATAATTGTAGATCTAGTAATCACTAATTATGACATTGCTGTCGTCTCACTTTACAAAAGGTTGCCATGTTTCGCCGCCATCTTCCTGCGACGGATGCTCAAAGGACAACTTCGCAAACATAGTTAGCCTGGTGGTGCTTGCGTCGAGTGTCGGACCTTATGGGTTGACTGCTGCTTACCTTCCACAGCTGTGGGCTGCGGGTGGTCGTTGCTGACTCCCGTGATTCAGGCTCCCATCGCTTGTCACCTTCTGCTTTGCTTTCTCAAGCTTTTACTAGCTTTTTTTTTTTTTGTAGGTTGTCCCGCTAGCCGCTCTTGTTAGCTGCTCCAGCTAAATCCGGCTGCCAAGTCGCCGTCGCTCGCCGAGATGCTCGTTCGCTCAGGCAAATTAAGAATTGGTGGTATGTTTGCGAAGTGTGGTCTCTCTGAGCCACCGTAGTGTGTGCCTCTAAACGCATACATTTCGGCTGAATTCTATGCTATAGCGACATCTAGTGGTCGCTTTTTACCCAGTGTGGCTTTAACGCAATAATGGTGGGATAGATGAGGTGAGTTTTAGTACTAAAATTCAAAGAGGTTTATAAAACTGCTGGAATAGAGAGTGTGGGTGGGTAGTGGGATTCTTTATTCTGAGTCTACATTAAATGTTTACTTTAAATTCTTCATTCCCTTTCAAAATGATGAATTGTCGAGTGCGCACTGACAATAAAAGAGTCCAAGTTGAAATATTGGATGACTGCATTATGACAGGTGGTCAAATAAATTTGTCGAGCACTATTCAGAGTGTAAATTCTGTCAGCTAGTTGAACCAATAAAGATAATCCACACAATTTGAATTGTATTTTTTTCTTTACCTTGATAAACCTCTAAAAAATAAAGAATTTCTCTCGACTCTTTTCCACAGCTGATGGATTGAAGTCAAGAGAGCAGTGACTTCACTTGAGCATGTGCACACATGTGCTTGCAGCGCCCTCAAATCGCATTAGAAGTCGTCTAATTGAGGTTTATGATGCTGAAGAGAGCATATGCTCTCTGGGCCAATTGAATCATTACGAGAGCGCTCAGTCGAGGGTGAAGAGCTGCCAGAACTGCTGCGTATCCCTCCATTATTCACACTGTAAGCGGATGCAGGACTCGGTTCTTAGACGCGGGACCCCGCGGTGAGACGCTCCTTGACCGGCCTTGATGCACAGACGCGGGTGGGGGGGGGGGAGTGAAGCGGACAGGCGCAAAGACAGCCCCTCACACTTAAAAAGGCAAACAGACATTTCATTTTATAAGCTTTCCACTGCCACCGCCGCACTTGATGAAATTTACATGACACGTCAGAAATGCCGCAAGAGGCTCTTTGGTGCCTGAAAAATACATCAGTCGCCATCTTTTGTGAGATGGAATGAAAATACACTTTACACACTCACATGCGTCGACGTGTGCAAACAAAAAGGACGGAGCCGGCATGGCGGCGGCACAAAAAGCGGGTCGCGTGCCCCTCGGTGTCATGTCTCATCGTGATGATCTAAATGAATGAGAATGGATGGTGCCTTCCACCAAATGCGGTTAGGGGCCCGCTTGCTTGATTCAATGAAGGCGCTGTGGTGGCAGGCAGGTGTCGCTGGCAGATTTCCCTCAAATGGGGTCACTGAATTAACAAATCAAGTTAACATAACACTTGATGGGGGGGTCCCGATTCGCTGGAACGGGTCCCCTTGCATTTCGTCTGCACGGATGCTCCCCTCTTGTGTCCAGATGTCCTTTCCTGGCCCAGAGTCACTCTTTGGATGACTGCACTGCAAAAACTAAAATCTTAAGTAAGATATAATTTCTTACATTTAACCAAAATTTGCTTATTTTGATTTGACAAGTTATTTTTACTTAAAATGAAATTGTCAGGCAAGATTATTGTGCTTATTCTAAGATACTTATTACTTAATTATCTTATTTGATCAAGCAGTCTTGGCATAAAGTGTTAACAGACAGTTTTAAGTACTGTGAGGATTAAAACAAGCATTTGCCACATTTTAAGATGACAACTAACCAACATCAAAGGCCCTGAACTGGGGTTTCATGAGTTTTCTTATTTTATGATTTTGCATAATCTAGTAATAAGATAAATGGAAAAAAATACAAGTACGAAAACAGACGAGTGCCATATGGTTCATTTCGTTATATTTACTAAGCTCATTTGTCCTTTTTTCAGTTCCAGCTCAGTGGTCTAGTGGTAGAGTGCCTGCCCTCAGACTTGAAGGTTGCGGGTTCTATTCCTGGCTAGGTCATGACAAACAAAATGGGACCTGTTACCTCCCTGCTTGACACTCAAGCTAAATTATCCAAGCGTAAAAGAAAATACTCTTACAGAAGAGTAAGAAGTTGACATTACTTGTTTTTAGTCTGAAAATACTATTTTCAAGACCGCAGTGGTTGATATGGGCCTAGTATTACTTTCTTTTCAAAATCTTACCGGAAAATTAAAGTAAAATGTTTTTGTTCTGTTGGCAGAAAATTTTGCTTATTTGAAGTAATAATTTTCCTATTTTACAGTACTTTTTGCAGTGTGTCTTTCGTGGCCCTAAACTACAATAGTTTTCAAGGGCGGGCCAGTACGATGTCAGGGGGATTTATGTGTGACCTCAGGAAATATATATATATTTTTTTGTGCATACTAGAATCACATGTTATTGCACATCCTCTACTTTAGGTGGCAGTAGCGCTCTCATTGTTAGAGAGTGTGCAAGGAATATTAGCTCCTCTGCTTACAACTCTATACAAAAAGTGAGTCTCAAGCATCAAATGTGATGTAAACTGTGGCTGAAAAACTGATTTGTCATTGTAACATGAGGATTTGCTGTAAAAAGATGTAGGATGAGTAGATTTAAAAAATGTAAAACCAGGACACTACAATTTTGCTCAAATTCATGTATTGTATACAATAAATCGCCTAAAGGGATTATCGATAACAAATTAAATTGCTAGTCAATCTGGTTCCTGTTGTTATTACCTTAGCTAATGCTAAATGCTATCTTGGTAGACAGTTCAACATCGCTAAGCAAGCCAATGCACTCGCCATTTTCGAGCCTTTTATGGTTGATCCTGGCTTCCGTGTCATTTACGCAACAGTCCCGCATTGAAACTTTGGAAATATGCCACCAGAAAGGCTCAGCTTGCGTTGGGTCTGACCGGCAACCGCAGCATTAGGCTACATTTCCCATGATTCTTAGACACAGAACCAGGAAGTAGTTCTTGTTCCACTGTGATGAATATGCGCCTGCTAGCGATTAGATACGGATGAGAATGAGACAAAAATGCATTTGATAGTAAATACCAAGGACATTCTTAATTTGTTTGTCGTATGAAGTGCTAGCTTATGACTAACTGCGTGATTGGCATACACATGGCCCAAAAAAACGCGATTTTGGGACAATACCTGCGTAAAAGTGGGACAAAACAAAAAAATATGACAAAAGTGAGCACATAAGAAGTTAGAACATTAACTTACCCTGTTGCTGAAGCGTCCGTCTCCACAGTCTCCACTTTGCTGCAGGACTCATTTATCTTGCTTCCCTCAGTCTCTTTACATATAAAATGTGTCTTCTTCTTGAACCCGAGTAGTCATTACAGGAGGAGATGTGCTTTCACATATGTTGTTTTTTGTTGTCTTGTCTCCTTTAGACTAATGTGCTCAATGTGGTAAGGTTTTGTACACCTTTCTCTGAAAACAATGCTACATTTCTGTGAGGTAGCCTAATTCTAAATAGTGACAGAAAATAAATAAATGAAAGGACAAGTATTTAATTATCAGTAATTACATTAATATTTCTACTCAAATCCGATTCAGATTCAGGCAACTTTATTTATCCCACGAGGGGATAAATAAAGTTGCAATTGAAATCACCCTAGTCCAGATCCATTTTGCTGTGTTCCTTCCTCACCAAGCACTTTCTTTCCTGGAAGCCAAAATAAATATTGCAAGAAGGTTTAAAAGAGGTGCTAATTCTCCGAGGTACACAAGCCAATTGTAGGCCTTTTGAAACATGCCTGCGGGTGCGGTTTCAGCCGCTAAACGCATCCAAGCGTTGTTTCCGAGCGTTAAATGAGTGATGCGTGAGCTCCGTGAAGTGTTGTAGCTGGCAAAGGCGTCAGCGGCAATACCTCATCGTACCGACCGTGCGAGTCCTCTTTTTCTTCTTCTTTATTTTGCAATAACAATCCTAATTTATTTGACTGGAGCTGGGGCGGCGCACTTCGGGAAGAATGCAAGCGTTTTAAAAGCGCCTAAACGGGTCTGCAAGCAGGCTGTCACGCTCGCTTACGGCCTCCGCCATCCGTCGACCCGCCGGCGGCGCAAACTGTTAGCAGCCGTTAGCCGCGCTAAAAGGGAATACTAATGGAAATTGGGAATGAATGGCATTAAAAAAAGCTCAAAGCGGGCTTATATGCAGATGTACGTGGTCCATTACCTCCGTTTACCTTGGCTTTTATTCAGCATCTGACAGCAGTAAACAACTGTGAAAACATCTACGCACGCAGGTGAAACTGATTGTGACGAGTGCTATAAAAAAAATACACTTCCAGGGCGAGGAAACTATTTAAAGTGACGCTTTATGGGGTTTATGGCTACAAATGACAGCAGTTCTGATGGAATTGAGGAGCGAGCCATTGCTTATTCATGGGGAGTTACGCTGATGGATGTGTACAGTGAGTCAATCATAAACAGCTCTCATCCGCTAATCAGGAGGCAGCGTTGGGCCGGGGATGCCTGTGAGTGGGACTGCGGGACTGACAAATCTAATGATCAACAAATAATGGGAAGAAAAACAACAACGCTCGCAAGTAGAAATGAGACTTTCCAGACAAGTTGTGCTGAGTTTTTTAAGGCGCACCTTCCTCAGCATCCCCCTCAGCTGCGTCCATTTCCATAAACGCTGCCGGCTGTCTCACCTCCACCAGGAACGCCGCCCGGCTAAATGCCTCGGCTTCTCATTTGGCTCCCCTTTCTCTCCTTCTCTCCCAAATGTTCATTATCAGCATAGCGGCTCGCCCGGGAGTGGAAAAGAGTTGAGAGATGAGATCATTGACAGCTTGATGTGACGCAGGTCAATTGAACTAACAGGTTTTTGTGTGTTTAGATTCTAAATGGGACACTTGTGTCGGCTGTTCTTGGCTCGCACGCACACACTGGAGGCTGTAATGAGCAGGTTATGCAAAGGCACAGGCGGCCCAAATCTGTGATTATAATCAAGCTCTCTCCACCTCCATTGCTCACCTCCCTCGCTTCCTGTGTGTAGAGAATCATTCCATAAAATACGACTTTATTGATTAACACCCGCCCTCGCTCAAATGAGTCTTGTTTTACATGATTAGTCGCGCAGCAGGGACACGACACGCACCTTAGAAGTCCAGTACCTCACCGCCGGTCCCGGAACTGCAATCTTTTAGGAGTTTACAGCCTTCAGGGGTTGTTTGGACTTTTCCGCGTCAAGCGCTTGAGCATGCAGGTAAGACGCGCCCGCCTGTCAAAGATGTCTGGCAGCGACACATCTGGCGACCCATCTGGAAGTCAACTCACGCGTCGAATGCCACGCGACCTCGATTGTCTCGTGGCGGCAGATGAGTGTCAGCAAGTCAAGCGATGCTCCACTTTTTACAAAGAGGAAACTACATATGAGAGAATGACGGCAAAATAACGTGTTTTGTATTTGAATTAGGACTATTACCTTTAGTCTTTTTTAAGTTGCGTCATTCTTTTCATAACGTAAGA
Source organism: Leptonotus elevatus (assembly GCF_054856555.1). Lineage (NCBI taxonomy): Eukaryota > Metazoa > Chordata > Actinopteri > Syngnathiformes > Syngnathidae > Leptonotus > Leptonotus elevatus. The sequence goes on along the minus strand of NC_141250.1, from coordinate 6,948,804 downwards.
GTTTTTTTCCCCTTCCAAAACGTATTGTATTTATATTTTTGCTCTTTGTCTAGTCATGTAGTATCTATTTTTTCTCATATTTGACCTGCAATTACCACCTTGCATATTTGAATTTTTTCCTTCTTTTTTTCCTTCAATATTTTTAAATTTTTGTGGTGCCTTTTTTGTTTCTTTGTGTTTCCCAAATGTTCCCCATCTTTGAACATTTATGGAATGGAATCCAATTTATTGTCATTGCACATGTCAAAAGCACAGCGCAATTTAATTAACAGTTACAATCCGTCCAAGAGACATAAAAAAAAAACTGAATGGAAACCTGATGGTTCATCAAACAGCACCCCTATTTTTCAGATGAAAAAGTAAAATATGCTCCAATAAGGGCGGGGCACAGCATGGGTTTGGAAGAAAACCTCAGCAAACAGCCACATGAATAGAAGACACAACAAACAACGACATGCACATGTGGAAGTGAACATTTCAATAGTGCTGCCAGCACCTTCTAAACTTTGCAAAAAAATCAAGAAACTGCCAATTTAAAGCACCAAAATTCCAATTATTTATGTGTCTTCGTTCAACATTCTGGTCAGAAAGAATGGACAGTCGTAGACAAGCTAGGCTTCCCCATTCCTGATCTTCACGTTGAGAATATTTGGCCAATTTCATTAAGAGTCCAGTTGATCAATTCCAGAATCTTTATTTTTGGAGGAAAATACAACGGGAGGCTCGTGATAGTTTTAGACAAAAAGACCACATGTGACAAAGCCAGCAAGCAAGAACAATAATGCTACGTTCAGACCGAACCGAATATATTGCGATTGCTTCACACTTTGACAATTAAACAAACAAACTCACCAGATAAGCCGACCTCCACACTTCTTCCTCCAAGTAATCTCCTTTTTGGCCCGATCCCGGTACACGTAAATAGAGTAAAAAGTGTCTTCCTCCATCGAAAGCCAAGAAGGAAGTGTTTTTTAAGTTTGGGGGTTAAATTCCTTTTTTTAATCTTCTTCAGTGAATTTTAAATGGTCAATTGGTGGGTTTCTCAATTTGCAGTTTTGCTCGGTCCCTATCCCCATCAGTGACAACTGTATATTGTTCTGTATGTATTTATTTTTAAGTACACACCGATAAAAGCAATGTAAAAACTACCTAGGTCTTGGTCTGGAACGGATTAATTACTTTCCCGTTCATTCCAATAGGAAACTTTGCTTCAGTTTGCAAAATGAGTTTCAGAATGAACTAAATTCATGAACTGAGTTTTTGCTTTTTTTTTTTTTTAAAGGACAATTCCGGTAATTGAGGTGAGTATGTTTTCTTCAAATTGTCTCTGGTAGTTTAGCTACACACTTTTAAAAGTAATGAGAACATGACAAATGTCATGATGTGAAAATGGTCTTGAAGTGAAAGTGCAATCCAGACCTACTTGAGGTCTGTGTCTCCTCCCCTGAGGAAGAGTCAGCAGTGACAAACACACACGATATGCAACAGTCTGTCATGTACTCTCAGTGGATCACACACTCATGATAGCCACACATACACTCACATTTTCTTTTTCAACATTTGCACATTTCCTGTAAAGCTTTCCTGGCGTGCCACATGTCAAGATGATATGAAGACACCACCCCAAAATATGTCAGTGGGTAAAGAGGATGGCGTCCATCTCAGCCAAGGCCACTTTCATGTGATGGCTGTTCGGCTGTGTGATGTCATGTGATATGAAGGCGCCCCGTCTGTCACATGACATGAGCAGTCTGACAGAGGCTGTGATGGTGCTCAGGCGGCAAGCACATTGCACTTTTCCCTATGTGTGGCCAAATTCTTTCTAACTTACTTCCTGCATGTGACTCCTGTGCCATTTGTACAGAAGAGTGACGTGGAAAAAAGCCGTCTCACACAGGCAGTGTGAAAGGGGCCGCATGGTGTGACACAGGAAGAGTTTACGGAGTTGATTGATGGTAGAGAGGTGGGATAAAAACAGGCGGGAGAAGGAGATAATGAGGTGTTTTGATGTGACGTACTAGTTAGAGCGTTCAAACGCACAAGTCAGCTCGTGCGGGGCATCAACACACACACAAATACGCACACACACTTTCACTTAATAGAGGGCGCTGGCCTTGTCAGTCACATCTTCCTCTCCATTTTCTAGCTTGACCTGTTAAACTGCTGAGAAGCTCATAGATGTAGCAGCTCCAAACGTGAACTGTGTTTAGCCCAAGAGCTAATAATGACACAAATCATCTTTTGTATCATTAGTTTTATATGCTTGAACTTCATTTGGGGGGTTAAAATTACATTTAAATATTAAAGCTTAACAGACACTTGTCCAAATCTATTTACAGTTCATTCACTGGCCACAACATTAGGTATACATGTCGGTGGCACCAACATTTGGTCAATCTAAAAAAAAAAATTCACAAATCTGTAATATGGTCAGTTTTACAAATTACTGACTATTCTGAAGTGTTGAAAATGCTTTTCTCTCTTTGATTATGCAATGATAATGGTAGAACAAATATGCTGCTTTGGGGGTCTCCTGAAAACGAGTTTGGAGGTACAATGAGTCCACCCAATACAAGTCAATCTTATGACATCCAATGCTACAGCCTACATTTAGTCAAAATGAGTATTGGGGCCACATAGGAAAGGAAAAATGTGCGAGATTCAGTTTTTTATTCCTTAATTACAATGGGTAAAATATTCATATTAAATACAAATATAATTAAATTAAATATTAATTTAGCTAGAAATGTATTTGTTAATGTATATTAAGTCATTTATTTTAATTGCATTCTCATTCATTTTTTTCTCATAAAAATGTAAAGCAGCAATATATTTATATGTGAAGACTCTGATCTTGTTAATGATTCTTCACAATAATGATCAGCAATGATTTAACTAGGTAGGATAAACATCAATATGCAACAATTTATTTATGGAAATCTCTGCAAGTTTGTATGTTTTCATATGATCGTCCAATCATTGGTGAGCTATATTTAGAACAGGCTCGTGGACTATTGATGTGGTCCTTAGGGGCTACTTGCTCCCCCAGAGCACCATATTGATGTAAAGAATACAGAGTATTTTATATTATGACTTAATTCTCGCAACATTAGCACTTCTCAGATTTTTGGGGTCAAAGTTAAATGAAATATTTTAACTGTTACTTGTTTTCTTGTCTTGTGTTTTTAGCCACCGTGACACTGTCAGTCAAAAATGACCATTACATTGCAATTAATGTCAAGAATGTGCAGTCGCACCAAATCTTGTGGCTAGTTTTCTTTTACATGCACATGTACATGGGTAGTATTTACATGTAGAGTATGCAGCGATAACAAGGATTGTTGTGTGTGTGTGTGTGTGCAGAGTGACAAGAGACAGCGCATGGAAGCGTGTTTGTGGATGCGTTCACACTGATGCAAGGTCTGGATTGTTTATCGACAATAGTTGATAGTCCATTTGAACGAATCTCAAAATCTCAAACCTCAAAGGGGGGTTGGGGTGGGGGGGGGGGGGCACATATATTGTGCATACAAAGAAGAAAATTTATGATGGAATTTAAACACAGTGAAAGTTTGAAAAGTGAATTCAAGGTTGGAAAAAATAAAAACAGATGCCTTACCTCAAATAGATGCTTTTTGTCTCCCCAGGAAACCAAATTAACACTAATTGACTGTAATTAGCTTTACAATGACCGATAGGCTCATGTAAATAGTTTTGGGAAACATCGCAGCCAGATGTGGCATCTGTAAAGTTGAAGTTCACTGTGGACTTTAAAGTGAAGTGAATGTTTGCTAAATGACCCCAAACTAATTTGAGACATGAAAAACCGTGCAAGTGTCATTTTAAACAAAACTAATAAAACAGTACAATGCTAAATAATCAAATAGAGGGCTCACCTCAAATAAATGCCTCTGTCTTATCCTTCAGGAAATAAAAATAACAGTAGTTGGCTGTAATTAGTTGTAAAAACAACAAAACCGTCCCTACTTTTAGCTTGATAACAATTCTTTGATGCTCACTAAGCTGAAGACTAGCTTTGAAGTTTAGAGAGAAAATTGCGGTCAGTTTTGAGTCAAACAATCTTTTTCTTTTTTTTTAACGCAAAAGATAATGACGGAAGAGGATGCGGCACCGGGACACAGACGATCTGAGAAGGAATGACGAGAGGCCGGCTCGGATGAGTGCTGATAAAGGCAACTCGAAACAGATGATCACTCATACAACAGAAAGGTTGTTTCAAAGTAAAACAGGAAGTGATGATAAAGGGAAAAACACACACGTCTCTAAAAAAATATCGCATGACGACTCTTATAGTTTCAAAGAAATAATAATGCTCAGTTTAGGTTTATGCTCTCAGAGAACTATTAATTGAACAATGAGTTTGTTATTGTAGTTAGCAGAGGTAAGAGCTCTTTCTAATATTTTTGCAGGAGAAGGCAGAAGTGGGAAAAGGAAGGAAGGAAGTAGGGCGGTAGAATATGAAAGCTTAAGGCAGTCGAGGGTCTTGGCATAGTAACAAAGGCACAACACATTGTCACCAAGGGGAGCACAGTTTGATGACATATGCAGTACTGGGAAGCAGCCGATTGAACAGAAGGGAAAAAGTCACAAAAACGTAAAGCAGGAAATTTATGATGATGATGATGATGATGATTATCATCATCATGATGATGATGATAGCAGTCTTTTCAAAAATAGGATAAAGATTAATAATGGTATGAGAGTTTTAAACTCAGATTCGATAAAAAAAAAAAAAAGGTTGCACCTATTATCTCAACCTGCACTGACTTTGCATTAAGATGGCCTAAAATTGTTTTGTTTTTGTTTTTGGCTGCTTTTAAATGGTCATAACTGTCTTAATAATTGTCACAGCAAAACAATACATGCATCACTGGTATTGTCGCATAAAAGACCAATCGAAAGATCTGATAATTCTGGTTTCATTCCTATACACTCTAAAAATGGATTGGCCAAAAAAAAAAACTAGGTTGAGCTCATATTGGCTTGATTAACCAATAAATTGGTCAGACATTGACCATTCTGAGTGGTTACGGGCATACCAATTTTATTGGTTAGCCAAACAACCAATAAAATTGGTTACAATAGAAAGAAAGTCTGGATAGATCACTTGGAAATATATTTATTGTATCAATTTATTTTCTTCTAAATATATTTATTATTATTAAATTTGTATTATTATTATTAAATTTGTATCTGTTTTTAGGGTGTACCTAAATCATGGCAGGTGGATTTTGCTCAAGACTTGTGAATGACATTGAAATCCATGAAAAAGATATATATATATTTTTTACTTAAATTGTTCTTAATCTGAAATATTCTGTGTAGTCGGCTGGTCAGAACGTGTGGACCGCACACTTAAACTTTCAAGAACAACTTTAAAAAAAAAATCTGTATAAAATAAATAAAAGTGATGTTCTGTCTCTCTGTTCGATCCAAAAAGAAAGAAAGAAAGAACTTAAACAGTCAACAAACATTTGATAATTTCTTGGAAATGTCATTTCCAATATTATTAGTAAGTGTGGTGTATTGCAAATGTATCCAAACTTTCAGTGTAGTATGATGTCGCACCTTTGCGGGGCACTTGACTTACTAAAGCAGGGGTGAGCACATTCGGTCCTCGAGGGCCGGAGTCCTGCAGGTCTTGGATGTTTCCCTTCTCCAACACAGCTGATATATGATCAGCTCATTAGCAAGCTCTGCATAAGCTTGGTAACGATCCTGTTGATTGGAATCAGCTGCGTTGCAGCAGGGAAACCTCCAAAACCTGCAGGACGCCGGCCCTTGAGGACCGAGTTTGCCCACCACTGTACTAAAGCCTCTGGAGCGCCGAAGAGGCAAAATGCTCAAGTTAGTGGGAAAACACAAGCAAGGTCATATTTGACAGGTAAAGGCCACATTTCAGGTTTGCTCCACTCAGAGCGTGTCGTTGGCATGAAGTTGCGTAAATGATCACTTCAAATCGGTAGGAGTTCAGTTTGAAACTTTACATTTTCCCTCTTAAGTGAACGGGAGAACATGGATGCCTGTGAGACTTTTATTATTCTTTTTACATCTTAATTGAAACAGTGATCATTTTTACACTTTTATGATTGTGATATTTTGAACTTGGAGCAGACAAACAACGAATGGTGTGTATTGTGTGCATGCATGTGTGTGCGTTATAAAGCGAGGGAGGTAGCAATGAGTTGGTGGAATAAATCAGACCCAGCCGATGTGTGTTTACCTTGCCAGGCCCCGCGGGACTCTGGGTAATTGAGCATGAGCAGATCAGCAATAGAAAAGCCATTTAACACACACACACAAGGTGCTGGCCTTTGAGGTAACAAAGCGTGAAGGGTTGCGCACGGCGGTAAGAGACGACATTAGGTGTCGTTAGAGTGGTTCAATCTCCACTGATGATACACGCGTGGCCTCATAAAACATTAATACAAACGTCCTCATCGAGCGGTTGAGCCAGCTCTGCTGATGCATAAATCAAGCGCCTCTTCATTCCAGCGTGCAGCCGCTGCTACCTGCTGCTCAACATCAAAATGTTATTTAAGTCAGGCTAACTGACAGCAGACATTCAAAGCGGGGAAACGGCACCATTTATCTCAACTGGTTCATTGATTTCATATCTCCATTCAGCAAACATTAAAAGCCACACTGGGGCCCTCGATCCATCCATCAATAGAAATCCGTACAGTACTGTCAAGGGTTATAGTAGCAGCCACATGCTACCAAATTTCTACTATAAATCCTCAGTCATTCCAAATGAAGTTACAATGTACGTATGATTTTGTTTGACCTGATTTTCTATCAATATCGCACAAGATGTACATAAGTCAGAGGTCAACTCAGAGGGCATTAAAGAGATCATTTCATCTTTGGATGTTTATGGCTGTTTAAATTCAAAACTTTGTAGAAACAGTTTTGTTATTATTAGGGGTGTGAATTGCCTAGTACCTGGCGATTCGATTCGTATCACGATTCGATTCGATACCAATTCATCCCAATCCGAATCTATAAATTGATTATTGCAATGTTTTTTTTTACTCACATTTTGAAAATACAAATCAGTAAACTTGTACACTGTAAGATTTTGTATGAAAATTTAATTATAAAATTCAGTCTTATAACAGAGCCACTGCATTTAGCAAACAGGTTGCAGTCTGTTTCATCTTTGAACAGCACTGAAATTAAATATTAAGGCTTAATGTTCCATTAATATAACATTCTTCCATGCTTAATGTGTGAATCCTAACCCTAAATAAGACATTTTGTTGAATATTCCCATTAAAAAATGATGTTTAAAAATCGATTCGGCCGCATATTGAATCGATTCGAGAATTGCGTGCTGTAATATTGCGATATATTGCCGAATCGTTTTTTTCTAACACCCCTATTTATTATTATTAATAGTGGTTACTTTTACTTATATGGTGGTTATAGAGGGTTACATTGTGATTTGTAATATTAAAAAGTACTGTACAATACAGTAAATACAGTATTTGTAGAATAGAATAGCTCTCTCAATGTTAAATGTACAATAAAATTTGTCGGTACAGAAAAGTGAGCACAGTCGAGCGCATTTCGTGTGTGCCAATCTCCTGCATTGGCTCTAGCGAGTCCTTCTGCCATATTGGTCTCTCTCTACACTTTAAATGGATTAATATTAATGTGGAGAGCCACTTCAATTGACCGGGAGTCGGCTGCATTCCCTCCCAAAATTGTACAAGCACTCTCTTCTCTCTGTGCTAGTCAAGAAAAATACCAAAAGAAAGAAAACTCCACCCATGCACACAAACTAGACTTGAGCTAGGAATGAAAATAGGGCTTGAAAAAACTAGTACATTTTTTTTCACTCAGAAATTCTAAGTACATTTTGAGATTTTTGTGTACATTTTACCAGTTAAAAAAAAAAGCTACTCAAGGGCTGAGGAACAACTCCACGCCCTACAGGTTATGAGACACCCACTGTACCACCTGAGCCGCTCCTGCTGGCTGTTAGTATATTGATGGAGTCAGGCGAAATCCTTGTTCTGTACCAAGACCTGTTTCTGGTCTCATTTTGGACACACCAGAAATGCAGTACAATGGCAAACAGCAAGAGTGGCATTGCTCAGGTGTTAGAGTGGCTTTCTCCGAAGCTGAAAGTCATGAGTTTGTTTCTTAACGCTTGAGTATCTTAAAAAAAGATAGAACTTGTAAAATGTACTCAAAATCACCTTGTAAAATGTACTTAGAATTTCTGAGTGAAAGACTTTACTAGGTTTTTTCAAGTAAATAGTACACTTTTATTAATATTTTTTTACAGTGTAGGTTCAAATCTGCCAGTGTGGAGTTTGCATGTTCGGATTTTCAAAATTAAAAACTAGTACGGTTGAATACACAATAAATTTCACGAAATTGAATCGCTAGTCAATCTTCAATGTGGGGGGAGTGAAAGACGGTGTAAGGGCCGACAGGGAGTTGGTCATTGCTAATGCTAAATGCTAACTTATTTGACAGTTCAACAGCGCTAAAAACGTCCATGCACTCGCCATTATCTTTTTTTTTTTGCTCTGTCCCGACAGCTATTGGAAGCTGGCTGTGCCGGTCACACATTGTAACACTATAAATATACCGCTGGAAAGCTCAGCTAGTTTTGGCTGACCAGCAAGTGGTGATACTAAGCCAAAATTTCCCATGATTCTTAGATGTGAAAGTAAGAAGTACTTCTAGTTCCGGTCAATGCCGAGTCCCTCAACCAAAATCCGCTGGGATTGACTGACGCTCACTTGTGAGGTGTGACTGATTTTAATTACAGCTGTCAAAATGTATTGATTAATCGACAAGTAATCAATTAGCAAATTAATTTTAAAGGGATACTTGACTCATTGAATTTGATAACTACATTATTTTTTGTATACAATTAATACTTTTAAAAAATTGTTTTTCCGCTTGTTTTCGACCGAAGATGACATCACTTGTGCTGAGGAAGTAGATAACAACCAATCACGGCTCAGTTTGCTGACCAAACTCAGAAAACAGGTGAGCCATGATTAGTCGTTACCTACTTCCTCAGCACAGGTGATGTCATCTTCAGTCGACAGCAAGCGGAAACGTGTGTTTTTAAAGGTATTAGTTCTACATTATTTTTCATGTAGAAGTTATCAAATTAATTCTGGACAAAATATTGACTTTTTACTGCTGAAAATGGCTCAATTTGGTCCACTAATATTTGAGTAATCGTTTGGAGCCATTTTTTAATTTATTTAAAAATGATCCAAAACCTCTGGTTTTGGATCATTTTTGGGCATATCAACGAAATTGTTCACTGATTTCTGTAGTCGACTGATTATCTTCTGTGTTTGATCAAAATAAGACATTTGCAAACATCTGTTTTTACTTCGGCAAAAAACAATGATCGAACCATCAATCCCCCTTTTTTTAATCACTAAACCAGGGACGGCCCTAACAGTACACTTCACTTTTACTGTAGTTGAATGCCCCTATTTCAAACATACGGCACAGCCGCTATAGTTATTAAGTGTGGCCTGTATTCTGAATGATAAATTGGCCAAATTGACCAATACAACAAAGTACAATGTCACCTCTATACCTTTGTTTATTCATACGTTGTGAAAGCTCAACGCATGTAAACAACTTGAAGATGAAGCAAAACGCGCTTCAACAATTTTTTGTATGTTGTAACGGCACCATTAAAACAACGGTATGCTGTACAGTGTGTGTGCGCGTAGTCGCGTGCATGTGTGTGTGCGCGTGCGTGTGCATTCCCGCTCTTGTAATGGCGTCATGAAAATTCATGATGAGAGCATGTTAAGTGCATTAGTCAGTCTCCTGAGTTCCAGCACATGAATAAAACCAACAAGGCGCGCAGGAAGGAGAAAAAACATGGAAATTCATTTTGATGCCTAATTATTTTTGGACTTGACAGCCCAGCCTGTGTGTATGCATGTGTGTGTGCGTGCACGTACGCTATATGTGTGCAGGTCGTCCGTGTTGCTGAGTAGATGCACAGTGCAAAACGGGGGGCCCTTCATTATGGGCCATAATGAGTACATCCGCTCCCCACACACACACACACACATCGGCTGGGGAACCTTTGTTGCATTGTTTTGTACCGACACCTTGTGCGACAAATCAACACGCGCTGTGCGACAAATCAATACAGTGCGTGGCTGGAGTAGCTCGGCTGCGGCGATCATGATGTCGCCACGCTTGCCTTCTTCCTCCTCTCGTTATGTTTTGACATGTACCAATCATTACCACGGCCCTAACACCGCCAGTGTGTGTGAGACAGTGCCACGCGAACACACACACACACACACTTACACACACCCAGAACAGTGAAGCAAATTATAATATTTGTGTCGAACATATCTGCTATTTGCTGAGCTGGCTGGCTGCTGTTTAACAATGTCTTGCATTTGACTTAGAGCATACACAGGATTCAAAATGGAGTCTCAACGCATGTGTGTGTCCATTTTCTGTAGCTTGTCCTCATTAGGGTCGCAGGTGAGCCCGAGCCTTATCCCGGCTGACTTGGAGAAGAGGCGAGGGAATGGTCGCCAGCCAATCACAAGGCATATTAGGCAAGGAAACATTTCCACTCACATTCACACCTCTGGACAATTTTCAGTGAATCTTACTTGCACATGATTGGAATGTGGGAGGAAGCCAGAGTACCTGGAGAAATTGTTCCAATGCAGGTTCAAACCTTGATCTCCAGATTATGACATTCTAACCCCTTGCACAATGCGCTGACCCTGATTTGAACCCCTTTGGACCCATAGATGAATGCAGTGGACATGACATATTTTTATTAGTATGAGTATTTTTTTTAATATTAGTATTTTATTATTAGATTAGTGTGTAAATTCCTTGTTAACTGTAAGATACTGTTGGAGTCACGACCACACCGACCGAGACCAACACATTATCGAGACTAGAGAATATTGAGACCAAGACAAGACCAAGGATTTTGGGGGTCCAGACCGAGACGAGACTAAGACTTTTGGGGGTCCACACCGAGACGAGACCAAGACTTTTGGGGGTGCACACCGAGACGAGACCAAGACTTTTGGGGGTTCAGACCAAGACGAGACCAAGACTTTTGGGGGTCCGGACCGAGATGAGACCAAGACTTTTGGGGGTCCACACCGAGACGAGACCAAGACTTTTGGGGGTCCGGACCGAGACGAGACTAAGACTTTTGGGGGTCCACACCGAGACGAGACCAAGACTTTTGGGGGTACACACCGAGACGAGACCAAGACTTTTGGGGGTCCGGACCGAGACGAGACCAAGACTTTTGGGGGTCCACACCGAGACGATACCAAGACTTTTGGGGGTCCGGACCGAGATGAGACCTAAACCTTTGGGGTCAGCACTAGCTAACCAATCACAATCGGAAGTTGATTAGCATGATGTTCATGTTAAAAATGTCACATTTAAGCTTGGTAAGTTTACAACACGTTACATCCATACTATCCTGGCATCCACTATAATAAATAAATAAATAAATAAATAAAAAACATGAGATAGAAAAGAGTGAAAGTCATTAAAAAAAAAAAAAGTGCAGCAGAAAAAATGCGGGTCTGAAGGGGATATTACTGTCTTCTTGATGGTAACTAAACCAAGTGTGGGAAACCTATGGCCTCAGGGCCATATAAACACGGCCCACTTAAGCAATTTTGTGGTTTTATTTCCTTTTTAAGAAGAAAGAAGGTGGTTCTAAACACCAAGTTGTGTAATTTTCAAGGAGGAAGCAGATAGCCACAAATGGGCAATAATAAAGGAGATAATGTTGATATTTTGAGAGGCTGTTGGCAATGATCAATTGTCCCATTCATTGATTGCACTCATTCATTTTGGACTCTCCACACTTTGATTACTGCGGATTCACTCTATCGCCGATTTAAATGAAAGTGAATTTCTATTTTTGGCTGTTACTAATTCAAATTCAAATTTTTAACCAAAGTCAAACCAGTGGCCATCAGTCGGCCATTGATAAGAACTTGCTGCCAAACCTCACACACTGCGTGACAATTCTGCTTCTTCTTCTTCTGCGCTGTGGGCCTTAGCTTCCGGAGTTAGCCGGTTTAGCACCAATTTGTTGTACAAGCCAAACCCCGTTTTCCACTTGTCATAACTGTTCATTTGTGTTTTCCTAACTTTTACTTGGTAATCCACTCTGTCAAAGCTAGAATCATGTTGATTTTTAACAATATCTGACACAAGATGGGAGACTGTTTAAGAAATTTGGAATTGGTTTGTGCCAGGTCACACTGCGAAACATTGTGTTTCTAACCTTTATGTGCTAATCCACTCTGCCAAAGTAATCCTATTGAAATGTGTTAAGGAAGCTGACTTCCAAGATATATATCGGACTGGAAGGTGATTATTTATTTATTTCAATCCGAGGCTAACCAATGTTTTTATCTAACTATGTATCTTTTAAATTATGTAGCTATTCAGTGCAACAATTCCACTTAATCAAACCAAGAACCCAAGTGATTTTTATTTGTATTCTATTTTTTGTGGCTTCCTACACAATTGTTGTCGGTTTAGCGCACCTCTCGACTTGTTTTGCTCCAGCAAAAACTACAATTTTCCTGTCGACTGATTTCTCTTGTCTGATTGCTCCAGTGTGACTTTTACGGAACTTCCTCTTCTTCCCTCTCGGAGAAAACCGACGATACGCTTCCTCTCGCTAATGTGCGTCTGACCAAAGATTTTCCTACCTTTGGATAATCACAAGCACCTGTGTGGGTGCATGCAAACGTAATAATACTAATCAACCCCATTGGTGGGGGAGGGGGGTGGGGCCGAGAGTCCTTCCTGGCGACGCGCTTCACTGCAAAGGATGCGGCGGCGGCAGGGATGGGCCAAATCTTCCAGGATTAGCCGCAGGGACGAGAGCAAAGAAGCGCATCCGGATGGAATTTATTGGTTTATGATTGGCCTTATCCCCACCGTATTAGCCTCTTGATTGCTCCAGCAGACATTATTGGACGCTTCCGCTGGAACAGAAATGGGGAAAAAGGGGAAAATAGAGGCTAGTGAACAATTACGCTCACTGGCCTGTGTCGGGAATCTAAGGCTGAATCACTCACAATTGTCCAGTCTGCCTTTTTTTTTTTTAAATAATGTCAGACTTTATTTAAGTCAAAACAACCCGAGTCAACCCAAAACTATTCTTTACGATATGTTCTATGCGCCTTCGCCAGTCTAAACACGTCATTCTGCTTACTATTGCTTTTGTGGAATGATGAATTTTAAGCAGCATAATGTACCTGTTTTATCCATCTCACGGGGCGGCCATTTTGGCTCTTCCTGTTAAGTGAAAAAGGCATCACAGTTGCTCAGGGCTGGGGTAATGATAATTTTACTGAGTTTGGTCATGTGACATTTGCAAGCTGATTTCTAGATTCAGATTTCTACAATGATTCAGAAAGATTGTGCCGTGCTGCTGTTATATACTCAACAAAAATATTGACGCAACACTTTTGTTTTTGTTCTTGATCTAAAGATCTAAAACTTCTTCCACACACACAATATCACCGGTTCTCTCAAATATTGTCCACAAACCAGTCAAAGGCAAAGACGGAAGCAAACATCATCCCTCAAACAAATCCCGTACACACAGAAGCATTTCAAAACTTGCGTGTGTCCAAAAGAAGACGCTGAGGACGTTTAACGGCTGTAATGTTTATGGCAAGTCGGGAGTGGCGCTGTAGCGCAGCCACAGGGAGTTAACGGAAAGCATAGAAGAAGAATCAGAGGAACACTTTTTTTTCTAACTTTATTGCAATTTACAGAACAAACATGGCCTAGCATGTATCGAAACAACATGAAAAAGACGTGTGGACGGGGCCTAAATCTGTGATAGTGAGCACTTCTCCTTTGTCGAGATAATCCATTCCACCTCACAGGTGTGCCATATCAAGATGCTGACTAGACACCATGATTAGTGCACAGGTGTGCCTTAGACTGGTTTTCTGAGTCTGAGACAAAACTGCACCTTTCAGAGCGGACTTTTATTGTGAGCAGTCTAAGGCACACCTGTGCACTAATCACGGTGTCTAAGCATCTTGATATGGCACACCTGCGAGGTGGGATGGATTATCACAACAAAGAAGAACTGCTCACTATCACAGAACTATTGTGAACAATATTTGAGAGAAATGTTGATATTGTGTAAGTGGAAAGTTTTAGATCTTTGAGTTCATCTCATTAAAAAATGGGAGCAAAAACAGAAGTGTTGCATTTATGTTTTCGTTGAGTATTATGAATGAAATCCAGTGACATCCACCACACACGTCCACGGTGTGTCAAATTGGTCTGCCTGCACCTCGATCAATCACATTGCACCACCTGCGCTACCATTTAGACCTGCTTTTATTTACCGAGTCTAAAATTTAAACATGTACTTTATGTCACCAAATTGGAGATGTGCCCCATTACTGGAGGGGTTAGAGTTAGGTTGTTACAAACACGTTAAACTACACTTGCACAAAAATGGAGATGCGGTCAGTTTTTATGCTGGTTGCAATCGACAGTACTATCTGTGAACAAATTGTCAGGTGTGTCGGGGGCGAGGCAGCTTTGTGCTCCTGGCTTTTATTTCTTATATTTTCATCAATTTGTCAAAGTATAAAAAAGTTTCAACCATTATTGCTTGGAATCCTATTGATGGGATGAGAGTTAAGTGCTGCATCCAGATGGAATGTATTGGTTTATCCCGACCACATTAACCTCGTGATTGCTTGAGAAGACATTATTGGATGCTTCCACTGGGGAGAAAAATGGTGAAAATGGAGGCTGGCGAACAATCACGTTCGCCGGCCCGTGTAAGGTCGAGCGAGTAATAGGACTCAAATGGAGAGAGAGAAAGGACGAAGAGGAGGTGTGCTGCGCTTTGCCGGGGTTGTGCTGAACGGGTGGGAATGTGCCCGATCATCGATTAAAGTGCAATTGTGCAATTTCGTTCCTGTTCTTGCACAATGAGGAATGAGATTAAGCTCAATTTGGACCTGTTCAAGAGAGCTCCTCACCTTTGTGTTTAAAGGTGTATACACACACATACACGAACACGCACACGCACACAGTGTCAGCGCACCCCCGAGGGAAATCAGGCGTCTGGAGACAGGTCAGCCCTGGCCCATGTATATATTCATGGGCTTAATCTGGCATCATTCCTCCCTGCTGCCAGGGAGAGCACAAATGTATTTCATTTACACAATCTCCATTTGGCTCGCGCTCACCCAGCACCAATACTTGGGGGAAAGTAGGCCCGGAATGTTCGCATAAACACGCATGGATGTGAGGTGTAAAAAACAGAAGAAGCAGTATTGCAGAACGGTGGCAGCTGCGCTCGTCAGTCCGAGCGTGAGGATGAGCGTTGCAGCCAGCAGATGCTGCGTGTGTATTAAACAGATGAATTATTAAAAGATGCTTGACACATGAAAAGTGGCTCCTCGGGCTATGAAGGAAAATGTTTATTCTTCTGCCACAAGACTTCTCCATAGCCAACACTTTAGGTGCACTTACTTTCAAAGTGATGGAGCTCCAACTAACAATGCATGTGACTTACAAGTTTAATTTGTTCCATAACCAAATTCATAACTCAAGTTTACGTGTACTGGTTATCAAATCAATGTTCCCAATTGAAGTGAAATGAAATGCCGTGAACCCCTTCAAGAAAAAAAATCAAATTTTTTGTTCCATGTTTTTAAGAAAGAGAAATAACATTTTACTGTATTGTATGTATATCAGGGGTGTCAAAATTAGTGCATTAATTTGGAGTTAATTTAACGGCGCACATTTTTTAATGCACAATTAATGCCTAGTTAAAACCTTACTTGGAAAGCCTGTACTGGGGGAATTCCAGTCGCACCGAAGCATACACGTCCACGTCAGAATATAGCAGTAATACATTTAATAATAATGCATATCTTTATGGAGACTGGGGTCAAGTTGTATTGTACATTTAAAAAAATTGCAGAATTTCACTTCATGTTAAAGATTAGATCGTTCTTAATATGAAAAGAAGAATGCACTGAGCTGTCACCAACGTCTTACAAATGCAATAATGCCATCTAGTGGCATAAAAAAGACCTCAGCACAAATCAATATCACACTCTTTTTTTTTTCAGTACAGTACATCTTTTTAATTTTAAGTAATTTGTTATGAATTATTATGAAATTACAGTATCAATGACTAAAAGATGCAGCCATATTTATATTAGTTTAACTTTTTTCCACTTTTATGTTAACAAGACTATGAAAACTTGGAAAAAAATATTTGATTGTACTTTTGTACAATTGTATCTCCCAGTGTTTTCTTCGAGGCCATCTGAATCCAGCCCGGATCTCTGTTGTTACTTTGTATTTTGTTTTCCTAATTCCGCACCTCACGTAACAATTTGCCTTTGATGGGAGTGGTCGAGTAAGTGACGTCAGGAGTTAGAGTTTTCGTCTTGTTTGCATTTGGCCTATCATCCCACTCAAAAAACAACAGAAAATGCATTGTGACTGCCCCCCATGCAAGTAGCTTTATTTCTCAGGGTGCAATGAAAGATAATCAGCGGGAGATTATGTAGTTTTACTTAGTGTCTAAAAATTATTATTTGTTCTATCTATCTTTTAGGGCTGTAACAATAACGGCAATATCGCGATATCCCCAAAACTACCACAATTTTGTCATTGTCATGTCACAATATTAAAAGTAGGACATCTATTAAAAAGGCCTGGTTGATTTGTGCAGTTCTAGCACCCTCTGGTGGTAAGTTTATTAGTGTGGTTTAATTTTAACTATGCGTGTTTTAGCCACCTACATTTAAGGAAACGTAACACATTTGAGTTTCTCCACAAATTGACTTGGTTTACAATGTGTGCATGCATTAGCATGTAAGTGCCTCAATATGAAGTGTTATTCAGGGTTTTAGGTCATTTATGTGCATTGTGGTTGATGTTACCTGTAATTATGAACTCATCTAATTCTATAGATGAGACGTTTAAAAGAAAATGACTGGCCAAGCCTATGTCTCTGTCTCTGTTGTTATGTACAAAAACACATTATATATTGTGAGGGTTTTTTTCCCCGATATGAGATCTCTTCTTTTTTTTTTTACAATATCGTGAGTATTTATAAAGGTTCGTGAGATTTTTTTATATCACAAACCTCCCCACAATATCGTGATAGTTATCGTATCATGAGGTTCATTTTGTGATTTCGTTTCGTGACGTTTGGATATTGTTACATCCCTACTATCTATGCCAGTGACGTATAGTGAAAAGCAGGCCCAGATTTCACACAGAGCACTTTCATTAAAACAAGACCACCATTAGTTCAGTCATTTTGTTTGGTGTTTTACTGTGAGATTTTAAATGGGTGTTTTGGCTCAGTCAAAGTTGTGAAACCAATTGAGCTTCTTTGGGCCTTCATGTATTAGTCCACTCTGTCTGGGCAAGAACCCTATTGATGTTGAACTACTTTGCCAAAAGCACAAAACAGCCAAGATAAAAGTTGTGTCATCATTTAAGAAGTTTAGCTAACAGTACAACTGCTTCCATAATGTCAGCAGACACCAGCGGAGAGCTTATTAAGGCCACTATTCATATGTTTTTGAGCACAATACATACATCATTAAAGTTTACATAGCGCAACGAAAAATGGTGACCGTAATAATGGTTTAGGTGGGGGTGTCGCCATGGCGATGAAAGCCTTTTTCCATGTAAACTTTAATGACTTATGCCATCCTTATGCGGCGGTTTCAACACAGCATCTGTTTGTCTTTCTTTTTGAGCCACAACGACTTTGCTCCAATTAAGGAAATTCCTCGCGTCGTTTACGACCTTTGAATTTGTCCTCCCATTGCGGCATTGCTTGTTCCTCGTGGCGGTGTCGGCATCTGAGAGCAAGGTGCGCGGGTGATTAAGGGATTGTGTGGAAACCACCCGCGTGCTCTTAAACGCACCAATGCTAGTTTAGCATCCATCTTCCCCACACTTTGGAGTGTGATCAAGGACTCCTCAGTGACTTTTAGGAAGCTAGCCTGTCGCTTCATGATTAGAGGGTCAGTGAGTGAAATGGCTGCTCGACCCACGACTTGTCCCCGGTCGCTAACTTGATGACATCAGAGGCCAGCGGGGGGTCGCCGGGCCTTTTCCCGACCTCACCTTTTGCGGCGCAGATAATGAGGCGTCATCCCTTCCTTCACTTCCAGCTTCCCGCTCAATTGCTACTGGATATCCTCCCACCCCACCCCACCCCAATTGTCCTGCAGACCAGAGACACCCTACTGTTTCTGCTCCTGCAGCCCTCTAATGACTGGCACACAAGAAGAACACGGCCACGACTTGCACCTGCGAGTTGCCTCGGTCTTGTAGCTCAGATGTGCTCCGGAGGAGGCCACCTCCACTGTCTGTGATGTGAACCACCGGCCCCTGTGCTCGCTCATTTGTCAGCCAAACCATTCCCACGGGAGTGCTTCGTGTCAGTCTATTGTATCCTGATAGCCGCATGGGTCTACTCGGTGGAACACCAGCAAGGATTGGAGTGGAGTCATTTGTCAGCAAGCCATTGAAGAAAGACGACTTCTTTCCCGACCAAGTTAGAGATGTATTAAGCGATTCCGTTCACTCCAATTGATTTAGTGCTAATCCACATCACTTTTAACGCAGACTGGCCAATCCAAACGCAGAGAAGAGATCCGACACAGTCCCGGAACCACTCAATTGAATTACATTTTTCACAATTGCTTGTGTACAGCTCACTTCATATCAGTTGGGTCAATTACTCAATCAGTTAGTCGTGTAGATGTAGCTCGATTGTCTAATGATTAAATGAAGGCAAAAGACGTGATGCACTTTGTACATGGTGGTTTAATCAGCAGATGCTAAGGAGGCTAGCTTCAGGCAAGTTACCATACGCAAAATGTGGGGGAAATAATCAGTTTTGTTCGTTTGTGGTGCTATGGTTTAATAGATATTACACAGTTGAATTTAATAACTGACCATAAAGGCTTTTTACGGCATAAATGACGGCGGCACCGGCGACCGAATTAGCAAGTGCTAAGTTGCTAACGTACCTAAATAACACTGCCAAGACTTGCGTGAAACTGCTACTTGCAGTGGCGCAGATGGGAAAATATTTTAATTCAGCTATCGTTGAGTAACCTACATGTCAAACCTTATCTATCCAAGGAGAGAAAAGTTACAAACACTGACTGAATACAGTATTGTTCCTTCTATCATTCACATTGAGCAAACACATTATTTATAAAAAAAATTACGACTCATGGTGTGTTCAATTAGAAATCGGAATTTAGACCTCTAACTATTCCTAGCGCTTCCCAGCCTTACAAAACATGTAACTATAATGTTTACATGATAGGCAGATAGCATACGCTTGGCTTGAAGAAGAAGGTTGATTGAAATCCTGATTCAGAGATCGGAGTTTCGACATTTGTGTAACTTCAACACGTCAGTTGTACCACAACTTACCCTGTTCATTGGCGCAGCTCCATATCCACTTAATTTCACCAACCTCGACCCTCCCCGCGGCGTCCCCAGTGGGGTGGGGCTCGTCCGGGGGTTCGATGACTGCAGCAAGTCCGAATAGGTGCTCTGTTGCCGGTGCATGCCTCCCTTTGAATCTGGAGCTCATAGCATTCCAAGTTCTTCCCGCAGCCCCGCTCCAAGTAGCTCGGGATAGTGGCTTGTGCATAATTAAGCGGCGGCAAGGTCTATATCCCGTCAGGCGGACGCCGTTGGAGCTCCAAGCGGAGTACCAGCAGCCGGCGACTGGCCCGGGATACGCGGACTTCCCGATTCTTTGTTTTCATTTATTTTGTTAAATGTATGAAGACCATTCACCCCAAATTGAAAAAGTTGTTAGTTTATTGAAGAAGAAAAAAAGTTTTCTATTTGTAATGGGGTGAAGTGTTGTTCATATGCCGCAGACGCTCTTCACTGCCCCCTATAGCTTGGGAGAATATGGACCACAGCGGGGAAAAGCCGCGCTGTGTATGATGAAGGCAGCAAAACGTGTGCTCGCAGGCGCACACCGTCAAGCAAAAACCCTTCAAAAGTCGAGAGCCAGGGTTAAAAAACTGAGGGGGACGCGTCTCCCCCCCTCCCCAGTACCATCTGCGCCCGTGGCTACTTCGATGGCATTTTGACCACACATAAAGGGGAAATAAATCCAGGTTGTACAAACTGGTAAATCCTTTTGTATGGTCAGATTTGAAAGCACTCACCGGTGTAAGAGAGGGGTATTCCGCATAGCAGCGTCGCCGAGTTGAAAAAAAAAAAAGCACTCCTGACACTTGGCAATGGTAATATCATCCAACCTGTCCACCTCGCGCATATATATCATGTCCTTTTCATCAAAGTGACTGTCAATGCTCTTGGGCGGAAAGTTGAGGGATAAACTTGTAGACCATCAACCCAGCGTCGCTACTTTACTGCCATGGGGTGCGTGTTCAGAGAAATAGTTACGTGACGTCTGGATCTTTTCTTCTATTTTTGCTCCTTTAAAAGGTAGTTAATGTCATATTTGTGTTTTAAGGCACATGAAACGTGACCTGTATAATCCATAGGGGGAAAAAAAGTTCTGTTTCCAAAACCAATAATCGGAGTAGACCACACACTTTGAATAAAGCTATGCAGTCATCTGCATGCTACGTTTAGTCTGTTTGGACAAGTTACAATCCATGGTGCTAGTACATTAGCCAGCTTCAGGCATCTGCACAAGAGAGGGGGGAAAAGAGTTTTGTTTCAAAAATTCACAAAAGATAAACATATGCTTTATATAATGTATTGCGGTCATCTGCTGCGTCAGTTCAGTCCAAGCTGTTGTCTATTGCAATACAGTTGTGAAATCTGTATGTAATGTTGTTGTTTGCTTGGTAACCCGAATGCTAATGCTACTCATGTGAAGTCTGGGTACTATCCGTGGCACTAGCAAGCTTAGCCAGCCAAGCTAACAAAGCAAGCTACATGCTTCTGGTTCTAATCTTTGTGCATATCTCTAGTGTAAATCCAAAAGGAGACACAATTTGACACAATGGCTAGATGCCTTCGCATCATTGGCAGTCATGAGGACGCCATATTGTACCTTTACTAAGTGCCTTAAGAAGACAGCATTCTGTTATCTGTTCATTACGTGTCTGTCGGGGTGTCTTTAAATGCTAAGTCGTTTTATTTTATTTTAGTTTAATTTAGTAATATCATGCAGGTGTTCTCTTATTTTTTGGTATTAAGACTAATGGGATATTAGTGGCCTATTCACCATGCAAACATCGCAATAAGTTGAAGCTCTCCTGTCTCATTCGCCATCCAAGGAGCAGTGAGGTTTTGAACTTGTAAGCGCTGTTGAAAGGTGACACAGTTCTGAGTCGTGACGACTTTGAACACTCAAATAATCTTGTTTTCTTGAGGGGGAGCACCTTGACAAGACAACAGTTGTTTTTGTTGTTGTTGTTGTCAACTAACTTAAAAAAAAAAAAATCAAACAAAATCAAAAGTTGCAGAACCTTCTCGTTTGCCCCCAAATCAGCATGAAGCTTCTTTGGTGCAAGATTGGTGAGGTGTGAACCGCCATGTTGTCACCTTCTAAAGACTTGCATGCTGACAAATAGACAAATAGGTATTTTATGTTTAGATCAAACTGTTTTGGGACTCTCCGAAGCCCACCCAAAACCTGTCTTAGCCTACCCCTCATGACTATGTAGAATTGTCAATAAATTTTACTTCTGATTGGTGGGTGGGCATTTCCTGATGACCACAACAAAAAAATGCCGCACGAGCATATGTAACTTGGCTTCTGTCTAGTCATTGTCAGAAGCATAAACATTTCCAGCTGTGTTAACACCAAGGAGCAGGTAATGCTTCATTTCTAAAATGGCGTGATCTATCAATTGCATAAATGACAATTGATCACACAGCGATTCTGTTTGCCGTTTCTTGAATTGCTTTTTGTGTTAATTTGTGATATTAAATGTCACTATGAAGTATCTAATGCCATTATAGGGTATGTATAAACTTGGTGGGGTTTTTTGTTTTTGTTTTTTTAGGAGTTTGCCTTTGTTTATTCGTCATGTAGTTATATTGTATGATGTCATATTTTTGGCTGGCAGCACGTGAAAAGGCGCGATGAAATGTGAGAGACCCTTATTATTATGTTTCAGAGACGGGGGATAGAGAGGGTCCAAAACCTGGAAGAAGCAGGTGAGAAAGGGTATTGATTGTTTAAGGGGTGGAACTAGATAAGTCATTTTACTTCTTCCTACACCCTTTTTGAACAGAATCTTGTTTTTTGAAATTGAATACTGGTAGAACAATGATGTCATAGCTAAAAATATATATTTTATTATGTTGTGTATGTACAATTGTTTACAAACATATGCAGGGTTGTAGAAAATTTGGAGACGGCCGCCACCACCTAATTTGCTCGCCGCCTCCAGCCTGAGCGACCTTTTTTTTTTATAAGTTTTATGAAAATGTACAAAACTGATAAAATATTCTAATATCAATGAAAGCAGTTTTTATTTCAAAGTTCACCTTTTACTTTGTTTTGACCACATTTTCAACATATATTTTTCATTGAATATCAACAAGTTCTAGTGACTGTGTAAATACAAAACAGATCTAATCAAATATCGTCATTGTTTGAGTAAAAATGACCCAAAGGAGTTTTCATTCGTCCATCCATTTTCTGTACTGCTTAAATTGCAGCACAATGTAAGCAGCGACCAAACCCCTCCCCACCACCACCAAATCATATACCACATGTGGCTTCCACCCTAAAAATGAGAACCTAGAATCGCCTCTGGAACATAAAGTAGCATGTTCAGTGAAGTTTTATGATGGTGGTAGTTTGAGCCTGCAGCAAATTAATTCCCACTAGATTATTTCTGAAGGGCAAAAAAGTATATTATATAGAAAACATTTCAAGTAAACTAATATCGTTCGGCTTGGAAGATTGTGCTGTACAAGTCATTTATGTAAAGGAAATATTGTCATACTTGTGCAATCTTGGCAACGTCAAGTTCCTCAGATTGTTCTAATGCAAATATAACCACCTTGCAATGCTGAAGACGTTGTCATGTGCAAATCTGTCTTTTTTTCCCCCCACCGCTGTCATTTTTCCCAGCTCCCTGCCCTCAGTCAAACCTTGCGAGCGGGATTTGTCTAGGATGAATAGTTTGATGATTTATAGGCCGGCTCGCCACATATACAATTACATGCGGCGCTCGTACCTTATATGAATGCCATTTTCCCAAAGTCCCTCCTTAAAAGAGACACCAGCCATTTGTCTCCTCAGCCACGCCAATAACAAGCCATCTGTCGCGCGTGGACATGAAAGATTAAAATAATATACAGTATGAAAGCTCCCCATTCACTTGCTAATGTCCGACATTCGCCGACGCACAGGCCAAAGCTGTCATCTCTCCCAGGAAGAGGTCATTAGCGCTCTTCCTCCGTGCCGGCTGCCACCGGCCAAACCTCATTTAGCAGGGGGGGCCGCAACAATGGGCCGCCAAATGCCCGGCTAATCCGCGCCATCCTTTGTATTCATTGAGGGCCGGGGGCCTCCCGAGGTGAGGGCCCTGCTGGTGGTGCATGTGCGCGTCGCAGGGCGGGGGTCAACTTCAAATCCACGTCAGTGATTAGCGCCCTCACCGTCCATTAGGAACAGTGAATGTGCGTGCGTGTGCGTGTGCGTGTGCGTGTGCGTGTGTGTGTGTGTGTGTGTGTGTGTGTGTGTGTGTGTGTGTGTGTGTGTGTGTGTGTGTGTGTGTGTGTGTGTGTGTGTGTGTGTGTGTGTGTGTGTGTGTGTGTGCGTGCGTGCGTGCGTGCGTGCGTGCGTGTGGGTGATCCTGAGTAAATAAATAGCAGATTAGAGGGGAACACAGTTGTTGATCTGAGCCGGTTCAAATGGCCACCATGCAATAATGAATGTGGCATCACCTACTGCAACTGTACGTATGATTTAATTCCACATGATTTATTATTTTTGACTGGATAAGTCAAACCTTATTGATCACATGCTTAGTTTTACATTGTGCAAAGAGTACTAATCATAAATGTTGCAAATAAAGGTGGTCAAAAAAGCAGTTTGAAATTGCAATATAAAAGAACACACTGGTTGAGTGAAGAATAAGAGTAGTGGGAAAATAAATTCATAACATCCATATTATAATATTAGCATAAAATAAAAGGCAATTATTTTCCCAGAGTAACGTTGGGAAGAGAAAAAGACTTAACATTAAAGGAATAATGTGTAGATTAAATGGTTAACTTAAAACGGTACAATTTTTATACGAGTAAATAATATTGCGACTAAAAAGAAGGGATTTTACCAGAATAAAATCCCCAAAATGATGCATTTTACGAGAAGAAAATATGTGATTTTCGGCCAGTGAAGTAGCAATATTACGAGAAAAGATCTGATTTTACAAGAATAAAGTCATTAGAAATACTTTATTGAGAATGTAGTCAAAATATACAGTATTACAGGAAACATGTAATAATTCCATGCTAATGTCATATTAATCAAATAATATAAGTTTTCAAGAAAAATATGATTTTAATATGACATTAAAATCTAATAATTTTATGAGAATAAAGCTTTTTATTGCAAAAAAAGATGTGATTTTATGAGAATACATTTATGAATTAAAGAAAAACAATACTGTGCCAATATATTTAGAATATAGCTAGGAAAAAACTACATAATGACTGTAAAAACACGTGAATAATAATAATCCAAATCGAAGTGGGGTATTTTAAGAAGAAATTAAAAATGTTCAGCTTGTTTAGACATTTACCGGGCAGCACCTAGGGGTTTAAAAAAAAAAAGAAAAAAGACTCACATTTATACATAGTATTCACATGACGTCACCGACCCCCCGCCTTTGGTGTGGCAAGCGGCCAGCAATACAACGCAAGCAAATGCTAAGGAGCGCTCGTGTTGCTTACTACAAGTTACTTTTATTTATTCATTTTGTTCATTCATTCCAGATTTTTACAAACCGCTTCACAATGGTGCAAACCTGTGCTGTTCACGGGTGCAAAATTGGGTGAACTAAGATATGAAATGAAACTTCTATATATTATTCACATGCATGACAAAGAAGTGTCCAAAATTACAAAGATCCATCATGCAGGATTTCCAACCGTCAAAGTCTACCAAAGTGTGTTCTAACCATTTTGATTATCATTGTCATTGTAAGATGGTAAAAATGCTTCTACCATAATGCAATCGTGATATTTGTGAGTCGCTAGCCGTGGCTAGCTCTGGCTAAAAATAGATTTGTGGTCAAGATGTTCGTTTTTTAGATCTCTCCAAATACCCTCCTTAAGGTCTCTTATTTTCATTACCCAGCAGCCCAAAAGTTTTTAGGAGCGTAAACTTGCAAGAGAAAGAAGTGCTGTTTACGCTTTGGTCAAGTCATATTAGTAGCTAGTTGTCAAATTAACATTATCAACAGCATAAGCACTTTAAAGATAATCTCACATTTATGTGTGGCCTAAATACTCCTCTTCCTCCATTTATCTTCCACTCCTCAATCCTCATTTCACCTTCACACAAGCTTCTCTTTCTTACACGGACGTCAATTATAAATAACCTTGTCAGTGTGGCCATTCAAAGGGAGAGACTTGGAATCCAGTGGAGAGCGCTGTCTGAAGACATAGCTAAGATAACTTGGAGCTTAATGCACGATGGAGTGACATCCACTCCTGCAGGGGAAGCCCTCGCCTCGATGACGTTTAAATATTTGCTGCTCAAACCTGCCAAAGAAAAGTTGTAATATTATGAGAAAAAATATATTAAGAATAAAATGTCATTGGGCGGGGGATGATTTACTATTCAGGTATCACGAGAGAGCAACAGCACAGGGGGAAAAAATCTGAATTTTGTAAGAATTGAGTCTATGATTTGGAATAATGTTGTAATTTTGTCATGTTGTAAAAGAAGAAAAAATATTTTTATAATTTTTGACATTAGGAAAAATTCTGTTTTGAGTAATGCCACAATATGACGAAAAATACATAATTAAAAAAAATTTGTCACAACACTATCCGAAACAAGAAGAAGGAAATCAAATTTTACAAAGGACAAAAAATTACAAGAAAATCCTCATTTTATGAGATTGAAGATTTTTAAACAAGAACGAGTCATTATTTTACAAAAATACATGTGCAATATTGTGTTGGGAAAAATAAGTTGAATTATGGTGGTGAAGCTTTACTTCATGAGGATTTGTTACGAAAACCTGCCAGTGAAGTCCTTCTCAAGTTCTTCTTCAGTGAGGCCAAGAGTGATTGTTTCTGTCAGTTGTCCTGATTGGATTAAAGTGTCCGTCCATTACCTTCATCACTGACCTTCTCAAGCTGGTTAACTGCAAATTCCTTAACCCAGACATTAATTCCATCTAACAGCAACGGTAGAGCTCATGGCAACATAAAGGAGCCGGGAAAAGTCTACCGTGAAAAAATAGGTTCGATCTAAAATAATCCATGTTGGAAGTTTCTCCTATTTTTCCGATTTTGGCGGAGATCAAAGGCGGGTTTCAGGTCTAATTAAGTAAATGAATGCAGATCCCAGACCTTCTGGCTGGGACTGAGGCCTTGGAGGGATCCAATGCTGAAAATCCACCTCAGATTTAAATAATTAATATGACTCCTTGAGCTCCACAGAGGAAGGGGGGGCCCTGTCTTGGAGTTTAGAACAATGTCACTGCCAAGTGTAATGCTGTTTGTCTCCATAAAAACGAGCTGCCACTCCATTGTGCCGTCTCCTCGGACCGCTCCCGTCTTTTGTCATGCTAACGGAGGGAGGCTTTGCTAAAGAAGGCCCGCGGCCTGAGCCGTGTTTCCAGGCAGAAGCAAGCTGGGCCTGAGCTCTCGGGGACTCGGAGCTGGGGTCATTTTATGCTTTTTAATCCTCCTAATCCCCATTAGAAGGGGCTTGGTGGAGACAAATCTGCTCCCAGAGGTCCTTAGGATTCAAACGCCGTGCTTGAGCAACTGTATTATTTGATAACAACAATGGCGGAGGATGGCGAGGGAAACGTGAGGCGACAGACTGCAGGAGTGAGAACAGTAACAGGAACAAGAAAGATAAGAATCTACAATGCGATCGAGGGAGGGATGGAGATCACTATCTTGACCCTTGAGATGGATAAACCAAGTCACATGACATACGTGAAAGTCTGACTCTCATGCTAATGACCCTTATGTTGGGCCCCCGTGCGTTAAGACCCCCGAGCTGCCTCCGGAGTGCCCCACCCCTCCAGTGTGGACGGCAGGCACAGTGGGCTGGCTGGAAGAGCCCGGCATAATCCAGAAGGGACCTATTCAAATTAATACACTCCTGTTAACCTCATCTCAGACAAGCTCTCTTCATTATCGCTCAATTAATGCTGCATACATGAAGAGGGCTGGGCCTCAGCAGAAGCCTACTGTCTGAGCGGCGTGACCAAAGATTCCAAAAGTCATGCTGGGACCTATAAACACCGACGGGTGAGGAGAGGACAAACGAGACCAGACGTAGACCTAGTGACTTAAAACAGGGAAAGCAAAAGGGATGGTGGTGAAGTTTGAGTCCAGTTGGGTGCAAAATTCCGTTTTCAGAAAGATTCGGAATAAGACGCAAGGCAAAAGTACTGATATTCTGTACTTAAGAAGAAGGACACATATTTAAGTAATAAAAGACTCACATGATTCAAATGAACAAATACAACCTATATATAACCTAACCTATATATATATATGTTTGTTTTGTTTTTTTCAGATTAGAGATCTTTCATGCCAGAAGGTTGTTGTTTATAGGCTTACAAAATCAAAAATAGCAAAAAGCAAAATCTTGCTTTTCCAAATCTGTTGCTCTCTGGTTAAAGTTCCTCCAAGTCTCTCAACGTTCCTCAATTTTCATGTTTCTAATTTATACGATCAAGATCTTAATTATGATTAACTTTGCACTTCTGCATTTACGTCTTTACTACATTTTGTCCTCTGCGGAGTTTGAAAAACACAAGCTATTTTGAAATTTTGGATTCATATTCCACAAATGTAATATTAATAGTGAGGTCGCATATGACATATTATTATCAAGAAAAGTGTAAGTTTGACTTCTCCTTTAAAGAACTTCCGCTTGAAAGCCCATTGTAGGAACACAAACACAACATTTTGTAAAGCCAGATATGACGCTTTGGGAGTTCATTGTCAGCAAGTTGGGGGTAAAGTCACCCAGAAAGTTATAGCTAACTATGACCGATCCTCAGTTGACTAACTTTAACATTCTTTATACTTGAATCAACATTTTGTTATTCCGCCGTGTGCTCCCACATGTAATCCGCCGCTTCAGCCCGCTTTCCGGAGTTGACTCTGGGTGTTGAAGCAAACGCTGTGGGAGCAGGTTAGCTGTCTGCAGTGTGCATATAGCCCGCAGCCAAAGACCGAGCAAAACAGAAAGCACAAGTCTGGCCTGTCTGCGGGATGCCAGGATTGCTTAGCGCACCAGAAGTACACCGCTGTCATGTCGCAAAGAAATGCTTGAGAACTTCACGTATTACGTAGCTGTGGAATTACCAGGCCGAATCGCTCTAACTAATGTTGTGCGCGGGATGACGGTAGCCCGTAGCTACGTGTTTAATGGCTGGAATCTCTTAATACGGTTCATCAATAAACATCCTGGAGTTGCTAATTGTTTGTAGGCTACATCTGCTCTTATATGCACCTACCTAAGACTTCTGTCCAAGTCTACTGACTCTTGCTTTAGGCTAACGTTTGACAGCTAGCATCTCCTACACGCGTTTGGCATCCCATAATTACACTCCTGACGATCGCTTCCAGGCATTCCTTCGCAACTTGCCATCATATCATTATAGCAAAAAAATAATCCCGACAGTCACGACTGACAATATCGTTCCAAATCACTCTAAAATGATCATGTGACACAAGAATGCAAGTGTACGTGACTGCAGGGTTCATTCACATTCCAATCTGGCCAGAATGTCTCAGGCAGGAGTGTCCAAGATATGCCATCTTGGGTTGCGGTATGGGAAGTATATATTATTAGAGGCTTTCTTTGGTAGAATGCACGCATGCAGGCAAGGCCTAGCATGAACAAGTATTCTCCCTTCTCATGTCCTTTAATATGCTAACCAAAATACAATGAAGCCTCAATACAATTTGAAATTTTACTTCCAATGGCTATTTAAGATCGCTCGATGAATGAATTAATAAGTTTTGTTGATACTATTATTTTTCAATGGCATGACATCATCTCTCTACAAGTTCTGAACTCCTGTTTTCCATGATTGTCAAATTCCTTTCAAACGCTACCAGTGCAGCCGGGAGCCTGTGTGTTTAACATGTTTGCACGTGCGCTGACAGCCTTTGAGCCCGTTTCTCGCCTCCGCTAAAAGTGCTCAGGGCACAAAGCTACCCCCGCCCCCCCAACACCTCAAACAACCCACACACCTGAACATGGCCCCTGCGCCTGACAGCCGCTGAAGGTAAGCGGCGAAGACATCCTGACACACGTGCGTAAAAAGCACTTTTGATGCAGGGAAAATGGACCGCTTTGCTGTGTGTGTGTACAAACAACAGCAAAATGTCAACACGAGGCGGCGAGTCCAACGGGAGGCAACAACATACACGCACACACACACACACACTAGTTCATATGATATTACTGCAAGCACCAAAGGGCCCTTTTGCTTGTCTGCCTCCATCTTGACATCGTTTGTATCATGATCCCTGTCATCCAATCATTCAGTACAAGACAAAGAAACATGCATATAAACCTGTTCTGCCACAGATGTTGCCCCATTTTCACTTTATACCAAGAGCAGGGGTCTCCAAGGTGTAAACGAGCGGAACATTTGTGGTGCACATCTTTCTTTCTTCATTATTCCGTGGCATACTGATTCTCACACACAAAAAAAACATATGGCCCTTATCAGAGCATTATGGGCTCTATTTGTCATATTTAGGACGCCAGCTAGTTAACACCTCCTTTTTTGCACGGTCTCCACGCGGCTTCATTCCGTCTTACTGTTTTTAATTTGTACTAGATGAAGAATTAACACTCACAATGGTGCAAAATGCCAGAAGCAATCGTTGAGATGGCTTGAATGTAATTGGTCCATCCAGTATCCATGTACTCAGATGGGGGTTTCCATGTCGAGGCCTCTGCACACCAATCCCACATTGGCAATTGAGATGCCCCCGACACGGCTGTCGGGCCAGTTTTTGGAATTTGTGACATCGCTAGCTAGCGAGTGAATCGGTGTATGAAACAAGAAGTGGAAGTGACAAACGCAAAAAAAAAAAGGGCAAAGAAGAACAGTCTCATGAAGAAGGCGCACACAGGTTTTGCTCATTTATTACTTGACGTTGTTCGCACCAGCATAGGATTTGGCCGCACCATTTTACAGCATACCATACATACTCATCTACAGTTGTCTTAATAGGCATAACAAGACAGAGACTCAAGATAGTTTGTAAAATATTTTCCTGAAACAAGTTTGTCTGCAATGGCTGACCAAACAGGTTGATTATTTTTATACAACTTTAAAAGAACACATAAAAGGCTTTGCCTTTATGTGAAAAAATGTTTTGTTCAAATCCGCGATTTTCACCTGTTTTTCAAATCAACAAATTGTAAATATTTAGTTCCGGTTTTGAATTGTTGAAGGTACGTTTGTGGATCAGCAGGCACATACATTTATTTTTGAGACAAATGTCATGAGTGTTTTCAAGATACCGTATTCACGCATCCGTTCCGAACACTCCATTGAACGGGAACGTCTTATTTCATGTTTTTTCTATAGAAATTTGAAATTGAAAAACCAAAAACGAGCCTGTATGTGATCTATTTGCGCTTATTTAACCCAAGTCGGGAAACAAAGAATGACTATAATTAGTTTACCTGAAGCCGGAAGACTTTCCTCTTCTTCTTACATCGCAGCAGCAGCAGCAGACAAAGTAGCAGCAGAAGAAGAACTTTTTCCGGGTCAAGACAACGCAAGCTCTGAACGTATTCGGTGTTATAAACCAATCAGCAGTTCATCTTTTAACTTCTTCCATTCGTACTGCTTGACGCAGAGCGCTTACATTGGTATTGGTATTGTGAGTGGGGGTGGAAGCATTGGTCTAACATAGTATTTGTGAATGGTTGTTTGTCTACATGTGCAAATGGATCAATCGATACCCTGACCACCATTGGATTGGTTTGAGGCTGTTAATCAAAATATGAAGAATACAAAGTGGATTTTGGGGGGGGGGGGGGGGGGAACTGTGATAAGGAGAACATCGGGTTCCAATGTTTATATTTGTGCCATACTACCCTAATTCATGTTTAAAGGTAACAATTTAGAAAGTACAATCTGATACAAGTTAGCGAACCATGAAACAGATTTTTTATTTTTGTTTACCTCAAATTGTTGCATTGTGTTTCTTAGACTATAATCCACTTCCTTGTGCTTCCCCTTCCCAATCAATCTCCTCACATTCCCTGCAGCTTCTCACTCTCCCATCTGCCATGTTTTCCATGGGTTAGGCCTGGGCGTGGGGGGGGGGGGGGGGGGTGCGTTGTTAGGGTCAGGACCCTGCGATGCTGTGGAAGATAAGTGCATGCTTTAACCCAGGGCTACACCTGTAGGCTGGTGCTCAGCGATGCTAATCCCTCAGGCGTCCGCTAATACTGATGATCCACATCTGAGACCCTCTCCCGTGGGAGTGCAGCAATGTTGCATTGTGGGGGCTGACAGATGAGGCTACAGGGGGGTAACCTGTATCTACGCCTGCATGGGGGTGGGGGGGTGCTTTTTCCTCAGCTTCCACCTTTATACAGTATGATCGTATCTTCATTTGCAGTCAACAATAAGGAAATTCATGAGCAGGTGGCATCGTTCTGCAACAAACAGATGTTTCTGTCTGCAAGTACCCCAACCCAAACCCCTCCTTTTTCTTTATGTCGTCGTCTCCCTTTGGCTTCTCTCTTTCAATGAATCACACTATTGTCTCACAAAGGAAAATCACAAATGCTCATCCTCCTGTTTGTCTGCCACACGTCTCAATGTTGGGAAACAAACAGCGCTGTTCCAACAGTATGTTGCGCTTAGCTCTAGTGATTAATAATAGCATCTAATGCTAAGTCTACTAGTCAAATGGGTTAAGTACACAGTAGCGAGGGTTTCATTATCACGAGGATGGCCAGTAGTCGTGTGAAAAATTAAGCTCAAGTGCTTCTTCTGTTAAAAGGTACAGTGTGTATTATTTTATTACATCTAGTGGTTAACTGATTGAATGCAATCTTTTTTAAGCATGTGCACTACGGCGCCTCAGTGAGACCACACTTCGCGAGCCTACCATCAATTACCACTTTGGTATGAGCAAGCGAGCAGCGATGGCAAGTACAGAGCGAGCAGCAGTAAATTAGCTGGAGTGGCTAGAAAGAGTGACGAGCGAAAACTCACTGGAACGGCTAAGAAGAATGGCTAGCAAGAAATAGCTGGATTGGCTAACAAGAGTGGCTAGCAGGAGAAGGTGACTAAAGCTAGCAAAGCAGAGGGAGACAAGCCCCGGAAGCCCAAATCACGGGACTCAGCGATGAGATGACCACCTGCAGGACCCAGCTGTGGAAGGTAATCGACCGATTGGGTCCGACACTAGCTGTAATCACCACCAGAGCGAACTACGTTTGCAAAGGTCTCCATTGGGTATCCATAACAGAAAGATGGCGGGGAAACATGTCAACTTCCTGTAAGGCGTGCTGCGAATTAATACTAGAACTACGATTATATATATTTTTTTAAATGTACGTATTATTGTAATCAATAGTGGATTTTTAAATGAATGAATTATTAGTTCACCACTAAATGCCGCACTGTCACCTTAAGGTCGTATCCCACTGAGGAGCGAACATTGCAGAACGCATTGAATATTAAATTCACCAACTATAAGGTTGTCGTCTGTCATTTTTGTGACGTTTTAGCGACCTTTGAGACAACCTCTCAATTAACTTGAAATCTGGGTCAAATTGAGTGATTGTCTGTCCTGTTTTTATTCACAATTTATTTTTTATTTTTTTACCCAGAGTGTAAATCCAGTAGATTAAATTGATTATTTTTCATTTCCTTTTTATTTAGAAGATGTACCGGTAATACTAATAATTGGACAAGTTTGTCCAGTCCAAGTAATTGCTGTGACATGTTGCAGCATTGTTCATTTTGGACTTTGTTTCCTGGTCTATTTTGCTAAAATAAATAAATAAATTATGGCGTCATAAAGTATTGCCATAATTTAGATCAGTGTTTCTCAACCTTTTTTGAGCCACGGAACACTTTTTTCATTGACAAAATCTCAAGGCAAACCAGCCAAAACTAACTAAACTAGTGTTTTATTTTTTAATGCTTATATATACAAACTTTTGTACACTTTCAATAAAGAGAGTATGGTGATATATCTTCAGTGTAATAATTCTACATATTAAAAGACATGTATAAGGATTGATTTACGCCAGAAAACTGTCCAACTCCATTTCACCATTCACATACAAATGTTATACAGCTGCGTACCATTTCTGACTTTAATCCGTTCGGTGGTCCCGACTCCATCCCCTCCGTCAGTGTGATTTGCCAAAACTGCATATTTCTTTCAACACTTTTCACATGTTTAGCACTCGTGACATCAAAGAAATACAATTGTTGGCGCTATGAAAGACATACTGGTATCTTTTCTTTATCACTGTTAGGGTGCTTGTGGAGTCGCGATGTTAATGGTTCTTGTTGGAACAGAATTGTCAACAAATCGATCCTCATGGCGGCCGTTTTTCAGCAAATCTCTGCTGTTATTTTGATGAATGTTACTCTTGCCAAAGTTGTCAAACTCACAATTGAAGGTGAGGGATGTGGACTCTTTGCTAAAATGCTAAGGAAGGAAGACGCGTTTCTCACGTAGTGACACACTTCCCGAGGCGCCTCCAAAATAAAAATCATTACACAGTTCAGCTGTCAAGAGACTTTTATTGTGACGAGGTCCGACAACAACAGTGCCTCTAACTGTGCGCAAATAACATTTTTCAGAGCCAGTCACTGCACAACGTCTTGTAAGCTTACTTCGAGCCTTGAAACTAATAAATAAATTGTAACGCAACGCAACGCATTTCACATACAATAACGGCGTTTTTTACAAATTATGAGTACATGTGTAGACGTGATATTCATAGCCTGAAAATATTAGAATGAAACTCACAAAATTTTGGATTATATTAACATTGTAAGCGTTTTTCATCTTTATTCTTACCCACATCCTATTTCTGTAGCAACATGTGTCTCCTAAGACCAACACTCGTCTTGAACGACAATCTTGCTTCCCGCTGGGTCCTTTCTTGGTCGATTCGTTCTGTCAGGAGGTAGTGATGGTTGCGGACCCAAACGCAGGCAAGCAGGGCAAGGAGGAAGAGGTGATGTAAAAAATAAAAAAATTAAAAAAGTAATTTCATTACACAAAACAAAAGCGAACTTCAAATGGCAAGTGAAACAAAACTTGGGGAGGACAACAAGGCAAAAAACTGGCAGCCTGACGTGAGGAAAACGACAATGAATCGACACAGGAGACTAAATACACACACACATTAACGACACAACAAGACACACTTGGGGCAAGACACAAGTGGCTGTGGGTACTGATTGGTTGACACGTGGAAGGGCAGGATTACACTTAACAAGACCAAGGGAGATACACAAGGAAAAACAGAACCCAAACATGACATATATATATATATATATATATATATATATATATATATATATATATATATATATATATATATATATATATATATATATACACACAAATAATAGGTAATTAATGACACATTTAATAACACATTGATTGATTAAATTCCATATTTAATTAATAAATGAAACATTTAATGAATTAATGACACATTTATTTCATTATTTAATCCATAGAATGTTTGCTTGCGACACAGAGGGGGGGAAATGGCCAAGTAATGGCTCTTAACTGGGAAAACTCCTAAGTTTTAATGTTTATTTCAACTTCAAAATAAAAACTGAGATAACCACTGCAAAGACAACAAATCCGTCGACCTTAACAGAAAAATCGGCAAAAAGGAACTCTGCTCCTTTTTCCATCCAGTCCCAGTTATCATTAAAAATCAATCGTTTTCTTTTAAGTGCCACGTGAGACATTTAATAAGGACATTAACTTGCAAAGCCAGAAGAGGCCAAGTAATTAAACAAGGGGCCTTACAGTATAGCACTATAAAGGCACCTTGAAGAGTCTCGGTGGTGCTCCTCGGGGCCCTTGCCGCCATCTGATGTGTTAATAAAACAAAAAAAAAATCATTAGGCTAAATTAAAACGCTGTTTGAGCGTAAGTGGATCCTTTAATGAGGTCAGAGGAGAGGAAGGCCATCGATTATCAATCATGGAGGTCCTTAAGTCTCACACGCACACACTGGTCAGCCTATGTCGACTGTCTCTACAGCATGTTCCGAGGCTCACTTACAGGGCGTCGCAAACATCCCCCGTTCAGCACATCTGTCGATTTAATTAGCGGTACTGATTCCTCCAGCAGCAGGCATTGATATCTAAAAATACAAACAAAACAATAAAAAGTGATTTTAAAGAGACAAGATGCAGTAAAAGCTGACAATTATGTTAATGTAGTTGAGTTTGGGATGGCAGGACGTGTGTGTAAACAGGACAGGATTAGCATCTCGCAGCAAAACAAACGTTACGAATGTTAATTGGATGCCACTTTGAAGCGTTCGTTCATTTAGCCTCCATCAAAACGTGCTGTTGTCTGGTTGAAAGAAAAAGCCATTAACACTATCAAAGTCATCATCATAGCAGATATGCTACGACAAAGAAGTCTTTTTTTCCCCTTTTAAAAACAATAATGCATCAATGGTTGTGTTTTAGGTCATCAAAAGGGTTGAGAGTTAGGATTCATTACATTTCATACAAATTGGATGACATCAAGATTTTCAGTCACTCTTAAAGTCTAAGTGAATATTTGCTTTTAATTCTGTATTCATGACAGTGGTTAATTTCTTGCTTTGCTCTTCACTTTTTTTTCACGTTGCAATGTTACAGTTAGCATAATTGTCCGTTAGTTTTGTCTGACTAATAAAGTAAATCCACTCGCCAAGATAGAAGTAAAGACGTGCTGTTTGTTGGCTAGCCATTAGCCATTTCATCTACATGCTACTTATGTTAGCATATTTGGATAAATTCATGTGCGTATGTAACTTATCTGATCTAATTAATTGTACTGATATTTTACTGAACATTCAGACCTTTTTTCCTACTCAGTATCATTGGCATCACTGATAATTAATAATTTTGTAATGAGGATGACATTGCAAAAAAAGCCAAAGACAAAACTACATTTGCTAACTTCTTGATTTTGGTTTGTTTGACCGATTTTGTTTGAGGCATTTTTCCAGATCATTTTGTTTAACCTGAAGATTATTCAACTTGTGTGCCATTTTGACGAACTGGGAAAGTAAAACTGCTCGCCAGCTGACACGCACGTAACCCACGTTTGTCTGGTTTCCATGCGAGCAGTTAGCCATAATGATTTAATTTACATGCTAGCTAGCATCTATCTTATTTAGGGTTGTGGTGCCTTAGCATGCTGATGAAATTAATGTGTGTAGATAGTGTAACTGATATTCATTTGTTTGCTATTGTACCAAGCACCCAGCCTTTTTCCTATGGCGTAGTAAGTTTCGTTTTCTGTTCTCCACTTTTGCTAGCTTATAGCTTACTATTTAAATAGCTGTGGTCACCTGCACCCGAGTTAACAGAAGACTTGGGTGTGGCTGTAATTGCCTGCCTGGCAAGTGTGAACATCTCCATAAGGATACATCCAGAAGCATCTTTTGTGCTTCAGTGGCGCAGAGACAGCAAGACAAACACGCGCAACATCCCCACCACTGACAACTCCGCCAAAGCCACATCCACACACAAACACGGAGCGTCCCTGATCACAGCCGCTCTCGGGCCTCTTCTGCTCGACACGATCGCTGCCTGTCATTAGTCAGCCAGCCGCTAAATTATTCAAGCGTGCACATGTTTGGAAGCATCCAAACACAGCAGACACAATGCCGTGCAAAACGCTTTCATGCGCCGAGCGGGGGGGGGAAAAAAACACAAAATCGGACCCTCGGAATGAATGAATAAATAAATAAATAAGCGAAACAAACAAAAAACAAGCAAGGGGGGGGAGTATGGGAGGAATATGACGGCGTAATTTCGTGCTTCCACTTCAATGCCAGTCAAATTAAAAGGGAATCTTAATGCACGTGTCTCTCCCGCCATTGATGTGCGCTCTCCGCAATATGGCTGACAATCTATTCCCACACTGGCGCCCGCTGCCACTCAAAGCAAGCAGAGCGGCGCTACTGTAGCGATTAGACAGCCTCTTTTGGGGGTGCAACTGATGCCTTTTTAGTGGAAATAAAACCATCAGCTCTGCTGCGCGCGCGCGTGTGTGTGGGTGTGTGCGCGCGCGTGTGTGTGTGTGCGCTCACATTCAATGTCAGCACTCCAAGTCTTCTTAAACAGTGTATTATACTAATATTACAAGTAGAGCTGTCAAACGATTAAACTTTTAATCAGATTAATCACATCTTAGAATTTTGATTAATCACGATGAATCGCTTAATTAAAAAAGGCTTTTATATCAAAAAAAAAATTCCCGCCAAATTTGAAGAGCACTGGTTATGTGTTCATTCTTTTGACATTTAATGTTATGAGGACGTCTTCAAAAAAATTTGATCTACTGCACACGCTCATTCTCCTCTTTTTCTAATCAGTTAATTACTTGCATAATTTAAAATGGAAAAAAAATTACCCCAATATTTTGACATGAACAAATATTCTAAATGTGATACGCAAATGCTTTACTTTAATGCAAGCAATTATTTTTATTGCTAAAACACAACCTGTGCTACCTTAAAGGTAGT
Source organism: Leptonotus elevatus (assembly GCF_054856555.1). Classification (NCBI taxonomy): domain Eukaryota; kingdom Metazoa; phylum Chordata; class Actinopteri; order Syngnathiformes; family Syngnathidae; genus Leptonotus; species Leptonotus elevatus. Next base: position 6,910,772 of record NC_141250.1, on the reverse strand, counting down.
CATCCGCTGTCACGCTAAAGGATAATCTATGGTCAAAATTAATAGTGCGATTAATCTGCGTTCATTTATGATTAATGCAATAATTTTTTGTGATTATTTAATCAGTTAATGCTTTAACTTTGATAGCATTAATTACAAGTAACAACAATTTACCATTTTTAAATAATAAATAAGTAGATAATAATGAGAACAAAAATAAAAGATTGTTATAAAAAAATAAAATAATGTTAATAATCAATAAAAAAATACTGTACTATAACTCGTTTTTTCAAGAAAATAGTATTACACTACTGTTAATACTACTGTCCATTGAATCTTTGTACTTTTAATTCAGAGATCATTCACCTCTTTGAAACTGAGAGCTACTTTTTGGGTACTGATTAATGCAAGTTTTTTTCAGTTTGACACACAAATTTGCCCAAATTACTTTTAGCAATGTTATTATTTTTGTCTATTCATGTGAAGTCAAAATCATGATACTTTTTCACAATATCAATATGCAACACTTAAAAAAAATAATCTCTGCCAGTGCTCAAATGATTCCTTCTACAACATTCCTAGAAAATCACAATGTCCCCATCAGACGTGAACAAGCCCTCGGGCATAATGTTGGTGACCCCGATTTTAACTAAATCAAGCATAACTTACAATGTTATGTTTTTGACAGCCATGTAATGCTACCTCATAATAAATAAACTTCATTTTAAAATTAGCTTTAGAGAAATAAAATAATTATCACTAGTGTAAAGGGAATATACATGGCTCATTATCACCAATGAAAACCGACTGCCATTAAATTGAAAAGCGAGCATCCAGCATCATGAAGTGCTGTTATGCAAACACTTTCATTTTCAGTAAACTCTTGTCGTATTATCATTTTGAATAAGATTGAAGAATTTCAAACTGAATGCACATTTTTATTCAAAATTAAAATAGCAAAAGACACATTAGATACACAGTGAACTGAATGTCTGCTGACATCTTGCCTGATTACTTTTGTAACGCGTTACTCCCAGCACTGCGCGGGTGTGGTAAAGTGGGTAAACAGCATTTGACATGTTTTCAATGTGGTTACATTAGAACAAGCTGCGTTGGATTGAAAAGCTAATATTCCAGCCATGCAAATCATCAATCATGGGAAAAGGCCTATTAATTATTCAGTCAAAGTGTCTAATTCAAGAATCAATGTCGGGAAGCAGAGGGAGTGCTTGGGATGAGGGAGGGAACGGAGGCGGGGGGGTAATATAAAGGAATAGGGAATTACCCCTCGCTCTGTGAGCTGTGGCCCGTCTCGTCGCGAGCTGTCAAAAACAACTCGTTTCATCTCCCCAAGTTTAAAGACGACTTTGGAAACATTTTCCTGCACAAAACTCGTTAGGTCTTTGTTCCTCATTAGTTCCCCCTTTCCGTCTCTGCTCCTCCGCCTCTTTTGTCCCCCGCCACCATCCGTCCATCCTTTCTTTTTTCTTCGAAGTTCTTCGACCGTCTGACTCAGGCGTTTTCTTGAAGTTCGCTATTGTGCCCTCTGATCTGCGGCAATTACAATCTCTTCCTTGGGAATTCATTATTTACGTTCAATTAAACAAATCCCGTCCTCTGTGTCTAAGTGGTCGGCGGTAACGAAGCTCTAATACAAAGACTGGCCATGTTAACGCCAGCTCCTCAAAAGGTGTTTCCAGAGGCTTCATTACTCGCCATACGCTCCAACCACTTCAAAGATCATTAGCATGTATTATTAATGGATTAATATCCAATATCTGACTATCCTTAAAAAAAAAAAAGTTATGGACTGAGAGTTAACATCAGAACGCTCTCATTTGAGGATGGGCTTCTGAACTTTTTACACAAGAGTTTAGGCCTTGGAAGCTCTCTCCAGGCTTTTCTCATTAGGGTCACGAGAGTTCGTACGATGCATTTAAAGTGGCACAGACAGCCTGAGAACACCTCATTCGGCAAGAAATGAGAGTTTAAATCTGGCCGATACAAGAAATGAAATCTCACTGAATTAATTTCAAGCCGACTGGGAGCTGCAGACGAAGCTTCTGGCAGAATGTCCTTTGGACATGTGAGTCACCTCAGCTCTGGGTTTACAGATGCACGCAAAGGACACCGTTACCGACGAAGAAACATGGAGGAGACCGGGGCTGCTTTGCTACATCTTATAATGAATGTTGTGAATCTGTGCTGGGTACAATGAAATACCAAGATGATCAAGGAATTCTGGAATGTAATGTGCTGCCCAGTGTCAAGGAGCTTGGTCCAAAATAAATAAATAAATAAATAAATAAATAAAGCTTTGTTTCAGCTGCAGGTCATAGGTCCTCCAACACTGTAAAGACACAAAACACACAGCTAAAACACACAAGAATAAAAAGAACAAAATATACAACTGTTCTGACCTCCCCAGATGCCTACCATTTTGCATTTGGCCCACAGTGAATATAAAAAAATAAAATAAAATAAAAAGAGCTTAAGTGCTAGATTTTTATAATGTAAGAAACATTAAACTAAGATGAACTTTTTCCATCTTCACTCTGAACTGTAACATGAACACTCCATCCATTTATTCATTTATGATAGCAAGTTGTTCTCATTAGGGTCGCAGGTGAACTGGATCATATCCCATCTGACTTTTGGACAAGACATCATGGACTGGTCACCAGCCAATGGCAGGTAAGCAATTCAATTGAAAAACACACTGAACACCTTAACTCAGTCACTCGCAGCCATTTTCACTGAAGCAACCCCCTTTGCTCCCAGCTGTTTTACTGGATTTTGACTGATTTTGAAAGGCCCACAGAATATTGTGTTCTATTGCTATAAAAACATACCAAACACCTACAAAAAGAAAGATTAGAGTCTCTTCTTTCATCAGGAAAAAAACATATTTGTATCTGTTTCCATTTTGCAGCAATAGGCATTATAGTTTAGCTAAGTTTCATCATAATTCACAAATCTATTTAGAATTGTGAGTAATTGAGGTTTTTTTCAAAATGGCCCCGGCTGATCTCTTATACTCTGATGCCACCTGCTGACCGTTTTTCGTAATAACTAACATTGCTTTAAGCGACCTCTTCAGGTCAGAGGCTGCATCAAAACCTTCTGTATGCTCTAGGATAAAAAATATATATTTTAAAAAAACAACAACATATAAATACATTTTGGGGACCATGGCAATATTTAAATGAAAATGTTTTCATACGTTTTTAGGAGCAAATGAGTTAAGAAGAAAAGAGTCAAACAGAAAACCTCCTAAATGGAAACACGGTTGTGTCAAAGTCACGTCAGAGAGTAGTGAGTGCACATTTGCCCTCATTTAAAGTGACTTTGTAGCTGAGCAGAGCGATGTCATTTATTTAAAGGTATCAGCTCGGAGAACAGTGCAACAAAAAGATCCAATTAAGCTATAAGCAGGCATGAACAGAGGCAGAATAGCCATCGGGAGTTACGGGAGTTTCCAAACAGTGTAGTCCATTGGACATTGGTTTTCCACAAAACCATTCCACCCCACATGGGGAGTATGAGTGGAGATGTATACAGGATTTGTCCTCGCAATCTGACACATTTGTAGAGTTTTTGCAGTGAAGTCATGTTGATAGGACACCTACTCAAAAACACTAAATAATGTAACAAGATCTAAATTTGCATCAACAAGTTATTAGATTAAGGGTGTCTCTGCAAGAAATAGTAAATAATTATAAGTCATGTGTTTTTACTGATTATTTTTCCCTAGTCCAAAAGAATGAGGTTGATTAGGGCCTTCTTGAAATTGATTCCCTTTGTCATGAGGCCAATAAATTGCCATTTTCAAGGCTCAAAATTACATTTTGCAGGTGTGTTCATGCTGTAGAAAATGTATGTCCAGTATGGCCCAAAGGTGTGACATTCCAAACTTCGGTTTGCTCGCCCTTTTTATTTTTTATTTGTTTTTAATGAAACACCCAATGCCAGTTTTACTTTACAACATGACATTTGGTAGGCATGTCAATCATGAGTAGTACCAGAAAAAATCCAAGAATGTAATCACATAGAAAATCACCAAGAAGTAGAAATCATTTTAGGGTCCTTTTTTGGCCATTTATCGAGGCCCTTCAAAAACAAACTTTTGGACAACCAAAAAGAGTGATCTCGACCTGACCAGATGTCTTGAGTAGAATAGAATCATACGTAGTTACTGGCATAAATCAATACATGCAGTAATTACACACCTGATCCTCAGATTTTCTTCAAACTTCCGTCCATTCCTGCTTGTGGCTTTAATTTCTCGAGTTTAAAGCAACACTAAGGAACTTTTCAACATTCATAAAATATTTTCATAACTCTTCTGATGAAACATCGACTTACAGCAAGTTGAACTTTGTCATGGCCTGAGGGCGTCTGTATCGCTCTTACTGGCACTAAGCAACTTTGAGGAGGGTGGCAGGAACCCTGCCACACAAGAAAACTACAAACACGCAGACTGCTTTATGACATTCATCACTTCCCCCGTTCCCCATTCGTTACAAAGACGCAAGTCGATTCGAACGTCTACACACAATGACTTCTGTCATGACAGAAGCTGCAGAACAACCCAAGAAACAAAAAGTTTTTTTCTGAGGAGACGAAAAAATATAAATAAAAAAAGGGAGGCCACCCAGTTAAAAGGTCACTCGAGAATCAACAATGGTTTCAATTGTTGGAAAGTTCTTAAGTTTTGCTTCAATTCACACATATTTGTAAAAAAAAGAATGAATAAATAAATAAAAGTTTAATTTGTGTTTCAAGTTTCTTTTAACAGTTCAGTTAACTCGTCTGTCTGTTTGTGGATCACTATTCGAGAATCCACTTATTTCCTTTTTTTCTGTAGAAACTATCCTCAGGTATCACTATTTGCATATTGTTGTGCGCTTTGGACACCCAAAGAAGCTCCAAGATGTAACCATAGCCCTTGCTTGTAGAAAAATTGTAATTTGCAATTTGAAGTGTTAGTAAAAGCTCCAATTACTTGCATTTTTTCGATATTCAGCACAGAGCTTTACTGTACACCTTTTATATCCATTGTAAGTGGACCTGTGGATGAGGATAACTCACACGGCGCACGTACAGTATTGTTTAAGGCAGTCAAGTGCACACAACAAGGATCACGAAAGATAACAGAGGGCTTTCTCTGTGCATGTTCAACAACACTGTGACTGTCAACAATCAGGCATAAATTAGCAGCCTTGGCCTCTACTCTAGTTATTCTAGTAATTACCTCCCTCGAGGGCACACACACACACGCACACATTTCGAACGCTGCACGACACCTCATAGCGAAGGGAGGGGCCTGCACACATCAACACAAGATTCATCCGGCCTCTTTGATTGGCCGCGGAAATGAAAACAAACAACAACAAAAAACCGCTTGAAACCTTGGGAACGATGGCGCTGATGAAAGCTCATCACTACTTCCCATTAGGGGACGGCCACCTCACAGACAGACGCTGACTGATTGACGGACAGTTGTGAGAAGACAACACATTGCCAGTATCAGAGTTCAGTGAAGGCGGGCGGCGAGACAGACGGGAAGAGCGAGACAGGAAGGAGGTGGAACGCTGACAAGCTCATCTCCATTTTTGACAATGGGGGGAGCGTCTGAAGCGCCGAGAACAGAGGGAGGACTTTAGCGCCTTTCATCTTGTCATAATTATCTCCAAGAAGCCACATGAAACGCTAAATCTCTAATTTTTTTGGTTGTTTATAAATTAGAGAACAAGGACATTTTTTTTTCTGTGACAACTCTGATGGCTTTTTTTCCCTCACTCTTCCCTCTGTGCATGCTTGAGCAGTCCTGGGCTAATGATGGTGTCTCTTCTTAAGACCAACGGGGGCGCGAGGATGAAAATTGCAATAAAAAACGACACTAAACACAATTTAGCAAATGAACGGCGAGCTGAAGTGTCAGGATACGAAGAACGTCGTTATCCAAATTATTGCAAGTCAGTCCAAGCGTCTGTGTGCTGTCATCCACCACTATTAAAAGCAGATATTTTGTGCATTTGCAATTTTTCCACAATTTAAAACATTTCCCTGGTATCTTAGTCAAATGTCTGTGGTGCGGTGTGGTTGAAATAACCCAAGGATGAAAGATTGTACCCTCGTTTTCACAGCCCTGGTGAAATCCTGGTGATGAGCAGTGCCTGGTTTCAGAGTTCAATCTTTGTCTCATCAGACCACAGAATTTACTTTCTCATGGTCTGAGAGTCCTTCAGGTGCCTTTTGGCAAACTCCAAGTGGGCTTCCATGCGCCACTGTTCAGGCCTGATTGGTGGAGTGCTGCAGAAGATGGTTCTCCTCTCTCCGCAAAGGCCCGCTGGAGCTCTGACAGAGTGACTATCGAGTCCTGGCAGTTCAAAACTCATTCCATTTGATGGAGGCCACTTTGCTCCTTGGAACCTTACTGTACCGTTCCCCAGATTTGCTCTTCACAATCCTGTCTCAGAAGTCTACAGACAATTCCCTTAACTTCAACTTTTTTTTTAAAAAGGCAGATAACTTTACTTGGTCATTTAATTTCCCACTTGATGCATGGGCAGACACTCCAAAGACACTATTTGTATACAAACAATAAGAAGTCGATTTTCCAAGTCCCTGTAAAGGGATTAGGTCAATGGTTCACTTGTGACTCGTGACTGCCTTTCACCGATAGCCCGTTGAGATAGACTCCAAATCCCTGCAACTCTCAGAGCAAGTGCTATGGAAAAAGGAAGCATCCAAGCTGACTTCTGGGTGAGAGGCGAGTACACAGTAAATTTTATATAGTCAATTTTACTTTGAAAAAGTCTATAATCAGTCCCAGTCTAAAAAGAGTCAACTTTACACTCGGAAAATAGTAACATATCATATATATAATAAAAATAAATCAAATTGTAAAAATTACTCAAGGATTCAGGAACAATCCCACAACTTTCCACATGTGAGACAGCCACTCTATCACTTGAGCTATGCCATGCCCACTGTTGGATAACATTGCTGGTGTGTCCAAAAGGAGACCAAAAATGGATTTCACCTGACACCAGCGATATACTGACACATAATAGGACCGGCTTGACTCAGCAGGTTGATTGGCCATCTCTCAACCTGAAGGTGCTGTGATCGTTCCTCAACTCTTGAGTGATTTATTTATTAAATATCTTATTCTCTTCCAAGTGTAAAGTTTACTTTAGTTTAGACTAGGACCGAATATACCGGTAGTCTTTTTAGAGTAAAATTTACTATACCGAATTGACTGTGTACACAGTGGAATGGCTGCCAGTCAATTATAGGGCACATAAAGAGACCCAACCGTTCAGACTGACATTCACTTGTGGATAATTCACACTTCACTTAATCTGCATGTTCATGGTAGTTTTTCTGAGAAAACCTGCTCAAGCACGGAGAAAACATGAAAACTTCTTACAGGAAAGCTGCAGCCAAGATTTGAATCCCGAACCTCAGAACAGTTATGCAGTGGTAAATCATCCTTCCTTTATTTAACGCCGATCAAGGAAATGTACCGAAAGGATGTCCACAATAAAATCAACACTATCGAGAATTTGAGGGCTTCAATTGTGCACATGTTAGCATGTTTTAAAAAGAGAGCCAGGCGCTGTCCATGTGTGTGAAACGTTGGACGAATTTGAGACAGCTGACCTGTGGTGACCTCTGCCAAAGGTCAGAGGTGATAAGGAGCACAGATGGCTGGTCAGCAGAGAGAGTGGACACTGAACAAATTCATACATAGCAGGAGATGTGATTGTCTGGAGCATATGTCTGAAAAAATAACACTCGTGGGATAATAACCCTAACCCTAACCGTGAACATATGATCCCAATTTTGAAGGAAAATCCAGAACCGTAACGAAAATGGGTGCATACTGACAGCCCTATGCTAAACTTAATTTTTTAAATACTTCATTAATGAAAAAAATAATATACATGAAGATTTTGTTATTTAGGAATTGAATAAATAAAAGACGAAGTAAGGGCTCAAGGTAAATGTCTGGGCTCACATTTAAATCTAAATACAGGAACTTGTGTCGCCACCAGCCTTATTATACAACGTTAAAAACATTAAAATTCTGTTGGTCATTTGCAGGTTTTACAAGTTATCTTTAACTGACTACTAACTGTTGTATGTTTTTCCTAAACATAACATTTTCGTTCATACTGCGTAAAAATGAGTATGAAAGATTGTATCTATATGTGCATTTGATTGACTGGTTTCCAGTCCAGGGTGTAATGTGCCTTTGGCTCTACGTCAGCTGGGATAGACTCCAGCTTCTCGCGACCCAGGAACAAGATAAACTCCACCGAAAAATCTTTGGATAGATTTTATGCTTGATTCATTGGCGACATCTCAAAGATGTAAAAAAAGAAAAAGAAAAAAAGATTAATTTAGTGTCCTGTGATTGACTGGCGACCAGTCCAGGGTATACCCTGCCTCTTGCCCAAGTCAACTTAGACCCTAATAAGGACATGCACTATAGAAAATGAATGGAGGTGAATTGAGCTTGAAATTGCTGTTCAAAATGGTAAAATGTCAACAGCACACTGAAATCGAAAGAGTCTGTTAAAACACTTAATGATGACACGACATCTCAGACAAATAGGTGGTGTTATTAGAACACCTAAGAAATGTGTTTAGCACTGTATCTAAAAAAAAAAGTTATCTAATTTTGTCTCCTCTGTCACCTTCCTTTATTTATCCCTAATGGTAGTTTACAGCCACAAGGTAATCACTTGTTACTTGCTCGCCCTCGGTGTGAATCCCAAGCAGGTCTACGGCTGCGTCTGTGAATCCTAATGTCTGGATGGAAGCGAGGCGGCAAGCGAGAGCGAGGCTGACAGCGGCGCTTGACACGGGCATTAAATCATGCCCCGAGGAGTCCTCCATCCACGCGCCCCCTGACAGCCGCACTGTCATCACGACCAGGCCACTTCCTATGTCTCTTGACATTGCCGCGGCAGAATTAGTCACAGCATCAGATGTAAATTGGCGCTGTTCAAGGATGATAATGAGCGCCAAGATACATGTCGGTGTCGGTGACGCCACGCCGCCGTGATGGGCTGTCCCGAAAGCCGCCCTCCATTAGGCCTAATGGCGTTCCGGTAAGGGCAGGAAGGTGGGAGCAAGGGGACGGACAAGGAGAAAGTTTTCCTGTTTTTGGCACCTTTTGGAGGGGATGGCGTGAAACAAAGTCACTTCAACCATTCAAACTTTTATAGTATTCAACTGGAATGACACAATAGATGCTGACCTCCACCAAGGCCAAATAATCAATTTTTGTGGCGCAGATTTATAGGCAGCATCCATCTTGTGACGTGTATTACAAACAGGTGCCAAAGCAAAATGTGTTCACTGACACGTCCAATCCAACTTTTTTTTTTCCATAGAGAGCTTTAAGAAGAACCCAATTCGGCCAAAGTGCATAAGGTAAACAAAGAAAATAGAAATACAGCAAGAAACAATATCTAGGTGAAATATTGGGCATATAAGACCTATATAAAACAAAGTACAAATCAACAACTCAAACTGAGGAAAAAAGGCACAAAGATTTAAAAACAGGAATTGAATCGGCCCATCTTCGGGGCAGCAAATAAGAATGCGCAGTAACAATGAAACATAAATTTGCAACCTTTCCAAAATGGGTCTAAAAAAGTTAATGCATTCTTCCAATTCCCCACAAATCTACATTTAAAACTTACGTGTGAGTGTCTGGGCTCGGGCTGCTCCTGTGTGAGTTTGTCATTGAGTTTATGTATTTTACATTGCATTACAGTAAATGAGTATTCTGTAAAAATCAATTTTAAAAAAATCACTGCTTAAAAATGTAATATTTAATAAACTGCAAAATAGCAGGGTAGCTCAGTATTGAAATAAAAACAACTGTGATACATTATGCCATGTATGTGACTGAAGTGGGGAATACTAATGGAAAAGTTTGTGGGGGGAATAACATTGTTAAAAAAAAAAGGTTTTATTTTTTGGGTAGATTTAACAATGGATGGAGGAGAATAATGACAGTATCAATATTTAATACAGTGAGCTTTTAGTTTATGATTCTACTAACAGCGTGCAATAGCTCAGTTATAGACGTTTTTTAGACTACGGCATTGTACAATTTATGTACAAATTTGGGTTACGTCGCCATGGTAACGGATCTTCATATGCGACCTGTTGTATCGATACTGAGAGATAATGATATGATCTCATACATTTTGATGTATCATGAATTTATTACTATATTATATTTGTATTATACACACACTACTCACTTTTAGAAATAGTGGAAACTAACAATATTTTTTGAAAAATTCCAGTCAGGTTTTAGGCATTATCATAGTACTGAAACGTCACTTCTTCGGGTCACAAATGACCTTTTGATGAATGCAGACTATTCTTTTACTGGTTCTTTTGGGCATTAGTTCTGCATTTGATACAGTCGACCATGTTATTATGATTGATAGGCTGAAAACTTGGGTTGGGCTCTCTGGCACTGTTCTGGAATGGTTTAATTCTTACCTAGCAAATGGGACATTTTGGGTTTCCCTGGGTGAGCATGTATCCTCACCTCTGCAGCTTAATTCTGGTGTACCACAAGGCTTCATTCTGGGGCCTATTTTATTCTCAATTTACATGTTACCGCTGGGATCAATTATTCGCCGTCATAAAATAGCACTTCATTGTTATGCTGATGACACTCAGTTATATATTTCAGTAAAACCCACTGATTTTAGCAATGTATTGGTATTGCAGAACTGTTTAGCTGATGTTTGAAAGTGGCTGACAAATAATTTCCTGCAATTAAATTCAAACAAAACAGAAGTTATTATATTTGACCCAAAGGAAGTCTCAGATAGGTTACAATCTTTACTTGGCTCTTTTGTTTTGAATATTAGACCTTCTTCTCGAAATCTTGGTGTGATATCTGATTCAGAACTGAAGTTTGATATCCATGTAATGACGCTCGTGCAGTCATGTTACTTGCAACTCCGCAATATTGCTAGAATCAGGTCGGTTCTCTCATTTGAGGATACCGGAAAAAAATAATCATACCTTTGTATCGTCAAAACTGGATTATTGTAATTTACTTGCTTGAATAAGAATTCTTTGAACAAACTACAAGTAGTTCAAAATTCTGCTGCTTATTAGAAATAGTAAAATAACTCATATCACCCCGATTTTGACATCTTTACATTGGCTGCCGGTACAATTTAGAATTGATTTTAAAATTGTATTAATAACTTTTAAAGCATTCCATGGCATGGCACCAGAATATATTAGTGAGCTTTTAAATCCGAGTCCAAGTTAAAAACTAAGTGTGATCGAGCTTTTGTTGTTAAGGCCCCGAGACTCTGGAACAGGATTCCTAACCATGTTAGAAATGCGGAGTCAAGTCTTTTTTAAAGACTTATTTTTGGGGGCTTGCGTTTTCTGATTACAATGTTTGACTTTTTTTGTATTAGTATATTTGTATGTTTATTCTTTTTATTTTTATTTTTTTCTTCTTATGTCTAATTGTTTTAACTGCCTGTTGGCTTTTATGTGCTTTATATATATATTTTTTGTAAAGCACCTAATAAATAAAATCATTATTATTATTATTAAAAGTTAAGGATAATCAGGTGAAATTTCAAGATGAACCTAAAATGAACAACCTTTACCTTTGAACTTAATTTGACCTTCTCTGACCTTTTCCATGACCATGTTTAACTAACAATATCTCAGTACTTGTTGCACAACTTACTCTTCTCTAACAAGGGTCTGAAAAAAAAAAAAAGGGGGATCCATTCCCATCCCCAATCATCTTACTGGCGACCAATACAGGGATGACAATAGTCTGCCCATCTGTCAAACTTCCATCTCACTATTCTCCAATTGACAATGCCCGTGCATGCATGCGGCGTGTACACTTACGCTAACATAATGCAGTAATGGCTGCCAGTGTTGCCATTTTGCCTGCCCGTGAGCCAGCCAGCGCCTGGCCCAGATGCATACATTTGCCATAATGAGGCAGGTGGCCTCGACAGACGTTCGTTCTGTCGCCACGGTGACACCGCGGAACACCGCCTAGCGCTCTGGGCATCTGACTGACAGTGCCAGTCCTAGTCCTGTCCTTACCGCCCTCACTTTCCCCGTGTTTTTCTCTTTCTCCGCCTCTATGTGTGTGGTTACATTTCTCCGCTTCCCAGCAATTCCAAATGAAGATAGCTCAAGGTCATTAATTGAAGTGCCGACTCACTAACAGTGTTAAAATCTTGCCGTAATTAAAATTTAATAAATAATAGATGATGTATATTTTGCCGTAATTGCCTTCTCGTTAGCCTCCTACATGCTAATTCATGCAGGGGAGCTAATTATCGTTTTAATATGAAGCTAGCGGTGTATCCAAAGAGATGTCGAAGATGAAGCAGTGAGGTCCCGTTGAGGCTATTTCACAAGGTCAAGCTCCCGTTTCCCCTCCAAATCCCCCTGCCCCCTCCCAAAAAAAAAAGCGGAGTGGTCCAAAATTCAAAATTCCCTGACAGCCACTTAATTATCAAAGTATAGGAAGTGGGAAATGGCAAAGATAAAAGCCGGAAGCAAGAAGAGGCATTAGCAAGAATTCCCAGTTGCCTCAAAGTAAAGACGAAAGCTTAAGACGCACAATGAAGCGCCAGAAGATGCTAGCTGTACGAAAAACACTACAATAGTGATTATTCAAGACAGAAACACCAGATTTTCATCAAGGGTGCGTAAAATGGAGTGTTTTCTGTTTTATCAAAGTATTCGTTCCCCGTTTATCTTCGCTGCACACTCCACAGTTTCTTTGGGGAGGGAAGGGGCGGAGTTTTTCTTACCTCATTTGAAGTCATGTCTTCCTTTGTCAACTGTGGCTGTCGCTTTAAGATCGTGCACGTACTCGCACGCGTGCCACGAAACGAGCCTGACAAAGATGCTGCAGTTACACTTTGGGCCAGAGGTGGCAGTTGAGAGTAAAAAACTGATAAACTGCACAAAGATCCTTTAAAAAAATAAATAAAGCAGGATATATATTGTTAATTGTATAATTCTATAAAATTTGAGAATCTTTTTATTTACTAATTTACTGCTAGCATTTTTAGCCAATTATTTTTGTTTCATTGTTGACAAAAAGGCAAACAGTAAATTCTGTAGACTAAATTTGATTCTGTTTAGAGTGGGACCAAATTGACTCAGTTTTAGAGTAATATTTACACCTGGAAGAGAGTAAAATAATTGGGGGGGGGGGTAAATAATAAAAGTCACTCAAGGGTTGAGGAACTAACTCACAACCTTGAGCTTGGGAGACAGCCAATAGCAAATAGTAGAAAGAGCATAGCTCAGGTGGTAGTGTTGCAGTCTCCCAAGCTGAAGGTTGTGAGTTAGTTCCTCAACCCTTGAGTGCATTTTATTTATGTATTTCAATTCTTTATTTTACTCTATTCCAAGTGTAAATATTACTCTAAAACTGAGACTATTTGGTCCCACTCTAAATAGACTCAAATTTACTCTACAGAATTTACTGCGTGGTTTGCATTTTGTTCCTTCATTGCACCAATTCAATCGAACAATGACCTCATAACCAAGTCATGTACTCACGGATTTTTGTCATAGTGTTACATCCGCTGGCTAAAATATATACCGAACCCACCAAACCATGTGGAGCAAAATGGAAAAGAGAGAGCCATGTAGCTGTGAAAACAACACTGCCAAAACTCCAATGGGTGTCGTTCAAAGGCTGCATTGCATTGCACTGTAGCATGCAACATATTTTCTCCCTTGTTTTTCTATTTGGGATGCGTCGTTTTGCGTCTTTGAACGCTCCCCACGTGGCATCCTCCCGCTGCTTTGTGCGCGTTTAATGTATCAGTCATTCAGGTGGGGAGTGACGGCAATGGCATTGTCCCATTTTCCCGACGCCGCTCTGGGTGAAAGTGAACGTGACACATCTTTGGATGCATGCAGGAGGCATGTTTATTGGGAGAGACGTCTTTTATTCTCCACACGTTTACATCACGCGGAGCTCGGCCAGGGCGCTCTTGATCCCAATCCCTCTGTGGATGTGTGAAGAGTGGGGAGGGGCCTGCGAACGTGTATTTGTGTGAATAGAAAAACGATCATTTCAAATTGATAAACGCAAGCGGGGCTGAACTGGCTCCAAAAAATGGCCCTGGCATTTTGGCTTAGGCCCGCTGGCCCCGGCCCAACTCCTGAACAACCCTGGCTGCCACGTAGCTATGCCACTGATGTCGATTGGTTCAGTTTGCTGTCTATATTGGATATGGATTAATGGGCTGCTCCCTCTAAATTGCGGCCTGGTCTCTCGGGGTAAAATGGAGGACAATGATAGCGCGCATCGCAGGCCCACCGGGCATATGCCCTGAATGCCAGATGGCCAGTCCAGACCTGGATGTAGGAGTTCAGAAATTCACCAGTCTCTACCCCAGTTAGTCAGTGGTTTCAACCATAGTACTCATAATATACCCCACAGTCTTTACTTTACTCCTTTCTTTTGATGCCCTTAATCTCCTCTTGGGTCTCCTTATTGTGCCTCGGAAGTAAATACAGGATCACCTCGTACTCTCTGGTCATTATTTGTCTTTTTCCAACTTGTGTTTAGTGTGGCGTTGTTTTCTAAGTTGATAAAAATGATTACAGAAAAATGTAAATTTTAATATTTCAAAATATACATCTATCTATCTATCTGTCTGTCTATCCATCTATCTCTCTATCTCTCTATCTATCTATCTATCTATCTATCTATCTCACTAGGCCATGGCCATTAAATACACAATGCTACGTTGTTGTGATTTAATATACAGTGCTATTTTTCTTCAAAAAAAATTAAGAGTTAAGAAGCTTTATTGTCATTGTAAAATACAACAACATATCGTTTGTTTGCATCTGGGTGGCTGGAACAGATTACTGGCATTTCAATTCATTTCAGTGTTGAAAATAAATTTGATTAAAGAACTGTCAGGTTTACTATACAAGATCATCCATGTGACTACGTAAACAAGATGAAGATACCCTCCATCCATTTAGATTGTGCGAAACAACAGATAGAGTAGCAAACTGGGCCGAGGTGCTGACCCAGTGGAAAACTGCGTTGTCCCTTTAAATTAATGAGCACCAGAACACTTCCGCAGCGCTTGGCTATTAGGAGGAGAAACTATTTGAAAGTGAATTTTAGATATCCGGTAGTGGTGCTTTTTTGCCTGGGAGTGGCAGGTGAGAGACGGCACACACACGCACGCACGCACGCACACACAGCATGGATGATCAAAAGGGGCCAACGGCTGCCGACCATTATGCCAATGACACTTTGAGTAAGAAGTCCAGAGAGCGCGGCGACATGACAGCCATTAGGGATCCAAAGTGGGACTTTAAAGGGCAGCTGAAGGATGACTGTCAGCGCCCAATCAAAGGCGCACAAAGTTAAATCTTCATAATGTATCGCGCAGGAGAACTCCAACGCTCCCAAGGAAAAGAAGGAGAAGAAGTGTCCCGCGCACAGCGACGACGCCACGCTCGGGCCCGCAAACATCAAGCAGACCACTGGAACAAAGGCCTGATGAGGTGAGTTCAGAGAGAAACCAAAACCGATGGCGGTGAGCGGGCGCCATTGTGCGGATAGATCATTAAGTTGGAGTTAAACTCCAACACGTTTGTTTCATGTGAAAGAGGCACTAAGTCATGCATCACTTGGTGACCTCCTGCAACTTTTTGACTACGTATTACGCACTTTTAATGCTCCCTGGACATTTACTACAATTTTGGACTTAATATGATACGTATATGGTCACCTCCATTTTTTAATCCCATCCCTTACATGCTTAGACAAGTCCAAGAATAGTTGTTGTGCTTTTTTTTCTGTAGAATTTGATATCTAAAATGCATTTAATTGTATTTTTTCCATCTTTTCATTCATTTATTTCATTAGGGAAAAGTGAATTGACTTAGTGTTAATTATCAGGTAAAAAGTGAAGTAAAAATATTTAAAGAAATACTGTACATTAAATAAAAAATTGTGTTTATTACGCTTTTTCTCCATAGGTTTGGCACATTTCTTCAAACTGAGATGACATTTAGTAAATTTGATTCTATTTTGAGTGGGACCAAATAGACTCCGTTTTAGAGTAATATTTACACTTGGAAGAGAGTAAAATAAAGAATTGACCCCCAAAAAAGTCACTGAAGTGTTGAGGAACCTTCAGGTTGGGAAACAGCCGCCGTACCACCTGAGCTACGCCACTTCTACTGTTTGCTTAGCTCCAAGATGTTTTTGGTCTCAGAGTTATGAAGATTCCAGCTGACACAGCAGGGGTAGCCAAGTTCGGTCCTCAAGAGCCACTATCCTGCCTGTTTTCCATGTTTCTCTCCACTAACACACCTGATTCATGATCAGGATCGTTATCAGGCTTCTGCAAAGCGTGCTGATGAGCTGGACATTAGATTCAGCTACGCTGAAGGAGGAAGACATGGAAAACAGGCTGGATAGTGGCTCTCGAGGACCGAACTTGGCCACCCCTGTACTACAGTAACACACAGCAGGAGCTCTTTTGCTCAGGGCGTCGATTGGCTGTCTCCCAAGCTGAAGGTCGTGAGTTCGTTCCCCAAACTTGAGTGACTTTTATTTATTTATTTTTCAATTCTTTATTTTACTCTCTTCCAAGTGTAAATATTACTTTACACTCTAAATAGAACCAAATTTACTCTACAGAATTTACTGGGTAGTAAAAGTGTTACAGTAGTTCGTTTACGCTGTGCGCTAGATATAATTTTAGTTATGAGTTTTTCATAAATATTGAGAATTTGGCTTACACTTTCTTTTGTTGCAGTCTAATGTGTAAGTAACTTTGCGTGAATAAATTTTTTTTGCAATTTCCTTGACTGTGAGTGGAGTATGTCAAACCGCAAACTTTGAAAACTGCTCTTGTAAAATAATTTTTTCCCTCTCTTATATATATAATTGTATTTTGTTAGCGGCACCTCAGCTGTTGTGACAAAACATCTAATGATTTTGACTTGCAGTGCTCACAGAATACCAAAGCGACGATGCATTTTGGAGACAGATAGAAATTTGATTTTGACACATAGGTAAACTGTTTTGGGAGAGATACGAGCTTTTGCAGATGATCCATGGTGTTGTGCAAAATCATCCAAGTTACTTTTGGCAAAAGCACAAAGTGAATGCAGTTGAGCCAAAGCAATTGAGAAGGGTCTTTGCAGTTGTGACAGTACCGATTCTTTGTTTGGGAAAGGAACTTGGAGTGAAGCACGCGTGACCAGTTTTGGGATAGATATGTGCTTTTGCTAATGAACTGATAGGTTGTGAATAATATGTAAGTCTGTTTGGCCAAATGAGCTTGCAGTTTTGAAAATGTCATCTCAGTTTCAAGAAATGTGCCAAACCTATGGAGAAAAACTTTAAATAGTAATCATACATGATCAATTTTCAAATGAGGCAAAACAGACACCTGGGTGTCTGTTTTAAAGGGGAAGTTCTACCCAAACATTTTCTTTACAGTAATAAGTTGTATGTGCCCCCACTGGTCTTAACGTGGCATTCTGATTAATATTGTGTTTGTGGAATATGAGTTATTCTGCTAAATCCATCCGTTTTAATCCATCTGAGTGGTGGCCACTTGCTGCCAACTGAAAATGACAACACAGTTGCTCACAAGTAACAACCACTCACGGCCCATCTTCAGAAAACAAGGTGAGCTGTGATTGGCCGTTACCTGAGCCCTAAGCAACTGTGCTGTTATTTGCAGTCGACAACAAGTGGCAAAATGAGATGGGGGGGGGGGGGGGGGAATCACAATTGATAACAATACCATGTTTAGACAAGGGCTGCATAGAACATATTATGGTAAAGAGCATTTTGGAGTTGACTTCCCCTTTAATCTTTTTGCCTTTTGCTGTTTCAGAAATAGAAGGTGGTACGGTATGGCCGGGACCGGAAAACAATGTTGTTTTGTGTATAATGTTTGTGTATGATGGAGAATTAAATAAATAAAAATGCACAGTGCAGCCATCTTACATCATGCTGCAATGAAGTAGCCTGCTAGCTAAAAAAAAAAAAAAAAAAAAAACTACAACTGACAAACTACACTCAGTGTTTTGTTTTGCTCTTTTGTTTTTTTGATTTTACATTATAGAATAATTTATTTTCCCATTTTTCAGTTTGGGTCGTATGATCCGGCTGGAAGGTGGTCTCCAAGTGCTCACTTCACAGATCTACCTTTAGCCAACTTTATGTCATCTGCCGGTAGAGTTCTGCTTGCAGTTCCTTAGAATCCTATTTTGTGTGCCTCGACCTGCTGCAAGAGCAAATCAAGCAAATTAAGCAAATTTGTGTCTTTTCTCACCGTGTCAAGAACAATCAGCACTTTTGTTAAAGTTAAAGTACCACTGATTGTCACACCCAACTATGTGGGGCGAAAATTGTTCTCCGCATTTGAACCATCCCCTGAGGGAGCAGTGAGCAGCAGGGATTGCGCTCGGGCAGCATCTATCACTTCAACTGGCAGCGAAACAAGTCAGCTGTGTTTACACGCAAAGCATGTTTTTTAAAATGTGCCTTGCTGCACCAGCTTGCATGGGTCTTAAAAAATACCAAAACCTGGTCTAACCAGCCCCTGCGCAGATTTACACTACAACTCGCACCAGACTTGCACCGGGCACGAAAATAGAGCCCTTTGTATTTCCTAAATTCATTTGGAGTTACAGTACATGCTTTTCACATTTTGGCAAACATGCATTATTGTTTCATCAATCAAATTAAAGAAAGAGTTGTTTTATTTTATTTGAGTTCAACATAATTTGAAATATTTAGCTCTACACATTATTGATATTTATCTCAGTCATCACTGCCTTGTCAGTATTTTTGAATGAGAAAAACTGTGGAAAATATGTTGTTTTTTAAACGAAAACAAAAAACACATTTACACATTCAAACTAGTGTACACTATTTTTAAAAGTTACATCTATTAAGTATGACACTAAGAGATACATGTTTTTCAAGGTGAATAATAATTTTTCAATTGAATTCATTTTCAAACACAATTTGAAAGTATAGAGAATGAGAGTGGATGCATTTCAATTGATATTTTTAATGAAATCAAACAAAATCTTTTTTTACTGTCAAAAAAAAAATGTAGCTTTTTTTTTGTTGCCATAATTTGGCAGGGTCAACTGCTATAATGCTAACCCTAATTGCATCCCAAATTTCACATAAAAAAAGAATGTTGCCAAGAAGAATATTTAACAACCTACAAGCAGACCACTGTCTTCTGTTAACATTTGATAGAACACACAGTGCAGCATGAGGTGCTTTTATGCTGGCATATTGGACTAGAGGTGTGGCGTTGGCACGGGCCGAGCGTTCACCGCCGCTTCTCCCTTCTTGGCAGGAGAACAGCGTCTAATGCGTCTCCGTGTCGCATAATCAAGGATTTCACACTCTTTGAATCTTTGATGTGGGAGAAGCCCGCCACCCTCACTGTACACACACACAGAAACACGCGCACACACACATCTCTGATCTGCCTCCAATTAATGATGTCAAATGAGTGTGTTTACAGGCTCATTAGATTACCGCTGCAGAAATAGAGCACCGCCCTACCACAAAGACACATGCGCACACACGCACACACATGTACCAAGGCTTCCTCTGTATTGACGTTCCCGTGGAAGGAGGCCTCATGGCAAACCACCAAAGTACTTTTGCCACCACATTTCATATCTGTGCCTCGGTGTGTTTAAAAAACGGTTTGATAACTTACAACAGCATACAATTGTGCACTCTAAAAACAGTTGGGAAAAAAGTAACCCAATTATGGATCAAAAATGGACTGATTTGACCCAACTTCCTAGGATGTTTTATACAAAATGACCCTCTTTTTTTTTTTTACCCAAGTAAAGGATCTGACCAATATTTATGAGTTGTTTTATACTAAAAGACCAATTTTTTGACTCAAAGTTGGGTCAAATTGACCCAAGTATAGGATCGGTCCATTTTTCACCCATAATTGGGTTATTTTTGACCCAACTGGTATTAGAGTGTGCTAGAAACTAGGGACTGAACAGGTCCTGTATGAGCAAAACAAAACAATGCTCAATTAACCCAAATATTTTTTGAAGACCAGGAGCTGGTGGTTTTTAAGTTGGCACAAGTACTACTTTCGCCACAAATCCATTTTGTAGCAATCATCAACAACAACAAAAATCTCTTAAGGCCATTGATTGGGGAATGTCTTGCTTCTCTGAATTTGATACACCCTCGTTGTTAATGCTCGCAAGGGAATATAAAAATTGTCTGATAGCTCCACTAATTTTGGGAGATCTCTTGTTTTCTGTTAATTGTGTGAAAATGATTGTTAATTAATTAAGTTAATTAAGTTTTTGAGATAAAATAGAGAGCACTACTTGGTTACAATTAGAAGAGGCACTGCTGATTCACTCAGCTAGATTGCCCTTTAAATTGGATTAACACAAATCCTGCAAAATTGGCACAACAAAGCCATAACCGATCATTCCACATTTGTCCAACTTTGTTTTTTCAGAACCCAACGAAGGCGTTATATTGATGCAACTGTGTGCGCTTCCACGGAGCAGCACGGCATCCCACAATCACTTAATTCGATGATTTCAGCACCAACGTCTGACGTGACATATAAAATACTCGTGGAACACTAACAATTGTTTACGACATGGTCAAGCCTTTTCCTTTGCCGGTCCCTCTCTTTGGAATGACCTCCAGCTGAAAGTTAGGCAAGTGCCTTCTATATCCATTTTTGAAAAGTCATCTTAAAACAAATGTGTGTTCTATGGTTTTGGGCTCAGCAATATTTTATATCCTGGCTGACTTTGGTCAAAAGGCATTCACAATCACATGAAAAATTTAGAATCTTCAATTTACCCAACGGATGCTTTGGGGATGCCGCGCTGCCATTCAGTGGTATGTTTTATTTTCGATTCATTGTTCATTTTCACCCATAGACAGTCAAGTAAATGTAGTCAAAAGACCAACCCTTGTTAAGAACGGTAGTAACAGCAGTCGAGCTCATTACTATGCATCAGAGTTGTTCATGTTTCATTCATCAAGCAACTGCAACTCACACGTCCTTCGCTCTACACAGTGGCTTGTTGGCATGCAAAGCAGCTTTAACCTCTCTATCGCCCCCTGTTGGGTTGGAGGTCACGCCCCCCCATCTACTCTACGCACGCCAAGGGGTCCCCACTTTCAATGCACTACACTAATGAGATGAGTGTGAATCACAGGCTAAGGCAAAGCCAGCTGTTGCCATTCATATTTCATAGCTACATATATGTTTCACTGTACATATGTGATTGATGTAATGGCCTCTTTAATTTGTGAGGCATGCAAGACGCTGATGAGTTCTAATGTTGCCCCCTGTTGGTGAGAGGTGTCAAAAAAAATACTCTCCAGTTAAAACAATGTATTAGAACAGTTGTTCTCAACCCCGGTCCTCGAGTACCCCTACCCAGCCTGTTTTCCATGTCTCTCACAAGCAACACAGGTGTTTTAAACAATCAGCTAATCAGCAAGCTCTGCATGAAGCTTGATAACGATCCTCAGCTGTGTTGGCTGAAGGAGACATGAAAAACAGGCTGGATAGGGGTACTCGGGACCGAGGTTGAGAACCACTGTATTAGAATGTATGTAAAAAAAAAAAAGTTTTATTTTTTTCAGCAATTTTATCCAAAACACAATTTAGAATAAATTTTGATGTTTTATTTGGATAAAACCGTAACTATTTTAATTATTTAAAAAATGTATTTCCAGGTGCATGATTTTCACAATACACAGTATATTATTTATCTTTTTTTTCTGTTTTTAGATCCAAGTCACATTTATTTTTGTGTGTATGCATGCACACACGTGCACACACACACTCAAAAATAGATGTAAATAAATATGTAATATATTTGGGATGTTCAATACCACTTTTTTCAGACCGAGACCAGTACAAGTACGGTACTCAGCTCTTACCGATACCGATACCAAGTACCGATACCACTGGTACTTTTGATACACAAAATTTCCCCAAAAACACAATGGCAGATAAAAAAAAGATTGTCATATCCCAATATAGCATTTTCCCTTTAAATCCCATGAAATTAATGGAAATTTTCTATTCTTGTAATTTCTAGTTCCTGGGAGTAAAACAGCCACAAGGGGGCGCCGTCAGGAGAACCAATACCTTGAAATATGGCCTGGTATCGGTCCGATACGAATACCTGGTATCGGTATTTGCCCATGGGGTTTTGCTGACAATCTATACAATAATGATGTCAAAAGATATTAAATTATACATACATTACAAAATTGTTTATACATGTTTGTCACCAAAAAATTACTCTTTGTTGTCATTTAATTTCCAATTATTTTTATTTATATATACAATATATAACATATTTTGTATGAATTTTGAATTGTGGTATTTTGCAACAATTCTACTTCAATAAATACTAATAATTTGTAATAATTTAGCTCGAAATAAGTGGTTAGAACATTCGCTTCTCAGTTGAGTTATCGAATAGGCTCTGGCTTACCTGTGTGGAGTTTGCATTGACTCCTCCCACATTCGTGTCCAGGGTGTCTAGGGATTTCAAACAACACAATCAAATAATTTTCTGTTTATCTCAATTACAAGTCATATGAACAGCAAACATTGTTTGGTTTTGCCCATTATGTTTGATATAACACAATTATCCTAATAAAATGCAAAAGAATGTCAGTTACAATAAAGTGGAACGAGTAGGAAAAAACACACTTACGAAATGAAGCCAAATATTTTACAACTATTGATTTTTATTTCTTTGACTTTATTAACTCACCGAGGTCACTTTACATAACACAAGTTGACCCCATACTGTTACAATAACAGTGTCAACACATCAGCCCAATTGAACACTTCCGGTTTACACCAGCCTACACAAAACTTGAGTGGCAGCGTTTTACTGTGTGTGTGTGTGTGCGATGTATATGTATTTCTTACACTTGCTGCATGTATGTTGAGTTTACTTGTCCAACTTGGGTCCACAGACTTTGCCGCACTTCCTTTTGTTTTTGCTGGCTACAACCTAGAATAACGAAAAGATCAGTAATGTTACTAACACCTCTCTCTTGCAAAGCATAAATTGTCCGACATTTTTGCTGGATCACATACTTACTTCAGCAGATGATGGTTCCGTAGATTGAGTGGATTATGGGCGAGAATTAGATAAGAACCCCAAATAGGCATGTCAATCAGTTTGGTCCATCTCCTTCCACCTCTCTTCAAAATCTAGCCTTCCTTTAAGATTAGTGCAATCTAAAATAATTTTCTGGATGGAATCTGGGATGAAAAACTCAATAAAGACTTGATGTTTTTCACAAGTACATGCTAGCCGCGTTGGCCCTGTTTGCATCCTTACCACATTAGCATCTGCAGGGTGGCTCATTTCTTGGGCAAAGAAAACCATTTGAATTTGGCATTTTTTGACATCCATATTTCTTCAGTTGCTAACTGGCGGTCATGTTCTGGTGCTGGAGTTGGCTTCTGACGAGCTGGGCCCGGTGTTGGCTGCTGGTGGGCTCTTCGTCTTCAATTTCATCCTAATTGGTGGTCAACTTCATCCTCTTCTTCAAAGTTACAGTCAGCCTCTGAATTTTCAGAAATGTGATCTTCACATTCTGAAACCTCTTCCTTGACATCATCAGAAGCTTCTTTCCCTTCCAAAATATTTTACAAGGCCAAGATAATCTTTTGGCAATCTTGATCAGTTGTGATAACTTATTGCAACTAAATAAAAGTGTGGAGAGTTTAGGTCCACCCAAAACCTCAAATTGTTACACTTTTATTAAAGCTAAACACCCTGTATGTAATATAAATCCATAGGGGGGGGGGGGGTCTCTCCACTATCCAGTCATCGAAAATGTGTTTTGATTTATGTTCTTTTTTTTTTAATATTGTTTCTTTTCTTCTTTTTTTCAAAAACTGAACACGGGTCACACAGTCCCGAACATCATACAAGGGTTAACTTATCTTACTCAGTATTGCCTGAACAAAATAAACTACACATGCCAGAAAGCAACACTGTGAAAATGACGGCTTTCCTAATATTTACTTCTTTTTTTAACTCAAGATCTTTTTTATAATGTAGCAAAAAATATAAACTGTACTTACTTCACACTCACTCATTTTCAAACTACACACTCACACATGCACACACACATTTATAGTCTAACATTTATTGCCTCCCACAGGGAAGTCACTGCATTAAGCTTTTTCCCATCTTACATTCCCAAATGTTGGCTTAAACTGTTAAAAGACTTACTGGTGGCAACATTCGTATCAGGCTTGATCACATGAGCCATTCCGACTGAGTCTTTTTATTTTTTGTAATGTTGCCCAGGCATCTTTTTTTTATACTCCTCTGGTCGTCTCTTATGTGGTTCCACACACTAGAGGCTTTGTGGTTAAATTATGTATTAAGGTCAATGTCAAAACAGGGAAGATGTGTAATCTGCAGGGAGTTTCCTTTTATTCATTATTACAGTGAAGGCTGAGCACAACTGTCAGCCGGCCGTGCTTGTGCTCAGCATGGAGCCCCCACCGTCCCCCCTCCCATCACCATCATCATCATCTCCCCCTTGACTCCCCCCTCCTCCTCTTCCCCCACCGCCACCCTCTTCATCATCATCATCCCCCTCCCTCCTCCCCTGGACAGGCTCCTGATAGATTTAGCCAGCTAACCCATCTCACTTTGGAATCTCCCTCTTCTTACAGCGCCATTCTGAGAGCTGTCAAGTGCTCCTACATGCCGTGTCATCAATCTGATAAAGAGAGGGAGAGAGGGAGGGGGCAGGTGGAGTGCAGGAAGGGAGGTGTCACGCCATCCACTTGTAGTTTAGGGTATTTGTCTAATCTGGAATCATGTCAGGATACAGCGAGGCGACACGCAAAGGCTGCCCCATGTGACTCCACACTTGTGGAGGACTGGGGTGGGGCGGAGCGGGGGGAGCAGAAGCAGGTGATGATGAGTGTTTTTTTGTTTGTTTGTTTGTTGGTTTTTAGTCAGCGTGGGGAAAAATATGGATATCACAAAATTGCAGTCTCAACTTTTAACAACCTCTGATATTGATACTAAACCAAAAATATGACTCATACATTATGACTCATATAATGTGACCAAAAATACACCTCTAAGTGGTCAATTCCATGTGAGTTTTTTTAATTACGTTCATCCAAATTGTGATGAAAAATATGTTAACTAAAAAAAAAGAAATTTCATAATTCCTCACCATTCTCAGAGGTTCTGTTTGCGTATAAACTGTATTTGTTTTCATACTCTATTAATTTTGGTTTGAATTTTCAATTAATTATATTGTTTATGCATAATTTGGATTGACATTTTTTGTGTATAATTCTAAACTAATAAGTAAAATATATATATAAAATCTCCAATGTAATCAATTTACTTATTAATGGTAAAGAGAAGGGAAAAAAATACTAACAAATATTATTTAAGTCTTATTTTCTCTATTGGAAGTCATTTTAATTATTTAATTTGAATGTAATATTTTCTTAGGTTTTGCAAGATGCAGGTCAAAGGTGAAAAAATCATTCACACTCACTCACATTCAATGTGTCATAGGTGTGAGCAGTGCTTGACATGCAAATTCCATACAGGAAGGCCTGATCAAAATGATGCTAAAATTCAGTTAATTGTAATTAAAACTTCAGCTGAATTAAAAATCAATATTTAAATATTGATTTAATGTGGATTTTGTTTTTTGTTTTGGAGGGGGATGATTATGACCAAAAACATTTTCAACCAAAAAAAGAAAAAATCAGTGTGCAATTCCCACCTCTGTTCATATAACTGAAGAATTTTTATTGTAATTTATTTAGTTTTATGTGCATCCTCTTCACAGGAGTTTTTGAAGGATTTCAAACCTTATTTGTATTCTAACTAATAGGGTTGGCGTTTTCTAACTCATTACATTTTGGAGAGAAGCCATTTATGACATCGTAAAAATTTGATTAAAAAAAAATACTCAAATTATTAATTAAAAAAAATTCCCGGATAATCTATTTCTTTCATTTGGCCAGTAAAAATAAACTGGGGGGGATCCTCTTTAAAATGTTCAATTTATCAGACTGTACTAGGGTTCAAGTAGGGTACAAGCTATAGGGTTCAGCTATCTCTTAATATTAACTATAAAGATAAGCTCTGGTATGATGCAATATCTGAACAAATCTTTGTTATGAATTGTGATTATTTGTGGGTTACCTTTTTTTATGAGCTTGGTGGCCTTTCATTTGTTTGTCAAATTTCACGATGTGACAAATCAAAATCCAAGCTATTACAGCAGATGTACGACTGATTCAACAAATGATGCGTTCAATGTCCTGACAGTTAAAACAAACACTGAGGCCAACCTACCGCCCCTCCCTCGACCTTCATCCTCCAGCCTTGACCGCTCCTCTCGCTCTCCGCTAGCTGTGCTCTCCAAAATGACTCCTGACTGCTGGGCCTAATTAGCGGCTCCTCACTGACCCGCGCCGGGGCGAAAGGCCTCGTCAGAACACTGATTCGACATGAGCCCCCGCGCCGGCCCAGCGCCTCACGCTAATGAATACTAATGAACGATTAGCACTGCGGGGACACCGACAACATGTCAGCGCCGTCCAAGTGCCGAGGCGGGTGGATGACGATGCGCGAATATGCAAACATCCCAGCGGAGATGGCGGGAGGAGGCGTAGAAGGCGTGAAGGTTAAACAACAGAGTGAGATGCATTATGCTCAACAATACAACATTGTCTGTATTGTCTTGACCTTCACTTCTCCAATACGGTTTTGTTGACTTCACTTGACACTGGCCAAATTAAGAATAGTCCAGACTTGTGCCTTCAAAAAGTCTTTCTGACCTTCTTTCACAGGTTGTTTGAAGTCAATATCCAGCCTTTGCCACTATTCTATTGCAGACACTTTAATTTGCTGCTGTGTCTTGCTGCCTTCAGTTCTGACTTTAATAAGTATGTTCTATGTTTTCATAGATTAGGCCATTACTCAAAAAATCTTGAGTTGCTTTCACGGTATGTTTGGGCCCACCGGGTTTTTGCCAATGACTGAAACTCATTTTAGTTCCGGGCTTTCACCTTTTCGAGTGGTCGGTCCAGTTTGTCCATGGCCTAACAATGGGTCAAAATGTTTCCTGCTTTTTTTTTCTGCAAATAATTACAAGTACATACAAAATATTCCCATGCATTAACTATTATCTTATTGCAGAGTAATCTGAAAGTTCTTAAGAAAAATGTGTGGAAAATTGTTGCATCAAATCCTGATTAACAGCCAAATTTCAAATGTCATTGAAGTGGTTGTCATTGCGCCCTCCAGTGGAGGGGGGTTGCGTAGACGAACGATTCGATGAACGAATATTTTGAACGGTTCTTTTTTTAATGAACTGATTCTAAAGATTCAGTTCACTTAAAAGAACTGTCATGCCCATCACTAGTATGTTTGACACCCTTGGACAAGGCCATTAAATAATACAGCATTCATTTTCTTTTCATTGAAAAAGTCTTGAGTTGTTTTAACAGTATGTTAAGACCACTGATCTGTATATGTTACTGGATAGCCGACAGCCCATACACGCCCGTGCAAGCCATTGAAGCCACAGGGCGGCCATTTTACACCTCCCATCTAGCGAGCAGACTACTGTACGATATACGTACAGATTAGACATATACAACATGTAGGCTCTTAGTATAGGGGGGGGGGGGTTGTTGTGTATTTTTAAACTAGTGGATGGTATTTGCTGCTTTGAAGAACCCCTTTTTCTTTGATTGCTCAGTTTCTTAGGCCCCAATATTAGATTTGGCATATTTTGTTGAATTACAGTTATAATTCTTTAATAATAAATATACAAGTTTCCTCCTGTAAACATCATTAAGCATATCATTTATACATGTATTTAAGGCAAGTAGTAAAATGTCTGAAGTCCTCTTGTTTATGTTTAAGAAATTTAAAACATCATAAATCATGCGGTTTCTACTAAGTACTGTCTCAAATGTTCTCCAATTTCGATACTGTAAATGTATAGGATCGTATGCAGAGAAACGTTTCTTGGGAGGAGCAATATGGCGCCCTCGAAAGTCTTGGCCTATCGGTTATCCAGTCATATATACAGATCAGTGGTTAAGGCTTATCTATTTGGCCGACTTGTGTTGTAGCATTTGACTGAGTGTGAGTAGTGTACAAGACATTTAGCTTTGTCAAGTCTTCACTTGCTGCTTATTTGTTGGTCTTTCAGTTTTCACATTTATCTTCAATAAAGTCCCAATAGTTTCTTTGTGCTTACAGAGCATGTCGCCAGCCAGCATCCATCTATCCTACCAGTTTTGTAGCATTTGACTGAATGTGAGCAGAGAGTATCAGATACTTTGTTAGGCCTTCAGTTGCTTCTTCACGTTTGTAAATGCCGCTAGCTGTAGGTTCTTTTTTTATTGTCAGAGCAGCCCACTGCGTAAGATGTTTAGCTTGTGTATCCACGCGCAAAATAAAGTGTGTGGGTATGTGTGTGTTTGTCTGTCAGTGAAGAGATCTCCAACTTGCCGGCGTGTTTGATCTGCGCGTACATAATCTCCCGCTCTTTGAATTTCAATTCCACTGTCATGTAAACCCTTTTCATCCCGGCCGACTGTTGCTGCTCTAATAATAATATTCAGCTTTTAGGTCACCGCCAAATGCTAATTAGGTTGCTATTTTAATTAATATGCCCCTGCAGGTTTCCAAATCAAATCAGCTTTAACGCCGCAGCGTACACAATAAATTACAGTCAACCCCAAAATAAAACCATTTTAATGAAAAAAGGCGAATTTTAAGGTGAACCAGGAGCAGCTCTCATTTGAAATATGTTTACATAAATTGCTCATTGTTGTTAAAATAAAATTACCATGCACACTGGGAAACGTTTGAAGGCACTGTAGGCTACATGTTTCACTTTATTTCTCATAGAGGCACAGATGAACCTGATCATAAGTTTAAAGAATCAGCTTAACCCGCCTTTAAAATGTGGCGAGTGTGCAAATGTACTAGTTGGCACACAGACCGAAGGAGTTTAATATTTTAGCATTCAAGAAATCGTATTAAATCTGCATGGGTTACAAGAGTTAAATATGCAATTGTTGAAGTTTTGCTTGTAAAGACGGCTCCACACGGGGAAGTTTTTAACGTCTTAACTGTTTTTTAAAATGATAAAATGTCTGCCATGTGTGCTTTTTACGTTATATTGTGTTGTGTACTTGACGTCACATTTCTAATATAGCACCACACACGTAATGATGCCTGTTGTAGTACCAAGACTGACCTGTGAGAGGCAGCATGGTACCAAAAGGAAGCCAGGCTAACTGTTAGCTTATTTTGTAACTACCGGTACATTGGAGTTGCAAACTCTTTTTGTCTATTTTATTGTTGTATTTTAGAGACACCTTTTACAAACGGGAGCTTCAAGTTGCTTCCTAATTGCCATATCGTTTAACTTGTCACACACACTTAGGATTTGCTATTGAATATATTGAACTGGTATAATATTTACAATACTTCTTGTGGTGGTCTATACATAGTATTCACATGACGTCACCGAACCCCAACCAAATGCTAAGGAGCGCTCGTGTTGCTTAGGTACAAGTTACTTTGATTGATTAATTTGTTCATTCATTCTGGATTTTCAAGAACCGCTTCACAATGGTGCACGTGTGCGGTTCACGGGTGCAAAATTGGGCAAACAAAGATGTGAAATAAAACTTCTAGATAGTATTCACATGCCGTCATTTTCCCCACATTGTGTACCGGTCCATGGAATGTCGAATGGGAACGGCAAAGAAGTGTCCGGAATTACAAACGACAAAGTCTACCAAAGTGTGTTCTGACCATTTTGATTAAGGTAAGTGTCACTGTAAGATGGTAAAAATGCTTTTACCATAATGCGATCATGATATATGTGAGCCGCTAGCCGAGGTTAGCTCTGGCTAAAAATAGATTTGTGGTCAAGATGTTTGATTTTGAGATCACTCCAAATACCCTCCTTAAGGTCTCTTATTTTTCTTTCCCAGCAGCCCAAAAGTTGAAATTGTTGTTAAAGTGTACGAAAATAAGTGATGAATCAACAATGTGATTGTTGTTGTTTTTGTTGTAACATGCTAGCGCTAGTAGCTAGCGCGTTCGGGGGAACTAGCTACTTGGTTTAAAAAATAACCCGAGAGTCTTCACCTTGAATTCACAATTGATAAATGCACATAGCAACCAATAAAATCCGACAGTACAGAAGACGCAAGAATGTCCGTGTTTTGAGACCCGTACGTTTTCAAGTCGTCCGGTGCGGGCAGTTTCGGCAAATGTTTGTAATCCAATCGATTCCACTAACCAAACGTTTCAACGTGTACCGCTGCAAAGAGTGTTGAGCTAAATCTTCCGCATACGTCTTGCTTACACAAGTAACGTTAGAGGAAGCTGGGGGTGACATTTGTCAATAGCAAAAGAACATTCGGTGTAAACTCAATAAAAGCAAAGCTGACTTCACTGGAAAGTTGCCCCACCTTGAGGGGCGGGCTCGCGACCCCGTGACGTCAGTGAATACTATGTATAACGTCTTCTCACGGGTGCGATCAATTTAGAGGAATCACTGGCATGAAGATGGACAAACATGGGCTAGGGTAGTTTTACTTTCAGTTTTACTTGACGCTTTTTGGACAAGTCTAATTTGCATGCTTATTAAAGGTATACAGGACTTATGAATAGCTAACCAGCTATTTTGTGAAATGGTTAATTTCAACTCTCCCATGAAATAAAAAATCAATTTATGTTGAGCGATTATGATTTTAAAGCACTTTTTATTCATATTTTTGCATTAAGTACAGTATCAGCCATTTTGGACAGTCACGTGATCATCATGACGTATGGCGTGTGTAAAACACACATTGAATGACATGCCCGCCACTGACAACAAAGACACTCACGAGCAATTATTGCGTCCCACGGTGGACCTCAAAGGTGAAATTACGCCCCTATAGCAAAGAAGCACTTCTTCAAAAGCAGTACAGCCACGGAGGACTCGCCAAAGATGTGTATCCAGCTGAAAGCCGAGATGAAAATTGGCCGATAAGGAGGACTCACTCACGTGGCCGGCTCATAGTAAGTTGAAGTTGGGGAGCGTCTGCAAGTTGCATGTTACAGAGGCTCAAATTACCAGTCAAGTCACCATTGACATTGTTCACTCTGGAAATGTAATTAATTTGTGGATGGTCCCCAACCTGGACTGTAAACATCTGGGTGACTTTTACTCTGCTAGGCCAAGCTACATGTGTGCTAAACCCGCTTTTGCCCACATTAGGAGAGGCCACCCTCCACCGCCCACCACCACACGGAATGACATGAAACCTCTGATCAGAACTGGCGCAGTAATTGGGATAGAAGAGACAGCCTTTTTGTTGCCCATTACGTCAGCAAACTCGCATTGAAATGAACGAAGACGGCTTTCGTTTACGCACGGGATACGTCATCAGGACCACGTGACCAGGATAATGCCATTCACCGCGGTATGTTTTTATTTTTATACTTAATTAGTTTAAAGGAAAATTGAAGGAATAAGATGCCAGAGATATTTGCACTTTTATTCTTTATACACAATGCCTAATACAATTTTGGAAAATGAGTTATAAGTCTTGTATCGCTTTAAAGCCAAATACAAATACCATTAGTTGCACTTCTTTGGGTGTAATCTCAGAGCAAAACACGCTGCTCAAATTACCTCCATGGAGCCAGCTCGCAAATCAACACTGCTGGACTGGAGTGTGGTGTGTGTAAGCAGACATGGAAGCGCAAAATTTTGAGAATTGTTTCTAAAAGAAGATTATAAGAAAGAGGCCCGTAAATCAGTCAGTTTTGATTGTTTTTGTTCAACATTTGTATTTTACAGGAGATGAATTGTATTCAAGGATCAGAGAAAGCTACAAGAAAATCTTTTGAATCACTTTGAATTTGATGATCTTAAATAATTCCAAGATTTTACAAGTTTAGTGGAAAATAGCAGAAGTAGAAAAATGTGATTAATCGCGATTATGGAAAATTGTGACAACATTGTAAACTGACAGCATCAGTTTATACATGCTAAACGGAGTGCACTTTTACATCACTTTTATTTACACCATATGTATTTATTTTGCATGCATGTGCAAGTATTTGTAGGTTTAGTATACTTCAAAATGAAGAGATGGGTTAATTAATGTTGTGTGGGGAATCTTGAATTAAAGATGTAAATCCTGACATTTTGGCATGAGGGACAGTGGTCTCCAAGGTCTGGATTATTCTTGGCATCTACCAATTAACACCATGTCTCTTCTTTTATGTTCACTTCAATTAGGAGCCTTTACCATTTTTAAATTCTTTTCTTCTCACTAGTTGGAGAGTGTCAGTGAGGCTGATCAAAGGAGGCCGCGCACCATAGGTAACGCTGCTTTGCATAAAGACATCTGCATATTTCCTTTTCGCATGAATTACACCGAGCAAGCGTGGAGGCAAGCAGCTGCACTAGGACACTCACGTCGAGAGGGAAACACTTGCACATGGGGCAATGCCAGGTTCCTGATACAAGCTGTTGCTGTAACCGTTAAAAGTGTTCAAGTGTAAGTAGGAAGCATAAACACTAAACACCAAAATGGACGCCTTATTGTAGTGCAGTTTGGGTCTAAGCAAATTTGATTTGGGGTGGGCTGATTATTTTTTGCGATTATTTTATTTATTTTATTTTTTTATTTTTGAGGGATTAAAATGAATGAAAAATATAATAAGGAACTTGTGTTAATTTACAAAGCAAAGCAACTAAAACCCCTTAGATATAGAAAAAAAGACTTAAAATGTAAGAAGTACTTGAAACAAAATGACAAACATGTTTTATAAAACTAATATAAATGTCAATATTTTGGTCTTGAACCTGTAAAATGTGTAAACGCTTTAGTTAAAAATATCAAAATAAACTAACTTGATCCAAATATTAAACATTGTTTCTTCTTCAATACTACTTCTGCCAAAAAAATAATAAATATAACAATAATAATAATACTATTCAAAATAGTACTCAAGGTGGTCTTTGGGGACCCTAGTGGTCATGGGGCCTGAAACAGGTGCTTAGTTCATCTATACCTTGGACAGCCCTAATTGGGGGATTTTTTTTCAATGACATCACCACAGAAATGCATCAGTGATCGCTTATTATACACTAACACTAGGTGACTAATTCCACTGCTAGTATCTCATTGGTCAAGCAGATTCATCATTGTCACGTTCGCGACTACGCTGCAATAAACGAAAAAAAATAACCACATGCTCTAATAATCCACATTGCTGCAGGGCTCTGCTTTTATGCTGCCCCTAATCGTCTCTTGGATCAAATCAGCATGAGTAATTGACACCTCTCCTAGAAAGTGTGAATGGCACAAAATGGTGGTTCAGTGCTACTTTTGTCTGAATGAAACTTCTCAACTGACTGGCACCAAATAATTATTCTATTGCCATGGCCTAAGAACAAAAACAGAAAATAAGTGAGTTTCGCTGTCAATAACGGAGTATAGGTTCTGAATCGTCATCCTACTATTATGTTATGTGATGTGCTCAGTATATTACTTAAAAGGCCTAGTAATAGCATTAGTTTCAAATGGAAAACTTATTTTTTTCAACATGCAAATGTTTTGCTAAGCTACATAAGAAACGTTTTAGTTGTGCTTATTTTCTATTTGATCGTTTTTCGCTGCTCAAAGCCATCTAATGTTTTGACGGACTGACAAATGAAGCCCGCCCTTCAGATGAACACACATCACATGCTTTGTTTGCGCATCATCATTTCATTCCAACGTTAGCTCCACCGATGAATCAATGGGCAAATGAAGTGAGCGGCGCTGAGCGATAGGCGCCGTTCTATTGATGTTCACTCTTCCTGCACATATTGAACGCTCTTTAGGCCAAGTGCTGACATCGGAATAAAGAGGACGGCCGTGCGGTTCGGCAGCCTCGGGCAAAAGGGAGCCATGAAGAAAAAGAGGAAGAAAGACCATCTACTGAGTCTGAAGTGCATCCAAAGTGCTCTTTGTGGTCACATTTAATGCTTAAAAAGATTCTTTAATGAGACACATGGAGGGTAATATAAAGAGGAACTCCACTCTAGTCATAATTACAGTGTAACTGTGATGAATGATATATTATGTGTAGCTGTTGGCGCTCATATAGCAGCCCAGGCTTGTTTTGAAACGTGTCACTTTAACTGAAGACTCCAAACAAAGCCAGATGTTGTATATAGATCACGTTTGACATTGCATAGATTTAGAAAGGAGTATTTTTAAATGCGCTGCACTTTCACCCCCAGTGAGGAGCTGACAGTATATTTGATCCATTGTTCTTGACTTTATGATGATAATAATAATAATAAAAAACTGGAATTAAAGGTTGGCACATTCAGACATCAAAACTTGACGTCTGTGTGTTTTCATAACCTGAGTGTCACAAGGCATTAGGAGGAAATGATGCTGAGAGAACACAGTACATACTGCCATCTAGTGGTCAAATTGGTCACTAGTTGGACCAGATAATATGGCATACAAGGAACCTCCAACAGAAAACTGAAACCTTCATACACAACTCCTGCAGGCATCTGAATTCTCCTAAATAATAGTAATAATTGCATTTAACATCTCAGAAATAAAGACAATTCTCATTTGATCCATGTTATGTACTGGCATGTCTTTGTTTTATAATCATATTATGAGAATAATTTAGCACATTTATAAGAAAAAGGTATTATATATTTTAGGTCGAAGTCATAATATTAAATTTTATTTAAACAAAAAATAATATATATATTTTAGATAATATAGATTTTTCACAGATCACAGTGTTACACCAGGGTTTTTTGGGGGGAAGGGAGGCAAGGTATATTAAGAGTATTAAAATGAAAGAAACTGCCTCATTGCTTCTCTAGTTGTGTTGCACACAACTTGTATTAATCCACTTTTCTCCAATTCTTTTTATGATGATTCTTGTAAATTTAATTTTAGAAAAATAATTATTTATCATCTAATGTTGTATTTTTTTTATTTTGACTGTGGCTCTAATGCACCATCATAACAAATTGCAAACCCCGATCAAAAGAATCAATTATTCACATGTTGCTAGGCGGAATTCCAAATGATATGACCTTTGGACCTTTCCAAAGTTTTTGTTAACAAAATTGTTCTTTCTGTTGTTTGTTTGCTACTAAGTACATAAAAAATGACAAGATAAAAAAAAAAGCCTTAATCTTGATCAATGTAGCCAAATTAGCATGCATCAACACCATTTTACGGACAAATATACTGTTTACATGTTTGATTGAAATTCATGGCAGACAGTACAAACAGCACGGTGTACTAGTGGTTAGCACGTCTGTCACACAGTTCTGAGGTTCGGAATTTGAATCTCGGCTCCGGCTTGTGTGGCGTTCACACGATCTGGCTGACGGGGATAAGATAAGATAGAAAGATAGATAGAAAATGGATAGAATGGCAACCCCACAGCTCCCCCTGCTTCCAGCAGGTCATTTGTCATTGTTCCTTTTGGCACCAATACAAGCGGACTGTAGCTTTCAAAGGTGAGAGGAAATTCATGTATCCACATGCAGCTTCAATCAGATGCTCACCCAAATGTTAGACTTTTTTCCACAGGAAGTTTCATGGAAATTAATTGTGTAGCTTTATTTTGTGATCCACCGACCAACAACACTGTACACATCAGGAGTACAAGAAGGCAACGACAACAAAAATCGCATACAGTACGCACAAAGCAAACAATCTCACATTCAGTTTGAAATGTTCATCGTGCCAGTCTCTGTGCATTAAAGCTCATGAGTGGGGTCATGCTCCGCCCCCTTTGCTATCCTTCAATTGCTTTTCATTGAGTCTGTCCCGTCAGGTAGTGGATGTTCATCCTTTTCCGTCACAGTACAGCAAACAACAAATAAAAATTACTCTAGTGTCCTTTTTTTTAAACTCATAATTTCTCCTTCAACAAGAGCAGTTCAACAATAGTTCACATGATTCATTATGAAACTTATATAAACAGATTTATTTGCTTAAACTTTCATTTTCATGTTGATTTGCAGCTGTCGCTAGGCAAATTGTGTGGGTCTTTTTATGAAAGGCATAATCCAATTTTATTTATAATGCTATTTGACTATGACTAGTTATAGTCAGATGCTCCGTGCATATAATATATGCTGAATATAATTTGTATGTCAAGGTTGTACTTGCATTAACAAAAATCTATCTTATGGTACATGCAGTTTACTACAGTACATACTAATGGTATCAATAAACAATTGGAGCATGCCTTATGAGGTACTGTGGTACCTTGACTTATGAGTGCACCTATTTGCGAGATTTTCAAGTTACGAGCTGTTGTTTGTTTTAGTTTTTTCATGTTGAGAGCTACAATTTGAGTTACGAGCGGTGAAAGTGGAAAAAATAGAGCAACTAAGGCAATTTAATGCCCTCACATGTGGGCAAGGAGAGCCGTTAGCCTGTAAGAGCACTTGCACAAATCAACTTAAACACTTAAGTTTTATGTTTGTATACATAAAACATGCATTTTGTGTTGTTTTGTTTTGTTTTGTAGATTGCTTATGTTATGTCAATTCATTCCCAATGTGGCTAATGTCACTCTCTAACTGAAGTCTATTGCTATTGATCTACTTTATTTGAGTACATGCACATACTGTAGCAATAAACCCTTGTCACTCACAGTATTAAAAAGTTGATGTTTCTATGATGTTGATGATACTCCTCTGCCCTCCTTTTTAACGAGAGTGCGCTCGTCAGGGGAGGGACGCTAGCAGAGCCTTTTTTTGATATTGTGGTAAGGGAGCCAACGTTAATGCTCCTAATTCACAACACCAATCAAGCAGGGAATGACAGTAATTAGCAGCTGCTTATTGTTTGCTTATTGTTGTCGTATCATCCTATTTGGAGGTCAGCAAGCGGAGAGGCTCCTTTGAAGTGTTAGGCGACGCTTTCAAGATTAAAAGGAGCATTAGACACTCCTTGGTGAACTGCGCACTAATTGATCACCTTTTTGTGCAAAATTGTGTTTCATACATTGTTTGAGGTCAATATGATGATTGCTGATGGCTTCAATGTGGAAATTGACGATTTGATTGTTGGTTCACTCTATGTTAATGGTATTGCCTTCTTTCTCTCCTTGCTGTAAAAACACATTCACACTCAGCGGCAGATTTCAAATTTGTCGTCAATGGCGCTTGTTGATGTCAGTAGTTTTACATCCTCTGATTAGTTGGTCAGATCAAAAATTGTTACAGCGCCCCAAGCCACCGTGCGCACTCCCTTCCCTCAAACAATCGCTGGATGATGGCCGACCCCCGTTGTATTTTCCCATTTGATTTTATTCCCATTTGGAATTATATTAAAAAGTTATAGAGAGATTTGAAATGATATTGAATGTAATGAATGTTTTTTTCGAATGTGTCATTGGGAATGAATGTGAATTTTTTAAGTGGGTATTGTATTGGGGAAAATGTAGAATTTTTAGTCAGTGGGGAATTTTTGGCAAATTAATAATAGTTCCCGAGGTGAATTGAATGAACAAAATAATTTCAATTTCAAATGGGAACGATGTAAATATGCAATGCTGATTGTGCCATTTGGAACTAATGATAAAGAACCTTTGGGGAAACCCGGGTCTTTGGGATTTAATGGGGAATTTTTGGGTGAAAAATTTAGCATTTTGACTGATATTTGGACTGAGAAAAATACTAGCCTCCATGGGTGTGAATTTTTGGAAAATGTTGAGATTTCAATGATGGGAATCAGATAAATAATATGAAAGGAGATGCATGTCAAAAATGGGAGGAATAAAAAATACGAATAACATATAACATCTCTTATGAATATGATTTACAGTACTTTATTTCATTTTTGGTTTGTTTTTGTCATGTTTGTCTTTGTAAGTTTGAATCTTCGTTCATCTTTTCCCATTTACATAAAGTGAAAGGCAGAACTATTAAATGCCCCTGCACTACCACACGTCATTATTTTAGTACATACACTGCAATGTGACTCCTGGAAAATGTTCACTCGATAATAGTTGGGAAAGGACGCCTATAGTGAATACATAGTGGTCATTGTATACAATGAGCCACTTGTAGTAGTTACGTCCTTGATTTTACTAGCAATAAATATGTAAAACGTGATAGTTTCAACATCCTGGGCAAGAGTCATTGGGCTAACTCTAATGGCCGTCCATGCAGACAAATCTGCCCAGTTCTCCTTGTTCACGGCATGAAAGTCAGAAAGAGATGGAAATAAGCGAGGCCTTGGTGGTAGCGAGGTCGTTAGCGTTTGCTTTTATCCTCCTCTGCACTTATTGGAGGTTAGGGAAGCCTGTTCTCCATCACCCAAGGCCTCACCTTTGAACATACTCACACTCACACACATACACACACAGGTATCTCTTTCATTTGGCCTGCTTGAATTTCATCATTCACTTTTACATCACATTAGCGGGATGTGGGCGTGTCGGTGCGTCACGGGGCCGCTGTTACTCCAGGAGAAGACGTGAATAATGCACGGACCGAGGCAGCGGCAACATGGCACACGCGGAAACACTGCAGAGAAGGGGGGGGGGGGGGGGTATTGAAGGACTTATCTGCATAAATGTGTCTGGATTTTATTACATTACAATGTGGATTGGTTTCATGAAAGGGATGCAAGTCAGTCAGTGGATATCAAAGTACTACAACCAACTGCTTTAATGTGACTGACAAGCTGTGTCCGGCTATTTTTTGACAATAGATGAGGACATATTTGATTTAAAAGAACATCTTTATTTATTTTATTGTCATTGTTGCGGAACAAAAAACTTCAGCTAGGCTACTCTGTGCAGCTGCATATTAGTTTCACAAATTCTTCTATTGATTTCACCTCTATGCCGTTTTCGTGCTCAGGCCAAAGCAATACCACCTCAAAGGACCTAGGTGCCAAGAAACTATGTAGATGTGAGTTGAGGAGCTTTTTTGGTGCCATCTTGTTGCGTGTATAGGTTATTACAAACCTTTTATGGGGTGTTGCTGATTTGTGGCAGGGCTCAGTGTCATCGTTTTTAATAGTTGGGAGGAGTGGGTAGTATCTTATGAACATCTAACAGCAAATCTATTGAACAGCAAATCCAGGTACAGTGAAAATTGTACAAAGACTGGTGCTTCTTCTTTTTTTTTAGGTCGTGTATAAGTGTTTCCACATTGGTGGGCATTGTGTGAGATGTAAATAGACTGAAATGCAAGAATAATTTGAAAGCGCTATATAAATAAAGATGACTTGACTAATGTAACTGCGGTGATTAGGTATCATGGGTATCATGTAGAATTGTAAATATTGCATAAAGACAGTGTTAACATTCTGTTGAATTGATGTCTGTGAATCAAAAGTGAGCATTGATAACTTTGCAAAGGCACAGTTCTTATATTGGATCTCAGGTGTATCTAATTTTACAGTAATTGTGCTTAAATCTATCTCTCTATTGGCATTCTCACAGCTAGGTTCTTCCGTTATAGTCTTTCATGAATATTTGATTTGGGAGGAAAATCTCCTAAGGCCTCAATAGGCGGAGGCATTTTTTCCATTTTAAAGTCACATTCAAATGAAAGGAGCGCCCTCCTTTTTTTTTCTTTTCACGGAATCCAAATGTTGACGCAAGACAGTTTGATTGTGCGCCTTGTGATTTTCTTCAGGAATGAAAAAAAAACGAGCATTGTAAGCCATTAAAAGAGTCTCTGACTACCCAACGCCATTTTTGGAGAATCATAACCGGTTCATTTGAACATCTTATCAAACAGGGGAAATGTTTGGGATCAAAGTCATTCCCGGTCCAAAATATCGCTAGAGCGGCGGCGGCGTTCTTGTAAAATAGTGGCGAGCGCTTATTTCAACAATGTGTGGCTATTATTGGAAAGCAGATCCATCCACTAATCTATCACATTGACTTTGAAGTGTTGCACACTTGAAGGCATTTCAAGAGCACAGTGAAGGCTCACATTCCTGCAGGAATACAACATGTTCAAATCAGACTGTATACCACCTGAAAAAACACTCTTATTCTATTCTCACTTTGAGCACTGCTGATTTTTTTAAGCAGTGAAACACAATATAAGACTTAACTTTTACGTCACAAAGCAGCCACAACAGTCATAAAATTGTGTGTAATGTTGAATAATACGTATAAGAGTAGGTGGCAACTATTTAATCAAACGCAAATGGGGGAGACATATCAATTAAGTTAAATAGATTGTTTACAAATGCATTTTGCGATGTAAACAACATCATTCATTCGATCATCCTCTAATTGCTTATCCTCACACAATGACACAAACAATCAAGGTGGAAGGCGTTCTCCAAGTGCCCACTTGACAGATCTGAAATCGCTCTGGCTAACTTGACATCATCCGCCGGTGAAGATCTGCTTGCAGTTCCTCATAAACGTCATTTGAGTTCCTGCGTGGACTCCAGCAAATCGGCTTCTTTTTCTGCAATAGCAAATTGGTAATGAAAACACAGACATTTTGAGAAACCTCTCAAATATTGCAAACAAGTTTTTACGCTCTCAGGAGGTGGTGTTTGCGATATTTTGATATAGAAGTATATCGCAAAAGAGTAGTGGAAAGACATTTTTTGCATTTCCACTAGTCATGTGACCTCACTGAGTCACATAGTTGGGAAATAAAGGAAATACTGAGCCACTTGCTTTTGTGTCAGAACTACGTCCCGAGGTGATAGATAGATAGATAGATAGATAGATAGATAGATAGATAGATAGATAGATAGATAGATAGATAGATAGATAGATAGATAGATGGATGGATGGATGGATGGATGGATGGACGGACGGACGGACGGACGGACGGACGGACGGACGGACGGACGGACGGACGGACGGACAGACAGACAGACAGACAGACAGACAGACAGACAGACAGACAGATAGATAGATAGATAGATAGATAGATAGATAGATAGATAGATAGATAGATAGATAGATAGATAGATAGATAGATAGATAGATAGATAGATGTGATTGCATTATCTGACACAATCAGCTATCAAGCCTTTGAATTTGTGAGCATAAGTCACAAACCAAACAAACTAGTGGAAGAAAGTTAAATCCTAAGCGTTTAGATTTATGCTTTATGCAGGCGGACTGTGGCAATAAACAACACCAAACAGCACAAATCCCAGGCCGCCACACAATACTTTCAAGTGTGTTCACGGCGCTTATTAGAGCAGATTGCTTTTGGCCCACTTCACAGAGCAGCCCGTGCAGCATGGCTGACAGCAGCACTGCACACATGAACTCCTCGCTTAGCACAGTGCTACGCTAAGCAGCAGTACCCCTGTGGTTTCAGCCTCGGCCAAACACTTTGAAATGTCCTTCAAGGCATGGAAAAAAAATAACATGCACTGCAGTGCTTTTGGCTAAAACATCTTATTTGTACGCTGTAATTACGCTTTGAAAAGTAGCAAAGTTTCAACTTTAAAAGACTTTTCACTTTTTATCTCTCCATTGCTGATATTGATTGGGTTCTCGCGAGCGCGTAAAGAAAAGGCTGGATGTTGTGAAGGAGAACAAAGAGCTCTTTAGCGGCCGCCGTCAACTTTGAAAGTTTCACGTGTGATTTGATGGTACTGTCAAGGGAAGCAAAAGAATACAATAAAAAAAAAAAAGTCAATAATCTTCACAACTGGCTCAGTTCTTCATTGGAAAAAATTAAGGCATGTAGCTTACTGGAAGCAAATTTACAGGTTAGATATACACTAATTGGACATAATTGGCCTTAATGTTTATAGTATACACAAGAACAGTATAATTCCCCATCAACAGTGTGTTGTGTGTGCAGTCCTCATGTATGTACTTCTCTACACATGTATACTTCTGTGAAGATTTCTTATTGCTGCACTTCTTATTTAACTTTAATTTATTATTACTATTTAATTTAATTTTATCTCTTTCTTTTCTGTTGTTTCTTCCTTACTGTAACTGCAGCTGGACGGAGTCCAGGAAAAAGATCCCCACGGGGAAAATAAAAGTATATCGTATCGTATCGTAACAGCATAAGCAGTAGAAAATTTACAATAACAACCCTAACCCTCACACATGACCGGTCGGCCAAGATGAACGGTGTCTCATTGTGCCTGCTTCCCAACGGTGATCTGTGATTGCCCTGGCCATTCGTTTTCTTTGTTTTATTCTAACCATTCAAAATCTGACCCAATACAAAAAAAAATTCCTAGCCCATTTTCCCTGTCTTCTTTGAGATGACTTTCAGGCGAGTACCTTTGGATCCCTTTTCTGTTTTTAATAAATATTTTAAATCCTGACTAAACCATGTGCTGTTCCACACAACCAAAACGCACACAAACACGCTTGGCCTCTTGCTTCGGAAAGAGTCAAATCAGGAACAGATGTAGAATTGTTATTCATGCAAATGGTTTAAGAATACAAAGTGGATAGAGTTCCTGGAAATACCCTGCTGATATGTCAGATTTCATAATTTAATTGTTTATCATAAATCCATTACAAATGTAATATCTACCTGTATGGACGACTGCATTTCCTGTCTGTTTCTTCTCATGATAAATCAACAACAAAAATGACATACTGTACTTTTATATTATATTTCCTTGTGATTCGCAATTACATTAAATATAGTATACAGTAGTTTTTAACTGCAAGTATATTTGTTGAAGGCATGCAAATTGAGAGTGTATATTTAAATAATTTTTCATTAAATTGCTAAGGAAAGCCCACATCAGACACATACAGTAAAGATTAAATTCTCTTAAAGCCTCTTAAATATAAAGTGAAACAAAAACTAGATACAATTGCACTCCGTACTTTTTTTTGCAATTGGTACGCCCATACTTCACCTATTGTGCACGTTCAAGTGTAGCGACACTGGTCATCAATTAATCAATTAGTTTTATTATAGAAACGAG
Organism: Leptonotus elevatus; assembly: GCF_054856555.1. NCBI lineage: Eukaryota > Metazoa > Chordata > Actinopteri > Syngnathiformes > Syngnathidae > Leptonotus > Leptonotus elevatus. The sequence goes on along the minus strand of NC_141250.1, from coordinate 6,867,669 downwards.
CTGTGGATTTATAAAGTTGGATTTTTCGAACACAATCTGTTAAAATGTATCAATCTTATAATCAATCAATAATCCTATTTAAAACATTCAACAAATTATTACAACGGTGATTGTATGTGATTTGTTTCCTTACCATTGCTGGTATATTGCTTATTTCCATTGTTGAGACACTATACAAATTCTGAATAAAAACTGAATGCATTTATGTGTAATTATTCAGAATAGAACATAGAGAACAGGTCAAAAGTTTAAACTGAGAAAATGAAACATTTTAAGGGAAAACTATGTTGATTTTAAATTCCATGGTGTCAACAAATCTAAAAAAAAAAGTCGGGACAAGGCCATTTTCACCACTGTGAGGCATCCCCTCTTCTTTTTACAACAGTCTGCAAACGTCTGGGGATTGAGGAGACAAGTTTCTCAAGTATAGAAATAGGAATGCTGTCCCATTCTTGTCTAACACGCGTTTCTCTAACTGTTCAACTGTCTTGGGCTTTCTTTGTTGCACCTTTCCCTTTATGATGCGCCAAATGTGCTCTATAAGTGAAAGAAGTGGACCTTTTCCTACGCAGCCATGATGTTGTAATTGGTGGTGCATGTGGTCTGACTTTATCGTGTTGAGAAATGCAAGATCTTCTGTGAAAGTGATGATGTCTGGATGGGAGCAAATGTTGTTCTCCAATCTGAATATACCTTTCAGCATTGACGATGCCTTGCCAGATGTGGAAGCTGCCCATGCCACACGTACTCATGCAACCCTATACCATCACAGATGCAGGCTTATAAACTGAGTGCTGATAACAACTTGGGCTGTCCTTGTCCTCTTTAGTCAGTATGACATAGCGCCCCAGTTTTCCACAAAGAATTTCGAATTGTGTTTCGTCTGACCACAAAACAGGTTTCCACTTTGCCACACTCCATTTTAAATGACCCCTGGCCCAGAGAAACGCCTGCGCTTCTTGGTCTGCTTTAGAAATGGCTTCTTCTTTGTACTGTCAAGTTTCATCTGGCAACGGCGGCTGGCACGGTGGATTGTGTTCACCCACAATGTTTTCTGGAATTATTGCTGAGCCCTTTCTGTGATTTACCTTACAGTAAGCATTCCTGTTTGCGGTGCAGTGCCGTTTAAGGGCCCGAAGATCATGGGCATCCAGTATGATTTTTCGGCCTTGACCCTTACACACACAGAGATTATTCCAGATTCTCTGAATCTTTGGATGATGTTATGCACTGTATATGATGATTACTTCAACCTTTTTGCAATTTTTCGCTGGTAAACATCTTTCTGATATTTCTCCACTATCTTTCTACGCAACATTGGAGGAATTGGTGATTCTCTACCCATCTTCGCTTCACACTGCCACTCCGAGAAGCTCTTTTTATACTCCAATCAAGTTGCCAATGAACCTCATTAGTGGTAAGTGGTCTTCCAGCTGTTTTTTTTTTATAAGTGCAATTGACTTAGCTTCTTATTGCTGTCCCAACTGTTTGAGATTTGTTGGCACCATGAAATTTACAATCAACATAGTTTTCCCTTAAAATGAAAATGTTCTCAGTTTAAACTTTTGACCTGTCATCTATGTTCTATTCTGAACAAAATATTTAAATTTGGCACTTCCACATAATTGCATTCAGTTTTTATTCACAATTTGTATAGTGTCCCAACTTTTTGGGAATTGGGTTTGTAGTTGTTTTGTACTATTGTTCGTATGTGCTATATTAATTACCATTTTTGGTATCACTTTCTTTCCTTACCAATGCTTGTATATATATTGTTGATACCTGTTACTTATGGTAACTTTACTATGAAATGACATGTTGTCGTTTCAGTACTAACTTGTGAATTATTGTTCGATACATTTTAACACATCTGCTTACACAGTATTAAAGTCCTTAGTTAGCTTCTGGATTTTTGTTGTTGTGTTTACATAAATAAGGGAGGGCTTTAATACGTTATTCTTTATTCGTGCTAATTTTCAGCCATTACTGGAAACTTTTTTGGAACGGGAGTTTTTTGCTCTTGTTGTTGGTAGAACATGAAATAAGCTTTGCAATTGCTTCCTTGCCATTCAACTGTGTAATGTCATTGCCCGCCCTAAAACAAACAAACAAACAGACAGGCAGACAGACAAATAATAAATAAATAAATAAATAAATAAATAGTTGAAAGCACCCGTTCCAATATACAATGAATGATTGTCCATCACTATTGAGTTTTTTATTACTGTACGTATTTATCTCATATGACATTACATACATATCTAGTCATACCCTGTTTTCCTTGTATATTTTGACTATCTAATCTCTAAATATAAAGTAAATATAATCTCTGTATTAACAAACTATGAATGGTTGGTGCAAACAATGAACTTCGTTCTTTTGAGAGGCTCTTCTTACTTCTTACAGAGATCCTGGCGTAAATCACCCACTGTAACCAGTGTTTTCAATAAAAACAGCATTTAAGTTGTCAGTAAGAGTGGCAACGTAAGATGGATGCCCTCTGGCTTCACCCGTGAGGGGACAGTTGACAGTCCATTCATATGTACGTGCATTTGAGACGGAGAAATTCCCATTACTGTATACATTGAACGCCTCACACCAGATCTCGCGATAAGCTCGTGTGGTTACCAGGGGAACACGATTTTGAAAAAGTTGGAGCCGAGTGGCAGAGAGGCATGCAGAGTGGACTTGATCAACGTCACACAGTCCGCATTCCGTATTAGGGTTGAATATATGTTCACCAGCATTTCCAAATGAAGGGAATAAGGTAGCGTGGTACTACCGTACTTGGAATTTACGTGCTTTCAGTACAAGGTTGGTATTTTTAGCTTAGCTTGCTAGCGCTAACTGGCTAATGCTAACTCAAAACAACTTCCCCCAAACTATTTTACTAACGTCTCTATGCTTTTCCGTTGTTGTAATCATTGAGTTTTCGTTGTTATTTGCCACCGCGGTGTTTAAAATAGGCAATATTGTGTGGTCGCTCATGCGAGCCTGCGGGTTCAAAGCATCGACGCGCTAAAATCCAATAATGTTTGTGTGTTTGTGATAGTGTAACATTAGTAGAAAACAAGGTCGACTCCTAGCCAACCAATGGTCCGTATGCACTGCAAAACTGCACAGCATCGTCGGGGTGGGTGTTGTCATGTGTAGCCCCTTTCATTGTAGCCAAATAAGCTGGCAAAATACCTGTAGGTTGTCGTAGGATGCTGTGCAAGTGTGCATTTCTGCAGCAGTAGTAATACTGAAATGAAACATTGATGCTATTATTGTTTCTGTGCAGGTACTTAACCTGTGGAATATTGGGCTTCCTTCAAAATGCCATCCAGTCAGATTCTTCAACCAGTCCTCAAGTTGAAGGTGGACGAGCTCTTCCTCACCTGGTTGAGCGATCCCAAAACCCAGGCGGTGCTCAAAGACTACCTAGACCTCATCAAAAGCAGACAACACGGCGAATTAAGCAATGTGGGCATCAAGGAGAAGTGCACTCTGACCTTCAACCAGAACAACAATGTGGAATTCCAAAAGAACTTGAAAGAGAAGAAGTCAGCTGCCCCTAATTTGTCCATGAGTCCGCCTTGTGCCTCAACCCTGCCCTCAGGATGTAACGCTGGCACGAGGGTGATGGGACCCCACGGCAGGATCTTACGGAGGTCCGTCAGCTCCAAAAAGGTAAGTAATCTAATGCAATGTCCCAACCTTTTTCGGCAAAGGTACACACAAAAAAAAATAGCTCTGTGAAAATTAATACCGGTAGTATAGCCCACAAAATAAAATAAAAATTGATGAGGGGTGTCCAAACTTTTTCTTCCAAGGGCCACATACAGAAAAATTTAAGGAGGCAAAGGACATCTTTAATTTATTTATTACACTTAAACCAGTCCATCAGTTTGGGTAGTTTTTTTCCCCAGTTTTTAAAAAAATGCGTATTTTGTAATGTCATTTATGTTTTAAATGATTTTATTTTTGTGTGTGTCTAAAAGCCCTACTTGAGACATGCATTGGAAAGTAGCATTAGCTACAAAAGCTGTGATGCTGTGCATTAGAGATTGTTTATCATTCATCTATATTGTGGCAGCTGTCCCGATTTAAAATAAACATTAAACAAAATCAAATAAAAAAAAAAGCTATGTGAAGCCACTGTCTAATACAGATGTTTTTATGTATGCTGTATATAAGGAACAATAAAACAGCTAGGTAGTATAGTAAAAAGTCAATAATTTTTCAGAATTGTCAGGTGGCCAGTGAGCTTGTATCCTACAAGAATAGAGCCACCCCTGCATAGAAAAGCAACAGAATCACATCTCCACATTTCGGACTGTAACAGGAGCATTGCTGTATCAAGCTTACCGTGATTGGTTGAAAACAAGGAAGTGAGAGATGAAAATGAACTACTTCTTCTCTTCCCCTGCTTTTCCACAGTGTAGAAAGTAAGTACTGTAGTACAATGTTTCTGCTGCAAGCTGCAAAGCAATGAATGGCCATTGTTTTGGCACTAGTACTACCGATTTTAACCATGCAAACGTTTCTTCTTTTTTTTTTACCCTGCTCCCTAAAATAATTGGAATCATGTATCATTTGGAATGGAAAAAAAGATGAACCAAAATTGTTTAAATTCAAATAAAGGCCAACCCAACCCTATGCTCAGTGTGCATTCTGAAATGATATATTTGCAAACAAAATGCCAGGAAAATGTGTTTGTTTTTGGATAAGTCATAGAAAAGTATTGCTAAAAAAGTGTTTGAGCCCTGAATTCGGCATTGCCTTTAACTCAGACCTCAGCCTAACGTTACAATTACCATGTCTGTATGTGTTTTTACAAAGCAACACAACTTCTGCTGGCATATAACGTGTCAGAAATGTTCCAAGACTGCTGTCACAAAATATATACAGTAGTGTTCCCTCACTTTTCGCGGGTGTTACGTTCCACACCCACCCACGATAGGGGAATTTCCGCGAAGTAGAGGACATAACATTTTATTTATTCTTTGTTTATTTATTTTGTTTTTTGGTGGCGAGTTATGCTTCTATTGAGCCATAATGAAGCCACCACACCGTTCCCACCCTTCGAAACACTTGTTAACTTTGAAAATGGCAGCATAAATAAAGAATACAGTAAATCCGGGAGGGGTGGGCAGGGGGCCAGGGGTCGGTGATGATAATCTCTGAAAAACCCACCAAATAGAAAGGTACAACCCAACATAAACCCTGTAATGTATGAATTTTGGACCCTAATACAAATCCGTGACATAGTGAATCTGTGATAAGTGAACTGTGAACTATGAGTTTTCCCCTTCATTGTGGGCCAGCCGATCGACCATCGAGCACTTTTCTAGAAGAAGCTGTATCAGGACAAATAGTGGTTGCTGTACCATAACGTCGTGCCTGCTCCCAGTGCCACTTTTCCCGGTTTCTGGTTGAGAAATCCTTTTTTTTTAATGATCAAGTTGACTTCACTGTATTTCCTTTCACACAGCCACCATCCTGCCTCAGCCCCTTTCACACATAACATCGGCACAGGAGAGAAAAAGTTGTCAAAAGATGGCTTTGACAGAAAGGAGTTATTGTAAACAAGAGGCTCATGTATCCTATGTGATCTTTCCCAGTGTGGCCACAAGAGGAGGCTGAGTAGCATCTGAATGTGTTGTCTGTTCCCGCAACATTGTCCCAGAGTAGGCCCATAGTCATAATTATACGGACGCTTTCCAAACATTCCAACCTCGCCCATTAATTACTATGTATGATCATACTGGCTCAGCATGTTGATATAATTTTTTTCCCTGCTTCAAGTTTACTTTCTGGAAGCTCACAACAATTCTGTTTGTCTTCTATCAAAGTTTGCTTGTCCTTAAAATGTTGACAAGATGAGATGCAACTATGTAGCAAGCACTGGCTGGCGGTGCCTACTGTGCATATGGCGCATGTGTTGCAATGACAGTGAGGAAGGAAGACAGCTGGAGAAGGGCTGGGGGGGGGGGGGTGTACACGCTCCTCCAGGCTTCACCTTCTGCATGTTGGCACGCACAACACCTGAGGACATATTTTTGTACTGTAAAGATCATAACTACATGCTCTACTACCTGATGCACATATATAATGTACATACTATGCATTAAGGATTTGTGTGGATTTAATACTGGATTAATAGTATCTCGGGCTGCAGCTAATGATTATTTGAACTCATTCACTCGCAGCCATTTTCACTGAAGCAATCCCTTTCACTCCCGGCTGTTTTACTGGATTTTGACAGGTTTAGCAAGGCCCACAGAATATTGTGTTCTATTGCTATAAAAACATGGAACCTACCAAAACAAAGATTAGAGTCTCTTCTTTCATCAGGATTTTTTTTTTATATTTCTATCTGTTTCTAATTTGCAGCATTCGAATATAGCTGAGTTTCATCATTATTCACATTCCTGTTGAAAACGCTGTCAAAAAGGGCTTGTTGCAACATAGCGCTGGCTGATCTCTTATACTCTGCTGCCACCTGCTGGCCGTTTATTTATTTATTTAACAACTACCATTGCTTTAAGGCCACCTCTTCATGTCAGAAGCTGCATCAAAGCCTTCTGTATGTTCTTGCATAAAAACTTTTTTTTTTTAAGTATAAATACATTTTTGGAGAGTGAAGGACAAAGTATTAAAAAAAAAACATATTTACACATTTTAGGGTTTGAATTAGTTCTATAAATCGACAGATTTTTCCACTTGCTGTTGACTGAAAATGACATCACAGCTAATTACTGTCATGGCTCTTCTGTTTTTTGGGTTTGGTCATGTAATGTTCACAAGTTAAGCAGGGAGTCATCGAGTTACGTCGTATGCGACGTTCGTCGTTTCGACTTAACCGCGCCCGTGACTCGCGAGTAGCACTTTTTTTTTGGTGTTAATTTCCCACAGTAATCACGCCATTTTAAAGTTATTTAAAGTAGTGTTGTTACCTCCAGTGACGGACATCCATCAGCAGGTCGCTATCAGGTGTGTCACATTTCCGTGTTTAAGTTTGAATTAGCTCCGCTCTGCCGTCCGTCAGCAATAAATGTCCGTGTGGAAACACAAAATATTGATTGCGCAAATATGTTTTTTTTCTAAATTACTGTGCAAAATATCGACTTTAACGGTGAAATCTGACGTAAGTCGAAATTCGGGTTACATCGCCAGCGTTGGAGCGGAACTCCGCCATAACTTGAGGACTCCCTGTATTCTAAAATGTTGGTTTCTGTATTCATTCATTGTTTTAGTTTTAAGCTGATATATTATATTGTTATATGATATGTGCTTTTCCATCATGTATTATCAAAGGGCGATTGACAAGTATGTTTTATTAGACATTGGTAATCTTGTTAAAATGTTGTATGTGCATTGGTGTACTGTTAAAAAAGATTTATGATGGCGCTGAAACTGATTGATTCCGCTTCCATTGTTCTCTATGGTAAAAATCCTTACTCAATGAGTTGGCTTTGGAGTTTTGTGAATAAGATCTAAAGCATCAGTTGGACAGTATGTGCACTCGGAGTGTAATGTGGCACATCATGTGGCAGCCACGGGTCATTCAATATTAAAGGAACTGTGTGGTTATAACTGGGGGAGTGCAGCGGGGCGTGCTTCTATTTTAAGACAACAAAATGGATTCCTGCGTACTGGTGCATTCTTGGGCAGATTAATGGAAAAAATTTGATTTATGTCCCGGTGATGCGGCCCACAACAGCTGGTGCGACTTTGACACCGGACCCTGCAGAGAGTCCCGTGTCGCCATTAAATACCCAGAATTCCCCCGCCAGGCAGAGGCGTGGCGACACACTCATGCACTAGATCAGGTGCTAGTTGAGGATGGTTATTGACATTTTGCACATGACAGTTGTTTAAAGGCCTCAGCTCATACATGGGCATTCTAGAGTCATAGTTTTTTTCTTGATATTACAGAATAACTATTTTAAGTAGGCCTCTCTAATCTGTGCCCTACAAGTGTCTTTATTTAAAGTGGCTTGTAAATGAATGGAGGTTGGTATTTACGTGATGTAGATGTAAGAAATTTGAGCTGCACTTGGAAACCCTGAAGATGCCTTGCAAGTTTATTCTTGTGTCAAACAGAAATGAATGACAGTCAACTCAAATGAAGAATTAGCGTGCATATTCAGCTAGTTTTGCATGACTCTCATTACTCAGAAAGTCAGTAAGTGATTATAAGACTTATTACACTGTGTTCCAAACTAGTATTTATAGTAACAGTTTGTTTACATAATGGTGAACACTTGGACAATACAAATCTACGTACTGTTGGAGATTATTTGAGCGTGACTCAGAGCAAATGGTCTCCTTTTAGTAAAGCCATATTAAGGAAAGTTCCCGAGCAACAAATGCATCGTATTAAGAGAGCAGCTGTTAAAACGCCAATGATGACAAGAAGCAAGCGGCTATTTGAAGGCGATGGTATCCCTGGAGTCTCAACAGCCTTTTAATGCAGAATTCTCCCGACGGCTTGCAGTCATACATAAAGCTGTATTTCGGCCACATCAACCTAATGTTCACAAGGACATTTGCAGTTTGCTCAAAAATACAAGAATCGTTGAGAACCTTTTTTTTTTTTTTTTTTTTTTTCCACTGATGAATATCAGATGGTTGGAGTTCTGGATGGTGTTAGTGGCTATTCACAAGAGTGACCTTTAGGGCTGTAATAATGAGTAGTTGGATGGTAGGTCCGTGAAGGTATTAAAATGACCTCTACAAAATATGTGAAGTTCAACGGACTGTTTGCTGCCATGGTCAAAATAACTGTTCCTCCTTCAATAAAATATTTACACACATACCAGTTTACGCTGCAGAAAATACTATCAGTGCTGTAAAAAGTGAGAAAAACTCATGGTCTGGTCAATCACCAGCATCCAGTTTCTATGAAAAAAAAGATGGCCTGTAAAGTTGAGTCAATTTTAATCGTTTTGTTTAACAGTTGTATTTTACAGGAGAATTATTCTATTGAAGAATCAAAGGAAGTTATTGAAACAGTCTTTGATTCTAAATGTATTTTATATTTAATGATTTACAAAAGTACAAATGTAGAAAATAGAGTGCAATTAAAAATGTATGTGTAAGGCTTTGTGCTGATTTATAGATCTGTAAAAATGTTTGCTTATCATCAACTAAATGTCCAATACTGCTGGCATATCTATGCACATATAAGTGCAGCTGTTTATATGTTTGTTTTCTTTTGTAAGAGGGTAGTTTTTTACTTCTTCCTACTCCCTTTTGAACATGTAAGCTGTGCTTAATGATGATTATGTATGTAAAAACTAAACAAAAAAACGTTTTTATTTTATTTGCAGTATTTCTGTTGCTGGTTTATATGTTCAATAAACAAACAAACACATTTTATATAAATTCCAATATTTTACTCAAGTAAATATCTGTTTAAGCTTTTGAAAAATAAACTAGAAGTAGAACAAATGTGATTAATCGTGACTAAAATTATGCGATTAATTAGGTTGAAAATTGTAACCGCTTCATAGCACTCGATTCCTCTCATTACTTGGTCAAAACGTGATGAAAAAACCTCGTAAACATTATGGTGAATTTTGCAAGCCGTGACAGCTCAGTGGCGATGAAACCTTTTTCTCCTTTTTTTTTTCTCGACCCTATGCGTGCGTGACGGCATTGGACTAAGGGTTTGTCTTCACTCTGAACTTGGCGATGATCTGTAAGTTGGTCGCTCTGTTTTTATTGTTTAATTGAAGCAGTCTCACAGTACACAAAAGCCAATGAAGTATTAAATGCAGAAAACTCACGCAAAACATGCCTCGTAATTTGATCGATCTTTTAGACATATTACTGATTGTGTTGTACTGTTTTTTTGTTTGTTTTTGTTTGTTAAGACAGTTATTGCGTTTGCCTGTGACTATCATACAAACCAGGCATATTGTTATCATAGTCAATCAAACAACATTTGATGACATCTAATGAGCCTCACAAAACATATTACAACGATCCAAAGTCCAATGCTTTTCAATGAGCAGAGTGTCGTTTCACTGAGGGAAAATGTTGCATTTGCGGAAAGTGGGAAATCGGAATTATCCCATCGGATTGTGTCAGTTCCGACCTCAAAGCGTTCGAGGCAAATGTAAATACAAGACATGTTCATGGACACAAAGTGATTTGGAATGACTGTTAACCAGAACAACAAAGAATTTATCGAAATCAGCCATCTTTGTTTTTTACATTTACCTCAAACGCTGTGAGGACCTCAAATGCAACACAAGACTTGTGACGTAATTTCGAAATTGTCAATAGATTGGAGGGACCGTTCATTGTGACATGTATTTTATATTGTTTAATACAACATATTAAAATTTGTAGATATCGTGTCCCATTCATATTAAGAGGAAACAGCTGGTAGTACAAAGTACACGTCCAAACAGCAGTTAAAATGTGATACAGACTTACTGTATAATTTTTTGATGGACTTGGCAATGTTTTTGTTCTGGATGAGTAATTTTGCACACGAAAAAGAAAAAAAGGTAGGTTTGTTTTATTTTATTTGTCTTGTATGTATGTACGTATATGGCAGTTGAAACAAATCCATTCGTATTTATGTTTCCTGTCAAAGTAGTTGAAAGCCAACCAGCGTCATGTCATGTTTTTGACTTTGGATGTTCCACTGTCCAGTCATTGCAAACTTGACAATAAAAAGTTTCCTTAGCTTTTGTCTCTAAGGATTAAGTGTAGCAGAACTTGTCTGTGTATTGTCTGTGCTGGTGAGCGCAGCTGACATGACAGTTGTTGTGGGGACACCTATGTCAGGCAGCTGATGTGCTCACGTCATGTTCCCGCTGTTGGCCTTCCCTGAACGTCTCATTCTGACCGTCCCTTTCACCAAATTTTGGCCCCCATTCACGTCTCATCATTCCACTGTGTACACGTGCATTGACAAATTCTTCGCCCTCCTTTGGTAATGTTCCCTGCAAGTTGTTTCTTGCATGTTAAAGAGCAAACCTGCAATCATTGCACTCATCTTCTCATTCTAATTCCAGACTCTTAGGCTTTCTTACACTCTTGTGTAATAAGCAGCGCATGACTTAAATTGGGTTTATGCTCAAACTACCGTGATGGTCAGCATGACTTTTGTGTCACAATAACTCTTTGGAGTAAACACATTCACTCCCACTGGACACAGTTAGTAGGTAGAACACAATTTGTTTGGAAAATTCTTCCCAAATAAAGACAATCTTGACAGTGAACCCTTGTTTATGGCGGGGGAGGGGTACGTTAAACTTATTAAACAAACATTTTAAACACATTGTTAATGTATTTGAACTCCAAAAAATTGTAAGCATAAAATGTCTAGAAAATATTGTATACAAATTGGCCTTTAAAAACTGGGGTCTGTTGGGTTGGCCTTTGACGTGGATGGGGCTGCATGTGAGTGTCTGGGTGTGAGCTGTGGTGGCCGAAAGTAACTTTTACCTGAGGTTGTTTCACTGTTCTCCCGACTGTTCGATAAACGGCTGAAAAGTGCATCTGTGACTGTGGCTCACATTTGTGACAATTACAATAAGTACTCTGTAAAAAAACTATTAAAACTAATATAGTGAGGGGTTTGACCAATCATTAATCACATTTTAGTGGGTCAGCACTGCACAATGGAACCTCAGAAGTACCGGTAGTACACTGTGGAAGCTTTTTGTTTAAACTTTTTTTTTTAAATCAATTTAAAAAAAGTTTCCGAAGTGTTTAAAAAAAGCCTCATTAAATGGTGTTAAAATAAACTACATCACAATTAAACATCAAGTAAGCAAAAAACGATAAGATAATGGCAGCATCTGTTGTAATGTGTAAAATTGTTGTTGGACAGCAACATTTGAGTTCAACATCACAGGGTGGGAGAAGGTTGGTGTTAAACTTCACACTCATGTCCTTGGATTTTAAGTTTTAAGTTTAAAGGTCCCATCCATCAAAATCCAACATTTCCCACTGTTGTATGCATAATATTAGGTAAAAAGGTACGAGTCTGTGACGTGATTTAAGTTTGACATCAAAGTGATTTGCTTTTGTTGTTTATCAACGCAAGGCACAAAGGCCTGCCAAAGCGAGCCAATTTGAATTTGGCATCAATGTCCATCCATCCATCAATCCTTTTTCTGAACCGCTTTATTTCTCACAAGGGTCGCAGGAGTACTGGAGCCTATTCCACGGGTGGCATAGCATAATTTCTCAAGCATAATATGCACTCGGGTATATAATAAGTCTCCCCCAAATCACCCTTCAAAGCTTATTTTCTTGTGTACTCATGTATGCGCTTCCCCAATTTGCTACATTCCATGCTCAAAAAAACTGAACTAATATCTGCAGAGTAATTTGATAGATTAGGATTTCTCTTGTTCAGGCACATATTGTTTTGCATAAAGAGAAGTTTTCTCAGTTTCGGCAGTAAACATTCAAGCCCACTGATATGAATACTGGTAGTGGTTCAGAGATACAACACGACCGTTTGAACATTGCTAGTCAATCTAGTGACCGGTGATTGTGTTGGCTCCTAAATACAATCTTTGTTGAAAGTTGAACAGCTGTAAAGAGTGCAATCCACTCACAAGATACGCCAAACAGGTCGGCTTTTCACCGATCGAGGATCAGTGATCGACCAAAAAATTTAGATTGGTGCGCCCCTAATTTATAAATAGTGTATGTGCAAACCAATATGTAAGGTCCCATTTTACTGTACTGATCCCAAAATGATTTACACTTGGATTGGACCTCATTATACTGTGGCTTTATTAATTTTGTCCTCACTATACAGCAAAAAAAGTTGTATTTATTCAATGCAACATCATTATGTCCGCTCGCAAACTGCATTCATTGTGCAGACTTCACATTTGTTTTGCTTTCAAACAGACCGAGCAAAAGCACACGCGAGATGACGGTTCCATGTGATCTACTGGTTGTTTTGTGCATTTGTTTCCATGTATGGCTTGAATTGATTAGCATTCAAAGAAGAAATAAAAACAAGGCGCCTGGGAGGGAAAAAGCCGTCATGCAAACAGCTTATCAAGCTTGTGCAGTGTCCTGCATGGCGTATAACAGGAAGTACATAAAACAGTGGAAAACGTTGGTCTTTGTCATCCTCTCATCTAAAAATAATGTGTGTGGGTGCAGGCAAGTTCATAACATAACGTTAACAAATATTGTTTTGTTTACATGTCTGTGGTGAGCATGTGTAAATCAAACAGGCTTTTTTTGGGCCATGTGAAAGGCGACACCGTTAGATCAGCAACTTTGTGAAGAATTGATGTAATTGCCGTCACTTTTGGGACATAAGTGGACCGCAGCACCGTCGCAAACAGTTCTTGCCTGGTGCTTTTAATAGGCTCAGACTACTTCGGACATCATTCTTTGAATTTGACGTGTCCCGTCCCTCCGCTATCCCCCTCCTTCCTCCACCGTCGCACATCAACTATAATAAGATGTGGAATGGCTGGCAGCCCGAGCTCACAGAGGGAAGGCAAAACAAAGCAAAGCATAATATGGGAAGCAGAGGAGCTAGATGTATGCATGACGTACGTCGAGTGAATATGTCACACACTAATTTGGATGATTCTCTGAGGAAACTACGTTTTGATATCTTGGCTGTCACACGGAGATTATTTTGTCTTGTTCTTGGTATTTATACTTACAGAAAAGCTGGTTAGAAAAAAATTGTCCGTAATATTCAGTCACTGTGAGGGTTCTTCCCATCCATAGAAGGTACTTGCAGTACTTGTATTTGTAAGAGAAAACATATTTTTCATAACTCAGAATATTAGGAGAAGGGTGTTTTTACTTTACGAGAGTAAAAAAAAATTACAATTTCACTAAAGACAGAATCTAAGAAAGTAACGTGGATGGATGAAGTCCTACAGAAATTGGTATTAATTTAACAAAATAATTATAATCAATTAAACACCAAGGGAAAGTTCGATTTTATGAGAATAAACATCAAGTTGTCCGTAACTTTTTTTTAATACATTTAATCACTGTAAAGGTTTGAATTAGAGCTGTTAAACGATTACATTTTTTATTCAGATTAATCACATTTTAGAATTGGGATTACTCTCCATTAATCACTTAAAAAGGCTTTTTATCAACTTTTTTTGCCCGCCAAATTTGAATAGCACCTGTTATATGTTAATTCTTTCGACATTTAATGTTATGAAGACTTCAACTTTTTTTTTGATCCACTGCGCACACTAATCCGCCTCTTTTTCTAATAAGTGAATTACTTGCATAATTTAAAATGAAAAAAAAAACGACCCCACTAGTTTGACATTCTTAATGTCATATGCAAACGTTTCTTAAATGTTTTAGTTTAACACATGTAGTTATATTTGTTGCTCAAAAACAACCTATGTTACTTCAACGTAACTATCCGCTGTCAAACTAAAGGATAATTTGTGGTCAATATTAATAGTACGATTAATCTGCGTTAATACATGATTAATGCGATATTTTTGTGTGTAATTTTACCAATTTTAACTGTGGATGCATTTGTGGTACTCCTGAATTTACCACATGGTAAAGCTTGAAATTGACATTGGAAAGTTGTGATGTTCCCTGATTGTTTCTATGTCTGATGTTGCTGGAGGTTTAAACTAGTGAACCCTTGTACTGTGTCATCATGTTGCTCAGGTGCATCCCCCAATTGGCCGCTGTGAGCGAGCTGCATCAACAGGTCTGCTTTTCTTTACGTAACCTTCCACGAGCGCACAGGAATGCAAACTGGAAAGGGCAGATCCAATGTGCACACCCCTCCCATCCCCATACGCACAGAGAGCGAGTCCCACACACAGACGTCCTGTCACTCCTTATCTTCCCGGCAGTGTTGAGAAGAGCGCTCCCTTTGCCCCTGTCCACTGTACGTGTGTGTTGTGTAGCGGCAAGCAGAGTTGAGATTGCGCGACCCGATCTGGAATGGGAGAGGGAGTCACAGTAGCAGCTGCTGCCTTGCATTAAGCTGTTCTGACTCACTCAGAGGACAAACGCAGGGATACGCACAACTTCTACAAACAATAGCGCCTTACTTGTCCAACCCGTCCGGACCCCACTGGATTTGTTTATGTGTTCTCCGTGGTGTGCGCCGTGAGGATGAGGATGAGGGAGTTGTCTCTGCGTCAGGACCCTGACCTGAGGAAGGAGCTAGCCTTGCTGGCGCGAGGCTGTGACTTTGTATTGCCCTCGCGCTTCAAGAAGAGGCTTAAAGCCTTCCAGCAAGGACAGGCCGAGGTTCGTATGGGGGGTACTGGACTCATGCCAAGGGACTTGGATTTTATGTTCTTGTTATGCTTCTCTTGTGAAAACTGAGCACCAACTAATTGAAGTTCATGTCACTATTCCGTTCTTTGATAGCCAATGGCGTAGGTGTTCCCTTGTTGATGTCACTTGTTCAGTGACATCAAGTGTGCGCCACATTTACTGGGTAGCATTCGTCTTGCGCTGTTTGCCCACCAGCAGCTGTTGCCATGTCAATATTTGTTAGCCAAAGGCACAGGTGTTGCTTTGGCCTTGTGAGATCGGCCGATCGCCACATTTATTGGATGGGGTTTGTCTTGCATGGTGTACCATCCAACACATGCGCCACCATCCAGAGCCAGTTCCTATCACCATATCATTCTTTGATAGCCAGTGGCACAGATTTTCCTTAGGCCCTGTAATTAAAGTTCCTTCAGTTCCCAAAATCATACGATCCTCTGTTAGCCAATGTCACAGGTGTTCCTTCGGCCCTCGGAGATCTGGTGTGCACCACATTTTTACTGGGCGGTGGACTTCTTGCGCAGTATGCCCCTTGTAGCCCACTCCTCTGTCCTTGCTTCAGGCCACATCACTGGGAATGTGTAAAATGTCATGAGGCTTAGCAAGTCGAGCTTCAGGCGCTTAGCTAGTGGTTAGCATAGGGGGTTAGAGGAGGGGGACAGTGTGTGGCAGCAGAAGAGGTTTATGTCCTTTTATAGCAATGGCTGACACCGGCACACGGTGCAGCACAGCATCAGGCGCATTCATCATTCATTGTGTTACCCTCAGTAGTGTTTATAGTTTAGACCATGTTGTCAGGTGTTACATGAGTTTGCAGGTGAGAAACAGACGTCAACTGGAGTGGCACTCATTGATATTCACTCACACCGCATAAAGACTCACTCAATATTCGTATCTTAGATACCATGGTAATGGTTTGCTGCCATCTGCCTATGACTGAATCTTGTTTTTAAGTTTCAATTTAAATTCTTTTTTTTTTTTTTTTTTTAATCTATCCATTTCACGTTCTAGCAGATGTTGTGCAGGCACCACTTTTGGAGTTATGTCTGTGCTCAAAAATTGATCCTGATGAAAAGTCAGCCAAATTGTCCTTGGTTCATACCAAACCTACAACCTTTTTTCTTTTCATCTTTACACATTAGTCACGCTGGTAAAATCAACAAACTTCTATCCATTCCATTCTTCCACTTTGATGGAGTTAGTCCTCCACAAATGTCGAAGCAAACAGCCAGACACCATGGAGAATAATCCACTCAGTCACCTTCAAATCTAAGTACAACCTAAGTCATCTTTGGCTATAAGATGACACCTGAGACCATGTTAGTCCCATCATAACATCTCATCTTTTGCAGCATCATGTTTTTCCAGGAATATGAGATCATATTAAAGACCACATTTGTCAATAGTGTTGTAAACTCTGGTCTCAGAATCAGTTTCAAGGTCGCTTTGATTTTCCTTGTGATATCAGTGGCATCTTTTAAAATTGACATTGATTGACTTGGCCAAAGAGTGAATATCGTAGGGATGGCATGGCTCAGTGGTTGAGTGGTCATCTCCCAATCCAGAGGTTGTGGGTTCAATCCCCAGCCCTTGTGACCATGTCAAAGTGTCAACATACTGCACCGCCAGTTGCTACTGATGCTGCATCATCAATGGGTGAATGAGGAGTCAAGTGTTAAGCGCTTTGAGTGCCTTGTAATTGGAAAAGCGAAAGTGAAAAGTGAAAGCCCATTTTCCGTTTAACAGGCCTTATCTCATCTTGTTTTCACATCTGTTTAGAGAATATGCAGGCCACACAGTACTCATTAGTGGTGATTGGTATAATTTGATGTTGTTTAAACACCCACTCACTCAAGTGTGTAGACTGCAGCAAAAAAGTGGCGGGCGATCAAGGCAGCCGTTTAAAAAAAAAATATCCGCACTCCTCATCCATTCCTCTAATGTAGATGTGATTTGTATGAGGCCTACCACCTGCGGATGAAATGCCAAAGTGTAAAAAGCACTTGCAAGCACACACGGCACAATGCGTCATTGAATGGCGGCCATCAAATGTGCTCAATGGAAATAAAAAGCGCAAAAATGATTGATCAATTTAGTGGATAAATCTCAAAATATTGAATATTTCATATTTAAAAAGCAGCAGCATGTTGATTTTCATCACATTTATTTATGACATTTTTATTAGTGACCCAGCTGGACCAGCATCAGTGAACTTGAGGTGACCTGACACAGTGGCCCCAAGGGCCATCAGGCCTCTCCGTTAATGAAACTCCTGAAATGGCAGAATATGCTGGCAGACTGGCATTGTAAAAGTATCTAATGATATTCCAACGTGCATCAATCAGCATGCAGCTATTGGAACACTCTAAAACACGAGACTGTGGTTCATCTCATCATTTTATTAGCAGCATGTGTTAGTTTTGCTGTGTCTGCAGAAACATCTGCCATGAAATAACAATTTATGAACTTTATGAACAATCTCAAAAGCCGATATAGTATCTCACTGAGCGGTGAATGCTTGCGAACTGTGTGAACAACTAGTGAATTTTGGGTTTTCATCAGGATTTGTAAGATGTTCACAGACAGTTTTACTTGTCGTAAAGACATTTTGAACATGTTCAGACAGTTTTTCACTGTCTGCGAAGATCTTTTGAAACCTTTTACGAGCCCTGACTGAAACCTCAAATTAGCTACAATCGCACTTTTCATTCATGGATTTGTTTAAATTTCCACTTTACTTTGTAAAAGATGATGCTGACAGTGGAAACTCCCTACACTTTTTATTTAAAAAAATTAACATTAAAAAAAGAAAAAGAAGAAGTAATTATGTTGAAATTTTGGAAAACTTTATTTACATTAAAAAACTTTAGGCAGCTATTTAGTTGCTTCGTTTTTAATTTAGTTTAACACATGCTGGAAGCTCCCTAGACTTTTTGTTAGAATTTTTACACAAAGCTGTCTATTCCTTACATGTTTGAAAATGAAAATTGGAAAGGTTGTTTTAACAAACATGCTTATTAATGGCATTTCAACAAAAAAATTATTTTTCACAAATATTTTCTCTTTTACTGCAAATTAATATCGACTTGAAATATCAGTTATCGGCCTCCTTGACTACTAATAATCACTATCGGTATCGGCCCTGAAAAAAATATATCGGTCTATCACTATCTGTAACCATCCCAAAATTTCTGCCTGTTGTTAAATTTTAACTGTTGTTGTTGTGGCTGTAGCTTGCATTTTTGTATAACTGCACTGAGGAATGCTATCTTATTTAAATGATTAAACCTGAGATGGTACGTTGTGGTATGTTGTGAAAACATTGCAGTGCAACAGATGATGTCAGTTTCCTAGTCAGGCCAGTTGACTAATCCTCTCTGCCCATCAAGACATCAAAACAGAGGACCAGTTGGCTGTTTACCTCTAAATAGAGAACACAAAGTGTAAGTGGATAGAAGTTATTGCAGAGTCCTTAAGCCAAATCAGCTGATGTTGTTGTTTGATCAGCACTGACTGTTTTTCAGTCCTCATTTCCTCAAATAGTGGCCTGCCTTTTAATGGTACCCCGATTAATTGCCAAATGCATCGTCCACTTAAAGAAACACTCCAGCCCAATAGACCTCCTTTTTCCAAATTTTCCAGGAATACAAAAATGACAGGAGGTTGCACTAGGGGGCTGTAATGATACTTTATGGACTAACATGTTTACCATAACACACACCGCCCTCACAGCAAACATGGCGCCTGTAAAGCTGAGGTCGTAATAAAATGTGAAGTATAGATAGATATTGTATTATGTGTTTGTTGGTCAAATGAAGTGCTTTTTATATCCAAATGTTGATGGTGTTTTCTTTTTATTAGAAACACAATAAAAATAAACAGAATTTAGTGATATCTGTTTTTTAATGGACAGTGGCAATTATTATTATTATTATTATTATTGATTTAATATTGTTATTCAAATGCTTTTGGAGAAATAGTAATAGACATAAAGAGTTTCCGCTAAAGTACCCAATAGGATCTGCAGTTAAGTAAAAAAACGCACTTTGCTACTCTATAAAGAATGCTGTTTTTAATGGAGTGCTTAAGTATTAGCAACTGTTGTGAAAGGAAGAGTTAAGAGGGATCTTAAGACTATCATTAGCATACGATAACATCATGTGGTTAACAGTGTGTGTGCCTGTGTGTGTGTTTTTACATCAGGCGCAGGTGAGGACAGAGGAGCCCGTCAGCCGCGCGCTGAGCGAAAGCATTCCAAAGTTTTACTTCCCGCAAGGTCGGCCCCAAGCCAACGTTAACATCGACGGCCTCATTTCCAAAATTGAGGCGACGTTCTGCCAATTCCCCAATGAAAGGGCCACCATTGAGGACATGGGGCAGGTTGCCAAGGTGAGAAAGTGATTTGCAGCATGCCACCCAGTCACATGATTTACGTGTTTGCTCCTTTCACACCAAAAATACGAGCCCATCCTCCCTGTGGTTTGAGGGAAACCTAAAATGTTTCCTCAGGGAAATGATCAAATGATGCAAGTCTTTATTTATTTTAAGCATTCAAATGTCCTTGGTTATAACAACGTGTGTCTGCTCAGGCCTGCGAGTGTCCCCTCTACTGGAAGGTGCCATTGTTCTGCTCGGCCGGGGGCGACAGGACGGGCTTCGTGTCTGTGCACAAGTTCGTGGCTATGTGGCGCAAGTAAGACAATGGCCGCTTTTGTCGACGCGTTCAGCTGGGCCGCTCGTGCACACGCTCGTACAACGCCGCCTGTTTGAACTGTTATTTCCTTGGCATCAGTAAACACAAATGATGGGTGGCAAAGGCCTTACAAACATTTGCACTGCGAACAAAAACAGGACAAGAAAAACATGACTTTTAGAAATGTAAGCATGCACAGTTGTGTGCAAAAGTCTCAGCCGCCATTTGGTGAGTGTTGTTTTTTGCTATTCTGTAATGACCCTATATAATTCAGAAGTGAACTGTTGACATAAAAAAGTTAAAACTACAATTTAATAAAACCTGTTTTGTTTGCACTTTATATGTACAGTGTTGAGTATGTGAGAGTGAATACACAAATTTAGATTAAATTGTAAAGTAGTATCTTCATCAAATTACTATATTGCTTATACTAAGTTTGTCTGTGACCCTCATTGGATTTGTTTGAACAATTCTAAACTGTTAACCAAGTGAAAAAAATTTACTTGATCATAGAATTATGTATTTGTGCGATCTGTTAGCCATAGCTGTGGTAATGGCAGAATATCTCACCAACACGTCCATTAAAGCCACACAAGCATTCAAACAGTGACCATAAATTTCTGCATCTTTAACCACATCCTCACCAAAATGTGCCCATGTACAAAATTTCAATATGCAGTATGTGTTCTAAGTAGGGGTCAACTGATTAATCAACCGATTATGGCCCTTCAAACATCGGCCAAAAATAATAATAATAATAAAATAGTTTGTTTATTTATTTATTTATTGACAAACCAAAAATATTATTCAAAAAATACTGGCAAACATTTAGTTTTTCACGAAAATGGAGGGAAATGTGGATAAAAATTCCATAAAGGAATGGAAAAAATCAAAAATATAAGAAAAATATTGTTGTTTCAATTGTAATATCACCATTCGCCACTAGATGGCAGACATGTCTTAGTTACTGTAGGTCTTATACTGCTCTATACTACAACGTGAGTAACCATAATAATTTGGCAGGACAAATATAGTACCTCAATAATATTAAATTTTTGAGTGAGTTAATTTTTGTGAAGAAATGTACAAAATTAGTTTTTAAACAATATATTTACAGGTAAGAACTGCTATTCGTGAAGCAGGTCGGTCACTATATATATATATATATATATATATATATATATATATAGTTCTTACCTGTAAATGTATATATATATATTTTTTTTTTTTATCAATTGGCCGATTGTAATCTGTATTGTTTTTCTGACAACAATTTGCATCTGCCTCCAAAAATCCGTATCAGTCAGCCCTAGTAACATTTACGGTGTAATATGTAAAAGTATTGCACACTGTGGGCATATGCCCTTGTATTAAGCATTCAGAAAGCTGGACAAGCTGACCTTTGACTTGAGCTCATAATCGAGCTGTTCTTAGATGAGAGGCCACAACAGATGCTCACCTTTTCCTCCCCCCCTTTTTTTTTTTTAAACTACCACCACTCTCAACGCTGATAATTACCCAGAAGCCATCCAGAATCCTAATTCCAGAATGTATTAGAGCTGTTCTCCTCTCATAATAGGACACAACAAAAGAGGGAGTAACCTCGCCACCATCTGTTCTCTCTTTCTTCCCCCGCCCCGCCATGCAGGACGCTGCAGACCTGTCACGACGAGGCCGCCAAATTCGTGCACCTCCTGGCCAAGCCTGGCTGTAATTACCTGGAACAAGACGACTTTATTCCCTTCCTGCAGGTACTGGCAAGGCCGCACGCGCGCTCGCCACTTTGGCTCGCCTTGTGGCTCACACAGGAGTAATTCATATGCACTCGATGGCCACTTCATTAGGAACACCTGCGTGGTGTTAACCTTTGATTGACAGTGTCAGCGACTCAGCGATGTATTACTTAAAGCAGAAGTGGAAAGAGCACTCATTGTACATAAGTACAGGGGGTCCTTGCATTAAAGTCTAAGCATGTTTTTTTTTTACTAATGTAGTGGACATGAACCGATGCCATATAATGCGGATTTTGTTTTGAAGAATATTCCATCGGGGTGTGTAGGCGGTCTTTACGCTTGCGATTGATTCCGGTGGCGCGCTCGCTTTAATTTGTGTGCTTGCACGAGGGGGAAATGTCTTTTGACTGTTGTGATGAATGAGAGGCCGATTGAGGCGGAGTAGATGCGACTGTTTCCGCCCGTTTCCCCCCGCTTGTGATTTATGTGTTTCGCTATGATTTAATTTCTCACAGTGGGAGTCAAAGAGGCACGGAAATAAGGCTTTTTAATTCCTGCGCAGACTGAGCATTTATGTCAACACATGGGAATGAGGGCATAAAAAAATTACTTATGATGTATTTAAAAAAATAAAAAAATAGCTGCACTTATGTGGCACGAGAAAGAAGGTTAATAAGAGCACCTGCATTTTTCATTGGCCTTGTCACCACTGTTCAGTCACAAAGTTCAGTGCCGTTCACGCTTATTTATATCATTGCAAAATATTTGTAGAGAAGGTCTCTTACTTCAAAGTTTACATTTGCACGATATAAACATTGCTGTAATGCACATCTTCACCCAATGTCAGGTTCAGGCAACCTAGAACTTTTAATAAACAACAAATCAGAAAGGAAGACAAGAAGTTTAAATTACTTTTGCGCGCGAGGAGAATGGAAAGACATGTGTCCATTTAGTCTCTTATCGCGCTCTGGTCACACTTCGCCATTCCCTCTTTTTATTGGATATTCACTAGTTACATAGCGGTTGGTGTTCTAAAGGGGAGGGGGAACACACAACAGCCGTCACAGATACAAATCATCGTGCAGAAAATAATGTAGACATGTTTTTCTTCAGCACTGAAACTTTCAAAGTCAAAGCTTCAACAGTTCAATCGCAAAATGTTCCAGTCGTCATCTTGCTATAAGGCCACAGTTCTTGTTTTTGAAGATGAAGGAGCACGAGTCATATCTCCCTTTTGTTTTCTTCACAGAATAAATGCTTAGAAGAATAAATATGGGATACCTTATGTACATTCTTCTAACACCAAAACAGAACATAATGAAAGGAAATGTGAGGAAAGTTGTACATATAGATGGAAAAGGCAAATTACCCATTTTTTGCCATATTATTACCAGAAGTGGTGTGCCAATGCGAGTTGCGCACTGGAAATTCAATAAGTTGCTCCAGTTCAAAGTCCGTGTACTCAGGGATGGAACCGGCCATAAAAATAAAATAAAAGCTTGATAAGTCATATGTGCAGGAGAGTTGCGCGGCTTTGACGGTTTATCGCCATGTCGCTGCAGCTTTGACCGTCCAAAATACAGTATGTCCTTACGCGGTCAGTGGTGCAAAAAAAGAGCGGACAGCGGTCGGCTGCCCCAGAGAACTGTGCTAAGCTAGTTAGCTGATCACAGGCAATTCATTTTCCGAAATAAATTTTTGGTGTTAAATATGACATTAATGTCTTTTTATAAAACATAAAATTATATATTTTTTCTAGCATCATGAAGTCATTTATAACCTTTATATCTTTACAACCTCATTTTAATTTAAGTGAGCTTCACTAGCTACTGCTTAGCTTCGATGTCGCCGCACTGGGAATGTGAGCGAAAGGCGATGTGATGGGGCTGTTGTCGTCTTTCAGGACGTGGTGAATTCTCACGCCGGCCTTGCTTTTCTGAAGGAGGCGTCGGACTTCCACTCCAGATACATCACCACGGTACGGTGCCCTAAAACATCACATGCACGCTGTTACCTTGATGTCGTCGTTGAGCGTGTCCATACTTACAGGTGATCCAAAGGATATTTTACAACGTCAACCGCTCGTGGAACGGAAAAATAACTTGTTACGAGCTCCAGAAAAGTAACTTCCTTCAGGTTGGTGTCAACATGAGGATTTACAAATGCTCCGTTGGAAATACGCGTCATTCTATTTGTCTGTGTTTTGTTTGCTGGGTTAGAACGTGGCGCTGCTGGAGCAAGAAGAAGATGTGAACCAGCTGACGGAGTTCTTCTCCTACGAGCACTTCTATGTCATCTACTGCAAGTTCTGGGAGCTGGACACCGACCACGACCTGTACATCGACCCCAAGGACCTGGCGCAGCACAACGACCAAGGTGCGTGCCCAGGCCACACGCAAGATGGACGCTCCACTAGCATGTCCAAAGACTCACGTTTGCTGATTGTTTTTTCCAAGCCATCTCCCAAAAGATGATTGACAGGATATTCTCAGGAACAGTCACAAGGTAAGAGGCACACTCACTTGCAGCAAAAATGCACTCTGGTTAGTTTTTTTGGACAATGATTGTTTTTCCTGTAATAAGAATTCCACATTATCGTAATGTAACTTTTTTGTATTGCATTATTTTTCCTTCAAATTACAATGAAATACTAAATCTTTCAATTAACGCTAAGGTTTTTGTAAAATTACCCCCAACACCCCTCCCCCACCCCCCATAATAATACAACTTTAGCCAAGCATATTTATATATTTTTCAACAAATTTCCCCTGAAATATGAAATTTTTATTCCAATGTATTTTAAGTTTCATAATGTAAAACACTTACTAATGTCAACATTTCTAAATGTTCCCATTTTTCAATATTCTTGCATTTTTTAAATTAGTTTCATTCTTGTGGAACAGTAGACTTATTCGTATAAAATTACTGCATGTTTTTTTTTTTATATATATTATGAGGTCATATTACCACTATATATTTCCCTTAAAAAATGACTTTTTAAATTATGATTTTATTCTTGTGAAATGATAACCTTATTCATGTAATATTAGGCCTTAAAATCTTCTTGTATTTCTTTTTCCTCGCATGGTACTTATTTTATTTTTATGAAATTACTTCTTTTTTGTTGCACTTTTGCCATTGTCGTCATCAATTTACTGCTATTTTTTAAATATGTTTTTTCTTTTTGGGATAGGGTCCTTCTAAAACTTTATTAAAAAATATTTAATCAAAATGCATTTTTACTTGTTTTATGTCTATTACCAAGTTATTTTGTTAAATTACAACTGTATTTAAAAAAACAAAAAACTAAAGCATACAAGTATCATTCTTGTGTAAGTGTATTTTTATTTGTATTATTTTCAATTATTCTTGTAAAATTACAACTATATTTTGCACAAAAAATTCTCAGATCAAATTTTTTCTTTTCTATTTTATTTTTTTGCAATTATACAGCGTTATTATTATTATTATTTCATTATATTACCATTGTTGTCATCAATTTACGGCTAAGTTTTTTTTTATTTTTTTTTATGTATTTTTAGGATAGGGTCCTTCTAAAACTTAAAGAAATAAAATAAGGACTTTTTCATCGTATTTAATAAAATAGTATTTTTACTTGTTTTATTACTATTACCAAGTTATTTTTATTAAATTACAATAGTATTTTTTTTTTAAACATATTTTTTGTATTATTTTCGTTAACCACTTCATTCTTATAAAATTACTACTATATATATATATATATATATATATATATATATATATATATATATATATATATATATATCATATATACGGTATATTGCAAAAATGTGATTTTTTTCTCAGATATTTTTTTTTTTTTCCGTATTTTCTTGCAATGTTATAACTGTATTCTTACATTATGGCTTTGTAATATTATTGGGGGGGAAATCAACAGGTTTTGTTTTTAAAATTGCCATTTTTTTCACAAGAATCTGACTCTTGTAAGAAAAAAAAAATCTGACTTGTTTTGTTTGTGATATTGAGGGACCGGCGCGTGTTCAAGGAAGGCCGCTTGAGTTACCCCGACTTCGTGTGGTTCCTCATCTCCGAGGAGGACAAGAAAACGGACACCAGGTACACTAACTTCTTCACGCCGGTTGTTGGACTTGAAAACGAGAGTGACCGTCTTGTCGCGCGTGCGTGTTTGCTTCCAGTATCGAATACTGGTTCCGCTGCATGGACCTGGACGGCGACGGCGTGCTGAGCATGTACGAGATGGAGTACTTCTACGAGGAGCAGTGCCAGAAGCTGGAGAGCATGGCCATCGAACCGCTGCCCTTCGAGGACTGCCTCTGCCAGATGCTCGACCTCGTCAGGCCTCGGGTCCAAGGTCGGTCGTCTCTTACTCGCCCCGCGGGAAATTCCGCCTTTTCTCCATGATTGATTGACAAGTGGCCCACAGCTGTTGGTGTCATCCACATGCACGCACACGTGTCGTTAGCGCAGGAATTTCAGCCATCGTTTAGCACGTAATAGGACACCAAAGCGCTATTTCAGAGCAAAGACATGTCGACATTTATTCTTTTCAACACAATCACACCTGTTAAAAAATAAAAAATAAAATGACCTACAACCTAAAGCGAAAGTCAACCTCCCCAAAAATGTTGACAATAAAATGTTCTATACAGCCCCACTAGTCTAAATATGTTATTTTGTTTAATATTGCGTTAGTGGAATATGAGTTAAGCAGCAAAATCCAGCCGTTTTTAGGTGTCAGGTAACAACCAATCACAGCACAGCTTCAGAAAACAGGTGAGCTCTGATTGGTTGTTGCCTGAGGGCTGAGCAAATGTGATGTCATCTACAGTCGACAGCAAGTGGCAAAATGGCCGAGATGGAGAAAAAAATGGCTGGATTTTGCTGCATAACTCATCTTCCACAAATCTAATATTAATCAGAATGTCATGTTTACACTAGTGAGGTGACATATAAAATATTATTGTCAAGAAATATTTAAGGTCGACTTCCACTTTAAATGTAAAATTATGCAATTTTCTGTTACTACATTTTTCTCATCAAGTTACAGCTTGGTCTTGTAAATTACACTGCACACTACCACATTTTTTGATCAGAGATGTTTGGGGTTTTTTTTGTGGTTGTTTTACTTTTCTAGATGATTTTTTTGTGCTGATTTAGAATCACATCATAGCTATAAATATTAATGCATGGTAAATTCCGTATTGTGCAAAAGCTTTTTGTAGGTCAAACCAAAAAACTAAAAATATTTCAAAAATCTGAAGTTCTAGAAAAAAAGTAATCTTTTTTAAATCAGTGTCAAAAATATGTATAAATCAATTTGATTAAAATTTGCATTTGACCAGTATTAACTAATTTGCTCTAAAAAACGTATGAACATTTTTATTTTAAATATTTTGCCATGGTCCCAAAAACATCTTTATACATTTTTTATGTTGTTGTTTTTTTTTATGGTAGAGCATACAGTAGGCTTTGATGCAGCATTTGAACTGAAGATGTGGCTTAAAGCAATAGTAGTTGATACAAAAAACGGCCAGCAGGTGGCAGCAGAGCAAAAGAGGTCAGCCAGGGCCATGTTGCAACAAGCTCTTTTTGACAGTGTTTTCAACAGGTTTGTGAATAATGATGAAATTTAGCTATATTCTAACGCTAATTGCTACAAAACGGAAACCGATAGAAATATACTTTTTTTCATGATTAAAGAAGAGACTCTAATCTTTCTTTTGGTAGGTTCCATGTTTTTATAGCAATAGAAGACAATATTCTAGTAAAACAGCCGGAAGCAAAGTGGGTTGCTTCAGTGAAAATGGCTTCCAGTGAATGAGTTAAATTATTTTTTGTTGTAGTTTTATAATATTTTTTACTTTTTATATTATAACTTCAGTTCTAGTCTTTTTCTCCAGCAAATCAAAAATTTTCACATCACGGTTTCATTTACATTTTGTCTTCCTGTTTCTCTTGTACGTTGGAAACATGAAAATAGTCACTAGACTTAACACCAATCTGAAAAAAACTGTATTGTACACCTGTTGTGGGGTTCTCTTTATACTTAACCCCTCCCCCGGGGCATCACATGGAACAATTAGACATGTGTTTAATTTATTATAGCACACAAGGCATTTTAATCATGATTTTATTCTTATTATACATTTGTATAAATATGGCCCCACTAATAAATCATGAAACAAGCGAGTTACTGAATGAAACACAAACTTCCACACTAGGGATAGACCGATAATCGGCCCGGCCGATATTCAGCATTTAATGAATATCGGCATTGGCCTCTTATTTTGTTTTGATGGCCAATAGATTAAAAACTGTTATTTTTGCTCCGACGGGCACTTTTCTCCTCCGTCTACTCTCAGTCTGCGGCTGTTGACTCCCTGCAACGTTGGCACACAGCACCATCTGATTGGTTGCTCTTGCAGTGCTAACAGCCAATAAACAGCAATTAGCTTTAGCTTGCGGGCTAACCTAATAGCTGTTTTTTAGCAGCTATTTGGGAGTTAGCGTGTGGGTGAACGGTTAGCCCGCGAGCTAACCGTTAGCTCGCGAATTAGCGGCTATTAGCCCACGAGCTAACAGGCGAGCTTGCGAATTAGCAGTTATTTGCGGGTTAGCGTGCGGGTGAATGGTTAGCCCACGAGCTAACAGGCGAGCTCGCGAATTAGCGGCTATTAGGTTAGCCCGTGAGGTAACGGTTAGCTCGTGGGCTAACCTAATAGCCATTTTTTAGCGGCTATTTGGGAGTTAGCGTGTGGGTGAACGGTTAGCCTGTGAGCTAACAGTTAGCTTGCGAATTAGCAGCTATTAGTCCACGAGCTAACAGGCTAGCTCGCGAATTAGCGGCTATTAGGTTAGCCCGTGAAGTAACGGTTAACTCGCGGGCTAACCTAGTAGCCATTTTTTAGCGTCTATTTGGGAGTTATCCTGGGGTTAGCGTGCGGGTGAATGGTTAGCCCGCGAGCTAACAGTTAGCTGTATATCGGCTTCAAATATCGGTTATCAACCTCCCTGACAACCGATAATCGATATCGGCCCTGAAAAAAGCATATCGATCTATCTCTATTCCACACTGATGTGAATGACGACGGCAGGTCAGATCACGCTGAGGGACCTGAAGAGGTGCAAGCTGTCGCACATCTTCTTTGACACCTTCTTCAACATCGAGAAGTACCTGGACCACGAGCAGCGGGACCCCTTCTCCATCATCAGGGTGAGCACGCGGCGCACACGCCCGCCCAGCCTCCCGGGGCCCCGTTAACCGTCCGCCTTTGACAGGAAGTGGAGTCGGAGGGACAGGAAGTGTCCGACTGGGAGCGGTACGCCGCCGAGGAGTACGACATCCTGGTGGCTGAAGAGGCGGCCGGGAATCACTGCGACGACGGGTACGGTCACGCTTTTGACTTGCAGGTCACAACATTAGGTACACTTGCACAAGATGGATCCAAAATGAGATACTCGAGCAGGAATACAACCTTGCGGAAATGTCATAGCGTCATCCAACCGGTTGAATTAGCACGACCGAGAATTTTGGATACAACCCTCGCATTTGCTTCTAAAGGTTATTTCTCGTGAAAACATTTGAGTGGTTCTCAGTTTTTTTTAGATAGAGCGTCGTCACACTGTCAGTCAGCTGATAGTTGATAAGTTTATTGTGTGGCACTTTAGGACCACCACTAACCTCTGAAGGTGGACCACCTCCCGGCAGGTAAGACCATCGCGGTACCAGAAACCAATCCAAACGTTCTCCTTCCTTCTTTTGTCAAGACCGCTCTGGTCTTTAAACCAACCTGACCACGTGCCACCAAAACCTGCATCAAATGTTCTCCTGCACTTTCACACCTTCGTCTTCTTCTCCTTTGTCTTCTCCATTCACACACTCGTCTTTTTTTTTTATAGTCAACAATCTGCATGACACAAAAGCATTGCTGAGATTTTCGCTTTAGATCATGAGGGAGGGGAAGTCAACAACAAAGTTTGCATTTGACTGGAAAAATGTCATGTCATGAAAATGAATTCCATCAAATTCTAAAAACAAACTTTTGTAAAGAAAAAGTCCTAATGTGAGAATGAAAATGTAATTTTACAAAAACAAAGTTGAAGTATGACAACTGTTGGAATATTCCAAGAAAAGTTTTGATATTGTGAGAACAAAGTCCAAATATTAGAACATTAAAGTAATTTTACAACATAAAAGTGAAAGCTGTATGCGAATAGTTGTCATTTTAAAAGGTTATATCCTGACTATATTTTTGCAAATAAAGTCGGATTTTCAAGTCTTATAATGTTGTGTAAGTATTACGCCGTATCATAGTCATACTGTCATTTTATCAGAGATAGTGAAATGAGAAAAACGTGAAATTACAACAAAAAAAAAAAGCCTAACTTATCATCTAGAAGACATTTTGATATTTCATGAGTATAATATTTTTTTCCCCCAATAAAACTATATGCATATGATCTGACACATGCATTGCACGGATAATCCGTTAGAGGGCAGTATCACCCAGCTGATGGCTTTTCCAACGACCTTGCAAAATCGCCTCAATTGAAACCTGAAAACTTATTAATAGTGGGAAATGTTCTTTCTGATTTTTGGAAATACTAATATGTTTGATATGTCTGTTTATTATTATATTTTTGATAGTTATAAATGTACAAATTAAAGCATTGTGACCAGATGTATCAAATATGACACAAATCAAAAGTCATATTCATATATAGTCATATATATGTTTATTTAAAAAAAATATATCAAAAGGACCAATAAATACTCTGTTTACAAAGAATCTGAATGTTCTCATATTTCATGGTTCAGGCTTTATAGGGTTATTAAGAGAGAGAAAAAAAAATATATATATATTTTTTTTAAACATGTCATAATATTTTACTCTTGTAAAAATCAGAACAACATTTTACCAAGAAAAAAAATGTACGGCGCTGATGTGTAAAACCCGGAAGTCAGAAGTCCGTGGCATCTACCCCAAACTCCTTCCGCACTCTCTGACAATGAGCGCACCACTGCCACCTACCATAGTGGATGTGATATTACAATTTATTCTACTAACCCCCCCCCCCCCCCCCCCAAAAAAAATTTGTTCCCTGAGGTCACTCGTGCAAAACATAGTAAAATATGAATATTATAGAAATAGTTGTCATGGGGGGGGACATAATATTAGTTCAACTATTTAACTAATTTCATGATAATTGTATTTACTGACTTTGATTGAAATGTAATTTGGAGAAAGGAGTAGCTTTGCTCTCAGACCAGCACGTTTTTGTGATGCTTCTGATTGGCTTCCCTGGTCAGGGTTTTTATTAGGCAAAATAGCACCACCTGCTGCTTTGGTGTGCACAAAGACTGCCCTCCTGTGGCAGCAGAAGCGCATTGCATGCCTTCTTTTTCCCCAAATAACATTTAGCGGCGGTTATGTGTTCAGGTACGAAGCCCCGCTGAGTCCCTTGGAAGCTCACATCTCAAGCGACCTGGGTCTGTCCAAAAGGCACTTCTTCCAGATTCCCTCGCCGCACTGCAACCTGGACGACTACGAGTACGAGGATGACTTTGAATGAGCGAGCGCCAATAAAGCAGCCTTGATGTTCTCACAAGCGGCTTACTGACAGCCAAACGCTGCTTCTTCTTTCTTGGCACTTTCCACGATTTACACCCGATGAAGAAATTGCCATGGCATCACAAACTTGACTGACTCTCCACGTCTGTCCCTGTCCCTCCGTCCGTCCATTGGCTCGCTTTACATTCCAGTGACCATACCGGAAGCTTCTCTACAACAAAATGCCAAATCATCACATTGGACTCTGCGTGTGTGTGTGCGTGCGTGTTTTAAGTGTGCGTGAGATGGGTCTTGTAATTTAATAGATGAATTTATAAATACTATATATGAATGTGTAAATAGTGTTTGCTGTGATATAAATCATTTGGGCAAGTTTTTCTATCTAATAAAGTTAATAAAGCCTCAGTCATTGACTAATAGTTTTATTTACATAAGATATACCATTAAATACATTAACAAAGAACAATAGAGCTAGCCCGCAATTGGTGAAACTGCAAAAAAAAAAAAAAACTTCAATAACGTTTTCTACAAAACAGGGATTTACATTTTAACAGTAATGCCCCGTACTGAGCCCTGTGGTACACCACTAAACTGGAATTTAGCTCAACTACACATGAAAGAGGATAGGACCATAAAGTGGTGATAAAGGGAAAAAAATTAACTATTTATATATATATGACAGCATAAATTGGGCAAAATGGAAGACTAAATGTGGATTTTTTTTGAGGAAGAAGTCATAATATAAACTACATATAGATTATAAGAATTGTATGCAGGTTTTATGGAAATTAAATTTCTCAAGGATTATTGTTTATGTTTGCTTAGAATTTTGTGATATAATTTGATGAGGAAAGGGATCATATCAAGAATTAAATCATTGTTGGGAGGAAGTTCTCAACTTTATTTCGAACATTTAAAATGACAAAACAAAAGAGCATAATTTGACAATTGTGTCAAAAACAAATGACAGAGACATTTTAAGTTATTCCACAAAACAAGGATGAAATAAAAGTTTTTGTTCTCATAAATAATGACTTCCAAAGAAAGTTGTTTACAAAAGAAAATACTTACTGTTTGAAATGGAATAGGATGAAGCAACTGCTTATCTGAAGTTGGTAAAAAATTGGCAAGAATAATTAAAAAACAAAAAATGTAATTGTAATTTTACAAAGAAGTCATACGTCAAAAAAGTCCTAATTTTGCAAGCAAAAATGACAATATTGAAATCAAGAAAATTGAAAAACAAATGTCAAACTTGTATTTACAAGTTTAAATATGAAATTTTTCATGAAAAAATGCTATTGCTATTTAACATATATTATCCGTATATATTTTTACAATACCACCCCCCCCCCCCCCCCCCACAATTAAACTATCACTTTATTCGCTACTTCTGTAAACTTTTCCATGTGCTTTAATGAAAATTGTAATAAATAGGAAAAGTCATCATTGCGGACAATATTATCTTTTGGGGCACCTCCAGGAAGTGAAAATGGACATACCGTACCGTACCGTACCGTACCGTTCTGTACGTATCCTCCAGAGTTTGCAGCGAAAACGCTTCATATTCAATATAATGTACAGTACGTACAAAAAAATGACACGACACGTTACAAACTATGGAACTAATGTCAAAAGGCAAAAGGACAAGCGAGAGCACCAAAAACGTTTGTCAGAGTTCAACTTCGACAGCATCTTCATCGCCGTCATCATCATCGTCACGAGCTCCCGCGTTGAGTGTCATTTGAGTCGGGGGTCTTTTGACGAGAGGTTCCAGGTTCGTTGGTGTGGTCTTGTTGCTGAGTATCAGATAAAGAAACGTAAAAGGTGAGACAAATCAACAGAAAAGGCAGCGAAAGTTTCCGTTGCGTACCTGGGAATCGATCGCTGAACTTTTCCAACTTGGAGCTCAGTGTGGCTGAGTGGTCCGAAACATTTGCTACCTGCGGAAGAAAAACAAACAACAGAAGAGTCGTTTCCTTCAATCATCTCGAAACGTATTGGACGTACATACCTTCCACTTTGTTTTTGGACACGTTGGAGCGTCCAGGCTGCTTTTTGTCCGAGCTGCCGTGGGAGGCGGCATCGTCTCCTTCGGCCAATAGGGAGCCTCGGTAGAAGAGCAGCGGCTGCCAGCGGTCGTCCCTGAGGTCCGCCATGTGGTCCGAGGTGTGCTTCTGCAAGTAAGATAACCTGCGCACGCACGCACGCACGCACAGTCATTGATGGACCCCTCAAACATGTATACAATTGCCTATGGATGCCACACGATTGCGGCAAAGCACTACTTTTTGTCTTAATGAAAATTCTCAGCGTATTCAACATAGATTCTTGGCACAAGATGGTGGCAAAGCACTATTTTTGTCTAAATGAAACTCCTCAACAGACTTCAACATAGTTCAATGGTACAAGCTCGCGCCAAAGCACTACTTTTGTCTTTTTTTCTGAGAGAGTTCAGTATTGTTCATTCGGTAATTTAATCGGTAATTGATGGACCCCTCAAACATGTATACAATTGCCTATGGATGCCACAAGATTGCGGCAAAGCACTACTTTTTGTCTTAATGAGGCTTCTCAGCTTATTCAACATAGTTCCTTGGCACAAGATGGCGGCAAAACACTACTTTTGTCTTAATGAAACTCCTCAAGCCACTTCAACACAGTTAATTGGCATAAGATTGCGTCAAAGCACTACTTTTGTCTGATTGAAACTTCTCAGCTGACTTCCACATTTCCTTTGCATAAGATGGTGACAAAGCACTACTTTTGTCTTAATGAAACTTCTCAATGCACTTCAACATAGTTCATTGGCACAAGATTACGCCAAAGTACTACTTTTGTTTCATTAAAACTCCATCTTATTTCAACAGTTGCTCAGCACAAGATGGTGACAAAGCACTATTTTTGTCTTAATGAGGCTTCTCAGCTTATTCAATGTAGTTCCTTGGCACAAGATGGCGGCAAAACACTACTTTTGTCTTAGTGAAACTCCTCAACGCACTTCAACATAGTTCAATGGGACAAGATTGCGGCAAAGCACTACTTTTGTCTTAATGAAACTCCTCAAGCCACTTTAACATTGTTCCTTGGCAGAAGATGGTGGCAAAGCACTACTTTTGTCTGTTATGTGCAGCACTTTGAGGATATCGCGCGGGACACTCACACTGTCCTCTTGTCCGGTTTGAGTAGTTTGCTGGAGAACTCGGCCAGGATGCTCAAATAGGGCAAGAACGTCGGTGCGGAACTTTCAAAGTCCTGGAAGACAAATTGGATGCCGCTCCTGCGAAAAGTAACGCGCGCACTTCACTCGCAGAAAGCAGCAGCGCAGACACGCAAGAGCATTTGCTGACCTGTGTATGAGGACGACACACTCGCGAAACTTGACGAGGTCCCCGAAGGTGAGGGCGAAGCGTCTGGCCAGCTCCTTGATGCCGGTGAAGGTCTGGACTCCCTGTTGGACGCGAGGCGAGCCTCCGGCCTCCTGCTCACGCTTCAGACGCACAAACAGCTTGCCAGGACGCAACAGAAAACAAAAACTGCATCCTTAGTCTTTGCCAGTTGATCTTATGAATGTGCGCTTACCTGCTGTAAAGAGAGCACCAGCGTACGAGCGCTCTCCAGCTTATCAATGAGTCTGCTCCTGTGGATGGTCTCCTTGATGATGTCACCGAAGTCGTTCTGGTACTGATGGACGACAGCAACAAAGTCACAACACTCCAAAATGTTAAATAAAAATGAAGAAAAGTGTGATCACAAATTTGACAGCACAGTAAATTCTATAGAGCAAATGATCTTTTTCACCTTATTATTTCTTCTTATTAGGCTATTTGGTCCCACTCAAAGAGAGTACATTTTAATCAAAGCATTTTTAGTGTGTATGAAAGAAATTTGCCTATCCCATTAACTCATTCTTTTTTTCTTTTTCTTTTCTGGAGATCATTCATTCGCAGCCATTTTCACTGAAGCAACCACTTTTTGACTGATTTTGCAAGGCACGGAATATTGTGTTCTATTGCTATAAAAACATGGAACCTACCAAAAGAAAGATTAGAGTCTCTTCTTTCATCAGGATAAAAAGTATATTTGTATCCGTTTTCCAGCAATTAGCATTAGAATATAGCTACGTTTTTTTTCAACATGGCCCTGGTTGATCTCTTTTGCTCTGCTGCCACCTGTTGGCCGTTTGTGTAATAACTACCATTTCTTCAACCGTTCTTTGCAGTTGAGAGGCTGCGTCAAAATCTTCCGTATGTTGTTCTAGCATAAAAAATAAAAATTTAAACGAATAAATATGTCTTTGGGACACTTCAAACATTTAAAATAGAACGTATTTATATGTTTCTTTTGGAGCAAATGAGTTAAAAAGACTATTAAAGATTTTCCACTCAGAAATTCTAAGTAAATTTTGCAAAAAGAGATTTTGACTAAATTTGACTAGTTTATTAAAAAATAAAAAATAAAGTTACACAAGGGTTGAGGAAGGAACTTCAGCCTGGGAGCCTGCCACTCTACCACTCCTACTGTTCGCTTACATCCAAAAAGTTGTTATTCGAAATGAAGGATTTAATGTCAATCTACCTTCACATAGAAGGTAAAGATGTCCGCCGCCATGCTCATCTCCAACACGCCGTGTAGGGTGAGCTTACAGTAGGCAGCCAGCATGACTCTTCTTCTGTGAAGATCCTCCATCTTCTCTTCAGAGTGCCCACAGCCTGAGAGGGACCACGTAGAGAAGATAAAGTTACTAATGGCCACAGGTGGCTCAAAACCTTATTTCCCAATCCAAGACCTGAAGATCTCAATAGTGGTCATCCGTAGAGGTTGCAACAAGTCATGAAAAAGTGGGGATGTTTCTAGACTACCTGAAGGCCTCAGGCAAGAAAGACCACGGAGACGTCCCCAAAAAACAATAACAAGCCAACTTGTAGACCATTATGAGCTCTCTCTCTTTCTCTCTGGAGCCCGTACTAGCCATAAGCTAGCTAATAGTTAGTAAGTGGCCCTATGAGGGGGATTCTTAACCCCTTGTTGCTGAAGTGTCCAAAACAGTATCTAATTTGTGGGGTGGTGTCAGCCATGACATTGTCCCTTTAGCTTGGGGGCCCAAGCCATTGCCCTGTTGCGGCAATAATTGCTCGCAAGACAAGGTAACACAAAATTTGGACTGTATACTATACCCCCCCCCCCCCCCCCCCCAACACCTGCGAGGGTCGGCTAGAACGGAGCAAGCCTCGGCACAATCATTTCAGCAGGTGCAACATCAAAGGTAACGAGGATGTTTGCGGCGACAGCATGTGGCTTCAATCGGCGGCGAGGCCAATAAAACGAGCGAGGAGGTGAGCCAGAGTTGAGTGGATTTTTCTCACGGAAAAAGAGATTGGAGCCACTTGATGCTTTGGCCTCGCCGTGATCTCCCACACAAGAACAAGTGTCCATAAAAGCCAAAAGTACTAGCAGGCTAATCCCATAAAACAGCAGCTTTTTAGAAGCAATAATCCCCCCCGGTGTGTTGCTTTGAACAGTGAGAAGCTTCCCCCCGGACCACTTATTGACTCGCCTGGTCTCTCCACCATATTTGGATGCGATAGTTCATTCAGTGTACAACAGTTATTAAAAACCACTGAAGGAATGTATCCATTTAACACCTCCTTTTTAGAATTACAACATGCTAAAGCTGTTTTCGTCATCTTACAATATATACAATAATATATAACACACATGGACTTTAGGTCAGAACACATGAAATATGATTTGAAGGTCTCACTCTGCTTTCGCAACTGCTGCAGAGACGTAAGGTAGTTGTAAACTGTATGCCTCCATATTACTTATAGACAGAGCGAGGGCACCACCTAGTGTGCAAGATGGGTTCTACACATTGATAAAAATTTAAATATTGGGAGATGTACTGTTTGGCATTGTTTGCAACAATCTTTTACAATATTTTACAATGTTATTGGAGTTGTTCCACAGGACAATATTTTAATGGTTCAGTCATTGTTTACTTTTAATATTACTTTTGTTGAAATTATTCTCTTATTATATTTACTTGTTCTGATTATAATTTATAAGCAAATGGACACGTTTTATGTTTATACATGTACCATATATTATTATTCTCTTGTAATATTTTATTACTATTATTGTTCTACTGAAAACAATTCTATGAACTATTTTGAATTTCAGTTTTAAAAAAATCTTAATATATCTATTTGTTTAAATATAGTAGAGATTTATGATTTATTATTATCATTATCTGCCACTAAAATAATTGTAATATTAATAAGAAAAGAGACTATTCAAAATCACAGTGACTTTCGACCAATGAAAATAGCTTGAAAGTTGCATCTTGTTCAATTTCAACCCAAATGATATTGCAAACCCAATAAAGGAAATGCAAGATGATAAGAAATAGAGAAAAAAAGGATGCAGTATATAAAATAGAATGGAACCTTTCCCAATTACCAAAAACAACACAAATGTGCAGTTAATATCTGTAAACTATTCAACGTGTAAATAACCTCTCACCTTTGCGTTCGTGGTCACAGTCTGGCCCGACAAAGACGTTCTTGCACACAAAGTTCAACAGCGCCATCTGCAGTTTGGGCGTGGGTGTGTAGGGCAGGGGGGCCCAGGAGGTGGGATGCCACACTTGTTGCTGGTAGGAATGAGCAGTCAGCACGTCACACACACCCAGGAATGCCTGAAACGGGAATAACAATAATAATAATAATAATAATAATAGGAAATTGAGAGCGGAGAAAATGGATTACTCTTAATAAGAATGACACTTTTTACCTGCTGCCTGACACTGTGGTCGGCGTGGGAGAGACAACGATGACTTGCCTCACTGAGCACACGCAACTGAAGCCTCTGGGACACAGCCTTGTCCTAATACACGACAATAATGTAACAAACACGCTGGCTACAATATTTAATAACAACACGTATTGAAAATTCTGTTTTTACCTAGGCTTAGTTTGAATGTAACTTACCAAAATGTTCATTATTGTGGTAGTACTACTGTATACAGCATAGTGTTAATTTCATCACCCATTTTTAAATTTAGTCTCAGTTTTAGTCCAGTTTAATGTTGAACATTTCGGATCTAAAACTATTTCACATAAAATGTTCTCTCATCTTTTTGATGAAAAACAACTTGACACACAATTACAGTATATCAACAAGTGGCTACTATGGCTCCATGCTATGAGCTAGTAAATTAGCCAGCAT
The DNA here is from genome assembly GCF_054856555.1 of Leptonotus elevatus. Classification (NCBI taxonomy): domain Eukaryota; kingdom Metazoa; phylum Chordata; class Actinopteri; order Syngnathiformes; family Syngnathidae; genus Leptonotus; species Leptonotus elevatus. The sequence continues at coordinate 6,829,168 of NC_141250.1, read as the reverse complement.
TTGTTAGCGGTTGGATTAACATTATTGTTGAAACGTTATAGCCGTTGGATTAATGTTGCATTATAAATATCATTTACTTCTTTCTTTTTTTAACCGTTCACCGTGAATCCCCCTCCTGCCTGTACCATGTGTTTGTGCATGTTGCACTCGCTAGCTGTAGATTTAAAAGGCCGGTGTGTCACAGTGACACACGAGCAGAGACAAGATTTTACAAAATCATATCATTTTGTCTCTAAAATGGTCACTTAGATGTCCATAGATTTTAGCCGAGTGGAGTACATTTTCGTCTCGTCTTCATTAGTCGACGAAAATGCATACTGATTTAGTCCCAGTTATTGTTTATTAATGAGGGATTTAGTCTAGTCTAGTTTCAGTCCTGTGAAAATTTTGTGTTGACGAAATTATCTTTGTTTAGTTTCCGTTGACAAAATTAACACTAATGCAGAGGTGTAGAAGTGCACTGTGAGCTGTTAGTAGTATTTTGATTATTTAGCTACTGTCTTCCTATGAACAATGCCAACATCAGAATTGAGATTAATTTAGTAATCATTTTTCATTCGCTGTTTGTGTATTTATTATATTTTGCAATAACTCACCCTGGAGGTCAAAATGTCACTGCTTGTGCTCAATGACCAGAAAACACAGTAACACAGACACTGTAGCACTTCCTTTAATACCTGTCAGAAAAGATATCATTAAGGTGATATGTTTTAAATCCTAAAATCCCCCATATTAACCTTAATGACCTGAGGTGGCGGCTCCTTCTGGCTGCACTCTACCGGCAGCAGAGGCGAAAGCAGCTCAAACAGATTCCAGCCGGATAGATCATGACAGCTGACAGAATGCATAAGAAATGTCAGTAGAAGATCATGATGAGAATGCGATTTGTTTTCAACAACTTACTTGTGAAAAGCGCTGACTTTCTTCAGTGTGACGAAAAGGTCTCCAGTTTGCTCCTCATCAGCAGAGAAGATTCCCCCCTGCAAAATGGAGCTTAATTGTTTGCATGGAAGAAAAACATCTTGGGTTGAGTATAGAACAAAAATATATCAATAGGGTTCTTTCTATAGGGCAGGACGGAAATACTGAAGTTTGTGTGCTGCAAAGATGTTGAAAAGAAAAAGCATCTCCTGATCTAACATTCAACTCTACCTCCACACTGGGTCAGACTGCCTTTAAAGGGGAAGTCAACCTTAAACGCTTCTTGACAATAATATATGTGACCTCACTAGTCTAAACATGACATTCTGATTAATATTACATTTGTGGAATAAGAGTTATGCAGCAAAATCCAGCCGTTTTTATCGACCTCAAGGGGGCGGCCATTTTTGCCACTTGCTGTCAACTGAAGATGACATCACTGTTGTTCAGGCTACGACCAATCAGAGCTCACCTGTTTTCTGAAGCTGAGCTGTGCCAAAATGGCTGCCTTCTAATATAGATCAAAACTGCGGGATTGTGATGCTGGACTCAATATTAACCAGAATGCCGTATTTAGTCTAGTGGGGCTGCATAGAACATATTATTGTCAAGAATTTTTTGGGGGGTTGACTTCCCTTTTAAAAGTACAAGATACCTTCATGGCCTAAGGTCATTAGAGTTCTTGCTCTGCTAACGTGACAGAAATCCTTTGAGTTTGAAGGTTACGTTAAAATTGTGGCTACTCAATAAGGTAACCCACCTTCTTCCCCCCCAAGATATTTATTTATTTAAGTTTAAAAATACTAAAAAGTTCACGTTCCAATAAAATGCCTGTTCCCATGTTTGCGCTGGAGCTGTACCACCACGTGAGTCTTGCAGTTACTCGTGCATTAGCAATTAATCGCTTTGTAGTAAACATACAAATCATAAAACACAACGGGACAGACATCTTATGAAATAAATAGGATTCTTGTCTTACTACTAATGAATGAATGAATGAATGAATGAATGAATGAATGAATGAAAGACACTTGTATGGCCCAAAATCATTCTGGATTCAGCTCTGCCAACAGAGATGATCAGCTGACTTCAGCCAAGTCAAAGACACAAGACCAGATCACTGTTAAAATCAGTAAGATTCTTCTAATTGATGGTGTTGCTAGCCCTGGTAGAAGCTCACCTTGCGGGACTCAGTCAGCAGGTCTTTCAGGTGGTCCACCCAACCCTGAACCAAGGAATCTCTGATGGGCCGAACCACAGATCCCCAGGTGGTCTCTTCTCCACACATACTAAGGAACGTGCGGGACGCCGCCTCCAGGACGGCGGCGTCCGAGTGGACCTCCAGGACAGCTCGAAATTCTGCCAAAAGCCTGGAAACCAACTGAGGAAGAGGAAAAGTTGGCACCTAAAGTTAATGAACTATGGAGCTTTATTGACTGGCAGAGAAACCAACGCAGGTGTAAACATCATTAAAACATCCCATTTAACTTCATGAAGTATGAAACCCGCACCGACATTGGGCCGGAATGCTGACCTGTGTGTTTTGGGCCTCGGCGCTCTCTGGCACAAAGTACTGAGGAATCCTCATCAAGGAGGCAACAATATCCCAGCGACCTGAAAACTTAAAGTAGCGATATGTGTCATTCAAACATATTGACAATGATGACTGGCAGGCAGGCATACCTTGACGAGTAAGCGTGGAAGCACCGTGAGGAAATGCCGTGTTAGCTTTGTGCAGTCATCTACCTGAACTTTCTTCTCTCTGGAACTCAACATCTGGTTGAAAAGACACACATGAACATCCACTTAATGGTTAATGTCTTGCTAGGAATTACAAGTATTCTGTATAGCACGGTACAGTACTGTATGTAGTAGTTTGTTAAATAGCTTGTGTTTTGAGAAGAGTTCTAATATTGTATTTTGACCATCTATTTTTTATACTGGCTTCTATGAATTAATTTGTATACCAATGCCTACTGTCTTGTAGGTCATGTTTTTGTAATTATTTTCTTAATTTTTTTTAATTTATTTGAGATAATTCTCCTTTCAATAAAGCTTTTAAATGGTAAATGTAATGGACTGCATTTATATAGCGCTTTAACTACACCATATGGTGCCCAAAGCGCTTTACAATTAAGCCTCACATTCACCCATTCATACACCAGTGGTCGGCTGCTGCCATGTCCACAAATCGGGGTTCAATGTCTTGCTAGAGGACACTTCGACAAGGTCACCAGGGGTGAAGATCGAACCCACAACCTTAAAGATGGGACACGACCACTCAACCACTGAGCCACGCTTCCCCTAGTCAAACTTTTATGATCTTCCCAATTTATGAATAATTTCACTTTTCATTGACTTTTTTTTCTTAGTGTTGATTTAATTTAATTCAGGATATTTTAATTACGCTTGTATTGTATTAACTCAACTATTTATGTGTAATTAATTTTTTACTTGAAGGGACAATGTGCAGAAATTTAGTGGTGAACTAATAGAATGCAATGACCTAAATTCAAGGCAAGTGGATTTTGAAGCACCCGCACTACGGTGCCTCAAAGAAACCTTTTTTTTTTTACATGCATATTATTGAAATTATAAGTGGAATTTGAAAATTAATGAATGAAGAAAATCAATTTTTTTTAAATATACACACTGTGATTTAAAGTTTACTTGTATTCTAATTGGTTGTCTTTTTATTACTGCTTATTTTATTTCAGATTATTTTCTTACTTTGAAAATTCTATCTAGCGCACATATTTATGCATAATTTACTTTGACTATAGGAAGCATTCTATCCCTTGTGTAGAATTTTTTTGGGGTGCTTTTTTTCCCTTACTGTTTATTTTTACTGGTAGGTTATTGCTATTTTTTTAAATAAAAGTTTTCATCTTTCTAGCTCTTATATTTGTACACAAATTACTTTGATAAGGTGAGCAGTGCAATCGTTTTGAACGACTTACTTTATTTTGACTTTAACACCACAGTACTCTACTTCCTTTTTAGTAGTATTTTAGTTAACATAAAAATAATTTACTTTAGTGCAGTATCTTGTGTTTAGCCTCTATGTGCTGTAGTTGGTTTAAGTAAGGCTCTATATAGTAAAGTTTGAAAGGTGCTAGAATTCAAGAAAGTCCCTCATGGATTAATAATCCTCTGTAATCTACATTATACTTCTATACATTTCCAACTAATAGGCACTTTCTTTTTACTCATTCCTACAACATCAAAAATTGTGCATTATGAGTGTGACTGACTATACAAAATCATCAACCTTCTTTGCACCATTCCTCCCAGCCAGCACTGGTCCTTCTGATGCCTGACGCACAGAGGCAAGCATGATCTCCACGAGCACCGCTTTTTCCTCCCCAATGAGGCCTACAAACAAGAGTCAGTCATTTGTTTAAAAAAAAAAAAAAAGCAACGAGCAAATCCTCCCAAACTGTACCCAGCATAGGATTGTGAGCGTCTTGCAGCAGTAAAGACGTGATGGCGGGCCAGTCTTTGAGCAGGCCTCCACTGCAGTCCCACAGGCTGTCCACGAGGTAGACCACATGGTTGTGCAGCTGGACACGGATTTGTTAGGAGTGCGCTGGAATGGACATGAATCTCAGGCATGCGAATTCAAATGAGTGTTTCACCTTAGAGCTCTGGTAAAATTCCAGCAGGGCCTTGAATCTTGTAAACGTTTGTTGTTTATGAGCCTCCTCTTGACTTATTTCATCCTGATTGTTAGTAGCAGGGTCATCAGTGCTGAGAACCCTGAAAGAAACACAAAACATATCCTTTTTAATTTAGCCAAACTAAAAACAGTGAAGGTTTTTTTTCTCTCATTTCATTCCATTTAAAATTATTTTATTTTAGAATTTATTATATTATTACCATTCCCCCATACATACATATAATGGTACATGGACTTTTGCCTATTAAATATTGTTAAGAGTCTTTGGGTCTTTCGCAGGGTTATTATATTTTTGGTTTTTTAATTTAGTTAGTTTTAATTAGTTTTCAAGGTGGTTCTGTTAGTTTTTATTAGTTTTAGTTCATTCATAAATGTTTAGTTTTAGTTAGTTTCAGTATTAGTATTAGTTTTATTTTTTAAATGTGTATTAATTGTGCGCAATATTTAAAAAACACCATGGGAGCAACGTCATCTGAAGGTGCTTTTCTATTGGCTGCTGCTAATTGACGTCACTTTTGTGTGACACACTTTCAAATGTACTTATTCCGGTTAATATAAAAATAAATCTACTTAAAATCACATTTAAAATCATCCCCAAAGGCTCATGCATCAAATTTATTACTAAAGACTAAAACAAAGGACGTTTTTGTTATAATTATAGTTAGTTTTGTAAACATAAAATGTAGTTTCAGTTACTTTTTGTTTTTTTTAAAAGCATCTTCGTTTTTATTTTATTTCGTTAACGAAATAGATTTTAAAATTTTTGTTTTAGTTTTTTCATTAGTTTTAGTTAACTAAGATAACCTTGGTCCTTCGAGCACTTCAAATTATTGGCAAGGTTGTGGTTTTTTTTACCCAAAATTGTCTACCTGAGAAAGAGCAGCTCCCCAGTTGTGGCTGCAAGGGGGCGCTGTGAGGAATAAACAAGCTGAAGGAGAGGCTTGTAGTCATCTGCAGTGAGCACATCTTCATATGTTCTGAAGGGATATTGACATAGAGAGCAGTGAAACAATCACTATTATGAAATAAAAAAGTATCATCGTTGCTCAGGGAGTGGTGGCTAACTTGGAGATGAGCAGCACCAATTTCATGGTCTGCAAAGCCACTTCGTTGTCTTTATCCAGCGTCATAGAGATCATACGATCCTGGAAAACAAGCATTAATTATTAGTTTTTTTTTTTTTTTAATACAACGTCTTTCTCTAATATATACTGTACCTTGTCTCTAATAAGCTTCTGGTATGCTTTGCATTACATGAATACACTCAGACTATTTAAAGACATACACTAAAAAAGGTGACTTGGTTTTTTTACAGCTTCATCAACCCTCCATAGCAAAACTCAACTCAATTGTTTTTATAAAGCTCTTTTAGACAACCATTCGCTGCATAAAAAGTGCTGTACATGGAGTAAAAATTAGTCAGGCAATAAAGACAGGTAAAACCAAATAAAACAATAATCAACCCTATAAGGCCAAACGTATCATATTAAATACAAGACATTTTTCCCCCCATTAAAACCGTGACGTATATGATCTGACACATGCATTGCACGGATAAACCATTAGAGGGCAGTATCACCCAGCTGATGGCTTTTCCAGCGACCTTGCAAGATCGCCCCAATTGAGAAAGGAGAGACACCTATACTTATTAATAGTGGGAAATGTTCTTTCTGATTTTTGTAAATACTAATATGTTTGATATGTCTGTTTATTATTATATTTTTGAAAGTTATAAATGTACAAATGTAAAGCACTGTGACCGGATGTATCAAATATGACACAAATCAAAAGTCATATGTGGAAGTAGATTTTTTTTTTAATGTTTGTTTGTTCAAAAGGACGAATAAATAATCTATTTACAAAGAATTTAGAATTTTTGCTTATATATTTCATGGTTTAGGATTGATAGGGATAATAGATATCATAAGTAAGTATCAGATACCGTTGTTGACATTTTATGCAAATTATGCATTACCTTCCATAATAAGATAAGAAGTAGTAAAATAGTTTAAACATTTAATAAGAATGAAAAGTTACAAAAAAAATACCATATCTTTATTATTCATTTAAATTATATGCACACTTTAAAAAGGTACTGGCTCCACCATTTACTAAACTGAAACAATGATATAAGTATGTGTATTTCTGGATTATGGCACTCAATGCTAACAGCCTTATGTTATTGCTAAATAGTGTACTTTGACCTCATATATTTTCTACCCTCTACTGGATTTGATGCTGTTTGAGGAGTTCATCTCACACTAAACAAAGAACGTGACTACCTTGAAGCGGCTGGTGAAGAGGTCCAGTTGAGGCAGAACAGCGGGATCTCCATATAAACTCTGCAAGCCTAATACACACTTGAGACGCGCATCTGGAATCTATAGGACAATACCACATCAACACAAATGGAAAACAGTATTCTTAGGAATAGAAAATCGTATTAGCCGTGTGTACTGCATAACTTGTTCACCTTGTCATATGACATCCAGTCCATGTATTTGAGGTAAGTGTCATTGAGGAACACAGAGCTGTAGAGCCTCATCCATAGGCCCAACTCCTCCACGCAGATGGAACGAATTTCTGGAAGCACGTCACTGCACCACACACACAGAAAATATTAGCTTTCAACAGTGTGTTCAGAAGACCATGAAGTAGTTGTACCGATATCTCTTGAGAAAAACAGCCTTGAAGATGACGTCCATCATGCTCTCAATCTCGGACCTCTTCTGCTGCAGCTTGAAGACAAAAGAGCAGATGTTTGGAATGTTATTTGTATGCTGGCAAGAGGAAAACACCTTAAATCTTACCTCCTTGACTTTCTGTTGTGCTCGCTCCATCTGTCTGCTTGGTCTCTGCGCCAACTTTTGACTCTTTTCAACACCCGTGCTCAGATTGACAGCCACGTCCATCAGGGAGCTCAATAGTTTTACCGCTGATCAAAATGATGAATCAAAGGATGAATTAATACTCTAACAAATATATATAATATTTCATCTGAAAAATAAAATAAAGTGACCTTTTCAAATTCAGCGACATCAAATTACCCTAAAACCGTTTCAACTCTCTCGGCACTAAAATGTAATGAATATAATGTAAATATAAAAAAGAACCTAAAATAGCTGCATCAAAGCAAAACAGACTTGCACTGTGTGTGCGCGCACGTGGCCATTACCTGCTAGCGTGCAGGTGTGTCGGAATGCTCGTACGTGGGAGTCGGACAGCTCAGAAAGCAGCGAGATGAGCGTGTTAATCAAGTAGCTGTCAAATATGAGGGTGTGTTGACACTGGCACACCAGCACAGACACAAAGTCGCACAGCTCCGAATGGAACCATCGGCCGTACGGTCCGGGTTGGATCAGAGGGTACTCCATGCTGTCCTGAGGGGCAGCAAAGTGTTACACAGGTTTATACATTTTCACCATGAACAATTTGGCCTATTACTTGTATACTAATCACTGAAGCTTTGTTTCATCGTGGCAATCAGGTCATAATGAAGACGTTTATTTAATGCTTATTGTGAACTTGCACCTGTGGAAAAACATGCGCTACTATTATTGGTCATTTGAAACTTATTTAAAATATAGTAGTATCTCACAAAAGTGAATGCACCCCTCATTTTTGTAAATACTGTACAGTATGGTTATGTTGCCAATAAAGTGTAATTGTACATCCACTACAGTATGTGGCAGTGGTGCTCTCATTTGCAAGTAGTATTAGAGCCGCTGCAGAGGTGTACTTAACAATTTTAGAGACAAATGATACTAGTTATAGTCAGCATAGAGTTGGGGGTGCGCAAAATATTTTCTTCCTCCTGGAGGGGACGTGACAAAAAAATAATTGAGAAGCGTTGCTAAGCGTGGGCAGTATTTTATTTTGAAATGGCTTGGTCAGAACCATCAAAAAGCCCAAAATGGATCACAATACCGCCTAGGGCTTAATTAATGTTGAAACCGCTGACAACAAAAGTGAGTACACCCCTAAAAGAAATTAGGCCCAATGTGTCAATAATTTGCCTCCATTATTTCTCAGCACTGCCTTAAACTTCTTGGATATAGAGACAAGAGGAGGTTCAAAGGTTTCATCTGGAAATCTCCTCCATTCGTCCATGACATCACAAAGCTGGTGGATGTTAAAGAGCATTTGCTCTTCCACCTTTTGTGCGTTAAAAAATTTAAATAAAACACGTATTTATTCATTAGAATTTTTTTTTTTTAATATTTGTTTATTGTGATTGTTTATTAATCATAGTTAGTTTACAATTAAATTTACTTTATACTATACAGTATTGTAAATAAAATGCTTTAAGTGTGAATTTTTTTGTGATATGAAATTAATATGACAAAATTGTCTACCATTTGTATTACTGACTGACTGTTAGCATAGGACAGAATCCTTACAGCATCCGTCGGCCAAGTGACAGTGAGAATCCATGGAAAAGCCAGAAACTTCTTGTATTGCAGACCGGCAACCTAAAAACGTAGTATTTTGTACACTCTTAGCACAAAGTTGTGTAACATTTGCAACAAATCAACGTCTTTTGACCTCATCCAAGTCCTCCACCAACTCGTCCGCCATCTTGTCCATGGCCTCACTGTCGCCTTTGGTTTGACACATTTCTGCTGTGACCACACCTGTAAAACAAAACAAAAAACACATTTGGCATTTATGCATGCAAGCTGACAGCTGATCATTACAGTGTAATGGCTGCTTACCTTTGCAACCACAGCACTGGATGAAGAAGCTAATGAGGTCGAGGAGGGACGCGTCTCTGTCCGCCGCGTAGGCCTCGGCCCAGCCGTCAATCACCACCTGCACGGATGACAGTCAGAAGCGGCAAAGAACCAGGATGTTGTAACAGTCAATCTTACCCGCATGGCGCTTGGACCCATTGTAATGACGTCAAACAGAGTGACGGCCTCCGCATGTGCACGTTTACGATGGCAGACGCTGTCCTTTCGAGCGCTGCAACGGCGACTTTTTGCCTTTTTGCTTGTGACGTTCTCCACTTCCTTGTGAGTTCTTTTCCGACGCCACTGTGGTTTACACAACCAACACACACATGGAGTAAATAGCGGTATGAGTGGTCACAGGACAAAATTTAACTTAGTAACACTACTATAATGAAATAAACAAGACGAATCAATTTTTTTTTTTTACCTCAGACTACAACATTGCCATAAAGTTACAACTCTAGTACTTTGCGAATCAGATTTTGAGTGGCATTCTACTGCAATTTTCCTCACCGGGGCTCTAGAATCTCAGATTTCTCCGTTTTCTGTAATGCAGCATGAATAACTTACCCCTCTCTTGTGTCTGTTCTCATTGCCAGACTCATCCTCGGAATTGTTGACAGCTCCTGAGGCATTTGCCTTGTCCGGGTTTGAGCTTTTACTGACAAGAAAAATGAGACATTATTGTACATTGATACAATATAAATGAGCCAGAAGGAAACATAGTGTCTATTTTATTCTGTAATGTAAAAAATAAAAATAAAAATACTTCAGCTTAGAGGGACCGGATGCGGCTGCAGACGCGGGGTCTGGTATCATCTCCTTCTTCACACAGCACTCACGTGACTCGCTTAACTGGGAGCTTCTCTTTGGTCTTAAAATCAGAAAAGCATCATTTAATCACCTTACCATAGGCCTACACTGCCTCAAGACTCCCACGTTGCACTCTATGCTCCATCTTTATTTTTTTACATTCAAATGTAAGCATGCTACTAACCTGCTTCTCTCTCTGTTTCATTGAAATTAACTGCGTTTATTTTATTATATTAAATCTTATAGACAATAATTCACTCATAATGGATGTCCACTGAGCGCCACATACAAAATGAATGAAGAAGGTAATTTCATTTTATGAGTATGAAAAAAAGCTGAACCTAATTTAATATGATGTAGGGGTATGTATGCAAGAAGTAATAATACAGGCACTTAAAAAAAAATTAAAAAATTAAAAAATAAAAATCTCAAATTTGTGTTAGTGGTGACACATAGCAAAAAGCTGTTAATATTAGTGTGATTTTAAAATGTTGCTATTAACTCATTCACTGCCAGCCCAGTTCAAATGGAATTTTGACATCTATAACCGTCAATGGCAGTGAATGAGGTAAAAAAAAGAAGAAGATGATATCATGTAGGGGTGAAATAGTGTATTTTTTAAACAACAACAAAAAAACACTGCTTTTATTCAGTTTCTGGTTTCTCCCAAATGATCAGTGATGACGTTATTTTCTGTGCAGTGTTTTCTCTCGTTTATTCCTGAAGTTAAAAAACACCCGCAATAGGTCAAATCTGCAAAGTAGTCAGGTTTGTTTTAAGGCTGTAAAACCCCTCGGCAGTTAGCACACACTTTAAAGACTTTTCTCAGACAGGCATTACCATTTTCTAACATTTCTCTCTTGTGTAAAAACTCTCACTGTTCAAATCTTCATAAATTTTAAAAACGAAGTAAAAATTGCACTGAAAAAAATCTGCGAAACAGTGAGGTTGTGAAAGGTGAACCACGTTATAACGAGGGGAACACCATACAAACCTCTTTTAAATACAGAATACTAGAAGTCGGAATGTTTTGTGTGCAAAACCACAGTGACGACAAGCCAGGCTGTGGTCTTCCTCACTATCCGTGATCAAGTGGCCATCCCTTACGGAAACAAATGCTCACTACTTAAAAAGTCATCACAAAAGGAGTAAAAAAATAAAAATAAAAATAAAGAATGTTGTGCTCATGTAGTTTTCTTTGTCGTAGGTTAGTAAAATGTCAATAATTGTGTAGTCTTACGAGTTTTCACCAAAGAATGAGTGGATTCTAGTGAACTTTTGTTTTATTTATTTTTCCCTTTTCGGACACATTATTACAGGTTACATCGATCACATCACATCATTTGCAACATTGACATCCGAAAAAAGGGCTGACGGGTAGAAGCCATCAGCTTGTTAGTAACCCGTCCCCATCGACTCTTACTAAACTAAAATCAGTCAGTTATATACATTGATTATGATAGTCATTAATTCATATCGTTATCCCAGACTTATGTTTGCACACTCCTCGCTCAGTTCATCTTGAATGTCCATGTGTAAGTTGCGGATCGTCCCAGTCATTTGGAATTGGTATATCAGTTCCCGGACGCCACCAACAGGCCCACCCAACCAGGAAAGCAGCCAATGCGAGCGCATGCTCCTTCACCAGTAGCGTCTTCGCTGACCTTGGATCAGCTTTCACACATGTTGTGGCATCCAGAAGAGTAGATCGGCTTGCATTCTGCCCATTGCGTCCACAGCAATGTTCACTCCATTCTGGACAGGTCAGCACTACCTTTACAAGCATCCGAAGATGCTTACTTGTAGATCTTGATACTCCTTATCGCTCACCAAAGCCGTCCACCGAGCAGAGTAGCCCCCCGCCCGCCGCATCCAGGAACCAAATTCACCAACCCCATTGTGAATATTGACAGCAGATTCATTGCAGCCACAATACAACCTTATCACGACAGCCTTGCATGTTGCATCAAATGTCCAACCAGAAATAGAGCCAGACAATGTTTACATTCTTACAGGAACAGCAATGCATGTTACCAATGCAGATGGATAAACAAGAGTTAACCTTGGCAGTGTCAGCACGTAATCATATGCTATATTGACATTATTCAAATCATAGCGACTCCAGTTTTGGGTTAATTAGTAATAGTAATATGTTACAATAATTTTATTTGGGCAAGACGCAATCCACAATTTAATGATGTGAGTTACTGATTGCAGTTATGGTCTCTCAAACTCCGCCAATTCTTCCACTCTTCTCACGATCCGTATTTTCATCTGAGCAGATGAGTTTTCTTGTGTTTGAAGGTCTTTTGTCCATGTGTCCTCGATAAGTCCATTCTTACTCAATTGTCGCTCCTTTTTGGCAATGTCAGCATTTTGTTTATAGTGAGATTTTCGTTGACGTAAACATGTTTATCTTTAAGCTTGTATCTATCTCTCAATCTCTATCTATCTTTTTCTTCCTGCCAACAAACCTGATCAGAACTGCTGGTGGTCGTGTCCCCCCAGTTGGAAGCCAAAAGCACATCTGAATGTGCGATGGATCCACAATGAATCCCAAATCTCTGAGTTGAGTTGTTACTTGCTGTTCGACAGTCTCGTTCGCTGAAGCTTGGTCTATGGAGGTAAATTTGGTGCAAAACTAACTTGTGCAAAAAATGTGTACCTGTAGAAAAAAGTCTAAATTTGTATCTGTAAAAGTCGTGATTTGTATCTGTAAAAAAAATGTGTGCCTGTAAAAAAAAAAATTGTGTCTGTAAAAGAAATGTGTACCTGTAAAAAAAAAAATTGTGTCTGTAAAATAAATTTGTACCTGTAAAAAAAAAAATGTGTATGTGTAAAACAAATTTGTATCTGTAAAAACAAATTTGTACCTGTAAAAGTCATGATTTGTATCTGTACAAAAAAATTTTTGTACCTGTACAAAAACTATAAATTTGTATCTGTAAAAGTTGTGATTTGTACCTGTAGAAATGACAACTTATAGTCAAAGAAGTCGCCACTAGGAGTCACAAGTGGGTTTTCTGCTGCTGTTCAGTGACGTGAGTTTTGCCCCATTTTTCGCGCTACAAATGGAGCAAAACTAATTTGTACTTGTAGAGCGCCGTGATTTGTACTCGTAAAGAAGGGGGCGGGCTCTGGTGTAATGAAGGGTTGTTTTGACCAATCAAGTGAGAAAGATTTGAGCGGATTGGAGCGCAACCTCATTGGTTTAGCGAACGACGGTGGCGGGACTCGCGGAAGGATACAAGCAGGACACATCGTCGCCAACCAACATACATATTAAGAATACTTCTTAATATGTATGTTGAGGAAGAATACTTCAGTATTCTTAATATGTATGTTGAGGAAGAATACTTCAGTCGACTGAAGTATTCTTAATATGTATGTTGGTTGGCGACGATGTGTCCTGCTTGTATCCTTCCGCGAGTCCCGCCACCGTCGTTCGCTAAACCAATGAGGTTGCGCTCCAATCCGCTCAAATCCTTCTCACTTGATTGGTCAAAACAACCCTTCATTACACCAGAGCCCGCCCCCTTCTTTACGAGTACAAATCACGGCGCTCTACAAGTACAAATTAGTTTTGCTCCATTTGTAGCGCGAAAAATGGGGCAAAACTCACGTCACTGAACAGCAGCAGAAAACCCACTTGTGACTCCTAGTGGCGACTTCTTTGACTACAAGTTGTCATTTCTACAGGTACAAATCACAACTTTTACAGATACAAATTTATAGTTTTTGTACAGGTACAAAAAAATTTTTGTACAGATACAAATCATGACTTTTACAGGTACAAATTTGTTTTTACAGATACAAATTTGTTTTACACATACACATTTTTTTTTTTTACAGGTACAAATTTATTTTACAGACACAATTTTTTTTTTTACAGGTACACATTTCTTTTACAGACACAATTTTTTTTTTTACAGGCACACATTTTTTTTACAGATACAAATCACGACTTTTACAGATACAAATTTAGACTTTTTTCTACAGGTACACATTTTTTTGCACAAGTTAGTTTTGCACCAAATTTACCTCTATATTGGTCAGAATCAACTGCCGGTCTCAGCTCTCGCCAGAGGGCCGCAGCGCGGTTTAATCTGGATACATGTAACTATCACTTCGTTGATACGAAAATTATGTTCCAAATCCTCCACTTTTTGTTCCAAGGCAACAATGCGTCAATTTTTTTTCTTGTGTCTCTCTCTTCAACTGCCTGCAGAAGTGGCTCAATGCTCTTTTTCATTTCAAGTATTTCGGTGACCATTTCTTTGAGTTTTGCAAGAGAAGATTTGCTCTCCTCAATCTCGTCAGCTCTTTTTGCGCCAGGCATATTGCAACAACGTAGTCAAAAATCCCAATGTAAAAATCAACAAAATATTTAGAAGTCACAAGCGAGTGCAGGAGCGAGTACAGATACGTCCTTGACTTGAACTAACATTAAAAGCTACATTGGATCAGTCTAATTGAACACACCTACTGCACTACTTGTTAAGATAAACACAATAAAAAAGCCATTAATATGCTAATTACAGCCACGTGTGCGTGTGCGTGTGCGCGTGTGCGTGTGGTGGGAGGTCGCGACTCGCTATGAGATGCTGTGCGATAGTCCTCAATTCATCTAAGGGGAAACACAATCTGAACCGCCCACGGGATAATTGTTATTGTTCTTTAGCGTTCTGCACATAATGTTGAATAAAACTACATTAATCGAGAAAAGTATTACAAGTACATTTTAGAAAATGGTTCCACTTCTACATAGAAGGAGCACTTTTGCCCGGGGCACTTCGGCAGAATCACAAGGGAATTGAACGGTGTTTTGACGGCACAGAGAGCAATTAGCTAGCTATACCACACAGTGAGATCAAATAATCCTCTTTATCCCAAATAAAAATAAAATATAATCCATGGCTAGTGAACTGTATTGTGAACATCACACGTTGATAGTCACATCAAAGGTATGTCAGACAAACCTAATAAAACAACTGGCATGCTTACCGTTATTGTCGTAGACAATTCTTCGGCGAACATAATTTTATTATTTTAAAATACATCTGTACTGAAAACAAATTATTCGCTGAATTCTGGCATGTTTTCCCCCGTTGTTTTCAGTACCGTGTCTCTCACAGTCAAGTTTACAGGAAATACAGAACGTTCTTGATTGGCTAAAATACTAAACCGGAATTGTGTGATTGGATTCTCACTAAACGTAAATCTCTTAGAGTCCCTCCCCCTTAACCGATTGGTCCGTGCTGTGCTGTGCTGCATTCGTTCCTTTCTGGAAACATTGTAAACATTGGCAATATAAGAGTTTCCTTTTATATTCTTTATATTACGTTGATACAGTTACTTCCTTTGATGTTTTAGACAGACAGACAGCTAGACAGCTAAACAGCTAGACAGATAGATAGTTAGATATAGATAGATAGATAGATAGATAGATAGATAGATAGATAGATAGATAGATAGATAGATAGATAGATTGATTGATTTTGTTTCTATCTGATGATGTCTGTTGCTTCGCCAGGTTGAGATTGCAAATGAGAATTGTTTTGCTTTTGACTCTGTAGCTTCCACTGTAGCTACATGTGAAAATAAAATAATAATCCCACGAGTCACCAATCGCATTAAAATTTATTGTTACAGGTATAAAAAGCATTCATAACACGTCACAGTGCAAGATTCAGACAAACCATTGCAAAAACGTACATGTTGGATTTTATAATGGATTTTATAATCCAACAGTTCTAATGCCATAGCACCATCTGAGTCTATATAAAAAATAAAATTAAAATAAAACTAAGAATGAAACCCACTGGGGCTAGTCGTCAGACAACATCAAGACACAAACTGGGACATGAAGGTCATGGCCTGGTCAAGGTCATCGGTGAGCTCGTCCGGAAGCGACAACACTGCTGACGTCAGTTTGTGAGTAATGTTTAATATCCTACAGAGGTAAAAAGGTTATGAGATTGGATTAGATTAGATTCCACCTCATTACACGTCACATGTAAAAGGTAACAAAATGCAGAAACCAGCCATGGTATGCCATCTCTACTGTCCTAAACACATCTGAAGTCCTAACCTGAGGATAATCTTATAGAACAAACAGATAGTTGGGTGTTTGACATCCTTTGTCAGGAAGGCAGGAAGGAGCAAAATCCTGGGGGGGGGGGGGGAAGCTCCATTGCCTTTATTTGTAGACTATTGTATAGACAGCAGTTGAGTATCACTGAATTAGCTATGAGACTATTTCTTTAACTAATCAGGTTTAAAAATTGTCCTCACAGTACGCCCTTGATGTCAGTATTTTCCTTCCTCTGATTGGTTGGACAAAGCAAAACTGGTTACAGCCAACAACAACTTTCCATATACAGTATTCATTATGACTCTCAGAGAATACCTAAAACATTTTGCTCCTCTGTTTAACATGATACACTTGAACTCACCAGTGGATATAATGAGCAGCCAGCTGAGGTTCGTGCCTGGAGCCTTCCTCCACCACCAGAGACTCTTTCATCTGCTTGAAGTTGGCCTCGATGTCCTTCTTTGTCTCGGAGAAGATGTCGACACAGTGGAAGGAGCTGACTACTTGCTGTGAAAAATAATAATGAAAAAGACACTTAATAGCAAGCCACTAAAAAGTAAAGGGAAGCAAGTGAAGTGATCTCACGTATATAACGGAGAGCTGGTGGGCGATATATTTGTGACTTCCCAGGTGCCTGATGTCTTCCTCAAGCTGCTGACTCAGCACAAGCAGCTGATTCAGTTTGGCAATGTGGGAGAAATAGTCTGCAAAGGAAGCATCAGCTTGCAGGGAACTCTGTCCAGTTTGATGATGCTTCAAAGTATGCATACTGAATTTATGGAAACAAATATGATGTAGCATTCAAACTAATATGTATGAGCATTTGTGTGATTATTTTTAAAATTTTGAGCAAAGGCTCTTAGGTATAGACACAGAATTATGAAACCTTTTTTTCTACACCTTCTAATGTGGGCGGACCACTGCATACAATTTTGAGATCATTTTAAGCATTCTGCATAAAAACGGTGGTACGTGGACTGGTTCAATGCCACTTGCAGCTTTAATTTGTTTAGAAAATTGCATTGCGGGCCACTCCAAATACTACATAATGCATACAGTACAGTGTTCCCCCACATATTTGTGATTTGCTACACATGAATTAAAATTGCCTGTAGAAGTCACAAGATGTCAGCAAAGCACTACTTTTGTCAATATGAAACTCTTAAACTTACATCAGCATAGTTCCTTGGCAAGGAGATGGCAGCAAAGTAATACTTTTATTTCTTTGGACTCAGCACAAAAATAGCAAATTTCGTGTCACTGTGTGAAAGCTAATGATCTTGCTTCACAATGTTCTGCCCAAGGTGTTTTTAATGTTAGTTCATAACAGTTTTTATTTTGGCATTGGTTAGTGGTGGTGGATATTGCCTGTACTGTTAAATAATAAAAGGCTTTCTGATGACAATGTGGTACAGGTGGTTTCAAATTCTGAACAAATTGAAGAGGTTCAAATGTGCATGTAAAACAGTACAACATAAGAATCCTTCATACATTTCATATGCATGTGTGTTATATATCAATTAAGATTGTGGCTCCAAGGACAAAGCCTTACCATCCATTGGTGGCCTCTCCAACATGTCCACCGGGCTTCCTTGAATGAGGAAAACCTCGACACGTGGAAACATTGCAGACAAACCCACCATGTCCAGGTAATCCTATGAAGGGAATATGGAGACTTTTTTTTTTTTACACTTGAAGCATCTACAGAAGAGATGGGCAAAGCCACACGGGCCACTTATGGCCAGCTCCATTCTTTAGTCCAGCCCAATGAGCATTTACTTTATCAAGAATCCTGTAGTATTTTTTTTTTTAAACTGAAAGTAGTTCATAAAAATGCACTGTATTCTACTTTTATTCATTTCTAATTATACATTACTCACATTTGTATTATTTATAGTTAAAATAAACTATTCTACATACAATTTTTACACCAACCCCCCTCCCCCAACACACCATTTTTTATTTTATTTTTTAACTTATCTAAAAAAGTCTTTCTCTGCTATTTATAAATGAAATTTTGCCTTGGAGCACAAAAGTCTGCCCACCCCTGATCTGCAGCCATGCATGTGATGTGATACCTCAAGTTGTGGCATAGGCTTTGGTAGATGTTCAAGGCACTGCAGCATCTGGTCGAGAATCTCCGATCCTGGAGGACGACAGCAGATACAGTGAAACACAATATGCATTTATACAATACAATATTCATTCTGTACAATATGTTGTCCCTGCTGACCTTGAGCCTGGAAGGTGTCTGACTCCTCTGGGCTACAGCCTTGTCTTAACTGCTCCTGGAACTGTCACAGGAATGAAAAACTATACAGTACAGTATGTGTATACTTTAAACATGAATGCAACATGTGACTTGGACACTTTATTAGGCACACTGGCAGATGAACAACACAATAGCTGTATAAAATAATCAACCATAATCTTGTGATTGACATTGCTAGATTTCAATACAGTGCAAAAATATGCCTGCTAATATTAACAGTGATAAACGTTTCACACTTGTATAAAAATGAGTAATTTAAAAAAAATTGAAGTCCACAGCATAACTTGTGCCACTTTGCATCGTGTTCATCGTTTGGAGGGTTTATTGTTTTTACATTTGAATAGGCCTACTAGCAGTGAGGAAACTGTATGGTGGCCTACTCACAGGGATTAGCACGTCAACCTCAAAAAAAAAATTCAGAGTTTAAATCCTTGCTACAACCTCTGTGTGCTTCCATGATTGTGTTGTCCAACTTCACCTTCTTCACAAATTTAAAGACATTTGTCAGGTTAATTAATTATAATTGGTGTGAATATGGTTATTTGGCTGTCTGTATGTCCCCTAAAATAAGCTCCAGCTCACGCACGGTGAGAACAAGCGCTATGGTTCAAAACACTCGCATCTCAAAGTGTCTTTCTCCATTGAAATGAATGGATATTCCATTTAACTGTTCCGGCCTCCCACAAAACACAAGCAAAATGTTACACATTTTTTCATAAGGCAAAATAGCACTCTATATTGTACTTTGTTTAAAAAAAAAACAGTAATTATGAAATTAAACAGAATTTAAAGAATTAAACTGTTTTTGAACATTGTTTTGCTTCAATTCAGAGGACCATGGGTTGCTTCTGGTGTGTGCGCCTCAGCCACCTGGGGGCATTATAATACATGCAGAGAAACAAAAAACAGTTTCACCACTGACTCAGTAAGCTGCAGTAATAGTCAATTCAATTACATAAGGGATAAAGAATATATTCCTATGAGTTTTGTTAAATATGTTTACATGTGTTGAAATATCCTTTGCCTTTAGGGTTGTAACTTGTTACACCACAATGCCAAATGCTATTTGTTAGCCCTTCGGCATGGTGTTGCATTGAAGGTTAGCATTAACAATGAAGCTGGACAAGTTCGTCTGGCAAGTTAAACAGACTTTCCTATGGCAAAGTACGTGGTTGTGTTAAGTACACAATGCGTAATTCTCTTTGTTTTTTGTTTAGTTTGGTAGTAAACCTAAACTTGGAGTGGCAATTAAACAAGTTGAATCTTTTCTCTCTCTCTCTCTCTTTTTAAAGAAGATAAAAATGTTACATATAAATCCCTGCCCCGTTAACTCATTATTTATACTCATGCTTTATAATGGGCACGTAAATAACCCTGCAGGAGTACATCCAAAGTACTGTATTTTTGTCAACAATGCTGCGTTCAAGGATACTCGGGTGAGTGTGTACCTCCTGCATCTGCGCCCTGATGAGGAGGTCCAGCTGCCCACAGAGACACAGCATCTCCACAGCCACCTGTTCTGGTTTTAGGCGGAGGGGCATCAGGGGTCTCTTCACCTGTAGCTCCACTAAACGGACACACACCTTAATCCACTTAGTTATAGTAACAATCACACACGAAGCAACATGGATCAATATAGTAAATGGAGGATTTTTATAAAGCTAGCGTAGACTTACCTTTAAACGCCTCACGGTAGACGCTCGGCTGACAAAGCGGCTCTGATAAGCATCCTGCCATCTTAA
Organism: Leptonotus elevatus; assembly: GCF_054856555.1. Taxonomy (NCBI): domain Eukaryota; kingdom Metazoa; phylum Chordata; class Actinopteri; order Syngnathiformes; family Syngnathidae; genus Leptonotus; species Leptonotus elevatus. The sequence goes on along the minus strand of NC_141250.1, from coordinate 6,808,914 downwards.
AAAAATAAATCACTTTGGTGAATGTGACTAAATCCACACAGAGCACAAGTGGAAAGAACTAGGAGGAAGCGCCTTTTTTACGCATGTTTGGAGCGGCTATGGTGCGCTCGAGGTGTGCAGCGGTTAAGTCGCGATAACCATTCTCGGAAATTGTCCTATTTGCCTAGTTGTCTGGACAGGTGATGTTCGGAGGCGCTATTTTGGGAGTTGGTCGGATGGATACATCGAAGCGACCACCACCCGCCCCTCAACCCACGCCCTGTCAGTGCCAGCCGTGCAGCCGCAGTCTGTCAGTGGGGGCCGTGAACGCCCCTCCTCGCTTACAATGACGTCATGCTTAAAAAAAGCGATCCAAGTTGTTTTCTTTATTTATACTCAGTATTTTATATAAAACGAAGGTTTACAGCACTATATATTTTTTTCTTTTTTTCTCTTGGGTGAGAAATTAAAAAAACTGGAGCCATGCCTGTTTATTATATACACTATGAAATGTGCACATTAACAAAAACAAAAAATAATACATTTATTTGTGTTGATGCGACCCTTGTGAGGAATAAGCAGTTCGGACAATGGATGGATGGTCAAATGACTCAAATTAATGACATTAGGCCTCTTGACATGGAAGAGCCGCCCCAACGAGGTTGATTAAATATCAAAGCTTGACAGAAGGGAAAAACCTTCCGTTAACATCATGATCAAATAAAGCCAATGCTATCCAAGTCATGACTGCTGCAACAAAGTGGAGAGTGTGAAATCACAAATTTAAATCTATATTTTGTACAGTACAGTATACTGTATTGAACAAAAGGTACCGGTATTTATATTTTATGTGGTGCTGCCATTGTCTCACACTCAAATAAATGTGCTACTTGCTCTCTAGCAGTGGAAGACCATCCTCGGTTTGCTTTATTAAATAGCAAAGATATACAGAATGTATCAAATCCTTCCATTATGATCAAATACTTGTGAAGTGTGTGACAGCTGTGAAAGAGTTAAATAAAATGCAGACAGAGCTTTTAGCAAAAGACTAAGGAATCGTTCATGACACTACATCAGAAGGGCATAACAAAAACAACAAATGAGGCTAACATTCAAATATACAACAATGTACATTTTGTAAACAAAATTAATTTCAATAGATAATATTCTGTTTACAAGTTCCCCCATGAGAGAAAAAATATTATCGATATCCAAAATATACCTCATCTGCTCATCTTAAGCTGGTAACAAAAACGACCAGCACTTTGTTGTTCACTGTGGTTTAAACTGGGCTCCATGATAGCAATTGAACATGGCGTTAAAACAAGTGAGAGGCCACAGCTGTTCAATGCCGACATTGTCTTCGGAAGGGTAGCAATGAATTCACTGTCACGGTGTCAAAGCTGAGGTCCAATTAGTTGTTTGTTGTTGTTGTTCACTGTCGTGTGCCGGGCGGCAAGGTCAGGTTGGCCATCAGCTCGTGGACAGATGCAAATATGGTGCACTCCCCTAGATGGGAAGGAAACACACTTAAGAATAGTAGAAACATAAGGTCGTACACAATCACTATGCATCCCACCAGGAATTGTCCAATTATATCTGAAGAAAAATTCCTACACATACAAGTATTGCTACTGAGCTGATTTATGTCTGATGCATGCAGTTCAAAATCAGGGGCTAAGTTCGCAATTCAATTATTTCCACTCGGTGAGGATCAAAGCCTATGGCAGTGCAGTTACTTTGTTTAAATAAACCATGTCAACAGAATGTTTCTGAGCTGAGCAGAGTTTGAATGATGATGCATGCAGATTAAAATGAGGGGCTTAATTAGCCATTAAATGAAAGTTGGTGAAAGGGAAAACCATTATATTGTTAATTTATTTCTGAACAACATAAACACAGTCTCTGGATTAAGTGAATCTGATGGATGCAGGCCAAAGCCAGGGTCTAAACGAGGGGTCACCAACCTTTTTGAAACTAGAAGCTACGGTTCTTGGGTACTGATTAATGCAAAGGGCTACCACTTAGATACACACTTCTGAAATAACTAACCTGCTGAAATTAACTTTATATGTTATTAATTATAATAATGTGTAAAGACACTGCTCATGTTAATGATTCCTCACAATAATTAGAAACAAATTAATATGCCACAACACTTTAGACTAATTCAACATTCCTGGAGAATAATGTCCCATGAGTTATTTTTTTTTTTTTTTTTTGGCAAAAACATTCATGTATAAAAAATTGGGAGACGGCCTCACCCTGTCTGGCAGGGTGCATCTCATTGAACCTCTTCAGCATGTTGGAGACCATAAGTGCTGCCGCTCCCGAGGAGCTGTGCTGCCTGGGGATGTCAGCCTGCTGGGTAACGCCCGACGCCATGTCGTACACGATGGGGACAATGATATTCACGGGCTCCTGCGGCACGGGCACGGGCAAGCGCTGCGTCAACTGCAACTGTGGAGGGTGCCAAAACAGTGTCAGGAGGTTTTGAATGATGCACGCAGAACACTTGTGATGACGTGAACTTACGAAGAAGAGCATCTTGGACTTGAGCACCACAGCAATGGTTCCAGGGGGAGCAATGGGGGGAGCGCTGGGAGGTATGGTAAGGCAAAACTGAACGTTCCACTTGAGCTGTCCGGCTTGGTCGGGGAACTGCGGGAGGACGGTCACATGTTCACAACATGGTAGAGTGCTGACTGCTGATTATCAAAGTGTACTGTGTACAGTAAAACCCCCTCCATTGCTTTTTTTTTATTTATTTTTTTTTATAAAGTTGTTGACCACTTAATGGGTGGCAATGCCTCTAAGGTAGAAAATATCTTAAAATTGCAGTCAACACCAACCAGTTCAAGCTTCATGATGCGGACACAGTCCCTGAGGATGTGTGTGGGTGCCCCCAAAAGCTTGGTGAAGGCATTCAAAGTGTTGTACTTGAACGGGGGACCGGCAACCTTGAAAAGAGGACATGACATGAGGCATCATTAAAATGAACACATCCTTCACGGTTTGCAGCTTGTCTAGACACACTTAAGTAAGGACCACAAAATGGCTTTGTTTGTTTGTAACTTCCTGGCTGCAAATTTTTTTGGGTATCCATTATTCCATGGATGTTCCTGATAAACATTCACATTCATCATGATCAAAAAACAAGAAAAAAATGTAAAAACATTTTTTTACCGATATCTGTCAAATCCCATAAGCTTTTTTCTTGTACCTGTGTGTGGTTTACCACGTTTAAACATTTTTTTTGCTTAAACTCTTTATCTTTAAGCTATTAAAATCATAGGTAATCATACAGTGATTTTACATATGGTAAATGTATCAGCTGCAAATTTTGGCTCTCTTCATTTTCAAAAACATCGATAAAAGAAAGAACCATAAGACTGTACATACCCGTGTCTCAAAGAACTTCTCCAGCACCTGAAGTTCCTCCTGGGACCAGGGACCTGCATTCTCCGGAGTGACCTTAAGTTGCAGAGTCTGGTAGTTCTTTGGGTTTAGAGCAACGCGGCACTTGAGCACATCTGTTTTGAACATGATCACGCCGGGCTCATTGGAGTTCACAATGGATAGCTGCATCGGACGCAAGCAGTGAGTGGGGGAACAGAGCAAATATATTTCATTGATTTGTCAGAGGCTCACATTGGCTTCCTGCTGAATGATCCGCTGTAGGTGTCGCCTCATGATGACTGAACCAAGGAAGCGTTCTAGTGGTGAGCAGAGGTAGCTGCCCGCCAGGCCCGGTACCAGGCACGGGGTGGGCGAGGGCAGCAGAAGAACGTGCAGGGCACTGTGGGTGAGGACAGTGGGGATTGAGGCGGCCCATGGACGCTGAGGTAGCTTGCGAGGCGGAGGCATACTGGTAGGCATGATTTGTGAACCTACATGAAAGAATCCAAAAGGTCACGACACAAGCTGTATTTGTCAAGATTTGCACCAATTAAGATGAATTACAGTGAAACTACATGGACTCTCTAAAGCTGAACACAATTCATAATATTTTCACATTATACATCATAGTCCAAACTACGGCCCAGAGTGATGAGGACTAACACTACTATTATTAAAGCTTTTCTAGATATGTAAAAACAAAAACAAATTAATTAACAGCTAAAATTAAAACAGAATTTCTTCACCTTTTACAGAAAGCTTTTTGACGTAGTAGTTTTTCAAAATGTGTAAATGCTTGGTTTATTGATAAGATAAAATACAAAAATAATAATAAAATAAATAAATAAAAAACAGAAACGTTTGCACACCCCTGGTGTAAAGAGTAGTTACTGTACCATGGTCTTATAAGTGGCCTACCAGGCTTTTCTTGAACCTCGAGGGATTTGAATAGTAGTCTACAGCCGGCGGCCACATTCAAGTTCCCCATTGACGAACGATGAATATTATTTGTTGGATGTTGGTCGGTCATTCATCTAGATTTGCTGATCTTACAAGTTTTTTGTTTGTTTTTTACTTTTGAAAATTATTATATTTTGGTGGAACTCTAAATTGTTTGACTTTTGGGCATTACATTTTTAAGAGCCACTGTAAGGACTTGAAAGGGCTAACACATTTGTAGGCTATTGAGAAGCCTTTATTTTTGTATTTCTTGTATTTTCTAAAAACAATAAGGGAATTGAGAAACAGGGTTTGATACATTGAGGTAAAGTGAAATGGAGTTCTTCCTAAATATTAAATATGAAAATTGATAAAACAATATAAAATTGGATCATGTTTGTGAGATAAAAACATAACATCATAAAAAAAAAAAGAATACAAGCCACCTCAAAATCCAGTTGTTTTTTTTTAACTTTAATAGAAAAAAAGATTCAAACTAAATTAAAATGGCTAGATATACAAATTAATGCACAATTAGTGTTTGGTGAAAGGTATTTACCAGTTCCAGCACGTGGAGAGTGGGGGTCAGGAATTGGCGAATGCAGTGACGGGTTCCCAGGCGACATGCCATGGATCCTCGCCCCAGGAGAAGGACCTGAGACCTGGGGAGAGCCTGGCCACTGGCCCCTGTGGCTTGGAGACACCATGGCATAGGGAGAGCTGGGGTCCAGAGCACCTATTGTGAGGGAAAGTGACAATCTTGATGTGCACAAAAATAATATAACACAAAATAAATACACGACTCTATATGCCTGCTCTTTTGAAGTCTTTTGTGTTTACTGTCCCGCACGCAACCTAAACAACAGCTCGGCAAGGGAAGTTGGTGTTCAGGCATCTTAGAGGCCCCCAGAACTGTGCCCGTCTTACCGTGGGGGCTGGCAAAGCTTGTCTGACCCATGGCTATGCCCAGAGAAGATGGAGATGGGGTGGGGCCGAAGGGAGAGGGGGCCCTCAACGCTCCACTAGGGGAGCCAGAGGCATGGATGTTCCCTGCACATACATACACCACATCTCGTCAGACTAAGCAGGTCTCTCTCATACACACACACACACACAGCCTCTTTCATCCGCAAGTGCACATGCTAAAGCTGGGCAGCACGGTTGGCGGGCTGAGATGGCGCAACATGGAAGGGGCAGGACTTGAGGTGCGTACATATTTTTAAAAACAAATAAAGATATGTAAACAAAATGGCTGCTTCTTTTCCGTGAAATGGGTATTGCTTTCTCAAGGTCAGCATGGTGGTGATGTAACAGCGGGCCAAAAAAAGTTCGCATGAATCATACAGTGTCCACTGGCATACTTTTCGCCAAAAATACCTGGCGATTGCGTGGGCATCATGGATGGCGAAGGAGTGACGTTGGCGTGGTAATTAGGTGGTGGCGACGTGAGCGGCGGGTATACGCCGCTACCAGCAGCCCTCATGGTTTGCGGCTGAGCCTGCAGCTGGCTCATGAGTGTGTCCATCATGTCCACACCCACCGGCGATGGCGGGTTGTCATCTTCATTGACTGAACGCCTGCGGGCATCTTGGTTGCTGTCTACAAACATGCTCAAGAATGTCTGAAATGGGAATAATTAGGAACAGGAATTTAAATTGTTTTTATTACAGAACCTAAGCCATAAGTATTTTTTTCTTTTGTTGTCCTGTATTTTTTGCTCATGAGCTTTTCATGACAATGTTTGCTACTTTGCTCATCTGGTTCATTCAACTATATACAATTGTCCTATCTGCTTCCATTGTATTGCATTTGTTGCTATAGAGAGCCATTCCAGTTTTAAAGATGGAAATACAGATACTTTCTTCATCCCGTGAAGGAAATTAAATTATAGACCTCCAAGGTCCACACAATTATTACGATTTTTTTTAAATAAACGTAACAATCTAGCAAATGTTTGTTATAAATATATGACAATTTGTATATTCAGTCATTTCAGTATTTCATAAGAGTAACTGTGAAGTTTAATTTGTTTTTAATTTGCAAATCTGTTGGCGTGTATGGCCAACAGGCAAATTTTATGAATATCATCTTCCAGTATTTACTGCCATCTAAAAAAATACATATACAAATAAATCAGAGTAACCCCATTAGAGTTACCTTGAGTCCAGGAGCTGGGTAAAATCCCTCCACAATCTTGGTGTTGTCAAAGAGACTGTATGCTCCGTCCCTGATGGCCACCACGCCACGGCTCCGGCAGTAGATGTCGATGCAGTACATGTTGCGAAAGGCCAGGCGAATGTGTGTAGGTGACTGGGGCAGGATCGAGAAGCACTGGTAGGCAGTGTTGGTGCGCTGGGTCAGGCCCAACATGGGCACGGTCGGTAGTTTGTTGATGGCATTCAGAGGGGCCTGCGTATCGTAAAGCACCTGCAAGAAAAAAGCATCTACTATTTTGTAAAGGAAGTACATTATCTGAATTAGTCACATTATACCTACTTTGGGATTTGAACCACCTTAACCTGAATTTCTGGTATTTTCTTTTAATGCTGATGCAAAGCCCCTGGCAATCTTGCTAGGCACAAGCATCTCACACGATCCTGAAAACTGCTGCATCAGAGCCATAACAGATTTATCCATCTTTACATTTTACACAGAAGCTTGTGAGGCTTGATATTCCCATAATCATGTGCTCATACTCATGCTCATCAACTACAGGGCAAGAGAAGTGAGTGCTGGTTGGGCATTACAACAATGCCTTTACAAACAAGCGCCATCCCACCACCCACACTACCTTTACAACAGAACACTGCCAGATTGACTTTATCCCTCAACACTGTTCATACAGAATAGAGGTAAGAAATGCCAGCTAGAGACAGTAAATGCTGCATACTGTGTTTACCTGCAAGAGCTGAATGACATTGGGGTTCTTATTGAACATCTCCTGCAGCTGGTGAAGGATGATGTTGTGGCAGTTTGAGCAGCCTGAGTTTGGCCCCACAGTTCCAAGGGCCAAGTGGAAGCGTTGGCTATTGGAATTCCACTGAATGGTGACGGAGCTGCCTTTGGTGGTGCCGTAGCAAAGAACCAGCTTGCGGAAGTTGTACAGCCGCACTTCAGAAAACAGGCCCAGGTACGACGGCAACTCTGGGACATCACAACGAGGAAATAATTGTTAGATGGCACAGTCTACGTAATTGCAGATGTAAACTACTGGTTTATGAAATATACGACCACCACAGTTATCTGCAGCAGATAGATTGTGTTGGCCCTTAGGGGTTCCATTGCATTAGCCAATTCAAAATGGTGATCCATTCGTGAAAGGTCACCAGTACCTGGCATTGCCCGAGAGAAGTGAAGCACACACTGGTACAGCTGGCTAATGGCGCTCCAGTCATTGAGAAACATTTCAACTACTTTGCGCCCACCCACAGGCTCTGACAGGGGGTTCTCATAGGTGAGGTACACGTGCCGTGTGGAGGCTGCCAAAGACAAGATTTGAGTTCAGTGTATAGTGCGCAAATGACACAGCTCAAGAAAAATGCGCTGTTTGTGGTAGTTACCTTGCTCCTTGCTGTTAGTGCTGTTGAGGGGGCAGTTGGCCAGCACCAGTTCGGCCACCCATGTCCGGTTGTTCCTGCCCTGTAGCCGGAAGGTACAGTCCAGGAGGGAACGCTCCAAAGCCCTTCTGGTCTCCTCTCCAACACCTTTGCAAGGAGGGATCCTACAAGAACACAATAGGTACTATATGTTTAGATCTGTTTATCCCACACACATTACAGTTGCCGACTTTTTTCTGCACAGTGCACCCATCAATAAACGTGCTGCGGTTGCAATCCGACATCCAGTTATGAGGCTCCGCATACAATATATTGTGCTGTATTTTTGGGGGGCACAAAAACATGGTACAATTGTCAAGGAAGAAGCAGACTGCAACAAAGGAGGGAGTATAGATATTTTGAGAGGGTTTTGGCAATGATTGTTTACCCCACACTATATATACACCATAATGACAATGTGAATAAAGGTTTTGGTAATATTTTGGGCATCCATCCATTTTCTGTACCGCTTGTCCTCACAAGGGTCGCGGGGTTGCTGGAGCCTATCCCAGCTGGCTTCGGGCAGTAGGCGGGGTACACCCTGAACTGGTTGCCAGACAATCGCAGGGCAATTTTTTGGGCAACTTTACTAAAAAAAATAAAGTAATAAATCACATATACAAATGTATTCACAGCCTTTGGCACAAAGCTCAAAATTGAGCTCAGCTGCTTGTTTTCACTAATCATCTTTGAGGTTACTACAGCTTAATTGGAGTCCACCTATGGTAAATTCAGTTGATTGGACATGTTTTGGAAAGGAACACACCTGTCTGTATTAGGTCCCACGGGTGATAGTGTATGCCAGAGCACAAACCAAGCAAGAAAGCAATAGAGGCACCAATCTGGGTGAAGGGTACGGAAAAAATTCGGCTGCTTTGAAGATTCCGATGAACTTGGTGGCTTCCATTATACGTAAATGGAAGATTAAGTTTAAAACCACCAGGAATCTTCCGAGAGCTGGCCGCCCATCTAAACTGAGCAATTGGGGGAGAAGGCCTTTGTCAGGGAGACACAGCCAAGACAACGGAGGAGGGGCTTTAGGACAACTCTGTGAATGTCTTTGAGTGACCCAGCCAGAACCCAGACTTCAATCCAATAAAATGTCTCTGGGGAGATCTGACAATGACTGTGCACCGACGCTCCCCATCCAACCTGGATGGAGCTTGAGAGGTGCTGCAAAAATGAATGGGCAAAACTGCCCAAAGATAAGTGTGCCCAGCTTGTGGCATCATATTCAAAAAGGCTGTAATTACTGCCAAAGGTGCATAAACAAATTATTGAGCAAAGGCTGTGAAGACATATGTACATGCAATGTCTTAGCTTTTTTTTAAATATAAATTTGAGGGGGGAAAAAACTTTATACGGGAAGGATTTGACCTGACGCGCGTCACAGATGAGCTTTCGTCTTCTGTGTGCATTTTAGGACTTAAGTTGCCACAAGACGGCACTAAAGCCTTGTTTAGTAAGGAATTGGTCTCAAGGAAGTATGTTGAAGTGATACATCTTGACTGGTATATGCATGTGTGCTTGTGATGTGTGGTCATATTACTTAAGCAGCCGGATAGCGTGACTGCTGCCGTCTCCTTCCACTTGAACACCCTGGTTGGGAATCTCCATGTTGGAAAGCTACAACACAACAGCCGAGGCGAGCACCATCAACAGAGCTCAGTTTAATTGAGCAAGCCGCAGGAACGGAATGAAGTAATATTTTGAGCAGTCAAGTCACTGTGCCTCACCTCGGTTCTGAGGCCAACAAAAGGCATGTTGGTGTCACACATGGCTACTAGGTGTGCCAACTCCTTGTTGAAGGCACTCATCTCCCCTGACCGCTTGGGCTTCTTTGGTTCAGTTTCTGCCTGCTCCCCAGTCATCTACAGAGACATTGAGAAGAAATCATACCATTATGACTATGACAAAGTCATACAATTTAATAAACAGTTTATTTTGTAGCTTGTGTCTTCCTAGCAACACTTTAGTTAGGTAACTATTGGGATACAGCACAAACAAACGGAAGGTCGACAAGCGTTGAAGTTTCCACTATATTTGCATAAAACAACCAAAATACCAATGCTGACCTTTCTCTTGGTAACAGGCCGGTGCGCTCGTGTCGACGTGGTGTCTTGGACAAGGTGTTCAAGGTTGGGCTTGAAATGCTGCAGGAGTTGTGCGCACATGGGCCCGTCGTCACCTTCCAGCTGAGTCACAAACAGGAAGGAGTACTTGTACTGCAGCGCTGTCGGATTGCTCGGCAAATCAACCATTTCCACCACCTAAGCAATAAGTCAGGAAGGATGTAGAAAATGGAGCTAGACGTCTTGCGTTTATTGCTATTGTTTCATGGAGGAGATGGACTCACAATGTAGTACTGCGGAAGACGCGTGAGCTTGATGAAGAGCTTGTTCTTGGACAAGTTTCCCACAGGGTGTGAAGCAGTGTTGGAGAGGTGAAGGACGTCGGTGCACACAGTGGGAAGGTGCTTCACTGACTGCCTGCAGCGCTGCTCACCCAGCCAGAATCTGTTCACAAGACAGAAAAAATCAAGACGTTCTTTATCACATCCCTAACAATTTTAACATCCCGTCTTGAGTGTAAGATGTCATTACATCTATTCCGCCTGTTTTGACAAGCTAGAATCGAGCATCAGTCTCTTTCAACTACAGATGTTCAATGCCTACTCTGACAGGCACACTTACTTGAGTTGTTGAAACCACGACAGGATGCGCTTCATGTCATCGTTGATAGTCTTCTCAATGTCATCCAGCATTGATTGATCTAAAGGAAGAAAGTGCCGCCATTTTAGAGCCGCGGACGAATGTGACGGATCCTAACGGCTTCCACTCACCTAAGCCATACAGCATGGGTTGCAGCATGCCAGAATGCAAGTCAACAAAGATATGCAGACACTCTGAGCGACCGCACGGCTCCAGTATGGGAATGACGAGAGTGGGTAAAGCGGTTTCAATGAATGCTGAAGTTAAAAGGAAGAAACATACTTTAACTCATTTGCTCCCAAAAATGTATATATAAGTTATATATTAAATGTTTTAAGTGTTTTTATGCTAGAGCATACAGAAGGCTTTGATGCAGCCTTTCAACTGAAGAGAATGCTTAAAGCAATGGTAGTAATTACAAAAACGGCGAGCGGGTGGCAGCAGAGTATAAGAGATCAACCGGGGCCATGTTGAAAACAAGCTGATTTACCCACAGTTCTAAACAGATTTGCGAATAATGATGAAACTTAGCTATATTCTAATGCTAATTGCTGCAAAACGGAAACAGATAGAAATATTTTTTTTTCCTGATGAAAGAAGAGACAAATTTTTCTTTTGGTCTTTCTTTTCCATGTTTTTATAGCAATAGTACACAATATTTTGCAGGCGTTGCAAAATCAGTCAAAATCCAGTAAAACAGCTGGGAGCGAAGGGGATTGCTTCAATGAAATTGGCTGGGAGTGAATGAGTTAAGTAACTCTTCTCTGCCATGCAGATGAGCGTACAGGTATTAATTCAATAAATATTGCTGCAATTAAAGAGCAACGGTTGTGCAGCTACTTTGCTACATTTAATTTTAGGTGGCTACAATGTTACAGGACATGTGTTTTACAAGAGGGTGTATGAGAGGCTTGCGTGGTTTTCTTTATAAGAAATTGGAGTTAAATACATACAACTGTCGCTAGGATTGTTGCCTTTCAGAATGGCTTTCAGCTCCAGCAACTTCTGGTGGGAACGTGCGTGAACGCTGTCGATCAAAAGCTTTTCCACAAACAAATGGTCGATCTAAAGATGGAGGGAGGAAAGTATAATTAATTTCTGACAACAAAACTGTCAATTTAGAACCAGTGCAATTTACTTTCATTGCCCTCTCCATCAATTTGGAGTCACATGCAGGTAGAGGGGGCTCGTGGGAGATCTGCAGTGGCTTCGAGCCATCTGATTCGTCAATCTTGATGGTAACTTTATGCACAGAGGCCGTACCCGTTTTCCTACCAAGCACCTGTTGGCTGCGGCGAACAAAAGAACACATGGGTAAGCTTGGGTGACCTTACTGAAAAGCTTTGTTGGTCAAGTAAAGTACACCACGTTTACATACAATGCAAATTTGAGGTGTTGAAATCAAGGTTATTATAGTTAACGAAAATTAGCAAAACTAACTAAATTAAAATAAAAATGATTTTCATTTACAAAATAAAATAAAAACGGAGTGCTTTTAAGAAAACAAGAACTGAAACTATATTTTACGCTTGTAAATATAACTTAGAAATATAATTATAGCTAAAATGTCCTCCACTTTTATCATTTTCAATTTCCCTGGTTGATATCAAACAAATAATCTATGCATCGCGATGTGGACATAACTGATTGTGTATCAATGCAGTAGCAGACTCTAATCACTATAACAATGCTTTTTGACTTTCAGCCCATTGCATAAACATTTTTGTGGTTTGTATATGGCACGTGTCAATGATAGCCTCATCCAGAGTGTTATATTTGTACTCTGCTGTCACCCAAATGATGTCATTCGTTGCATATGAGGCCATGGGTTCACTTCAAATGTAAGGACGCTCCAAACCTTTCAAAAGTGGATATCCGGACACATTTTGCATTTTATAAACAGATAAACAAAAATGAACTGGACAAGTCACATGCAGTGTAAAGCCTGCAACACAAAAATGTATATGTCGGGAAGACTACTAGTACTAACTTAAATAATCATGTTCGCCATTTCCACACTTTAATATTTTTTTGTGGACGTGAGACTGATAGGGTATGTGGGCTAGTTTAGACTATCGTTATAAGTAGGCAGCGTCAATTACTCTAGTTTTTTCGCAGTTCGTGGCAGGGTTATTAAAAAAACTAAATAAAAAGTGGTTAATGGCAAATAAATGCCCCGCTAATGAATGTCGAGGCTGTCTAAAGGCTTACTTCCAGACAGAGAGGGTGAGGTATTTGGCAGGCATGTATCTCTCCTCCTGCACCAGGTCTCCCCACCGCTCCCTGATAAGCATTAGGGTCTGCGAGTGGAGAACCTCCAGCTGCAGCGAGAGACAAAAGGAGTCTGGAAGACAGTGGAGTTAAAGAAGACGTGTGTGGGGAAAAAAGCAAGTCCTCGTCAAGTACCACACTGATTCTCCCATCAGCATTCAACACACGCACTCGGGCACATATCCTTCGTCACAGCGCTGGTAAAAAGAGGTGCCTGTCCGCCACACAGGCTGCTCTTTGATGTGGTGAGATGCACTGCTCGTGCTGGTGCAAGAAAGGCAGAGCAGAAATGCACGGAGTAGCACCGATTAGCACAGTGACGCAGTACTCTTGAAGCAAATAAAAGGCCTCTATTTTTTTCTAATTGATTTCACCCATTACAAAATGTTGGGTCAATTAACATGTGGTGTACGTGACCAATGAACTAGCTGGCAATGTGCAAAGACAGTTGCACAATTATATAAGGACACACGCGCAGCAAAAGGATACGCAAGCAGTTATACATGTCCTGTAGGGGTTTCTCATCCGCACACAGGCGTGCTTGCACCAGCTCGTGGATATAGTTCACTTGTAGACTGTGCACCAAGGCTCTGCCATCTGTTGTCAGAAGATGAATATGAAAAAAAATAGCAGTGTCAAAAAATGAGTGCGTGCGTTAATTTTGAGTTAATTTAAAGTCCCTTTAAAGCCACTCATTTTTCAATTAAAAAAAAATGAACATTAATGACCGCTCCTTACTTGGAAAGGCCTGTACTAGGGGAATTCCAGCAGCAGACACGTCCACGTCAACATTTAGCAGTAATTAATTTAATAATAATGTATATATTTGTGGAGACTGGGATCAAATTATATTTTACAATTTTAAAAATGTGCATCACTTAAAGATCAGACAGCACTTAATATGAAAAGAAAATTGCACTGAGCTGTCAGCATCTTGCAAATGCAATTATGCCATCAAGTGACAGAAAATGACCTAAACACAAATCAATATTGCATATTGTTTCTTACAGTACAATACATCTTATTAATTTTAACTTAATTTTATGAATTATTAGTCAATGACTAAAATATGAAGCCATATTTCTATTAGTTTAACTTTTTTTCTACTTCAATGTTAACGAGTATGAAAACTTAGGGGGGAAAAATTATACATTTTTGAATTTTTAATGTATTTATTTAAAAGGGACAATGTACTAATCATCATTTTACAATCTAAATGTGCCCAACTTAGCTAAATCAAGCTAATTTTCATTTCAAGTCATTAAAATCACAAATCAATTTCCAACAATATACAATAATATTACACAAGTACATTTCCTGTACAGTTGATAGTGCTTACTAATCTCTTAATCAATGAGAGCAGTTTTGGCCCAACTTCAGCCACTGTTTCAGTTGTTTGTTGAAGACACTTTTTTTCGTCTCCAACTTAAGTTCAGCGGGGAGAGTATTCCATAGTTCAGTTCCCTTATCGCAGAAGCTAGACTGTCCGAAAGTTGTCCTAAACTTTGGGAGCTTTATTGTACATTTACAACAGATATAAAAAATTGTGATTAATCGTGAGTTAAATTTGGAAGTCATGCGATTAATTTCAATTACAAATGTTAATCACCTGACACCACTAAAAAAAAAACATGAGCAAAACATAGCAGCCAGCATCAAGCCTTACCCCCAGTTTCCTTGTCCTCCACCAGAATCTCCAACTTCAGTAGCCTCCAGGGAATATGTGGATCATCGCCCATCACCGTCAATGTGGCCTCAAACTCTCCCTCCACACGAAACTTCACACGGCCATTAGCTGCATATGCGACCAGGCATGTAAATTAATAATCAAAGGAGCTAAACACACTGACAAGATTAAGAATGCTTACCGACTGTAAGGTTGGCTAATTGTGGGGGCAAGTCTGTGGTAACAAGGCGGTGTCGTAGGATCTGATTCAGCTGGTTCAGAGTTGTCAGTTTCTCAACTTTCGTGATGGGGTCAGGAGGAATGATTTTATCCTATTCAAAAAACAGCAGTGAAGATGGTTAATGTCTTATGTTGTTGAAATTCACACTATTGAATGACTATTGCTGGATTACACTAAATCAGACCTAGGAAAAGTATGGCCCAGTGGCCAAATCCGGCCCTCCCACGGTCTCTGACTGGCCCTCACACAGACAAAGTCCAAATAAAACGTAAAATATGTGATGATTGTATTCTGAAAGGTTTGCTTTTATTTTATGTGCACACAGGCAGACGTTGGCGCAAGTGAGCTAGAGCTACGACTTGTCTGCAGTTTTGCCAACTCGACATTTTTGGTATTTTGAGTGACTCAAAAACCCTCTAGCAACTATTTCTCCAAGAAAAAGAGACTTGAAAAAAAATGACAGTAGCCCTAATGCTAGCCACATTCTTATTTCCTGCGCGGTGTACTAACCTAAGTAAAAAGGACTGTTTATAATTGTGAAAAATTAAGAGAAGTACCAGGTCCAATTTTTTGTGCCAGTCCAGCCCTAGTTCAAGCCAGTGGTCACCAACCTTTTTCCCCCAACCTACTTGTGTGACCTGGTACCAAATGGCCTGCGGATCAGTGGCCTTTAATTTAATCCTCCCAGAAACATAAAGCATTAAGTGGACATATGTGCCTGTAGAAACAATTGCTCCATATTTTATCCCAACATTGTATTATTCGATATTGAATACTAAAATATTCGATAGCTGCAGCCCCCCAACTCCCCTGTTATATTGTCATATTTTTATTGTTTAATAAAAGCCTTGCTTCAGGTCCCGAGGATCAACCTGAAAAAATGTATCCTCAAAATTACTAAGTTCCTCCTCAAATTAAGCAAGTGATTAAAAAAACTGCTCGTCAAAGAAAAAAAAGTCATTTTTCGAACCATGGTTAATGAATACTTGCAGACTTACTCGTATGCAGGTGGGCAAGCGCGGATAAGAACCCGTTGTGAGAACATCGATGGCAAAGGGGATGGCGAAGCTGGGCAGACGTGCATGCACCAGGGCGTCGCGGGCGAGTGATGCTAGCCGGTCTGCTGTATCCACAAACAAGATAGTCTGCTGATCCAAGAAGCTGGAGATCATCTGTCGCCAAGGATACCACAAGTTAGGAAGTGAAAATAGTGCATGTCCATGGATAGATACAATTTTAAAAATTCTTCATACTTACAGCACATTTCTCCACTTTCCCCGCATTATTTGCCCACTTTACCAGGGCCAAGAGGCGCACAAATAGCTGCCGGGTTCGACTTGCAAACTGGACAATCTCAATTTTCCTTTAATTGAAGTGTTAATTAAAAGCTGATTATAACATAAACAAATGTGACAGGCTGAGTAAGCAAAATAAAAACAAACATACCTCTCCATGTCCGTCTTCCTTGGAAGCCTAAATTAAGAACATGAGAAATGCATTACATCCAGTGTCAATCGTTTTAATTAGTATTCAATTTGCGTATTTTTTTTAAGCCGTTGAGAGAAAGCATTTTATGGAGAAGTGATGCAATCATCTTCAAACACAACATTAAGTACACTTAAGCCACACAGTCTAAACTAAGGATATCCAATACAAAAGCTTTAACTAAAATCTTGCCTTTGACAAGACAATGCTAAGTTTTGGGCGACACTGTCAATAATTTATTGAATTAAATTAAATTATATACTAGACTTTCTACCAATCTGATTGGATATATCAGATTGGCCTATATTGTCCACATTTTGTGATTGGCTGCAACGTTGTAATTAGCTGAACCAGTCATCTGAGGGGGTGGCCAGTTTACCACTTACTATCGACTGAAAATTACATCACAATGCCTAAGTACTCAGGAAACTTGCCAACAAAAGACCAAACCCAGAAAAAAGGTGATCTGTGACAGTCGTTACCTGAGCCCAATGTGATGTCATTTTCAGTTGACAGAAAGTGGCAGTACAAGGCAAAATGGGATAAAGATGGGTGCATTTTTCTGCTTAATTCATATTCCGCAAACACAATATTAATTAGAATACCGTGTTGAGACTCGTGGAGGCACACAGAAAATATCATTGTAAAGAAAATGTTTGACTTGACTTCACCTTAAATACAATTATTTGTCATTGGTTTAACAGAAATGTTATGCCTACAGGAAAAGTACTAGTTGGTTACTTGTTTGTTTTGTTGTTCTTGTTTTACTACTTACTTTACTTTGTTTTATCCATCTTTACTGCATGACTGATTTCCGTTTCATGTACAGCACTTTGTAATGACCATTTGCACCGACGTCACGTGATCACGTAACTGCATTGATTGTTGAATGGAAGTGGACGTGACCCGGAGTGACTTAGCGACTGTTATTTTACAAATTAAAAGTTATTATTACCCATAGAGCCATGGAATCTACTACTTCAACCGAAGGTCGCCTGTCAGTCAAAGTTGCACATTTAGTCGGGACTCATAGAGCGCGATATTTACTTAAGTTGGAGATCGCTACTTTGAAAACAGCCCCATACCTTCTGTTGCCTGCTGTTTTTACCAAGTTAATCAAATCGCCGACTTTGCCGGAATTCACAGCACACGACCTATATCATTATGTAGTCAATGCCGTCTCTTCTCCTTAAACCGGGGCTGATTTAAAAGCTTGTCGCTGGCTGATTCTCTGGGACGAGATGCTACGCTCACACCGGGGGTAAAACTTGTTTATCATGCTAACAGACTTATTTTTAAATAGTTTGTTCTATATTGAAACGCTTTGATGATGTTATGTTACTATGTTTACTAGCATGGAACAAATGACTATCGTAGTGGCAAGCTATGCAGTAATTTCATGAATATGACTTTGGCTCCTGAGTGAAAAACTCCAAGCACAAAGATGAAATCCCCCATTATTAAACAGTCAAATGCACTTAATAGTTTTGAAGAAGGTGCATTTTAAAACTAAGCTGTGTGCAGTTGGAGTGGACGCTAACTATCTGGCTCGTTAATGTGATTTGAAACACGCAATTCGACACCTCTATTACAATCTTTGTGTATGTCTACTAGTAAAATGTTCGAACATTTATCTACTAACCTCGCAAAAAATGATCGCTGCAAATCCGTGAATACTTTGTGGGCTGCCAGTCTTTTCTGTTGATTGCTGCTATCAATCAACGTCATTCATCTTCATTAGTAAGTATGTGATAAAAAGCAACATTTGGTTTACTCCTTTGTCTGGCTGTACAACCGACCGCACAGCAAGATATGACCATTTTATAAGATTATCGATTAGATAAAGGACTTTACGCTGTACGAGATTCAATGGTTACAATACAGGCAAGTGGCTCTTTTGCCATCCAGCGTCCCGTAGGGGGCGTTCCCATTAGGGCTGTGACGTCACGTGCAAAAGGTCAATACAACAATGCTTGTTTTAAAGTGCTTTAAAGATAACGTTTAGTTGAGTTCGTTCTTTATCATTAATGTCAGAGGAGATGATGTAAACATATAATCATTACATGCTATATTCATGTTTATCAGCATTTTTTTAAAATCCTGAGAGTGTATTTTTGTTTCAATACATTTAAATGGACGTCAGTTATAAGTGGATTTTCGCTATGAGACATAGTAAATATACGAGTTGTTTAAATGGATATATTTCTCAATTTTCTGATTGAATTGGAGATTGTGTTTTACTTCTTTCAAACGCACTGATTGACCCCAAAATTCTTGATTGCATAAAGCCTTTTTCTTTTTTTTATTACAGTAAATAAATTATTTAAATAGACACATTACACCATCTTCTGATCAGATCTGTGATTAGTTATCGCTTTATTTTTTAATTCACTCACTGATCGGCCCCCAAAATCCTGATCGTGTTAAGCCTAATTTAAAAATATTATTTTACTTGAGTGAATATGTCCAAGAGTTCCAATATGATACAGTGTACACCACAACATTCAACAATCTATTTTAATCAAAGGGCTGAGTGAACTGTCTTTATTTAACCATACTGCAGGAAAATTTGATTTCAAGCATATTGTAAGAGGATTTATTTTTATATTGTTACATGTATTTGTGGAGGATCTATTTTGGTTTTGATTTGGGGGGACGGAACTATATTATTGTAAATAAGCATGAGTGGCGGAAGGATACTGTGAGAAAATGAGGGGGAAACGTTTGTGACGGTGTGAGTGTTGACTGGAGAGAGGAGGAAATAAAGTTGTACCAGAAGCTATTCCCTCCACGGCCTTCGTTTGGAGTGATACACATACACTCCCGTCTTCTCAAAGATACAATGTTACAATATCATTTTACGTCGTTTTTCACGAGTTAATTTTTGTGCTTTCATCTCACACTCCTGGAGCATGTTTTCCGAGAACCACCCAGATACAGATATCATATCATATTTGCATAAATACATATTATACATGTATTTTACGTTATCCGTCCATCCATAATCTGATTTGTTTATTTATTTACTGTTCGACTCAGTCGTTTATTGCAGGATGCACAGGAAGCCCATGAACCTGTTTTCCGGGTTTGGTCACGTGATCCTCCGAGGACTCGCTGGCTTTATGAGGACGAATTTGAAATCTCATTGGTTAAAGGAGTTGCATCGCATCCGTACTAATAATTTTTAAAAATGAAGGCTTTTGGACAACATTTGTGAGCAAGTGTACCTAATGAAGTGACTGGTGAGTGTCCACCTCTTGTAGTAATGACAGCGAGGCGGTGATGTTTGCAAGCTACGCCCCCAAGTTATTAGGTTAAATACTTTGATATAAATTTACCTTAAGCACCTTTTACTGTCATGTCAACAGTGTGAATAGGATTTAGCATCCGGGTTATCCTAGCCTAGCTTTTGAGGCCTTCATCGCGTCATCTACTTACAGCTCCGCCAGCAGGGTGATTTCATGGTAGGTTCTCTGCAGAAGGAAGTCGATGAGCAGACTCAGTCGTATCCCATGTGTGGCCAGGGCTCCCGGTGCTGGTGGCTGGGGGCCCGAGACGACCGGGCCCCCGAGCGGCACCAGCTGCCCGTCAGCGCCTATCTGCACTGGAGCCATTTTACAATGACGATAGAGACCAGCGAGCTAGCGACGAGGCTCGTCCGGCGCTAAAACGCGGGACTGTCGGCTTGTGGTGGCGAAAATCCTGGAGGAAAGTGTTAAACCGCAGGCTAACTACATTTCCCTCGCCGGACGAGTCGGATTACTTCAACGGAAAGATCCGTAAAAGACGCATCAAAGAGGAAACGCTGTAGGGGGAACTATTCAATGCCTCTCCGCCGCCATCTTTGCTTATGGAGCTCATTAATAGTAGGCTGGTGAAGGAGAAAACCCAAACAAGAGCCTCGGGGAGTGGGAGTCATTAAAAGCGGTTTATCCATGCTCGTTTGCGACCAATTAAATACTGTAATAGTAGATTGATGTGTGATTACGTTTTTCCAGCATTGGTGGACAATTTAGGCACTAACATTTCAAACGGATCCCTTATTTTATTATATTGTGTTATGTTTTCAAGATTTTTTATTTTATTTGTCCAGCTCACAACAGTTCGCTTTCTATGTGATATTTTCTTTGTCGTATCATGTATTTTGCTGCGTTTGGCACATTCCTGTTAATGATAGCCAGCCAATCGAAAGGCACATATAAACAAACACAAGCAACCATTACACTCTTATGCACACTTAAGGACAATTTAGAATCTTTAAGTATCTTAAAACACATTAGAGTGTTTTACATATATGTTCTTGGAGTGTGGGAAGAAACTGGAGTTCCTAGAGAAAAGCAATCCAAGCACAGGGTGAACATGCAAACGCCACACAGGAAGGCTGCAGCCACGTACGAACCCACGACCTCTGAAATGTAAGGCGGCAACCGTTAACACCTCTACTGTAAAACAGCTATATAATAATAATTAAAAAGCTGGATTGTAATAAGAGTAACGGTAATGTTGGGTCTGCGATCAGCAGGCAACCAGTGCAGGGTGTATGCCGCCTCTTGCCTCAAGTCAGCTGGGCTAGGTTCCAGCCAGTGGCTTGCAAAGGACAGTAGATGTCCGGGGCGAGCGTCTGATTTTGATGCTAAAAATTGTATTCGCCTTTGGGTGCATACAAAAGATTTTCCAACTTTATGTCCATCAATCCCAGGGATGTGATTACCCTGGACCGACGCCTCGTTGGCCCCACCCTTTGCACGCCCTGGCTCCAGTACACTTGGATTTGGAAGAGCTAATTGATATATGATATTTTCAGTAATGCTTAGGAATCAATACTACAGCTACAGTTACATTTTGTCTCAGGACAACTATAATTAACACAACACTTGAATGCGTCTGTTTTGCGCATAGATTATTTGAAATATTATGCTTTAGAGAAAATGTCCAATTCTGGTCTAGAGTGACCCAATTCTCTAGTCTTATGTTTACGTACTGAAGTACAGCATTCAGCATAGCTTGGCTGCCCAAACTAACCAAACCTTATTCATTCTAGCAGGATTTCTGAAGGTCAGGGCCCAAAACGGGTTGAGGCGATCTTTTTGGGGTTTGTCAGGTTATTCTATTAATCATCCCAATTTATTGGCAAAGAGCCTGTGGATTCTTTAGTAAATTGAAGTCTTATGTGTTTTCCTCATTCGTATATTAAAGTATGTAATTGTTATCCATGGCATTACGTAAGTAAAGTAAATTTCATTTATATAGTACAGTTGAAACCACTATTTGCAGGGGTAGGGGTGAATAAAAAATTTAAACCCCAAAAATTCCTGGGGGAAAAAAAACATTTTTTTAATATTAAAAAAATACTACAAAAAATATTGAGGGGGGTGAATCAGCGGGTGCCGAACCACAGTATGCAGTTTCCCACTGTGGAGCACTTTATTACAGACAAGATGCACAAAGCCGCCCAAGTAAAACAAAAGCTAATTTACTCAGGATAATTATATCCTGTCATCTCACACTAATAGTTCCATTTTGCCAGTCTGCTGTTAATCTTTGCAATTCTGAGGCTCCTGTCACCAGTACATTACACAGTATTATTAATACGTGGCATTGTGGGGGCCCTTGTAACTGTGCTAACCGTACTAAGGCCAACATGGTACGTAGGTAAGATGGGCATCAATGGTACAATAGTGATTATAATTCATAAATGTCTTCTTATACACATTGTAAGTAAAATAACACAACACGCCTTTGTAACGGGTGAGCTTTTATTTAATTTAATACATAACAATTAAGCATTGAATAATTAAGCAAGATCAAAAGCGACATCATGTATAGAAAATCAACGATGTCATGTCACGCACAGGACATAGCTCTTAACTCAGAGGTATAGCAAATAAATATTGTCTCATCTCTTATGATACAGAATCGATCACTACCATCAAATATTCATATTGCTGCTATCTGATGAAAATCAAATATGTACAATTATGAATCTCCATTTAGTCTCCCTATATATGCTCCCAATAAAAAACTTTTACTTCCCGTTTTCAATAATAGCTTCTTCTTTTTTTCAATCCCCAGTACAAATTCAAGTTCTATACAATTTCAGTTACATATTTAAAATACAATATAATATTGTGATGTACTGCTGTCTTCCAATGTATAAAATTACCACAGTCCTGTGATGCAACACAATAACATCCCACCCCTACTTCGATTTCCTCTGGTACTGCTCACACCCCCACACACACACCCCCACACACACACATATATAATATATATATATATATATATATATATATATATATATATATATATATATATATAATACAATACTGCTCAAAAGTTTGTGAACCTCTTTCCAATTGTTTCAACCTGATTTTGTTGTTCAATCTGAACCACTACATTTTATATGAAATAACAGGTATAGTTTTATCAATTCAATGCATTGTTCTTTTTTTTTTTTAAGTCAATCGACAAGGCTTTAATGGAAGGCTTGCTCGGTAGGTGCCTCTGCTCACAAAAAAAGATCAAAGCTGCCCATCTCAACTTTGCCAGCGAGTACCTGGACAACACTGAAGCTTGTCGCTTCTGTGGACAAATGAGTCCAAAATTTAACTGTTTTGGTCACAACTAAAACAGTCATGTTTGGTAAAAAGTCAACACTGCATACCAGCAAAAAAACCTTCTCCCTAGAGTGAATCATGGGGGTGAGAATGTTAAATTCTGGGCTGGCTTTTCATTCTCAGGACCTGGACAATTCCACATAATCCAAGGAATCATGAATTCAGAGGAATATTGTGGAATCCTGGATCATAACCTGAAGCCGTTCTTTGTGAAGTTACAGCCTGGTAGAAGATGGATCATACAATAATCCAAAGCATTCCAGCAATACAACCAAGGAATGGCTGAAGAACAACAAGATGCATGTTCTGGATGTGCCCAGTCAAAATCCTGACTTGAATTATTTCAAAATACTGTGGCGCGGGACCTGAAGCGGGCAGTTTATGCTAGACACCCATTCAACCTCTCATCTGGCAGGAAGAGAGGCAAAATTTTCCCCAAAGTAGATGTGAAAGACTGATAAGTCACTAAAGAAAGTGTTGGGATGCAATTCGTATTGCAAAAGGAGGTGCAATGTCCAATTAAGTGAGCGGTTCACATGCTTTTGCACCCATGAAATCTGAGTTTTTCTTAAATCAACAACTTTTGTTCAAGAATGAATGACAATATTATTATTTTTGTTCAAGTCCATTATTTTCAATGTCAGCATTGTAGATATATGTGTGTGTGTGTGTGTGTGTATATATATATATATACACACACACACACACACTTTGGTGTTTTTACTTTTCAGTAATATGGAAATTTAAAATTTTGCTCATAAGTATTTATAATTGTGTAGATATTTAAAATGCAGACCTTACTACAATTTATTTAACACAGTGACGCATTGAGAAGGGTCAATTAAATATTTAGCATCCAGTCCAATATTTTGTCCGCCTTTAAATAAGACTGCGTTATAGTATTTTTTTATTTTCTTCCCATTCGTTCGCGCGACGTCCCATTACCCTCGGACGACAAAAAGCCGACTGCTATACCACCTTAAAAACAATTATTTGGCTTTTTAATTAACGGTTTCTGTGTAAATTATTTACCCACACGTGAATAAAACACCACAGTCCGTGTGCCTATATAAATGAGCATTTTACTATCAACCCGTTGACAAATAAATAAGCCTACGGGGTAATAGCACACAACAATCACGTCCATGTTATCGACCGAATACACGTAGAGGATACGCACATGAACATCACAGACTTAAAAGAATTCTGCAACGGCACCTTTATATAAATCGTTGTTGTAGTCGCTGAACCACACGAGGGTATGCGAACAAACGACATGCTCCTTACCAGTTAACCGGTATCAACACACGTGTAGTTGGAGAATTAGTAGTGTGATTAATGTAGTTTATTCGGGGATCTAAAGTTTTGCTTTGCAGTATTTTTTTTTCTACGAATACAACGCTGGATTGCGGCGCCTAACGGGTAAATAACAAATATTAATATCGCATTGACCACAGGGCAGACATTCAGACCTAAGTAGGTCTTGATTTATTATATCAAAAACTGTTAAAACATCCTGGCTAGTTTCACTTAGCCTAGAAGTTTCACTTGCACTTGACAGTTTCAGCAGCCATTTTATAAGTTGAGTTCAAGGTTCCTCCGTCTTTTCGGACGCCTTTACGGGCGCACCTGTTAAATACACTAAATAGTCATTTTTTTCGTGTAACTGAATGCAACATATGCGTATGATGGGCGGGGATGATCTTTCGTGCTGAGCTCATCGTCCAGTTTTAGCCAAACCACGGAGCTGGCTCTTATCGGAGCCGGACTCCCTAAGCCATCAAGACTGTGGAGGAGTTAAATGCACTTTCAGTTCAGCTGATGTTGTGTTGACTGGGCTGCGGCGCAATCTCTCCTTACAAACGAGGGCCGATGCTTTTGGATTTGCACTCGCTCGTCTTGCCTTTTTTTTTTCTTTAACGGAGCGCCGCTCGCACCCGACTGCGCTTCCGCCATGTTGAGCTGATTCAAGTTGTGTGTGCGAGTGACTGCTGCTGGGACCGAAGTGACAAGCCCCAGAAATTGGTCGAGAGTCAGGGGGCTGTGACTGCGCCGGTGACGCAGGGAAAAACACCCAGAAGCAAGAGGGGGAGACGTCTGAATTAGCGATCTTTCTAGCAGTGGGTCGGTGTTTCCTGCGAAAAGCCGTCACCAATACCAGGCCACGCTTATATAATAAACGACGACACCGCCGCTCAAGGCTGGATGTAACCGGTGAATAGAGGGGAAGTCGTATCAAATTCCTGGTGAGTTGTTAGCTAACTAGCTCCGTAGGCTAACGCTAGAGGGGATTGTTAGCCGCACGGCTAGTAAGTTACTAGCGTCAGCTGCTGTAGTGGACCACAGGTAACTATTGCAATTGTGTCATTTGTGCTTTTGGTTTGCTGGCAAGTTACCCACTCACAACTATCGATTTTTGATTGTACAATCACGTGTCAAGTTGGTTAAAATGCAATTCACTGTCCTAACATCACGTTCGTTCCCACGAACTCACCCGGTTTTACTGGCTGGACGATGGCTACTGCTAGCTATCCGTCAATTGACGACACAGTCTACTAGCTGAATTATTTCTATTAAGTGTTATGACTAGCAGCGTTAGAAATGTATGGTTTATCTTATCAGTATTCGCAACCTAAATGCAAAACATATGTTAAATAATAAATTATAAAGGATGTCTTTTCGTCTGGTATGACTGAAAGTATATCGATAGTCTGTTAAAAACTTGGATGAAAGAAGTCTGAACTCTGTTCAATTTCAGGAAATAGACGATTCCTGTGTTCAGTTATAGCTCTTTACATTATTCACGAACACCGATACCTTTTTATCAATTCACTAAACATTGGCCTTCTGCTTCCTCACAACAGTTGATTTAAATACAAGTTGGAAAAAATGCTTTCATGTTGAGTCATATGATCTCGGTGCTTGTCAAAATAGGACGGGGTTAGCTAACTGCACCAACTCGGGACGTTAGCACCGTCGGCTAAACCATCGTTAGCATGTCTTAAGCTAACTGGTAATGGCGACTCGGGACCACAACTTGGTCAACGGGGAACGCCTCACAACCCCACCCAATCTTCGTTGTTAGTAGTGCGGGGCGCTTACCAAATGGGCCCACTTGTCATTCGTTTATCAATGCATATGCTATGGGAGCGGTTAACGTAATGTCAGGCCGGGCCGAGTGATGATGAGGCCTGCACGTCTCGACGCAATTCGCTCTTGACGACAAGGCCTCCATGGAGGCTCGGCTGTTTGGGTGGATCGCCTTATACGTTCGCTAACCTCTACCTTGAAAAGCTTACGTAAAATATGCCAGCCATTTGCCATAATTCATTAACGGGGCTTGTTTCTCCCCCCACCCCCACCCCCACCCCCACGCAATGGACGCTGCATACGTTCGTTATCGGTTCGTACTTAACGCTGTGTGAATGCACGAATGTTGTAAAGCCGGTTCAGTCCAAAAGGCCGGTCGATATGAAGTTTGTTCTAGAATGGACTTTTAGTGGTGTGCTAATTGTCATGTCATGTCAGGTGAGTTAGCAACACCTAAGGATGGTTAGCATGTGAGGGCTTCAACCATCTTTTACTTAGGTTCTTGCATGGCCTTTAGTATTTGGTGATCCAGGATATAACTGCAAAAATGATGGGTAAACTACTGTATTAATGTCAATCCCCATCAATAATGCAATTTTAGCTTCTCCTGAAATCATATCAGTACACAGACGCTTTAAATTAACAGTACAGTACATAGCTCCAAAAGTGTAAAGTAAAACATCAGTCATGACCTACTAGTTTATAATGCCTTTTATTGGACAAGTTTATGCATGTGTTTCCACATATTAAAAAAATAGGCATGTTAGGCATATGTTTTCTTTCTAAGGCTATCCTCACACTAGGTTTGGTTAACTCTGGCACAGTCTTGGTCAGGTGTGAATGCTGTCATCTCAACACCTGACACATCGGGTAGTCATGACTAGATATGCAGTATTCAGTATCTCCGCTTGTCTCTTATCAGTCTATGTGGGTTAATTAAAGCCAACATGATTTTAGCAATTTTTTTATTATTGAAGTCTCTCTAAAATGTAAGTCTATATGTACACGGTCACTATCATATACACTATCATGGCTGATCAAATTTCTGTCAAGCCAGGATTCATTAGATTCAGAGGGACCAATCACACCTCTTTCGGTGCACAAGTAAGAGTGAGATTTTAAATCTACCCTAGTTAAAAGAAGGAATAAGATGACTGAATCAGTCTTCAAACTGACTTAAATGGAAGTTATGTTTGCAGAGAAATCAAGGGATTTAATTTATTTGGTTAATGTTGGGTGACATGGGTTTGGCTCTGATTGGATACCTCAGCTAGACAAATTCCTGGCAAATGATATTGCATGACATTCAACGACGTGGTGTTCTTTGACGGTGAGGTTTAAAAGGAATACAAGTCTAAAAATCATCATTGATTTCTTCTTTGTGACACGTTTGCTAAATTTTTGCTGTGGACAGATTTGTGTAGTTAGTCCCTTTGTATGCTCATTATGGACAGAAATGTTCATGCTATAACAAAATATAAGAGGTATCTTGTAATGCAATTGTGTTGGTCAACATCAAAGTAGGACAATGCCACAAAATTGCCACACCAGAGCCGTAACCGCTTTTGCTTTAAACAGAACCTAGTAGAGGTGGAATATCGTAAACCGAGGACCCCTTTAACATTTACAAGGTGTGCCTTGCATGGCTCTGATAATTCCCTCCGCAGTTGGGAATCTTTATCTGGGAAGACCTCATCTCACTTGTGCTGTCTGTCAGTGCCATTTGTACAGAACCAACACAAGAAAAGGGTGAAAAATCAAATAATTATTTTGAATAAAGTTCTAAATTGATTTGATGAACAACGTGGGAACAAAACAAGACAAAACACAAGCTCCGTCAGTTTGAAACTTTCTACACTTTGTAGCATTATGGTATCTGTACGGTTATTCATTTGTCCGCGGCATCATCTGGTATAGCTCACTTAACAATGCCACTGCTATGAATTCTTACCCGCATCACAGCACTGATTCTGGGCCTTAAGTGATTATCAATGAATCCTATTTAAAATGACGAAACAAAAAGCAGTTGCCGTTGATCATTTGGCAATTATTGATGAAAGGGGTATGTAGGAAAGTAATGTTTCTGAAGACACGTTTGTCATGAGTATAGTAAATATTAGCAAGTAAATGTTAACGCATTTACACATCATTACCGGTGAATTGGCTGAAGTTTGGACCAGAAGTTTGTCAAGTAACAAAAAAAAATATTCAAGTGTAGTACTTAAATAAAAAATACAGTAAATTTATTGGTCGCACAGGTGCGAGTAGATGAAAAAATTACTTCCATTGTCTCAAATTTTACAAGCAAAACGCTTGGCGACTTTCTCGCTAAATTTGGTGGTTTTCCAAAGGGCTGGACAATATATTGAAAAAATATCTATCTCGTAATTGGCCCATGCAATATGCATATCGCAAAGACATACAATAAGCTTCGTATGGAATTATATTCTTTTATCTGAATTTGACCAATCAGATGCAAATTTAAATGTGCGTCACCATCCAATAGTTAAACCTTATTTTATAGGGTAAGTACAGTTAACTAAGAATACATTGAGCTTGCTTATTTTGCCTCAAAAAATATTTTCATTATAATAAAAATTACATTTTTTGAGGTACATGTCAAATATTGCAATATCTAAATTTGCGTATTTACTATATCGCTTATCGCATGTTTTTCCAATATGGAGCCCCACTTTTTTTTTGCGACAAATCTAGCGACTTTTTTCTGGTGTGCTTTTAGGGTGTTTTTTTTACTCACTTTTTGCCTCTACCACAAATAGGGATGTCACAATACCAGAAATTTAGTAGTCGATGCCGACCCATTGAAATTCCTCGATTCTCCGTGATCATAACAGTCGCGTCAAGGCTTCCAACTTTGGCGTCAAGCTCGGAGTCATCATCATCGTCGACATCAATGCGCTTTTTAGTATTGATTGATGCTTTCCGTCTTTGAAAAAAATGCTCAAGCGTGAGCTGCTTGCAACCGGTTGCTTGGTCAGCCATTGTGGCTTCATCAGCCATTGTCTCCTCAACACTCTAGCTCCGCCTCACGTCTTCTACTGACGCCCACGGTGGGCGGCCCATCCAACCTTGTGCAAAGAGAGTCATCGCTGCCCTCTAGGGGCCAAAACGAGTCTTTTACTAACCAGATCTGCCTGATACTTTCAGCACAGCTGCCAAAGGCTTTCCTGCACCCGTTTCCAAAAAAAAACATAGGGGACGTCTTTTAACGTCCTCGGCGCCCTTCCCTAGGTTTATGCTAAACGTTTTATAACGTTTATGGCGGTCAAAGAGTTAAACACAAAAAAAATACTGTGCATGCAGCATACACACACACAGTTACACACAGTCATACACACAAACAAAATAACAAATGTTTGATATATTATTTCAGGGTTGTTTAATGTTACTTTCGGTGATTCAGTAAATTAGCTTCCTAGCAACATTACCTAACTTTATTATGCGGTACAGACGAGGCTGAACATAACGTTAACGGTACTTCGCCAGGCAGTACTTCGCCATTTAGTGTGGGGGTCATGGTACTAACGTTATTAGATATGGGCAACAATGATAACACGGGAATTCAAATTAACTCATCTTGAATTCTTTATACAAGTCTGGATGTCGATTTGTTAGATGTTTCGCTAAGTTGGATGTGTTTCCCCCTTTCGCCTGAAAATGGTTTCGGCATCTTTTGCATACAGGTATTTGAGGATCGATTATTAATCCCTGCTCATCAACCGCAAATCCAAAGTACTTCTATACGCAACCTTTGGCGTTTTTCTTCTCAA
The DNA here is from genome assembly GCF_054856555.1 of Leptonotus elevatus. Taxonomy (NCBI): domain Eukaryota; kingdom Metazoa; phylum Chordata; class Actinopteri; order Syngnathiformes; family Syngnathidae; genus Leptonotus; species Leptonotus elevatus. Next base: position 6,779,129 of record NC_141250.1, on the reverse strand, counting down.
CTAGTTGAGAGGCAGCTGTCGCTGCAGTTGAAGACGACGCAGATGTGCGGGCAACTGCCATGTTGCATGCATTGACTGTTGTTCTCTTTCCTTATTGTCGCAGCGGCAGTGTAGTCATGTGACGTCCTTAGACGTTGCGTGGGTTGCCAGATAACCGCTCCTTTACACCCCCAAAACAACACAAAAGACGCGGCCAGATCGGCGGCCTCGGTACCAACGGTACTTTAGGTATTGTAAGGCAGTACCGTCACATTTTCAGAATCTTGGTACCGAAGTATCGGTTCTTGTGACTACCCTAACCACAATGCCATTCCTCTCTTCTATAGTATCCATTACTATTACATACATGCAAATTGTCAATTATGCAAATTAGGCAATGATGTAATTGATCAACTAATGGCGACTTTTAGCACAGCCAATAGCTACTTTCCTTATTGCGGATTTGGCACCATTAGATTAAGAGGCATTCTGGAGCCTGACAATGAAAACTCAAGTCCTAATTAAATCTGTTTTTGTTAGTGTTGTTTTTTAAAATATGATTGGCGCAATGAAAGTGTATTTTGCATATTTATTACAAATGACTTCCCCGTGCCTGCTGATTAATCCCAACCTCTAACCCTTCTCTCGCTCTCTCCTTCATCACTTCAGGTTATGCAATGGTCTCAGCGGCACATCCAGATCTCAAGGTGCTTGTGTCCCTCTCTCGCGTGTTCGGCCTCTCTTCCCTCCGCTCCACGGCTGAGGCGGCTCTGATTTCCCTCCTGGTCAGTGCTGCGTAAAGAGGCCAAGATTGCCAAGATCTGCCCTGTGGCGAGCATGACGGCCACCACGCGTGGTTCTCCGGTGGGGGGCAATGACAGCCAGGGCCAGGCGCCTGATGCTCAGAGCCAACCTCCGTTGCCACAGAACCAGGTCAGTATTTTAAGCAAATATATGAAATAGTAAATTCATTAGTTCCAGGCTCAACCTTTTGTCATCATAAAACCTTTAACTGTATAGGCAATGTCTTTAGGAAGTTGATGCATTTTTAGAGTAAACCACTGCACAGTGAACCCTTCACAGGTATACATTCCAGACTTGACTGTGATATGTAGAAAGTGTGATAGAGACCATAAAATGTTTTCCCGATAGTGATACTCCACACACATTTTACACTTAAAGCGCTTTCATACACTTAAAGAGAATAACGTAATTTTGAAGAAACAGACTGGCTCCCCTAGTTCGCCAAATAAGAGGCAAAGTGTTCAAGGTGTTACTATAAAACTGACTCATGAAACGAGAATTAAAAATTGCAATTGGAAAAGTTGATTAATATACATAATTCCATTCAAAGAGTTGACCCACTAGTGCGCTCAAGGCTCAGAATGTTTAATTTTTTTGCGGTAATTGCGGAGCAGTTTTGCGTATCTATGACTTCATTGGAGGAGAACATTTCTAATTTTGTGGAGCAATTTCTTTTTTGTTTTGCAGCCGGTTAATTCCAGGGATGTAAAGTAAGGGTTGTATTTAACATAGAAAAAAGACAATATAGCAAATACATTTTTTTCCTCTTTTTTTATATAATCAACAGTTTTTATTTCTTAATTCACGCTGTGTAAAGCAAAGTGATGCAACGGATCATTATTGATCTGTGATCGGTTTGGATCAGGCCCTATGGTTCGGATCACGCACGATCCGCGGATTAGCTGGTGGGGGTTCCCTCCACATTCACTATAGCACCAAAGGAAGTTGAAAACCCTTGTGGATCACGTAAGTTGCATGTATTGGAGCATTTTGGCAACGTGGAGTGAAATTAGTCATCAAATTAATGATACAGTATTTTTTTTCTCCCTCTTTTCCTGACAATGTCATTCAGACATGTCAAGGAAGCTGGAAACATACACAAAGTAGCACGTTGCCTACGCTCAGTCTAACGTCAATAAAGTGTGTCAAATAATACATTGACAGCAATGTTATATTAGACTTAGTAGACTTTTACTTTGAAGTTGGCCCACGTCGTGGCGTAACAGCGAGCTTGACTTGCCTTTGACGTTTTGGATTTCCTTATCGTAGTTTTTATTGACATTACATAGTTGCGACCAACATCCACCCACCGCTATCCCGAACTCCTATTCAATCGCTTATTTAGGATGCTAAGAAACCACTAGTTAATTACGCTGTCATTGTATGATATGGCACAAATGTCCGACATTAGTGCCTAGCAGCTAGCTGTTAGCATTAGCAAGGAGTGCCTGGCTGGTAGGCTTAACAGTAAATTAATTTGACAGCTGGTACCTTTCTTTTTCAGTATTATCGACCAAGGCTACTTTGTAATCCACTCACCATGTTTAAAGGAAGGAAATGTGCCTTAAATTGCACTCAAAATTTCAAACACAGCCGTTTAGATTTTAGGAACACAACTTTAAGCCATTAATATCTTACTATTTTTGGACAATGTATAAAATAAGAATGTATATGCCCCATATTACACTTAAACTTGTATTCCTAAATTATAAACGGCCAAATTAGACATTTAGAGTTGATTTTTTTTAAATAAAAATTTTACAAAATAAATGACAAGGTACTATTTCTGTTTTTTTCTTTTCTTTTTTGCTGGTCTGAAAAACGATCCAAACCGTGACTCAAATCCGTGATCCAATCCGAACCGTGACTTCTGTGATCCGCTGCATCGCTAGTAAAGCAGCAGGCAAACTATTTGTTTGTTTCATGTCTAGAAGCAAAGCTAAATGGGCTAAAAATATAAAACAGTTGAGATTTACTGTAATGTAAATTTGAGAACATTTATTGTGCAGACCTTTAAAGTCAAAATCCAGGGCTCTGTTGTGAAAACAAATAACATTACTGCTATTATAATTATTTAATACTACTGCACTTTAGCAAATTGTGTTATGTATATTGTTGTTTGATATGTGTTGTGTACTGTACTGCTTTGCTAAGCAATGATATTTCTGAGCGTCTTTGAGTGCAAAATGCGACAACTCGCTGACGGGAGGCAGGAGTTGCAAGTGCGGAGGCGAGAGGACATTTGTTCATCTGTACTCTTTGTATCAGGCTCAGTGTTTCCTGTAAGAATTTTGTCAACAGCAGCGCTCGACGGGGGAGGGGTGTTTATTGTAAGATGTCCGGCGTTAACGAAGTAATTGGTTGACCTAGTCCGGAATACCGACGGACACTTAACCTCCGTTCTATGTGGGGGCGAGGGGGCATTTGATGTAACTAGTGTTGTTCCGATACCGTTTTTTGGCCCCTGGTACCGATTCCGATATTCAGCTTTGTAGTATCGGCCGATACAGATACCTAAGTTTTTGGTTATTTTTTCTCAACATGAAAAAGCTGTCCTTCCATTGGTTCAGAGCATTCAAGGGCCAATAGTATATCTCAGCTCGGCATGCAGTGAACATGTGTCACACATCAGTGAATGTCGTGCATGAGCAAGACACAAGATGCTGCATCCAAAGTCCTATATTAGCGTCAGAATTAATGGTATCGGCATATTACTTGTTAGTACTTACAGATACCACTGTTTTAATGCAGTATCGGGGCCTCTGCCGATACCAGTATCGGTATCGGAACAACACTCGATGTCACCCATACATAAAGCGCACGCGTTATTGGGTGCATGCTTGCTAAAACAAACGGTTTTATTCATTCAGCCACCTTTCTGAGTCAACAACTCATCATCATCGCTCTCCTTTGTCTTATCCTAATGGCTGACTTATATTAAGAGTGGATTTTGCCGATAATGGGGTCCAAAACATGTTAGGATTGACAATCTTTAATAATGACTGTGTTCAATATTTACTGGCAAAAATGTTTGAGTGGAGGAAGCCAACGTCCCCCAAAACATTTTAATCCGCAGACTGTGATGTGACAGAATATAGCCAATCAAGGAAGCTGTCTGACAAACAACGAAGCGGCGTTAAATCAAACCATGTGTAATTAAAGCAAAATGTCTTAACCGATGATCATCTATCCATTTTCGGAACCGCTTAGTCTTCACTCGGGTTGCGGGTGTGCTGGAGGCAATCCCAGGCATCTTCGGGCAGTAGGTGGCCTACTCAATTATGTTTTTTGGTATAAATGTGTTTCTTTGCCAACATTGCCACCTTACAACACTACCGCCTTCAGTCATCTTGGGAAAGACTCAGTAACCACCAGAAGAGCCTGGTGGTCTTCATGTTTTGGGAGATCACATGTAACCATGTGAGAGCTCTTCCACGCAGGGCTGGATTTTTGATCGGTGGTGGAAGATAGTCTTTATTTGTGTGGGGGGCTGTATTGATTATCAGAGTACCCCACGCACAATACAAACAAACTGTTAAATGCCGGATTGAAAAAATAAATATTTGTGTCTTACCAAAGATGTAAAAATCTTTGAAAAATTGTGTACCTGCCAGGCCTTGAAAGTTGTTTCACCTCTATCCAAGAAGTCTTCACGCTAGTCAACCCTAACTAAGCCTTGTTTGAATGAGCTGATGACGCCTTGTGGGATGGGAGGCGGAACGTCTTCTCAGACAAGCAGAGCAGTCCAGTTGCGATGTTGACAGTTAACGTTATCAATGATTAAGGGAAATTTCAAGTGTCCTACCCCAATTCCAGACACTGCAGTGTAGGTTTTGACAGATACACCTTGCACCTTACCACACACAGATGTCCAAAGAAGATGAAAAGAGAGGGGTGTGGGGAAACGGAAAGAGGGGGAAAGTGAAGACGAGGCATCAATGAACAGAGCCTCCTGAGTGATTGATGAGGGATGTGTGTGTGTGTGTGTGGGGGGGGGGGGGGTGCGTGCGTGCGTGCTCGCTCGCACACAGCGAGTGTGTTGATGAGCCGTGGTGATACGTGAGAGGCAAGCTGTATATGTAGGTCAACCAAGCAGGAGGAGCCTTCACCGCACACCCCCACATTTAACATTTCTCACGTCTGCATTTATCTGTCCGTCCTGACAGTCAGTGGCGTGATGGACACCTACGCTCAAACCTGCTAATAGCAAAATTGACCATGTAAAAATCAAAGCTATGCCTTGACTGTAAAATGGGTTGTGTAGACTTTAATACATCCATTGCCTATACATTGGCTATGTAGTAGGGCTGCACAATATATCGGAAAAAATATTGATATTGCGATATTGGCCCATGCGATATGCATATCGCAAAGCCAATGCAATAAGTTTTCTTATGCAATTGCATGCTTTTATCTGAATTTGACCTGCAAACTTAAATGTGCATTGTCATCCAATACAGTTGATTATCATCTTGGGTAGTAACAATGAACTAGAAAAATTCCCGCGGAAATTTTGAATGGGCCTGCTAACTCTTTTCAATGAGCTGAACAGTTTAAACTTTCAACCATTGAAATCGGTCAAGAAATGTGCAAGTTAACCATAATCTACTAAAAGTATTACTGCCCCTTTAAGAAACATGCACATTCACGCACACACATTTGATTTTAACCAACATTTCAATGAGCTGAACAGTTTAAAATTTAAACCATTGAAATCGGTCAAGAAATGTGCAAGTTAACCATAATGTACAGTATGTTACTGCCCCTTTAAGAAACATGCACATTCACGCACACACATTTGATTTTAAGTAACATTTCAATGAGCTGAACAGTTTAAAATTCAAAGCATTGAAATCGGTCAAGAAATGTGGAATCTACCATAATTAACAGTATCTCACTGCCCCTTTACAAAACATGCACATTCACGCACACACATTTGATTTTAAGTTGTGAGGAGACGTCACGCACCAACACTCCATTGATTTGTATAGGATTACGCTCACCTCAAACAAAAGCCTCTCGCGACTTAACGGTTGAAGATGCAGATTCCAGAAATGGCTCGTTAGAACGGCAAGGGTTTGGGGAACGCGAGCATGTTCTCAGTTTTTTAATCGGATGAAAAATGACCAAATGAGAGCAGGTTCAAAACTTATGATTGATCGAAAATGAAGAGGGCAAAACGGCGAAAATTACATTGAAAAGAGATCAAAATAGTGCGACTTCTCCTCGTTTAAAGTGAAAATAAAGGTACTAAATGACACCGTAGCCAAATAAAACTTAGTTCTTCAGAAAGCAGAGGCTTGTGGCTACAAAATGTGCGAATTTGATGTCTAGTGAGCAAAGATTGTGGCCATGGTGACGAGTTGAAGTGAAACTTTTGGAAATATATTTTTTGGTTCCCAGCACTCAGACCTTAATTAGTCACGCTCTAACTGATGCAAGAAAGGCGACTTTCACCCCTTTGCTCACTGTCTTTGAACCCGCACAGGGGGGAGAGCTTTCATTCCTTATTGTTTTTTTTTGACACTGAGCTAAAGATGACAAAAATTCCAACAAAATGAGCTAATTTTCATATCGGTCGGTTAACGTATGCGCGCGCAGCGTGTCTTTGAAAAAGGTGCTTGATTGGAGTTGATCTCTTTCGGATTCCCATTCATTCCTATGGGACTTTATTTGGGAGTTTTTTGGGAATAGCGTCGCCATGGTAACTGGGAATTCTTATAAAAATAATGCCGCACCGAGTCAGATCGAGCCGCATCGTTTGATACCTCATTCGTGCCGGTGCGATCTACGGTACGGGCCGCATTTTAGCAGAAAAAATCGTGGAATAAAATATAAAAAAAATAAAAATAAACCCTTTTCTAGGGTGGATAGTAATATGTGCCTGCTTGCTCCGCTTAGCAGGCCCATAATAAACTAATAAGAAGAAATGCGTATTTTGCCGCATAAAAAATATGTAATTCTTTCAATCTTAGGTAATTACAATGACTTCAGAATAAGAAGAATTGAGCTTGATTATTTTGCCGCATGAATTTTTTTTTTAATTAATTCATCAGATAATAAAATGTAATTTCTTTAGGTAGCATTAAATGTTAAATTTTGCAATAATATCGATATCGCCGTATTACGGCAAAAATATCGTGCAGCCCTCCTATGGAGTCTACACATCACTGTACAAATGCCAGGTTTTTGTGATTAAAAACAAAACAAAAAAAGATCACAACTACTGATGGATCTTATATAAACGTTCAGAAAGGACAAAAAGCCAGGAATTTTATTATATATTGTAGAGCTTGGACGGTCACCCAAAATCTCCATTGACCATTCATTTTTACGTCAACGAATTATGGTGTAATTGATTCTCATCTTGCACATTTCCGAAAAAATGTGTCGTAATCCAATTTAATGAAAATTATACGTATAAATATTTGTAGCACTGTATCTAAATCATATGGTGGGTGCCCAAGGAGCTTTACAAATTCTCAACTTACTTATTTACACACTTGAGGGGGTAATCTTTTTTTGGCCATTTTACATATTAAGAACTAGACATTAGAAGTTACGAGAACCCCCCCCCCCCCCATTATTTTCATGCAATTTTAAGATAAAATGCTAATTTGGGATATACATGTGGTTCTTTAAAATTATCTGTCATTGTTTTTGTTTTGTTTTTGGGTGAGACTTTATGTATCAAAAGTACTAGTGGTATCAGTACTTGGTGTCGGTGACTACTTGAGTTGAGTACGCAATGTCTGTCTCCAAAATTGGTATTGAACATCCCTAGAAATAATGTCCTGTTTTTAAATAAATGAGTGGAAATTTTAAATATTTAAAAATGTTTCTTATCCAATTAGTCAACAAAATAACAGATTACTCGATAAAAATAAAAATAAAGTTAATTGCAGAACCACCGTATTTATTTGTGATGATCTGTTTATGTATTTTCAGACTTCATCACCTAACTCATCTAATGAGAACTCTCCAGTGAGCCCACCGGGTGAGCACGGGCAAGGGGATGGGCCGCCCCAGCTGGAGGAAGAGGAGCCCGCCTTCCCCCACACTGACCTAGCCAAGCTAGATGACATGATCAACAGGTACACAAGAACATTCTGCTAAGAGGCAGTGTTGCTGTCTGCGTTGAACAGGAATTAGCCATCTCCCGTTTTTCGTTTAGGAATTGGAAACTGAAAAATGTAAAACAAGCCTTTATGTGTTGATTCAACACAAGTCGGGAAAAATACAGGACCGGGTTTTATTTCCCTCAAGCTTGCTTTACCTTGAAACAGGAAGATGTTCTGCTGCTGTTGCTGCTGTTACTTTTACGCCACTGCAGTAGCAGCCGAAGATGTGACGCGTAGAACGTTTTCCGGTCAAGACAACGTAGGCTCCGAACGGATCCAATCAACTGCTCATGCTTGAAATGTTCCCATCTGTACTGCCATATACAATGGCTGGAATGGAGCTCAGCGTGCTCGGAGTGTATTTCTGAACACGCTAATAGATGAGGAGGCAGTGCTCAAAGTTGCAAGGGAAGCGTGCAGGTGTCGGAGTACTGACAAAGAAGGCGACTATTAACCATGTTTCAAAATTGAGAATTAAATTTTTACCAGCGCACTGAAAAGTTGGCTGCATTTGTGAGCATATTGGTCGCAGTCTGTAGCCCTGTACGGACTGGCGCTTTATACCTCATATTAGGGTTGGCGCTGTTCAAATTTCAAGGTCTACTCATTTCATCGGTGTGCACTGTAATACCGTCACTAATTTTAGACCTCCATTTTATCTTGCTCTGACCACCGCCAATCTGTCAAGTGGTCGCAGATCTCTTCAGTATGTTTGGTCGCATTTGTAATAATCTCTTGTGTTGACGAAGCGCCTTGTCTGTCACCCCCTGAGAGGCGCTAGTTGTCTTTGGCTGAAGTGTGCAGCTGACGTCAGCGCACATTATGCACTCTTTTTTTTATGCCGCAGAGCCAATCTCCGTTCAAATCGTTTCCCTGCGGACCCACGTAAACATCTAGCGGTCCTATACATCCACAAACTGTTTCTTGGCTTCCTGGACTCTTTTGTTCCCCTTGTTGTGGTGTCGAGGGCACACTAGAGGCATACACTTACGTAACACACAAACAGACTAAACGCTCACCTGCGTGCTGCCGTCACAGGTTGACGTGTGTTCATGAACGAAACAGAGGCACGTCCTGATTTTTGGTATAAATAGCGCTCTGTGGCACGCTTCTGGAGGTCATGAGATATGGACTGAACTATAATAGTAGTTTGTAAATGTTTTTGGACTTGGCGGCAAACTCATCTATTTGCAACAGTCAACGAGGGATTATTGTTCCTCAGATGAGTCCGGCAATGCGAAGTGTATTCTATCTCACTCAATTACCATCTTCATGCAGATTTTGGATATAGGCCTCATCGACATTTGCTGCCAAAATCCAGCAGTTGCATATTTGAGCTGCGCAACTGGCCATCTTGTCTCGTTCCTTCTTATTGGCGGTCATGTGACTATCACATGACTAATAGAAGCCTATTATTAATTTTAAATTGTTATAGTATAACTAATTGTTAATTGTTATTGACCTCCTTGCCTGGCAAGCCACACCCACTTTCTTCAAAAAGAAAGTGGGTCTGGACTAGTGTTGTTCCGATACAGTTTTTGGGCCCCCGATACAGATTCCGATACCCAGCTTTGCAGTATCACCCGATGCCGATACCATACAGATACCTAAGTTTTTGTTTTTTTCTCAACATGAAAAAGCTGTCCTGCCATTGGTTTAGAGCATTCAAGGGCCAATAGAATATCTTGGCTCGGCATGCAGTGAACATGTCACACATCAGTGAATGTCGTGCACGAGCAAGACACAAGATGCTGCATCCAAAGTCCTATATTAGCATCGGAATTAATGGTATCGGCATGTTACTTGTTAGTACTCATCGATACCACAGTTTTAATGCAGTATCGGGGCCTCTGCCGATACCAGTATTAGTATCGGAACAACACTAGTCTGGACAGACGGCCATAGACAGCGATTCGGCTCAGTCCGACTCCGAAAACAGGACGGCCCAATCAAATTCATCTATTTGCGTGACGTCGTCTTCGTGAGCAACGTCGCTCCTCAGTCAAGTTTTTCCCACAACGATGATGTCACGTCCATTCACTTCTGTCTCTCTTCGGTTAGTAACCATGTTGGATTTTTACTCCATCTCCGCAAAAAAAAAATACTTTGAATCTTTTTTCTGACGTCACGTCTGCTCTTCTCGAATTGGTTTAGTCCACTGTTTGTTAGCTCAGGTTTGCCCTGCCTCAGAAATACGACTGATAGGGTGTTGACCGGCGCAAAGCTCTACCTCCTTATGGCAGCAGACACCGGTTCCCCATCCCTACTCGTCCTCTTGGACGACTGATAGGGTGTTGACCGGCGCAAAGCTCTACCTCCTTATGGCAGCAGACACCGGTTCCCCATCCCTACTCGTCCTCTTGGACTTCACAGCAGCTTTTGTCACAGTTGACCATCAAATCCTTCTCCACCGCCTACAGCGTACCATTGGACTCTCAGAAAATGTGCATCACTGGTCCACCTCCTACCTGTCTGACAGATCCAAATACGTCAGTTTGGGCCAGGCAAAATCACACTCACACTGTCACCTGTGGTGTCCCTCAGGGTTTGGTATTGGGTCTCACCCTCTTCACCCTCTAACTGCTCCCCCTGGGAAACCTCATCAGCAAATATGGGGTTTCCTACCACTGCTATGCTGATGATACACAACTCTACATCAGGACAACTTTCACCTCTTCCATCCCCCTGCCAACATCCAAACTGTCTGCCTGCCTTGAGGAGATAGAGGTGTGGATGAAGCATAACTTTATTCAGTTAAACAGCTCCAAATCAGAAGCCATTCAAATTGGCACTTCACACCAGCTCCGCTCTTCTGCCATCACCAGCATAATCTTTTCCGGTCAAAGCATCCCTCTCTCCACATCTGTCACCAACCTAGACGTAAAATGGACCCTCAGCTCACATTTGACACACACATCAAAGACCTCTGTAAAATCTCATTTTATAAACATTGCAAAACTCCGTCGTACACTGTCCCAGGCATATTCAGAGAAGCTCGTCCACGACTTTATCTCCTCCAGGCTAGACTATTGCAATGCACTCCTCATCGGGATTCCTGACAAGAACATCCAGAAACCGCAATACATCCAGAACAGTGATGCCAGGATCCTGATGGGGGTGCGCAAATTTGACCACATCATCCCTATCCTGAAATCACTGTATTGTGTCCCTCAGAATGGAATACAAGGTTTCCCTCCTTACCCATCGGTGCATTCACGGTCATGCCCCACAATACCTCAAAGAACTCCTCATACCAAAGACCTCGTTCTACATCCTCAACATCCTTCAAGCCCCCAAAACCAAGCTTCGGACTATGGGCGATCGGGCCTTCTTCTCGGTGGCTCCGAGGCTGCAGAATGCTCTGCCTTGACCGCCTGAGGGCTCCACAGCCTATTGACATTTTTAAACAGGCTCTTAAAACTTTTCTTTATGCAAAAGGTTTTTGATATACTTTTTTTTGTATTACTTTTTTTATTCTGTAGCACTTTAAGATTGTTTGAATTATATAGTGCATTACAAATAACATTTATTAATATTATTGTTACTCATTTGAAAACACTACAAATTTATATGCGCGATCAAAAAAATTATGTTTAATATAGGCTTTACATGATCAGGATTTTTGGGGCCAATCATGATTGCCGATCAGCGACAGAGAATTAGTTTGATCCATCCATTACATCGTATTCTCAGCATCTGCTTGGATTTCTTGATGATTGTCACTCTGCTTCCTCCCAGGCCTCGTTGGGTGGTTCCAGTTTTGCCAAAAGGAGAGTTAGAAGTCCTTTTGGAGGCTGCTATCGACCTCAGTAAAAAAGGTAGGAATGTGCACCACACTCGTAATTTAAAATGCGCTGATACAATTACTACGTATTTTAAATTGTATAAAATAAAATTTTGAAGTAGAAGTAGAGTACTGTGAAAGTATTGGGCTTCTTATTTTATTCTTAATTTTTGCAGTTACCCCGGTTACGCTCATCAAACAAATGTAAATATAAGGTTGTAACTCAAGTTAACATTAAATGCAATTTTTAAATAGTAATTCTGTGTATTAAGGGGGGGGGGAACTATTGAATGCTACCTTACCCTGTCTGAAAAGTTATTTATTTAATTATTTATTACCGTTTTTGCCCAGCCTTTTCCTTATTGTTGAGTCATGAATGGAGGCCAGCAGTTCTTTAGATGTTGTCTTGAATTCTCTTTTGACTTTGTGGATGAGTTGGTGCTGTGCTCTTGGGATAATTTTTCAGGGTGGCATAAGTCTGCATCTCCCTGTGTTGCAAAATGTTGCACAGACACTCGCATTTTATACTCTCAAACCATTTTTCTTGTCGCCAACAAATTTTGAACATGTTCAAAATTGACCCTGCATGTTCACGCATAGAAATATGCTAACTAGAGTAGCAGTCCTCCGCAGGTTTGTTCTTTGAAGGAGGCATTTTCTGTAGCCTCAGATGAAAAGTTGCAGGTCAAATCGACACCTCTGAACTCCACCGGACCACCAAGCAGCCACCCGCTAGCCGCCGGACTTACAGGCTTAGCCACTTAACTTAGCAAGTTTGGCGTTAGCTTTGACACCCCGGGCCTTCGCCAGGACCTCCAGCATTGACTTTGACTTTGGTGTGTCTATTACTCAGAAGTAAGTATTTTCTGTTAAGGCCTAGATACACCAATCCGACGTTGGGAGTCGGACAGCGTTGGGGGGCCGACGGCATGCGCTGTCTGATCAGTATATGAATTACTGTCGTAAAGTCGGATCGAGTTGGAATCTGTCGGGGGGCTCATTTTCAGCAAATTCGACATGTTGAAATGGCATCGGGGCATTTAATCACTATGATTGGCTGTTAGCTAGCGAATCAGCGCACGGGGCAAGAAGAGGAAGTGATGAATGCGGATAAACTGTACTGATGGAAAGCCTGGACCTTTTTTTTTCTCCCCTGCTCATTTTGCGCATCGTCACCCTGCTGTACCCGGCGCATTTGAACGTACAATGTATGTCTGGACAGAAGATCGGGAAGATGACTTTGTCTCTTTGGTTCAAGAGAGACCGGCATTGTATGATATTACCGTTAAAGGGTATGCCGACAAAGGTATGAAAGCCAAACTATGGCATGACATGGGGGGCGCGACTGGATATAGCAAGGGTTGACAATGACAGCATTATACGATACTGTGCAAAAAGCCGAAGGGTTTCATTCACGTGGGGAGGACATCGTTAAAGGAAAAAGTAACCGGTATGCATAGTTTATGTTTTTATATCCTGCCCCCGTAAAGCGGTTTCTGGTTGCCTTTAGGAATAATGACTACCGCAGCTGATGGTATGGAGGGGAATTCTCGCGCATGCCCTGAAAGTACGTAATAGTTGGGGTTGGTGCGGTGTGTATTTACGTCATTTTTCTACGCGCCGTGCCGATGTCTGGGCCGACGCGTAACATTTGGCCGACGTCGGATTGGTGTATCTAGGCCTTTAAACAGCTTTCCGTCTCACGTAATCAAGCAATGAGCTGTCAATCAGTTCAACAGCTCTAAACGAGTCCAATTCACTCACCAGATATGACAACGTCCTCACTCCCCATTCTCCAAGCCTGCTTTTGTTTCGGTTCCAGTATTGGAAACTGGTTGTGTTGCATACCTCTCAGTCCCACAGCCTGCACTCATTATATTGTCGTTCATTGCCCCCCCCAATGCTAGTTTTACCACACTGTGTTTGTCACTGCTGATGTTGCATGTAATTAAGTAAGTGTATTCTCGTTGCTGATTGGTTGTTGGTGACTCCACGGAAAGGTCACATTTACAAACCCTGCCAAAATGGACAAAGGAGCGCAATTTTTGCTTCTAACGCTTCATTTGCGCTGCCCGGCATGCAACCGCGCCTGACCAGTGCAAACTGCATGACATATAAAGAAGCACCGCCAGAAACGCTCAACTCACATTTGGACTGCACACAATTGGTCTGACTGCAGCATAAAGCTTTGTAACCCTTTCCAGAGTGACAGTTGCGAATGACTTTATTTTGCATCTGTTTTTGAATTTTTTGTGAGCGTGGCATTTTGTTGCAGCTTTTTGTCCGACTTCATTTTGTCGGACTAGTTCGGTCAAAAAAAATTTTTTTTTGTTTGACTAGTATTCAGGCTTGGGTGTGTTCTGTGGTCAGTGAGAATGACCCCCCCCCCCCAAAAAAAATGTATTTGCCACAGTTTAGTCATGAAGGCAATTCTTAAAGGAAGAGTTGGCCAAAATATATCCACAGAGATGTATGTGAAAGAATCATTTACTGAAAAAATTGGGGATTGATAATTTACTTGAAAATATCTAGTAAAGTTTGTTTACATCAGAAATTCTAGTTAAACTCCTTGTAAAATGTACTTAGAATTTCTGAGTGCATCAACCTTTACGAAGCCTTTTCAAGTAAATGTCACTTCCCATTTTTTCATTGTTGCCAGTTTAAAAGATGCTGGATTTCAGTTGTTGTGGCTGAGGGTGACCCGACCATTTATTATGTTTAGTGGGAAATTACTTTTTCACACAAGGCCAGGTAGCTTTGAGTATTTTTCCATAATAAAGCAAATTAACATTGAAAAGCTGCATTTTATGTTTATTTGGGTTATCGTATGTTTTACATTGGTTTGATCACCTTAAAGTTGCATTGTGGAGTTTAAAATGTTAATATTAAAGATTTTTTCTACATCATGCATGCACCAGTGCCTAGATTAGTACAAAGAGCCCTGACTTTTGACTGCGACTGCGTCTATCGGCTTGTATCTTTCCTTCAGCGTGGAGTGTTGGGGGCGAACACTCCAGTTTCTTGGGGTGGAGTCGTGGCGGGTGAAGTGCTTGGCCCCCCCACGGACATGTATGTTGTGTCAGCTGGCGTACGACACAATTAAGATGGAAATTGAAAAAATAAAATAAAAAATGCAAGAGGCCGGCTTCGAGCACAGTCCAAACTCCAGTTCAGACTTCAAGAAAACTGAAAAAAAAAGTTTGAGTGCACGTACGCGTACGCGCACCATGCACAAGCTTGACACAGAGGCTGCAGTTATGTTTTAAGCCAGAGGTGGAATTTGGGGGTAAAAACAAAAAAGTGACAAACTCTGCAATGCTGCTTTAAACCTTTAACTGGCTAAGCTATGCAAAAAAGAAAACATTTGAGAAGAGGGCAAATACATTGTCATGGCACTGTGTCTCACTGTGATCATTCCCATGTGAAATGGGGAACAACCCTTGCAATTCCTAACAGTTGTATGCCTGGTATTTCAGAAATTATGTTTTTTTCCCCTTGTAGGACTGGATGTGAAGTGTGAGGCATGTCAGAGATTTTTCCGAGATGGTCTGACTATCTCGTTTACAAAGATCCTGACTGATGAGGCAGTCAGTGGCTGGAAATTTGAGATTCATGTGAGTACCTTCGGACTGCTGTTGTATCTTATTTGAAGGAATATTGCGATGAGTGGGTTCCATATTGCTAATTGTTTGTAAGTCCCTTAAAATGCCAGCAGAAGCAGCCTTATATGCTACTAATGCAGTATTAATTTAGTTCACAAGCACAAAGGTTCCTGTGGTCCATTATTCACACAGCAAGTCGTTGGAACATCCTGTAAAACACATTGATGACACTGTAGTAACTGCTTTACACTACCATGTGGCTGGCACTGAAAAAGGATGACATCTCTCCAAAACCAATGATATCATTAAAGCACCAAGGCAGATAATATTTACAGTAAATGCAAATTACAATTAAATACACCAATTTTCTGTAGGCATGAGTTGTACATTGTCATTTGTCAGGACAGGTTACCCTGTTAACAGCCATAGACAGCTCAGAGGCTGAAATACAATGCTGCAAATAGACATTTGGTAGTGTTGCCAAACCCCTGCTTGATAGTTGAGGCCAAAAGTTTTTTACATACACCTGAACGTTCTACTTCAATTTTCACAAGGTTTTGCAATTTTTTTAAATTTGCTTTTGTGATCTTGAGATGCCTACTTTCTTTTATTGTTAAATTCATTTATTGTTTCTTTATTTCTGACTTGGGCAACAAAGTTGGGTGTATGTCAAAAAGGGAGTAGTTCAAAAGTTTACATACACCAAATAAAACTCTCAAAACACAACCTTTAATCTTGAAGATATTTACGCCTAAGGCTTCGCTGTCATTTTATAGGCTATTTGTAACCACAACAGTTATGTGATAGTCCAGGAGGACACCCCATAGTGGTTTTATAAAAAGGCCTTCCTCTGGTGTTCAGCCCTTTTCTAGTGTCACAAGTATTGAGACCAGATGAGAAAATCCAAAGAGTATAGCAAAGACCTTACAAAGCTTGTGGTTGATCTTCACAAGAGAGGGGTTTCATTGGCTCAAATTGCCAGCCATTTGCAGGTGCCCAGGGTTTCCGTTCAGACCATCGTCAGGGTGTACACTGATCTTGGGGCCAAGCTGCCCAAGCCAAGGAGTAGAAGAAAAAAGAAACTGAACCAAAGACAAACGGACACTGGTGCACAAGGGTGAGAATCAACCCCAGGTCAACCAAAAAGCAGCTCTGCAAGAATCTCCAAAATGTAGGAGTGAATGTGTCAGGATCTACAATGAATCTGCACAACATGGTCTCATAGGGCACCTTCCCAAGAAGCCACTGCTCAAAGATGAGCACAAAAGGGCATGACAAGAGTTTGGAAAGAGGCATGATTAGTACAAAAATACAGCATTTTGATGGAAATTTCTGTGGTCAGACAAGGTGAAAATTGAGCTTTTTGGTCATAATGAGTGACCAGAAGTTCATCTGGCGTGAACAGGGTAAGTCCTTCAACCCAAAGTATACCATCCCGATCGTCAAGCATGGTGGAGGTAGTAGCATCATGCTTTTGGCGTTGTTTTGCTGCATAGGCACGGGAAGACTCGAAAAGATCGGTGAGATTTTGAAGAAAAAAGATTATATCAACGTTATTGATGATAATGTCAAGCTTTCGGCCGCAACTCTGAAGCTTGGGCGTGATTGGGTGTTCCAACAGGACCATGATATATGAACAAAGTAACCAAATATTTTGAAGAAAACAAAGTAAAGGTTCTGAAGTGGCCTAACCATACAACCAGCTTTGTTACATAAATTAACATTAATCAATTTATCTAAAAAGAAATTAGTCAACTCAAGTATAAGACCACCTAAAAAACAACGTCTTTTTAGAAATTGGGAAACTTTGTGAAAATTGACGACTTTATTTATTTTGGATATTTACTGATTATTATTTTTTTTTTATTATGTAATTCCACTTTAAAATATTCTCAAGAAATTATTATTATTATATTAGTTGAAAAATGATATGAAAACCTCAATGTTATCATTTATTGCAATATTTTCTGGGGCAATTTATCATCAAGCGCAATTTATCGTGACAGGGCTAACTACCCTCCCACCCTTTGAACTCTGTTTGGTCCGAAAAGTTAGCATGACCTTAAATTCGGAAGAGTCCATGTGGTGGGTGGGGCAATCTTCCAGTAGTGTGAAAGGGCCCTAGAGGTTGGCCAAGGGGATACATTGCTGGTTGTCAACAATCATGCATTCCTAGTTGATATCTAGAAGGGATGTATGTTTGATTAGCATTTTTTATTAATTGTATAATTGTTTGTTTTTCTTTCTTTGCCTTTTACCACAATCAGCGGTGTATCATCAATAACACACACCGCCTGGTAGAGCTGTGTGTGGCCAAGCTCCCTCAGGACTGGTTCCCCCTACTAGAGCTTCTGGCCATGGCCACCAACCCTCACTGCAAGTTCCACATCTATAACGGCACGCGGCCTTCTGAGACAGTCCCTGCCGGAGCGCAGTTGGCCGATGATGACCTCTTTGCCAGACCACCAGACCCACGCTCGCCAAAGGTATGACTGCTAAAACTAAGTATTACCTTAATTGTGGAATCAAAATGTCTTGCTTGTACTTGTTTTCACAACAGACTTTACTCTCTTTTGTAAATTGCAGGGCTGGTTGGTGGACTTAATAAATAAATTTGGCACGTTAAACGGGTTTCAAATGTTGCACGATCGCTTCATGAGTGGCGAAGCACTGAACGTCCAGATCATCGCTGCACTTATCAAGTAAACTTGATGACGAGCCTGCATTAATCTCCATTTGCTGCACTGACTATTCATTCAATTTTTTTCTCATTTTTCACTTTAGGCCTTTTGGCCAGTGTTATGAGTTCCTCACCTTGCACACAGTGAAGAAGTACTTCCTCCCCGTCATTGAAATGGTCCCCCAGTTTCTGGAGAACCTTACAGACGAGGAGCTTAAGAAAGAGGCCAAGAATGAAGCCAAAAACGACGCACTGTCCATGATAATTAAGTCTCTAAAGAGTCTTGCATCCCGCGTACCAGGGCAAGAGGAGACTGTGAAGAATTTAGAGATTTTTAGGTTAAAAATGATTCTTAGGTAAGGATAATGTGCTAGAATGGTAAAACCAACACATTAATGTTGAAATTATCTGATCTGGTATAAATTTTAATTTTGCTTTCACCAGGTTATTGCAAATTTCTTCTTTTAATGGCAAAATGAATGCACTAAATGAAGTCAACAAGGTGATCTCCAGCGTGTCCTACTACACTCATCGGCACAACCCTGAGGAGGATGAATGGCTGACTGCAGAGCGCATGGCGGTGAGCTCAGTTGCTCTGTACTTAACTTTTGCGCTCCATTTTTCTCTCTGTACTTAACTATATTTATTTTTGCGACTTAGGAGTGGATCCAGCAGAACCACATCCTGTCCATCGTCCTGCGGGACAGTTTACACCAGCCTCAGTATGTCGAGAAACTGGAGAAGATCCTTCGCTTCGTTATCAAAGAGAAAGCTCTTACCATGCAGGATCTCGACAACATCTGGGCAGCACAGGTGGGCATCCCAGTATTGTCCTAATAATGTCCCGATGATGAAACTGCTGCTTTAATATAATGAAACTACCATGGTTTATTAAAATACACCATGGGTTTCTGTTATAACTAATAGCAGTGTGTCTGCAGTTCTTTGGTCTTATTTGTAGGTTTTCCACGATGAAGTCCTTGTCCTTAAAACTCATACTTCATCCTTAGACAAAACATTCAAAGGCATTAAAAATGCCGCATTCACACGCATTAGTCGTCCAATTATGTCCAACCAGCTTCTAGCAGAGCTGGCAAATGTTATGCATTATTCGTTTTTTTAAACCAATACACCACTTTAAACTCATTTTCCAGTATTAGATTAGGCATTGTGTATAAAGAATAAAAGTGCAAGTATCTCTGACATCTTATTCCCTGAATTGTTTTCTAAGTTGATTGAGTATCAAAATAAAATCATACACTGGGCATCGGCATTATCCAGGTCACATGATTGCGATGATGTATCCAGTGCGCAAACAGCCACCTTCGTTCATTTGAATGGGAGTTTGCTGACGTAATGGGCAAGAAAAGCGGCATCTTCTGTTGCCAAATACTGTGACAATTCTGATCGGAGTAATCCTCAGCATGTCAGGTTTCATGTCCGTCAGTTGGGGGGTGGGGTTGTGGGGGTGGCCTCTCCTAAAGTAGGGGTAAGCACGCTGAGCACAACAAAATATAGTCGGCCGAGCAAGTAAAACTTGGCCGGATGTTTAGCGTCCAGTGTAGGGGCCATCCGCAAATTAATAATTTCCAGGGTGACCATTGTAAATGGTAACTTGAGTTCCACATACATCACCACGTAACTTGCGGATGGTCCCTAACTTCTACTTGCCATGGGGCGGCTGAAATCTTATCGGCTACAGTATCATCGTCACTTTCGGCTGGACACAAATCTTTGGCGAGTCCCCTGTGACTACTGCTTTTGAAGAAGTGCTTCTTTGCTATAGGGCGTAATTCCCCCATCTTCGTGAGTCTTTTAGGTAGTCATTAGCAGCCATGTTATTCTTTTTGTGTTTACAGCATGTGAATACATGTCACGATCACGTGACTGTCCAAAAATGGCCGCTACTGTACTTAATGCAGAAATATCCCTAAAAAACACTATAAAATCATAACCGCGCAACATAAATAATTTTTTTCACGGAAGAGTTTAAATTAACCATTCCACAATTTAAATGTTTTTTAATAAATGGTGTGTTGCTTTAAGGAAAACACTGAATGTGAACTAATTGCATCCAGAATGCTAATTGTTCCGGATATTTTAACAAATCCAGCGTCCAACAAGCGCCATACGTTGTGCTCCTCTACTAAGATGCAGCCCAGTAGAGGGGGAAAAAAGAAAAGAAAAAAGATGCAGCCCAGTACACATTTCATAGATGTGTACGCTGTGCATATCGGGGAATGCTTGGTGCATCCTATTTTGCACTCTCCCAGCTCTCTCCAATCTAACGGCTGTCCAGCTAACGTAGCTAAACGCAATGTGAAGCCGGAAGTTCAATTTGCGTCCAGTGTCAACGTGTTCCATGGCAGAAAATAATATACACCTCTGACTAGTATCGTTCTAACGAATCAAGAACGGGGAGAAGGACTGAGAAGCCATGCTTAATGACAAACGTAGACATGAAACACCTTAACAAGTGATTGGGTAATGCCATACATTCGTCACAAAAGTCTGGCTGGAACTGGATTGTAGTGGAGAGTAACCAACTTGGAACAGCAAAATAATAGGTAAATTACTTGGAACAGCAAAATAATAGGTAAATTACTAAGTGTCTGGAGGGCCGTGCTATGAGGTTAAAACTCAAGCATATAAATATAATAAACAAGGCTTGAAATGAGCAGTCTCGCATCGCAGTTTTCTTGTCAAAATGTGGATTTTGCAAGTAATAAGCAGGGGCGTCCATGAAAAAGACTTGGATGCCTGCATGTTTCTTCAAAACATGCATGTCCCTTCAGCGTTAATGGCATTAGCAATAAATAAATAAATCAATGTATACGTTGGGGCTGGATATAGAAAATTGGTAAATTGATTTTAATAGATTTTTATTTTTTTTTGCTCCGTGTGCAGGCAGGCAAACATGAGGCCATTGTGAAAAATGTCCACGACCTCCTCGCCAAGCTGGCATGGGATTTCTCACCTGAGCAGCTTGATCATCTATTTGACTGTTTCAAGGTGAGTCGGAGTCTTAATTTGACATTCAGAAACTTTTAGATGTAGTTGTATTTACTATTCATTGATTGATTGATTTATTTGTATCGGGGACAGTACATATTAATAAACATTTCAGTAAATATGCCAGAATTTGCCAAAAGGCTATTTTTCATCTGCAGTCTCATATGCATATATATATTTTTTTCCCATCCATCCATTTTCCGAACCGCTTATCCACTCACCCACAATCACACCTACAGACAATTTAAAATGGTCAATCGGGCTTGTTCTGCGGTTTAATGCAATGGATACCACTAAAACTGTTTACCTTGCAGGCAAGCTGGACGAACGCCAGCAAGAAGCAGCGTGAGAAACTACTGGAGCTTATCCGCCGCCTGGCTGAGGATGACAAGGATGGTGTGATGGCCCACAAGGTCCTCAATCTGCTGTGGAACCTCGCCCACAGCGACGACGTGCCTGTAGATATAATGGACCAAGCTCTTAGCGCTCACATCAAAATATTAGATTACAGTTGCTCACAGGTAAGTTTTGTTTTTCTTTATTGGTGTGAAATGTTGCATAAAAGAGATGCAATTTTACAATGTTATGAACAGGAATGAGTAATTTGTTTTAACCAAAATTTTCAACAAAGTAAAAAAAAAAAAAGGATCTCTACAAAAAACTAAATGGAATAATTGGTTTAATACAGGGAGGGAAAAAAACTATGGATGTTTGAGTACCGATACCAGGTATCTGTATTAGGCTTCTTTCAAGGTATCGGTAGAAAATAGCCATTAATTTCATGCAATCTTAAGGGAAAGTGCTGTATTGGAAAATATAATTCTGTCTTGTAAATGAGCTGTCATAGTTTTTGGAATTTTATGTAGCAAAAGTATTAGTGGTATTGGACTTAAGAGTTGAGTACTTGTACTGGTATTGGTCTGAAAAATAGTGGTCTCCAAATCCCTAAAAAAGTTTTGAATACAAACATTTTGAGTTGCTGCATTTCTTCTTGATAAACATTTGCCAAAGATTTAAGATTTAAACAAAATGAACTAACATTAACAACTAAATATATATAAACTGCTTTTTATCTGAACTTGTTTTATTCTCTCATAACTGCTTTGCTGCCTTTCATAAACCCACTCGCTCCACTTGGCGTTCAACTCTGAATGACCCATTTTATTTGCTGATGTGTGTCATGTAGGTAGTATAATAATATATACAGTAGATCTGTATTTCCAGTGTGTACCTGCATGTACAGTACTAAACTAGAATTAAATAATTTAGCGAAATAAAATGTAAGTTATCATCTTTGGCCCAAAATTCCTCTTTCTATATTACAGTGGTGTCAAAGTCTGGTCCTCAAGGGCCTGAGTCCTGCATGTTTCAGAGGTTTCCCAGGTTTAACACAGCTGATTCATATTTAAGATCATCAGCCAGCTCTGCAGGAACCTGATAATTATCCTGATCATTGAATTAGGTGCCTTGAAGTAGAGAAACCTCGAAAACATGCAGGACTCAGGCCCTCAAGAAGCAGATCTTGACACGTGTTCTATAACATCTCTCTACAATAATGGTCACTCAATCACTTCCTTCCCTGAATGGAAACCTCTCTTCCTTTTACCTCTGTAACTTGGCATGATTCCGCCACACCTTTGCCTCATCGGCCACTGAAACATTTCCCCGTCACCCTCCATCCCCCCAACTAGACTACAACAACAGCGTTGTTGCCCTTCTGTTGTTCTCCAAAATCTTTAATATGTTTGAAACTCATCTGCCAGGTTTGCTCACCCACTGTTGCTCCCGAGAATATTATTTTTTTTCCATCAAGCAACACATCAAGAGCTTCCTCATCACCAACAAAACTCTAAACAACTTGGCCTCCTCATATCTAACTGATCTCCTTCATCACTCGTAGACTTTACACAGATCTGATCGGCTGGATCGGATTGGCTCATAATTTGATTATTTGCAATTTTTTTTGATCGGCTGTAATGTCTTTAAGAGCGATAATGATGTAATCAGGGCTTAAAGTATTCCGGCACCATGCCAGATCTCCGGCTTTTGACTATGCCTTCCTACGTTTCCCAAAGGCACTGTCACTGGGGGGAGGTTCAATAGCATTTTTCCGCAGCTGTCACTCATGATTTCACACCCCGCTCAGTTGATACCATGCCCCCACGTAACATTCGGGTCAAAAGTCTGAAACTAAAAAATAAAATTAAAATTAAACAAACAAAAAAAAAAGATCTGAATCTGAAAAGAAAACATGTAACTGAAAAAAATTAAACCTCAAATATCAAAATATATATGGAGGGAGTGGGAGGGAAAAAAACATTCAAAATGACCACACCGAATCAAAATTAAATTTGACCTGAAAAAAGACCAGTTTCACACACTTATTATTTTTAATGCATTGTTATATTTTGCAAAATTCAAGATGAACACATGAATTTTCAGTTTCACATTTAATTTTTTCAAGTACAAAACTTTTGACCCTAATTTAACTCCATAACAGAATTTTTTCCTACACTGGGGCGGGGGGAAATATTTGTTTTTAAAAATACCCGGCTATGTGTCGACAAGGCCTTAGTTTGTGTGTTTTGGCTTGGAAACGCCACTCCATCTTGGGCAAAGCCTACGCATAATTGTCAGGGTCTTCTGAGTTTTGGGCTTCACTGAAAGAAGACATTTACTGGATGGATAAAATAAATACATATTTTGAAATATTCTATAAATAAGTTATGTATAACTTGTTGATATGTATATTGTAGTGCAGTGGAATGTATGTAAGTAAGTGCTGACAGTTTTCCTTTCACATTCACAGGATAGAGACACTCAGAAGATCCAGTGGATTGATCGTTTCATAGAGGAGCTTCGAACCAATGACAAATGGGTGATTCCTGCCTTGAAGCAAATCCGAGAAATCTGTAGCCTTTTTGGAGAAGCTCCACAGAACTTAAGGTGAGCTCATGGCCGACATGCACCACAGTTAACTATATAAGCACAAACAAGCAAACTTTGCTTCTAGCCAGTTAGACAGACTCCCTAGCTGTAATAATGCTTGTCGTCTAGTTCCCTCTCAAAAATATGTAGTCTGCATGCCTGTTGTTTTTCAGAAAGAAAATGCCAATTAACATGCAAATGAACTTAGTGGGGTAAGTTGAGTACCAGTACCAGGGTTCTACCTGCTTCTCCACCGGCCGACATCAGCTTTTCCGACATGTTTTTTGACATGTTATGGACATTTCTACCATGAATCCGCTTTTGCCAATTATCTCTTGGGTTCCATCTCAAATGACTGTATTAACTATTCATTTTTTAACCCTCAAATGCATATGGAATGGTACAGGTACTTTTTTCCCCAATCGACAAAAGGTTTGTCCATCGAAAAATATTTCACAGCACAGAAGACACACAGAAGTATACACTTAAGTTAGTTGTAGCTGATTTTTCATCTACTTTATCACTTAGTGCACTATTGACCACACACATCATGACAAGCACCCAAAATCTAAACATTTCAAGACCGAATGACGTAAGGTGATTTGAGATGGAGCTCCACACCTCCTGATGCCAGCACATAAATATCAGTGGTGTTTGCTCTTGCCTTGCACCTATCACTATTGGCAGTGAAAGCCATATGAGAGTCATCTATCTGCCACAGCAGAACGCAGGTTGCAGTTTAATACAGATAATATTGAAACAATTTTTGCGTTTGTAACATTATTAGTATAAAATGGGCTGTTTATCTGTTTATTCGGGTACAATGTCATAGCCTATTAATGTTTTGGATTTTTTTCATGAACAACTCTTGATGTGCATATCATTATCCTCTTTCAATTTGTTTGGACTCATGCAAATAATATTTGCGTCAGTGTTTTAGCCGTGATGAATACTGCCCTATTTTCGCAATAGTGTTTATTTACTCAACTGCATATGAAACAGAAGCCTTTATATAAATGCATGTTAAACAATGTTACCGACATACTTCAATCTATGTCAGGTGAAACTGGATTAATACTCAATGGAAAGACTTATAGGATAGGACCTGGGAATATCGAAAATCCACGAATAATTGACGCCAACCTTGAAAGGGGTTACTTTCTAATTGCATATACAATCCCTGGCAAAAAAATATGTAATCACCAGTCTGAGGAGTTTTGTTCAGTTCTTTGAATTTGTAGCAAAGAAAAAAAGGCAGTTCACGGACATGACACAAAAATAAAGTCATTTCAAATGGCAATTTTATGGCTAAAAGAAGCTAAGGGGGAAAAAAATTGCAGCATTTTGATAGCGTCGGGCCAAAACCTCATAAGTCACAATTTTGTAAATTTCATATTTTTTCCAGCATCTATACCAGTCGTTGGCAAATCCGGTCCTCGAGGGCCGGAGTCTTGCAGGTTTTGGATGTTGCCCTTCTCCAACACAGCTGGTATATGATCAACTCATCAGCAAGCTCTGCATAAGCCTGATAACGATCCTGTTGATTGGAATCAGCTTGTGTTAAGAGGGAAGCCTCCAAAACCTGCATGAATCCGGCCTTCAAGGACCAAGTTTGCCCACCCCTGATCTATACTTCTGGTCAGTATACGTGTGTGTGTTACTTTTACTGTGTGTTATTTTTACAAATTAACAAATCTGAAGTGTCAAAAATGGCTTGCTCTCTTTGATGATGCAATGTTAATGGTTGAAATTGAATGATGTTTTGGGGATTTCCTGAAGTTGACTATTTTGGAGGTAGGTTTTAGCCCGATGCCAGCGATTTTACATTTTTATATCAAGTGGAGGAAAAACAATATAGAATCATTCAATTCAGAGGGGGGAAAAACCCCTAGGAATCACCCTGTAAATATCCATTCCGAAAAGTAACTAACACATGCATCAGACTAGTTCTGCTTGTTAGTCCACAGTTTAACAAGAAGGAATGATCATACCTTGGAGAGCTGTTGCACCAAGTGAACTGACATGAATCATTGCTCCAACACGAGAGATTTAAATTGAAACGAGTTATCAAACTTCTGCAAGAGGTAAATCATAACACAATGTTGCAAAGATCTTGGTTGTTCACTCAGCTGCATCTAAAATGTCAACCCAAGGACTACAAACAGCAGAGGCAGACTACTGGTAGACCAAGGAAGATATCAAATTGTCAAGACATAAAACATAAAATAGTATGTCTTGGAAGCAGAAAATTCACAGCAAAACAAGTGAGAGGAAACTAGAGTCAGCGTCTGTGACCTAACTGTAAGAAACTGCCTAAAGGAATTGTAATTTACATACTGAAAAGCTAAACAAAAGTCATCATTAACACCTAAATAGAAAAAAGGTCACAATGGGCTAAGGAAAAGCAATCATGGACTGTGGATGACCCGATGAAAGTTGTATTCAGTGATTAATTGCAAATTTGCATTGGGCAAGGTGATGATGCTGGAACTTTTGTTTGGTACCGTTCGAGTGAGATTTATGAAGACTGCCTGAATAAACAATCTTCAATAAATGCACAAGTTTTCATTGACTTTTTGGACAGTTTTTCTTATCCCCTCATTTGAAAGGAAATTTGGGGATGATTAAATCATTTTTCAAGTTAATACATCTAGCCATAACGCAAAAACTGAAAAACATTCCGTGAAGAAAGACACAAGGTCAATGTCATGGCCTGCAAATAGTCCGGATCTCAGTCCAATTGATAATCTTAGGTGAAAGTTGAAGAAAATGTCCAAGACAAGGCTCCAACTTGCAAAGCTGATCTGGCAAAAGCAATCTGAGAATGTTGGAGCAAGATTGATGAAGAATACGGTTTATCACTCATTACGTCCATGCCTCTTGAGAGTGCAATCTGTTAAAAAGACAGAGGTGGTGCAACAAAGTACTAGTGGTGTGTTCAAGTGTTTTGTTTTTTTCCTCAAAATGGAGTGATTCCATAGTTTCTCCCCCCATATAATGGTCTGAACAAGTACCTTTTACTGCCTACTGTATTTTTCTTTATTTGTTTTAGTATTTTTTTAAAGCCAGAAAGTTGCCATTTGAATTTACTTTAGTTTTGTGTCATGACTCTACTTTTTTTCTACAAAATTAATTAAACTGAACATCCTCACACTGGTGATTCCATAATTTTTGCCAATGGGTTGTAGATGCCACAATATGGTGACAAATAGAGGTGTAACAGTTACGGTTCTGTGTCCTTGCGGCAAATGCTGGATAGCTTAGCCTGCTTGCTACTTGGGGGAGGGAGTATTGCTCTATGTTTAACATGGATAGTAGATACCGCCTTGTCTTGTTGCTGACACAGGTAGGGCTCCCATCTTGCGTGTGTTTGGCTCCAATAAATTCATTAGAACTTTTATTTCTTTAGCAATTCTGACGCGGATTGTTTTGTTGCAAACATCAGACATATATAGCCTAACATGCCATGGCTTGCAAAATTAACAAAAAAATAATAATTTTTACAAGGCCCTTTCATCGCATATTGACAAAAGCAATCTTTGAATCATACTATATGTACTTGCACGCTTTTTAAAAAATGCTTCTAGGGTGATTTTTTTTTTCTCATGTTTCCACAGTTTAATCTGAGACGGTTTGTGTGTCTCATAGGTGCTGCTATTTTAGTTAGCAACATATTTAACATTCTGTGTGTATGAACAATAGGATTTTTTTTAACAGTGATGATTGCACATACTTTTATTCCCCCCTAATGGGAAGATGGGACACTTTTTGAGGAGGCGTTTGTGTCTTAAGTGGATGAAGCACCTGGCCACTAGTTTATTGGGGATTTGCCGATATGAGGAAATGGCGTGTTTCCTGAATTCAGCAGTTCAGCTTGAGCCTAGCCATTGTCAGTTGTGATACCAGTTAAGAATGCAGACAAACACCCGTGTTGTCGTCACGTTTCAGTTTTTTTTTCTTTTTGTTTTACTTTTGGGATGCAAGGCAGGAAATAACTATTGATATGGCATCTTTGATACGTTACTATATTGTTACAAACAAATGCTCCTAAATCTTCTTGCTCTGCGCTGCTGATGAATACCAATGATAAATTAGCCAATCGTCAGGCATCCTCCTCGCCATCGGTTTTCATTCTTTCTCGCTTCATTGCTAAATTTTTGTCCTGACCATGTTCTCTTCTATATCCTTTACTTTTATTCCTTTTTACTTTTTAGTCAAACCCAGAGGAATCCACATGTGTTTTACCGCCATGACCTTATCAACCAGCTGCAAAACAACCATGCTCTGGTTACGCTCGTGGCTGAGAACCTGTCGGCCTACATGGAGACAATGCGGCAGTTCTCCAAAGGTATACGTTTGAGCGCTAATACTGAAAGTGGAGTAATCAGAGACTGATCGTTTTTGTTTGTTTTTATGATCGCAGAAGAACAGGCAGAGTTTGACCCTCAGATAGTCCGACCAGGAAGCCGCTACAGCCATGTCCAGGAAGTGCAAGAACGACTTAATTTCCTGAGGTACAAATTTTCACAGAAATTCAAAGGCTACCAAAGGGGGGTGGTGTTGGTTCCAGTTGCCACTAACAATCAAATGTTTTTGCCAGGTTCCTTCTTAAAGATGGCCAGTTGTGGCTCTGTGCCCCTCAGGCTAAACAGATTTGGAAGTGTTTGGCCGAGACTGCAGTCTTCCTCTGTGACCGTGAAGCCTGCTTCAAATGGTACCATTCACTGATCCCGGATTTTTGTATTTTTCACACACAAGTGTGTCGAACAACATCCCAAATGCCACATTACAGGTACTCCAAACTTATGGGCGATGAACCAGACTTGGACCCAGACATCAACAAGGACTTCTTTGAGAATAATGTGCTGCAGCTGGACCCATCCCTGTTGACAGAGAATGGCATGAAGTGCTTTGAGAGGTTCTTTAAGGCTGTCAACTGCAGAGAAGGAAAACTGGTGGCCAAACGTAGGGCCTACATGATGGACGATCTGGAACTCATAGGCCTAGACTACCTCTGGAGGGTGAGAAGTGCTCATTTTGTGCTTTTTTTCCCCGTATCTTTACTAGCATGTTTTGTTGG
The DNA here is from genome assembly GCF_054856555.1 of Leptonotus elevatus. Taxonomy (NCBI): domain Eukaryota; kingdom Metazoa; phylum Chordata; class Actinopteri; order Syngnathiformes; family Syngnathidae; genus Leptonotus; species Leptonotus elevatus. The sequence continues at coordinate 6,750,139 of NC_141250.1, read as the reverse complement.
CATGCACAGGTCCAAGCTGATAAAATTGTCAATGATATAAACCTTTATTCCGCAAGTCTATTCGCAGTCTGCTTTGGTAATTGGGAAAACTAAACAACTCAGGAAAACCGTGCGTCTCCAAAACTAGTTAATCATCCATCATATTGAGTGCACCACTCCACTGAGGCTTATGTGTCGCTTAAAGCTGTGATACCTAAATTTCAAAACATTCATATAGCTGGTCAAACATGAACGCAACTTCATGTGGGTTATGCATTTAACCCATTAAGGTCTGAAGCGCCGGGCAAAACATGCCTCTAAAACCTATGGGTGACTTTAGAATCATCCCCGAAAACCTGACCTTTTCCTGGGAATTCAACAATATTGTCACTTAGGGGTCGGCCGGCCGATTTCCTTATTTTTGGGGGATCGGTGATCGGCCGATCCCTTAAATATAAACCGATCTCATCTCCCTCCTCAGAGGTCTGAAAAAGTCAGCCACTGTCCTCTTCTGCTGAGATGACTAATGGGCTTTTCATTTTTTATTTCAGATAACTACTTCATTTGCAGTTAAAACAACCTGTTTGTATTATTTCACAGATATTGTTCAATAATTTAAAATACGATTAGAACTTTGAAGGTGTATGCTGCTTGTTATGAAAAAAATCAATCAGCAAAAATTTGGATTGGCCGGTCAGACTTTTTAAAAGCTCGGTAATCGGCCAGAAATGTATGATTGTTCCACCTCTATTCTCAATGCATACTAAATAATTGATATCTCAACCCCTAAAGCAGATAGAAACATAATTTCAAAAACATTTGAGAGCTTACACTTTTGGCTTAGTTGACTTAAGTTTATTATTATAAACCTTCCAAGTATATTTTTTTAAATCAACAAATTCCACACAAAGAAATCAAATAAAACAAACAATGTGTGAATAATAGACTTCTCACACATTTTTTGTGTTCGAATTGTTGTATATTGTTTAGTGGGTCAAAATTATTGTCATGTTTCATTTGCCGACACTTGCCCAAAAATGCAACGTAAGTAGTGCAATAGAAAAAATTTGGTGGGAAAAGCAGTGTGGGCAAAAGAATATGTAAGCATGTACATTGATTGCTCACATGTATGTAAGCAGTCAATAATTTTTCAAAATGTATTTGTTGTAGGGGATTTTAGTGGTATTTGAAGCACCGTGTTTTTAAGAAAATTTTACAAAGATGGCGGCCACTTGTCACGTTGCTATATTCTAATTCTACACTTAATTGCCTTTAAAATGATGTATAATAAATTGGATTAATGTTGTCACGATACCAAAATTTTGACTTCGATACTATACCTGCATAAAATACCTCGATACCGGTACTGAAACGGTACCTCGACAAAACTCTAAAACATCAGCAAAAGCAGCTAAATTAAAACTGACAAAAGAACTTCAAATTATTTATATTTACTATTAATTTAAAATATTGGGATGTATACATGTTAATTTATGTACATACTGTATATATTTATGTTTATACTGTAAGTGCTTTCACATTGCATGCCATATTTTTGAAGTACTGCATTGGATGTCATCAGTTTTAAATATTGGCAATACAGTGGCACTCCAACGACTCAATGTAACGTTGCTTGAGTGTGCGGGCATTTCTCTGCTCTTCTCTATTTCGCTCCCAATTAGTCGAATGCGTAATCAAATACTACAAAATAATTCACACTCCACTTATTTTTAAGGGAAGTGTCAAAAATGCGTCACAACCTGGGTCTGTTGCTCTGTCGTATGAGCTTTTTCTATGCATAACTGTGATTTCCTACTCGGTGCCTGTTCATTGAACGCACCTTGAGCACACTGCAGGAATGATTGCTGCTTTTTCTTCTGCTTCTCCGCAAAAAACATTTGCTCTTGTTACAAAACGTTTCTAAAACTGAAAATTTAAAACCGCACGTGTTCTTCATGTGTTTATTGAAAACATGCGTAGGCAATGCCAATGCTGTCGCGTGGCTTCCACTCTGCTTGCGCGCTCCCGTGGAGCCTTAATTAGCACGTCATACTTTTCAACGAAGAGTGGTCGGCCAGCAAGCGCTACACTTAATAAGCTTAATTAGAGCTTTCATGCTTCTCAACGAGGAGTGCATGTCCAGCGAGCGCTTCAGTGCGTGAAGCCATCTTCCTGCGCCCTCTCGCACACACCCTGAAAGAGGCGTGTCGCTTACTTAAGGCGTTTTCCACATATCGGTAGACTGGCGACCATGCGTGTATGTGTACGTGCCTTTAAAACGGAGTTGGTGGGCTGTCTCGTATTTATTTTTTAAAGTACTGGTACTAAGAAAAAATGATACAGAGCCGTTTTTGACGCCAAAACATCAAGGTACGGTACTGGTACCGGTATCCCGTGCAACACTAAATTGGATCAACTGCAAAAAAAATTGACAAGGTTGCAGCAATTTTAATGTTATTCATTCTGCACTTATTTTTCTTCAAAGTGGGTATTTTTGAAGAAATTGCTGAATTGAAATTTTCAACCACCAAATAAATTTTTCTATTACACAAAACTAAGTGTTGTGACATGTGGGTCCTTTATTCAGCAGGTCGCATATGTGACTTAATCCCACCTCTGCCATAATGCTTGTAGGATATACTGGTGTCATACTTGTGTACGTAACTTTTGACTGTTCAATGTTGTAGTCTTTGGAAAGTATTGGGGAATATTTGTCCCTCCTTTGACGAAGACATGCATTTTAATATTCATTATATTGAATTGATTGTGTCTCAGGTGGTAATTCAAGGAAGTGATGACATTGCCAGCAGAGCCATAGACCTGCTGAAAGAGATTTACACCAATCTTGGACCAAAATTACAAGTCAACCAGGTAATTGATAGAACTCCAAACCTGCTATTTATCAGGTTAGAGGTCATCTACTTGTCTTCTGCAATGACAAGGTACATGACATTATGATATGCTCGCAGGTGGAAATTCATGAAGATTTTATCCAGTCGTGTTTTGACCGTCTGAAAGCGTCATATGACACCCTGTGTGTGTTGGATGGAGACAAAGATAGCATCAACTGTGCCCGCCAGGAGGCAATCCGCATGGTGCGAGTTCTCACTGTGCTCAAGGAGTACATAAATGAATGTGACAGTGACTACCATGAAGAGAGGACCATCCTGCCCATGTCGAGGTGAAATTACTCGGCTCAACTTTTCAGTAATTTTGAGTTTGTTGTTTTTTTTTAGGCTGTATTCCTAAATGTTTTCATTTCTTTTTCAGGGCATTTCGAGGAAAGCATATCACGTTAATCGTGCGCTTCCCCAACCAGGGGCGCCAGGTGGACGACCTGGATATCTGGTCGCACACCAACGACACAATTGGCTCAGTGCGACGTGGAATCCTAAACCGCATCAAAGCGAATGCTGCACATACCAAGATAGAGCTCTTCATCGGAGGGGAGATGGTCGACCCTGCTGATGACAGGAAGCTGATTGGACAGCTTAACTTGAAAGACAAAACGGTAACTTTCATATTTCATTTTGTATTATAACGCCCAGGGTTTCTTTAAAAATGTATTCAATACAGTTACTAATTACCTGTTAAAAAAAAATTGTTAGTAACGTAATCCAAATACCATAATATCAGTCATGTAACTTGAATACTTTTAATCACCTCTGGATTACTCCAATATCAAATATGTTGAAAAAAAATAACGAAAAAATCAGTATGATATATATTTGTCTGGCATGGATTTGGAATGCTGGAGGGAGCCTGAGCACCTGCAATTCAAATCCAAAATGCAACAACTGTGCAGGAGACATGCCAACCCCTGGGCACTATGCTGAATTGCTAGACAGACAGATGCAGATGGATGGATAGATAGATTTAAGTTTGCATGAGGGAAGCTGTAACACTTATGGGGGATGGATGGATAGTGACAGAAAGTAGATTGACTAGCTTCATAAAATGTTTCGAGCCTTTCCACATGACTAGTTTGTTACAACTTGTGAAAGGTAGAAAAGAGAAGTTTGTTTCACTGCACTACTTTCTACCAATCTATTGTTCACTAACTAACACTTTTTTTGAATGTTTACTTAAATGTTACGCGACAAGCTATATTAATTGTGATGACACTTCGCCCCTTTCGTACTCTAAGTTTTTTCCCAAGATTGTGCTTATTCCACAAACGCAGTATTAAGAGTCCCTTGTTTTGACTACTGCTGGCACTTGAAATGTATTGTTGCATAAAATAAAATGAAGTCGAATTTTGTGGGTTTTGCTCCCCTTTAAAAGATCTGTGGTGGAGAGTAAGAGTTATTAGAGAGGTTTTAATAAATGGAGCAAAATCTCAAGAGTTAAGGCAGACTGGACCCACACAACATTGTGGGACGATCACGTCAGTCTACTACGTTAATTGTTGAAGACACTGTCATCACATAGGTGTAGGTGCTGCTTTTTTAGTTGGCAACAGTGGTCCAATGGGTTCAGCAGGAAATTAGTGAATACCTGTGCACTGTTTTGAATGGAAAAAGGGAGTTGTCCATTAGGCCAGTTGCAATATGAGATTTCATATGTTACAATAGAACAGTGTTGGTAATTTTGTCATCCTCCTTTAGCTGATCACGGCCAAGCTAACTCAGGTGAGCACCAACATGCCCTCCAGCCCGGACAGCTCGTCCGACTCTTCCACTGGTTCACCTGGTAACCATGGCAACCACTACGGCGATGGGCCCAACCCTGAAGTGGAGAGTTGTCTTCCTGGTGTGGTGAGTTTGTATATGGTCACTTTATGAAGAGTTTCATCACAAGTTGATGTTTGAATGTCATGGTGTTTGAACAACGTCTCTCTGAGTAACGTCCTGTTTTGCAGATCATGTCGCTGCACCTACGTTACATCTCCTTCCTGTGGCAGGTGGCTGACCTGGGTTGCCAACTTAACATGCCCCTACTTAGAGACGGAGCCAGAGTTCTCATGAAACTCATGCCCCCAGGTACATGTTTAATGTGCTTTCATTATAAGGCTGTCTTTTCAGTTCAGGGAAGCATAAAACCTAATACTAGGTTCAGACGTAGCACGATAGCCCTGCATGGTTCAGGTGCTTTAGTTTGCAGGGTAACCACACCAGGCTTGCTTTGAGCGAGGAAAAAAAAGTTTCAACATTGCTAGTCAGTCTTGTGACCGGTGGTTGTGTTGGCTTCTAAATGCTATTTTTGTTTACAGTTCAACAGCTGTAAACAAGCAATACACTCATCATATAAATAAACCAACTCACTCCCCATTCTTCAAGCCTGCTCCTCTTTTGGCTTGTTTCTGGCCGCTTTTGTACACTGGCTGTGTTGTATACCTCAGTCTCACACACTGCATGTGACAGAGTACATTCTCGATCCTCATTGGCCGTCGCCGACACGACACCTCCAAAAGTTCACTTCAGTCTGCCATGGGCGAAGGAGCAAAATTTACGCTTCAAATGCATTGCACTGCACACAGTTGCTGTGACTGTGCAGACTGCATTGACTTTATATGGAAACACGCTGCCAGAAACATCCAGTTTGCATCTGTCTGACCGCAGCATAACTGCTACACTGCTTATTTATTATTTTTTGTACTTCTTACAGATAACACTACTGTGGAGAATCTGCGTGCTGTGTGTTTAGACCATGCCAAGCTCGGGGAAAACAGCCTCAGCCCTTCACTGGACTCTCGCTTCTTTGGCCCGTCACCCTCACAAGTGCTCTACCTCATTGAGGTACAACTCTATATAAATTACAAAAAGTGGTATGAAAAAGTGTGCACCCCCGTCTCTTTTTTTTTTTTTGGAGCATTAATATTATTTGGTCCATTTGCAATGCCACCATTCACACACAGCTACTCCATCTTGCTACGGCAAACCTTCACACCTGTAGCTTCTCCTCCACCTGTTTACTGCTCACTACAGATCACAATGTCATCTGCGAACATCATAGTCCATGCAGATTCCTGTCTAACCTTGTCTGTAATCATCTCCATTACCATAGCGAACAAGAATTGGAGCACACATTACTGAATTAAACATTTATTTAAAATACAAAAACTATTCAATACTTGGTGGCATAACCCTTACTTGAAATAACTGCACCAAGCCTCCCACCTTTTGACTTCACCAGACTCTTGCATTCTTTTTTTGAAATGCTTTGAGAGGTTTTTCTCCAGCCTCTTTTGTAGTTAGTTTGTTTCTGAGAATTTCTTACGTCTCCTCTTGAGGAAATAAAATGCATGCTCTATTGGGTTAAGGTCCAGTGATTTACTTGGCCAGTCCTAAGACCTTAGACTTTTTGCCTATGTTAAAGTCTTGTTGTGTTTGCAGTGCGTTTTAGGTCATTGTCTTGTTGAAGCTTCTCATGATAAGTTTGGATGTGTTTTTCTGTGATTTGCCAGACAAAATGGATTTGTAGACTTCAGAATTTATTCTGCTGCTGCAATCATGAGTTACATCTTCTATAAAGACGAGTGAGCCTCTTCCAGACACAGCCATGCAAGCCCCTTCCAGACACAGCCATGCAAGCCCAATCTATGACAATACTCCCACCATGCTTCACAGATGAGCTTGTTTTGGATCACATGCAGATCCTTTCTTTCTCCATACTTTAGCGTTTGCATCACATTGGTACTCTAAATGCAATCTAGCCTTGCGGTCATTTTTCTTATGAATGGTTCGCATCTAGTATGGCTTTTCAGTGTTTCCCACACCATGTTAATACTTGGTCGGGCCACCCAATTAAATTGGCCACCACCCAAGTAGATTTCAAGAAAATGTAATAAATAAATAAAAAAAATATTTATATATATATTTTAAAAAGTGTTGCGACCAGATATACTGCATCTAACATTAGTTCGCCGTCACTCACTTGTGGATCATGAGGTTAGAGGAGACGCAAGTAGCAGGACTTAGAACACCCACCCGAGTCCACCCACAAGTAGATTTCAAATCTGTGGGAAACACTGCCTTTATATTAACTGTCTTCTTTGAACACTGGATTGTGATACCTTCACGCCTGCCCTGTGTAGGTTGGTAGTGTTGTCACCGACTGTTGTCTTTGGGTGTTTCTTCACAGCTCTCACAATAGCTGGGTTTACATGTAATTTGTTTTGTCAGTCCGATTGAAATTATTCCGAATGACTATCAGTGGGAAATTATTCCGAATGACTATCAGTGGTCACCTGTTTACCTGTGACGTGATACATTTCGATATGCCGTTTACATGCTCCACTATCTAAATCAGATCAGCCGTGTTACAGCCATGGAATGCACAGAGATCAATGTAAATATCACGTGATTTATCAAGACTGGGGTTCATTCATCTATTAAGCACAGTAGTCGTGATAGTTTTGACACTTACATTAAAGCAACATCTTGATTAAAAGATAAGTTCCAAGTACTGAAGCAATTTCTCCTGTCGCAGAGGAGATGCTGTCATTCTGAACGTGCGTAAACGACATCACGATGCAATAATGTCAGAACCAGAGCATGAGCAGAGCGGTCGCAGCTTTTAAGCTTTTGTGGTTTAAATGTTTTTAGAGCTTTTTAAAACAGTTCGTTTTCAAAATTGCTCTATATACCAGATTGGCTGTAGGCTTCCTGCCCGTTTTCACTGTTCTTGCCTGTGTTCCAGGTTGTGTATGCTTTGTTGATGCCGGCCAGCGCCACTCTGGGCGAGGATGCTAGTGACTTCCAGTACAACTTCCTGAAGAGCGGTGGCTTGCCGCTTGTGTTGAGCATGCTCACACGGAACAACTTCCTGCCATCAGCCGACATGGAGACGCGGCGCGGGGCTTACCTCAATGCACTGAAAATCGCCAAACTCCTCCTCACTGCCGTAGGATTTGGACATGTGAAAGCTGTGGCAGAGGCCTGCCAGCCCAACGCTGAGGGAAATATCCCTGTTTCCCCGGTAAACCTACAGATTGGGATCATAAATGGTTCCTAAACATTTTATTGAAAATTTACTAATCATAATCTTTCTCAACTCTCTAATTCACAACAGATTAATCAGGCCACTCACGATCAGGCTCTGGTGCTGCAGAACGCCCTGCAAAACATCCCAAATCCTGCCTCAGAATGTATGCTGCGCAATGTAGCCATCCGACTGGCGCAACAGATTTCTGATGAGGTAACTGCAAAGAATCGAATGAATACATTCTGTAGGGGGGTTGAAATCTGAACATACACAGATACTTAAATGTTCTTAATTTGAGGATCCTTGTAAAGAAGCCTCAAAGACATGTCATGCTCAAATGAATTAAGGAAACCTTCGGCTCTGCATAAGTATCATTTGTCAGGGTAAAAATACCAATAACTCGTTACACATACAACAGTTCACAGGTGGACAAAATTGTTGTCACCTTTGGTAATGAAAGAAAAATAATCATAAAAATAGCTTTAGAATTATGGTTGAACAGAATTTTTCAAAATGCACTGGACAAAAATGATGGTGCCCTTAACTTAAAAAATACTGAGGCAATTACTGCAATCAATTTTTGTAAATTTCAATGAGACTAATCTGCACCTCTCAGTAGGTATGTTGGGCCATCCACTCTTCATGAGCAAACTCTTCCAGTTGTCTAAGGTTTGAAGACTCCAGATGGCATGTTTCAGCACCTTCCACAGGTGTTAAATAGGATTTAGGTCAGGGCTCATAGAAGGCCACAGAATAGTCCCAATTCTTGGGTGTTTTTCACTGTGTTTTGGGTTATTATGCTGTTGCAAGACCTGCAGCTAAGACCAAACTGACACTGGGCAGCATATTTCTCTCTAGATACCTTGATAGTCAGTTTAATTTTACCATCCACAGATTCCAGACATGTGCCAGAAACGCGGCTCCAGAGAATAACACTGCCTTGTCCATGTTTCATAGTGTTCCTTTCTTGGTATGCTTCATTTTTCCATCTGTCAACAGGCAGTTTGTTTTGTTTCTGTTTTTTAATGATTTTATTTCAACTGTGGTGTCCTGACTCCTTAATGGTTGTCTCCCCGTAATGTCCACTTTGACTCAAACAATGGCAGGTGGTCACTGATGTACCTTGATTTTGGAATTCACAATTCATTTCTTTGGAGGTAGTTTTGGCCACCTCCAGAGAAGTTGCCTATACTCCAGGGGATGTTAAATTTCTGAATATGTGCAACTGTAGTCACAGGAACATGAAGCTGCTTGGAGATGGTCTTATAGCCTTAACTTTAATATGCTTTTATATAAATGTATTTCTAATGTCCTGAGCCACCTTGCTCCTTCACATTCTGTATTCTATGTTCAGTGTGGTACAAAGCATGTCACCAATCCTCACAGCGACTACTTCTCAACCTTTAAATAGGCCAAATGAGTGCGTAAGTTTATACACCTGTGATGCTAATTAGAGGACACACCTTGCTTGAGCATGTCGGTATGGTCAAATTAAAATTAATCAAGGTCAAGTTTATTGTGGTTTTAACGGACATTTGTTGTCTACATGTCTATATCTTCAAACAAGACCCCAACAATGCCGGTAGAACTAAGAAATGAGTGATATGAACATTAGCACAAGAAATAGAGGATTCATGTGAAACAATTGAGAAAACCCTGTGTCCAAATTCACAAGGCTCGGTCCTCCGAAGGCCGAAGTTACATGACGTCATTCCATGCGCGACTCGACGGCACACACGGACTTACATATGAATGGACTGTCAATGCTGCTTATCGGTAGCGCATTGACCAAGAGTCCAAAGCAGCTACGGTTGCACACGTTCAGCAAATTATCCAGAGTGCTCATCCTCCAAATGAAAAGTAACAGTTTCAATCAATTCCCAGCTGTCTCTGAACAGCAAGCTGGGCCAACAGGTGGTTATACCTCGCTTCCTGACCCTACTGTCACATTGCACTGCCCTGTCACTGAGTGACGTCATGCGGCCAACAAATTCGCCCTTCGGAGGACCCAGCCTTGTGAATTCGGACACAGGTATATAAAATGGCAAAACGTTTACCCCATTGGCCATATTCTCTCAAAAGGAATAAAGGTCCACACACAAGGTCCATAAATGGATTGATGGATGAAATCTTCTCAACGGACAAAACATGTCTTCTGTGCAAACTCCCTAACTTGTCCTCAAGGAGTGCCTCTTGTGGTTATTAACTACCGTATTTTCATGACCATAAAGCGCAGTCACAGTTACTGGTGCTATTTCTGTTTAACACACACATAAGGCGCACCGCACTATTAGGCGTACGCACGATTAAACATACGCTAGCTTAAAACATATGGTAGCATGCTATTATGCTAAAACATATGCTAGTGCTAGCGCATGTTTTTAAAAGGCAGTGATCGGGACAAAACTGAGTTTGGTTGAGTAACAATGTAAACAGTGAGTTCAGTTGTACTTGAAGTATATAACAATGTACTCACATTGCTTTTGATCAATCCTAATCCACAAATTAGTCATAGTCCTCATGATTGTCTATTTCAGAACCAAACAACTGGGCAAGTTCTCCATCAAACACGCCATCTCATTGTCAGTCAGTCTCGTTGTCGTGTCCTCGGAAATAATGCTGAAGGCTTTTGCGTTGCCCAAGCATTCACGATCCATTGACAAATTGTGGCATAACTTGCATGGTGCTGCCTCCCATTCTTTGTAAAGCTCTGTTCGCTAGCCTCCCGGAATGATAGCAAGCTCTGCGTTCATTTGCCGAACTTTATTTTTCACAGCGGCTGGAGATACAGAAGGAAAGGTGATGCGTGGGAAAAAACAATCTGGTGTCTTTATGTGGTGTGATCTGTTTAGCTACACTGTGTAGACTTGCACTACTTCAAAGTGACTTGCACGTTGTTCAATAAAGCATTTAAAAAAGGAAACAATACACTACTGTATGTAGTAGTTTAGCCCGGACACCCCTTTGCATTTGGTATGTTCCATTTCCCTCACTCCCTGCACAAGCAGACCGCTCTGTTTTGGAGAGAGCTGTCAATCAAACAATTAACTTGTAAGTGGCTCGTTAAGCTCTGAAACGAGCAAAAAAGAAAAAAGAGGACACATGCTCACTGAACATGCATGCTTTTAACGCCATGGCATAAGTTTGAACACAACAAGTCACGATTGGCAGAGCAAATGGGGGTGGGGCAGAGGGAGAGGAGAGGGGCTGGAGAACCCACCAAGTTGACTCTTCCGTGCTCTCATGTGTGTCCTAAGTCAGGTCCACCTTTCTTGTATATAAGCAATGTGTGCGGAAGTCCTCTCACACAGTCAGATTATGGACCTTGGTCCACACACAAGGCGCACCTCACTATTAGGCGCACCGTCGATTTTTTTGAAAATTTAAGACTTTTAAGTGCGCCTTATAGTTTTGAAAATACGGTACATCAATTAACTGTATCCCTTAACTACTATTTTTACAGTAATGAAGAACAAAAAAATACATTCCCCTTCAATATGTTTTTAACCCAAAATAAATTGCCTGAAAATTATAACTTAATTCATACACATGTAATAATGTCTTTATTGTACTTTTGAACCAAATTAAAATATGATAAAAATGAAGAAAATAAATGAGATTCCTTATGGCAGTTAGACTTGGTGTACCATCGTTTTTATCCAGGACTGTTTTCATCAAAATATTTCTGATGAACCACAGTTCAAAAGCAATGTCTGATTTTCATTAGATTTCTTTTTTTACTAGTACTATTATTAATTTGTCCACATATGTATATTAACAGATTTTGTTGTGCCACTCTCAGAATTTTTTTCAGACATCCAAGTCTATTCCTGACATCTGTGTAATCCGAGCGGTACAAAAAATAATTTGGGCATCAGGCTGTGGCACAGTGCAGCTTGTCTTCAGTTCGAATGAGGATATCAGTAAGATATACGAGAAGGTAAATATTAAGTTAGCTTGACTGGGAACTTTTTAATGGCAACTGCATTCTTTAAAAATTTTGTTTTCCCGTGTTAGACAAACGCAGCTAAGGAACCAGATGGTGAAGATGAGCAGGTGTGTTGCGAGGCCTTGGAAGTGATGACGTTGTGTTTTGCCTTGATGCCCACAGCCCTTGACACCCTCAGTAAAGAGAGGGCTTGGCAATCCTTCATTATAGACTTGCTGCTACACTGCCACAGCAAGTAAGTGCACCAATATGTGTTGGATATTTTAAGCATAAATGTCAGATAAGCAGCACAATGGGTTTACGTTTGCAGTTTTTTTATAGAACTGTTGTCTGTGCCTTTGGCAGATCTGTGCGTCAGATGGCCCAGGAGCAGTTTTTCCTGATGGCAACCAGGTGTTGCATGGGCCATCGACCACTCCTCTTCTTCATTACCCTCCTTTTCACTGTTCTGGGCGTGAGTGACAAAAATGTAACATGTAGTGCTCCTTTGCTAGATGCTGGTCTCATCCTAATGTTCCTCACCTGTGTGCAGACCACCGCTAAGGAACGAGCTAAACATGCCGGGGACTACTTTACTTTGCTTCGGCATCTCCTGAACTATGCCTACAACAGCAACATCAACCTGCCAAATGCCGAGGTGCTGCTCAACAATGAGATCGACTGGCTCAAAAGGATAAGGGTAGGCTATCCTGTCTTGTCTCAGGTTAGCATGGGACTCGTTTTTGTTGTCACCATAGTGAATGTGAGCTGACGTTACTGATCTTACATCTACTAGGATGAAGTCAAGAGGACAGGGGAGACCGGTGTGGAGGAGACCATCTTGGAAGGCCACCTTGGTGTCACCAAGGAGCTTCTAGCCTTCCAGACTCCTGAGAAGAAGTATTACATTGGCTGTGAGAAAGGAGGAGCTAACCTCATAAAGGTACACCTGATAGATGTCGATCCTATTTGCATTTTTTTTTTTGAAGAGCTCAGTATTTAATGTTCATTCGGTAATGTCATCATCATTGCTTTTTTTTTTTTTTTTTTTTTTTTTTTTTTTTTTTTGTATGTGCGTGAGTGTGTGTGTATTCGTTAGTTCACCAAAAACCTATTTAAAAAATCCCATACCGTTCACCTAAACCGAACACCACCGTCAGGAGACCCGAGGAAGGACCAAAGAAAAGAAAGGAAAGTGAAATCCAGCACCGACCAGACACCACCCACCGGGCCACCAACCAGAGTTCTTCACCAACCCCAGAAACATCTAAATTCCAACAAATCAGGGAGACCTCAAGAGACCAAAGGAGAGACTGAGGAAAGGAAGGAAGGACAGACTAAGCAGAGTGAGATCCACAGACACCAGCCTTCACCGATTCAATGACCTGAGGAAGAAGCAGATTGTGTCTGAGTTTCGATAGATGCTGGTGTGGTGGATCTGGCATGCATGAAAATCTCCACCAAAGAGGGGAGCCGTCGACCCCTGCCAGGACAGAGCAAGTGCAACACCTCAGGGCCCCCCAGGCCGCGGCAGCGCCAAAGGATGACCCCCGGGCCCCGCCAGGGCCACCGGCCGGAGAGCAAACCCAAGAGCAGGAGCGCCCCCCCAACAAAGCCGCACGGACAGGGGACCGCAGCACTGCTTTATACTGCGGTCTGCCCCAACCGATGCCCCCCCCCCCCACACACACAGTTGTGTAGTGCATTAAAATTGGAGGAGAGTTGTAGGGCGAAGACTGTGTTTCCACCCTACCCCACCCCCCCAAAGTGTGTTATGTGCCCTATATGTCTATAAAAGTGTATTGTGCAAACCTAGTGCAGAGAGTTAAGAGGAGCGACCAGCGGGGCCCCCCCTTACCGGGCGGGGGCAGGGGGCGCACCCGCCCACCAAACCCCCACCCACCCCACCGGGACCCCGGCGGGCATATGGGACCAGCCCGGCGGGGCGATAGAGCTCGCCCCCCGGATACGAGGCACAACACCAAACCCAACCAACCCCCCGGAGCGCCGAGACCCGGGCCACGGATGGAGCCCCCGGCCCAGGGGAGGGGAAGGAAGGCGGACAGGGGAGGGGGAAGGGAGGGGGGAAGGAGACTACAAGAAGGGCAAGGGGCAGCGGCAGGGCTATTTGCATTTTATGCTAAATGCTCATGAGTTTAAGGGAATTGTTGCACAAAAGCCAGGATTTTTCCACTTCTAGGGAGGGAGGGTTGTCTATATAAAAGACAATACTCAGTTCTTCCAACAGCAGTTCTTCCATCCTGTTGTGTTGAAAACATTGATTGTTGTACATCAAGTATTATATAGATAATAAAAAAAAAAATTCCTCATCAGGAGCTGATTGATGACTTCATCTTCCCGGCATCAAACGTTTACCTGCAGTACATGAAGAGTGGAGAGTTCCCCACGGAGCAGGCCATTCCAGTGTGCAGCACCCCGGCCTCCATCAACGCTGGTTTTGAGCTCCTGGTAGCGCTGGCTGTCGGCTGTTTCCGCAACCTCAAGCAGATAGTTGACACACTCACAGACATGTACTATTTGGGTATGTTGACGTTTTACAGCAGGGTTTCTTCCAACTCAAAGTCCAATAAGAAATGTATTTTCTCATTGGGATCCAAACTTACACACTTATTTCAGTGTATATAGTGTATTGCAAAATCTACAAACTGAAGAGCACCGAAGCACAGTTATGTGCCTGCTTTTGCCATGTCAATCGGTGACCCAATATAAACTGCTGTTACATTTTGCGTCCCAACCCTCAGTTTGGAATCCCTTGTCTTAAAAAATGTCTCACGCGAGGAAATTTTGAGATCTTCCTCGTCTCTTTCCAGGCTGTGAAATGTTGACGGAGTGGGAGTACCTGCCTCCGGTGGGCCCACGGCCAAATAAAGGCTTTGTGGGTTTGAAGAATGCTGGGGCCACATGTTACATGAACTCTGTAATTCAGCAGCTGTACATGATCCCTCCCATTCGCAACGGCATCCTGGCCATTGAGGGCACGGGTACCGATGTGGATGATGACATGTCAGGCGATGAGAAGCAAGAGAATGAGGTGCTGACAGCTAATGAATAGTTTAGGTTTAGGTTGGCAAATGTGGCATTGTGGAAACTTTTTTAGCTTTTGTTCCAACAGACGAATGTGGATCCTCGTGATGAGGTGTTCAGCTATCACCACCAGTTTGACGATAAGCCTGCCAGCAAAGCAGAAGACAGGAAAGAGTACAACATTGGAGTATTGCGTCACCTGCAGGTCATCTTTGGCCACCTGGCTGCTTCCAGACTTCAGTACTATGTCCCGAGGGGCTTCTGGAAACAATTCAGGTATGTAATTGTCATTTCTACTGGTTTGGTTTGGAAAAGCTTATAAATGCTTTCTACTACTGCAGGTTATGGGGTGAACCAGTGAATCTAAGAGAGCAGCATGACGCTTTAGAGTTTTTCAATTCTTTGGTGGATAGTCTGGATGAAGCACTGAAGGCCTTGGGTCATCCTGCTATGCTCAGCAAGGTGCTAGGAGGCTCCTTTGCCGATCAGAAGATCTGTCAGGGATGCCCTCACAGGTGAGTTTTGTTTTGTATCCCAAAGTGGGCCTTTTACAAGTACACAATATTTTTAGAATAAAAATCCAACCTCAGTCAATCATCAAATATTATTAGTACCTGTATTTTTTCTTGTTGTGACCCACCTGAAACATTTCCACTACCCACCAGTTTTGAATCACTAATTTAGAAGATTTAGAAAACTCCTGCTCTATTGGACAGCTTGTTTTTGTAGGATGTCGATTCAAAAACAAGGATGTGCTGTAGGATCAATAGTTTGTCACCATCTATGACTCTGAACGTATAAACTCTGCGTTCTTGTAAAAAATAAACTTTTTTTTAACCTTCATTTTTAGATACGAGTGTGAGGAGTCATTCACAACACTTAATGTAGACATCAGAAACCACCAGAACCTTTTGGACTCCATGGAGCAGTATGTCAAAGGAGATCTACTTGAGGGAGCCAATGCATACCACTGTGAGAAGTGTAATAAGAAGGTAAGATAACACCTTTTATTTTTTATTTTTTTGCTTTTGCTTTGCATAAAATGTTTTTGATGTAATTGCCAGATTTCTCATGAATGTTTTTTTCCCCGTCTTTCCCTGCTTAGGTGGACACTGTCAAGCGTCTCCTGATCAAGAAGCTGCCGCCGGTCCTTGCCATCCAACTCAAGCGCTTCGACTACGATTGGGAGCGGGAATGTGCCATCAAGTTCAACGACTACTTTGAATTCCCGAGGGAGTTAGACATGGAGCCGTACACGGTAGCCGGCGTGGCCAAGATTGAGGGCGATGACGTCAACCCGGAGAACCAAGTGATCCAGCAGAATGAGCCCTCTGAACCCACGCCTGTGGGCAGCTCCAAGTACCGTTTGGTGGGGGTTCTGGTCCACTCGGGCCAGGCCAGCGGTGGACATTACTACTCATACATCATCCAAAGAAATGGCGGCGATGGCGAAAAGAACCGCTGGTATAAGTTTGACGACGGCGATGTAACAGAATGCAAGATGGACGACGAGGAGGAAATGAAGAACCAGTGCTTTGGTGGTGAATACATGGGCGAGGTGTTTGATCACATGATGAAAAGGATGTCGTACCGCAGACAGAAACGATGGTGGAACGCCTACATCCTTTTCTATGAGCGTATGGACTCCCTAGACAAGGACAGCGAGCTTGTCAAATACATCTCGGAGTTGACTATCTCCACCGCCAAGCCACATCAGGTCAAGATGCCTGGTGTCATTGAGTGCAGCGTCCGCAAGCAGAACGTCCAATTTATGCACAACCGAATGCAATACAGCCTGGAATATTTCCAGTTCATTAAGAAACTTCTGACCTGTAACAGTGTCTATTTAAACCCTCCTCCAGGTGAGCAGTGCAAAAATAATCACAAGAACACCAGCTTTGTAACACAAATGAATGTTGTGAATGACACAAACTTTTGAAACCTTGTGTGGGCATATTATAAATACCATATGATCTCATAGTGGCTGTCCTACTAAAGACAATCAGCTCAAATAGATGCCACCTTTTTCCCCATCGGGGGGGGGGGGAAGTTTTAAGCACAATAACCTCAACATCAAACATCAAAATGTCAGCACCCACCACCAGAGCACAATGTTTCAGATGACGCGTAAACTGCACGGTACAAATGAGTCTCCATTATGTGGGAACTTTATTTAACGGCTATATGCATTCTAGATACTGGAATTTCCCTGCTTTTCCCCATCATAACAGTTTGTGGTTCTAAACTCCAGTTTCTTATGAGATGGTGTCTCGTCTGATGGTGATTATCGTCCTGGTTATGTGATCACTGCACTGTTGTGTGTGTTAATTATATTTAAATGAACTGCTGAGAAAGATATTACGGAAAGAAGAATTAGTGGAGAGACGCAATAAGACCCAGCTGCCGAGAACTAGGCTGGGTATTACCAACAACCTCATGATACGTATTGCATATTGAATTGTGACCCCTGTATAGGGATACATGACCTTCAAGGTGATACAAGTCACGACATTTTTATGAAAACAGTAATATCTATACTTAGATATGTTTTATTATACAGGATACCAAATTTTTTTTTATTGTAATGTTAGTAGTGCTTCCGGTTTACCACCAGCGCCATGCGTGGTCAAAATGTGTGCGCTACACAGCAAGGAGCAGCTTTCTCTGAGGCGCTGGGAAACTTTACAAATGGATGTGCAATATCGATTCTGTATCTGTGTATTGTAAAAAGGCCTACAACAATATATTCTCTTATCTATTTATTTTTAAAGCACACCTACTGATAACTGCCTCAGTCTACAGTGTGTTAGCCACGACATCCTGTTCCTGCTGCACAGGAAATTAGCGGTGATTCATATAAATAATAATCTTCTTGTGTCATAAGGATGTTGACCACAGCAGTTAAACAAAATTCTTCAAATAGTACCCTCCGAATTAATCACCTGGTTTCTTACCACAACCATTATTTTTGTCTTTAGGAATAAAGCAGATGGTGGCTGCAATTAAATTACAAATGACTGATGTCACCATGCGTTAAAGCTTCATGCGCTGTGGAAGAAAAATAAAGGATTAAAACAGTGTTGACTTTTTAGCAAAAGAGCTAAACATTTCAACATTAAACAAAAAGAATGCCCTCCTTTGTATAGTTGAACAAACAAATTAAATGGATATAGTTAATTGATGTTGTTGAGCTGTTGACAAGCGGATAAGAAAATGGATGGATGTTTTGAAGTGCTTAGACACAGCTGGTCCAAGCCCTGCTCTTTGTCTCTTTATCAGGACAAGACCACCTTCTGCCAGAGGCAGAGGAGATTGCTATGATAAGTGCTCAGCTGGCTGCTCGCTTCCTCTTTAGCACAGGCTTCCACACCAAGAAAGTAGTCAGAGGTCCTGCCAGTGATTGGTAAGTGTTTTCCACATTATTTCTCCCTCCATTTTGTCTTCTAAACATGCTTTCTCCATTTATAAGGTATGACGCTCTCTGCATCCTGCTGAGACACAGTAAGAATGTACGTTACTGGTTTGCACACAACGTCCTGTTTGCTTACCCCAACCGCTTCTCCGAGTACCTACTGGAGTGCCCGAGCGCTGAGGTGCGTGGCGCCTTTGCCAAGCTCATAGTTTTCATCGCTCATTTCTCGCTGCAAGATGGCCCCTGCCCCTCCCCCACCGCCTCGCCTGGAACCTCTGCTCAGGTTCAGCTTTTTGTTGATGGATTTTAAGATTATTTGAGAGGTTTTCTGCTTGATAGATTTGAAGTCACTAATTGTATTTTATGTTGATTAGGGCTGTGATAACCTCAGTCTAAGTGACCACCTTTTAAGAGCTGTCCTCAACTTGCTCAGACGAGAGGTTTCTGAACACGGCCGTCACCTGCAACAGTACTTCAACCTCTTTGTCATGTATGCCAATCTGGGTAAGGAGCGTACAACCCACCTATCATGTACACCTGCTGTGATTTAGTGGATTTATTGTGTGCATTTAGTGGATTTATTGTGTGCATTTATTATGTTCCCCCGCCCCACATAGGCTTAGCAGAGAAGACCCAGCTGCTAAAGCTGAATGTGCCTGCTACGTTCATGCTAGTGGCGCTGGACGAAGGCCCTGGCCCCCCCATCAAGTACCAGTATGCTGAGCTGGGAAAGCTCTACACGGTGGTCTCCCAACTGATCCGCTGCTGTGACGTATCCTCACGCATGCAGTCCTCCATCAACGGTGTGTTTTTTTTCTTTCAGATGCCTGAATTCAGACAAATACAACACTCGAACTTGAACACTATAGTGCAGTTTTTTTTTATGTTGGATATTTAAAAAAAATTGTCGCATGCAGACTAAATCAACCGCCCAAACACCAAACATAATTCCTATTAGCATGCTTGTGTCCATTAGAGAAAAAAACTTGGATTATTACTTTTCTTTTATGGTGTGAAACGATGCCAAGCCATCAGTGATTCATACCCTAACTAGAGTGCCCCATGAGGATCATCATCCTTGCTCAGGATGTAGTGACTGACAAACCAGCCACTCTTTGCTTCTGTGCTGTGTTGCCAGAGCTTTGAGCTGAGGGCTCAATCTCAGGAAAAAAATTAAAATCATCTTAAATCCCCCCCTCCCCAATTTCTAATAATTGCTCACCCATCTCTGCAGGTAACCCCCCTCTGCCTAACCCCTATGGGGACACCAACCTGACAGCCCCGGTAATGCTGGTGCAGCAGCTTGTGGCTGAGATCCTGTTTGTGAGGACCAGTTACGTGAAGAAGATCATCGAGGACTGCAGCAACTCCGAGGAGACGGTGAAGCTGCTCCGCTTCAGCTGCTGGGAGAACCCCCAGTTTTCCTCCACTGTGCTCAGTGAGCTACTGTGGCAGGTAAAACCTCTAATCACCACCACCACCAGGGATTTCCTATTTGTTTCATGTGTGCTCAAATAAAGTGTTTGTTTGGCTGTGCACAGGTGGCGTACTCGTATAATTATGAGTTGAGGCCCCACTTGGACTTGCTGCTACAGATCCTTCTTATTGAGGACTCCTGGCAAACGCACAGGTCAGACTCTATTTCTAAGCTGGGGAACGATTCAGTGCCTGAATAGTTGTTTGTCCGTGCATGCATTTTTTTCTTTTTTATAATGCTGGAGCAGATTCTGTGTGTATTGTTACAATAATTATGTGGGTAACATGGTCTTTCACGTTCATCTTTTGGCAAACTGCCATCATCCATTAAATGTATCTTGTTAGTTGATGCCAGTAAAATTGGACCTTGCATTAGTTTAGTTTAGACCAACACTAACAATGTGTGTGGATATTCTCATTCATCCAGGTAATTTCAATCTCAGGGCATTGAATCAATTGCAACTGGGCTTTCTTGCTTGACTTAAAAGACGTTTTGCCTCTCATGCAAGTAGGCTTCATCAGTTCATGCAACAAGGTTTGGCTGGGACTGCACCTGCCTAAGTGGGGGAAACCAACTATTTATGCTCCAAGTTGGAGGCACATCCCAGACCACGAATGGTATAATTCTTTTAAACTGCAAAACAGCAACCATTAAGGTCTCTCAAAAAGAGGCCGCTGTCTGTCAAAAAGTCGTTGGTTGGAAAATATATATAATATAATAAATATTCATTTGCAAAAAGGTAGTGGAGCTACATCCGTAGTCAACGGGGACTGTTGCAGACAAAATAGTTTTTGGGGGATGGATGAAAGGACGGCGTTGTATGTGGGGCATAGGTGGTCTTGTAGGCCACCGCCTGAGTTTAGAGAGTCTTTAGGTGGCCTCTCACTCTTTCAAATACTCTGCCTCGACTGTCAAGAATATGTAAATTTTTGTTCCTCAAAATTGCTTATCTTTGAGGTGCAGGTTGACAGCTGACAGCTAGTCTACGATGCGTTAATGCTAATAACCTTTCACTCACACTGATGTGGTAGCAATAATGTTGAAGAAGCAAAGCTTTGATCCTCGTCAATATTTAGTTACTCATACTCAATATGTTAACAAAATACTACCTGCACTGATCGCTTGCATGAATAAAAGTAGAAGAGAATATGGTCCTTAGATTAACGGATGATGGCTTGTTTGGGTAAAACATCTGCTAACTGGCAGTGATGATAAGTATTGTGGTTGGTCCTTGTATGTTAGTAGGGGAGTGAATTGCCTAGTAGCTTGCGATTCGATCTGTATCACGATTCATAGGTCACGATTAGATTTGATACCGATTAATCCCGATACGAATCTATAAGTCAATTATTGTGATTTTTATTTATTTTTTTACTCAAATTTAGAAAATACTAATCAATAAACGTGTACATGTACACTGTAAGATTTGTATGAAAATTTACTTCAGGTTTATAAACTGTGGTCCACCGTATTTAACAAACAAATCACATTTTAAGGCTTAATGTTCCATTAATATAACATACTTCCATGCTTAAAGTCTGAACTCTAACTCTAAGACATTTTTTTGAATTTTTCCATCAAAAATGTTTCTTTAAAAATCTATTCGGCTGCATATTGAATCGATACGAGAATTGTGCACTGTAATATCACGATATATTGCCGAATCAATTTTTTTTAACACCCCTATTACTAATGCTGTTCTCCATGTTTTTGTGGTGTAGGATTCATAATGTGCTGAAGGGAATTCCCGATGACAGGGATGGACTCTTTGACACCATTCAGCGTTCCAAGAACCACTATCAGAAACGAGCCTACCAGTGCATCAAGTGCATGGTGGCGCTCTTCAGCAACTGCTCCGTGGCTTACCAGATCCTCCAGGTAGGCCTGATCACATAAATTACAAATAATTATTACTATGAAGTTTGGCAACGTGGTTAGCCATCTGCCTCACAGTTCTGAGGTTCTGTATTTGGATCTCTGCTCCAGCCTTACTGCAGAGGTTGCATGCACTCTGGTTTCCTCCCTAAAATCGTTCAGCCCTAGTGCACACCGCATTTTGCGTAAAGTCAGCTTGTATAGGCTATAGTTTACCAATTCCCCGAATGAAGGCTATAGATAATGGTTGGATTGCAATTAATCTTGTTGATTTCTGACAGATTTGCATAGTTGAAATTAGCAAGCAAAGGCAAATTTACAGCTATGATGTTCATATTGTAGAAAATGGTCTGGTTGGCAGTAGTTGAAGTGCTTTATTTTTTATTTTTCTCCCTGTTGGTTTGATTGCACAAGTGTGTAATTTTTACACCAGACTGCCATTATACTTTTGTCCATGGTGTGCACGCAGAGTAACGGTGACCTGAAACGAAAGTGGACGTGGGCTGTCGAGTGGCTCGGCGACGAGCTCGAGAGGAGACCATACTCTGGCAATCCGCAGTACACGTACAACAACTGGTCACCTCCGGTCCAGAGCAATGAAACGTCCAACGGTTACTTCCTGGAGCGCTCGCACAGCGCACGCATGACCCTTGCCAAGGCCTGTGAACTTTGTCCTGAGGAGGTAATAACCTGGCACACTAAACAATTACACGCTGTGCAAGACCTACGCAGGCTGCTATCATAATATGAGCATTTCACTTGTTAGTAGTTTTTATGTTCATTATGTTCATTATACCATACAGTGGAACCTCCAAAGTCGTCAATCAGTTAAAAGTTGTTTAAATTTCAGAGGAGAATTCAATCCAGTCAGAAAGTGTCCAAACTGTTGTCATGGCATCTTTAAATGTAAAGACAATGTGTGCAAGTTAACCGCTGTTTGATGATACGACAAAAACAAAGTAAAACAACTCACCCTTTGTGTTTGGTAAAGAGAAATGACAAAGATGTCACCTAATGATTTTTATAGGTATTACAACCCCCTGGCAAAAATGATGGAATCATTGCTTCTGGAGGATGATCATTTGAATGATTCATTTTGGAGAAAAAAGGCAAATGACTAATGTTACACAAAACAGTTTTATTCAAGATGCCACCCTTCTAGCTGTTAGAAACATTCCATCATGTTATTGTTGATGTAAACTGAGAACTCCTGTTACTGTATGAACATCAATATTATTAAATTAAGAGTTATCAAACTTTGGATTCAGGGACTCCTTTCAAGGGGATTTTTTCCCCAAGGGGCCCCCTCATGATCCTAACAGCAATTAAATACAAATACCATGTGTACCCCTAAATCCATCCATCCATTTTCTTAACCGCTTGTCCTCACAAATGCCATTGAAATTAAAAAAGTTGCCTATTTTCTTGATCTAAAAAAAAAATAAAAAATTTGCAATTTTAGGACAGATTCTTATTCTTGTAATTGTTTTTTTATTATTATTTTAAACAGAAAAATGTGTAAATAGTCAATAGTGTTGTGCTCAAGACGACTAGCTTAGTGGACTAGTGGTATAGTGTCCGCCCTGAGATTGGGAGATCGTGGGTTCAGACCCGGCCAGGTCATACCAAAGACTATAAAAATGGGACCCATTTGTGTCCCTGTTTGACACTCAGAATTAAGGGTTGGAATTGGGGGGGTCAGATCACCAAATGATTTCCAAGCGCGGCTCCTGCTTCTGCTCACCGCTCGCTGAGGGGGGATGGCTCAAAAGCGGAGAAATAATTTCGCCCCACTTAGTTGGTTGTGATAATCAGTGGTACTTTAACTTTAACTTTAACTTTACACTACATTATCCAATACCAAAACTTGCCCCTGACCAAAACTCACTGCAACCAAAACTTTTAGGAGTTGAGACCGAGACAACCCGATATTGTGATGAGACCAAGACTATAAAAATCCATTTAAAAACCGTGACATGGTTGAACAGGGTAAGAGCATTCTAGGGCTAGGCGATATGGCTGGAAAATGTTATCGCAATATACCGTATTTCATAGCAGTTGATATTTATAATTTATTTTTTTAAGCTGTTCGAAATAAGAACCAGGAGGAGAAAAGGCTGAATTTAGGTTGTTTTATTTTAAAATAAAATAATAATTTTTAAAAAATCTCGACACAATTATGGAAAGGTTTTGGGGTTTTGTTTTGTTTTTGTAAACAATTGCAATGAATATTGTGTTGTCCCTCAGGCACAACAATGTGACTGTTGCGGTCATTATGGAAGTAGTTAGGGGTTTGTAACATGATATGAAGTTATTTGTTGTTTGCCTAAGTGCATCTAATTTGCATAGTACTACTATGTTAATTATTCTGAAAAAGACAAATTTGTTCTTAATTAGGACTATAGTTTTGAAAAAATATGCATATTTCCTATGAACTGGAAAAATACTCACTGAACTATAGTCACTCAATCAAGTCACAAGTCAGCTTGATGTTTTGTAAAAAAATTGTACCACTCTAGGGTGGATTTTTATAGGACTTTGTAGGTTCTGCTGTGTAGCATAAAGAGCACCAAAATGTTGAATTAAAGCAGTTGGAGGAGTAAAATGCATGATGGAAAATGTCGGGTAGATGAATTTGTGATGCGGTGTTGAGTAGTCACGTGAAATGGGCTTTATTTTTTTTTATTGTAATACAGTGAGCGTGGTGTGTGTGATTGTATTCAGTTGCATTTGTTGATGTTGCTTTTTAAAAGAATTCCAGTGGAGTGACATGCTTCTTGTAATATTTCATACACAGCTCAAGTGTACTCAGGAAAGCCCAGGGAAGGTCAGTATTCCAGGCACCGCAACATAAGGAAAAAGTCAAAAATACTGGTGGTATTTTAAGGGTTACTGTGCTAATGAACTGACCTCCCACACAATATTATTTTGTTTTCTTATTAGTCATCTGTGACCAAAGCTAGATATAGAATGATGTGTATGAGTGAAGTAGATGTTTGTGTATGTCAGTGTTGAAATTGATTTATGACCATTCCCATAGTTTGAAGTTGATCCCATGTGTATCGCACGGGTGCATGCAGTCAATGGATGTGTGTTGTCTTCCTGTCCTGTTTGCAGGAGCCAGATGAACAGGAAGCCCCTGACGATCAAGACTCTTCCCCGCCGGAGGACACCTCTTTGTACCCACATTCTCCCGGAACCACACAGTTTCAGCAGGTAGTCATCACTGCTGTAACATGCCAAATGATCATGATAAACCATACAAATGCTATTGCATAATACACAGTTGAGTTCTCTCATGACTGCTAAAGGTTTAGCAGTATAATAATCCAAGACACAATGTATTAGAGGTGAGCCAGTTCTCAGAATCCACAGTTCTTTTTAACATGTTTTTTTGTGGGCAGACAATTGTCTTTAACTCATTTGCTTGTGACTTCAAGCATTTGTATTTGTAACAGATGGCTACTTGATGAGGAATAGCAAGGAGAACCACAACCCGACTTGTCGTCTGTGGTTTTGCACACAAAATCCCGACAGCTCGTGACATGTATTTTGAAGAGGCAAAACATTTTTTCTTAACTGCAAAAAATTAATTGATCAGTCTAATTAATGAATTTGGCGGAAGCCAGCAGCAACCACAAAAAAAGTCATGTACACTCTATTTAACATGACTGGAAAGCTGAAAAACTGTAGTCAATAAGTGCAGATTGAACTGGTCATTTTTAAGGTAATGGATAGTGTTTTTGGGATGTAATTTGGGATAAATTTGGGGTTGTAAACTATTCATTTAGGCCAGTGGTTCTCACACTTTACACTGATACCTAGCTTTCAAACACCATCATGACTAACATTAAAATACACTTGTGTACATTCTTTTATGTACGTTAAAGTAATATTGTATGACAATGTAACATTGTGCAGTTTGAACATTAACACTGCACATAAATACAGGATTTTTAAAAAATGCTTTAAATGATTGCTCAACACACAGATTAAATAAAAATGGTTCCGTTATACGCGAGTGTATTTTATTCACGGGATTTGATTTGCTCTAATAAACATCCTACTCGTATAATCCTGTATATTAATATATGATACTCTCCTCCAGAACAACCACCCTCACGGGCAGCCGTACACCGGCCCCGCCGCGCAGCACATGAACAACCCTCAGCGCCCCGGCCCCGCATCGGCACCGACCCCGGGCCCCACGCAGGCTCCGACTCCGGGCCCGACCCCTGGCCCCGGCGGCCCCGCCCCCGGCCCCGGCCCGAGAGCACAAGAGAACTGGGAGAGCACGGAGGAGATGGCACCCGCCACGGCACCTGCCCCGGCCCCCGCCCCTGCCCCGGCCCCTGCCCCGGCCCCGGCCCCCGCCCCGGCTCCCGCCCTACCTAAGGAGTAACGTCGCCCTCGCCCCGAAGCCCCCTTTTACCGCCTCCTCCCTCCTCTGCTGTGCCTGGAGCCTCTGTCGTTCCTGCTCTCCTTACTCCTCCTCTGCTCTTTGGTTCTCAGAGCGTGGCCAGCGGGGGGCACCGCAGGAGGAGTGGAGGAAGTGGATTTGAGAGTTCTAAATAAAGAAAAAAAACTATTAACCCAGAGCTGGCGATGATGATGAAAGGTGTACATAATGTTGATGTTTGTGACTGTTGGGATCGCCCAGTAGCATCACTCGCTGTGCTTCGCTGTTGGGAAAGAGGTTGCTGATCATACTGACGACAAAAGTGGATACTATACGGAAAACAAGTTCCCTGCCCAAAAACAAAATACTTTTGTGTTGATTGCCCATGTTCCGCAGTAAGAGTTTGTTCCAGCCATGGGATACTTTAACGGTCATTCAACTGTTAGAAGAAGACGCCGAAGAAGAAGGATGCGTTTGTTATTCTCACCAATATGTTCTTGTTCTTCGTTTGCTCCCCGGGTCTCGAGTTTGTTTGACGGCCTGGGTGGGCTGTTACGCTGTTTGACGTGAAAAAGCAGTTCATGCAACAATTGGTTGGAGAAACATTGCCTTTTTTCTTTATCATTTTTTTTTTTGTTTCTAATTATTTTTTGAAGCTCAGTCAGTCAATATGCTGTAACATTTAGCATGGCTTTTCACCAGAATAGTGTAGCCCAAGGAAAGACATTCATAACAACCTAAAACTGTTCTTACTCCACATCTCCACAGGGGGTACTTCACTCTGGGGTTGTTGTTTTTTTTTCTACTCATCTACAATGAGGGCAATATTTTTGAACCAATGTACGACTAAGTGGCTTTTCAATTGCACATATAATCCTTCACATTTGGCAATGGAGTTTTGCCGGTGGGATAGACAGCTTAGATAAAATATTACACCCCTTCCCCGCCCCATCCCCAGAAAAAAAAAAACCATATGCAACAGAATCGCTGCACTGGCGGCCATCTTTGTGGTGTATCATAGACCAAGTGGTTTAGCTCCGAAGAGACCCGCTTCCCGTTGGGGTGAACTGACCAGTCGCTCACCATCTTGCTTGGTGGCCACAGGTGGGCACCACGGGATGCGGTGCTTAGGAATAGCAGCTGGTTAGTCACATTGCAACTAACCTGTGATTCTGTAGTAAAAAGGTAAACTTCAGTAAATACTGTATTTAATTGGTAACTTGAATACGTGTTTTTTCTTTTCTTTTTTGTCTAAAACATACCAAATACTCCTGCAAATGAAAATATTCTGCCCACCGTATTATATTTAAATATTTTGCTCTTATTTTATAGAATTTATTTTGTTGTATTTCACTAAAAAATAGAATTTGATTTAAAAGGAACATTTTTGTCCTTTTGTTATTTTTAAAGAAGATATTGACTGTACAGAGTTCTAATCTGCGCCCTGTTTTTTGCCGACTTTTGTTTTGGCCATGGTGTGACGTTGAATTCTGGAGCTACAGTCGCGATGTGGACTTTCACTTTGTGAGGTTTTTTTGTGCACAGAAATATAACAAAAAAAAAATGCATTGCGCCCTTAGCAAATAAAGAACATTGAATCTTGATCTGCGTCATGTTTACTACAAACAAACCTTAAGAGGTGGAACATTTGTAGACACCTATCATAAACATTGTGAATTTGAATTAACAGGTGGGTGCCAAAAAATGTGAATGTTAATGGAAAGTCCATTTATTTTTGATTTGTTTTATCAGTGCACCACACACAAAGTAAAATATTTCAAGCTTTTGTTTGAATATTGATCATGGCAGAAAGACAAAAGTAAATCCAGTACTTTACCAAATTTGAATATCATGACAATGTTCTACATTGTAGGCTCCCTGTGTCCCAAACATGTCAGCTAATAATTGCAAAACACCTGCAGAGGTTTTCCTCAGCCTTTGAACGGTAAAGGTCTTGAAAAGAAATTGCAAAAGAAGCTGGATTCTCACACATCACTGAATCAAAAGTACATTAACAGCGTGTAGAGGAATGGATTGAGGCTGGTGTTAGTTTTTTGTGAAGCGCTTTGTGACTTCTGTCTGTGAAAAGCGCTATATAAATAAAGCTTACTGACTACTTACCCCACATACAGATGTCTGCATAACATTGGCTACAGCTGTAGAATTCCATGTCAAGCCACTCCTGAACCAAAAGCGTCATAAGCATCTGTGCTGGGCTAAGGAGAAAAAGCACTAGCCTATTGGCCAGTGTTGCTAAGTCCTCTCTTCAGATGTGTACATTTTGCATTTCACTTGCAAGTCAAGTGTGAAGTTTCTTTCCACAATAATGGTTTGGGCTGTCATTTGCTGATGTGGTTCCATTGTATCTTATCAAGCCCACAGTCAACGCAGCTGTTTACCAGAACATTTTAGTGCACTTAATGGTTCCTGCTGCCGATTAGCTTTTTGGAGGTGAGGTTTTGTTTTCCAGCAGGATTTGGCACTTGCCCACAAAGCACAAATAACAGTACTTGAGTGGCCAGCAAACTCACCTGACTTAAAACTGTTTGTGCCTCCATAATGCTATAATTAATACAAAAGGAGGCCCAACGAAGTACTGATGGCATATTTAATACACTTCAGGAGGCCAACATTTTTGTGTTTAAGATCCTTTTTTGTTGGTCACATAAAAGTCAAATTTTGCGAAATAAAAAGAACATTTAAACAAAGGCTTGAAATATTTCACTTTGTGTGGTAACCTAATGCAAGTTTCACTTTTTGAAAAAAATATTGAAAGAAATGGGACTTCACTCAAATTTTTGTCAACCACCCCTACATTTTAATCAATTTTATTACCCAGTCATTCACTGAAAATCTGAGGACTGAAATCTACCTACATTTTACACCCCTTTAATCAAATGTAGTGCACTTTCCTGCTTTCTACCACATTAACTTTAAATACATTTTGCAGCATACTTCCACTCATTGGCCTCTATAAAAAAGGTTTTACTAAAGGTGTACAAGTGGTTAATGCATCCACCTGCAAAGCAATTTGCATCTTTTGAGTATTTACATCCAACGATCCCTTCTGAATTGTTGTAGCCTGAAGTTCAACATTTTGACTTGATCCAAGAGCAATATATTTTCTTTAAATATTTTTGAACTGCTGAGTGTCCTTTGTAAACCATCACTATGTACAGTTACTTTGGTTCAAGAGTGCTTTATTGAATTCAGACTAACTTGGATTACACAAAGTTTTAAAATGTATTTCAATCGACAGGTCATAACGGGTTTTTTTGTCCACAAACTGGCAAAAAACAATGAAACAATGTTGCTTTGGAACAGTTTTAGTTTTATTTTGAGCAAACTCAGTTCTCCTTCTCCTGGACAGTCTTTGTTCCACGCAGTCTGCCGGTACGACGGGCAGCAATGAGACCGACCTTACGACCGGCGGGCGCATCCCTCCTGATTGTGGAGGGCTTGCCGATGTGCTGATGGTTACCACCGCCGAAGGGATGCTCAACAGGCTGCATGTGTGGAAACGGAAAATGAGCGTACGCACTAAGAGCCGCGTCACGGCGCGCACCGGTGCGATGACACTTACGTTCATAGCCACACCACGGACACGAGGCCAGCAGTTCCTCTTGGCCTTGTACTTGTGGTAGGCGCGACCCGCCTTCAGGATGGGCTTGTCAATACGACCACCACCAGCAACCACACCTACACATACAAAATGTATTATTTTCTTTAAATCATGGGCACGAATTGATGGATTATGATCATCGTCGGCCAATCCTCACCAACGACGGCTCTGTTGGCTGAGGCGATGACCTTCTTGGAGCCGGACGGCAGCTTGACTCTGGATTTCTTGGTCTCCGGGTTGTGCGAGATGACGGTGGCGTAGTTTCCGGAGGCGCGTGCAAGCTTGCCCCTGTCGCCAGGCTTCTCCTCCAGGCAGCAGATGATGGTGCCCTCAGGCATTGTGCCCACAGGAAGGACATTGCCAATGTTCAGCTGAGCTGCAAGACGGAACGCAATGTTATCTTGTGAATTTAATATAAAATGGCATCGCACAATCTGTCATAATATGTTCCTCTTACCCTTCTTGCCACAGTAGATGAACTGCCCCGTATGGATGCCCTCAGCAGCGATGAAGAGCTCTGTCCTCTTCTTGAAGCGATAAGGGTCACGGAAGGCCACTTTGGCCAGGGGGGCACCACGACCGGGATCGTGGATGATATCCTGAAACACGCCAGGAACGTCACTTTAAAATTCCCCTCCACAAAAACTGATTCCCGAGCATACCTTGACGATTCCCTTGATGTAGCCATGGCGTTCAGCGAAGTCAATGTGGCGGAGTTTAGCGGCGCCTTTCCTGTGCTTGACGTGGGCTTTAAACACAGAGCCCGCACCTTTTCTCTGTCCCCTAATCACACGTCCCATCGTGAACTGTAAAGCAGTTTAAAATAAATAAGACACTATTGATCGAAGCACAAGTCATTGGTTACTTTTGATTGACGGCTACCACAGGCTAGCAAGCTAACTGCCGGTCTTTTGATACAAAATATCCATTCGACACATTATGCTACTTCACACTCATAATTTGACAATAAATACACTACGTTAGACGAAATATAGCGTTTTCAAACGTGACGTTGAGTAAATGCATCAACTAACGCAGCTCAAGCAACTTAGCGTGCTCATACTACAGCTACGCCATATCACCATTAGGCCACATACATCTCCTGAAAGCAATACATCTCAGGGTTATGGATACAAAATAATCAGTATGTCATGTGCGCTAACGTGTTCGGCGTCATCCTAAATGTCCATTTATAATGGATGACTGAATAAAATCGTAGTTTGCAGCAGATTCGAAACCCACAGTGATGCAAAAGTTGTCCTACCTAAACTCCGTTGACGGAAAGAGGAAGTAGCAGGCACGAGTAAAGATTTTCTTCCGGAGGAATTGGCGATGAGGCATGTGGGAAATGTAGGCTTGCTCAAGCTCACAACCAATCGTAAAATAGTGGGCCTTTTTTGGAGTTTAGAAGCAAACTATATCGACAGCAGGTGCGGAATAATCACATGTATGCTTATACTGCTTATGTATGGAGGGTCAAAACTTTCAAAATTAAAATTAAATTAATAAATGTGAAAATAAATACAGAAAAAACAAGATTCCAAAATAAAATGGATATAAAAATAAATGTGGGAATAAATACAAAATAAATACATAAATATAATTAATTATCAATCAATCAATAAAAAACGCTTTGCTCTTATATTTATTTAGTTCATGCTACAGACGCTGACAGCATGAAATGCGTCTTCAAATTTTATTCAAATGAGGGGGCGTCTTAAGTGTCTTGGGTTGAACTTCTTTTTTTTTTAATCAACAAACAAACAACAACAAATAAAAATACTGGTGGGAACAGTTTTAGTAAAGTGCTCCGTAGATGAACAAATATTTATAAGCAGGTAACACGTTTTGAAATATGATTCCTGAGTTACGTGTTTCACAATATTTCCAGGTCAAAGCTGCAGGTAGAAATTTCGAGTACAAGTATAAAAAAATTAACTGGTTGCTAGTCAATCGCAGGGTGCATATAAACAATCATTCTACCATTCACACTTAAGGACAATTTAGAATCTTCAATTAACCTAACATAAATGTTTCTGAAATGTGGGATGTGTGAAATATACAATAACGTTCAAATAATGTCAGCATCTTTGTTTGAATAGGCTAAACATGAGAGCAACTGTTCCAGAGATCCACATTGCCCTCCGGGGATAAATTAATTACTGTATTCCTGACTCTGATTCCGAAACTAGCCATCATGTGTTTCACATTTTATTTTCTCTTCTTTTTCAGTGCCCCCAGGAACAAGCACACATACTCCACAGTCCTGAGCCATTGGTCGACAGCAGCTACAAGTACCTGTACGTGGACGTTGGTTTCAATGGATGGATTTCTGAAGGCAGAGATTTTAAAGTACCCTACTTCCTGGTTCTGGCCAGCTGGCCTGGCACAATACTACATTATGACAGATGGGATATTTCCCTTGACTGAGTACCTCATAAGTGCATACCCAAATGGCAGCAGGCTATCTGATGACTAATGAGCAATGCATCGTCAATTCAAGCTCAAAGGGGGATGGAAGATGCTTTTGAATCATAACTAAACACTTTTGAATCTTTCTCACCACCATTCACCTTCGGGACACTGCCAAAGTGAGGGACATTGTTTTGGCTTGCTGTGTTAGGCACAAATTCCTGAGACCTATGCTTGATGGACATTATTGACCAGGAAGGTCTGGATTATGAGACTGTCCCGAGAGAATGTAAGCGAGACCGTGACCTTCTGCAAGCCGCTCTGCTACACACAACCAGTTTTGCAACAAAGGCATGAACTCTGACATTATGAGGGACTGACCTTGCATATATTTTTGGGAATGTGGATGTATGATGGTTTGACAATAATTTGTTGTTTATTGTTTTTTAATTAATTAATTATTAATTAATTATTATTAATTAAAAGATTAACTGTCATTATTTTTCCGTGTGTGCATTTATGGCACCAGAATACCCAAAATAAAAACTCTAAATAAAAAAGTCTTTTTTTTTAAGGACTGAAACAGTACATACCTCGCACAAATTTTCCTTTTTTCTTGTATAGAAATTGGAAACGTCAAGTGACACACCAATAATAGAAAAAAAGTTTTGTGGTGCATTTGCTCTAGGTGATATAGTGAAAAAATAAACATGATGCAAATGAAGTATTTAATCATGAATAAAAACATTCTATAATAATGTTGTATAATGTACTTATTTACTACACACATTCCATTATCTATAGTGATAATGTTGATTATTCATTTTAATAATAATAATAATAATAGGGCTGTCAAAATTAAAGTGTTAACTCTGGAAATGAATTTCAATTCATTAAAGCTGTAAAAAAAATAAAAATAAAAATAACTCAACCAATGATGCTGGAATGCTCGTGAGCAGAACAAAACCCGTAAGTGAAAAGTTCTGAGTTGCATTTTACAGGAGAAAGAATGCTATTAAAACCGTCTTTGATTATAAATATACTTTCTGTTTGATTATTTTATATTAATTCCAAGTAAATATCTGTTACAAACTCTGGAGAGAAAAGTAGAAGCAAAAGTATAAAAATGTGATTAATCGCGATTAATTGCAATTAATTATGG
Source organism: Leptonotus elevatus (assembly GCF_054856555.1). Lineage (NCBI taxonomy): Eukaryota > Metazoa > Chordata > Actinopteri > Syngnathiformes > Syngnathidae > Leptonotus > Leptonotus elevatus. The sequence goes on along the minus strand of NC_141250.1, from coordinate 6,716,902 downwards.
AAAGTTGTGCAATTAATTAGTTAAAGGAACTATCATTTGGCAGCACTATATAATAATATTAATATTAATAATACATCTTTGAATTAAATGCCATATGGATTATATTTTGGAAATTTAAAGCCTTTATATTTCTTTGATGACAAATCAGATATCAATTGTGTCCAAATAAGAAAAGGTTAAATGTGTAAAATAGATGCCCAAAAGTTGAAAAACAATATGTAGCATTATCCAGCAGATGGTACTGTAGAACAAACCTCAACACATTTAGTGACCATAAATCAAGGCTTGGAAAGTCTGGTCCTCATGATCCGCTGCCTGTTTTAGATATTTCCCTTCTCCTCCAACATAACTGATTCAATGAGGACGATTGTTATCAGATTTCTACAGAGTTTGCTGATGAGCTGATCATTTGCTCTCGAGTTCCCTGCTCCTGCCTTAAATTTGAAGCTGTTATTTTTCTCATCGGTTATACATAAAATTATGTTCTTAAAATAATGCGATGTACATACGGTTAATGCTCAACCAACCAACCAATTAAGTCTGAAAACAAAACTTTTTACATAGTAGTTGTCTGCCTCACGCACCCACATTGAAAATGTGGCCCAACCAGTCAATAACTATTGGCAGGTGTGATGTCACGTGAGGCTTTTCATCCTGCTCGTGTAACCTGACTTTCAAATAAAAACCTATTCAGGTTGAGATTATGTGTGCTCACAATAAGCCCCAGTGCTTAGTCATCGTTAATGTGGTTGGACTTTTGGGTAAAATTTCAGGATGAACCCAAAATACAGCAACTTTTACATCCAGGTCACGGAGGCAGCATCTTATGCAGTGAAGGTCAGCCACTTCATCGAATTCTTTCAGGGGTTCTCATGGCGTTTACAGGACAATCGGGAGAAAATCTGTCCAGGGTTTCCTGGGTGGTCCCTACGACCTCTTGCCAGTGTGACGTACCCGGAACACCTCACCAGGGTGGTGTCCATTCTAATCAGATACTCAAGCCACCTCTGGGTATAGGTGGTTGGATAGGAACGTAGAACTCACTAAAATTGACCTTTGACATGATTACGTCCGCCTTATCCCATCAACATATGGCCCTCCTCGGTCCTTGACGCAGCTAAGCAAAGTCCACTGTATGCGGAGAGGCCAAGCTCCAGAGCAGAAAGACAAGGAGATGAATGAGTTGTCAGAGGGGAGGGGGTCGGCGGGGTTCTTTTGGTTGTGCTAGTGCTTTACTCTTGCCCAAACCTTACACAAAAGGACATTTGAAGGCAAATAACTAAGAGTCAGTCAGTCACAGATGTCCCACTATCTCCTCGGAACAGCTTTGGTAGACAGCTAAGAATGACATCTAGAACAATTTCTACTTCATTGGCGCACGATATTATTAAACAATTGGAGGGTACTTGTTGGGATACATTGTGGTGGTCTGCGACCATTTATTTATTTCTATTCTTAATTTTTACCAACTCTGTAATAAAACATCTAGTGGTGGGCCATACATTTGGTACCTAGGCCTTGAGTGGGGATTTACTTCACAATTGTAGAAACCAAACCATTAATAATATGCAAAAATGTTATATAACAGCCAGCATGGAATATTTATCTAATAACATGATAAAACTGTAAATAAATAAATAAATAAAAATCTAAATATATATATTTTTTAAAACAATCCCCAATTCCAGTTGGACATGTTTAAAATGTAACTAAAAATAGAATGCAAATGATTTGCAAGTCATTTTCAAACCTGTATTCAATTGAATATGCTACAAAGACAATATATTTGATGTTCAAACTGATAAACCTGATTATTTTTGTAAATATACATTTATTTTGAATTTGATGTCTACAATATGTTCCAAAAAAATGGGGGCAGGTGTATGTTTACCACAGTATTACATAATTTTTCCTCACACACACACACACACACACACACACACACACACACACACACACACACACACACACACACACACACACACACACACACACACACACACACACACACACACACACACACACACACACACACACACTCAATAAACATTTGGAAACTGGGGACACTAACTGTTGAAGCGTTGTAGTTTGAAATTCCAGGGTCCTGTTGTATTTTACGCTCCATAATGTGCTACACATTGTCAATGGGAGACAGGTCTGGACTGCTGGCAGGCCAGTCTCACACTCTTTTACTGTGAAGCCACATGTATCACATGCTGAATGCGGCTCGGCTTAATCTTGCTGAAATAAGCAGGAATGTTCCTGAAAAACATGATGTTGAGGGGATGGCAATATATAAACTGCATGTACCTTTTCAGCATTAATGGTGCCTGTCTTCACAAATGTGCAAGGTACCCATGCCATGGGCCCTATATAGTGCCCTATATAGGGAATAGTGCAGACATTCAGAGACAGCCATGGTGAGGAGCTACATCCATTGTCTGAGCTTGTTGTGAATTTAGGGAAAACTATGATAAACAAGATTATAGCATATTTATTCAGTTAAATCTTGGAAAAATAATAATTTTGGGGTAGATTGTATTTGTATTGTATATACTGTATATGTTGAAGTGAAAACTGTTTACACATTGTTGGTAAGTATGGCAATAAAAATGCAAATGGTGCTGTATTATTGTGATTAATAATTGTATGTAACAGTATGAATAAAAAGTAATTGTGGTTATCACTTTGGTCATAATTGTGCAGGCCTTGTTTGTTTTTAATTTTTAATTTAATTTAATTTTTTGGTGCATAAGCATAGTTTATGGATTGTGAAATGGTTTACATCTTGTAATAAATTTACATGACACACAATCACCGATCCTATTACGGTATTCATTTTGATGAAATTACACAACACTGTACTTCCACCGATGAGATGTAAGGAAAGTCTCGCGATATTTCAGGTCCCTATCTACAGTCGATACTGGTGATATCTCGCGTTACCTGAACATAGCGTCTCATTCCAGCACGGTCAACCCCGCCGGCAGCAGCAACAGCCGCCGCTTCTTTTCGAAACTTAAGTTTAGAATTAACATAAGTGTCGGCGTTTTATTTATTTTTAAGTGAACGTCTTTTTGTTGTCTTGTCAACTCTTTAAACAAACTCCGGTCTATTTTTTTCTAAACAGACGAGGAAACAAAGTTGCAGTGTAGCCCGGTCGCGCTAACAAAGAAAAAAAAAATCCTTTCTCCTCAGAAAATAATCCCCCACTCCTCTCTAGTTATGAGTCATGTGGTCGTTGATAATCCACACGGTCTAGATCAGCAGGTAAGTCTGTTTTTCTGTTGTCTACTTCCGACTTTTTGTGTTAAAATGTCGCGGTTTGCCGTCAAGCGCGTCTGATGTCGAGCCTCGTTGCTAACTCGGGCTAAAGCTAACATGGCCACTAGCAAAATGGAGGCGACGATTTTGCTGGTTAAGGAAGGTTGTGATGGCGAAGGCCGCGTAAAAACCCATCGACGCTAATTTTCCCCCTAACCACTAGTTTTTATCCGACTAGGTTGGCTTTTAACCCAGCATCCGCACGCTGTCAAATGTCCATCTGCCGTTCACGGTCATTTAAAATCATTTACCGGCCGGTATAGCAGGTTAGCTAACATTGGGCCTTGTCAACCTGAAACGTGGCGCAGGAGGAAAAAAAAACGAGCTGGCTGTGGGTTCACGAGGCACATACTAACCACACCAGACACAACATTTACGCTTGGTGCGTTAATAGTTTCGCCAGTATGTTAACTCGAAGTACGTGTCGCATTTTTTTTGTGTTAGTGCGTGGCGTTTCCTGCTATCGACGGACCTCCGCTGATGAGTCGCATCGTAAAATAAAAAATTGTACTTTTTGTCTTGTATGCCATCCACATTATTTTAACAAGCAGTTTGTACATTTTGTTAATTAATTAAAAATTCCCTCGTTTCGTCTTTATAGCTTGCTGCCCTAGACTTGAACTCTGTTGAGGGACAAGGCGGAGGAACTGGCAGTAAGTATTTGCTTGACCTTAAGGTTTTGTCTGTCTTTTGATTAAGTACGCCTGATGTGAGGCACTGATCCCTTTATGATTGAATATATAGATCTGTCTGTACTTGATTCATTTGTATAGTTTAGTGGCATGGTGTCCCTTTCTGCGAAGTGCATTTAATTTTTTTTATAGCTGTAGCTACTGTTTAAATTCTGAAATATGCTATTTTACTCTTTCTCCAGGACGTTACATTCCACCTCATTTGAGGAACAAAGAGGGTCCCAAAAATGGTGAGTTTCCAATGTAGCCTTCAGACATCATCACTACCCCATTTGTTTTCCTTTGTTACATGTCCCCGAGATTGCGGTAAACTATAGAAAAACCGAGGTTTATAGCTACTTGATTTCTAAACGTTTGGTTATACTGTAACATCTTCAATGTGGTAGTTTTGGTTATACTGCACAGAGTAAAGTGGCCAGTGGCTAGTGAATCACAAAATGTAATTGGCATCAAATTTTCACCATATACTGCCTACATTAAATAATGTTGGGGGGCCATACATGCTCATTTGCACAAAAGTGATAGGTCAGGGTTTTAATGACATGTAGTAATAGTTGTAGTATGCCTGGCACTTTTAGCTCATATCACTTGACACTTGACTACAACTTTGAAATCTTCTTGTATAACTCGCTTGATGATTTTTTTCCGTGTTTTTTTTCTTTCTACTGTGCTCTTATTCCACAGCAGGAAATGCTTATTCCGCTGCTAGACAGTGCGGTTATTCTGTGGCACCAGTAAATCTCTGTAAGTCCCTTCTCTCTGCTTTTGCTGAGGGCAAATCTGCATTTCCACATGCATGAAGTAGCCGTAGCAAAGCCAGTGTGAATGGGTGGGACATGGTTAGATTAGGATAGGTGGACTTTACTTAATTTTAACCATGGGTTCAAATCATGTGCTGTGCTGCTGGGATGCTTGCAGGCATATTTCTATATATTTATCTTGAGTGAGTAATATTGCAATCATGTAATACAGGGTGCTCGTTCGTGGTTACATAAAATTGGATTTTGAAAGTATGGCCATTTTACATCAGTATAGTGGAACCTCCAAAATGGAACACGATTTGCGATGCTCAAAAAATTTAACAATACAAATGGACGCAGATAAAACTAAACCACCATAAACATTAGCATCGAATTTAACCACAGTATAATTAAACCTTTGAAGTTCCTAGTGTAGGTAGACTGGGCATTACTGTTCATCTTGTTTGAATCGGTTTGGAAAATTGTATTTATAATTTAATCTGGAAAAAAGTATTCATAATAATTTAGTAGTAATTCACATAGCACATTTTAACACTCTCAAACAGCTTTTCTTGTCAAATTCTGAACATTTTCAAAGTTTCTTTGTGAGCATAAAAACGGTTTGTGATGGTCTGGTGAACGTCTCTGCAACATTATGCAGTTGTGAACGAAACCTGATGAAATACCAGCACTTGCTACATTCGCGCATCCGCACAAGCCTGCGCTGCTCAGTGAAATACGGTCTTAAAAGCTGCTTGGTTACATTATGTGTATGAAGTTGATATGTAGTTACATGCACAGATCAGCCAGACACTTTCCTGTGTTAACATTTTTGGTTCTATGGTTGAACACAATTTCCTGCTTCAATCACTGGTACCTTCTTGCAGTGGCCCCACAAAACTGGGAAAAAATACCAAACTCTTTTAGAGCTGATCTTATAGAGTGTTGAGTTTTTCCCACAGATTGGAAATCTACTTGGGTGGGTGAACTCCGGTGGTTTGATGGGAGGCGGGTTGGACGGGAGGTGGGTCTTAGTCCTGTTACTACGTCTCTTCTAGCCTCACGATCCACAAGTGAATGACGGCGAACTAACGTTACATGCGGTATATCCTGTCGCAACGTGTTTTTTTCTTGTAAATATATTTTAAATAAATTTTCTTGGAAACTTTTTGGGTGGTGGCCAATTTACTTGGGTGGCCCGCCCAAGTATTAACATGGCGTGGGAAACACCTTTGGCCTTTGGGGTATTTCCCCAAAATTTTTGGTTGAAATCCCCAGTTATTGAACTATACCCTTAAGGCCATTTGTTACTTGCAATGTTTTCCAAGTTCCCCCAAAGCCATGGCAGGCAGAGAGCCAGGTGACCCAAAGAAATAACTCCTCTGTGTCAGGATGGGATGCCGCCGAGATTGGTAACTATTAGTGCTGAGTCAAGACCTCACCCTCTCGTATTGCATGAGTCGGTCACTCCACATGAGTCTTTTTATAGCTTGCTTCCCTACCTTTGCTCAGGTTACCCAAGACTGGCCTCTCAAGAGGTTGCCCTTTACCATGCCTACAGCAGGGGCGGGCGAAACACATTTGGTACACCCTGGCATGCCCTCTTGACTCTCTAGTCAGTTTGTCTTGGCCATTGGAGATAAAACCACAGCAGCATGGTGATGGTGGTGCCTGTGATAAATTAACACACTGCATCACTTGTGGCTGTTTTTACTAATACAAGATCTTAAAGCCTTCATACATCATCCTTTACCACAATCAAGACTTGTACATGAATGGATTACTATTGCCACAAATGGTAGCCTTAACTATAACATACTCTGTGCCCTAAATCCTGATCGTGTGTTGACAAAGATTTGGACTGAAAGTTTTTAATTGGATTCTGTACTGGATAAACAGTACTTTGAATGCTTTTCAGTACATTTTACTTGCTTTGAATACAAGCATGGCGGAAATTGTCAGATGTAGAGAAAAAAATCTGGAATTCTTTGCAAACTAGTTCCTGCCATGCAGTCTGTAGACATCTGACAATGAGTGTCAAAGGGAAAGTCTCAAAAGGTTGTCATCATCTTCCGTTATAGTATAAAGTGTTTTGTTACAAAGTTGACTTGTATCATTTGGGCCTCCTTGACCAGGAGTTCTGTACATACCTTCACAAAACTGTATGTCCTGACTGTAAGGTATATATCAATTTACATGTCGCATAGGAACATTTGGAAAACAAGTGCTGTACTGCAAATACCAAGTGACATCATTATTGTTGACATCTTCTAGTTAAAATGTGTTTGCACTACATATTTAATTGCATTGCTTATGTTGCACTGAGCAGACAGATCATTTTCTCTCTCACATGGTCACTTTCTGGTTTTGTGGCTGTCACTTTATTTTTTTATCATCAATTTTATGCCAAAAACAAAGCCAAATAAATAAATATGTGGTAGTATCATAATACTATAGAATAATAACAAATGTGTTAGTTTTTTTTAATGTGGTCATCAATCTGACTTGACAAGGGAGGTTCCACTGTATACTGTCTGTTAGGAGCGGGGCGAAAGATAGTTACACTGTTTGGGTGTTAAAAAATGCATAGAATAGACAGATGAATGACAAAATAATGCAATTAAAATGTCTACATTTATCAAACCAATTAGCATAATTCATTGTTCTGTGGAAATTTCCATGTACTTTTACTATTGAAAAAAAGCAAATGACAGTATTTTAAAGATTGCATTCAGAATTCAGACATTTGTTCCAACTACTGTCCAGCATCTTACATTCTGCTGTAAAGATCAAAGTGATCAAAAGGCGTGCTTGTGTAGCAGTGTTAAGGCACACATTGTGTATAAATACACAGACAAACACATGCATAACAAATGAATGCAGTCAGCAGAAGCGGCTGGGTAGAAGTCTTGACTTGTGTGCTGGTTAAATGATGACAGCTGCTCTTGGTGTCCCCACAGAGTTCCCTAAACCCTGATTTTCTTAGCTTGTTAAGAAACCCTTTACAACAGGCACATTTTAAAGCATGCACAGCAAGTTGGTACTTGATTAGGCAATGCTTTTTTTCCCTGCCAAATTGCTAAGAGTGCATTTAAACATTTCAAAAGTTTCAGTAACATTGAGAGAAGGGTTCAAGCGGTCCCGCACACCCTGAGTTATTTTAGAAACACACGTACACCCATTTGCTTGCATTCTGTGTAAATGACAGTTAGCTATTCTTGTGGCACTCTGAAGAAGAGATGTTTGCTGCGTCATGATCCAAACAGCTCAGGGGGAAGGGTTGAACGATTTTAAGAAATCATAGCATTGTGATTTATTTTTTTTTATCCCCGGGCAGACATTGCGATTTCGATTTAATTTGAAATTTATTTTCTTTAAGTTTCAGTGCAATATTCACTATGTACAGTAACATTTGCAAACATGACAGAAAATTACATTAACCGTCTTTCAGTGCAGTATTCATACTCTTAATTTTTCCCCCCCGGTATGAAATGTGGGTAGCTTGGCTATAAAATAATGCAAAGAGACGATAGCTATTAGCTGATGCGTGTCTAGCATTAGTGCTTCTTGGCTATTCTTGGCGCTAGCACTGTTGTTTGGTTGGAATGTGTCCCATCGGTTCTTTACTGATGGGGCACATGTGAACCAAACTGCTTGAAAGAGTTTGAAAAGCCATTCCACCTTCAGTGTTTGTGCCACGTTTGCGGTGTCAGTTCACACGGCGGCAAGTAGGCCAAGTCAGCCTGGCAACGAAGCAGTGCGAGTGTATGTTGTAGAGCTGTCAATGGCAAGCTTTTTAAATGTGATAATCCTTTTCTACCTCCCCAACAATAAAAACAAAATTTGGTTAATCCACTAAGGTTGGACGTAAATTAAATTGGGTGTTTATAAGTAATTATAATTTATCTTCTGTACATATGCCAAGTGCCATTAGTGCATTGACTTACTTATTTACTTATTAGCATTGACTTATCCAACTTTGTCGACAGCCCCTGTATGTTGATTACTTATGTAAACAAACACACATAAAACGTTCAATTTTTCCCCCTCGTCGAACGATAAGTTGATCAAAACAGTGATAGTGCGTGATAAGGTTTGTAGTATTAAACTTACTTGTGCACTATTGCACTCGGTTTTAATGCCTTTATTCGATTTCAATGAAAAATGCTCCCACACAGCCAGTATTTTCTATTCCATTTAAGAAAAACGCCACTCTGTGATATACAGGCTTTCTTTCTCTGTGTGTTTCATGGTTAGATGAGTCCTCGACCACCATTAGTGATAGCACTACTTTAAGTCTAGCGTATTTGCCGCCGCTGAGGCAAGGATTAGGCTACCCCTTTCACAACCCTATTCTTGCTCATATAAACACATTCGAAATACCTCGATTGAACGGCACATTTTGCGCAACCAGAAGATGCGGCATGGCAGTCGCCAGTGTGAACTTTCTTTACTGTCCTGTTATGGAAAATAACTATTTAAGACATATTAACATAAGTTTATACTGTATTGTGGACATCTGTATTTTCTTTAAGAATGGGGGTTTCACTTCTTGTATATGAAGCAATATCGGAGTGACCTTGACCAATAAGCCTGCTCGGAACAGACTGCTTGCTTTCCTGTCTAGCTGACCCTCCCTTTCTCCTCCCAAAACGTGAGTCCAGGGTTTTTCCTGGCTCAAAATGAGGAAGAGGGTGGTATCCTGACTATGATGGGTGACTACCGATACCAGGTATCAGTATCGGTGCCAAGACAAGTCTTATTTTAAGGTATTTGTACTTGCGGCGGTGACCGATACCATTATGGGCCGCCCTCATGCAGCCACTTTACGATCAGGGACTAGAAATGAAAAATTATATGAATACAAAGTTGCCATTTTTTAAACTACCATCATTAAAAAATCATCCACTAGTATATATAAAATTGTAAATATAGTTCAGCGATGTTGTAAAACACTGTTATGTTAATTGTATATACTGTGTTTTTATGAGTTTGGCAATGGCTGGAGCGCGCCGCCTCTCAACTAGAAAATGGCGTGTGCAACGGTTGCTCCATGATCTGTTTCTTCGTTGGTACATTAAAGTTTAAAAGAAAAAAGAAAGCTGTTCTTCGATTGTTGCTTCAGGTCTTTCCGGTGAACTGCTGTTGATATAGCGCCTCCATAATGGAGCAACACTGCAACTGCAGTTAAAATGCGTTTCTGCTGAGCTCAACACAGCCGAAGAGCTGCGTTGTGTGATATCAGGGGCTCAGGCTGGAGGTGGCAAGTAAATTTAGGTGGAGGTGGCCGCTGAATTTTGTACAAAGGAAAAACCCTGGTGACTGTTTTGGCAAACTCAAAATTAGTTACTGGTTGTCTTTGAAGCAGAGATATCAATAAAATTCAGCTTTATGGTGCTTCACACAATGTTTCAATGTATTTGTACATGTTAGACTTGTACGTAATAGGACTCGTAAGTATATTTGTATTTAAGTTAATTTTGCAAACAATTATCGATCGGCTCCATGGTTATCAACATCGGCACTAAATTATTAGTTTATTGTATCGGTTGAAAATAGCATTATTCTGCATCCCTAATTTTTTGTCTCTACGATGGAAATGCCACAGTTTGTATAAAAAATAATACTCAAGCCAGTTTAAACAAACATGACGAGGCAGCAAAGAACCACACTTCTGGAGCAAGGAGAAAACTGACTACTTTATTTAGCGTGGTGAGTGACATGAATAAATGTCTTGTATTGAACGTAGAAGCGGAAATTACGTCTATTTACGTAATAGGGTATTCCAAACACAAATGACTATGTAAACTGGAGTAACTTTGCCATGCATGTAAACAAGTTACCTAGAATATTTCAGAAACAGGAATACTGACCTTAACCCAAATATTGACTGCATGTAAACATAGTCTGTGTGATGCGGACTGTGTGACACTTCTTTTTTTAATTTTAACAATTTCCTAGCTGATTTGTTGGTGTGACCAGTCCACGAGTAGAACGATTAATGATTTAGATTCGGGAAAAAGATCAATCTTTCAGCTCTATTAGGGTGTTTGCTTTGCATTGAGTGAGCATACATAGTCCCCTCCAAATAAATGGAATGGCAAGGTCAATTCCATTGTTTTTATAGTATACTGAAGACATTTTGGCCATTCCAATACTTTTTGAGGGAACTGTATGTTTAGGCTGTTTGCACTGCTCTAAGCATAAAAAATGATCATGTGCATTTTTCCCCCCACTTGGTATCAGTCTGATAAAGTCCTCACTTCACATTCTAGCATTTCTAAGGGTTGGAACATTTGGTTATTTGTGAAATCATGTCACGCTTCCATGGGCTGTGTTTTTTAGCCAGAAAGTTTATTGTAATTATTTGTGTAGCCTTCGAAGATGCCCATTGACTAATTCCAAATCTTAAGGTTGTCGGTGGTATATGGTTTTGTTTCTACAGTCTGAATTTTCATTACTCTGATCATGAATGGAAATTTCTTATGTGATGGACAAGCCATTTGAGCCCAGAGGACTACACAAATTTAGCAAAATTGTGGATACAGAAGTAGCAAAGTAAGATATTACTGCAACTGTGCGTTTTCACTCCGCAACAAGGCAATCCAGAGTCACACGTCTGCACCATCATCTGGAGTAAAATGTAATTGAGTTTGGCACAACATTGATTGCCAGGTGTAAAACCTCTATCCTGGCATTGCGACAGAAAGTCTGACAAGTGTTGAGTGTGTGAGGAGGGTGTAATGGTTTAAGAGGTATAAATTCTCTCCCCCACCCCAGAAGTCAACCTCTATTTGACATTAATTTACATATTGCAGGGGATCCTGGCACGTATCGCCGACGAAAGTGAGGAAACGCTGTAATACCAATTAGTAGTTAGAGTAAAATTTAAACCAAAGCTATTACGGGATGTCACCTGCTTGTTTGAAAGCAGATTTTCAGGAAATGGCTGGGTGTGTTTGCTGACGGAGTCATTTCTGCTCCCTGCTAGGATTTGGTGGTTGCGAGAACAAAGATGGCAACTGGGGTGGACAGTCCAGAGACAACACCTACAACAGCTTTGGAGGACGTAACGACAGGTCAAAGTCTGCCTTCTTTAATGACCGTGGAGCAGGCTCAAGGGGAAGGTGAGACTTCTAGTTTTTGACAAGGGTTAAACAAGTAATTGCGTTTGCAATGTAATCGTGATTTGATAAGATGGAAAAGCCGCAATTTAAATGGCCATTGAAATGCACAGCAGAGGTGGAGAGCAGTCAGTCGTCATTGCTGTAACTAAAGCCTGGAGCTGTGGATGCAAAAAAAAAATTGTGCGTTGTGACTTTTTTTATGCATTTTTTATTTTTTCCCATAATGGAGCTGAACTGTTTGTTGTAATAAATTGCTTATTGGGTAAAAATAAAAATGAAAGCGACTTTGAAAAAAAATAATCGCACATGACATTGTAATCACAATTTTTAGGAGGGTTGGGGGACGCAATTACATTATTTTCCATAATCGCTCAGTCCTATTTTTGACTGGCCGTTGGGCCTGTATAAGGTATTATCTATAGTGACGTATTTGATCTGGCCCTATGCAATTTGAAAATAGAATAAAACTTCAAATAAACCTAATTTAACGCACTAATACATCAGATTTTTTTTAAGCACATATTAGATTTTTGTAAGTCCATAACGATGACAAGTAATCCTTAAATCAGCTCTTTTAAAGGCCTAAATGCCACAGTTAAACAACTTTGCTGTATTTTCTTTGTATTTGAGTAAACGGTTGTCTGAGCGCAGCATTTAAGTGTTCTGTGTCTTCAGGTACGAACGCGGTGGCTTTTCTGGTGGAGGAAACAGCCGTTGGGCGGAGGAATCCAGAGACGAGGATTGGTCCAAACCTACTGCTCCAAATGAGCGTCTTGAACAGTAAGCCACACATGAATTTGCGTGTCAAACAACCTCCGGTCAGATTGGGTCTGTGCTCATTTTAAATATGTACTAATCTCATTTTCTAGTGAGCTCTTTTCTGCCAGCAACACGGGGATTAACTTTGAGAAGTATGATGATATTCCCGTGGAGGCCACTGGAAGCAACTGCCCACCCCACATTGATAGCGTGAGTTTGTCATCAACACTCAAGTCAATCAAGTTTTCACTCAACTGATTCAATTCTTGTAGTTCCATGACGTGGACATGGGGGAGATCATCATGGGCAACATCAATCTGAGTCGCTACACGCGTCCCACTCCTGTCCAGAAGCATGCCATTCCCATTATCAAGTCCAAGAGAGACCTTATGGCCTGTGCCCAGACTGGTAAGATTTGTTCAACTCATACAGGCAGAGATGACTGCATTAATCAACCGAGTTTTTGATATATTTTTTTGTGGTTTATTTTAGGATCTGGAAAGACTGCTGCTTTCCTGCTGCCCGTGTTGAGTCAGATCTACACAGAGGGGCCAGGAGAGGCTCTGCAGGCCGCCAAGAATAGTGGACAGGTAAGTCCTGTAGAAAAACGATCTTTGTTTCTTACTTCTAATGAGGCATGTATGAACACAATAGGAGAATGGAAGATACGGGCGTCGTAAGCAGTACCCAATGTCGCTCGTCCTTGCTCCTACCAGAGAGCTGGCACTGCAGATCTATGATGAGGCCAGAAAGGTGAGCTCATAAGCATGGCACCGTCTGCTGCCATCATAAAACAATGCAATACCTTGTGCAGCTGTAAGTAATTTCAATCATAATAATGAGAATGTGTTTCCGGGTCCTGCTCCAGTTTGCCTATCGCTCACGCGTGCGCCCTTGCGTGGTATACGGTGGTGCCGACATTGGCCAGCAGATCAGGGAGTTGGAGAGAGGCTGCCACTTGCTGGTTGCCACTCCGGGCCGCCTGGTAGACATGATGGAGAGGGGCAAGATCGGTCTTGACTACTGCAAGTCAGTATAATACCATAGTGCACTTTGAACTGGGAAGAGTCCTGGGATGTGTGTTTAAAAGCAAGATGTTTTTAAAATTATTATTAAATGTGTAGCTACTTGGTGCTGGATGAAGCTGACCGCATGTTGGACATGGGCTTTGAGCCACAGATAAGACGCATTGTGGAGCAAGACACCATGCCACCTAAAGGCATTCGTCAGACCATGATGTTTAGCGCTACCTTCCCCAAGGAGATCCAGGTCTGTATAAAGACTCTACCTCGTAGGGCTGGGTGATTATGGAAAAAATACTGTAATTAATATTCATATGAAAATCGGTAATACTGTGAAGTCACAGCTTCAAAATCTATTGTAACATATTTATTGCATCATCATTGTTATGGTGGACACAGGTGCAGCTATGATTCAAAATGAGATTTCACCGTGCCATGGTCTCATTAGTTGCCATCGTCACATAATATAAATGCTCTAAAAACTGACTGAAGTGTCAATAAACATCCTAAATCATGCACAAAGAAGGCAGAAAAATAATTGCGTCACACGCTTGCTGCAAACTACCTGGGTGCATTTAAGAGGCTTTCACAGTGAAGGAACTTGCATACACACCGTGCCGTTTGGCACAGTCGTTTTTCTTGGTTTCTAAGTTTTTTTATGATTGTAAAAAGCCATTATTGAAATCACAATAAAATTTTAATTGCCCAGCCGTTACCTCAAACAATACACAAGTCCTAATGGCGCCTGGGGCTTTCTTTTGTTTAGATCCTGGCACGCGATTTCCTTGATGACTACATTTTCTTGGCGGTCGGCCGCGTTGGGTCTACCTCGGAAAATATTACCCAGAAGGTGGTCTGGGTGGAGGACACTGACAAGAGGTCCTTCCTCTTGGACCTGCTCAATGCCACAGGTGTGACGACCCATATGATTTTTTTCCCCCTTCTCACGGGTATAACATTTTTAGTTTTCCTTGTGGTGCCCCCATGCCTAGCTAAACAGTTACAGTACAATTTGTTAAGTGTTTAGTAGGAAGTCTGCATAACTTCTGAATGCTGTATACCACGCAGGCTCACACTCTGGCCTGGTTTTGGTTTTTATCTTAGTTATTCCCAATGAGGTTCAGGAAAATGGGATCGATGCCCCAGAAAAGCCAGGTGAGTGTGAATACAAAATAAAATCATCACATCCCACAGCTCATACCCGCCCCCTTTTTTTTCTATCCCTTTGCTCCCCAACCACTATGCTGCTTAGTTTTTATTTCCACAGCTTGAATGTAAGCTGTTTAAAATGGTTTTCTGCTCACATGGTCCTGTTAATTAAAATGTGCTCATCTTTGAGGAATGACGAAGTGGAGCTTTGATTTTGGTTCTACCTTTTGGTGCAATTGAAGTTGGCTGTAAATGAGGTGGAAGGACCTTTCCTTCCTATCAATCAAACCCTCTGCCATTGTACTTTGAGTAAGATTTTACCCTGAAAGCCATTGCTGCCCATCTGCAGTATTTTTTCCCGCCTTGTCTTTACACAAATAAATGAAAATTAATGGTAGTCAAACGCAAAGCTACTGCATATCCCTTTTATTATTTTAAATTTGTCATTACCTAGAATTAACGTACTTTCCGAACTAAAGGTTGCTACATATTTCTCATCCTCTAAAACTTACGGCTTTAAATGTGATTAAGTTTATATATGAATGACGAGCTTTCACGCCGCCAATAGATACACATAGTCTTCCCACATCTGACATGATGAAATTCCCAAACACGCTACAGCGGTTCAGTGAAACAGTCTACCCCCGATCTTCAGAAATCAATTTCTTAGTTCGGTGGCGAGTGAATGAAGCTTAAGAGTATAGCTTACAAGAGCGACTATTGCTGAAGAGTGTATTCTGACAAGTGTGAGCTAAGCGGCTATTACTAATGGATTTTGTAAGGCTGCAAGACAGCTCATCAGTGAATTTGCCTCGTGGTGTAACTGACACCAGCGACAACAAGAAACGGAACATGTTTAAGAAGGAGTTTTATGCTGTTGAAGAGGGCTTTAGGTTTAGTACACAAGAGGAGGAAGCTAATGATGGCAATCAGTGACTTTTCTGGGAGACTAGTGGCTACTGTGTAACTAGCAGTATTCAGGCATTGTTTTGGGGGTAGAGGTTAGAGGGGGTGTTTTCCAGTCTTTAAGGTTTAAAAAAACAAAAAAAACTTCCTTGTGACTCCTTACTTTGCAAATGTCCCTTGTTAAAACGTGGGGACCCGTGGCCAATATATGTACAAATAAGATTTTATGGCTAAAGTTTACCTGTTGCGGTTTTTATTGAGGTGCGTTTAGTAGTCCGGAAATTACGTTTGTTCATTTATCTACTCGTGTTTCCTTTCCCATCAAAAATGCAACGTATATGAGTAAATTGCTTTCTTTTTCCTCCGTCTTTACAGGCAAAGAGTCTCTGACTCTTGTGTTTGTGGAGACCAAGAAAGGCGCAGATGCTTTGGAGGATTTCCTCTATCATGAGGGCTATGCCTGTACCAGCATCCATGGTGATCGGTCCCAGAGAGACCGCGAGGAGGCTCTGCACCAGTTTCGCTCAGGGCGCTGCCCAATCCTGGTGGCCACAGCTGTAAGCAATTCACAACAAAATGTAATGAACAATGTGAAGAAGATAACAAAATGGTGATCTTGGTTTTACTAGGTGGCTGCGAGAGGTCTGGACATCTCTAACGTGAAGCACGTCATTAACTTTGACCTGCCCAGTGACATTGAAGAATACGTTCACCGTATTGGCCGTACGGGACGTGTGGGCAACCTTGGTATGAATTTTTTCTATTTATTTTATACACATGTACTGTACTGAGAGTTTTTGGACTCTAATCGGAACGAATCTTAGAATATTGTTGTGGTTGTCAGATTTTAATATAATGGGACCTCAGTATGTTTGAGGATCTACGGTATGAAGGTGCACTGCTTTGGAGGAGAGTTGATCTCTGTGAGTGGGCATGGGAATAGTTAGCCAGCTAATGAGTTTGGTTTTAAGTAGTTTGGGTGGTGCAGCAATTAACCGGTTTTACGATTTAACCGTGGTTTTTAAACGTCAGGATCATAGAACCGCAGCCATGCAACAACAGTTATTTCTGCTCACGTGCAACGCAAAATGCGGCATAGTTCATAGCTCCATTTAGCGGCGCACAACAACAAAGTGCTCGGCTTTGACGCCGCCTGGAGAGAGTTACGTACCTGACGCCCCCCGCCGGTGCCAACGCGGCCCGGCCTGGACCAGGTTGAGAGGCCGGAATGAGGTGGCGAGCTCAGACTATAATCGTACACCAAAATCTGAAACCCTTTGCACCCCTAGTTTGAAGCCACAGTAACTATAATTCTTGCTGACATAAAAAGGACCAAATAGTGATAGTAATAGTTGTACTTATTTTCGATGGAATGAGGTGAGGAGCTTCTGAAAAATGCAAACTCTCCCTTGCTTTTTACGGCAGAGTGCACGCACGATGTAGCAGGTGACTTGCTTAATAATCGCATGACACAACAAATCGCTAATGAAATTCATTGTAAAAAAAAATTATTACCAATTTGTACAGTATTCGCAGCCTTAGTACACACTAACATCTATTGCTTTGTTTGCACACCAATGTTGTATGTTTCCTAACATTTGCATTGGCTTGTTCTCACACAGGTCTGGCCACGTCGTTCTTTAACGACAAAAACAGCAACATAACCAAAGACTTGTTGGACATTTTGGTGGAGGCCAAGCAGGAGGTCCCCTCCTGGCTTGAGAGCCTGGCCTACGAGCACCAGCACAAGAGCAGCACTCGCGGCCGCTCAAAGGGGTAACTTGCATAGATCTGACTGAAGCAAAATGGCAATCTCCAAAAAGATCTTTCACATATTGTAATGCCCTGGAATGAGAAGCCCATAAAAAAAATATATATATATATATATATATATATATATATATATATATATATATATATATATATATATATATATATCTTTGGCTCTATTTTGGAAAAAGTGCACATGTTCACTTAAAATGTCTTTATTCTCAATGAATTGAGAAGTGATAGTCACATTAGGGTCACTCACTAGCTGGGTTTACATGGAGGTCTTTTTAGTTATTCAGAATGAAATCATTCAGAATGAAGATTTGATCACCTATTTACATGTGGCATGATCCATTCCTGTGGCATGATCCATTCCAATCTGCTCCCCTGTTAATCAGATCAGCTCCGCGGCAGCCGTGGGATCACGTGATTTATCAAGATGGAGATCATTCTTCATGTAGCACAGTAGTTGTAGTTTTAACACTTTTATTGAAGCAGCATCTTCATCAAAACAAGTTCTACCCTCGCAGACAAGCTCTTGGCAAGAAGTCGTAATTTTAATGTACGGAAATGACGTCAATGTGGAGCATGCGCATACCGGACGCAGCCTCACCATTCTGATTAAACCATTTACATGATGCTCGTTAGGATTGACAAAAGGAATATACCACCAAGTGATTCCGAATGAAGTTCCATTCGATTTCAGCCTTTTCATTCCGATTGAGGTGTTTATTTATGGGGCATTTTCATTCAGTTTGGTCGTTAGGATTCATTCCAATCGGAATACATGGTTCCATGTAAACCCAGCTACTGTGGAAATCTAACCGTCACATGTAAAGCCCTTTTCACACTGCACTCGCTCAGTATGAAAGAGTTGCGCGGCGACACGGAATGACCGGTTGCCAGCGTGCCTATATTTGGAAGTGCTGTCATAGCCTCCCGGGAAGAAAAAAACGGAGATTTTTTCACTTGTTAGACCAGACCTTGACAAGATGTAGTGTTCATTGTTGCAAAAGAAAGCCCTGACTTGGCTCATTTTGAGGAGGAGGAGGAGACGGCAAGCAGCAGAGAGAATCTAATGGCTTGGCGGGAACTTAGATAGATAATCATGCGGTTTCTTGTTAAGAAGTTTGCCAAAATAACACTAAATCACTCTGCCTGCACCTCTCCAATTGGACACACTTGTCCGACATCACGTCGCCACCACTCTCAAATAAAACGTTGTCCAAATTTGAGGCGCCTTACCATCGTAGCAGAAATCCTCTTGCCACTCATCAACACTCCATTCCATTGTCCCCGCCCCTCACAAGGTACACCATGAACCTGCTAAATGCAGTGTGAAACGGACTTCAGAGGCACTCTTTCCCCTAACTAGAACACCTCCAAAATTGCTGTTATCTAGGGGTGTGAATTACCTAGTACCTTTCGATTCATAGGTCACGTTTCGATTAAATACAGATTAATCCCGATACGAATCTATAAATTGATTATTACGATTTTATTTTTTGACTCAAATTTAGAAACTACTAATCAGTAAACTTGTACATGTACACTGTAAGATTTTGTATGAAAATTTAATTATAAAATTCAGTCTTATAACAGAGCATTTAACAAACAGGTTGCAGTCTGTTTCATGTTTGGACAGCACTGAAATAAAATATTATGGCTTAATGTTCCATTAATATAACATTCTTCCATGCTTAATGTGTAAATCCTAACCCCAAGTAAGACATTTTGTTGAATATTTCCATTAAAAAATGGATGTTTAAAAATTGATTCGGCCGCATATTGAATCGATTCGAGAATTGCGCGCTATAATATCGCGATATATTGCCGAATCGATTTTTTCCAACTGTCTTCAACTGTTAAAATCATTGTCTATACTATTTTCTTTTATCGCTGGTTTTCTACAACATTCAGAAAATGGGGGGAAACAATCAGTGTTTTACAACGTACAAACAGATGTGTGAAAATGTTGTTTTGATTAAATGAACATAATTAGCCTGCTTTCATGAAGGACAACAAAAATAAGAACATTTGCTTTTGAGAGGTTGAAAATTTTAAGTTAAACAATTGTTTATATATATATATATATATATATATATATATATATATATATATATTATTATTAATCCATTAAATCAAATTAACTTTGACACCTCTAATCTATAGTAGGTTCTCTGGTGGTGGTTTTGGTGCTCGAGACTACCGACAGACACCAGGAGGATCTGGAGGTTTTGGTGGCAACCGCGCAGGCCGAAACTCTGGAGGGAACCGTGGCTTTGGTGGAGGTTGGTCATATGCCTTGTTTGTTTTTCTTCTCTGTTCATAATATTAAACCCACAAATAAGCATTTCATGGTCGCTACTACTATTTAATGTGTGCACAAAATCTTGTTGTTGTTGTAACATTTTCTTTTCTATTGTACCAATTTTTTGTGATGGTCAACAATTTTGCTTCACTAGTTGATTTTAAGTTTTTGTGGCGTCCTCCTCCCAGGTGGCTTCGGAGGCAACTGCTATGGCAACGACGGCTATGGTGGAAACTACAGCCACTCAGGAAGTGTGGACTGGTGGGGCAACTAGTCGCCAAAGGAGTAGGTTGCCATGCCACCCTGATGGGAAACCACATGTTTAAAAACAAAAACCGCCAGACCATAACAACTCTCCCTGTGTAGCTTCACTGACACAGTACGTTAGCCCGCCTAGTTCTCGGCCGGGCACTTGTTCAAAACAATCACTTGAGCGCAGCGAGACGCTAAGCGTACGCGCATGTGCACTGCAGAGGTGAGCGCTCCTCCTGAGTGTCAGCATGGATGTTGACATATGCACAGTTATTATTAGATTAGCATTTTTGGGGAGAAGAAACTACCCCCCCCCCCCCCCCCAAAAAAAATTGGCAAACCAACAACCCAGAGAATCACTTGTGTATTAATGTTCTCTACCTTTATGAATCGAAACAGGATAAATCTATGTTCTTAGTTCACCAGTTGGGAAAATGGCCAAGAGCTCTAATTTTAGAGACTGTTTAGTTTGTTGGCAGGTGTTAGAAAGTTTAAAAATAAATAAAAAGCAAGATCGTATATAATCAAACCTTGGCAAAAACTGAGGTGTTGTGGCTCTTTGAGTCACAATTCCATTTGAAACTCAAATTTTCTACCAAACAGCTGACGGGCCCACTGTGCCGCTCTGAATTATCCGCATTTTAATTTCTTTTTTGCTCACTCTATCCTGAACTGGCTCCTTTTGAGTTTACCGTGAAAGCGATGGTTGTTTTTGGAAATAACCATGTCATCCAGTTCAGTGCCAACAATGGCTGATTAAACGAACTTGTTACTCCACCATTTTGTTTTCCTTCTTATTTCAATTGACTTGCCAGTGTTATGGCAGCTACCATGTTACCGAGCGCTAGCTACAGAAAGTGGGCGGTGTTTTTGTTCACTATTTTTTTTTTTCTTAAACATTTACAGTGTACAAAATTGTAGAGAGAAAAACTGAGTCGTTTTTTTGTTTTGCGTTTGCATCTAAACAAAAAAAAAAGCCTGCATAAATTGTAAAAGTGGGCTGCATTAAAGGACCACCGCATCGAGAGGGCAAATATTGCTGCGTCGACCCGATCTCGCAGCGCGACGGTCCGCATGTGCAAGTGTTATGTTTTTTGGTCAAGGTGAAAGGTCTCGTGAGTCGCAGGCTTAACAAACATTTTCTCTTTTTCAAGCTGCGTTTGGGGGTGGTGGCACGGTTCGTCACTTTAGAGCAGTGGTTGGCCATCTCATCAGGGCAACAGTTTACAAGTAAATTAGTTGTTCAATCAGCTCCTCAGATTTTTCTTAAACTCAGTGAGGACTCGATAAGAAAAAAGTTCCCAACCCCTGCTTTAAAATATTACAGTAACTGAAGAATAGCAATTCAACCAGGAAGTGAAGAGGCAGGGCTAAATGGAACATGGCGCAGTTGTCATTGGTGTAACCACTGGATGGGGGAGGGGTTCCTGACCCGCCAATGGGTGGGGTGGGGGTGGGGGGTCATTTAAAGTACTGTCTGCACGGTCACACATCAGCACGTGTGCCGATGCTCGGATTCTCTCATCAGGTGTGTTGTGCCTTGAAAACGTTTTTTAAATAAAACTATGAATGCGAATTAAAGCAGATGCACTGATCGCGTTGAGAAGCAGAGGTCGAATGGTGCTACTTGATTTTGCCGCGTCCAGACCTGTGTGTGTGCGCGCGCGTGCATGTATGCGTGTGCCCATCAAGTTTTACTAACATTCTTTTTATTGCACATCCAGAGTTTTATATAGATGTCTGGCTTATGTGTCCTTAGGCTTCCAAATTCGGCGTGTGGGGAGATTGTTGGGGGAGTTTGAAAATGAAAAACGCAGCTTGTTTACAAAGGGGATGGGTTCTCAACGTTAAAAAACAGGATTTATTTGGGACCAGGGGGGGGATTTAGCAGTCGGTGGGTGGGGAATTTAGCCATTTGCACAGATTTCTAGATTCTACTTTTGCTGCTAGTTTTTGTGTAATTTATTAAGCATTTTTGACAAATATTTATTTTTGTAAGCCTCAAAAGTGATTCTTTGAAAGTTTCAGAAAACTTGACCAAAAGACAGTACAAAATAAAAAAAACACTGGCACTTGAATGTTGAATGTCACCTGTATGCGTGAAATTTCTATATTCCGGCTAGTGTGAGCTTTTTAATGTTCAAGAAACGTCGGACTCAGTACCTACTTGATGATAAAATCCACAGCTGTGTTCAGGGCCTCTGCGGGGCCAGTCATCTGATTTATTGAAATTCTCCTGATTGATCTGCAAAAAGAACTAAATTGCTAATGGAATTGAAGAAAAAAACAAACATGCCAAGGTTTGGAATCAAGCTGTCAAAGAGCAACTCTATTTCCTAAGCGTAGCGTTGAAGTGTTCTGATACTCCTACTGTGTGCATAATAACTCTTGATTTGGTCCGATTCTTTTTCTCCAGTGAATGTCTGGCACATGGCAATCCTAAAAGAAACGAACATGTGGTTTATTGTCATTGTTGTATTTGCATTATATATTACTGCTCTTCAGTTCTCGTGGAGGTGGGGAACACATTGAGCCCGGAAGCTTCCGGTCGTAGTTCCGCCGTCAATTTTAGAACTGCAGAGCTCTTTAGATGTAGACTTTGCTTTCTGTATTAGCTTCCACGCTAATGCGCAGCTTGGGAAATAACTGCTGCACATTTGTAAGATTTTATCATAATAAATATGTTTGAATGCAAAATTTCTGGAAAGCAAACTCCAGCATGTTTACTGTAGTAGTAAGAGGGAGTGAGCCTGTAGCAATGCCACCCCTTGCCTATGGGGGCAGCAAACTTTCTAAATTGGTATTGATTGAATGGGCTTTGTTTCTTTTGAAGAAATTATATAAAGATTTCATTTGTAATTGCTTCTGTGTCTGGTCTTATTTACTCAATTTCACTAAAACTACCAATTTCACAAATTGTCAAGTATTTAAAGCTGCTCAATGCAGGAAATTTAATTTTGAATCGCTACAAGTGGCTGAAAAATGAAACTGCACACTCCCTTCACGTACACAACGTACATGATGGCAAATCTGAAAACCAGAGGCTTTCAAAAGTACCCATTGTGAACAGCTGGGGTTTTAATCTTATAAGATGTTTAGTCATAAACTGTCAAATAAAAAGGCTGTTTTGATTTTCTTTGAGTGTTGCCAACACCAATTCCCCGTAATACTCTTAATTTACACCCAAGTCCCGTATGCTATATATTGGTGAAGCTACAATTGAGAAGACTTAAAAGCAGAAGTCACCCCCCCCCCCCCCCCCAACTTTTTTTTGACAAGGTCTATGCAGCCCCACTAGTCTAAATATGGTATTCTGGTTGATACGGTGTTAGTGAGTGGGATATAAGTTAAGCAGAAAAATCCATCTCGGGGGGTGCCATTTTGTCACGTGCCGTCGACTGTAAGTGACATCAATGTTTCTCAGGTAACAACCAATCACAGCTCAGCTTCAGAAAACGGGTGAGCCCTAATTGATCGTTGCCCGAGCCCTGAGCATCATTAATGTCATCCTTAGTTGACAGCAAGTGGCAAAATGGCTGCCCCTAAGTTGGATAAAATGGCTGGATTTTGCTTAATAACTCATTCCACAAATATCATAATAATCAGAATGTCACATTTAGACTAGTGAGGTCACATATAACATTATGGTCAAGAAATGTTGAAGGTTGACTTCCACTTTAAATACAGTAGTTGGTGTCAACAGTCCAGAGGAGGAGAAGAAATGGATCTAAGCAGTTTGGAACATAATTTTTTGTTTTGTTTTTATAATTATTTGATACAAATAAACCAAAGACTTGGTGTTTAAAAATAAAAGTGAAAACTACTGAAGTCAACGAAATGGCATAAACACTGTCCTGCCCTTGTCCCAGTTGTCTTGTTTATTCCCATGGGAAAGCACATGAGCAAAGTGAGGATGAAGGCTTAAATCCCCCTCAGCTGACCTGCATTTGCCTTCGCAATGTTGGACCTGCTGGAGCTTTTTAGGCAGCAGAATCATGCCATGTTAGACAGAGTACATCCACTTCTCTTTACACCGCCTGCCCCAATTTTGGAAGCTTTTATTGGTGTCACACTGCATGGAGGGGAGGGGAGAGGTTACATGGCACATAATGCTCAGAAACGCTTTCATACCTACATTGCCAGTGACACCCATCAAAAATGGGAAAGGCAATACTTGGAGGAAAAAAAAAGATTTTGCGCACACAATATTGTTAAAAGTAGAGGTGTCAAAGTCAAGGAAATGAATGGAATAAAAGTGCCTTACCTCTGGCCTTTGGAGGATATGATAGCTAATGCGCAAATGAGGGACCAATCAGGGTGATCCTCACATATTGGAGCTGGTCTGCTGTATCAACTTTTTGGGCCCATAAAGCAAATCATATGTGTCTAAGCGAATATATAGCGATAATAACACCCATTCATTCACCCATCAATTTTCTTCCACTTATCCCGGGTCAGGTCAAGGGTGCAGCAACTTTAGCAGAAAAGCCCACATTTCCCTCTCCCCAGCCACTTCGTACAGCTCTTTCGGGAGAATCCCAAGTTGTCCCCGGGCCAGCCAGCTGGGAGATCGTTCCCGGGGCCTCCTGCTGGTGGGTTGTGTCCGGAACACCTTACCGGGAAGGCATCCAGGACGCATCATAACCAGGTGCCCAAGCCACCTCATCTGGAGGAACAGCAGCACCTCAAGTATGAGCTCCTCCCACATGATCGAGCTTCCCACCAGAGAGTGTGGACAACCTAATGAGGAAATTAATTTCAGCAGCTTGCACCCGCAACTGTAATTTTGTCAGTCTTTGAGGTGATTTCATGTATTACGTGTCATTTTAAAGGGAATAATGTGTAGAATTATATAATGAAGATCCCAATTTGCCATTTTTGACCCCTGAGGACCGTTTAGCCAGAGGCGGTCGCACATATATTTTCTTGCAATACTGTATACAATTTTGACTTTCTTCTTTTAAAAGTGTAAAAATATATACTACATTAAAACTTTCTGTCACAAATTATTCTTTCAAAATTTTTTATTTTCCCTAGAATATTATGACCTTATTCTTGTAAAGAATAAATGTTCTTGTCAAATTGATCACGAGTTGATATTTCATGAGTTGAGTTGAATGTATTCTCGTAAAATATTTTTCTTTTTTTAGAGGGGGGGGGGGTATCATTCAGTTGAATTCATCTTCAGTTTTATTCTTGTATAAATATGGGTAATTCCAAACAAAACAATGATGATAATAATATTAACCTTTTTCTTTCTTTTTCCACAAAAAAACAACAACTGCGATGTGGCTGGCGCCAAACATGACAAAGTGTGTGAAGCAGCCGTTCCTGCCAAGAGAAATGTCCCACAAGAAAATTTGGGACATCAAGTGACAGACACGCACACACATCATTTTGAAATATTGATTGTCATTCCCATCACTCAGATACCCTTTCTGGAATGCTTCGCTCATCCTTTAATCCATTTTAACATCTGTGCCTGTTATGTTTCCAACTTTAAGCCAGTTGTGTATTAGTGTGTGTTGTTGTCTTTACAGCTTTGTAGGCGCCACCCTTTACTGAACATCCCATAGGCATAGGATGTTTTGGGGACATTTTGTTTGGTAGGCTACATACATGAGAAACCGTGTGCGTGCGTGCATGTGTGTGTGTGTTTCCAAGTTCACACTGCCTCGCTCGCTTTACTTCGATAATCCCGCTACCAACCTCCCATCTCCATCTCAATGCATCAGAACATCCCCGGGGATTTGCCTGCCATTAAGAGATGGCTTTTTGCTCCGTGTGTGTGTGTTTGTGTGCGCGCGCGCAGACACACGTACATTTCAAGAGTGGGAGGTTCCAAAATGCTGACAGACTTTGAGTGGGAAATTGACATTGAGGCTGGAAGCAGACCTGCAAGCTGAGGGTGCACATGGGATGCACAGCAAGGATGCATGGATGTTCATTCCAGATGGTGACTTTTTATTCTTTTTGTTATTATTGCACACGTGGATTCGACTGTCAATGAAAGATCTGCAGGTAACGAACGGCACATTCTGCATGCCTTGAAATCATTCCCGATAACAGTAGAAGTTTAGACGCTACTTTTCTTGTTTGTTGCGGTCATTCTTGTTGATTTATTTGTGTGTGTGTGCTTTCAGAGCTGCGTTAATCCTGGCATCTCCCAGATGACAGTCGACAGTAATGACGTTAATCGCTTTCACTGGTCAGTATAACAAAATATTTCAACATATTATATATATATATATATATATAGAGAGAGAGAGAGAGAGAGAAAAAAAAAGTGCTGCATTCACTGAAATCAGACATTCAAGTTCCCTGTCGTAAATGTAAATAAATTTGGCGCTGCAAATTGGGGGTGGCAGCAGGGGTTAAACCCATTTATTTATTTATGTATTGTTTTATTGATTTATTTTAACAAAACAAATCCTTTTTGGGGGGACTGACCCAATTTTTGGGTTGTGCATGAAAAAAAAAATTGGGGTAAAAAATAATCCAAATTGGGTCAAAATGTTTTGGGTTAGTTTATGTTAATCAAAAAGTTGGGTCAAATTAATAACCCACAAAACAACCATTAAAAAAAACCTTTTGGGGTTACAAATGTAAACCAAAAAGTTGGATCAAAAGAAAAAGTCAAATTTCTGGGTTGTTTTGTGGCTTTTTTTATTTTGACTAGCAAAATTGAAGAAGAAAAAAGGGATTGTTTTGTTTTCTTTTACAAAAAATTGGGTTGTTTTGCGTGTTATTCATTTGACACAACTTAAATGATAAACCCAAGCATTTGGGTTGGTCCCATTTTGATCCGATTTGGTTTATTTTTCGACCCAACTGTGAGCGCAGGGTGCACATAGACAAACAACCATTCACACTCACAATTACACGTATGGAAATTTAGAATGATCAATTACACAACCATCCATGCATGTTTATGAAACGTGGACCACTAGTTTCGCCAATATTCTTAAACCTTCCTACGTAGGCATGGCACTGAAGAAACAGTGCATTGCCACTGCAACAGCATGTGACGAAATAAAACACTTAATATCACTTTCATTCTCACTCTCATCGGAAAATTCCGATTTGGCATTATCATCTTTATGTTGTGTGCATGATTTGAGTTCACATTCCAGATTTGACAATGGTGTCATCCACACTCCACAGTCTCCATGCTTTGCCTGCTGCCTTCGGAGGCACTGGCCCGCTGGGCATGCGCTCGGGCCTGTCCGCAGTCCTGTTCCTGCACACAAGAGAAGAGCTGCAGCGTGCTGTGCGACCGCTCCCGCCTCACTGAGCTGCCCAGAGAGTTTCCCTGCGAGGCCTCGGCCATCAACCTGGACAAGAACAGACTCAAGTTCCTGTCGGAACGGGCCTTTGGAACCCTGCCGTCTCTCAAGTCCCTCTCGCTGGACCACAACAACATCTCTTTCATCACCCCTGGAGCCTTCAAGGTCACAACGGTCTTTCTAGCCCTGCACTCCATTCACTGCCATTGGCGGCTAAAGACGTCAAATATCTTCTTTTCCTCTGCTGGCATTGAATGAGTTCATCTTGACAAAACATCAGTGGGGTATTTTTTATTCAATGGCGCCCAATAAAATTAAAATTAAAAATTTAAATTAAAATTAAAACTAAAATTAAAAATTAAAATTAAAATTAAAATTAAAATTAAAATTAAAATTAAAATTTAAAATTTAAAATTTAAAATTTAAAATTTAAAATTTAAAATTTAAAATTAAAATTAAAATTAAAATTAAAATTAAAATTAAAATTAAAATTAAAATTAAAATTAAAATTTAAAAATTAAAATTAAAATTAAAAATTAAAATTTAAAATAAAATTAAAATTAAAATTAAAATTAAAATTAAAATTAAAATTAAAATTTTAAAATTAAAATTTTAAAATTAAAATTAAAATTAAAATTAAAATTAAAATTAAAATTAAAATTAAAATTAAAATTAAAATTTAAAATTAAAATTAAAATTAAAATTAAAATTAAAATTAAAATTAAAATTAAAATTTAAAATTAAATTTTTAATTTTACTTTTTAATTTTAATAGATAATAATAAAATAGATTTATTGGTCTCAGAAGCAGATGTGAAAGCTACTTTAGTATGCCAAAATGTGCTTTAGTAAGAAACAAATCAACATAAATCATCTTAAAGAGAAAGTCAACCATGAACATTTCTTGACAACAATATGTTATATGTGACCTCACTAGTCTAAATTGATTAATATTACATTAATGGAATATGAGTTATGAAGCAAAATCCAGTCGTTTTTTTATCCATGTCAGGATGCGGCCATTTTGCCACTTCCTGTCGCGCGAAGATGACATCACATTTGCTTAGGGCTCAGGCAACGACCAATCACAGCTCACCTGTTTTCTGAAGTTGAGCTGTGATTGGTTGCTACTTGAGCAACTGTGATGTCATTTTCACTCGACAGCAAGTGGCAAAATGGCTGCCTTCTGATATTGATAAAAACGGCAGGATTTTGCTGCTTAACTCATATTCCACTATCGCTATACGAACTAAAATACTGCATTTAGACTAGAGGGGTTGAATAGAACGTATTATTGCGGGGCGGGGGTTGACTTCTCCTAATACCAAACGTAATTAAAAAAAAATATATTTTTTAATGTTATTCTCCACCTCACCTCTGCCGTCTCTCACAAAAAAATACTACTCCAGGGTCTTTTGACTGTAAATTGCTCTTGGAGGTCTCCCCTAGTGGTCTTTAATCAAATGTGTCTTGGGCCTTCTCCCAATCAACATAGTACACTTCCAAACTTTTCTTCTTCAGGGTCTCTCCAACCTGGTGGAACTGAAAATGGCGCACAATGACTACATCAGCTACCTTCACACACGGACCTTCACAGGCCTGAAGAAGTTGGTGCGCCTGGACCTGTCCGACTGCAACCTCTTCAACATCCCGGACCGAATCTTCATTGAGCAGACGGCGCTCAGGGAGCTGCTCTGCTTCCAGAACAAATTCCGCCGGATCCCCGGCGCCTTCCGGGGTATGGAAAACCTGACCCACATCTACCTGGAGAGGAGCAAGATCGAGGCGGTGGCTTACAACTCACTGTTGGGCCTGAGCAGCCTCAAGTAAGTCTTTGGCCCGGAAACGGTCCATGTCATGGTTGGGGAGCGGAACCAGTACTGACTTTGCTACAGTGGATTTCAGAAACGGGTCTGTTTTTCTACTACTGGGTTGGGATGGCGGTGTCAGCTTGACGGTTGTTGCAGTTCTTGTTATTGTTGTGCGGGGTTAGAGGTTGTAAAAAGACACGGTGGGGCACAGAGAAACTATGTGAGGAAAAGCACCCACACTCTTGGAAACCATTTTGATTGTTCGACATTTATTTTTCTCGTAACTCATGAAGCTCTTTCATTTCTTGCAGACCTTCTGGACTTCTTTCCTCATGTGTGTGTACAATCTCAGACTTGCTGTGACTGTTTTAATCCTCTTTGACTTATGTTCCCTTCCAGGTACTTGAACCTCCAAGAGAACCGCATCAATGTCATCCACGACCAGGCCTTCCAGGACCTCGTGCGGCTGGAGAACTTCTACCTCAACGACAACCTGCTGTGTGACCTGCCGCGGCTGGCCTTCAAGGGTCTCAGTCGCCTCAGGATGATTAACCTCGGCGGTAACCACCTGACCAACGTCTCCAAGACCTGGTTCGGCGACCTGGTAGAGCTGGAGATCCTGTACCTGGACAGGAACCAGCTGGTGTACATCGAGGAAGGAACCTTCGAAAACCTGACCAGTCTGATCACGCTCCACCTGAACAGCAACAACCTCACCACTCTCCCCTTCCCGGTGTTCCAGCCTATCTACTTCCTGGGTCGCCTCTACCTCTTTAAGAACCCCTGGGAGTGCGACTGCTCCTTGGAATGGCTGAAGGAGTGGATGGAGAACTACAATCTGGTACGGGACATCCCGTGCTCGTCGCCGTCGTCGGTGGCGGGACTTGATCTGGGCCGGGTGTTCTTTGCCAAAGCGAACGGCACGTGCGTGGACCCCGCCGAACTGAACCTGACCACGGTGTCCTCAGAGGTGGCCTCCACCACGGAGAACCGCTTCAACAGCCTCATTTCCAGGTTGCTGCAGCAGGAACTTCGGGAAGAGGCGGTCAACGGGACGGACAACGGGGCGCTGCCGGGAGCCGAGGACGGACAGCTTACTGCGGGTTCAAGAGGACAATATGGTCAAATGCAGTACTTCCTTGTGGCTTGCTTCGTCTTCGGTTTGTCTGGAATGAATGGTGGACTTTCTTGCACATGAACATGTGGAAGCTTTTCTAACTGCAGATACGCCGATCGGCGTGATGGCTTCATGTCCGGTAGATGAATTCTTTACGTGAAGCAGGCGTTGGTAGGATTAGGAGTTAGGGTTATGAATAGGGCTCTCTACTTCCTTGTGGCTTGTCGGCACATTTTAATTAGCATGATGTAATATTCATAGCGCACTACACGTGCTCTTTTTGTATTTTTCAAGGTTAAAGGTTGATGTAGTGAAACAGATGTCCTCTTCTCTGTCGAGTATCCCCCCCCCCCCCTCTGCATGAATGCATTAATCTTCTTATCGCTCGTGAGTCGTTCAACGTGCCTGTGCCTCCTATGGATGGACCCTCGCGCTTCACCATGCTCGGATGGAGTCTCGCTTCACACCACCCCGCACGCTGCCATTGACATACGCAGTTATGAATGACGATTCAGGTGAAACGTGTGTAAAGACTGATGAACATTCCTTTGCCACTCTACTAATAAACTCAAATATTCTGACCACTGTGTGCTGCTTTGGTTTATTCTGATAATGGCACTTAAAAGAATAGCATGTCTTTATAGTCATTAAATTAAATGTCAATAATAAGTTTAACACAACATTATTATAAAAATAAAGCCCCCCCCCCAAAAAAAACGGTCAAATTGTGACTTTTTTGTCTTTGTGGTTACATTACGAGATTTAGGCTACTATTGTCATTGCGACTTTTGGCAACCACTTCGTTGCATTATAGTGCAATTTTATAGTGGTAAGGTGGAGGAGGGGAGAGAACGCCTCAGCGCAAGTAAGGAGAGAGAGAGAGCAAGAGACAAAGTGACGCTTTTCTGCGCCCTCTTTTGTGCTATCAGACTTTCATTACTTTTGAGAGTCCGGACACTAAGAGTGTTTTGTTTAATTTGTTTGGCTGTGTGTCGGCCAGAAGCCTGGCTAGGGCGGGGGGGAGGAAGACGCTTGCTTAAAAAATGCGTATGATTCATTTTGCACAAAATAGCGGCCAAAAGGTCCATAATTCAGGCCAACAAAGCGGGAAAATGCAGTCCACTCCAATTTAGTCACTCTGGGTCTGAATAGGTCTCTACCAAAAGTACTTTAATTGTTGCTTTTGAAATGAATTTGCTGGTCGAAATAAACAGCGTCCCCTGGCGGCCAACTGTGGAAATTTCCCCCGCAGGTTTCGCCGTGTCAGTCCCGGTCTGGCCCGTCATACTCGTTGCGATCTATGGCCAAAATAATCCGACAGTTCACTGTCACTTTGCTTCACTGATCTGAAGATAGCCGATAACACATATACGGGCGTGCAAGCCACAGGGCGGCCATCTTGCTCCCTTTTTCTTTTATCGCTCAGTACCTTATAGGCTCCAATATTCGATTTGGCGGAGACATCTTTTGTTGAATTAGTTATTATTCTTTAATCAAAAAAACATAATTAAGCATATAATTTATACATGTATTTAAGACAGGTTGTAACATGTCTGAAGTCCTCTTTTTATTTTTGACAAATTTAAAATATCATAAATCATGCTATTTTTACTAAATGCTGTCTCAAATCCCGAGAAACGTCTCTTGGGAGGAGCAATATGGCGGCCTCGTGGCTTCAAAAGTACTGCTGCTGGTGTATGAGACGCAGCATAGTGGATGAGGGGTCAACATACCTGACTTAGTTGAATTTCATTTACAACACCTGTTTAAGTTTTCTCACACATTGCAAAAACATGCATGGTTAGCTTCTTTTGACACCGAATGCCACGGACTTCTGACTACCGGGTTTTACAAATCAGCGCCGTTTCCGGCCAATGCTGGCTGCGTTCCAACACTCGCACCCCTACCCCTGCGCAGTTTAGGGTTGTTGATGAAAGTCACCTTGGATCGGCTCCAGACCAGCACACCTGACAAACTGATGAAGACAAGCACCACACAAAATGGATGCACACGCTACCTGTTACAACCTTTGGCTCACAATGTTTTTTTTGTTTTTAATCACAAGTTCATTCTTGTGAAATGACTTTTTTGGTTGATCTTTTTTTCCTTTTTTTTTTAATATATCGCTGGCATCGGGTCAAAACCTTGTACCTCAAAAATCGTCACTTTTCAGAAGACCCAACCATTAACATGACATCATCAGAGAGCAAGTCATTCCAACAATTTAGATTGGTAATAATTGATCAAAATTACACCCACACGTGTGGACTGACAAAAAAAGCATAATTGCCAAAGTATGACTTATGGTTACGGCCTGAAACCAAAATTAAATATTTTATAAATTAAAATGTTTTTCCTCCTGATATAGCACATTTAGTTTTTTTTATTAATTAAAATGTACAGATCCCCCCCACCCCATTACATCTTTATTTTCTTATCATTTGAAATTGTCACATAAAAAATTAATTCCATCTTTCATATACCCCCCCCCCCCCCATTACACGTTTGAATAAAAATTATTCCATGTCCTGTTTTCCTCCTGTAATATGAGATTATTTGTATGCCTTTGTTCTTGTCTAGTGTATTTTTCTTTAACTTCCGAGTGCCCAGTGTATCAGGGCAAAAGCATAAAAACACTCCAGTCAATTAGTCCCAACACATGAAAGGAAATATATATTTTAAAAAATTGTTCATACTGATTAGCTGCTATCGCGCTGCCCCACCTCGCACACACACATGCTCACACTTTTTTTGTGTGCTCAAAAGCAGCCATGTTGAAAGTCAGAATACATTTTGTAAGACGAAGAGTTAATGTACATTGTGACAGGATGGACACTTGACAGATGTCTGCCATGACAGGAGGGACGTGTACATAGGAGGACGTCCAGCCAATCACCTTTCAGGATCTCAAACAGCTGGACTAGCATCTTTGTCATTTTCTTTATTATTATTATTTTCTTAAATCTCTTTACAGAGGGACACGAGGAACACTGACCAAAATTGTCCACATGCATGATTTCCTCAATAACGACACATGTATGGATTTATTTAGAAAGTCCAAAGTTAGTGGATCATGAGGATTTAAAAAAAAAAGAAAAAAGGGGGTGGGGTAGGGAAAGGAGGACAAATAAATAACTAGGGTCGAAGCATGTTTGTGTGCTTTTTCTTTTTTCCAGTCAGAAGGCTCCACCCACTTTTGACACGGGTAGGGGGGAGGGGGGGTTGTATGACTGGGCTCGTCTCTTGAACAGAAACATCTAGTAAAAAAGGTCCTACCCAGGTGGTACAGACAGACAATATTCATTTTGTAGCACAACACCACAGTGACGATGCCGAGGTGGTCTCGGGCGGCGATGGTTGGTGAGCGGAGGGGCGGGGCTTCAGTAGACCCAGGAGACGGGCACCCACTGGCTGCTGTTGCACACCAGCTCCACGGCCTCCTCCAGGTGGCCGATGGTGTCGTCGATCTCGTTGTTGATGATAGTCTGGTCGAAATAGTGCGCGTACGTCTTCTGCAGGATCTCCGACTCCTTCTGAAGACGCTGCAAAGACTCGTCCTGAGCGAGGGGGGAGGGGCCAAAGTTAGTTAGATGCCATCATCTTTGGTCTGCGCCCTTTTTTGGGGGGGACTAGGACAGCTTTAAGATTGATACATTAATTTGATCCATTATTATAATTAGTTATTATTATTATGAATGATTTGTTTAAACATTATTTACATTATTTTTCATAACATGTAACTAACTTTATTGTTAAAATTACGAACTTCTTTTCCTAACATGACATGCTGTTATTGTAATATGACAATTAACGTTGGTAAAATTACGACTTGTAATATTGAAATTTAATTATTGTAAAATTACGACTTGCAATTTTTTTCTTGTAAAATGTCAACATAACTTTATTTGTGTTGAAAAATACAAATTAAGTTACAAAATGTGAGATATTTTGGTGAAGTTAGTTTTTTTAGACCTTCATGTACCTTAGAATGTTTTGATTTTAACAAAAATACTAGGAATGGGCGAATACCAATACCAGGTATCGGTAACCTTATTTTGCGGTATCGGTACTCATGAACCTTACAATCAGGAACTAGAAACGAGAAATTGAAAAAATAGAAAATTGCCATTAATTTTATGCAATTTTAAGAGAAAATGCTATATTGGGATAAATGGGTGTTTTAAAATGACCTTTTTTTGGCGAAATTGTATGTATCAAAAGTACTTATGGTATCGGCACTTGGTAAGTTGGTATCGGTGAAGAGATGAGTACTTGTATCGGTATCAGTCTGAAAAAGAGTGGTATGAAACATCCCTAAAAAATACTAAATTTGATTTTCATATTACAACTTTTCTTGTAAATTTTCTTGTAAAATTATTACCGTGTTGTTTTTGTAATATCATGTCTTAATTCTCATAAAATTGATACATTGCTTCATTATATTTCTTTTGTATTAACATAAAATTAATGTTATTGTAAAATTAAGATTTTTTTTATTATGTTGAATTACAACTTTACACTACAACTTCATGTTTTAAAAATTACACATAATTTTTCTTTTATTCTTGAATATTTTTTTCCCTTTTACAATATCATGGGCATATTTATATTTTTGAACACTTTTTCCAATTTGTGTATTGTTAGCTATTACCTAATTATTTTCTTTTTCCCTTTAGAACTATATTCTAGTCAGCTGGTGACTGTGCTGTTGGAATGTATTCTTCCAAATATGATGAATTCAGGTTTCAAAAACCATTTTGTTGAATGAATTGAAAGATATGAAGGTTTTGATGCATTGTTCTCTAAACTGCTTGGTCAGACGTGCACGGCATCAAAATAGCAGCAGGCCAGGCTAAAACCACGCAAACACACACGAGACTAGACGACACACACAATTCTATTGGCTTGCAGGTGTCAGGTGGTACTTACTGGAAGCGTGCGACACCACCTGGGCGTCTGCGGGGGGCGCCATACAAACACGCATGCATTGTGTGCAAAGATAAAGCAGCAATCAAACACACATGCGGACACATGCAAAGACATGCTCATGTTTTCATAAGTGAATTCGAGAATGTGTGTGTGTGTGTGTGATGTACCTCGTCGATGCCCGGCGTGATAGTCGGTGCCGCGATGAAGACCACGTACGGGGCAAACTCGGCAGTACGAAGGACTTTCAGTGCCTGTCAGAAATAACAAGTCTGTATTTGTGACTTTGTTTTCACAGTTGTGACGTTTTTCTTGTAAAATGACCCATTTGTTCTCAGATATATATATTTTTAAGTATAAAACGTTTTCCTCTTCATATCAATTCTTGTAAAATGAACCATCTTCCCCTCGAAATGACATTTACCTTCTGTAATATTAAAATAAAATGATTGTAATTTTTTTTTAAATCATCATATTACTTTTTTCCTTCAAAAATCTAATAATTTACATTATTTTTAATAATTTTATCATGACAGAAAATTGACCATTGTTGCAAAACTGGCTTTTCTTTAAAAAAAATAAAATTAAAATAAATCCTAAGTATAACAGCATTTACTATTCCAACACGTCCCAGTTATATTAGAATTTGTTTTTGACGACGAAATAATAATTTATTTCATGAAATTCAAGTACTGGAGTGACGCCGACTCACCAGTTCACCTGTTCGCGTGACAAACTCGTCATCTTTCCAATATTGTTATACTTTTTGTCATTGACATACTTCAGCTAATTTTCAATGCACATATTGTGTGTCACACATGTTTCCTGTTGGAATGTGTGCTTCAGACCGTTTAACTAAAAGTCTGTTGAGTTTCGCCGTTGTGGCCATGACAGTGAAGTCCCCCCTGACGCCACTGCAAACAGTTAGCAAATCGAAATTGGTGCAACAGTACCCTCTGCTGGCGGTTTGGCTCATTACTACTCCTCAAATGTTTGCAAATTAAATGGCCAGCACATCAGACCCATGTCTACCCCTCCCTTCCAATATTAATATTCATATTAATAGAAATAATAATAATAAACGTATCAAATGACATAAATCGACTTAAGTTGTTCTTGCCATTTAATTGTTGTAAAATTACAATCAATATCATATTAGGACTTCTCTTATAATACAAAAACTGTAAAATTAATGTTTTGCAAAGCAAATGTATTTTCTTAAAATAATTAAATTGGTAATTGTATTTTTTTTTTATGACATATATAAATATATATTTTGGGTATTTTTACAGATATATTCACATAAAACACTTTTACAATTTTGCCTTTTTGCATGACTTAAATATAATAATAGTACGCCATATTTTTGTAACATTAATACTTTATTCTTATTAAAAACTACAATATTACAATAACTTTAAAACTTGATGTTTTTCCTGACATAATTAGGAATGTAACGAGAACGGCAATATGGTGATAACACGATATTAAAACTGCCACAATATCATCGTTAGTCACGATATTTAAAAGCAGCACATGTTAAAAGAGTCAAGTTGATTTCCATTTGTGAGGTTCTAGCACCCTCTGGTGGCTATTTTTTTAGTGCAGTTTTTTGGCTCTTCTATGTTCAAAATCCACGCTAATGGTCAGATGAAGGGGAACGTAATATGCTTGTGAATCGACTCAATATGTGGAGGAAGAAAATGATTGTAGGTTTATACGCATTGCTGTTATGTACAAAAGCACAACATTGTGCTTTTTTTATTTTAGTATTTTTACAAGGTCGTGACCTTTTTTAATATCGCCACCCTCCCTACAATATCATGATAGTTATCGTATCGTGAGGTTAATATCGTGATGTTTGGATATGTGACTCCATTTTTGCAACGGCTTGTCTTTCCTGTAATATTGCAGTAGGACGTCCCCATTGAGTGTCCACGCAGACCTGCGGCTCGACGTCCAGGATGGCGACCAGTCCCTGCTGGTGGATCTTGCGAATGGTCTCCAGGCGCGTGCCGTACATGGCGTCCTCGTGGCTGCCGTACTCCAAGTACTCGTTGTTGCTGATGTCCTGCATCATCTGCTCGTGCGACACAAAGTAGTAGTTCTTGCCGTTCTCCTCGTCCTTCTTCGGCGGTCTCGTCGTGTCTGCGGCACACGCGCGCCCACTGCTTAATGCGTCCACAAACATATCGAGTGTGTGTGTGTGTGTGCGTGTGTGTGTGTCTCACGTGGGATGGGATAGGCGAATCTGTCGGGGTGTTTGGTGATGAGCGTGTTCTTGATGTGTCTCCTGCCCACGCCGTGAGCGCCTGGAAAACAACGTTTCATGCAGCTCATCGTTCCGAGTTGAAACGTTTCATAAATTTCACTTCAAATCGGATGAAAAAAAAATGTGTTTATGTGCCATCAAGGACATTTCTGGCGTGACCAACACAATTAGTGCTGTCACCATTGAATATTTTTGGAATCAATTAATCTACATATCATTCTATTCGACTAATTGGATTCATTCAAATTTGTGTTAAAATGTATTACAAAAGCATTCTCCCCCCGATTATTGATTATTAACCAGTGATTGGTGTTTAATTTGTACTTTGTATTCGTATAGTGATTTAAGGAAAATAAAATGGGGTGGGGGTGGGGGCATACATGTCGTACTATCGTCGTACCGATTCGGCCATTGTTTTCCAAAGTAAAAATAGCGAATGTCTTATTTTGATTAAACACAGAAGATAATCAGTCTTCTTTCATGAAAGAAATCAGTGAACAATTACTGTTGATATGCTGAAATCAGAGGATTTGGACCATTTTAAATAAAAAAAGAAAGGCTCCATACGTTAACTCGATTATTAAAATATTTGTCGATTCATTTGATAATCAATTACTTGTGGATTATCTAATTAACTTTGACAGCTCAACACACAGCCAGGTGAAAAGTCAGACGTGGTCTCACCTAACAAAACGAGCGTTTTCCTCTTGAAGGCGGGCAGCTTGACCACTTCCTCGTAGGTGACCAGATCTAATTGGTCAAACACTGAAGGGGCGGAGCAAAGGAGAACGTGTGAGCGTGTGCAAAGGCAGACAAAGGTGTGTGGGACAGTTTTCCTTAACATAATGACTCAAATCCAAACCAAGCAACTATCACATAATCATATTTAGGTTTAACACATTTGATGATATTATTATTATTATTTTCATTTTAAGTTACTACTTTTGATCAGTAACAAATCGAGGCACACGTACAAAAGGCGCACAAAGCGGCGTCAGTCTTTACAACAGGAAGTAAAGTGAAAGAGCACCAACGACAGACAGGAAGTAACCCGCTGGGGAGCTTTCAAAGTAAAAAGCATGGAGGACGAGAAGAGAGTGACGTCAGCAAAGGTTACTTACATGCACAGAGGTCGTTCAGTAGGAGCAAGCAAGAGAAATGGACAGGAGGGGTTACAACACAAGTTTAATACACCCACACACCCACACACACCCACACCCACACCCACACCCACACCCACACCCACACACACACACACACACACACACACACACACACACACACACACACACACACACACACACGCACACTCCCTGTGAAAATGCACGCACACACGCACACACAATGTTGATACAAGTGTGTAATTTGTATCAGCTGCTTGGCAGACATTTGAAGGCAATCCAAACAGCACCCAAAAATGATTTGCTATACATTTTGCATAGTTTGCATGATTCGGGAGCCAATTTCAGTTTTGGGCATCATTATGTGCACTAAACTCGGCGTACATGTTTTGCATGTCACGCTGCACGCATGAACAAAAGTATACAACAAATATACGGTTAACACGTACATGCAAAAATACTACACTTCTCTTATTATATTGATCTCATCCTACAGGAATGCATGTGCACATGTATCTGATGGATCTAAACTTATTGCACGTAAAGGCAACATGCATACACAAATACAAACACAAATATGCTATACATGTACAAACATAAGCTCAAATACCGTACACAAAACGTACTGCACATTCACTTTGACACCTATGCTAATTTTCAACATGCACTCGTACGTGCTCAAATATATACTGCACAATTACGAATATATGTACAAACACATATACTGTAGTTATGAATACACACAAATACTTCACATGCTCAAATATACGACACATTCTCACATATTATGCTCAAATGTACTACAAATGTACTAACATGTGCACAGGCACTAAAACATATACGTAAATTAGGGTTGGGCAATCAATTGCATGAATTCCATTAATTGGCATTTTAAAAATGGAATCGTTGAAAATTTGCTAAATCGCGGAATCGAGTTTTGTCTTCTGGATTATTAAAAGTTGTTGTTCTTATGTTCTCTTACATTCAAATTGTTATTGTGACTTGTCATTTTGGCAGAATGTTTACAAGACATGTTTACAATAGCTAGCAACTATTTTATTGTGG
Organism: Leptonotus elevatus; assembly: GCF_054856555.1. Taxonomy (NCBI): domain Eukaryota; kingdom Metazoa; phylum Chordata; class Actinopteri; order Syngnathiformes; family Syngnathidae; genus Leptonotus; species Leptonotus elevatus. The sequence goes on along the minus strand of NC_141250.1, from coordinate 6,677,253 downwards.
CATTTAACTCGTTCACTCCCAGCAGCCATTTTCACTGAAACAACCCCCTTCACTCCCAGTTTTTTTTTTTTTACTGGATTTTGATTGATTTTGCAAGGCCCACTGAATATTGTGTTCAATTGCTATAAAAACATGAAACTTACCAAAAGAAAGATTAGTCTCTTCTTTCATCAAGAAAAAAAAGTATATTTCTATCTGTTTCCATTTTGCAGCATTTAGCATTAGCATATAGCTAAGTTCACAAACCTGATGAAAACACTGGTAAAACGAGCTTTATTGCAACTATGATCTCTTATACTCTTCTGCCACCTGCTGGCCGTTTTTTGTAATAACTACCATTGCTTTAAGCTACCTCTTCAGTTCAAACGCTGCATCAAAGCCTTCTGTATGCTCTTACATATTTTTTTTAGGGGGGGGGCATTGAAGGACAAAGTATTAAAAAACGTGTTTACACATTTTTGGGTTTAAATTAGTTAAACACAAACTATGAATGTTAAGTTTGTTAAAATTGATCTAGAATCAGTACACAATTGTTGTGTGAACATTTTGCACAGGAATTATTTTTATTTTTGAAACTTTTAAATAATTGTTTGTTGAGTTTATTAGAATAAAATCGATTTATTAAATGACTGAAATGTTTTTCTATTTTGGCCCAGCCCTAACCTAAATACTTGTTACATGTACTAACAAATGTGCATAAACAGCACATGCACATGTGTAACGTAGTGCGCTTGTGCGCATACGCGTGTGTGATTATTATTATTATTTTTTGCATACCTGCGTTGTGCTTGGCCAAATACTTGTCTTTGTACTGCTTCTTCTTCTTGCCGAACCAAGTGCAGCTGGCCTGTTGCTCCTGCTTGGTCTTCTCCATGGCCATGCACGCCACACGCCTGACGCGCGCGCGCACACACGCACACGCACACACACAAGTCACATTCGACAAGTTTGCTTTTCAAAGTGAAGCGCTTCATAAACTCAAAATCATGCAAACAAAATGTAAGAAAATGTGTTCATATAACACCTTTAAAGACTGCACGTTAAAATATAACTACAGTGGAACCTCAAACGAACGGACCCTGATTTAATGGATTTCGGATTTAATGGACAGAAAAAAAGTGTCCAGTCTACTCAAAATGCCCTTTTTTGTATAGCAGTTGTAAAAAGTTAGTTACGGAATTTTCTAGCGCAATCAAGAGTGAACACGGATTTCCAGGTTGTGCCACTTTTGCCACAAGCAAACAGTATGGACCAGATACCGGCGAAGTGGATGCGTCAACGTGGCGGCCATGTTGGCAGGGGCGACGTTCCCATCAAAAGCAATGGGAAAACATCGACATTAGCTTAGCGCCCGTAGGCACGCAGCTCAAGAGGGCCAAATCTACTTTTTCATACACATCTCTTGAGCATGTCATACTGTACTGATTTTGGTTGATTATAAAGTTGTTTTTTGACAAGCCCTTTTTTCTATGGCGTGCGATTGAAGTGAAAAAAAGGAAGCGCACGAACCTCGCTGCTCGTGAACGTGTCAATCTGCACGCCATTTTCACCCCACCCAGGACCAGTGAGGGAAGTTTGGATAAACAAGCTTTATTATATTTATTTACAATAATAATAATGATAATGATAATAATGACAACAATTTTAGGCCACAAAAAAGTGATTGAATTTAATGGGTAATCGGCTTTAATGGCTTGAGGTTCCACTGTATGGTAAAAGCCTCCATAAATGTTTAAATATTAAAATAAAACTGTAGCGTGTTCACAATAAACAATTGTAAATCCTGCAAAAGATGTACAGGTTAAATAAAATGAAAACTAATGTATATATTAAACAGTAAATTCCCTACAAGTTGTGCAAATTAAAATAAAACTACCGTAAATAAGCCAAATCTGTGTACGTAAAAAGAAAACTCTCAGATCACAAAAAGCGGTGCAGTTTAAAATTTTTGTGCAGATTAAAGATAAAAAAATCCTCCAAAAGTTGTGCAGGTTAATAAAAATGAAAATGTAAATGCCTCAAAAGTTGATAAGGCTAAAATAAAATGACGGCAAATCATCCAAAACTTGCGCTAGTTCAAACACATTGATCGTAAAAATTTAACTTCCAAGACAAATCCCTCCAAAACTAGAGGTTAAAATAAAATGATCATGAATCTCCCCAAAATCTTGCATGTTTTTATAATAATGATAATATTAATAACAATAGTTTGAAATAAAACTGCTGTAAAAGATGTCTTGAGTAAAATGTAGTCTTCACCATTCCTGCAGCTCGGGCGACGGGATGAGGCCGGCCGTGCCGTTCTTGGTGTTCTCCAGCTTGCCTTGCCACCAGTTGTGGTCGTCCTTGGAGATGATCTGGATGATGTCGCCCACGCAGAAGCGAATGCCGGCCTCCTTGCAGGGGATCAGCTCGTCCTTGGAGGGGTCGTACTCAAATTGAGTCCGCACGTAGATCTGTGGGGGAGGGGGTCGGGTCAGTCAGAGCCGTATATAGAGAGTTTGGCCAACTCAAGAAGGCGTCCATATGTCACGTGACCGATTGGTCAACTGCTGGTCACATGACATATGGACGCCATCTTGTAACCCTGCTGAAACCGAGTTGGCCAAACTTACTCTATATACGGCTCTGGGGTCAGCTAAAAGTTGCTGTTGCCGGAAGGAGGGACAAAGAAAATGGCGGACAGGAAGAGAGGAGCGGCTAGACTAGGCTAGGCTAGGCTTGGTGTCTGTGGTAGTCGTGGCACAGGTCTTGTTTGTTTGGTCTAAACCACTTGTTCAACTTGTTGTCGCGAGAGGAGCATGGGTTGGGAATTTCGGGGGAACGAAGGCCGATATCTTACCTTGACAGACATTTTGTCCTTGATTGGAGGTCCGGGTACAATCTATGGATTTGAAAGCATCACAAACGTCATGCAAACACACATTTCAACACAACACGTGTGTCTGTGTGTGTACCTTTGCGAGTGTTTACTTAATTGTGTTTAAAAAAGAAAAAAAGAAAAAAAAGTGTATTCCCTGACAATTGTCAATACTAGTAATGTTAGGCCATGATGAAATATCAAAGAAGTTAATTTCACTACAGATATGACGGAAATTTAATAAGAACACTTTGTAATATACTACAAGAAAGAATATTCATTTAACAAGAAAGCTTTTCAATTCTCTATAATCATTTCCTGTTGTTAAAATTTCATCCTTCCATATTTTATACGGAAAGTCAAACATTATCATTACAATGGAAAGAGTCTAGGGCTGCTCGATTATGAAGAAAATATTAATCAGGATTAATTTGGTAATAATACGATAAGGACAATCATTAGTTTTTTGGTACAAAACAAGAAACATGACAGAAATATGAAGACAAATAAATGTATTTGAAGCATTATAATTATACAAGTTCCAATTGGACCAAATAAGATTTATTAAAAAAGTCATAAAAAAAAAAATGTATATAAATTTTAACAACTCAAAATTATTATTAATAATCTTTTATTTTGTTTACGACTATGCCGATTTTTAATTGTGGAGTGTAATAATTGAAATTGTAATTACATTTCGATGAATTGCACAGCCCTTAAAGAGTCCATTATATCAATATCATTATGATAAAGATGACAAAATTTTAAGTTAATAAGAAAACCTCTTAACTTAATTAGTATTTATAATTTTTTTAACCTAATTGTATAAAATAATAAAAAACAAACGACTATACTCATGGTTACTGTATATGAATATAAAGAAAAATTAGGAGAACATGCATACTGCTCCAACTGCAATAAGCTAAGCATCGATCCAACTACTGTATCTAAATTTCTCGATCTAAAAGGTTCGGGGGGAACGACTGTGACGGGATGATGAGATGACGGTTAGTGAAGGCTGCTTTGCTGGTTTTAGGTAAATGTAGTGCATGGATGCCCCATGTGGATGTAACGCAGCCATGCACGCCCACCTCACAGGGCTCATCATTGGGGTTGGCATTTTTGGAGTGGGTGGTGTTAACAATGCCTGTGCCATTAATACCACAGAATGGGAGCCGGTGTAGTTGTCAGTGCAAAATGGCTGTGTTTTACTTTTGGTGGCCAATGATTGGATTTCCAGAATTAGGCTGGGAAAAATGAGCCATTAATGATCAATTAATCATAAATTTTGTCCTATTTTCAACATAAAAGCAGCAAGGACATCACACAGGTGGGTGAAACTTGACTTTTGGATCGTTGGATGATCTTTGAAGCACAGCAGAGGCGGCGAGGGGAAAACACAAAAGCGAGAGTTTCAATTCACCTGTCGACCTTTGGGCTGGATGGTTGATGGCAGATCCTGAGGAGGTTGAAGAATCATTGAGGAGCATAGAGAACAAACGACAGGTCAGAGAGGTTGGATCCAAACATTGGAAATGAATCGTCATGGCCTGTTGAGGAACATTAGAAAGCTCTTCCAGAAGAACAGAACACCTGCTGCAAGCAAAGCGCATGGCCAAGCTGATGTGTGGTGTCAGTTATGATGCACAGCACACTGTGGGCGTTTAACGAGGCACACCAATTTGTGAACTGAGATATCGGACACAATGAAAGGGGGAACCCTTGGAGAACAACACGGGATTGATGTGGACTATCTGCCCTGGGAACCATTTAAGGGTTTCTTCGTACATTTAAAAACACACGTACATCTTGACGCAAGGTTGAAAAATACGTCAATAAATGGGAAGGACTTTTTTCCCCTCGGGGTCGGACATCCTTACCAAGATTGAACTGTTAATGCTGGAGTGGCCATTGGCAGGGGACTGCCTGGACGTGGTGGGGGACTCTTTCTGAAATAAGACACACAGGTCAACAAAGCACACACACACTGGACAGCGACTGTGGCTGAGATGTACCACAGCATTGATGTGATTCACACCATCATGACCAAGGGAGTGATCCTGGACTTGGGGCAGATTTCTACTACAGCGGTCGGTGCAAAAATGTACTTGGCGGCCCGAAAGACATTCAAATGTGACTATAGTCTTCTCTTGCTATATTGCGGTTCATTGCTTGCAGCTTCACTATATCAAGGATTTTTAACTCATTGACTCGCAGCCATTTTCATTGAAGCAACCCCCTTCACTCCCGGTTGTTTTACTGGATTTTGACTGATTCTGCAAGGCCCGCAGAATATTGTGTTCTATTGCTATAAATACATCGAACTTACCAAAAGAAAGATTAGAGTCTCTTCCTTCATCAGGGGGAAAAAAGTATATTTGTATCATTTGGATATAAGTTTCATCATTATTCACAAATCTTTTGAGAACTGTGGTTAAATTAGCTTTTTTTTCAACATGGCCCTGGTTGATCGCTCTTGCTCTGCTGCCACCTGCTGGCCGTTTTTGTAATAACTACCATTTCTTCAACAATTCTCTGCAGTTCAGAGGCCGATTCAAAGCCTTCTGTATGCTCTAGCATAAAAAAAACATAAAAAACAAACAAAACGTATAAATACGTCTTTGTTACACTTAAAACATTTAACATTTGGGAGCAAATGAGTTAAAGAGATACTTATTGAGCCTTTTTCAACAGTAAGAGGATACTTTGTCTATAATTAATGTGATAACTTAATCATTTTTCACGAGCAATTAATACCTTTAATTTAGCCACTTGCTGTCAACTGAAGATGACATCACCTGTGCTGAGGAAGTAGATAACAACCAATCGTGGCTCAGTTTGCTGACAAAACCCAGAAAACAGGTGAGCCGTGTTTGGTCCTTACCTATTTCCTCAGCACAGCGTAAAACAACTCATAAATATTGGTCAGATCCTTGGGTCCCAAAAAAAATTGGGTCATTTTGTGTAAAACAACCCAAGTTGGGTCAAATTAATCCATAAAGTGTATCGGTCCATTTTTGTTTTAAGAGTGTAGCAAATCATCACGTGGCAAGTGTTTTGCCAGCTGCTGATTGGTGGTTGTGTTCTGTCAGGAGCACGGCCATATATATGATGGAGTCTCAATGCTGCCTGCTTGCCGTAGCAAGAGGTGAAGCCAGCGGCCATCTTATGTTGCCACTCTCTATAAGCGCATCTAACTCAAATTCATTGATTTCTCTGTGGCATTTTCATGTTATTTTCTGTCTCCAAGGCAAGAATTCCACAGTGTGTGGCATCTGGTTGTACCAATAAGTCGGCGACAACTATTCCTTGATGGGGGTCGGGGAGGGGGGGGGGGCACTTAGCCTGGTGGGCCGCCAGACTAATAAGGCACTGGGGGAAAACATCACGGAATTTCCAAAATGGCTGATAGGAAGTTGATACATTCAAATAATGTTTATAAATTCTATACTAACTGGTAAATTGAAGAGAGCTCATACTTTCTGACTGCCCCTCGTAAAATACATTTCATACGAGATCTTACTTGACAGACTTAACATCAATCTCCCATTTATGTTGCTTTGGTTTTGCTCCACAAACAGGTGATTCCTCATGACTTAAAAAAAAATCATGTTTCTGTTTGAAAGGCAAGATAAGAATCTAAAAGGAAGGAGTGCAGACAACGGGGATGGGGACTGGTGCACACGGCCAAGTAAGTGTTTGTCATTCCTGGAGCATAACGGAGGAGGACAGGAGGGTTTGGAACATGGAGCGGGGAAGTTCCGGTATCTTGGTTGCGAAATTGGTGTGCTGGATATCCAAGTCAACCAGTGGCAGCGAAACACACAGAAATTCACACAATCCACCCCACACAAGCTCAGCGCCTTGGCGAGCGGTTAATGAGAAATGAGTGAAGAAGAAGAAGAGGAGGAGGAGGAGGTCGAGGAGGAGGGTGTTACCTCACAGGAGGAGCCCTGCGTCCGGTAGCTTGGCACTATTTTAAATGTGATGCTGCCTCGCATCTCCTTCTGCAAACACACATGATGTTAAACAGATGACGTGCTAACGGCTTAGCATCATTAGCATCCACCCACCCACTCACCAGCATCTTCTGCAGCTGCTCGACTGTCTGGTTGGCCACGCTAATGCCATTGATCTCCCTGATCTCATCTCCTACGTGCAAGGTGCCTGATAAGACAAAATAATTTCAATATTTCGGCTAACGTTGGCTAACGATGGGTTGCTGCCAATTTATTTTATCCAAGTTTTGTGTCCTACCTTGTCTGTGAATCATTCCACCGTGCATGATCCTCGCCACAATGCAGTTGTTGGAGTCGTTCATTTTCAGAGTGATGCCCTACATTCATCGACAACAGACATTGATGAGGTAAGAATTGCAACGCAAATGTGCCTCAGGTTGTGAAACTTGGTGAGTGGGGCGAAAGCGCACCATGGGCTCGTCCGTGTTCTTCTGGAACTGCACCAAGCGCACCCTGGTGACGTTTTCCAGGTCCATGTCTCCGTTGGTGCTTTCGGGCGAGTCGCCATTCAGGTAGGGCGAGGTGGGCGGTGGCGTCACCCTCAGCGCCTCGTCGCTGTAGACTTCATGCGCCACTACGTCGTGGGCCTGCAGCAACGCCTTCAGTGACAACAAAATGTAGCGTTAGAGCACAAATGCATCTGACAAGTGTGATATTTAATCTAATGAATTTGATCACCATGCTCGTATGATTGCATTTTTACTTTTCATACCTCTTCACTCTACTATGAGTAATCATCTGACTGTCCGCACAAGATTAATTTTTTCAAGCACACATAACTCTACTATTGCTATACTGTATGTGTATGATGACATTGTCCTCAATTCACAGCTCCTAACTATCACACTAAAGTACATGCACATGACTTTTTTCACGTTTCTGATTGGAGAATCTCGCTGCATGTTCTGAACTCTTTAATAGCATTAATTCTTCCATAGTGGAGATCTGCATGGACACAACTCAAGTTCCAATAGCTGATATCATGTTGTTGTTCTTCAGACAAAAAACTAGTTGAGAACATTTAAAACTGTCCTTGTGTGGTCATATCAAAGACTTACTACTAACCCCAGTCGGATCACCCCCTCCCCCTCCTCTTCTTTAACTGGTGACATGAAGATGACGGGATTAGCGGTGGGGACACTGATGACATCTGAGTGGCTTTTCCATGAAACAGATTAACTCACGCTGCTCACATGCCTGAAACCTTACTACTAAATTATGTCTCACACACACCTTTGAAACTTTGCATTTGTTTCCTATCTTATGTTTGTTAGCTTTGATTGCTTGTTTGTTTGCTCTGACTGCTCTTAAAAAAATATCTAAGGGAGCCCTACTAGTCAAGCCTATTGAGTTTTTTGGGAGGGGTTTCCCTGGAATGATTGTCATTTTTTTTATTTTATTTTTTTATCTAAATGTGTTACAACTAAGTATTTTTAATATGTGCCTAAATAAATGAAATGGAAACTGAAAACGTATGGGTGTAGACAACCGCAGTGTATCAAAAAAGACTTAATTGTGACCTTCTTTCATAAACTACAAAAGCAGATAATTGATAATTCTCAAGTTATTGAAGCATTAAAATTGGGTGCCTTGAAGTGACATAATTAAGAAATTATGAACTTCACTAAATTTGATGTAAAATCTAAATTCTTGTATACAATCATAAGCTTTGTATATTCTCGTTTTTTGTGTTGACATTATTTTTTGATTCAAACATTTTTTAACAAACAGTTTTAATTAAATAAAAATTTTTTTTTATTAAGTATCTATTTCATTATTTTTACATTTTCACATTTCAAGAGCACCAATTGTATTTAGAGTTGTTTATTTTATGCCAACTATTTTACAGGACTTCTAACCATATCTCAATATTATGATAATATAATGAGATGATCATTTTTTGGCTACTTTTATACATAATGTGTTTCTATAAATCTTCCCTTCTTCACTTCACAAATCAATAATGTATCATTGCCGATATTCTTCCAATGTATGTCAGTTATTGCGCAATCACTGTATTGTTTATTTGTGTTTATTTTGAGTTTAAATTACTTCACGTCTTCTTGAAATTATCCCTTCGTCTTTTCTCACTGGTTTTCTTCCAATATAAGGATTATGACAGTAATGGTCCAACTGCTGTGGCAAACTTATCATGACTCATATGGCATGATTTTCACCGCTAGTCCACTGTACTGTTCTTGGTATTACCAAAACAAACATAACACTAACAAGAGAACAGCTTTCTATTAACTCGGTAACAGCGCATGCGCTCTTTAACTCACCATGAAATGCGGCTGAGTCAGTATCCGTCTGAGTTCTTTTGCGTCGTGGTTCTCCGGATAGCAGGAGATCTCCTCCAGCACCTGAGGACGACGACAAGGACCTTTTCAATCACCCGTATTCTTCCAAAAATCTCTTCGGTAATCTCCCGACAACCTCATCGACCCTCACAAAAATGTCACCCCCCCCCCGCCCACGGAATCGCCACTGCCAAGTTTGGACACCAAGTCGACAAATCTCCTGCCTGCTTATTTGTCAGCGCTCGGTTGGAAGTCAGCTCCAGTTATGTTAGCGCCTGACTGGTGAATGTGGCGTTGCAGAGGTGAGGCGGGGAGGGGGGGCTTTTTCAATACGTGCCATTGTGAAGCAATCATGTGCTCATGTCGCTTGTCAAGCAACAACCCATCTTGATTGTCCGCCTCCGACAGATCTAAAAGCATTGGTAGCACGTGTGATGGAGCGCTTACATATTCCAGATGTTTCAAAGCGTCACTGTCTTCTTGATGCGAGGAGGATGTCTTGAGTGGAGGAAGACACAGGGAGACCAGGTTACACAGTCGCAGTCAAAATGTTTAAAAAGGTCGTCTTCCGTGAGGTTATCGGATTAGTGCGGCGAGCAAAAGCAGCTAATTTTTGTTATTAGTTGGATAGCAACACCCATGTCCTTTTATTGTAATTAGTGAAGTGCTTGAAGCACCTTATCGGTGAGAAATAAGAGTGCAGAAAGAAAGTTGTGTAGCCTGATTGGCTCCAAACATTCAGCATCAATCAGAGTGAGCGGCAGGAAACGAAAGCTGAGTGGACTAGAGCTCTGTTAGGAAAGGATAACACCAGCTGTAACTTTGTTACTACTACTTTGTTACTTTGTTTACTAGAGAAGGCTGAGACATGTGATCACATAATGTCTTGGTGAAGCAGCAAGTAGCTCAGGTTATTATTTGTGTACTCCCTGTTCCAAGGAACTAAAATGTATGTTTATGTTTGTGATCACGTGCCGTGTAGCATCCTGTAGTGTAATAATTTCCTGAAAATATAATAAAGCCTGAAAATGTAATGCAATTTGCACTTAAATTGATCAGAAATGTAATATATCCCAATAATGCAATCATTTCACACAAAAAAATAAAAATCCTCACTGATACTGGAATAAATTTTTTACCTTATTACATAATACTTTGCAGCAGAGCAGTTCGAATAAAGTGGGAGGAGCTTAACTCTCTGCATAACTAAATAAATCTCAACTCCATGTAAATCAGACTCTGAAAATGTTAACATCAAAATTTTAACACTTAAATGCTTGCTGTGAATGCATACAACAGTCTAAAATACTCAAAACACAAAAGATAGAACTTTGGACTGAAAATGAACATATTATCTGCCAAGTTTTCTTAATTTTGAGGGAAAAAAGACCCACCCAAAAATGTAATAAATCCCCAATAATGTAAAAAAAATAAATAAAATACTTTATTGATAAAATTATTACATTAATGGATTTTTACATTTTTTATCAAGTTAAGTGCACATTTGATTACATTTTCTGCAAATCTTTACATTGTAGGGTGACACAAGGCAGTTCATTTTCGACAAAGTGTGACAGCCACGTCTAATCATAAGACCTTGTATACTGCTATTTGCAATTCCAACCCTTTTCTAAACACAAAGACAGTCTAGGCGCTTTGAAGCACCATACAGAAAATAATGCGATCACAACAACAGGTCTCCTTTCAATGCCTTCAAAATACAGCAGAACCTCGAAAGTACATCTCAATAAAGTCCATATTTCTGGGAAAACTTCCTATAATATCCCCCAAAAACGCAAGATTTCATCATGTTGTGAGACTCCGTGAGCATTCAAAAGATTAACTGCACAAGTGTGTTTTTATACTTTCTGCGTTTGTGATGCCACCATCCATGAAGGCATGAAGTGTGATGATAGATATGTCATTTATTATTGTGATCTAGTGGTCCACGCAATGGAAGGTGACTGGTGTTTAGGCATTATATGAAGGAACTCACCTACCAAAACGAAGCAGTCATTCCTCTACTCTGTAGATAGCGAGTAAACGATTTATCAGTTTTACCGTTCACTACTTATTTTTACATGTGAGTAACAGTTTAAGTGATTGTTCGACTTGCCTGTAAATGGTTTTATGATGCCAAGGGTGTGATTGCGCTTTTCCACAGTTTTGTTGCACAGTGTTGTAATCACAATAAAAGCTTCTCTTATTTTCTTAGCAACCAAAAGTGAACCTGACATCCTTTGTTGTGGAATACAATGCTATTTAGCTCGGTTTCCGTGAAATGGATTTCCCTGTGTGTGGAATTTGGGATTGGATGCCAGCCAAATGCTGATGTCAGACTTTAGACTTGTTCCTTCCATAAACACAACTACTGGTTGTATACTTGCACGTAACCCACACAAACACATTTCCCCCAGCCTCCTTCAGCAATGTAAGCAAACGGCAATCAAATGAGACTTTACACAAGCAGGATGAGACTGCGCAGGCCATAATGCAACCCTGTATAAGCGTGCGACAAGTATGAGTGTAGCTGGTGTGTGCGCATCAAGCAGCTAATGAGGGAAGTCAAAGAGCTTTATGAGTAGAGCGCAGTGCAAACAGGCCAAAGGACTGTGGTGCAGCTGCTCAGACAATGAGCGCGAGTCAGTGGCAGTGAGCACAAAGAGTACTCGGGAGGTCACGGAGGTTCATCACCAGGCACAATAAAATACTTTATATACAGTCTGACTAAAATATATGAAAATGTATATACAGGCTTTGTTTGTGACTTCTTCGCAGCTGCAAAACAAGTCAGCATCAAACGAACATGGTCAACAACTTTTCGCGCTTTTATCTTGACTGAAAAAAGTGGACAAAACACAACCCTGACATTGTCGCTACATAGGTGCTGAAGGGTGAAGATATTAGTAAGCAAAAAGCCAGAAAGATGAACAAAACCCCAGCAATGAGAAGAGACACTTTAATAACAATTTTCCACTGCATAGCACCAGCTCGGCTCGTTGGAAACAACAACAAAGCATACCACGCCACATCAACCATACCACTTGGATTATGAACACACAACAATGGTGACGAATGAGAATCTCCTGAATTTTTGACAAATTTTATCCAAGGGCCACAAGAAAAATGCATGCTGCAGAAATGTGGACTAGCTGCATTGAACGCATGACTCCGAACAAGACACGCTAACAAAAAACAATGACGAACAACACATTTGATCAAAAAGGAAACAAAAGAAAATAAGACTCTGCAGCAAAGTGGAAACATTATTATCAACAAGAAACACCAACAGAGTGTGCTTATATTAGCATTAAGGATTTGGATCACAGAGTACTGTAACTACAATAATAAAACTGATTTCCCGATACTGACATTACTCAAAAATGGCAAGTGTACTTGTTGCACATTTATCATAAAGAATTGTGCATTTTCAATGTGAAACAAAGCCAATTTGTCAAATTAAACATTTATTTATTTTTAATTTGGACATGTCATTAAAGGGGAAGTCAACCCCACTTTTTTGTTTGTTTGACAATAATATGTTCTATGCAGCCCCACCAGTCTAAATATGGTATTCAGGTTAATATTGTGGTAGTGGAATATGAGTTAAGCAGCAAACTCCTGCTGTTTTTAATCCATCTGAGGGGGCGGCCATTTTGCCACTTGCTGCTGACTGAAGATGACATCAATGTTAATCAGGTCACAGAGCAGCTTCAGAAAACAGGTGAGCTGTGATTGGTCATTGTCTGAGTTCTGAGCAACTGTGATGTCATCTTCAGTCAACAGCAAGTGGCAAAATGGACGCCCCCTCAGATAAAAATGGTTGGATTTTGCTGCAACAACTCATATTCCACAAATGTAATATTAATCAGAATGTTATGTTTAGACTAGTGAGGTCACATATAACATATTATTGTCAAGAAATGTTTAAGGTTGACTTCCACTTTAAAAAATAAAATCAAACCTGGATTCGCCAATATGCTAGTGCTATATTAACAGGCACAGTGCAGTGGAAAAGGAAAATGAACAGCAAGTTAGCCTCTTTAATCACAAAAGAGAAGAAATGTTGCTGGAAATGATTGTGTGTTGTTTTACCTCTTTGGCTCTCTGCACGCAGTCACTGGACGGGTTCCTGATCTGCGGGGACGACTTGGTGTTGATCTTATCATAGAGCTGCAAAAGACAAACGCTCACGTCCATTAATCAGCTCGTGGTATAACACAATCACCACTTCAGTTCTGTCACTTCATCAACACCTCTGTGAAAAGAGCATCTGGGTATTTGCACACGTCATGCCAAATGAAGAGCTCGCAATCAAACAGTTGATTCATAAATACAGCTGTAGTGTACATCATTGATAGTGCTCTGTTTTGCTTGGAATATTTATTTCTGAGTAATTTCTCTCGTGTTTTTCTGAATTTTTTTTGACAGAAAAAGCCATATTGAAAACCATCTTGCCATTTTGCATTAACACAAACTCCATAAGTTATGGTGCTTGCCATTCAGAATAGACTCAAACATCAGTTGTGCATGTCTTTACTTGCTGACTGCAACACACCAGTTGAGAATGGCTGACTTGACCCAACATTGGCTGGTGTCATCATAATGACAACCACTCGTGGGATCCATCCATCCATTTACTATACCTCTGATCCTCACTAATGTCAGCAGTGAAGCTACAAACCATCCCAGCTGAATCTGGCCGCGATACGAGAGATTCAAAAAGGTTGGTGACCACTGCAGTAGCCATTACACAATTCCAACAATACCAATAAAACACCACCAGGTGACAGTATATCACTGCAAACATTGTCCTGCATCTTAGGTAGGTGGGAGTCATTCTACTTTTAAAGGGGAGATCAACCTTAAACATTTCTTAACAATAATATGTTATATGTGACCTCACTAGTCTAAACATGACATTCTGATTTATATTACATTTGTCGAAGATGAGTTATGCAGCAAAATCCAGCCGTTTTTATCCATATAAGGGGGCGGACATTTTGCCACTTGCTGTCGACTGAAGATGACATCACAGTTGCTCAGGGCTCAGGCAACGACCAATCACAGATCACCTGTTTTCTGAAGCTGAGCTGTGATTGGTTGTTACCCGAGCAACTGTTATGTCATTTTCACTCGACAGCAAATGGCAAAATGGCCGCTCCCCTTAGATGGATAAAAACGGCTGGATTTTGCTGCATAACTCATATTCCACTAACGCAATATTAAACAGAATACCATATTTACACTAGTGGTGCTGCAGAGAACAAATTATTGTCAAGTTAAGTTGCATTTTGCAGTAGCAAACTAACTGAGATGACGCTTTAGAATGTTAAATTGTGATTCAAAATGTTGACTTCACAGTTAATAAAGGTTTCATGATGAGGCAGGTTGATGCTGGAACAAGTTAATAAATGTATTAATTAACATGATTTCTTATTAGAAACAATCCATTCCGTCCATCTTTTTTGTCTTATCAAGGACTTATCAAGCTAGACTCCCACTAGCCCAACCAATTTGTCTAGCTTTTCCGGAGAATCCCAAGTCCTGACAGACTTTCCAATATGTCCTTTTTTTTTCTTCATGAGAAACATTTTTTCCAGATAGGATCAACACGTAAGCCAACCAGTGTCACAGAGCGGATGTGCTCAAATGAGCAAATCTGTACTTTATTTCCTTGAAGGCACCATTTACCCGGCCAACCACAAAGCTTAAGAAGATTAAAAGAAATCAGCCTCAAGTCAGACATCAAAAGAACCAGAGAAGAATATTTCTACTTTGACTCAATTACCTGGAGGCCAACACATGAAAGCTGTCAAAGACTCACCAGGCAGGTGCAGGAAAGGGGTTCCAACAAAACTTTCTAGGTCAGGAGACTCCATCTGCAGCCATCCTCTGTCTTCAGCGTGTCGCAGTGCATGCTGCTTTCAGCTGCACTCGCAAGTCCGCAACACAGCTGTGCTTCTTACACATGTCCTCACAATGTATGCCATTGTTCCTACTCCCTCGCCGCTCCGTTTACGAGCAGAAACGACGCGGACACGTGCAAGACGCCCACACTGACACTACACTACAATCCACTTCAACCTGCCAGGCCGACTCTGCTGATATCTTCTTGTTTGCAAGACTTTTTGTCCTGATGTGGTGGGAGTTTTGTAAGAAAACTTCATTAGATTGGGTGCAAAGTGCTTCCTGTATGTATCATCATGAGTTTCTCGAATAATCTTTCCAAGAAACACACATATAGACGACCGAAGCGTGTTCTGCCAGCGCCGAGTGTCACTCACTTTTGTTAATGATACTGTATACATGTACCATAGAAGTTCCTACACAGGTAGACACACTTTAATAATACTGTGAGTAAAATTAAAGGATACATATAGCACAGTGATTCTTAGCGTGGCACTTGGGCTCCATCAAGCAAAGTTAACTAGACGGAATGCATAACTTCTGACAACCACAGTTTAACCCATGGCCATCCTTGTAATATGCGCTGTAAAACGTATATTGTCAATATCTAATAAGGAAAAGGCCACCAAATTTTGTGAGTTCTTTCTTTTTAGCAGAAACACAAGACAAATATTATTGTTGTTTGGAGACAAATAAACATGGAGTAACATGATTAGCATCCGGCAGCAATATGTACCAAAAGAGTTGTTCGTGTTAACTAATTCTAGCTCCAATAACAAAAATCATCTTCCAATGAAAAAAAAAAGACGTGCTAATTATATGCAATTATCTACATAACATGAAAGAAGCATAAACTACTTTTGAGAGCGCATACAGCCTCAACCAAATTAAATTATAGGGAAAACACACAAGTCAAAATAATGACCTTTTATACAAAATATAACTGATGTAAAATATAGTCCGTCTGTCTGATGATTTTGATTTGTAGGTGAACAACATGACTGACTGCACGACATAACTTGAGTCTCAAGTCAACTCAAAGTGGAAAAAAAATAGCACAGATGAATTTTGTATGGTGACTATTCAATTTTTTTGTTTTGTTTTAGTGTAAAGGTATTTATGTTGTTCTTAGTCAAAAATATTGTCTTATTAGTTAGAACCTGGTGGCTGACTGGTTAACACGTCCGCCTCCCAGTGCAGAGGACGTGAGATAGAGTCCAGGCTTCGGCCTTCCTGGGTGGAGTTTGCATGTTCTCCCGGTGCTTGCGTGGGTTTTCTCCGGGTACTCCAGTTTCCTCCCACATGCCAAAGACATGCATGGCAGGTTAATTGAACACCCCAAATTCTCCATAGGTGTGATTGTGAGGGAATGGTTGTTCGTCTCTCTGTGCCCTGCGATTGGCTGGCAATCAGTTCAGGGTGTACCCCGCCTACTGCCCGAAGCCAGCTGGGATAGGCTCCAGCGCCCCCCGCGACCCTTGTGAGGATAAGCGGTTGAGAAGATGGATGGATAGTTAGAACCTCTGAGGTTGAACGCAAAGTGTTTTGTGATGCTTGTCTGCAGATTGCTGGAAAATTCAAAACAATTCAAACTCTGTACATTTATACTGCATGCATGTATACTGTATACATTGATAATAACAACAACATACATGCATATACATGTACATGAAACTTCGAATTGTACAACTTCAGGGGCATTTTAGAGGTTCCACTGTACTTGAGCAATTACAAGTGATCAAAGCAGATATCCACCACAACTTTGTGTGATCTGTATTGTGCTTGTTGCTCCTTCCTAAGAGTATCTTTTGCTAGGTACAATGCTGCTGCTGACTATTGCAGCCGGTGTTTACGGTCACTTTGGTATATATCGTAGCAAGTCATTCATGAGAGAATGTCAGTCACATCTGTACATGTCATTCGTGAACGCTTGCCACATAGGCTGTTCAGTTTCATTGTTCATTGTTGCAAATATTGCATTTGATTTGATATGATGGTTGACGTGTGCTCTGATTCCACTTTGCTGTTGGAGAACTGTACTTACTGTAATCTATTTCATTCTAACAGACGGTAGATCACAAGGGACTGACTTACATCAAGCAGTGTGTGTAAATGTTGGTCCTGGAAAACACTGTGCAGGAAATCAAGATCCTTCTCACTGCAGTCAGTCAATGCATGGATTTCCTCTAAACTGTCCAACACCTGAGACACAGCCCCTGAAAAGAATAAAAACATATATTCAAATAAATATCAATCAACATATTGCCAAGTGGCTGGAAGGAGTCACCACACAGCATAAAAAAATAAATAAAGATACATACTTTCTGCTGCGAGTAGCCCTGCAGTTGGGAAGCATTAACAGAAGCAGAAAAACAAAAAGATTGTAAAAAGAAAACAAAAACACACTGAAGATATGCCTGATGAGGTCATTCCTGTAGGAGGTGGGTGTTTCAGATAGCATCGTGGGTGTTTTGCATTAGACAGAGTAGATCTTTATTGGTTAGAAACAAGATATTTCTTAGGGTGGGTAAGGAGAGAGGGTGAACGCCAACTTTGTTGGGTGTTCGTTCTATGCAATTGCAGTAGATTAGATTAACCACAGGTGCTTTTTTTTATTTTTTATTTACCATTGTTATACATATGTCATTGACAACATATTTCTATATGTTCGAGGGTAGGACACACCTCCAATGTATGTTAGACCACATTTAATAGTTTGGAAATAATCTCCTGAGTGTGGGTATAGTTCGGGTGTGCATGTTTTCCATCTGCGTATGTTGATTACATCAGGCTAGCAATGTAAAAATAGGCATTTTTTGAGGGGCCATGTGAACGTGAAATGTGGAGAGACACAACTTTGTTTTGCAGGGGATGCATGGCTTCATAAATTTGGGACTGGTCTGTACACCTCGATGAATGTATATTTACACGATCTTTAATAGTAAATGATTTACCATGTGTGTTATCTTTTAAATTCACTGCAGGTGTGTTGTTATGTTCCCTTAAACACAACACGAGTTTAAAAATTCACCTGAGGAGGTGGGGTTGTCTGAGAAGTCATGGAGTTCCTCAGGGGGGTCTCCGTAGTAGGAATTAAACTTGTGACTGGACACTGCCGCCAGGACCGCCCCCTGAAACCACACCAGCAGGTGAACATCCTTCATGGTGGTGACAACATCATCACACGTACACATACTGTATAGAGTAAGTCAAAATCTTTACCCCCCCATAGGCACTATTCAACACTTCCCCAAAATACTGCCAATGTTTATAATATTTGTATGATTTTATATAGTAAACCATTATTTTTGGTAAACTGTGGAACGTTAAATATATTCAAAATTAAAACTTATTTTTGAAAACTAGAGTGTCAAACACTGACGGTCAAAAACAGTGGCCCTAAATATCGTCATGCCAAAAAGCAAAAGGGTCAGTCTTAAGCAGAAAACATCATCATAAGTGAGTAGGTTATACAGTACAGTGGTATCTCAACTTATGAGTGGGCTAAGTTAATTTGTTCTGTAACAAAGCTCGTTACACAATTTATTTCTTTATCAAATACATTTTCCAAATTGAAATGAAATGAAATTAATACGTTCAAGACACACCTCACACATAAAAATCACAATATTTTTGTTACATTGTTAATAACAGAAAATAGCACTGTATCATATAAAAACAAAACACAATAAAATAGAAATAAAGAAATAAACGGTTTTTATAAAGTGTATTTACGGTTTGTTGAATGTAAACTTTTAAGGGGCATGGCATAGTGAGCGACATCAGGAGCTGGAGTTGGGTCGGCTACTGTTGCCAATGAATGATATTAATTAAAATTAATCGGCAGAAAAAGCATCCCAAAATTGTATTGAAATTATTGACTATTAAATGTCAGAGGACTTATTACTTTGGCCTTGCATTTTGTGTGTGTGTACGTTTTTCTTGTTTCAGTAATAGTAATAATAGAAAAAAAGTCATGTAAGAGTCGTCTTTGTTCCTGTCAATGCAAACTAAAGACTTTGGATTATGGTCATGTCATTGGAAAAAATGTATTTATTTTTTGCGAAAGGGTTAATCATTTTGATCATAACGGTGTTCATGCTGTATACCTTCAACTTCCTCCTGGAGTTGAACTTTCTCAGTTGCTCCACCGTCTCTGGCAGGTGGATCTTGTAGGCATAACGGTCTCTCTCCTGCAATAGACAACATCACAAATTGCACATTACTGCCACCTGCAGCTCAAATGAAACTTTGATTAAAGATGAGAAGAATTATCATAACTTAGTACTGAAAATTGACTTCAAGATGAAAAAAAAAAACACTTTTTATTTTTATTTATTAAAAAAACCCAATTAATTTATTGATGATCTATGTTAAAAAGATGAACAAGGGGGAGCCTACCTTGAGCCAAGGATGGTTGAGGGCCTCGTAAACGGTGATCCTCTCAGCGGGGTCCAGCATTAGCATGCGCCTCACCAGGTCTTTAGCGCTCTCCGAGATTTGACTCCACTGCCGCGGGTTCATCTGTGTTAGAGCATTGCAGAACTACACAACTTCAAGATCTTTCACATATGACTTAGTGAACCTTTGTTCATCTTGGCGGATATGTTACAGACCCACCCGCGGTGCCCTGAGATACGAGTATAACTCATTCCGTGACTACACTCATAACTCAACATAAAGGCTTGTCTTTTGCAAAAAAAAATCAAATCAAATCATACATTGGGAGAATATTCAACGTGGTGACCAAAGTTGCATTTTTTGATTGGTGTGTGTCTCATTATTACTGTTAATGTAAATGGTGGTGGGGGTGTGATGGTCTGGAGCTGCTCTGCTAATTCATGACCTGGATGACTTGTGATTGACAGCACAATGAATTCTACTCTTTACCAGATAATCCTAAAGGAGAATGTTTGGTCCTCATCAGTTTGTGACCTCAAGCTAGTGCGCTTGGGCTCTGCAGCAGGACAACAATTCAAAACACACCAGCATATCAACTTTTAAATGGCTTAAAAAAACACAATGAAGGTTTTGGAATGGTCAACTCACGGCTCATACCTCGAAAAACTCACAAGTCGGGTTACTCGTAGCTCATGGTACCGCTGTAATTTTACCTCACTACATGCTTTAAATACATTTGAATGCAAAAACATAGCAAACATAAAATGCAGAGAAAACAAGTACTGTATAGGATTATTATATATTATAGTGCGTGCATTAGATATGTGCCTTTAGGGTTAGAGGCAGGGCTTGGTGAGGTAGTGTGTGATGTCAGTGAGGCTGTGTGTGACTTGCGGACAACAGCAGCTCTTGCATAGGAATAGTCATTATGTTTTGGTGTTTTACTGTTCTCCTGGCGAGTAAATGGTTGAAAAATGCATCAATGACTGTGGCTGTCCTTTGCATTACAGTTAGTATACTGAAGAAACCCGTAAAACACTGCAAATGACAAATTGCGATATAGTGAGAGAACCATATATAAAGTATAAATGATGTATTTTGTTAAAAGACAACAAAATCTCATGTATTATCCTCACCTTGTATTTCCCCTTGCAGATGGCTTCGAAGAGTCGCTCTTTGGTGCCATAGAAGGGCAGACACCCTGACAGGAGGATGAAGAGGATGACGCCGCAGCCCCACACGTCCACGGGTTTTCCATAAGGCTCCCTCTTCACCACCTCGGGTGCCATGAAGTGGGGTGTTCCTACGCGGCCTGTGCATATAACAAGGCGGTCTTATATACACGTTGTGTATTGTAAAGAAAAATGCTATTTACTTATGAAAACACTCTGGATGAGCATATTTGCCACAACAGCCCTGTAGTTGCTACTGAAGTGTCTGAGACAGGGTGGTTAAAAGTGTTCCATGTACCTCCAGCCACCAGGCCTGACTCTCCCAGTTGGATTGCAACTCCAAAGCCACCTAACTTGACGGGAGCAGAATTCTCCTTGGATGCCAGGAGCACACAGTGAGGCTGAGTGAGAAAAGAGACAGAAATGAGTTTGTGGTTGCTTCTGGCTAACTAAAGAGTGACACCCTCCTATAAATAACGGTAATCACACGCCCAAAAATTAAAATCAGTGTTCACAAAAAGTCAACAACGAGGGAAGCTTTAACTGCATGGAGGAATGGACATTGAGCTTTTTACTTCTACTTTTTGAATAAACAAATATGGTTGACTGGCAACTAGGAGGAAGGTGCCGCCATCAAATCTGGATTTACATAGCATGTGAACTCAAAGTCACACAATTCCGTTTTTTTGCTTTTGCTTTTAAGTGGCACAATTTGGACATCTGTAATGCCAGTGTAAAGAAAAACACACACACACAATTTTTTTTATATTTTCAGATTAGAATCAGGGATTTTCCAAATGTGGAAACAAATTTCATATGTATGTATGCAAGTGAAATAAATACAAATGTTGTATATAAGCCATCAATGTAAACTTCACTTCATTAAAATAAAGCAACTGGTCAGCTCAAACAACACATAGAAACAATATTAGAAAACACTGCCTGTAAATCTAATTCATAGAGACTGCATAGAGAATGAAATACTGGTTAAATATTACATGGAAATTTCATATTTAACTCAAAGGGTTAAGAGTCACTCTATCCGAACAGCTAATGTGTTAATCTGCTAATTAGAAGATGTTTGAGGCCTAAATTAAAAGTAAAATAAAAGTTTTCATTCTTTCTGTATTTGTTTATCCCTTGTTGGTTTTAATGTACATTTTAGTAAAGGTATTGCTTTTGTTATGTAAAATGTAATTTTAACTTAATAGTATGTTCATGAATGTATTGTTATTGCTGTGAATTTAATTTTAATTTTAATAGGGTGACATTTACGATTTGTCTCAGCACTGCAGATGAAAAATAGCCTTTTGGCTATTTCTGGCATATTTACGGAAATGTTTATTTATATGAACTGTTCCTAATACAAATAAATCAAATCGAATCAAATGTTCAAATAAAAAGGCTATTGCAAAGATATTTGAGCACATTTCTACATTGAGCAGCTTTAAGGAAAAAGTCACCATACAAAAATGGGATATTTTTAAAATGTAAAAAAATAAATAAATGATGTGAATTATGTCTGTTGAATAGATTGAGAAGATTAAGTGTTTTATGTGTTTAATATTCACAGTGGTAAACTTTTTAAGTTTTCATACTTCTATGATGGCTAAAAATGGTCTAATAAGACTTAATTACTTAAAACATGCCAGCACCCTCATACATATGGTCAATTGTTATGAAAGTTAAAGATGATAAAAGCCTGATAAAAACCTGAAACCTACCTTTGGCAATTTTAGGCCTATCAGTAACTTTACAGTATAATGTTTGAAGCCTACAAGACCTATAGGTATGCCATATTTTATCATCACTGTATATGATGTAGGTCACAGCAACATCACCACACAGACCCCCCCCCCCCCCCCAAAAAAAGGGGGGGGGATACCGTATGTTTGTCTTGGCCAGTGTACTATTGTAGAGGCATTGTATTTTAGGAATCTTTTTTATCTTCTAAGAATGTCTATACTCAGAACATAGTGTAGCTGTGTTTTATAATAAGAAGCAGGAGTGGAAAGCGTATTGTATTGTACAAGTTGTGCATGATGCACGCTGACACCACTTGCACTCATGTGTGTAACCAGAACTTGCAAATTGAGTCCAACCCCCGCCAACCCTCTCTCTCTCTCTGTCTCTCTCTCTGTATTGGGACTACAAGTGGCAAGAAAAAAGAAAAGTTGACCACAGCCCAACATTTTCTCTGCGCGACACCACCACATTTTACATGTCAGCAATTCTCTGTTGACTTTCAACGGCACACGCGGGCAGGGCAAGGCGAACATGAGCGGCAGCCTTGGAAATGGAGGGAGAGGGAACAAAAGATTTTCTCTTACTTCATCTGAACCACTATCGTCTGAAGCTACTTGAAGCTTGATGAGACGTTTAGAAACGTGTCTTTGCCACAGGCTGGATGTGTGAGTAAGGAATTCTGACGATGAAGTCTAATGAGCACAAATGAGCAGCTGATCGACCATTGTTCATGGAATTAAATGACTGGGTGAGTACATCCTATTTAAGTATGAATAACATATTTTATGCCGTTATATTAGAGGCTAAATGATGATTAAACATTGGGACTCGCTAGCAAACACTCCAAGGTGTACCTCAACTCTTGCCTAAAGTCAACTTGAATGGGCTTCAGCTCCCTGTAACTTTAATGGCATTTTGCACCATTTGTATTAGTATGAAAACAGAACAATGGCTGTACTGTAAATGTACTGTATGTACACACAATCAGCTTTGCACATCACTATTGGGACTGAATAACCGCCTATTGGCAATTCACTATTCACAAACTCACCTAGTCACATTTTCCCCCCTGTGCAACCTATCCTCAGCTACCAACTGAAAAACTTTCCTATATGCGGAATTTCTGCCTATTTTTGAGAAATTATGCATCTTAATCGTTTTAAATCTTTGTACGTCAGGGAGGGACTGAGTTTAGCCTGGATTATTAGTGGAAGTTATTGAGAGTTTTGCCACATGCATGTGTATAGGTAATTTTTTTCAAAATCAAATCCATTATGACATTAATATGTTTTGGGATAATAGTTTGTGGTGTATTACAGTTTAACTAATTAAAGGGCAAGTTGACAGTTTTTAGACTCACTTCATTAACCTTGAACCCGAGTCTAACCAAATCGGCACACTTCACCGACATGCACGAGCATGATTCTCAAACATATACATTTTTTGGCATGTATTAACAAAAGTGGATAGTTGTAATAAATACTCTCAGAGCATGCCCCACAAAATAGCAGTGCCAGCAATATAATGCTAGCATTAGCACCATAAACAAACTAACGTTAGCTGCTATGTTGGTGGCATGACTTATTCGTAAAGACACCAAAATATTTGTTTTGTTTCTTCGGACAGGTTGGAAGATTGTCACTATCCATACATCATTTCAGTTGACCTTCAGACATCCGCTTCCCCTTTTGTCAACGGGATGAACTTGACAATGACGCCTGATCCTCAGCAGCCTTGTGTTGATTACAGCGCGCTGCAGTGGCCACTTGCGGTGCTTTACTCCTTCATCTTTATTCTGGGTCTGTTTGGGAATCTGGTGGCTCTGTGGGCTTTGTTCCATGTGTGCTCCAAACAGAACTCGGTGCGAGTTTTCCTCATCAATGTGGCGTTCGCCGACCTTCTCCTGGTGGTCTGCCTGCCGTTCAGGATTCTCTACCATATCCGGGGCAATGTCTGGACCTTGGGGCCCACGCTGTGCAACGTGGTGGGCAGCTTCTTCTACATGAACATGTACATCAGCATCACTCTGCTGGGGCTAATCAGTGTGGATCGCTACTTGAAGATCCATCGGGGAACTCGGGCACAGAGCAGGCTGCAGTCCACCAGATGGAGCACTGCTATCTGTGCGGCGATCTGGATCATGGCCTTTGGCTTGGCTTCAGCCTTCTTCATACCAAAGAATCCATCGCAGGTTAACAGGTTGGTCAAGTTGTTGGTGGTTAACACAGTGGCTAGGCTATTTTCTGTGTTTCCATTACTGGTCGCTAAATAAGCAGTTCGATCTGATAATTTTGGGCTTTTTAGTAGCAAAATAAATGAGCAGTATGTTACCGTCTCTAGACCATTCGGTAGCCAAATAAATGATACTTACTTAACGGCTCTTGGTCTTGAAAAAACAAAAATAAATAATCTTGTACCTTGCCGTTTTTTGGCCCTTTGCGATTAAATTAAGTGATCCATACCAAAACAAGTTCTTGGCCTTGTGCAATCAAAATAAGTTATCCAAGCCAAAACATTTCTTGACCATTTGGTAGAAAAATTAGCTAGCACCTTACCATTTCTTGGCCGTTCGATAACGGGTAAGGTCTTGCAATTTCTTAGCTTTACAGTTGCAAAATAAGTGAGCCGCCATTTACACAAGGCACATTGCTTGCAAAGGTTTATTATTCTAATTCCTCCCAAAGTGAGCTGAACTAAACTGTTCCGCTTGGTGGAACTGTGGCTTCTATGAATAAGGGTATGCTTACATGATAGAAATCAAGTAAAGTGCTTTTCACGCAGAGACAACATTGTTTTCAAAGCGACTGCACCAACTGCATACTGTCCTGGTAATAATTGAAAACTGGCAAACCCTGTTTTTTTTTTTAGTTCTCCAGACTGAACACTGAGTACACACATGCACAGTACTGTTTTTACATGCAGGTTTTCGAAAGGAGCAATTAAAAAAAACGTTCACTTTTGTTGATGCGATTTCCCATTTTTGGTGTGTCTAGGTGTTTCCACTACAAACAGCTCCACGATGCAAAATGGAAAGCGTACGTCAACATTTGCATTCTGATGGTCTTCTGGTTGGTGTTCATCTCTCTGGTGGTGTCCTACATGAAGATCGCCCTCAAGCTTCTGAGGACATCACAAAATAAACCCAACCTGCCCAATGCTCACTGTTACTCAAGAACTGCATGGAAATCCTTCTTCATCCTGCTCATTTTCACTCTGTGTTTCGTCCCGTACCATGTGATTAGGGTGTTCTACATCAAGACCCAAATTACAGACACTTCCTGCTTCTGGAGGAGCGTGGCTGACAAAGCCAATGAATTGGCACTGCTCTTTTCAGCTCTTAACACTTGCCTCGATCCTGTTCTTTTACTCCTCTTATTGTCCTCTGTGAGGAAGGAGGTGCGGCGCTTGATGGGCAACATGTTTCGTGTGCGAGATACTTCGGTGCGAGTGAGTGGGAACAGCTCCACAGTGGAAATGGAAGGGAGAACTGGGAGGCCTGACAGAGGGCAAGCTAATGTCCCAGCTACCGGTACTTTGAAATAAATGATTTGTTAAAATCAGTTTTGGCTTATCTTTGCGTCTCTAGTAACCATGTGCTGTTCGGAAAATGGATGAATAGATGGATGGATAGTTCAACTGCTCTGTCTCCCAAACAGGGGTGTGAGATAATATTTTAGAAGATGCGCTATGTGAACCACAAAACTTCCAAAGTCCCTGTAATGATGCTCACGCTCACAGCAACAATGTATGTGTTGCATTCTAAAGAAAACAAGAAGTGGAAGTTCAAAATTAGCTTTATCTCTGACTTCGAGAACTACTTTGGCACGCTGTAGTTATCAATTTTTCATGCAAAAATAAAATGATGACTGCTGAGTCAATTTAAACTCTGTTGATAACTGTAGCGAATCTAAACAAGTCTAAAAATGTGTAAAAAGTCTGCAAATGAAATGTCTGACTGCATGATGGCAACAAGTTCCCTCCATGATATTGGTGATTTTATTTTATGTGGCCACATCATCTTTAACTGAAAGTGGCTGGAGAGAGGGAAGGTTGCTAGTGCTACACATGCGACCTGACCCCAGATAAGTGGAAGAAAATGGATGGCTGGATCATCTTTGATGACAATTAGTTGCTTCGACATGCAATCGCTTCAGAATGCAGTGTTTTATCCTGGGCGCAATCATCCAATGTACCGCAATTCTTGGCATTTTGGGTGGCTATTTATTTATGCATTTATTTTATTATTTTCACCTTTTTTTGTTAAGTACATAAGTACAAATGTGTTCGTTAGTTGTCATAGTTGTTGTCATAGTTTTGATGCCTCCAGTGAGAATCTACAATGTACATAGTCATGAAAATAAAGCATAGTATTAAATGAGAAGGTGAGTCCAAACTTTTGGTCTGTACTGTATACAGAAATAATCTGCTATTTGCAGTGGATACGGACAGAGTCTTGCCCAAACAGCAAAAATCAGTGAGTAATTGAAGCTCATCCATAAACATATTTATTAATGATAATCTCCATAGATGCTATAAAATGGTGCCAAAGCACTATTTTTCTATTAGACGGGGGGCCATCTTGGGGCATTTTAGTGCATTAATTTAAAAAAATAATAATAATAAATAAAACACGCAAAAGAAAACCCCCCACAAAAAAAAACCAAATCCAACAAATATGTGAATACATGAGGGGGACATTGTGAATAATCTATGAACACGTAATACCATTGCAATTGTGTGATTAGACAGACAGTGGGAGAGAAGCCAGCCGCAAGAATTATGCTCAGACATTGTGTTCCAAAGAAGTGGATACATCTGATGACATGCAAGGACGTGTGAAGGTCAACATCACTACATTGCCACATCACCAACACAGTAGAACAAAACAAGTAAAACAAGACGAGAGGGAAAACATTTGAAGGGACTTTCCTGGGATCTCAATTCCAAAAGCTGAAAGTGGTCTTGCCTACCTTTGAAGATATTGGGTCCAAAAGTTAACGTCTGTGCATTTATCAAGTTTTTGTTAATATTAATTTTCAGATGTTCTGTGATTAAATTATTGAAACTATTGTTTATAGCATTCTTTCCCGAGAGAGGGTTTGACCATGGATTACTACTTTTTATTTAGCTTAAACTCGATTCTCACTTACATACAGAAATATTAAACTACAAATACTAATAAACGGTCTTCCACATCAGCAATTGTTAATAACCTATTACTTGGACACCATATTTCTTTGCATTATTTTATTGTTCACAACCAGTTCTGTATAGAAATTGGTGTGATATTTTCATAATGTTTAAACGTGTATGTAAAATGTAAAAATGAAGTAAGCAGTCAAAAAAAGGATAATTTTGTTTTATGCTTTTTTGCAGTGGACTTGAAACGCTTCAAGGGGGATATTTCCTTTTTCCCAGTGGTGATGAATACAGCAGTAAAGTCAGACAAAGACCTCAGTGAGGGTGTTCACTCCCTGTGAGGTGGCCATGGAAAGAACAACAATGGAGATCCAAAAGCAGACAGTGTTCTTCCATTAGTCAGTGCATTGCAATCACTGAGACATTCAGACCAAGTCAAGACGCAGACTACATCAAAGCCCAACTTTGATGATCATAAGCTCCAGATGAACTTTTATAAACATGAAAGCTGAGGTTCAACTCTTAGACATAATGTCCATGCATTTGGAGCTGTAAAGTGCATGTTTTTTCCCCTCTTGGCTTTACACAGTCATGTTAATTACTCAGCATAAATGTCATGAGTCTGAGTATTTGGTGGGATGATGCAAAACACTAAACTGGAACAGCTGTGCCATCTAGAGGCCCATTACCTTATAGCACTTGCAACTGCAAGCTGAGTAGTATGTCCTTCACTCACAAGTGCCTTCTTGAAAAACTTTCTTTATTTTCTTTAGTAGCTTCTACTTGTGAGATCAGAGAAGTAAAGATCTTTATACAGTGAACCCCTGCTATTTTGTAGTTTAGCATTCACTACTATTTGTCCAAATTTTTCTGTTGTGCTTTTTCAATGTTGTATCGCGTTGTCGCAATGTGCCCGCAACGCTTTGTTCTACTGGATGAGATGCAGCATAATCAACAGTGTAATAATAAAGTTTTAATATTTGTTCTTCACACGGAACAGAAATAATATACAGTATGCTTTTGACTACTGTTATAGTCTATTTGTATATGTTGCTGCCAGTGCCGCCGCTACCCCTTTTGAGTGCCCTAAGCTTAAAAGTGTGATGGTGCCCCCCAATTTATTTATTTATTTTTTTTTTATTTTTTTTCGTGGGGTGATTTTGGTGCATCTATGACAAAGATTTTTAATCTGGGAAATCAATTATAAAATGATTCCACGTAGCCCCTGCAATGTGCTCAGTGCTCACGTAGTATTTATTTCTGATTGAGACATTGAATGAGTTTTTTTCTATGTATCTTTGAAATATCCAATTGTGTGAGTGGTCATTGAATGCACCAAGAGGAACGCGAATGACATGCTTGGTTTTCTTTTGCTTCTCTCCACGCATCTCTGTATCGTAGAATGTAAGCCCTTTTTTTTTTTTTTTTTTTTTTTTTTTTAAACCTTGTTTATGTATCTGACAATCACAATACTCAAAAGTGGGTTCTTCATGTCTCTAAATGAAAACAAACGTAGTAATGTCGCATCCAATGCATGCGCGACGAGTGGTACTCCCCACCCCCAGCCCCCAAGGCACGGGTGCTCGCGGATGTTTCAGCAACATGTCAAGCGCATGTCAGAAGGTGGAGATGGCGGCAGCGTGCGTCTGAAACGGGAAGCAATTCAAGACGGGCTCAAGCGCGTTGAGCCAAGCCAGGAAATGCTCCACTTGTCACACCAAGTCAGCAAGATTGTTTTTATTGAGTGCTTTTTTTTCCCCGCAATGCGTGCCCATAGGCAAATGGGGCCCCAAACGGACGATGGTGCCTTACGCACTATGCGTATGTGTGTCGAAGGATTACAAAGCAATTACTGTGACAACTCCATTAGCAATTTAGCCTGTTTATGGCCTTTCACATTACACGTTAATATTCAAACAGACACTATTTTTAAAAGGTTTGTCCTATTGAACATATTAATGCTGCTGGGATAATTTTCCATATTGTTGATATAGACACAAACTGATGTCATGTTGCCTTGCATGCTAGTTAAGAGTGACTCAATGGCGCCTCTGCAAGTTACAGGTGGGTAGTGCACACCATGTTAGTCTCAATGGTTTCAAGACACCATTCATCAAGTTTAATCAGTAATAATGATCAAATAACCACAATTCTCCCCATTCCTAGTGGATAGTGTTAAAAAAAACTACTACAGTAAGGCGCACCTGACAATAAGCCACGCTAGCTAAATTTGGGGAAAACTCGAGTTTGTTACACATATAAGCTGCACCCGACTGTAAGCCGCAGGTGTTTTAATGTTATCGCACCGGGTTCCCGCTCCTTTATTTTCCATAATCAGGGCGCAAATTGTCTCACTCTCGTTCTGTCTCTCCTACTGTATTTGGGCTCACTTGGTTTGTTTTGCTCTGCCTGATGCTCTTGCGCTTCCTTTATAGTGCGCCCCCTAGTGAGCTGATGGATAAGCCGCACCTTTATATTAGCAGCAGGGTCGAAAGCAAATGAAAAAGTAGCGGCTTATAGTCCAGAAATTACTGTAGTCTGAAAATGTCTGCGTCACGCACGCACGCACGCACGCACGCACGCACACGCACACGCACACAAATTTACAAGAAAGCTGCTCAAGCGAGCTGCAACTTCCCATGCATGAAAGTCACTGAATTGATTTAAAGCCTCAGTATTTATCTCCCTCCATACGTCACTGCTGTCAGTTCTTTTGTGGCTGTGTGTGTGTGTGAGTGTGTGTGAGAAAGAAGATATAAATTGGGGGAAGCACATCTGATAAGGACGAGACAGCAGCTTCTGTTATAGAGTGATAGTAGAAACCTGTTGTATTTATAACCTGATTAAACACACATCGCACAAAGCATTAAAAGGTGAGTAGGGATGGGCGAGTACTGATACCAGGTCTCGTATCGGGCTGATACCGGCCTTATTGCGTCAGTTACTTGCAATGGAGGCCGATACCAGTCGTCGATACTTTGTCGTCTGCCGTTTTACAATTGGTATCAGTGAGCATTCAAAGAGTTGAGTCGTCGTACTGCTATCAGTCTGAAAAAAATGGTCTTGATCCTTAATAGTGAGTCATTTCTATGGCAATGAGTGGCTGGTTAGCCCAAGTGATGCTAACAACACCAAGGCAACAGTAACAATGCAGTATGTAAGAATTAGCGTATAGAATGGAAACTACATTCTTGTAATATTGGGACATTACTCTCATAAAATTGTGACTTTATTCTTGTAGTAGTGCATCATTCTCATAAAAGTACACCTGTATTACCCTCAAATTATGTATTCTTTATTAGGGCTACTTTGATGCAAAGTTTCGCAAAATTGCTAATTTATGCTTGTTGTAATTTCACGGTTTTATTTGATAAAATTACAACTTTAATTCCGTAACATGAAAATTAGAATTTTGTTAAGCAATTACTCTTACAAAATAGTGACTTCATCCATGTAAAATGATGACTCGCTATGTAATTATAGTAACTTCATTCTTGTGAAATTATCTTCTTTTGGTTTTGCAACAGTAAAAAAAGAAAGAAAAAAAAAGACCTCAATCTTGTAACATTATCACGATTTATTGTAAATTGCGGCTTTGCTTCCAAAATATTATGACTTTATTCTCATAACACGAAGATGTTTTAATAAAAAATAAATACATCTCACTCTATGCTCGCAATTTTATTCTCATAAAATGTGACTTTCTACTTGCTAAATTAAAAAAAACATTGTTAAAAAATTGTTCACTTCTATTGTTTAACTTGATTGTTTTACGATCTAGCAAAATTCTAACATTCTTGTATAACTCACATAAAAGTACAACTTTATGACTTTATTCTTGTAATATTATGTCTTCATTGTCAAAATACAACACATCATAACACTATGACGATTAATTTGTTTTTAACCTTCAATCAATCCCCTCCAGCCTCCGACAGCTTTCCCGGTAAAATCTTGGATGTATTATGTGTTGAATCAGGCCTTTTTGACTATTACAGACTCGAGTGGGAGTCTCGTAACCGGCTGCTTACAGTGCAGCAGGCCAGGGTTTTCCAGTTCCTGTGTCAAATATTGCCCACAGTGTAAACTATTTACATTGCTGTAAATTTGGGAGATTAGCGGGAGAAATGACTGATCCAGAGCCACGTGGGAGATAAAGTTGAGATTCGGGATACTCCCGCTGAGTCCCATGTGAATCGGGAAAGTTGGCAAGTATGCAACAGGATTTCACGTCGCTATGCCCTGGTCCTCATGGGAAATGCAAAGGCAAAACACTATCACTTTTGTCCATTTGGTGCTGCTATTATCAGTGAAACCCGAAAGTTCCTGAGTGTTGCTTTAAATAACTTTATTCTTGTAAAATCGCTACTACTTTCCATTAAAATTCTCATTTTATTCTCACAACATCACAACCTTACTCTCTAAACTTTCAAAGTTTTTTACAAGCAAAACTGTAAAATTCCCAACTGCATAATTCTGGTGAAATCATAACTTTATTGCTGTAAAATTGAATTTTTATTGTAGTGATATTATTCTCATGACATTATATTTTTTGTGTAAAATTATTTATTCTAAATTATAAAATGAATATCCCCCTTGAATTGATTTATGATGTATGACCCTCATACTCAGTCTTAGTCATCAGAGAGCCCATTAGGCTGAGACAAATCATCAGGGAATCAGAGTTTCCTGAAATGAAAATGTTATCCAACTAATATTGACGAGACTGAGGAGAATGACCCTTTGTGTCTGTGATTGAAATTAACCAAATTTATATTCATGTTAATGAGATTAGGAACTGGTATGAGGTCACTAATCAAAGCAGAGATTCTGAAAGGGCGCCACTTTCAGGAAAAAAGCAGCTGTTGGAGTTTTCAGCCTACAAATGCTGAATTTCCGCTTCGACTCCCACCTGCAGCCACAGCGTTTCCAAGCTCACTGCATATTAAACACTATAATTGTATTTATTTTATTTAAAAAAAGGAAGAAATACCTTGACATCTCTGTGGATGACGTTGTTGTCATGGCAGTAGCGCAGCGCCTCCAGGATTTGTCTCATGTAGTGACTAAGAAAAACGAGAAAAGAGAGTGTCAAAATCCAATTAAATCAAATTAAAACAGCAGCCCAAGTTGCGAATCAAATTCGAGTTGACCTCACCTGGCCACCGCTTCGCTGTAGACAAAGCCGGCGTCCGCTCTCTTGACGATCTCAAAGCACAAGTCAGCTCCGTCCATGCTGAGATAAATCAGAGAAGAAGAAGGTCAGAATGGTGGGAAGAAATATGTTCTTAAAATATTTGCAAAAATGTTGGTCAAAAAAGACAAACGGTAGCAACCAACTCACAAAAGAACATTTGTTAACTGCTAAGCCGATTCTAACTCTGTTGTAGGGCTGGGAAATAAATTGAAATAATAAAAATACATTGTCATTTTAAAAATCGAATCTTTGAAAATTTGCTAAATCGTGAAATCGAATTTTGTCTTTTGGATTATTAAAAGTAGTGATGCACCGAATATACGGCCACCGAAAATGGGAAAAATATGCAAATAAAATTCAAGCCGAAAGAGGATGTTGTGGTGAGAAAAGCAAAAAGGAAAAAAAAGCTGCAAGCGTCTGTTTGAATTAAACACCAAACACGGGAGTAAGTGTCCACCTTGCTGATCGCTGGCGTTTGTGAGTACTGGTAGCTTCATTGTGCACACCGGCGAAGGAGAGGGTCGCTTGGTAAACTATGTCAAAAAAGAGAGCGCTGCCGAGTACTGCACTACAGGTGAGCCACTCTTTCTCCTGCAGCGCCTCCCTTTTTTTCTTTGATGAGAGCCCCTCGAGCGCTTCCACTTTTTCACTTGCATTCTGGTGGTCGTGCTAAATACTTTAGCTAATATTAGCACTATTGCTAACAACAGTTTTAAACAAGTAAACACCACTATCTCCGGGTGACTACAGATCTGTACAGGACGCTATGTGTGAATTTCCAAAGCCGCTGGTGCGAATATTTTTTTTAATTTTTAAACATTGGTGAACATGTGAATGTGCTGGTTTTAAGTGTGCCGCACCGTGTCCCGCTCCAAATAGCCTACAAATGCGTAATCCGCACCGCACGCATTAGTGCCCGCCGGTGCGAAGTACTGTACATTGACTATAAAGTGCAATTGCACCGCCAGAAAATGCTCAGTTGCTCACCCCGCGTTTTGGTGTTAATGTACTATTCGCCAACATGTCTCTGTTGTCTGTGGTGTGGACGCATTTCAATTTATATTGTGCTTTGTTAAAATGCCCGTGTTAAATAGGCCTAAATATTTTATAATAATATATAATTTTAATTGATTATAATAAATGTAATCATAATAAAAAAATTGGCATACATTTTTTTTCCCTCTGCGTTTCGGTTTTCGGCCAAGCATTTCTCCTTTTCGGTTTTCGGTTTCAGCCCCAAAATTTCATTTCGGTGCATCCCTAATTAAAAGCTGCTGTTCTTATGTTCTGTTACATTAAAATTATTTTCTAAGTTAGAATTTGGGTGGTTTACAAGACATGTTTACAATAGCTACCAACTACCTAATTGGGGTATTTAAGAAAAAAATATTAATGTTAGGTTTATGTTAAAACTAATTTAGAATCAGTACACATTATTGTTGTCTGAACCTTTCACACAGGATTTATTTTTGAATCAATGAAACCTTTAAATAAATGTTTGTTGGGTTTAATAGATTTAAATCGATTAAAATCGTAATCGTCCTGAATGACTGCAAAAATCGAGATTTAATTTTTTGGCCATATCGCCCAGCCCTACTCTGTTGCTAACAAAAACAGAAGCATCATGCCTCTCAGATGTATTAAAATGTGGACACTTACCATGTTGTTAAAGGGATACGCAACTCATTGCGCCATTTTCAGCAGTATAAAGTTAATATTTTGTCCAGAATTACCGGCAATGTGATAAATTTATAATTTTTCATGAACAATGTATAACTTCAAAAACAAATTTTCCCACTTGCTGTCGACTGAAGATGACATCACCTGTGCTAAGGAAATAGGTAACGACCAATCACAGCTCAGTTGGCTGTCCACACCCAGAAAAAAGGTGAGCCATGATTGGTCGTTACCTACTTCCTCAGCACAGGTGATGTCATCTTCAGTCGACAGCAAGTGGGAAAATTTGTTTTTAAAGGTATTAATTGTACAAGAAAAATAAAGTTAAATTCATTCTGGACAAAATATTAACTCTTTACTGCTGAAAATAGCTAAACGAGTCAAGTATCCCTTTAATGAGGTCCCTGTACACTATTAAAGATGATCTGATGTTATACAGAGATTGCGTCTTTTACGACGATTAGTGTTCAAATAGGTTCTGGAATTTGGTTGCTCCACATCCATGTTTATTTTCCACAGAGCTACACAACCTATTCCTGTTCTATTTCTAAATTTCTATTTTATATCCAATACAAATGTTGTTTTAGGCTCCAGTTGTACTTTATTTGTAATGTGATATAATACAATAAACATAACATGTGCCTTGTCGTGGCCGATTTTCATGGTAGGTTCCAGGGTGTTGATTGGCCTTCTCCCCAAATTCAGCTGGGTTAGACTCTCGCTTACCCACAACGCTAGTGAAAACAGATGGATGGATATGGTGACGTTTAAATTTTTAGGCACAGGCCAACAATTGCTGTTATTATTAAAGCCACTAGAGGTCGCTCTTGCTAACAAACCTGCACCTAGTAAATGTTTTCACACATTAGGTACAACTGGATGAAACCTGCTGTCTTCAGCTAATAATTCCTGTTTTATTTTAAAAGTAAAATAGTGCGATCTCCACTATGAGAAAACTGGCCACAAATTTGAGTACACCAAATGAGATTGTCATCCAGTTAGAACCAGTTTCCTGCTCATCCAACAACTCAATAGTAACAGACTTGATGGCTATTGCATTACTTAAGTATAAGGGAGTTCTTTTTTTTAATTGGCTCTTTAATGACACAAACAGGCACATGTTGCCGTGTTGAATGACATTAATAGTTGACCTAGTCAAGTTACAACCACTGCGTCTCTCATAATTGCTCGGATTCATTTCCTACCCAATTATTTAAAAACCCAGTCTTGGTGTCCTCTCCAATTAGGCCAGGCTGCTGTGAGGCTCTCGTTTTCATCACATCATTTAATACAGTATTACACACTATTCATATTTAAGCAGGCTTCAGGGAGAGACATATGAAGATGTCTGCAGTTATCTTATATGCATGCTCTGTTATCTGCTCTCTGAGGGATGAAGTGCTCAAATATCTCTTCCATCTACCTGTAGCCTCTTTCACACTGAAGTCCCGCAAAATATAGATGCATCATTCACAGCCATAACAGAACATCCAGAATTCATCCGTTTGTACCCAGCAAGTCAGGATATTGTCACAACTGTGTGCATGATTGATACAACTACTACATAACTTTCCAACTGGATAAACAAAAAAATCACTGTATTACAGTATGTTAACATTTCATGTTGTACTTCTCACATGCCACCACTAGTTGTGTGCCATGTGGCCTTAAGGTTTGGGAGGAGAGAGGCAGAGTCGCTTGGAGCGCCAGATGAGTGTGCTGAATAAAAGTAGGCTGTCACTTTAATTCATTTAATTTCCTTCTATTTCTGAATGTGTAGCTATTGTGAAAGAGAGAGAGAGAGAGAGAGAGAGAGAGAGAGAGAGAGAGAGAGAGAGAGAGAGAGAGAGAGAGAGAGAGAGAGAGAGAGAGAGAGAGAGAGAGAACCACTAATATCGGTAATAGGTCCTAGATAGCCCCAAAACTGCTGTGACGACATCAGCCCCTATTTCCTGTCATTAATACAGGAAAAAAAGCGGAACATATCGTTGTCTTACGGCTGTGTGAAAAGGCCTTGCATTTCCCTACTTGAGTACCAAAAATAAGAAGTGTGAATAATGAAAAAACTTCTTCCCCCAGCCTTTGATGGAACTTTATGCACAAAAATGTTCTTTTGGGTGAGATGAGAATCTGGAATAAGCCGGGGAAGCGGCGAAGAGATGAGGATACAAGAGTGGGGATGAGTGGAAGGGAGAGGCGTCTGCTACGAGCGAGTGTGAAATCTTAATCTTCATCTTTTCTCCCTTCCATGCATCGCTGCTCCATGCACTCTCTTGTTCCTCGTGCAAATCCCCACCGCCGCACGATAACAAGAATCCTCCTATCAGCGGTGATTCACAATTGTGCTTTTTCTGTAACTGGATGTGTGACTTACAATTCAAAGACCATGTAGAGCATCCCGTCGGAGCTGTACGTCTCTAGCAGCTCCACGATATGCGGGTGTTTGAGCATGTGGCAGATGCTGGCCTCCCTCTTCAGGTCTAAGTGGTTAGAGGGAGAAAAGACAACAACAATATTTTATGAGCTCAGTTTTCACACCTTTTCCACTGACAGTCATATCAATAATATCTATCATCGGCAATTTATCAATCAACTAGGGCTGGGAATTTTTTTTGTTTGGGTCGACCACAAAAATTGGTTGACGCAAAAATGCATGCGTCGAAGTTACTTTAATGATAACAAAAAAAAAACATATTTGCGGCACCTGGAAGTTGCCGGGAGGCCCGGAACCAATATTTCGCGTTTCCGCACGGACACTTATTGCTGACGGACTCCGACCGGCATTCACCACTACTAACTAAGATGCTTCTTAGGTTTTGTTTGTGGTCTCTTTAGACTGAAAAGGGAGAAAATTTGCATCGCTACATGTCTTATGTTTGTAACAAAACAATCTGCGTCAAAATCGCTAAGTAAATAAAAGAGCGCTAATGAATTTATTGGCGCCGGGCTGACACACGTAAGATGGCGGCCCTACGTGCGTCAGCAACAGGAAGGCGGTATCCTCCCGATACAGCGACTCCGCCAAGTTTTTTTTTTTCACTCCTCCAAGTCGCGTGCAGGCGAGGCCATCAAGCATTTGCCATAATAAATATTATACATCGGTTTTACGCTACCAAATGTGCAAAAAGCGAGCAAAATTCACTCACGTTCAACCTTAGTGGACTTTAAAAAAAAAATATATATATATATTGGGGGGGGGGGGGGCGATTAGTCGATTACGATGTAATAATCGATAGGCTACTCGATTTTTTAAAAAGTCGTTAGTGACAGCACTACAATCAACAAATGTGTAATTATTAATCATCCATCCATTTTTTATAGATCGTCATCAGTAGGGACGAACGACTTTCAAAAAAAAAAAAAGTTTCCCCTCAATATTGCGGTTGTGATTTAATATGTGATAATTTTTTCAAAGTCCTCTTTCCATGTATTTTTTTTTTAACAAACACAAGCAAATAAATTTAGCAGTATTATTATAAACAACATCAGATTTATTATACATCAATGTTTTGGTCTTGCAAGGTACTCCCTGGACAAGTTGCCAGCCAAATGGAGGGCACAGATAGACAAACTTGTACCCTCAAATTCACACCTATGGACAATCAGAGTCTTGAATGAACTTAACCGGAGCACCGCACTGGTCATAAAGCCCAGCCTTTTAAAAATCACTAAATTAGCATCGTAAGCAAAGCTCATTAGCGCTAACACATTCCTACAGATGCCCAGGCTTGTACATCAAAATGATAGACCGCTAGCTACACAGATCCCTGGGGTGCCATGCATGTGCTTTACAATCATCATGCCATAAGATTAGCATTAACGTTCTTTGACATCTTGAAAGACACTTCAGCGCTCTGAAGGCTCCCCTTGAACTAAGCCTGTACTCTAATTGACTCCTAATGGTGAGAAAGGTTAATGGAGGAATGAAAATAATCTGGAGGTGCTGACAAGTTTGCGACATTAGCAACAATCAAACACTCTTCTGCATTAAATAAAAACAAATGATGCTAACAAGTTACACTTTCCTCCTTCTTTGTCTCCATATACTTAAGTGTGATAATGATGGAGGTGAGAGTGTTGCACGTGGAGAACAGGATTTTGAGCTTCTGAAACAAATCAAAATTCCGACTATTGGCGTGTGGCACAAATGGAAAACTGTTAAAGGAGATAAATGGCTGCGAGATTACGATGTACGGTGCGGTAAATGAAGCGGGGCGATTGATTTCAATGTCTGATTGACGATAAAATGTTGCTGATTGATTAGATGTTGACAAATAGTACGTGAAAAAGTAATGGGCTATCTCTTGAATGGGGTAAATGCCACGGAGGAGGCGGGACTTTCGACTTCCAGGTTTTCACACATCAACTTTGTTTCCGGTTCCGGTTTGCGACGTGTGGGCCGCGTCCTAGTACTTGCGCTTCCGCCTTTGTGCCACTTGGTTGCGCGTTGCCGTCGACAGGTGCGAGTGTGTAGTGTGTCTGTATCAGTTGTCCGACGCATTTCAGAGAGCTGAGACGCTGAGACGATGGGCGAGAGCGCGCGGTTGGGGGGCGCAGGAGTGGGGGCGCGAGTGTTGGAACGCGGCCAGCAGTGGCCGGAAACGGTGCTGATGTGTAAAACCCGGAAGTCGGAAGTCCGTGGCATCTACCCCAGATTTTTCACAGTACAGTAGTCATTTTTACAAAGCATGAAGTAGGACAGAGCAGGGGCAACAGTGGCCATCATGTTCCCAAACTTTGTGTAAAGAAAAGAAGGGGGAAAAAAAGTCGACTTTGAGTGGGTCGCGAACCGCCAGCCTGGTGCTTACAGGGCAAGCGCTAACCACTACACCATTCATTCAGTTAGGTTAAACAGCGCAAAAAGTTTTACTTCAGCCAAAACCCTTTCTGGAATTTTAAGACGGCTAATTGTCATTGCACATTGACACTGCAAATGTGAAGGATAAGTGATTGCTTTGAATGGACAGAATGTTTACTGATAAAGGCGACTTTTGCCACGATTCCATGGAGGTCTCAGAGAAAGTGGGTGTGCGTTTAGTCCGCAGAGGCGGTGCGGGGGTGGGGCCGCACCTCATGACGTCAAAAAGTTCCAACAGCTCATTTTCTCAGGTTGGGAGGAGCTGATGCTTGGAGAGCAGAATGACCTAGAATTTCTCAGAGGGGCCAATGGAGGAAAACACCATTTCGGTTATGTTTTTGGTGAGGAATTAGCATTTTAACATGGCTAAAAGCTCCAAAAAGTTGATTTTTCACGTTGCTGTCCCTTTAATAAATATTATTCATTAAAAATACAGCAACTCTTTATGTATGCCATCCCTGAAAGTATATTAGCTTTGCGTTCAGGGTTAGGGTTAGGGTTAGGGTTAGGGTTAGTCTTTAGTATTTACACTTTTGTTTGCTGGTTACTCGTGAGATTTTTTTCATTTAAAATAGGTACCTACCTGAGCTCAACAAAATGTTGTTTTCCAAGGGATCTATTCAATATTCTCCTAAATAAAAGCTCATGTTATTGAATAAGTCTTTAGACGCACATAGACTGATGTGTTTAACATATATCGATTTCGAGTGAGCTGTAAGTTCCCTCGATGCACCAGAGATATTGCATTGGAGCTATTCAGACTCTGTACGCTGGTCTCGCTCGAAACAGGTATCTGGTGCCATTCGCCGGTCTCAATAATTTTTGGCAGGCACACTGATTGTTCGTAGAATAAAGTGCACCATAGTAATAGCTGCCTGTTAGTCCAACGGTGATAATTTAGCATTAGCTCTACTTTTCCATTATTAGCATTGCTACTGCATACTGCTGCGACTCACTAAAAATTAAGCTTGCATATGCCTACGAATTGACAGGACATGCAAACTGAACTGGAACGGTTTTCCAAAAGCCATTCCACCTCTCGTGTGTTTGTGTACTTTTGAGTGCCAAGTGCCGACTCAACAGTGGCAAACACGTTGACAGGCAGGAGAGGGAATAACGCCTGCCCTCCATCTGCAGTTGAGTAAATACAGTAATATGTTATTCTGTTTTTTCTGCCCGTCGCAGCATCCCAACTATCTATGCAAGCATGCGTATGATTGTGCATATTCACAACTTGTGCCGACGGCGTGGACAAGATGTCACAATAAGAGCAGACCCACCAACACACACAGCGCTGTGTCGTTCGTGACTCTGGAGAAGGAGGTGACAGACGAGGAAGGTGAAGAGGACAACAATGTGAGGGAAAATAAAAGAACGGCAGAAGGAAGACCTGTGGGAAGGGGGGAACGGGTGGAAGCGTGCAAAGGATTGGGGAATTGGGAGGCGGGAAAGGAGAGGGAGCGAGCGGGCAGCGGCACATGATGGATTTTGCTCATTCGCTGGCTTGCTTTGCTCTCTCATCCCCTTGGAGAGCTAACCTATTCGTCAGACAGACCTCTGGACACGCTTGAGAGACACTGACTGGTGTGTGTGTGGGTGTGCGTGTGCATGCGTTTGTGTGTGTGTTGGTCAATCCATTGCCAAGGCACGAACAATTTGACCCACTTCCCTCACTCTAAGGTCTGAGCAGAGAGTGTACGTGCAATGCTAGAGGAGTATAGCACAGTACCACATGATCACGATATTTTGTCAATGACAATAATATTGTCATGTTAGTCTTTTTGATGACATCTTTTCTAAATGATGGAATGCTGAATGTTATGACATCACTTCAGCATACAGCAAGAGACCTTCGAGTACCTCACCAGCTTAAAATCAAAATCAAAGGATTTGATTCGACATGTGTTTTGCATTTTTGGGGGCTTTTTATGCAGCATATTTCGCCAGACCTTTGAGTACCTCACTAAAATCACCTCTGCACGTGCTGCTTTTTATTCCGCTTTTTTGGCAGCGCCGATGATAAAAGACGAAAGACGTCATGCAAGACCATAACGTGAGACAGCATACATTTAAAATCACGATTATGCCTTTTCGGGACCTGCATTTGGTACCTGGGCCTTCAGTGGGGACTTACCTTATTTAATCCACTTCTTAATACTACTGCTATTATGTTGCAATTATATAATATAAATCATTACTAACTACTATACAGGCCCTCCTTGGTAGGGATGGGTACCGTGGTATGGACCCATTTGGGTCGGTACTTCCGAGCACTGATTCACATAAAATCAAACGGTGCCAATTTTCGGTTCTGAAGCACGTCTTTCAAAGTTGTGACTGTGCGGGAGTGGAAGATTTGACGATTTTCCATGGCGCACTTGAACACAACGTGCACCGGCGTACTGACGTCACCCAATCGCACAGGATTTCACGTGCGAGGAACGAGGCCGAGGGCGCGGTCTGGGCTCGCGGGAAACCCGGTCGGCGGCTCGGCAGCATCCACGCAACGTGAACGGCGCGGGGATGCCTACATTTTCGGGTCTGGAAACGAGCGCGATTTTTGTGTCGTTAGGCCAAACAAATATAATTTATGAAGTATGAAAGCCTCTGCGCCGGCAATATCCCTGCACAATCAGCGCACGCCGGAGAGAGGTGTCGGCGGCGGTCTTCCCCCACCGAATGGAATCATGCTGGAATGTACACGGATTCAACATCGTTAAGGTGTATGGACATTGTAATTTGGATATACTACTGGTGACCATATTTAAAATAGCAAAAGATTGTGGCCAAAATGTAGCGAGCATTACAGACTATGTCGGGTGCATTCAAATGATTGATTTGAATCAAATTATTCTCTTTGTTCATGTCATGTCCTCTTCCAACTGTCATTTTTTCATATTTGAGTCCAACGTGGGTTCAAACTTCCAGCTCATCGTGCAGCAGGCTTTACGTCCTTGAAAAACAACTGCACAACTACATCAGTTATTGTTAATTTATATATTTATTGTTGTTCATAGCACAGAACTTAGATTCACACTTTGTTTTTGTAATATTAACTTATGTTTATTAATCATACTTCAATAATTGTAAAATGTTAAACTTTTATTTTTACTATTCCTTTCTGGCTCATTTAAATGAATTTATTTTTTATTTTTCAAGTTACATATTGATTATTGATTATTAATTGTAAAATAGATTTTTTAAAATATTTATTAATTTATTTATTATTAATTTATTAATATTTACTATTAAATAAACAATGATGAACATTTGCTACCACCCAAACAAATTAATAAATACAATTTAACAAATAAAATAAATAAATAAATAAATACAAGAGCGAGAGAGAGTACAAAAGTACCGAAAATTGGTACCGTTGAGTACCGGTATTGATTCCCAGGTACCGAGTATTAGAACAGTATCGGTTCAAATGTGAAAGGTACCCATCCCTGCTCCTTCGCCGCAGGGGGAATTGTGTTCAACCTTCGAGGTTGGTGTAACATTTTGACACATTTTAAAAGGCCATAAAATATGCAGGTAATGTGCCAGGCCTATGAGTGAATACCTTCCATGATCCATCTCACGCGTTTAACATGATCAACGCTGCCGTTGCTAACGTTTGTCATTCTAAATGGCAAAAGCAAACGGGCGGCACCCCCTTCACACTATTTATCTTTGCTAATGAGACTGCCTTGAAGTAGTCCAAT
This sequence comes from Leptonotus elevatus, assembly GCF_054856555.1. Classification (NCBI taxonomy): domain Eukaryota; kingdom Metazoa; phylum Chordata; class Actinopteri; order Syngnathiformes; family Syngnathidae; genus Leptonotus; species Leptonotus elevatus. The sequence goes on along the minus strand of NC_141250.1, from coordinate 6,634,267 downwards.
GCTAATACTGTAATTGCTCACAATCGCACAGAATGACACCACCAATATATACTGTACCCTGACACTCAGTAGACGCAACATTAGGCACATCTGCACATTTTAATGACAGAACTGTAGCAAAAATAAATAAGTTTATAAATAAAAGTTAATTAACTATTAATGCTTGGTTGGTACTACTAATGTTAAGTAAATATTTTTCATGGAGAGACATAAGTTGTATTCATGATATGTTCTCAAGATCGCTGTGCACCCTTCCTGACTTTGTTTAGCTCAAGTCTTCTTATCAGGCTTCACCGCAACCTTTCAACTATCTTTAATGCCATCGCTCGTCCTCTAGAGTCATCACATATCTAATCACAGCTGTGGCAGATTGCTACAGAAGATAACCAATAGCTTCAAACCCAATACTGGGATATGCGACTTCTTAAATCTTGTGAGACTTCAGCTCAGTGAACATTCCAAGAACTGACTCCACAAGTGTGCTTCTTTGTCTTTGTATGTTTTTATACAGTTGTTAAAGGTTTTATACGGGTGACAGTTTGAGTCTGCAATTTATTATTTCACTTAAGATTACTTCCAATGGTCTTAGCCTGTGACACTTTTTATATTTCTGTTCATTTAACGATCCATCTCCTGCAGAACACTTAACAATAAATAATTTGTCTGTGAAGGGCCATTCAAACCGTGGTCAAACGAGGAGGAAGCAGCATCTCTATGGAGACATCATTTTAGTTTTATATGGAAGGAAAAACCTTACCCTCTGTGCTGAGTCCAGGACTGGAGGTGAACTGGGCCACATCCACAATTTTGACAGCAAACTGCTGCCCCGTTTCTCTGTTGATGCATCTCCTCACCACGCTGAAGGGACCCCTGAAGAAGATATTGAGGAAATGCTTTAGTACAACCATGCAATTAAAGATTTACTACAATGTGAAAAACACATGCAAACGCATCACAGCCTGTTTTACACAGAAATCACGCACAATTGCAGCATCGAATCCACAACAGAAGAGCTGCTTTAGCTTTTACATACAATAGTACCAAGTAAAAAGGGGCGTTGCTGCAACTATTATATGAAGTGTCTGGTTTGATTATAAAATACCATAAATAATACCAATCCAGGTAGAAGAAGTGAGTGCCAGACGCCTCTTGCGTTGGATCCTTCTTTAGAAAATGGAACTATTCATGGATCCCCGTTTGAAGTCCTATAAAGTGTCAGTGTTGTTCATATAGAACAGCGGCACAAAAAACAAGTCAGAAAAAGTACAGCTTTTATAGGCAGTGTGAAATGGGCTATTATTTCCGAAAGCAGCTGCTAGAACTCATTGAAGCGGGATATTGCCACAACTGTGTGCACTTTCGCGCAGCGACATGGCATCTCACAATCAGATAATGAGATAATTTCAGTGCCATCTTATGGTGTGGTAGATAAAATACTTCTCATCCAGTGACTGCTGTAAAATTTTGTGTTGTGTGTCACACTCACAACCCTATCCCAGTATTGTGGAATACTCTGAGATAAACGCAGCATCCTGTCTCTGATCCCACCTGAATTAAAAAAAAAAAAAGGGAAGTGTGCAGTACACACACATACACATACACATACACATATTTTGGCCGAATATTAGTATTAGGGGTGCACTGATCACAATTTTCTGGTCGATCACCGATCTTTTAAAAAGTCTGACCTGCCGATCCCGATTTTTACAGATACCGATTTTTTTCATTACAAGCAACATATACCTTCAGTGTTCCAATCCTGTTTTATTGGAAAACATTGAACAATATCGGTGAAATAATACAAATGGGTTGTTTTAACTGCACATCAAGTAGTTCTCTCAAATAAAAATGAAAATCCTATTTGTCATCTCAGCAGAACAAATTTTTCAGACCTCTGAGGAGGGAGATGAGATTGGTGGAAAAGATCAGTTTATTTTTAAGGGATCGGCCGATCACCGATCTTCTAAAATTAAGGAAATCGGGGCCGATAAATCGACAGGCCGATCGATCGGTGCGCCCCTGATTTAGGATCCTATTATGGTAATGTGACAGACCTGCTCTCACTCTTAGTTTCTGTGGGAAACGATGCATAAATACCAGATCTTCAACTTGCTGTGGTCACCAGTTGACTCACTTCAACAAAAGTCAGAGTACAACAATGTCATTTAACTAATAAAAAGCACAGTGTTTGTGCAGTGGAGCTAGTGGGAAGATACTGTTCTTGTCCAATATCAAGTCGCGTTTGACACCGGTGCTTTCACGGCTCGTTAATGTGAGGCCACTGCCATTTCAGAAGGCTGAGCGTCCACTCCGCTTGCTCGTGGTACATCGGCATGCCGAGAGGCTGACTTCTAATGGCTCAGGCTGCAACAGTCAATGGCCTTTCCAATGGAGTAATATCCCATTCGGTCGATGGGGATAAACACTCGAAGAGGGACGAAGGTGGCGCTTCACAACAAGGCAGTGGGTCAGAGCCCCCCCCCCCCCCACACACACAAAAAAGCAAATCTTAACAATAATATGTTCTATGTAGCCCCACTAGTCTAAATACGGTATTCTGTTTAATATTGCATTAGTGGAATACGAGTTCAGCAGCAAAATCCAGCCGTTTTTATCAATATCAGAAGGCGGCCATTTTACCACTTCTTGTCGAGTGAAAATTACATCAGCTTCAGAAAACAGGAGAGCTGTGATTGGTCGTTGCCTGAACCCTGAGCAACTGCGGTGTCATATTCAGTCGACAGTGGCAAAATGGCCTCCCCCTGAGATGGATAGAAATGGCTGGATTTTGCTTCATAGCTCATATTCCGAAAACGTAATATTAATCAGAATGTCATGCTTGCACTAGTGAGTTCACACATAACATATTATTGTCAAGAAATGTTTAAAGTAGACTTCTCCTTTAAGAATTTCAAAAGGGCGCACAGCACTGGGACAAAGAGCTTAAAATGGCCTGATGGTACTATGGAAATCAATACAAGTAATCTTATATATTACAAATAAGCAACACAATGGTCTGGATGAAAAAAGAGCAGGTGACAAAAGACAGGAGCAACACCCACATCCTACCATCCATATCTTCTAACTGTTAATTACCAGAGTGTGTCCCAAAATGCATTTTCTGAGATTTTGTGTCCATCACACAAGTACACACTCTGCAATGTACACACATTTCCACCTGCCATGACGTTGCAATGTATCTTTGTGCAAGAGTAAGGATGGGCCTTAGGTTCTCTAGAATCTTCCTCTGTGGCTTTGGGGAGGTAACTAGGACACACTACTGTGTATAGGATAGGGACTCAATCTTGGACTCATTCAATAGGGGATGCGGGTCAGAAAGGTGCTGGCCCTTCATCTGCCTTATCATTCATGTCTATGTGCATTTAATGGGTTATCGGACCAGGCGTCAACATGTGATTGGAAATTATAGAAAATAATAACTTTGTCTTGGTGAAGCATTCAGCACATTACGGCCTCTTCAGTTCCCAAGTTTGTGATCGTAAGTCGGATCGTGTAAAATCCAAGTGTGACAACAGCTGTTGTGTAAATCAGAAGATTGTGTATGCTGCATTCCGTACATTTGCTCTATGTAATCTCCCCTCAGTATTGAGATTAAAAACATAATTGTCGACGTACGATGAGCAAACAGAGGGATGCAGTAGGTGAGTCGAATTCTCTTTTGGTGGGTGAACGCTATATTCCTGTGCCAGCACTTTTGCCCACATGTTGTAAAGTGCATCATGTCATGTTAATTACAGTATATAATTTGTAGAACAGCAACAATTGCTCAGACAATTTTGAGTGGAGTTCCTCAGAGAAACATTTTAGGCACATTCATTTTCTAAAAAGATCAAACAGCCTCTAACATTTCTGTTTTAACATGATAGTTTCATGTTGTAACTTTTAACATGATGATTATTATGTTAAAACATGAAACTTATGTAAAAACATGAAACCTATCACATTGAGTTCTTCAACATATTGACTCGGCTCACAAGCATATTTCATTCCCCTTCATCTGACGATTAGTGTGGATTTTAAACATAGAAGGACCAAAACATGCCATATGAAAATTTAACTGCGCTTTAAAAAAAACTAACCACCAGAGGGTGCTAGAACTGCACAAATGGAAATCAACTTGACATTTTTAACAGATGTGCTGCATTTAATATCATGATATATTGCCGCAGTTTAATATCGTGGTTATCAATATATTGCCATTATCGTTACAGCACTAATTAGTACATACTAGTACATAACATACATAACACACTAGTGTGGCAGCAATACACTTACGTACAAAATAGACCCAACAGGCCCTTCTCCTAGTTCCAACACCAGTGACTTCTTAACTCACATTTTGAGTGGAGTTCCCCTGGGAAATATTCGGCTTCATTCATTTTCAAAATGTCTGGGATGAACTAGAGGCAAACTAGCAGGCCCTCTCTTAGGTCCAACATTGGTTACTCACAAAATATGTAAAAAATCCCACAGACCCCATATGCTGTATAATCTTGTACAAAGTAACAACACCACTTTACCTTCATTTTCCAGCTTAGGTATGACTATGTCCATATATTCATATATTAGTGACTCTCTAAGGTTTTGTATACAAGAGGTCTCTAGTGTTTATGTGTGATTTAGTGGCTGAGGAAAACGGGGGTTGTCTTTGTACAAAAATACAGACTGGTGGAACAGATGGCAATCAAGCTAAAGCTGCTTAGCATCAGAAGGGTGAGGTGGGACGGCATCGTGCCCAACCGCGGCACATGCACAGGCGCACAAACAGCACAAACATACACTCACCAGTCACCGACCACTTCCAATATGGACGCCTACACCAAAAAAATGGGATCCCATACAAAAGAAATTCAAAGTGTACATGGCACATCTATCCATTGCTCAGCCAAATACGTCATCAACCATTCAGCAGCAAACACAGAGAACATGAGTAATCATTGTCCTGAAATTTATATAAATCAGCATGTGCTGTAAAAACTGGACTATTGGTGACATGGATTGGTAATTAGCAAGTGATTAACTATTGGTGGCATTAAAGGGCACACTCATATGAGCTCTTATTAGTAATGCAGTCATGTACATGCTGTTATCGCGCCAGTGCTACAGTCCAGTCTGACCGCCTTTGCAAACCCCACACACAGGGAGGAAAATGTCACACCTCGCTTGCTCGCGGCTAAACCCAAAAAAACCACCACCTACACGACCTGTGGGATGAAGTGGAAGGATACATTGCAAAATAGACACCGATTTGGAAAAAGTATGGACGTTTAAACTTGAAATGAAGAATTGTCAACCATTGCATCTTTGCATCATCACCTTTCAACTTGCGACACGGACAGGACGAATCCCTTTAATGTACGGTATTTGACGACCTACATAGAAGCAAATTAAAAAAAAATCCACTCGCGCGAAAATGTTTCATAAATTAACAAAATTTAATATGTCGATGTTAGGCCGTCAGCATAATGAATTTATTGTATTGTATTGTATAATGGGACACCATGACGTGTTTAACAAACAACAGACTGTCTGCCACACTGACTCCCATTTTGCCTTTGTCTTTATGAAATTAATAATAAAGGTAAAATGTACACTGTTGAACGATATTGGTCAGAAAGACAACTAATCGCATATACGTGGTTGTTTCTTTACAAAATCGCATCACCATTTGTGGGTCTCGTGTGCTCATTAATTTTTCAACTGACACTGTCTGATTGTTAGAGTACAGTCACCTGCACGTGAAACTTTTCAAAACTTTATTTGGTTGCTTACGTGAAAAAATAAAAAGCATCAAACTGGATGTTTTTGATGTCGCCACAATTATGTTTTTTTTTTTAAATCTGAAAACAGCTAAGGGCAGTAAAAAAACTAAGCAACCCGGTGCGTCAAGGTGGAACACAGAACAGTTGCTGCATTTCAATCAATCAATCAATCAATCAATAGTTGTATAGCACCTTTCATACATTAAAATGCAACTCAAGGTGCTGAACAATTGAAACATCCATAGTACAATAAAGAAAACTCTCATGTCCCCGCCCCAACATCCCCATGATCATACCCGCAAAAAAAAAAAATGCTGCTCAATATAATGATTTTAGAAACAATTCTCCAGGAACGTGAACATTCACTTTACTGCTACTGAGTACTGAGATGTATTACATACGTAAAGTACTATACACAGTTTTATGCCGATTAAGGGTTTTTGAAAGTTAGTTTTGGAAAAGAGGAGGAGAAACAGTTGGTGCATGTGTGGAAAGTGTCTTTTTATGGACAAATTGTCCACTACTGGTCTGGCTTGCATATAACTTTACAAAAATGCTAAGACATTTTTTGGTTTCTTTTGACTAGGTTGTTGCCATGTAAACCTTCCTTTAGACCTTGTTTTTTTTCATCTTAATAACAGGCTCCATGAGGCCCAGTAAGGCCAGCTTCTCAATATCCATCCCGCAATACAACAGTATGAAACAGCTGGAGAGTATGATGGGGGGGAAAAAACTGTCAGTGTAACGCAGTCGACTCAAGAGGCGGAAATGGGCGTCTTGGAAAAAATGGTGGTTATGCGGGAGGAGGTTTTCTAGCTTTGACGAGGGCTCAGCTGCACACAGCGTTAAGCCATTAGAGCTCTGAATGGAAGTCAGCTGCATGGGGGCCCGTTCTGATGACGGTTGCACTTTAGTAGCCCCCCATGGTAAAAGAGCAGGAAGTGAGAGTGAGTGCAAGGCAAAAGTAAGAGCAGATTGAAAGCAGAGGAGCCTCCTCTTCTTATAGTCTTAGCCAACATGAACAGAAGCTGCAATAGTTATATTAGTCGCGGATGTGATATGTCTGCTGCTATTTCAAGACTGGTGGTGGCTGTTAAACACGAGTAGCACACGTCAAAGAACAAAATACACTCCAATGTCAAAGATTCGTCCATAATATTAATAACAAATCCAACTTTTACCTCCAGCACAGAGGTTACAACACTCAGGAAAATAACCCATTACATTTCTGTGACAATTCATACCAAGGTTTGGTTTAAAAAAATAAAAGAGAGACGGGATTATTTGGTCAATTTCATTCATTTCCAACTAAATAATGCATAAACCTTAATGACAAAATTCCCCCACTTGAACGACTGACTAATTAAAACTGTGTGTGTGTGTGTGTGTGTGATGGGAGGGGGGGGGGGGGGGGGGTCATGTATTCAGTCTCTTAGATTTACCCCCAAATGGCTTTATAGACTTGCCAACTGGAGACGCCACCTGAGGAAGCATTAGAGCAGAAGAGAGGTTGTTGTTTTTCTGACCATCCCTCCCCAAAAAAATGCTACAATTTCTATTAATATTATGTTTTCGTTCATGAAGTAATCACTAATACTCAACATAAGAAACATCAATCATAAACATCAATTAAAAATGAGAAACAAAATGCTGTACAAAACAAAATACTGTATAAAACAAGTAAAAAAAATAAATAAAAATAAAAATAAAAATAAAACAAGTACAAACAGAAATAAATAATTGATAAAAATGTCAAAATCAAGCAAAACTTAATTTGCATAGCATCTTTCAAACTAAAAATGCTACAAAGATTGTTTTAAAGAAAAGGCAACATTGAATGAAATTCAATTCCTCAAACAGTGAATTTCCGAGCCGATGTTTTGCCACACCCTGTGCCCCCTTTCCCATGGACAAAATCAGTTACAGTAATTTCTGGACTACAAGGCGCACCTGATTATGAGCCACGCTAGCTAAATTTGGGGAATACTCAAGTTTGTTGCACATATAAGCTGCACTCGATAGTAAGCCGCAGGTGTTTTAATGTTATCGCAACGGGTTCCCGCTACTTTCTTTTCCATAATGAGTGCGCAAATTGTCTCGCTCTTGTTCTGTCTCTCCTACTGAATTTGGGCTCACTTGGTTTGTTTTGCTCTGCCCGACGCTCTTGCGCTTCCTTTATAGTGCACCCCCTTGTGAGCTGATGGATAAGCCGCACCTTTATATTAGCAGCAGGGTCGAAAGCAAGTGAAAAAAGCAGTGGCTTTTAGTCCAGAAATTACTGTATGTACCAAAATGTGGATGATGCAAATGATGATAAGGAGACACTGCTTAGAACAGAGTAGTGGAATGAGGAAACACCGTCATGGAGGGCCATCAGCACCTGGAGCCGCTTGCAGCTCATAGCTACAGAGACAAAAGGGGCCACCCCACCCCAGGCAGAGCAACGAGTCAGGATGACAGTGAAACGATTAGCAGAATCACACAAGGACCAAAGGTCACACCAAAATCTTTTAGTAGCAGCCAAAACAAATTTTTGCCGGCCCGCCACATGTACAGTAAATGTGTATGTGGGAAACACTGCGGCTGTAATGTTGTATTTCACAATTTCACGCAATCAATGTCGTCAGTGATCAATCAGCAAATTAAAGACTTCATGGACTCAAAACATTTGCATAAAATGCACACTATCGGTCGATCCGATCCAGCTGATAAGTGAGTCTCATGCAGGTACACAGGCACTTTCAAATTTGTGTTAAAAGTGTGTTTTAATAAGTATAAAAGTGTTTAAAGCCTGTGGGACATTATATTTTGTATGGTGTCTCTAGATTGTGGGTGGGTCTGGAGCATATCCCCTGCACTAAACGGGGTTTTCATTGTTCAGTCAAAAATGTGAGACTTAAGCAGCACTTCCCCACAGAGACAGGATCACACCAACAAGTGTGGGGTGGCGTAAATCAAAGGTGTGCAACACATTACATTTAAGTGTTAAGTGAATGAATGAGACTAGCAGAGTAAAAGTTATACTGTAGATGACCTTTACTTGCTCACTTCACTGTCTGTGTAGAGCTTTAACCCATGAACTGCGGATGACCTGACAAGCGGGAGGAGTCACTGTGGCCCTACGACCTTACGATGTGTCTAGCATAGTCAACCATGTGACGAGAGAATGTGGCGGAACACTCAATAAGGATTGTTTGCATTCAGTCCAAGTGTAACGTTTGGGAATTTACTAGGGTATCAAAAAGACGTGGTGCCCGGTATTGCATCGCCATGTGTATTGGTGTCGTAAAAGGCGATTTGCAGCTAAGCGCCCGCATACCCCTTCCGCGCTGCATCAATCACGCTGCATCTCATTCGGTAAATGTCAGCGGTGTTTACGACACACGCTCAGACACCCCCCCCCCCCCCCCACACACACACGCACGCACACACACACACACACACACGCGCACGCACGCACGCACGCACGCACGCACGCACGCACGCACGCACGCACACACACACACACACACACACACACACACACACACGGAGGACAACATGCCTCAGCACGCAAGAGACAAGGAAAGACGATGTTCCACCCAAGCTGCTTCCTGTCAGCCTGTTTGCACAATCAGCATAAACAACACAACTGTTTAATACATACACACATTGGCTACATCATTACATACTGCAGATGTTTAAGCAACTGTTTTTATTTATTTTACAGTACACAGAAAAGTCCAAACATATTTTTCACACTTCCAGTGGAGTACGACATTGTGCTGCAACATGCCGGGAACTTGGGAAGCACTGAGGTCTACTGGATGTGGACGTAACGTAATTAAGAGCAAGAAGAAGAGGCAAAGAAGGTCTCTTTGTAAGATGCCTTAGTGGTCATTCTCGCAGAGCAGACAGAATATATGCCTGAGCTTGTATGCTCTGTATGTGTTGCTGCTTTATATTTGTTAAAGTACCACGTTTGAATGTTTATAATAGCCGCAACATTCCAGTATGCTAATTTCCATTAGTCTGTGATATGTTAGCATTAAGCTAGCAGAGTGACAGATGGAATTACATGGTCTGGTAGAAGATTTTGAACAGTCAAATTACTTTGTATATGTTACAATTCTATATTCTATATAGTTTTGTCGGTTTTACAGTAAACTTAGTGACAAACAGAAGCAATCGAGTTCAGTGGGAAAACTCTATACAATAAACTCAGAATAAAATACTTTAAAAAGTGTGTTTAATTAGTTTCATTTATTCATTTAAATGTGTTTAAAATGTGCAGGAGGAGAATTTTTTTTTAAAGGCCTCTATATGTTGCAGATTGGGTCTTAAGTAGAGGTGTCAAAATGATCAGTTATTTTGATAATTGTTTAGAGCCATTGTTTAACTTAAGGTAATATTCTCTGATTTCTCTAATGCTTCATGACAGAAAATGTATTATATTTTGTGTTTAACTAAAATAAATCATTTGCAAACATTTGCTTTTACTTTGGAAAACAATGCTCAGTTTCTCCCAATTTTCTGACATGTTACGGACCAATTCAGTGCCTGAATCATAATCAATTTATGGGGGAAAAATGCTCAATGTAGTTTGAAAATAATCGTTATTTGCGGCCACAGTATGAATACATTGTAATTGACATGTTGAACCTCAACCAGCATCGCTCCTCAATTTTGGTTAATTAATCAAAAGTACCAAATAAACAGCAACAAACGGTTAGCAAACAGTAACCGGGGAAAAGGGATTTTTATATGCAATAAATGTTTAAAATTAAAAATTTTAAATATATTTGTAACTGATTAATCAATGGAATAGAGAGAATAATTGATTCAAAAAATATTATACAATGAAAGCCCTAGTATGAAGCGCAGAGTTGACAACCTATAGCTATTTGTCAGAACAACTTTTCAAAATAATGTCAAGATCATTACGGTGGGACAGTTGCAGTATATAAAAAGAATTCTGCATACAATTGTTCTACTTACTTAATTACTCTATAACCGTAATTGATAATAAATTGTGGCTTCAATATTTGTTATTGTAATGTATTTATTACATCAAGTTTGTAATGATGAGAATGTAGTCATATACAATGTAACAAATGCAAGTTTTGCAAATGGTTCAGAGTGTAGCAGAACAGGCTCCGGATGTATTTACGAGTGCACCCAAACTTTTTTAGTTGCCAGCGCCCAACAGCAACATCTCTGTCTCCCTTTCTTCCTGCTTCAATGAGAGTTAATTTTCCTTGGGTGTCCCTCAATGCTGCTACTACATTTGTCTTTTTTTCTTTTCTGCAAGAGTATCAGAATTGTTTACAACAGCACTACCATCTCACCTTACTGTATTGTATTATTTTTATCTTTATTGGTTTAATTTCTTCGACTGCATCTTGCACATTTATCATTTTCATTTGCACATTATCATGGTTGTAGTTTCCTCTTCTTTCACACACAAAGGAGGAACATTCTAATTTCCTCATGCACTGCATTACTTGAAAGCCTTTTCTATTGTACTTTGCAGCATAAAAGTGACACACGGTATCAAAAATGAAATATTTACTTCAGCTTAAAACAACATAATTTCAAATAGTGTCACTTCAAAATGTGTGGAAAGACAGGAACTAACTGAATCCGATAGCAGAACCACACAAACTCACAAACAAATGATGAAGAAAGAGCATCATCCTCTAAGAATCTTATTCTGCTATTTCCTCGCAGCTTTCCATTCTCTCTATTACATCTCCGTCATTCCTTGTGGCACTACGCTTATGTAAGGAAGCAGAGCCGAGGCGGCTTATTTACGTTCCCATGGGGATTAAGGCAGCAGCCGGGACAAGGCACCAGTGGCACCTGCGATGCTTGTTCACAGTGTTCTAATACAAACACACACAACACACCTACAGTCACACACACACATTTGTTCAGCAGAAGGAGACAGGTTTTGATGCACGTCAGCTGCACAGTGGAAATCGTAGGCTTGAACACAATACTTTCCAGAACGCTGGTTGACACTATTCGGATATTTAAATGAGTTTTCCCAAAGCAATGACTGAAATATGAAGAATCTGTTCCACATCAACATAACAAAAAACAAAACAAAACACCACTCTCAAAAGAGGCCTTCCTTTGTTTCCCACTGGGGGAGGGGGGGGGGAGTTTGAAGTATTGTTTACACACAGACATTAAATAGTTAAGTAACCAAAACAGCAGTGCCTACCGAAGCACATGAACAGTCTCTCAGATAAAAACATAGATAGTTAACCTTCCATTAAAGTCTGAACAGTGATCATTCCACAATGCTGTGTGGTGTCTGTTTACAAACTGAGACTTACACATGCTTTGCTTTGCTTCCTTCCTCTGCAGTTCTACTTAGAAATTATTTTAAAACTCCAATTTTAATTGACAAAAGTTAAGACTGTCAACACTGTTGGCAATGTTATTACTCTTGAAATGCGCACAAACAAACGAACCCTCCCATCTGCAGTTGTGTAAATCATTGTTCGTGGCCATAATTTGTGAAAACACGGTCTACAAAAACAACTAGAGGAAGACAGAATTCTATCATTTAGAATCAAAGAACACTTTGCTTTCGTCTTGTTCCACTTATGAAAGATGAGATAACCACAATGTCTCTACCTCCCTTCCCTTCTCCCTATCCAAACTTTGCAGTAAACACACTTGAATTTTTCTTCTCACATTTTTTCCCATTCTGCAAATGATAAATCGAACAAGAAAAAATGAAATTAAAAAACAATCTGAGCAGCAAGGGGGGAACATTCAACATTGTGGCAAAAAACAGATGACTCCAGGTGCAATGAATGAGAGAAGGACAGCATGAGGGTGGTTGACGATGAGCAGTTGTGACAGGAAGTCCCACTGTGGTCCCTGAGCACAAATTCCTCCTTAACCTCCTTTTCAACCGCCCTGTGCAACCTCAGTCCCAGACAAGGCCTGAAGCATGGAGACCGCCTATGGAGAAAGTCCAACTTTCTTCATGCGCTCAGTCCTTCTCATTTTTACATTTTGCATTTTCTTATGTACCATAGTGACCAGGGCTGCTAATTTACTCAAGTACATTGAGTACCGCATTAGTTGTAAGATGTTTGTTTGTTTGCTTATTTATTTATTTATGTACCCGTGTCTTTTCAACTTATTTTCCTATTTTTATGTACAACACTTTGGCTTAGCCAGTGGATCTCTTAAATGTGCTGTACAAATAAAGTTGATTGATTGATTGATTACTACCATTACTACTATTACTAATAATAATTAAATTTTTTAGTTGTTCTATTGCAAATCCAAATGCAGTGTTTATGGTCACCCTTTTTTTTTTTTTGGTCATTTGGCTGACATGCTTTGCATTTTAGGTGAGCTATCTCGTCCACCATCACGAGTGGGCTGAAATCATGCAAATGAACCACTACAGTGTAGTGGCGGTGTAGTGACTACACCATCATTGACCTAAAGGAAACCTAATGACCTAAAAAGCCAGTTCTATTCTGGGTAAAGTTTTGCCGAGTGTGCGTGCGTCCCATGCCAGAGACGTTTGCTTGCTTGTCTGCTGACAGGGAGGGAAGGCATCAGGAGTGCATTTCCTGCCGCTGCCCATGCAATGGTGCAGTGTGAGTGGCCGAGTCGCCCGGTGCCTGAGAGGACGGGACTTCATCTCCCATCTTTGCACTCACTCCCCTGACTCTGATGCTCAGTGACACGTTTAAAAAGAAGCAATATTGTGAAGGATGCGTCAATTAACCCAGATTCAGTCAGTATGAATCATCCGGGAGAAAACATGTGTTCAATGATCTATGTGGCCCTTGTGTACAAGTGAATGTGGAAGCTTGTTCACTGTCTCTGAATTTCTAATGTAATGTGTGTAGCTTAGCAATCAATGAAAACACGTTTTATAATATATGGTTTTAAAATGCAATTAAATTGGCCACGAGAACTGTCCTTCACATCAAAACATCTCATGAGCCACAAGCTGGTATAGACAAGAGTATATCATCATTGCCTTATTTGTTATTTTTTACAAATAAAACAAAAACAAAACTAAACATAAACATTGGATAATCAATGTAATGCTTTCATCTTATTATTGACAAGGAAAGAAATAATCTGTTCAGCCCCTTGTTAGAACGGCTAATTGTAGAAAAAGTAGTGAAACACTGAACAGTTCGACGTGTATTAAAATGTTTCAAGAAAGTCAAATTAAGGTCACGTGTAAAGATTACAGAGCATTTTAGAGTTATCCTAAAATTTTACCCAAAGGTGAGAAAATGCAAGTAGCGTATATCCTCATTCGTCCATGGACATATTTGTAAATCAGTTAACATTTTAAACTGTACATGTGTGATACAATGTGATGGTTGTGGGGGTGTCATGGCTCAGTGGTAGAGCGCTCGTGTCCCAACCAAGAAGTTGTGGGTCCAATCCCCCGGCCCTTGTGAACATGTGGAAGTGTCCTTGAGCAAGATACTGAACCCCCTGATGCTGCACCATCAGTGAAGTGAATGTGAAGTGCCACTAAGTCAGTGTGAAATGCATTCAGTGCCTTAACAGGTGGAAAAGCACTATACAAGTGAAAGACCATTTGCCAAGCCTGTTTGTCTCGTGGTAAAGCAATAACAATTGTTTGCGGTTTGTTCTACAACATATAAAATACTTTGTAAAATGCATTATTACAGCATTGGGGCTCATTTGTGGCGTGTTGTATGGATTCCGACGCCAGGTAATGCTTAAAGCAAACACCGAAAGCGGCAGTCACCACAAAAGTGTGCAAACGTTGTGCACAGAGGTTAGAGTGGCAAGATTTTCTGTTTGAATGAGCGCTAAAAGGTCTAAAGGAGCAAGAAAAAAGATGTCATGTGAGCACCAATGGTGAAGTAGAAAAGTGAGATGATGATGATAAGGCAGAAAAGAGCAGTCAGGCGATGGGTGCTGCCTAAGTGGCAGCAGCAGTAGGAAGCGTAAAAAAGCAGGGGGGCAAAAAAAAGACCAGAGAAAGAGAGGAAAATCCTCCAGTCCAATCCCCCTGAGTGTTTTTGGGTTTTGAGCCAAGCGTGAGATTTGCTGCCGGATGCTTTTTCAAGTCAGTCTGCAGGCAGTGAGGAGGTCTACTGTGGATTAACGGGCTGATTTGTTGCCTAGCTTTGGACTAAGTACACAATCAGTCATTTCCTTAAACGTACACAGTCTAATTAAGGAAAGATTCCTCAACTCCTATTTCTTTTGTCCCAATACTATTATCCATATGTTGTATTGTACATGGCACATACATTATTTTGCACAACAGCAATTCACCATTATCAGACAAACACCATTTTGATGACTGGAGTACCTCATGGAACTGTTTCAGATCTGAGGTTTATATTTACAAGCCAATCAACCATTTTTGGCATGTGCTCTTGTTCATATTATGTATAGTGCTGTGAAAAAGTATTCCCCTCCACAAATTCCCTTTTTTTTTTTGCACAGTTTCCCCACTTTAATATTAAGATCACAAACAAATGTAAATACCAGAAAAAGATAACCCAAGTCAACATAAAATTCCATTCTTCAATGGTGGTTTTATGTATTTAAGAAAAAAAAACTCTTCAAAGCCTGTGTGGAAAAAGTAGTTGGCTCCCTTGTTAAATCATGAATTAACTGTGGCCAAGCACAGATTTTGGAAATTCTTTTCACTGACCACACAACTGACCATTCTTCGCCTCTGGCCAAAGGTCAGCTGGGATATGCTCCAATTACCTGCTCCCGAAAGCTGCTCTTTGTAACAATTTGCCCAGAAATATCTTTGCAATAGCCTTTTAATTTGACCATTTATGGTTGAAACATCTTCTAATTAGTAGATTAACACCTTAGCTGTTCACAATGGGTAGTCATGCAAGCCTCTGGCCAATAGTTTTCAGACTGGATTCGGGTTCGAATTTTTCGCCCTATGTCTGCGGATGTGACATTGTGTATATGAAGATAGGAAATTTCAATTTCATTTTTTAGCAACAGGTGGCAGTAGCAATTCAAAATGTAATTTTCTGCGCTCAGCAGCTTTAATGTGGACTGGTGCCACAGAAAATGTATGTATGCATTGGATGGATGGATGGATTGATGGATGGATGGATGAACCATTGGGCTCATCAAACAATTTATTCCTTTTTAATTACCTGCAGGTGGAAGTGCCTGCACTACCTGGTGCCTTTATGTTAGTTCATACAATATATGCTAATTTGAATAGAGCATATTGTTTAAATTGCAGTAATGAGAGATAATTTCAAATATGATGAGGTCCCCAGTGACTCGGCGTCTTCCATTGTATGTGTGATGTCAATGTGATCCACTTCTACTATGTTAATGGCGTGGCAGGCCCATTAGCGCTACGCCACCATCCCACTGCTAAATCATTCATAAACTGTGGGGCCATAGCTGGATCAAAGATTGTCCATTAAGAAAGCATTGAAAGACAAGTGGAGACAACGCCTTCATGGGCGTACAGCCTGCAGCCTCACTGTGATCCGGCAATTAGAGGCGGCGTTAAGGGCCTGCGAGCATGCGTGTATCCATGTACTGTATTCCATAGAGGGTGCTAAACAATCTGAGCCCTGTAATAATGTGCTGAGATTACAATTTGAGAATTGTGAAGGATGGATCGTATATTGGCTGCTCAGGGTTGAAGGGAGCTGGAGCCTGTCCAAGGTTGTATGCGATAATGGATGGATTGAACATGCGCTGTATTTACAGGACATTATGCAGCTGGTATTAGCCAAGGCTGGATTTACACTGCAGGTCTCAGTGCCCAATTCTGATTTTGTATTCTGCTTACAATATTTTCAAGTTGATCCGATCCATATGTGATACCACTGTGTTGAAATATACTGAACACATGGAACAACCCGTCAAAAATGCACGTTAACAAATGCGCACATCAGAAAGTAAGCCAACAATAATAAACAAATGCATTATTCTAATGTTGCGAGTTTCAGCACTTTGAGTACTTGCAAGGTAAAAGCTTTTCCCTTCATTACACAACACATTTATGAATATCAAATTTTCTCTTCTTCGTAGTGGTAGGTTGGGGTTAATTTATTTTGTTTTAAATATATATAATTAATCAAAATAATTCATATATATAAAATAAATAATAAGCACTGTTCTGAAGGAACCAGAGAGCTCCATACTTAAATTCGGCCATGTACAGAAAAAGCTCCATCTGAGGATTATTATTATTATTATTGTTTTAAGGTTTTAAGGTATTCTAATTCGTTTCAGTTTTTAGCCTTGGTTTCTTCCTTTTCGGTTTTGGCTAAGAAGTTTCATTTCAGTGCATCCCTAATCCTCAGTTTTCCAAACATCACTTGACGGTTTGTATATAACTTTTAACAATGTATCCATTTGGCCTAAAATTAGTGCGGCTTCAAAAACTGTCCATTTTGTATTACAAAATATCACAACCTAGATATATACCTTTTTTCACCATATCATGCTGTGAAAATACACGATTGTTAGTGCAGATGTAGCACGGGATTTTATTTTTCTAATTAATGAAGTGGTGTAATATAGGGGGAAAAAAGAGGGCTGATTACCAGTTCAGCATTCTTCACTCGCTCTAATTTGTTGGCTCTAAGCCTCTCCCGTTTCCAGTCCAGGCCCAAGAAGAGGGAAATCATTAAAAACGATGCCAGCAATAAAGCGCCCGAGAGAGCTGCAAAGCTGTCATTGCAGTTCAAATCAACATGATTCAGAAGAAGAAGGGAAAAAACTAAAAACTGGTCATCTTATTTGCTTGGCGCAGGGACGTCCTGCTCTAGTGAACAAAGCGCATATTTAGGCGGCAAATGAGTGATATTGGATTAGTAAGAGAACAACACATCATATGCCATCACCCAGACATACAAAGATGACCACAAACCATCATAATGCCCCCCCCCAAAAAAGGCTAAAGAAATGAAATGAATGCCTTTCTGTGCTACACGTTCTAGCACTGCACTGCATTTGTTAGAGAGAAATGAATGGCATCCACTGAAAGTCTAATTATCATTGCAGCTGGTAACATGATGAAAGGGTGAGATAAGTGCTCTGGATTTAGCATGAGTTTGTCTTTTCAAAAATGACCAATTAATCATGTTGGCGTTTAGGACAGATGGGATGAGTTATAAAGCACCTTATTTCCCCATGTAGTAGCTCAGGGTTTTAAAGGGATACTAGATTCACTGAGCCATTTTCGGCAATAAAAAGTTAATATTTTGTCCAAAATTAATGTGATAAATTCATTATTTTTCATGAGCAATTTATATCTTTAAAAACTATTTTTTCCACTTGTTGTCGACTGAAGATGAGGAAGGAGGTTATAACCAATCATGGCTCAGTTTGCTGACCAAACCTATAAAACAGGTGAGCCATGATTGGTCGTTACCTACTTCCTCAGCACAGGTGATGTCATTTTCAATCGACAGCAAGTGGAACAATTAGTTTTTAAAGGTATTAATTGTACAAGAAAAATAATGAAGTTATCAAATTCAATCTAGACAAAATATTATCTTTTTACTGCTGAAAATGGCTCAATGGGTCAACTATCCCTTTAACATAAAAACATTTTTTTTTTTAATTGAGCACTAGCCACCTGGCATCTATTAAGGGGCAAGTCGTTGAAACAATACTCTATTGTGATTTTATTTTTTTGCAACATCATGACCTTTTATTTGATTTTTTTACTTTTTTTTTTTATACAGTATCGTGCGTTTTAGTCTAATATCACCATCCTTCCCACATTATCAAGATAATTATCATGAGGTTCATAACGTATAAAATGTTTGGATATCGTTAAATCCCTAGTCAAGAGGTCCCACAAAATTATCACATCAGAGCTATCCACATAGGTAGAGTGGTAGACTATGCATTTATCTGTCTATGCCTTACAAACATGGAACCCAGCAAAGCGACACAGCATTCTGCAGTCAGATTAGTAAATGACGTCAGCACCCGGTGTGGCGTATAAAATACTTGGTCAATTGCCTTCAACACAGCAGAGAAGAAAACATGTCAGAAGTTTAAACATGTGGAACTCTCTCACACTTAGGCATCCTACTGTTATGACTGCTAGCATTCCAAACAGTGTGAGATTGTACAGGCAGTGTAAAAGGTGCTATTGTGAAGCTAATTACTGTCAACTTGTAACAGCCAACCTGCAATTCTTTTCAAAGGGAAAAACTGTGACATCTATAGAGGGTCTTTTTGAGTGGAGGCCATTATTTCAGGACGTGTGTGTGTGTGTGTGGGGGGGGGGGGGGGGTGCGCGTGTGTGTGCGCATGTGTGTGCGTGTGTGTGTGCGCTCGTGTGTAATGAAAATGTGTAGTGGTGGTCAGCACATCATCTCAGTCATATCCTTGCGTCTCACACTGCAGTCTATAAAAGTTAATGATCACACTGAGCCGAGGCCTGGAACGCACGCTCGGGCTTCACCTTGCATGCGTCGCATTCCCTGTCCTTATTGCAGATGTGTGCACGTCGTCTTCCTCTCACAATCACGCACGCACACTGGGAAGCGTTCAGCTTCACATGAGTCAGACTGGGGGCTAGAAGTTTCCTCGTTGTCTCCTCACATTTCAGATACACTTCAATGGTGAGCCTTCTTATGTAACACTGCTCCGAAACCTCCGCTGCAAGCGCCAGGGATGTGCGTGCGTCTGTGTGATTCATTGGGCCACGAGGATCATTTCACTCATCAGTAATCACTGGCCGAGGAGACGTCCCGCACTTTTAATTCTCAACACTGCCCATATAAAAAGGACAAGGAGACATAAAACGACGTAATGAGAACGAGTGGGAATAGACGGTCAATTGCTTCAATACTGTGGACACAGAGGCTGATGGTTAGATATTATATGCATTCTTATACGCATAACTGTCTTTATAGGCAACCCCTCTCGTTATTGAGAGAGATCCATTCAAGACCCACCCATGATATGTGAAATTCAGTGAAATCGTATAGAAAGTATTTTTAGAATGTTTTACCCCACCACACCTTTTTAACACATTAAAACTTACGAAGACACACTTAAACCTATTAAGACACATCTTTTCAAGTATTCCTTATCACCTGTTCTCACTTACTCGCACAGTTATTTCAAAATAAGGTTTGTTTCCCGTAATCGTCTTTTCGGAGCGTAATCCAAAACTCAGAAGATGTTAAGTTGACGACTGTACATTGGCTTCAGCCAACATGGAGTAGTGTTTCCAAGCAAAAAGACACACAAATACAACACAAATCTATGCCGTGACGAGACGACCATTACACCTGCTGGAGTGCCACGGGGGATCGATACCGTTCACGCTGTTGATACCACTGATACCAAAAAAAAGATCGATTTATGTTACTTTTGATACATCAATCATTTGAGGTACTGTATTTGCAGTATTGCACCGGAAAGCAGCACGGGTATCGACACATACAAGGTCAAGAAGCTCTAAAATCTTTTAGTAATGGCCAAAATTCATTTGCGGCGGCCTTCCACAGTCAAATACGTGTCGGAAAGCCTACAGCTATAAGATCTTATTTCGTCAAGGCGATCAATCACATCATTAATTGAATAGGCAAATTAAGACATTGGTGTATAAAATGCAAAATATTGGCCAATCGCAGATAGCTGATCAGATCGGTGTAAAGTCTAATATTTAAATACCAAAATGTTCAATAAAATCACATAATTCACAATTTAAAACTAAATTATAATACTGATAGACTGGTTAACATAAATTAGCATAGATTTTACCGTAATTGTAAAAACTTCAAACAATTGCTGCTTTAACAAAGTGCAGCAACACATAAAAACACAGGTGTTTTTTTTTTTACATGCCTTGTGGGAAAACAAATATTAAAATGTCAAAATATTCTTCTAATAACCTTGCATCTCTTCCAGTAGACTTCATTGAGACCTGATTGAGAGCAAGGAACTGAAGGAGAATCTACGGATTGACTTTGGACCACAGACCTGACGTTGCGGCAGACACGTTAAATTGGAGAGAATGGATCTAGTGAGAAAGTGCTGTGCGTGGAGATGTCGCTCTGGAAATGCAGCAGCGCTAACAAATGTCACATTACTGGCCGACACTGACGTGATGTGCAACTGAGAGAAAGAGAAAAGCAAATAAAACCCTTTTTTCTATTGCTCTATGCATGAATAAAAAACACATTAAAACACTTTCTCTAATGCTTCTTAATTAGACTCCTACTGTGTCGTATTTTCCCCTTTATGTTCCCTTTCAACCAATGGTCAATCTTTATTTGTTTTGCAGTTATCGGTTTGAAGGCTTCTGCAAATGCAAGATTCCTTGAGGGTATAAAAATGCTACAACAAAGACAATAAATTACATACAAATGTGGGCCTGCAGCTAGTCTGCTAGTCTGTGGATTAGCAGTGAACGTCCCTGTGCACTTCAAAGGTGCTTTATGTAATTCTGGGTGAACCGCTTTCAAATGTTCACACAGCCGTCACATGAAATGCGGATTGTCATGAACCACCATTACGGGAATTCGTTATGATTATATTGAACATACAGTACAGTAACTCCGATTCTGATGTCAGTTGCGTTGCTTGAAGCGATTGTAGCGGAACACTACACCGTACTTTCCGGACTATAAGTCACACTTTTTTTTTCATAGTGGTCATATGGGCTGGTTCTACGACTTATTATGGTGGTGCGTCAGATATTGAAATCAGTGCTTGGACTGGAACCCCAAATCCCCCTTCTCACATTATGCTGAGTTTCTGTGCATTACCACCTTTTTTCCACCAAATGCATTGGCCAATTGACAGTTTTTGGTCCTACAGTTCCTCATGATGCATCTAGTCTGAAAAATAAGGTATTGCACTACACCAGGCTTTACCCTAGCGTGTTATTAGCCCGGCGGTCCACCAGGCTTTCCTTGGCCGGGCAGGGGTGGGAGATATGGGCCAAAAAAAAAATATATATATATATATAATATAATATATATATTTTTTTCAATAAACTCAATAATCATTTTCTACAAAAAAATCTTGTAAATCTGCACTCGTTTCACACAAAAAATTAGACACCGTTTTCAAACAACAGCTCTTGTTTATATTTTAATTTACTTAATACATCTTCTGCAAAACATTTTATAACGATATTCTACGGCAACATTTAATAATGAAAGCTTTATTATTATTTCCAGGCTATATAGGGTGTTTTCATTAATCTTTCAGAATTTTTGTTAATTAAATGTATTTTATTATTCCATAATAACAGATCTGGTAAATGGTAAATGAACTGCTTTTTATATAGCGCTTTTAACTACACCATTTAGTGCCCAAAGCTATTACAATGCCTTACATTCACCCATTCACATTTTAATCTGCAGTAAGTACTGGTGCACCACTGCCAAATACTACAGAAATCACAATGACAAAAGCTGTTTACTACAGCAGTCAAATAGGGGGGATTTTTTGGGGGTTATATATGGTGATTTGATGGTGATGGAATGAATATAATGAACAATTGATTCATGATTTTCAGTCAATTCACCTAGTTTGGTGGCTAACGTAATTAACGGAAGAGCAGAAGCAGAAGAATGCGGAAGATGGCCAAAGAAAAATGCTCAACTTGTAAATTGTATTTAACAGTGTTCAAATCCTTCAGATGGCGGTAATGTACACGCTATTGGGACTAACAACTGCAGATTAACTAAGAAAAAAACGTTTTTCACAATGTGAGCAAAAACCATTCAGCATGCACATATGGCCATGAAAACCTTGCCTTCTACTTGGTGCAGCTAATAAGACCACTTGCAGTACAGAATGAGCTCCTGATCCTTGCCTGACAAATACCACTGCACAAAATAACCTTACAGGAGCCTTAGTGGAGGAGTCAATTTCTGCACTTCCACTTGTGTATATGGGATTTCCTGTGCAAGTTGGCATTGATCCACAAGTCAGTGAAGGTGTCCCGGAAGCCAATCAGCTCTGCACACTGAGTACACCAAATCTATGCCCCACAGTCAATTGTCTGCCACTGCAGCCTGACAATAACTCAATGCTCAGCGGGTGACTTTGAGCAAAGCCTCCCTCTACTCCACAATAAGCTCATGTACTAGCAAAGACCCGAGATCCAATAGTGTGATTGCGTTTGTGGATGCCATATTACAGCCGTCATATGCATTGAAAAGTCAACTCGTGAACCTTGCAGCCAAATGAGAGCTCTGACCTTTTTACCTGGCTATTATCCCACTGATGTCCATCTGAGAACCGCATGTCTGCCCGAGAACCCAATCAGCCAGTGTGAGGTCCAAGTTCAAGGCGGTAATGATGAGATTGACACTCTTGACGCCAACGCTCGCCCAAGAGTGACTTTAAATGTAATCCATACCTTGGTAAGAGGTTGGAGAGGCTCACAGCCATGTCTGTTACTGTCATCTTCTGACCTGACAGTACATTGGGGTTATTTAATGCATGATTAGTTTTCCATTTGTCTCTGTTATGTCTGGCTTTGTCACGGAAACCACACAGCTTTTCGCAGCATCACTTGGCTGTCCAACATGAAAATATAAAAATTATCAAAATACCAAGTGGCGAGAAGATACAGTAAATATTCCAAGATGCTGTGATATGAAGATGCTTGTCTTTTTTGTACCACGTTAGTTTGGCTTTGAAATGGCACACCGTGCTACTCAAAATCAACCAACAAATCATTGCAGACCATAATAATTTAAATGTTTTAATATATTGCGATTGTTCACATTGTCCTTCGTGTTCTGCGAACATGGTAGTTAAGCACCTGAACCATTCGGAAGCAGGAAAACACATCAACTCGGTCAAGACCGGTCAAGATGACTGCCTATCACCTTTACTTTATTTTAATAAATCTAGTGCCAATGCTGATTCGATAAAGAACGTTGTGCTTTTAACAAATGGTTTGACCGTTTGCAGGACTCGAGTCTGATTGATGCATTCAAGTCATAAATGGGAAGCTGTGTTAGCAAATAGCTTTTAGATTGCCAAGATTTCACAGTAAAATGTCAATATGATCCTTTGAACTTTGTACTTTTTCAGATACTTTGCTTGCTAACCATTGTTACAAAGCTGAGACTTTTGATGATCTTTATATTTAGGCATCATTTAGATTTGTAACAAATAATAATAGATTAAAGTTAATCACTTAACTAGTTTGCTAGTAATATGATAAAAATGATGATGGTATTGAAACTGGAGTTCATGAACAAAGATCGTCCCATTAAAAATATTTCATTGATTCATTTATTGTTAGCTTCCAATAATTACTTGTGCTAAATAAAAGACCCTATGGGACATTTTTTTAATCTTTATTTTTATGTACAGTAATGACTGTGAAATTACATTTCACACCTCAAATAAAGAAGACATCCGTCGCATTTGAATGTTTTTAGCGTTAATGTATAATATTGATTGACTTTTATAAAATCATAAAAAGAAACAATAAAGGGTGTAATCCTTGTCATTTTCTCACAATTTCTTTATTGAAACGCCTTAAAAAAAAGGTTGTGAGAGAAAAGCTGCCATCTGTCGTGTGTTTTTGCTTTGTCTCCTACAACGTCGCTCACGTGGAACAGAAGATTATCAGCCTTTTGTCTTGCTTTCTGCATTGTCATTTGACATTTGCACATCAACTGTCAGATTCCTACGGTCTTATCCAGTGTAGCGTAACCACAGTAACGCTAGTAAGAATTAACTCCTAATCAATTAACTCCGGTCTTGTGACTTTCTCACAACTTTCTGCGTATCTCAGGTTGTCGTGTGATGCCTCGCTGCTAGTGTGCTTATGTATCTTTATCCTCATCGTTGGCTGGGGCCAGCGCAAAAGCTAAGATTAGCCCACATACACACACACACACACGCACCGCTACCAACTAAGAGGTCATGCACACACAGACACACACATGCCTTGACACATTGCAGTGACACAGCGATTACACACCAACACGCTGTGTTGTCTTTAGTTGCATCGGTGCCGAGTGAAAGTGAGTCGGAGACATCCCGTGGTGTCGCCGCTAAGTGTGGGGGGGGGGGGGGGGGGACTTGCAGCATCTTGGACACGCTGTGCTACACAACCATGAGGAGAGCATTCATCCCACATTCGGCAAGGAGTGCTTATTACGTTTAACTCCGCCAGGCCCTCTATTTCTCATCGTCACACTTGAGCTAAAAAAAGACTTAATCTTTTTTTCGCTTTTGGCCCTTTTTGTCTATGCATTTAAAGCCAATAAACGGAGCTACTAGCAAAGTCTATGCAGCGTGTGAAAAACGGAGCTTCAGGGAGACAAATATGTAGGGCAGTACCATAGCATACTATAACATAGCATCCATTATCGAGTGCTCAAAATGAATATACCATATTTACTCATACACTGGCCAGAGCGGTTTCTTGTTGCTTATTTTCACTGTAATTTAAGGCCTAAGCACCAGGTGGTAAAAATCTATGACTTGGGGTTTTTCCTGGCTCAAATTGAGGCAGAGGTGGTATCACGCTGACTATGATGGATGACTACCGATACCAGGTATCGGTATCAGTACCAATACCAGTCTTATTTTAAGGTATTGATATTAGCAGTGATGACAAATACCATTATGGGCTGCCCTCCTGCAACCATTTTACGATCAGGGACTATTAATTTGAAATTATATCAATACAAAGTTGTCATTAATTTTGTCATTGTTTAACTACAATTAGGGCTGCATAATATATCGAAAAAATACCGTCACCACGATGATGGCATGTGCAATATGCTCATTGTAAAGTATGCTCATCTCAAAGACGTGCGATGAATTCAAACTTTCCTTATGGTACTGTATGCTTTGTTGCACGCATTGGCGTTTATCCAAGTTCGACAAATCAGATGTGACCTTAACTACGGATCGGAACTTACCTCCCTAGATACTGCTCTCCTATTGGCTGAAGCGGACCACAGGCGTCCTGTGAGCAACTCCGCAGCCGTGGACAAAGGAAAAATCAATAGCAGATGCGAGAGAGGAAGAAATGAACGAGGATGAAAACAATGAACTATTTGTGCCTAAAAAAAAATAGCACGTTTTGCAATTGTCACAGACGCAAGTATTGTGCAAGTGATGTCGAAGAACAGTGGCTACGTCAAGAGGAAACGCAACCAATCTACACAGGCGTCTTCAGAGTCCCAATGCTACTAACGTGAAGGCAAGTTGTAAACTAGTCAATTGAAACCAGCCTTTGTTGTACCCCCGGTGACATTTTTTCAGCCAAATACACCCTTACCAGCGTAAATTATCTTTGGTAAAAAAAAAAAAAAAAGATTTAAAACAGAGTGCTGTCTGGTGTTATTAAACTTTGGAACTTCATTTGTACAATGGTTTCTTTTGAACTATTTGGAAACCAAAATATATAACATGTAGATATATAAAAAACTGAATTAACCTCATTAAAAATAAAGATATGTGCACATAAAAAATACCACTATTAAGTGCCCTCCTTTGGGGTAAAAGATAAATATATAAAAATAAATCATTAACTTAATTTTAAATATTTTCAAATGATTTACAAGTGATGCTCGGTGGCATATGACAAGTTGGGTCGAACAATTCTGCTTTGAGGAGACTTTTTTTCTTGGACAATGAAAATGTTTTATAGCCTACTGAAAATAAATTTCACTTCAATCTTATATTTTCCTGAAATATTTACACAATTTGATTATTTTTAAAGGGTTTTTGCATGGATGCTACTTTTTAAATTTATTTTAAAATTTCGCGTACCCTCTGGGGTGCTTTCATGTAGCCTCACGGATACACGTAAGTCCATTTGAGAACCACTGTTTTAGATGAATGGGTGACATTTAATCAAAAACCTTTATTTTTGTGTGTACGCCATCTAATGTGGGCATGGCAACTGTGATGTCATTTTAAGTCCACAGCAAGTGCCAAAACGGATAAAAACGGGTGGTTTTTTCTGCTTAACTCATATTCCACAAACACAGTATCAGAATACAGTACCATCATGTTTAGACTAGTGGGGCTGCATAGGACATATTATTGTAAAGCAAATTTTCGGGTTGACTTCCCCTAAAGCAATTAAACCAAAGTAAAGCGTTAGTTTGACACTGATCTCTTCCCCCCCCCCCCCTTTTTTTTTCTGCAAATTAATTTTGGCTCAATAATTGTAAAGGCCCTGAAAAAAGCATATCGGTCTATCACTAGCTTATATTTACAGGGAAGAATATTTTTTGGAACCCTTACTTAAATATTTGCGCCATAATTGGTACACTGTCTGAGTCAGGAGGAACTGTTACTTATTTTGAATCAATATTTGTGTTCTCCCATAATCTTTATTAGCTGCTTCAGGCACGATCCGAGACCGAAAAGAAGGCTTTGCATTAAAATTAATGTTGGATGGCAGTGTGTTGCTCCAGGCGCTGAGACATTAACATCTCATCCAGGCAAAGCAACAGATACTTTCATTTCAAGGCCTATCGCACACACACACGCAGCTTGAGAAACTCTGTGAAATAAATGTTGTTAATTCTGTAAATATCTGATTGCAGGCTTGATTGCGTGCCACTGACCACTGCAGTGCTCGGCCGATGATGTCATGCTGCAGTGCAAAAGTTGAGCTTGGGCGCTCGCGACGGCACATCCGCTGCAAATTAATGAGGCTGCACTCGTGTAGCAAGGCTTCAATCAATCTGAACCCTGCCTGATATTGCCTGTAGGGATATGAATTATACATGGCGGCAGAAGGCGGGAAAAGAAACTCAACAGAGCAACTGGCGTTGGTGTGTCTTTGACATGTCCAGTGTGGCTAGCCTTTTACGATGCAGGTGTGCTTTTTATCTTGGGAATACCACGGTGCGGCGATGGCGCTTTCAAGATGACAAATGATACTTTGAAATCTTTGGCAGACTCCCTCATATATGTTTTTTGCAACCACTAAAATTAATGAAGACTTAAATATAAATAGACCCACCTTTGACACTAAGCTGTAAAGATGAACGCTTTGCGTTCAAATTTAGGTGATTGACTTTCACTTCAGTGTAGTGTTGCGCCAAGTACCGGTTAGGGGTGCAACAGTTTCAGATTTTGGTGTACTATTATAGTCAGAGAAAAAACGCGGTTTTACGTTTTTTACGGTTATTCTTGGAGACATAAAAAAAAAAAAAATCACATCAGCATTCTTTGAAAATGTTTATTTGTAACAACAATAAATAACTGAAAATATATATATTTTTAAAGTTGCTGCCCTTTAAACAAATACAGCAGATTAGACAGACAGCTCATAGGCTCTTAAAATAGGGCCTGGGCACTATGTATTACAAGTGGATGGAATGTACCCTCTTTTTCTTTTATCTTAAAAAAAAGAAATTTTTCTTTCATCTTTCAATTTCTTTTTATTTCAACCTACAGGTGAAACGTTCGTCCACAGCCTTTAAACTGGCGATTTGTGCAGTTTACCGCTACACATGTAGGCATTTTGCAGCGAAATGTGTATGCCGAGATAGTCCGAAGATGGCGGCCCCACGGCTTCAAAAGTCTCTGCCTATGGCCTCTCCAGCGGGCGGCCCAGAGCCCCGGGGTCGGGGAGGCGGCCGGCAGTCGGTCGGTGGCGATGAAGCAGCGGCGAGCGGTGTGCCGGTGGTTCCTGGCGGTGGCAACGGCCGAGAGGCCCGACCATCGCGCCCTACGGGACCTCCGCCTCACCCCCTCGCCACCACTGCCTCAGTTCGGACACCCCTTTCCCCACGTCCACTCATCCTAGTCCGGGTGGGCCGCAGCCGTCGGGTACGCAACTTTCCCCAGGCGTTGTTCAAAGGTGAGCCCTGTGTTGTTGTGCACCCGCTAAATGGAGAGCTATGAACTATGGCGCATGGGTCATTTTGTACCGTACGTTAGCGGAAATAACCGGTGTTGTTTAACGGCTGCGGTCATTTAGTCCTGACGTTTAAAAACCACGGTTAATCGAAAAGCCGGTTAATTGCTGCATCACTAGTAGCGGTACCAATACCGCATCTGGAATTTTAGGCAGCATAAATAATGCAACAAACTAACTTCTAACTTCAATGCCATCAGCATGATGAAAAGTCCAAAAAGTCCACTGATCTTTTCTTACCCCCCAACCTCCACCCCCCTTTTTTTTTTAAATATGACATACTGTCAACGTTCAGATGTCATTGTAATGTAGTAGGGACATATATATACAGCCATTGGACAGTCGGTGAGCGTATATGGGACACATAAGCTCCTCCAAAGAAGTCAATGAGATTTTATAAACCCTAATAATAAACAACAAATCATTTAGTGTCTTAATACTTTTGTACAGTACTGGATGCATTGTGCTTTAAAGTAACTTGTGAGCATGCTGTAAGGTAAGAAAAAGGCTTAATGCCCATAAAATCCAAAATACCGTGGCAATTATTTTGATATTTGACATGAGTAGAGAGGTGCATGTGAATTTTGGTGACGATTCATAGCATTTTTGTATCATTAAGTGATATTTAGCTTTTCTACATTACAGTTGTGTTTCTAAGTTTACATGCCGCAAGGGTATGTAAACTTGGTTTCAAGCACAACTGTATTTATAAAATTATCACTAGTGTGCTGCGAGGTATTTTATGCAGGTATAGTATCGAAGCCAAAATGTTGATATTGTGACATCACTACTTCAGTGTGTGTTTTATTATCATATCATTATTATTATAATATTACATTATATACGGGGAAGGAGGGTGAGAAACCAAGTCAGAGTTGTTTCTAAATATAAAAAAAGCATCTTAAAATGTAAACATTTTGTTAGATCTGTTGGACTGGATCTCATTTGATTGTGCAGCACTCAATGTGGTCAGTAATTCTTATGGATGCATGAGAGTATCCCAACAGACTTCAAATAAGCATAGTGGTCAGAATCTACACAGGTTGCATCAACACATATTAACCCAAACAAACCCACAATTTCTTTATTCATATAACACACCCAACCCTACCCAACACACACACGCACGCACACGCACACAAACACGGCATCAAGGTCAGCTTTTGGGCCACCATATGTGTTGTGTGTGCAAATGGTGTGTTAGTGTCGCAGTGAGTTAGTGGTGTACTGTTTGCTGGCCAAGCACATTTCAATAGATCATGTTTCTTGAAATTTAAGGACCAAACAATAAAAACAAGGCCTACTTCCTTAATAGGTTTGACGAGTGTTACTGTGGTAACGTGCAAGTTTGGAGAGCATTATCATTGTACGCCTGAATGTTCTAGGTGATAAAAGGAAATAATTGGTTGTGCAGGCTACACACCCCAGAGTGAAAACACAATCCAGATCAGGCTCTACCTTTCTGAAATGGATTATCATGTTGAGCTGAACTTGCCACTCAATGGAAATAATTACAAACTTCTTGTTGGTGCCAATGAATCAACAGCATTGACAACAACAGCCCAACGAAGGTATGCAAGACACTGTATTTATGTACACACACAGCAGACTCTCTCTGACTCCTTTGTGTCACTCCCACTCGTGTCCTTGTACAGCGTCTCTGCTCATTTGTTCCTCTCTCTGAGCTGTCAGCGGCGTAAGCGCAGCTGCTGATTCTCTGACGTGTGCACTCACAAAAGAAGATCTTTTGGAAGGAAGGAAGGAAGGAGGGCTGTCTCTTTTGCAGATTATGAAGTGGGCAGCTTCTGGTACTCTGTTATGTGTAGAGTAGAAATACTTAAACGCAAGCATGCCCCTTATGGTCACTGGATGAGGTTTAAGGAGCGGACAGTCTGCTAGAGATATGACAGACAGAATGTGTGAATGGCCACATGACGCATGAACACGCTCAAATATTTGCCATCTTCACTTCATGTTTGCTGCTGGAACCTGATAAGAGGGAAGCCCCCATTCACACTGCCTAAAACAAGCCAGGTTTTTCCGCCTTGTCTAGACTGTGAGAATGGCACAAAGACGGAAGTTATTTCAAGGCACTTTACACGTTATAATCCCCAACCTGGAGCGGTCACTCCATCTTTTTCTGACTGAGGAACAGTGACAAAAGGCAGCCAAGGCGGAGCACAACCCTCACTGGAAATGAATCCGACTTGGAATGCGGACCAAACTGACATCGGTCTCACACGGACCAAACATCCCATACCAGGAGGTTAGGTACCCCATACTCCAGAAGCATCACCCGCGTAAGTCCCCAAGGAACACAGTCGAACACCTTTTCCAAGTCCACAAAACACATGTAGACTGGCTGAGTGACTTCCAATGCACCCGTGAGGACTCTGTCAAGGGTGTAGAACTTGTTCACTGTTCCACGGCCAGGACAAAAAACACACTGCTCCTCCTGAATCTGATATTTGAATACCTGACGGGCTCTCTTCTCCAGCACCCCTGAACAGACCTTAACACGGAGGCTGAGTGTGATCCCAGTATAGCTGTAACACACGCACCTAGTCTGCCAATCCAGAGGCAGTCCCCAATGTCCACAGGCTGTTGCAGAAGCAGCCCCACGATACCCAGAGCCTTTAGGAACTCTGGGAGGATCCCAGAGGGCCTTGCAACCGAGCAGCTTTTTAATCACCTCGCGACTTCAACGCCAGCAAAAGGAGAGCCCACCTCAGTCTCCAGACTCTGCTTTCTCAAAGGAAGGCGTTTCGGAGGAATTGAGGAGTATTCTCCCCACCGACTCATAGACTCCCAAGTTGAGGTCAACAGCACCCCATCTCCCCTGTACACAGTGTTAATGGTGCACAGCTTCCCCCTTCGGAGACACCAGATTGTGTACCACAACTTTCTTGAAGCCACATTGCCTCTTTGGCCTGTGCCTGGGCCCCATAGGTCCTGCCACCAGACACTCACCAACGAGTCCCACCTCCAGGCCTGTCCAGAGGAGGGCCCCAGTGGCCCACGTCTGGGAAAGGGAAAACCAAGTGCAATGTTTGTATTCATCATAAGGGTTTTTTGAGTGACCCAGCCAGGGGCATAAAGCCCCAGACAACTTAGTAATGATATGTCTTGTAAAGTCAGTCAGTGTGCAGCAAGAATTGCAAAAACTATTTTGATAAAGATTAATGGCTGCGGTGCCTTCTTAAGTGTTCTTTAAATAAGCAAAAGTCACAGTAACAGTTGGCAAGGAGGATCTTTAGTTTACCCAGCGTGTGTGCATGGTAACTGAACATCGTTGTGTGACATTCGGGGTGGCTTGATTTAGGACACTTTGTTTTTTCCCGCCCTGCTCACCTCCACAAGCCTTGTGTGTTTGTGCCGCTTACCATGTGGCACATGTGTCAGCCATCTGTTTGACAGTATGTCAACACAGCCATAATGCTACCATGCTCAATGTGGCTGTACACACACCCCTGTCCCTCATACACCCCCATCAATGAATTCCCTGCCTTCTTGTCTTTCACTTGCTTTGTATTCATTCATATCACACCTCAGTGGGGGTTTGTTATAGGCAGCTGCACATTGCCCAACATCTTTTCAGCAGACAGCAGACACTAACTTGAAACCTGACACGCACACATGCACGGACACACATATCGTTAAAATTTATTATTTAGGTTTCCTGTTGCTGTCCTTGTCACACAGGCAGCAACACAACCACACAAACCAGCTTGCTACTATGGCACTGCTTTCAGCTCAAGGCAATAGGTGCAGTTCATTTCACTGCTAATAACCCTGACAGACAAACAACCATTTCAAAATGATTTCCCAAGTCACACCAGTACTGTGGAAAACTATGAAGAGCAAGCTGAATTGAACGCACCAGTTGGAACAATATACAATGGCACCTCGACTTAAGTGCCCCAACTTACGAGTTATTTTGAGCCATTGTTTTTCTTTAACAAAATATTGACTTACGTCACTCATATAATATCGGCAATGCTCCTACAGAAGCCCTACTGACAAAGTAGTACAAACTAGATAGCATAACTTTTATTGATAATAAATATACAACAATATACTGATATTTTGTTCCACTCATTATCTATATTTGGGTAAAATTAGTTTACGAGACAAACAAGGATTCTCCTTGGTGGAACAACAATGTTATACTGCTAAAAGAAAAAGGAAAAAGAAAATCACCCTGCGTTGAAATATTTATTAAATGATATTTAATCAAAGTTAAAACAATCAGCTCTTAAAGGTATCCTTGTCAAAACAATATGACTAGTGATTAGTGAGTGGGGTTGTCGCAATACTAAAATTTCAAACTCAATATCGATACCCAGGAAAATACTCGATACCGCAGAGATCAAAAAGACAAATACTTTAAAAATGCATAGAAAAATATTTTTTATTATGACCGCAAATAGTCAATTAAATAAAATTATTAATAATCAGAAAATGAAAAAAATAAGACAATCACTGTCTTTTCACATGCCAATAAATTATAGATAACACAAATGAAAAATGCCACAATGACAACATTTTTGGTTGTCTGAGGTAAAAACACACATAAGAAACATCAATAAGAAAAAAAAAATTAATTGGTTAACTATACAAGTAATCAGAAATATTTTGAGGAAGTAAAGTACCCAAATAATAAACAATCAGTAAAAACGAACATCAAATGCTGCAGTTGCACTCAGCTACACCATTTTTTAAAAGGCTAAAATTGGAAATTGCTATTAATAATTATCTATTAAGGCATAAATGGGTTTAGAAAGTGCACTTTATTCTATGAATGACTGTCTAAGCTTGTCGTATCACTGGTCTCAATTTTCTTTGCTGTTGGAAGATTTTTTACAATTAGCATGTCAATGTGCTCCTTTGTGAGTCTTGCCCTTCCTGAGTTGCAAATGAGCACCGATGTAGTAAACACGCTCTGAGGCACAACTTGAAGCAGCAATACATAGGTACACATTGACTGAGCATACAGCTAACCGTGAGCCCACGGCTAATGGCTAATAACAAAACAACGTTCACTGAGCATAAAGCTAACCAAGACTGGCTGGTTTGGCCCTCTTGCCACCGCACTGGCTATACTTAAAGCAGCTGTAACGTAGCTGAGCAAGCAAAGTCGTCGGTCGCTGTGTGGGCTCTCCTGGCTGCCGGAGGCTGTTTGCCGAGTAGGCTGCGCTGCGGAAATGCTACCATGTATCGATAGTATTGATATCATGACAAAGTAGTATCTATCCGGATATGACGTGTTAGTAGCTATACTTTTCACAGTATCGATACTAACAAACATTTGTGGTTTATATAAATCGTGTTCTGCATGATTACGTCAATATTTTGTCCCCCTTACTGATAGCTCAAATACATTTATCTGACACGCAATTCGATATGGTTGTTTTTTCCAGGGGAGCTGGAGATTATGTGATTGGTGTTTATCATTGATATGTGATCTAGTACATTATCCGTTTCACAAGATTATAAAGAACTGTTACGCAGCAATGTTCTTTACAATAATACAACTGTGATATATCGTACATGCTGTCAATACATTGTGAACATAGCCTCAAGAAGAATAGGATTTGAACAGATTGCTTCTTTACTTCTTGCCATTGATCAACCATTGGAATTGGTGCAAAACCAGAAAAAGATCTTGAACATTTATCAAAACGAGCTTGCTTCTGGGCTAGCAGCTATTCAAGTAGCACAAGTCTTCCAGAGATTGTTTCCCCCCACTCCAAACATCAAAAGATCACCCGTAGTACACACACAACACAACTAAAATCATCTAGCAAGCCCCCCTCTCCCCCTCAAACAACAGAGCGGGCGTTTCCAATAAAGTGATAATCTGCCCACATGATCACACACGCTAGTGGGTTTACAAGCATAATCTTAATGCTACTGATTGGATTGGAGGTCTTCCCAAATATGAATTGACGGGAATCTCATCGAGAGAAAACGGAATACACAAATGCCAAAAATAGCACTTACCACTCTTGTTCATTCGTTTCAATTAGCTCACTAATACTTAGTTTAGGCTGGATTTACTTCAAGTGCCCAATTCAGATTTAAGATGCATTTCTTTACACATACATTTCAAGTGACACAATTCGCTATGGTTGTGTTCACACTGACGGAACATACAAAATTAAGGGCATGTGCAAACACCCAAATTGAATATCAATAATTACCACAACCATCAAAATGTAAATAAACTATAATGCACAAACAATACAAATATTATATGTTACATAGCGTCGTTACATTAGGCTGACTCTTCCCCCTCTTTGATTGAAATAAGGGTAACCTCTGCATTACCCCACGAGCAACCGGTGGCAATTATTTTCTTTAATTATCTTTCATGATTGTCATACTTCAAATGTAGACTATATTTGATCGCATATGCTTTGCTGTAGGTTAGATTAACAGCATGTGTATGTATGTTAGCAATTAGTATATGACAATGATGGCAAGCTCACAATGACGAGTTATATCCAATTTGGGTTTACACTACATTGGCACAGCTCGAATACTTACTATATATACTTTATCCACAGTTGTACATTTGTAAGGCCAATTTGAGGCCTGCTTCCAATCTGAAACTATTCAATTGCGTGTGTTGTTTCTCTTTACACTGCCACGACACATATTTGAATTATGCCAATTGAGAGTAAAAAGAAGGAAAGAAAAAAATCTGTATTGCGCCACTTAATTGGAGTGCTAATCCACCTTTAGATGGGTGTTTAAGCGACCGTGCAAGAATTCTAACATTAAAAAAAGAGCAGGGTTATGAATTAGAAAAAGAGTAGACAATGGAACATTTTAAATGGATGCTGAGAAGTCACAGCTACATACAAGTAGCTTTGGAGGAAGAGAGTTGAACAGAGCGAAAAAGTGGAATCCATTACAGCAATTTAGCAGCAGGCCTTCAAGCCTGCTGCCACTGGCGACTGTTGTAAGAATGCTTTCCACTCTCTTTAATCTCACACGAGACTGCTTTTCATGCATTTGTGTGTGACTTACTTTACTTTTTACTATTAGGCCATGTAAGCCTCAAGTACCCTTTGCATGCATACAGTATCAACTATTCAATAGTAGTAAATCTTAATGTTATAAACATAATGAGATGCTTCTTTTACACAGGAAACCTGAAAAATTGCTTTATCAGCAATGTAACAGAAGACCTATGTAACATGGATCTGCTTTTACCTTTTAATACAAAACACCAAGTAAAGCAGGATATCACGGCAACTGTGCACACTTTCACACAGCATATCTACAATCTGATAAATGCAGACACTAGCTAATCTGATTGTGTGTTACATCAAATACTGCGACAATTGTATATTAGTGGGAAACTTCCACAAATGTGTGCACTTTCACACAGTAACGACAATTCAAATTAATTCTGATCACCATTGGCAAGTAAAATCTGGAAAAGCGCCATCATGGACGATGGCAGGATATGCTTACACCTACCTTAGTAGCAATAGGAATGCACGATAATTATTGGGCCGATAATTATCGGACCGTTATTGAGGGAAAAATGACGTCATTTCTATCGGTCCGATAGCTCAGAAATAGACCATTATTGAAATCCGCCTGAAATACACCAACGTTGCTCTGGTTACTGTTACTTTAAGAGCTCAAATCGATTATTTCATTTTAGTCACACCACATAATTCATAAAATGGGCATCATCGAATAAACTTATCCTTCAATGACCCTTTATTCTTTTAAACTGCAACAACAGATATATTTGTAATAAAAAAAAGTTAAAAGTTCGGTATTGGTGTGGAGAAGCAGAAGGTTATTGATTATCGGTATCGGTGGGGGGGGGGGGGGTGCTGTTATTGTGCATCCCTAGTGAGCAAGTTTTGCTTTTTTTTACCTTTGTAATAAACATATTCACAGAGTGGACAGCCTCAATAAGGGGTGTTAGGGCATTTAAAAAAAAAGGTGACAAGTAGGTTATACACAGAAAGTTAAATGAGTGGAATCACTTTCAAAGACTCCAGCGTCAACATGCTGTACCTCACTTGTCAAAGTTAAGGTATAATTGTCTTTACAGTTTGTGTTTAACATCAAATTTTCAAATCAAATTATGCATGATGATTATTTATTCCTTTGTTGAAAAGTAAGAATTTGAAAACGTTACTTAAACAGCATCCTCGAATGGATTGTGTTTGACCACCGACCACCTTTGTATCCTGAACTCAACTCTCTCTCACAAGATGATTTTATGTAGAACTATTGACAAAGTGATAGTGCTGCCCCGTCAACAGGCCGCTAGGTTGTCAGGCCAGAGAAAGAGAGATTGTTGACTAGCTCACACAGTACAGCTCATTGTGTGTGCGGGCAATGACCTAATCAACCCTTCATTACATTATGCCACATACACCAGCACACACTCACAGACCTCTTCTTCTAATCAACTTATCGAGGGGGTTGGCATCTTTCGTTGTCCCTGAAACTTAATTTCCCATTTCAAGATATTTTGGGCAATTGTATGCTTCCAACTTTGTGGGAACTGTTTGGGGGAGACCTTGAGCTGCTTTTCCATTGCGACTGTGTCCAAGACCCAAGTAGATTAAGTGATATAAACTATGTGATATAACTAAAATGCAGTTGGAAAAGTTGGGCAATTGATACAAATTTATTCGCAATGTGGCTTCTCAGGATCATAAAACATTATAATTGGAGGTGTCAAAATGAGTGCGTTAATTTTGAGTTAATTCAAAGTTCCTTAAATGCCCCCCAAAAAAATTTACGCATGATTAATGATCGTCGCCCCTCACTTGGAAAGCCTGTACAGGGGGAATTCCAGTCATAACGCAGCAGACACATCCACATCAAAATTTATCAGTAATAAATGTAATAATAATGCATTTATTTGTGGAAACTGGGGTCAAGTTGCATTTTACAACTTTTAAAATGTGCAGAATTTCACAAGTTACTTCATGATAAAGATCAGATAGCTCTTAATATAAAAAGAAAAATGCACTGAGCTGTCACCAATGTCTTACAAATGCAATTATGCCATCTAGTGGCAGAAAATATGTCAACAAAATTTAATATCACACTCGTTTTTTTACAGTGCAGTACATCTTTTTTTAATTTTGACAAAATTTTATGAATTATGAAATGACTGTATCAATGACTAAAAGATGCAGCCGTATTTCTTTAAGTTTAACTTTTTTTTCATTTATGTTAACAAGAGTATGGAAACTCATTAAAAAAAAAAAATTCATTGTACATTTAGAACAGCTATAAAATGTGCGATTAATCATGAGTTAACTAGTTATTGAGGTCATGCATTTAATTACGATGAAAACATTTTAATCGCCTGACACTCCTAATTATAATCAAGGAAAAACAATTAGTTTGTCAAAGAGCACGGTGTCCCCGTGGATTATGTAAATCAGACACAAGGTATCTCAAGAGTTTGCCAGGTGGAGTACTATTTTTTCCATTCCCAAAGCCAAAAACAAAGCTGGGGCAGTCTCTTCAATAGAATAAACAGTGTGGACGACGGTCTCACTCCTGGCTAAATACCAGCAAGATAAACAAGCATTCCTACGTTTGCCCTAAGGTAAGGGACCTGTAAAGTAGCTAGATGGTCTAGGCTAACGTCATAGCAATAATAAGCAACCAAATGAGTTAAAAGCTAGCTTTAGCTCTGTTGTCAAATAAACCTTAGCTCTACAGGTATATTATGAGTATTCAGCTTTTGCGAATGGTCAATTAAACAGTGATTACCGACCAGGCCGATTATCGACGACAATGTTTGGCATTTTGACGCATATTGGCATTGCTCTTTTTTTCTTCCTCCCTAAATCCAATTATATCTAATATTCTTTGTCAGAAGTTTTAGTTTAGTTTATATATTATTATACAATGGTAAACTTAACAACATAATTGTACAACAGATGTTAAAATGTTAATCAAAATCTGTATGGCGGTAACAAAAAGTTTAGTATCTTTTTCTTGCAGAACGTGGAGCCGAAACCCAGTAAGTCAATTCATTCGCCATGTGTGGCTTTTGACTGTTTGCAGAAGTCCAGAAGCCAGCTGGCATCTAAGTGCTTGACAAAGGAAATATCTTTTCTCCGTGTCCTATATAGTGGGTGTTCTCCTCGGGGGGGGGGGGGGGGGGGGGTAAACTGTATCCCAGGTGATGGTGTGTGTTACTTGGCAGGCAACTGCATTGGACTGAAAAGGCCGCATTTGAATGATGGCAGCAAGAGGAATGAAACTAGAAAGCAATACTAAAACTTATACCGAAAACAAACAAACACAAAAAAAAACACCAGACATGGTTTAATTCATACATCTAAATGCTCACACAAAAATGAATATTTCACACATGGCATCTCTGTAGGTGTGCATTTAAACAGGCACAGCATGAAATAGGTTTTAATGCATTACCATTAGTCAAATGAAGGCGTATCCTTGTCAATTAACACGGAAACTGCTGTGATCACACGCTCAACTTTGTGACATTGATAAAGTGTCGTCGGTCATAGTCAGTTATACTAGAGTATACAGATAAAGATTAAAAAGCAGAAAGTCCCGTCCAATTATGAAGCAACTCGTTCTCATAAAGTGTGATGTTCATAGTACAGCGATTGGGAACCTCTGCAGACTCTTCACTACAAAGTCTCTTGTCACGCCGCTGTGCTTCTGTCACTCTCTGAGCTTTTAGGCAGTTTATATTAGGAAGAATCTTTGACAACGTGAAAATCCTCAGTCATGTAAGAGGAGCGAGCGCACTTTTGAGCTCACAGGGAAAGAGATTAAGTTTGCCAATCTGACGACAAATGGTTGGCCTACTGGTTATTATTTGCAGCTGAGCTCTTCCTTTGAGTCATTTAATGAGATCATAAGTGAGATCGCATGAACGTCGCTGTAGTCCCAACTCACTTGGAAACCGGAAATCATTAACAAAACTTCCAGCTTCAAACAAATTCAGATTATCATTTTATTATTGTGTCAATCATTTCAAGTACTTTTGGTTGTATTTTTGCTATTACAATATACCATCTCCCTATTCTCCAGTTAGCTACGCGTCTACCATGGGTAAGTACGTAGTGTGTTTAAATAGTGTTATTTTGTCATTTTTTAGTTCCTGTCCGGCACCTGATGAAATATAGCCACTTGGTTTTGGATGTGGTTAAAGAGAATGATGACTGATTGGATACCTGTAAATAGTTCAACATGTCTGTCAGGAGCCTTTGCTGAGTCGTTTTGCTTTAGTTTTATTATACTGTAGTTGAATTTTCTTGACAATTGATGACAGTTAATTAATAATGTTCAACAATATGATGCTTAAAACATTTCCTTTAGAGTTAATAAAGGTTTTATGAAAAGGAGAGTTTGAGCCTTCAACAAAATTGAATGACTTGTTGGTTTGGAAGAACAATCAGATTGTGTGCAACTTTGGAGAGTCCACTGTGTGACTGGGCTTGTGTGTATTTGTTTCTGTTTGTTTTACCACTGCGAGCAGCAAAGTTCTGGCAGGGTTGTTTGTTCCGGCTTGATGGGAATTCATAAATATTTTAAGTGGCCAAGTGTGAGATCTTGCTGCTATATCATCAATGTGTAATTGTGCGTGTCGGAACCAGCCTTTTAGCACATTTTCTCCCACCCTCAGAACCCCAACAGAGTGGCTAAGATTATATTATACAAGCTGCTTGTGCACACACACACACACACACACACACGCACGCACGCACGCACGCACGCACGCACGCACGCACGCACGCACGCACGCACGCACGCACGCACGCACACACACACACACAAAATGGCCTCCTGGAGGCAACAAGACAACATGCATGTTCCCCACAAGGCTCGGGACCCCATTCAGTCACAATGCACTAGCCCAATATATTATTTTCTATTTTCTATTCTTTTTTGGGGGGGGACTCGTCCACAGTCATCACGCAAATGTCAGGCGTAGTAACATTAAAAAACGCAACAACATTTTGACGGAATCATCTGGATTGTGCAAACTTTTTTGTTTACCTTATTCCCTAATGGGCCAAAAGCATTACAGTGAACTTGAATTTGTACTTCTTCTTTTTTTGTATGTTTGTTATTCAGCAGACTCCCTCTTAATGTGGATTCATGATGATGAGGGGGACGTGAGTCACCAGATGAAAAACAAAGAAAATATATAATTATTTGGGCTTGAGATTTTATTCAAACTGATCGCCTAGTAGTATTATTCCTTTTTCTTATTGAGTCCATAACCTACAAAAAAATATTAGGGCTGCTACTAAAAAATATTTTAGTAATCGATTGATAGCAATCAATTAACCTGTCAATTATTTTTTCGATTAATGGATGAATCGGATTCATTATTATTTTATTATTATAATATTATTTATTATTATTTACTCCTACGCAAGAAGGAGAGAGCACATTTGGTCAAATTGGTAAATTTGAACTGGAAGACACGCATCATGTCACGATTGCCAAAGGGCGTTGACAATATGCTTACTATGTCTGATACATCACGCACACGCACACGCACACGCACACGCACACACACACAGAGCGTTCTGCTCAGGTAGCGTGGCAAACAATGTAGGACAAACAAAATCAATCATTGTGGTTTGTGGCCACCCAGCGATGTACAGCACAGCCAGCTTCCAACATCGGGGCCGAGACAAAAAAAGTCTTGGAGAAGGGTGAGCGAGGAAGTTGGCATATCTGTATATACTTGTTTATAGCTGGTGACCTGTGGAACAAGATA
Organism: Leptonotus elevatus; assembly: GCF_054856555.1. Classification (NCBI taxonomy): domain Eukaryota; kingdom Metazoa; phylum Chordata; class Actinopteri; order Syngnathiformes; family Syngnathidae; genus Leptonotus; species Leptonotus elevatus. The sequence goes on along the minus strand of NC_141250.1, from coordinate 6,592,851 downwards.
GCAATAGCATTTAGCAGTAGCAAAAGTTGTAGCACAACCACTAGTCACCTGATTGACTAGCACTGATCATACTTTTTTTTCTGTCACGTGGGAAGGAGCCCCTCCTCTGTTGTGGCATGGCACAAAGGAAGCAGCTATGTTTGTAGTATCCCCCGATCAAATAACGTCGACAAATGTGAGACAAAGCTTTGTTTCTATTATACTGTAGTGCAGGGGTGGCTAAGTTTGGTCCTCGAGATCCCTTATCCAGCCTGTTTTCCATGTTTCTCTCCACTAACACACCTGATTCATGATCAGGGTCGTTATCAGGCTTCTGCAAGGCTTGCTGATGAGCTAATCATTAGATTCAGCTGCTGAAGGAAGGAGACATGGAAAACAGGCTGGATAGTGGCTTTCGAGGACCGAACTTGGCCACCCCTGCTGTAGTGTAATCTATTTAAAAAAGTGCTACAGAAAATGGATGGATAGATGATCTGTTTCCATTAGATTTCCTTTCTTCCGCTAAATAGCAATTGTATTTATTTTTGTATCCATATTGATTACTGCATAAATGCTGAATAATGATATGGTACGGTTAGCAAAACATCCTTGGTGACTGATGCTACACAACTACATCCAGGCTCTTATAAAGCCTACTCCTAAATCAGGAAGTATGCAAATGAAGGGAAATTCCTTGTCCTCCTACTGGAGTAAATCATCTCTGAAGTAATACAGTACATCGTAGGACAGCGTCTGCTGCTAAATCAGTGTGATGGCTATCTTGGCTCCATTAACAGCATGTGGAGACAGATGTTGGCCTCATAATCATTTAATGGATTTCTGGCTGGTGGTGTCAACATTGTGGCAACTGCATTCTAATTGAACCTGGATGGCTTGCGCAAGAATTATTGTTGCCAATTACCAACTCATATACCAATATTTTATTTAACAGAGATCAAGGAATCAGGGTGCGCGTTCCCCGTTTGCCAATGACGAGGTGAAAAGGGGAGTGGCGAAGTAAATATTGCCCACTCACGCCACATTGGCGCGGCCAATTTGTCAAAGTTGCACTGGGGGAATATCGCTATAACAGGCATGTCCGTAGGCAAAAAAAAAAAAAAAAAACACGGCCATATGCAAATTGCATATAGTAATCCCACGATGTTCGATGCGGCCAGTGACGCATATATGATTGGTTACAGTACAATCAACAACATCGCTCCAAGGCCAATGACAGCATTGTTTACATCTGCCGATAGCAGCTAGCGAGCATTAGCAACATTGGCAAGCAAGCAGTTATGTCGCGACCCAAAGAAGGATAAAAATGTGAATACTGCGTGTCTGTTTCTGCACCAAAACTGAACCATATTTATTGCCCCCGCGTTGCGTAAACCAACTGTGGATTACCCTCTGGGACCGCTCACATGTTGGGGGTGGGGGGCGAATAACTTATTTAACCAGTCCAAAAGAATGAGAACCCCTTGTCATATCTTCGTGGTTTGGCCACGTCGCCTGGCTTTGACAGGAGGAATATGCTAACTTTTTTGGTAAAGTGTGAAAGGATAATCAGACACTTTCACGAGCAGGAAGTTGGCCAAGTTCTCTGAGGCACCGAGTAATGTGCACAAAGTAGAGAAACATTACCGGTAAGTGGACTGTGTTTCGTAACCCGTTCCATTTTACATGCATTTTCATGTGACATCAAGTGCGCACATATAAACTAAACACTGATTTACGTGACGTAATTGATTGTTGCCTTAAGTTGCAACTGCAGTTGAATGTAATAATGCAGTAATCATGACAAAACAGTACTGTATGTATTAATACAATTACATGTGGAAACATTTGGGTTATACAGACGGGGGGAAAATGCCTAAAAAAAACCTCTACAAGTTTCATCATTTGGATCAGCATCTCAATACTTTAGCATAGTGGACCTAAGTGCAGCGCTGGACTGGCCATCTGGCATACAGGGCAGATGCCCAGTTGGCCGGCCTCTTGGGGCAGATGCATTTCTTTTTCATGATTATTTTCCTACATTTTACCACAAGATTGGGCCACAATTTAGAAGGGCCAGTCGATTAATCAATTTTGAATATAGATAGCAAACTGAAACATCATCAATAAACATCAGTGGCAGAACTACGTTAGGAAAGACTGGCTGGGCTGGGCCGGGCCGGTGGGCCGAAGTAAAAATGCCAGGGCTGTTTTTTTTTGTGCCAGTCCAGCCCTGCCCAAGTGTTCTTAAAAATGAGGTAGAGTTTCTATTCCTAAAATACACATGTATCTATTATTATAGGCCATTGCAACATTATGCACAGTTCAGACATTAACACTGTACTTGAATGTAGGAAAATAAAAGTGTACTTAAGTAATGATTACATTCGGATGTATTGAGAATATTGAATAAAAATCATATTCCAATATATGTTAAAAAAACATTTCCTAAACATTAAATGACCAGTAAAAAGCATCTGAGTTTTTGTAAATGCATTCAATATTTTGGTCAGAAAAAGAAAACATACAAGACTGAGATCAGTTTAGTGCAGAATTGCTGCGATATTTCGGGAATCTTGTTCACACTCAATTGGACCGATTTTTTGTGTGCGTGGGGCTAAAACGGTGACGAACTGATGCAACAGTATATAAGTACCCTCGATTTGGCGCAGTTGCCACTTTTATTTATAAGAACTTTGCCCATTTCTACCACTACAATGTGCAGTTTGCCATCAAGCTATGCCTCGAACTCCCCCCAAAATCCAGGAGATTTTTTTTAATATTTAGCCACATTGGCTAAAACGTTTCATGACCAAGCGCCAACCCTGGGAATAAAAGTGAACTTTTGGTTTATACGCTATGCATTTATTTTGGAAGATGAGCCAGAAGAGAGCATGGCCCAGAGGAATGGGCTTGTCTCTTAATGCGAGACTCAAGCTAATGGACAACCTTTTACCAGGGTAACCATAAACTCTGGATCCTCTTAGTGACTCATCCATCCTAAATTGACTAGCCTCATTTTTGTCTTGTTTATCTTTTACATCTCTTTTACTTATAATACAAATTAAATCACAATTGCAATTTTTTAGGGTAGAAAAAAAACGCAATTAGATTTTTTACCAAAATTGTTCAGTCCTAATTTCAACGCCAGTGATAAGTATTCTTCAGAATTAAAATTAATTTATTTTGAAAAATATGTACTTGAGTCATTATGCTCTTACATTATTATATCAGTGGCTTAGAAAAAAAATCAGACACTATAATTTATCAATAGTTTCTGTGAAAATACATCATCCTAAAACGTGTTAGCATGACAGGCCTATTGTCACACATTTCGAGCTTATGAATCACGCATTATGACTAAATTTTCATAATGACAACAAATATATGTTGACACAAGAAGAGCTGCTCAGTTATCTGTACTTACTGATTTTCATTTGATTGTTTTATATTTATCACCTAGAAGTGTTTTTTTATATTGCTGGCATCAAAAACTCATAAATCACAATTTCGCAATTTTTTTCTTTTCAAAAATATATACTATTTGCTAGCCCACACGTATGTTATTATTGAAAATATTATTATTATTTTTTTTTTTACAAATTATTAACTAATCTTAAGTGTTGAAAATGGCTTGCTGTCTTTGAAAATGTAATGTTAATGGTTAAACAAAAATTTTGGGGGTCTACTGAAAATTTTGGATTTTGAAGGTACAAGGTTATGGCCCGACAGCAGCGATATACATATTCACTAGGGATGTGCCCCAAAAAAATAAATACATTAAAAAAAACAATAAATTCTCATGAGAATCGTGATTCTCATTTAGTACGATTCAGAATAGATTTTAAATGTCCCAAAATCGATTTTATTTAAATTAATTTATACTGTCTTCCCTTTTGTTTGTGTGTGCCTTTATTGGGAGTGCTGTTCATGTTGTACCCGATTTGGTCACTTACGGGCAGTGTGGTTCCACGCGGTCTGATACACTGTTAAGTTGTAGCCACATTAGAGAGTAGAAGGAAAAGACACGATCAAGTTATTCCAATAAAAGGTTGTTTTTTTTTGCAGCGTGGAGCTGTTCTTTTGAGTGATAAAAGTGCTCCGAGTAGTGCACTAATTAGCATTAGCGAGTCAGACTGGAGTAGATCATTACGATTCCTTGAACATCTGTAAATTGAAGAAAAATCATTGTCAATCAAAGCATTTTGAATAAAAAAATCGTTCCGGATCGAAAATCGATTCTGAATCGAATCGCACACCCACAAATCGGAATCGAATTGTGAGACATTCAAAGATTCCCACCCCTAATATTCACTGTAATGATGACTTCACTAATGCATTAGTGTACAAAGCTGATAGATTGTGGTACATTTTAGACGTACAATAGACAGGTAACATCGACACCCATAGGAATGGAACTTAATAACTGTATCTAAGGCCCACCCCTTTATAAAGTTTAGTTGAAGTAGTGAACACATTATCAATATATGGTAGTGGTACAGAAATGATTGATTTCCCCACAGGGCCCTAATAAAACTCGTGTTCTTCTACACGGTGTGTAGTCTCACTCTGCTTCTCAGGAATAAATACAAGAAGTAGAAAGCTGTGGCAGGAAATAGAGTGGTTGACTTGTACTGGAAGGTTACAGGCTATAATTCACTTAAATTAGTAAGAGAACTCGGATGTGTGTTTGTACAACTGGCTCATATTTGAGTGTTTCTGCTGGCCAGTGTCCGCTGTGGCGGCGCACACGTCCAAAAAGTCCTACACAAAAGGCGCTGCTAAGATCGCCACACGTATGTGTTTAAATACATCATTTTCAAGCTTGCCCAAACATGCAGTGCAGGTCTTATCGGCCTGTCAGACCCGCAAGTCGTCACCCGGGTTTTGACTGAGTGACTGTCAGGTTGGTGCACCCGAAGCAAGGCATCATTCGGATGACGCTGGCTTATTCGTGTGTTGCTCAAAGCAGGAACGGACTCCATTCCGGCGCTCATTCAAGCGCCTCTGTTGTGTACAAAAACAAAGAAAGCGCCTCCCTCGACAGTCTTTCAATTCCTTGGCTGGTTCGTGAAACGTTGTGATATCAGCTGCTACTTCCCCCAGTGTAGCGCAGGTACTGAAGCTTATTTAGCTAAACAAAAAGGGTGAGCTCAACGGATGTGAAAGGGAATAAACGCTTGGAGAGGATGGGCCATCAAAAAATAAACACAGACCGTTTACAACCCGTTTGGGTTATTAGTCATCCCGGTGGCATCAGCACAGCAGCGAGGGAATGTTTTGAGTTAATTGCACGCACAATTCTAAGAACAATGCAGCAACGTACCGGTCGTTTGTAGCAACGGTTTAGAATTCAAAGCAGTCCTGCATTACAAAACACATGTACGATTCAAGAAGTGGTATTTTTACATTCTGACTCCAAAAGCTATCACAGTTGCTCACACTGCACATTCAGGTTGTTGCTGTTGCGATTAAGTCGCCGAGCAAAGGTGTCTGCCACGTGCTGCCAACTGCCAAAAGCAATTTAGAAGACGTGTCAGTTGTTTGTGGACTTGGAATGCTAATGGTAAAAACAATTCTAAGAGCAGCATACAATAGATTGCGCATGATGATTTCAAGTCATGTGTTTTCAGGGGTTTTCCTGTATACAAAATTCAGAGGCGGCCACCTCCACCTTATTTGCTCACCACCTCCAGCCTGAGTGACTGATAATGAATGAATGCTTTAATAGTCATATTCTTATTGGAACTATTATTCTTATTATTGAAACAAGGAATTATTATATGTTGCCTGTAAAAAAATGAAAGTAAGTCCTTTGAATTTACAGAATACATGCACATCATGGCGCATGGTCAGGCTTTTTTCCACGACCGATACGTAGTCATTGCTACTGATACCAAATACTGATACAAATAGTAAATAAAATTCCTCACCCATAAATGACATGATTTTAAAGAAAGACATATATATCCCAATATATTATTTTTCCTTAAAATTGCATGAAGTTAATGGCAACTTTGTATTCATATAATTTCTCATTTCATGTCCCTGATCGTAAAACGGCCGCAGGAGGGCTGCCGATAATGGTATCGGTCACCACTGTGAGTACCGATACCTTAAAATAAGTTATTGGCACCGATGCCGATACCTGGTATCAGTAGTCAGTAATCATAGTCAGGATGACACCACCTAAACCTCAAATTGAGCCAGGAAAAAAACCTTGTTTTCTCATTTCATTGACAATTTTTGTTCAAACTGACAGAAGGATAGCGTGAGCCTGTTTCGGTTCCCCGGAGATGTGTTTTTACATGAAAAAGACATGGAACGGCACCTTCTACAATCGAAAGCCAATCAGAAAAGAGAAATAAACAGGTAAAGTAACAACTAAAAATGTTAACACACAGACACGTTGACTATTTAACAGCCGCTAACCTCTCACCAGTGACAGAAAGACGAATGAATGGGACAAATAGTGCTTATTGAAATGTGCATTATAGCATCAAACAATTTCACCGGAACCCAGTGAAAAGCTGCCTGATATGATTAGCAGAGATTGGGTTTAGCATCAAGACGTTAGCCAAAAAGACATGTACACTAGCATCGCTGCTAATCAATGAGCAGTGACGCATTATTTCACCGGACATCGGGCATAATGCTGCCTGATAGGAATAACAGCGATCGGGGTTAGCATCAAGACGTTAGCCGAAAGAACTCGTCCAGTATGTCTCCCAGTAGGGCTAGGTATCGATTCAGATTTCTAAAATCAATTCGATTCGATTCAGAAGGCACCAATTCGATTCGATTCACATTGATTTTTGATTCAGTTAAAGGGACTAAACCATGGTATTTTGAGCCCTTCCACAGTTAACTACAGGCATATAATGATGAAATCTTACCTTTGACACAAGCGCGTTGTCATTTCTTATGAAATATGAGTTATTTCGGTGACTATTTTTCTTACCCGGAAGTCAAACGCTCGGTTGAGTAAAACTCCGCCTTTCCCCCTGTGGCTGCCGCGCCCCTCTCATGACGTCGTCCAAGTCGGCGGCTTCCCGCAACGCCCACAAAACATACAGATAGGTTTTAAGACGATTTTCTAAATGGACTCTAAATTTCACGGTCTGCTAGATCTCTGCGTTTGGTCACGCAAGCCATCAATTCTTGAATAAACATTTGAAACAAAACGGGTCTTTGCCGCAAGAAATTGTGGAAGAGGAGGGGAGCAGAGAGGTTAGAGGAAAGCACCACAGCAGTTCGCTAACCCGCACCCCATTACTTACGGGGCGAGCTCACTATCCACTACACCATCCATTCATTCGTTCAAATTCATTAGCGCAAATGTTTTACTTGTAGTTTACACCAGTGTCAGTTAATGGATTTTAAGACAGCCAATTGTCATTTAATTAAACTTTGGCATTGCAAATGTGAAGAATAATTGATTGCTTTGAATCCATTTGGACAGAATGTTTATTGATAAAGGCTACTTTTGTCATTATCCCATGGAGGGAGGACTCAGAGAAAGTGGGCGTGCGTTTAGTCTGCAGAGGCGGTGCGGGGGTGGGGCCGCACGCAATGACGTCAAACCGTGCCAATAGCTCGTTTTCTCAGGTTGGGAGGGGCTGGTGCTTGGAGAGCACAATAACCTAGAAATTCTCATACAGAGGCGAATGGAGGAAAACACAACTTGTCATGTTTTCGGTGAGGAATTAGCATTTTTAACATGGCTAAAAGCGCCAAAAAGTTGATTTCTCATGTTGTACCAATTTTTTATGGAAGTCATTCTCAGAAGTACCAATGCTGCAAATAGTAGAAACTTCTTGCTCTTACTTGGTGCATTAGTATGAAAAAATTTGAATATTTACATTTTAAATTGAATCCAATGCAGTTATAGTAATCATGTATGTTTTATTGAACATGACCGGATCAAAACAATAAATAACGATTGAAATTGATTACAACCACAGCACTATCTAAGTAAAGTAAACACTGGGCTTTTTTGTAAAATAAATTTCCCCTTGACGCGAGAAGGCACATTAATTTATGTTGAGGGGCGTATTAAAAGTATTGATTCATGGTTTTATGAATCGTTAATGGGCTATGAAAAGGAATATCGATTCGATTTCGATATATCGATTTTTTTAAACCCAGCACTACTGGGTGCAACATGGCAGCAAGTGATTTCAATAACAAAATACAGACAATCCATAACACTTGGCAGCTCAGGAGATGGTAAAGCCTACTCGATCCTCACTTGTGTCATTTCAATTTTAGCAAGCTGTCAGTATAACACAATTAGACTCTGTAATATGTCTACAAGATCTTGGTTTTGGTATACTATGAGACTATTTCAATTAAACAATAAAAATAGAGAGACCAATTTACTGACAGCTAGTGATCTCCCCACACACGTAATTCCACAATGGATCAATAATCCAGTCCTCTGAGGGAAAGCTCTAGCTTGATCACGTGGCTTCACATACACGAAGGCGACCAGGCTCTTCCGGGTATGCGCCAAATGGTTGCCGAGTTTTTCCGAAGTAGACCAGAGAGGGGAGTGTTATAAGGTGGTAATTTCTGAAAGGAAATAGTTGTTTTGAAAAAGAATTGCTGCCGCCTAGAGAACCCCCATTTATACAAAAATGACATTGGTTAGACCGCTTAGCGCCCGAAGGGCTGGGACAGCCTCCAGCACTGCCGCGACCCGACTGAAGGAGGAAAATGGATGAACATTAGGTAGGTAGGATATTACTTTTTGTTTTATTTACCGATGCTTTCTAGTTTGTCAGTAAGAGAGCTTCTTTGATTGGCTACATTCAGTTAGCAGAGTCAACTAGCGGAGACCTCCACTCCCCACACACACATGAAGAGGTTTTTTTCCATAATAGTGATAATTTAAGATTGTCGGTCCCTACTGGTTTTGGATCCTATTATCGGGTCAAATCCACTCTTAACACACCTCACACATAAGGATAATCTTGTAAAACAACAAAATCTTATAAGACATAAGATTGTCGGGTGTTTGACGTCCTTGGTCGGGAAGGAGCAAAATTGTGACAAAAACAACCAGAGTGTATTTGTGTGGCTCTGTGGGTGTCGTCTGCCTTTAAAGCCACTGAACGTAGAATATTCCATTTCGAATTGCTTCTGCCACCGGCTGACGAAAAATGAAACTGCACATACCGTTCTTCACACACACACTACGCACATTACGTCACATCCGCAGACAGGGCGCGGGAAATTCTAACCCGAATCCAGTCTAAAAACTATTGGCCAGAGGCTTGCAGGAGTACCCATTGTGAACAGCTAAGGTGTTAATCTACTAAGTAGAAGGCATTTCAGTCATAAATGGTCAAATAAAAAGCTTATTGTAAAGTTCTTTTTTGGGGAATTTTTTTTCCATATTGCAACTTTAACCTGAAGTCATTGGGGATACGCTTCAGTTCCCTGCGACCATGAACAGAATAAATCAGTATAGAAAATGAATGGATGCATGTTTACCTTTGGTTTGGTCAAATGTGAAATGAGGGCGTCTGCGCATGCGGGTTGTGTCATGTGTTTCATAAACACAGCAATTATATGATGTGTCACTTCAAATGCACAGGGAAAGATTCCCAACCAGTGTGCCGTGCCGCCTCCATCCTAAAATTGTTCACGACAAATAATGCATCTTTGTTGGTCTATCTATGCCAGCGACGTATAGTGACGAAGGCATAACAATAAAATACTCTCTTCTGATGTAAAACATGATTTTATTCAATAGATTTTAGGAAACAGTGCTGTAGGTATTTATTTTATATTGGGCACTTCAACCTACTCTGCTAACCAAGCAAGCCTTACCTAACGGACTTTGCTTTCAACACAACAGGGCGGACGAAGTGAAACTTCACACCTCTGTCCCGCCTTTCCAGCATTCCCTTACATACAGGCGCCCTCCCGCCTCCGTACAGCTGTGATACCACCTCGGAAGGCGGTAAACTGTGTCTCGACTTAAGGTTCCTCCATTCTTTATCAGTTGAACGCCGAAGCAGCAAATGCAAGACGACTTGAGTCAGTTGCAGTTTGTGCGGCTCGTCGGATGGAAAAGATGTGCACAACTGCACACATTCGGGATGAATGTTATTCCAAGTGGCCAAGATTCCCTAAACATGACCAGATGTGTGCGGCGTGCGTGACTCAGGGTACTGTGTGTGTGCGTGCTTGTGTGCGCTTTACTCTGTGCAGAAAGTTAGCAACTGCAATCACGTTGTGTACTGGTGCAAACGTAATGGATCCTAAACCCATGTTGGCAATAAAAGTGGGAATGCAACAACTGTTTTCCGTGACATTTCTTATTGGTGTGTGTCTCATTAATGCACTGCACTCTTACAAGCGAGTTCAGGGGTCGACACGGGAGGGATTAAAGGATCATACACACCAGCGAGGCTACTATTGATTCAACCACAATGACGCCACATTAAATGCTTGCACGTTACAATATGCGCGCACTCTAATTGAAAAGCAGGAATAACAGTGATGCAAACACTTACTTCCCGATCACCTCGCAGAGCTCGTACACATCTTCGAAGAGAATATCGTCGTCCGCCATAGTCCCAGTTCCACCGGGAAGGTGCAAATCCTGAGTAATACTGGGTTAGACTCCAAACAAGGAGGGAAAAGGGCCACGACCAGGTGACCGTTGACAGCAATGACTGACAAACGTCGCCCGCGCCCAACGGCGTCGTCGTCGTCGTCGGTGGATAATTCCCGGTTGACGTCCGTGGAAGCTCCCCCGACCACCCCCGGCTCCCCCCTAGACTTCCGCTGCGTCGTTGGGTACGAAGCGGCGTAGGGGGAGCTCGGTAATCCCGGTGTGGGAGACCACCAGTCCGGCCCCGCCTTTCCCAGTTTTCCCGATGGCACACTCGGGTGTGAGAAAGCAAGCGTCTCTAGCCTCGGCTTTGCAAGCAGTCTAGCCGGCTGTTCGCGTCCACTTTAATTTGCGTCCAGGTGGGTTTACGCCGAGCTTCACATCCCGAGAAGCCGGCGATTGACAACCTTCGTGCCCGCCGGGACGTGGCTGCTCACTGTCGGTCCTCTCTCTCGCGAAGCTGAAGTTATCGGGGAACAATCCAAAAGCGTCTCGTCCCCGCACGACGCGCTTTACTTCACTCCACCTCTCCGGGTTCGTGTTTTCTTCCCCACATCAACGTCTTCCGTTCGTTCAGCTCCACAGAGCAATCCAGAAAGCCATGCTCCGCCCACCAGAGCAGTGGATGTGAAACTGCGCCCCAGTGTCTTCCATGTTGGCTCAGGGAGGATTCCCAGGGTTCCTTGAGGCCGGGTGAAACAGTTAGAGCCAACATGGCGACGCAACAGACCTGTGTAGGCTAAGGAGCCGCAGTTTCCTCAGTATTTTTTCATTGGTTTAGGGGAGTCCTAGTGGTGTCGTAGTCTTGCCCCCCCCCCCCCCCCCCCCCCCACACACAAAAACCCCTCTTATTTTCAGTGTTACAATTTGTATATTTTCATGTGTTGTGTCAAGTTAAAAATGTATTTCACAAATAATACAATTCGATTTCAGGGACACCACCAAATGCACATTACATTTACATAAGCTTTTACTTTATAGTTAACATTCATGCTTCATTTTATTAGTAATTTTGGTAATAGCGAGTAGCAGCAAGCTTGCAAGTGAATTTCCTTTTTCCACTGGTCCGACACCCATATGCAGGCTGGACTGCAGGCTAGCTGCCCGGTGGGCCATAGCGTCTTTTGGGGGTAGACCGGCCCATAATTTCGAGGGAGAAGCCCATTAAACCATTTACAATACAGACAGCAAATGGAACCAATGAACATCAATGGCAGAGATGTACATGTGGTAGGCTGGTAGCTAGCAGTCAGGTCAAGAGTCATATGACATGTATAAACACGAATTTTATAAGAATCTGTCATTGAAATAGAACGTTTGATTCTTGCAGTCGGTGTCCATATTTTCACACCACAGCAATCAAACAACATGGCTGAAAAGTCATTGTTTAGCATCCGCCATCCGCGGTCATGGTTTCATGAGAGAAAAAAAGAAAGGGAAAAAAAAAGCACACATACCTTGCTCAACACATTCATAATACAAGCAGGAACAAACCAAAGTAAAAGGCAGTAATTAGAGTTGTGAAGAATTAAGAGATTTTTGTGTCCATGTTCTTTTTAGATATGTTTTGAATGATTGGACCATTAATCGCAGTATGCAAAACAGTGTTGGCTCTGATTGACTGTTAGTTAGCAAATGCATCAGATAGAAGTATACTAAAAGCTAAGTAATGGCGAATAAATTGGTATTATCAAGTAAATTAAAGCTTGCACATCTCATAACCAAACTCAGAAAACAGGTGAACCATGATTGGTCTGAGCTCTGAGCAACTGATGTCATTTTCTGTCGACAGCAATTGGGAAAAGGGCCATTCCCTGAGATGGGAAAAACATGTTTTTTTTCCTGCTTAATAAATGTTCCACTAATGCAGTATTAATCAGAATGTCATGTTTACACTTGTGGGGGACATAGAATATATTATTGTAATGAAAATGTTTGGATTAACGTCCTCTTTAATTCCGGGACATGGTGAGAAGTTTCTAAGGTCTTTATATTTACTGAAATAGCACTCAAATTTATTTAGCCTACTCAGTGTAAAATCTGGGCTTGTTTAGTTGAACATCACTTAATATGTTGTATATGAATGGCAACAGGTGAATATACATCTTTACCTCTATCATCTAATGGAAAATAGTTAAATTTTTCTGCCTGTCACTATATTGTTGGCATAGATAGATAAACAAAAAATATATTCTAAATTAATCAATATTAATGATGTGAAATTAGACTATTTTCTGCAACACCCCTGATAATCTTTCATGTTGCACAGTGTGCCAAAGCACCCTGGTAGGGAATCACTGCCTTAAACCATTCAATTGCATAGTTGACGGTTGAGGAAGTTGTACGACTGGTTTTGTGAATCAACGATTTGGATCTCAACTAAGATAGCTGAATGACAGACCTAACAATGTCATTTCTAAAATAAACCTGTCTGTAAATATATGCTTTAATGTGTTTGACTGATATACATTTAATCAAGCTAAACTGTCAGACAAACAAAGATGAAGTCAAATAAAGTTTAATTGTCTGAGGGGACCAAGACAAGCCTATGTTACACACTGCAGTTTCCTAGTTTAGTCTTTGGTGGGTTTAATACATTGCCAGATTATTGCCTAACGTGGAATGAATAATTGAGCAGTTTGTAAACCCAAGATGATGAGCTTGTTATTTTATTCATGGTTTAAAAAAAAAAGAGATTATTACATATGGAATAGAAAACAAGCCTCATAGCAGCTATGTTTGGCATTGTTGCTCCATCCTTGAAATGTAACTGCCTGTATTTTTAATTTAGGACATTGGTTCTCAAAAATCTTCCAGATTACCACTTGAAAAAATACTTGGCTCCCAAAGTACCACCATGATGACTCACAGTCACACAGTAGGGCCATGTGTTTATCAAAAAACAAGGAAGCATATTTAAAACATTGCCTGCGCAGGTCAGTTTTATGATGGCAACATTTTGTATTGATAATTCTATTTTTTTACTATGGGAAAATTAGTTTTGAAATGAGAACAACTTTGGTGGCCCGCATAGGCGGACTGGTTAGCACTCTAAATGGTATATGTGAATGTGACTGCTTGTTTGTCTATTTGTGCCCCACCTCTCACCCAATGTCAGCTGGTGAAAATAAGAATGAATGGATGGATGAGAACAACTTGGAAATCAAAAAAACACCAAGGAACCATCTTCCATTTTGGAAATACATGCCATGTACAAACAATTTAATAAGGTTTGTTAACGATAGGCTCCAGGATACTTTTGGATGACAGAAATGTGACTGACAACCACTGACCTGAAATGAAAACAGTAACAAAAATGTCTTGTGTTTGAGGTTTGCACCGCCAGATATTACCCAACCAACACGTGTCTTCCTGGGGGCTGGTCAAGGTGTTTCGGTGGTACTGGCAGACTGCCCTGGGTCCCAGGGCGTGGGTGAAGTCACCTAGCCTGACAAGCCACACCCACTTACTTAAGTCAGTCTGGACAGGTCGACATTGACCGATGTTCGGCCCGGTTCAAAATGCATTGTGCAATCAGAATTTGTTTATCTGCAGTGACATACTCTTCGTGAGCAACGTTACTCTTCGGCAGCGGAATTCCATCCTTATAGCATTCAAAATGGCATGCAGGTGAGACGATCATTTTCATTCAGCATTAAACTCAGTTTTAAATGAATAGAAACACATACAGTCATTAAAAACAGCAGCTGACACACTGGAAGCATTTATTTCAAACTAAGACGTGTGTCAAGATCACGGAATTATATATGAATGCACTAATGCTGCATTTGAGGATGGTCGGAAGTTGGACTTTTCCAAGTTCAAACCAGGAAGTGTGTACGGGAACGCCGCCTTGAACTTGGAAATTCCACTTGCGACTTCGCCGATGGACTACAATATGTGACGTCACTCTACAATGGCGACCCCTTTGGAAACACAGACCATGAATGGTAAAACACAATTTACTCGAGCGTAAAACTAGATAGCTTTCTTCATTCATAAATATTTAACATCATTTCACGTAACACAACGTACGTGACAGTATGCCGCTATCTCCTTGCATAAAATTATACGTTAAACTACTAAACTGTATGGAATGCTTATGTAAAAAGATAAAAACAATCAATGAAGCAAAATTGCGAGAACAAAAGTTTGCTAGAGGTCAAATTTGTTTTGACATGTCGTATCGGTAAGATTACCGAATGAACAATACTGAGCTCTCTCAGACACAAAAAAATAAGTTTTGAGGACCAATTTATCACTATCCGCCATTTTGCCTGTTTACTTTCGCCTTGAACGCTTTCAGGTCGGAACTGGGAAAAACCAACTTGGATATATCCGACTTCCGACCATCCTCGAATGCAGCATAACAATGCCGTTGTGAGAAGTGAAGCCATTTTACATTTGCCATTTGCTAAGGCCGCCAAACTTGAATACATTGATTTCTTTGCGGCGCTTTCACGTTATTTTCTGTCTCTATGGTGAAAATGCCACCGTGTATTGCCTACGGTTGTACTAATCAGACTGGGAGACATGCTACATGCACATTTAATCAATTGCGGCAACTACACTAGGTCAAAATACGTCACTACCAAAGTCATTTTAGTCAACGAAAAGTAACAAAATAACTTCAACTAAAATAAAAACAAAACATTTTTGTTAACGAAATAAAACAAAAACGAAAATGCTTTCTAAAAAATGAAAACTAAAACTACATTTTACATTTACAAAACTAACTAAAACTAACTATAATTATAGCAAAATTGTCCTTTGTTTTAGTCTTTGGTAATTAATTTAATACATGAGACTTTGGGGCTGGATTTTAATGTGATTTTAGATATATTTCGATATTAACCGGAATAAGGACGTTTGAAAGTGTGTCACACAGAAGGGATGCCATCAAGCAGCAGCCAATAGAAAAACTCAGCTGAAATGCAATGCTAGGTAAGAAATGCGTTACTTTTTTCATTTTACCATGGTGTTTATTAAATATTGCACATTTTTTAAACGAAAACTAATATTAAATACTAACTAAAACTAAACTAAAAATAAGCATTTTTTTTTTAAAAAATAACTAAAACTTATAAAAACTAACAGAATCGGCCTGAAAACTAATTAAAACGAACTAAATTTAAAAAACAAAACCCAAAATGAAATAAAAAATAATTGAAATGAAAATTCCAAAACTATAATAAACCTGCTCACTACCCTTGCCTGTCCTGTCCAGTCCTCTTCTATGTGCTACTTTTTACGTCACAGGGCTTGATACTGCCTTCCCTCCACAAACAAGAATCCTTTGTATGTCACATTTTGTGTTATTCTAGTATATATATTTTTTTAATCACACCTTTTCTCTTTTCACCCATCGGTCCCCTCTAAAACCTTGAAGCATTTCCAATAAATGTCAATCACCATGCAACAATGCAATTTACCTCACTAGACATCTTTAAAACTGACACTTACCACATTGACATTTTGGAAGTGGAGAAGAAGACTAAAATAACAATTCAAGCTATTTATCCCTTTTTTTCATCTGTCTTTGTCCAATGACATGTAAGGATTTGTTTTCTGGTGGTGCCAGTGAAGAAATCTCCAACTTTTACCACCCAGAATTGGTCTTGGTGAAATGTCATACACTGGAATCTACTATAGTGTGTTTTTAGGATGCCACCCACCTCTTCAGCTTTGCACAGTATCATACAAGACCAAACACCCCGTTTCTAAGCGCTCCCCAGTAGAAGCCCATTTGGCTTAGGAATATCACAGGAATCAGGACATCAGAGAAAATCTTATCTCCAACCAACACACTATTCTCAACTCAGCCGTTGGGCCAATCTGCACTGTGTGTGTGTGTGTGTGTGTGTTTTTTTCTCTCAGGACGCTGTGTACTCACAGAAATGCCTTACAAAGTTTCTCAACATTCTATTGGCTGTTGCATGGAGTGATGGGCTCTCGTCTGTAACATACTATAACAAGCGAGCCGCTATTTCCTGCCTGAAAAAGCTAATCGGTGCAGATCAGTGGCACATCTTGACGATGCTTAATGATATCCTTTGCCAGTTTTGGTTTTTGGAGTACTGCCTACGTTTAGCCCTGTGGCAGAGTTTAGAGCAGAGGTTGCTCCATTTTTAATGTGGGGAGTAAACTGTACCACGCCGAGAGGCTGTATGATAAGTATTGCGTGTGGAATTCATCATCTTTTTCGCTGCGGAGAACCGTGTGAGGTGACCTGTTATTCTTCACCCTGCAGCCACTTTGACTCAAAACCACGCACGCACCCTCAATTTCTCACGTTTTCAACATGTGAACTCACCAGGCATAATATTAGGGATGACCAAAGGTTAGACGAAAGTCTATAAAAAAAAAAAGATTAAAAAAAAGAATGAAGTCATTTGTGTCGTATTGTGTTGTGTCAGTTTGTTCTTGATTCATGAAGCACAATGTAAGAGGACTGGGTCATCATTTTCTTATGGAGGGAGGGGTTGGTTTCATCACCATTCATTAGAAAAGAGGGAATTTCTCAGCTAAAAGTGGGGAAAATACGTGAAGTTGTCTTTTCACATTAAAATTCGTACCCATGGATGATTTAGCAGGAATCAACATGGTGCCCGTGGGCATTGTGATGTCATCTGCAGTCGACAGCAAGTGGCAAAATGGCCGCCCCCTGAGATGGATAAAAACGGCTGGATTTTGCTTCATAACTCATATTCCACAAATGTAATATTAATCAGAATGTCATGTTTGGACTAGTGAGGTCACATATAACATATTATTGTCAAGAATTGGTTAAGGTTGACTTCCCCTTTAGAGTGTCTGTATCTGTTACAGTGTGTGTGCATTTTGGTCTTTTTTTTTTGCGTGATATGCGTCGACGCCACAGGTGGTATCGGTCACATTTGGCTGATGTCGTATTGGTGTTTAGAAGCCATAAGAGACATCACCATGACTGAGTGGCTCTCCCGGTGCTGCTAACAAAGCATACATCAATGCTTGCTCACATGAATCTGACCAATGAACTTCACCGATAGAATAGATGAATCGTTTGGTTAGTGCTTTCGCTGGCATGCGCACGCACGCACGCACGCACGCACGCACACACCCACACACACACACACACGGTATGTGTGAGTATGGCAAAGGGGAGCTAATCTGTCTGGCTGACTGCAGCCCAGGAGGTGTCTGCAGGGTGCTTATCAGGCACATGGAGAGCAGCCGGCTATGAGATGAATGGTAAATGCTATGTTTTGCTTTAGAGCGTCTGCCTGCTTCTTGCTTGTGGATATTGCAATCGTAGCTACACACAACAATGTCTGCTCGTGACGTTATGTCCACTTTTCTCTACACCTACCAACCGTGCTCCCTTGTAAGGCTTTTTTTTTTATTGGCAAAAACATTTTCTATTGGTCAGGTCAGCAATGGTTCCAAGTGTTCTCTTGGCCACCCACTGCAGAATGACAAAAATAAGCATGAATGCTAATGCTAGCATGCGCTGGACTCTTCACTTGGTTTCACTAGTTAGCAGGAGTTTCATTTTGATGCTGGTGTCCGTTTTTGTCTCATTTTGAATAAAATATATCCATTAAGGTACAGTGTACCTTGACATATGATTTTAACTCAATTTGACCATTTTCAGAACTCAGGTTACTCAATTTTCCCCATTGAAATCAATGGAAATGCAAAGAATTCATCCCAATGCCCTCAAAACGACCCACCATTTTTTTGTTCTGTGTTGTTACTAAATAAATAAAATAATAATAATATTAATAATAATAATAATAATACACAAAACATACAAAATACAACGTGAATAAATTCATACCCCACCACCACAATCGTGCAAATACACAAATACTTTTAGACACACTTTATATAGTTAGTGTGATTGGTTCTGACTGATGTGTTAAGGGGCATGTATTATTGGGAAAAAAGTACTTTTAATTTGCTGATATAAAAATGCTTGGGGCTCCATTCAAAGAAATCTTTTGCTTTCTGCCTACAGAATTTCTGAAAAGATGTCTCCGTCGCCGTTTGACCGAGCTGCCATTTTTGAAGGACAATCGTGTTCACATCAGCTGTATTTTTGACCACAAATAAAATATTTTCCCAATCAACTGAGCTGACTCGACGAACCCTTCGTTCCGCTGCTGACCAGCTTGTCGGGTTGTTTATCTGGAGAGCACCGGGCCGGTTTTCTCCTCTCACATTCCATACACAACACGTACCAAAAGCCCATAGACATAGAGTACATAACTACTAAAGGAACTACAGGCTGGTTGAGGATGTGCAGACCTAGCCACCATTTTACACGAGTCCTCGGCAATCTCTTCCATTCACTTGCATTGAGCTAATTGTTTATCTCCAATAAATTCATTTTGACTCGTCAAATTCTTTACTGATTTTGACTTTGGTTTATTAGAAACATCAGACATGCAGTTATGATACCGGACATGGGGGTAATTTTATAATTGGGGCTTTCACAGCATGTTAAATATAAAGGTAAGATCAAATACTCTTTAATAAAAAACGAATAATAAAAAAATCAGCAAAAACAAAAAAAACACAAACTTGACCTTACATGAACTATTATTTGTTTTTTCTTGCTTTCATGTTGTTGAACAGTGTGGAATTGATAATTAAAATCTGAAAAAAAAATTAAATTAAGAAATATAGGTTAATCTTCTATTTTGGGTTTATATTTTTATATCCAACTCCAGATGAGTAGTATCTTCCCACTCATGAACTTCACTGCACATCACTGGTGAATTGTGTTATAAGTCGGCTACTTTGGCAATAATTGCCCCTGCACTTGGTTTGTATGTGAAGATCCAGAGGTACTTTCAAGCAGTGGCTGGACTCCAATGTCTTAGACAGACCAGGTAAATCCCGCATAGTGCATCAGTGACGTGCAGTGAGCTCTAGGTTTGGGTAGGCAGGCAGTCGCAAATTGAGACGCACACATCAATTAAAAATTTGTGTGTCGGCAGACGAGTGTATAACGTATCCTAGGGTGACCATATTTTCATTTCCAAAAAAAGAGGACACTCAGCCCGACCTCGAGATACTTGATACTCAGATACAAGATGCCATACATTCAAACTATTTTAACATATGCCTCCTCTGTATGGGTAGAAAATCAAACGAAAAACACATAACTCTCTTTTGAAGTCTTACATTTTTTCTTACTTCGAGCGGTGTTCGTACCCATCGCCTCTGGTGCGGCAGCTCAACACTTGCCATTCACCTTAAGTTCTGGGCCACGTCACAGCCAGTGCGCAGTCAGCCAGCCACGGTAAACGTTGCAGTGCACTCCCATTTGCCGCACAACGAAAAACGGACAATTTCGAACCCGCCCGGATGCCCGGAAAAAAATTAATCAAGTGAATATCTCCCTGCAAAACTGCCTAATTTCTCACAAAATCAAGTTAGCAATAGCAATAGCAATGCCAAACACAGCCAGTTATTCGAAGCACATCCACAAAGCCAATCTTTCCTTTTGCACCATTCTTTGTGAAAAGTACGAATAATTCTTTGCTCCTTACTTTGCTGAAGATAAGCTAGCTAAGTCGTTGGTCTCCCATCCTTCAAAAGGTGGCGTTTTAACTCAAAGAAAGGCGTGGAAATAGTTTTATATTCTCCAGAGTGGCGTCATCTTATTGCTTTGTGTGTTTTGAATTCACGAATGCACTGTGCGAACGTGCGTTCGCATAGGAATAATCCAGCGACGTAAAAAGGCTGCGTAGCGATCTGCCTATTTGCGTAAAGGACTTTTCTACTGGGAAACTGACTACGCATGCGCGAACACACATCGCTACGCGGACAGGGCTGGGAAAAGCACAGCATTTTTGCCTGCAGGCCAGACGAAGTAATGAGTCATTTTTAATTGAGGTATGAAAATCACCAAATGTTGTCACTTTTAAACCTATAGGTAGTGTAGGCTTTTTGAAATGAAATAAATAATTAAAAATAAATGCCAAACGGTTTCAACTTTCATTTCAGCGCCTTGGGAGGGCATTGCCTACCTTGCCTGCCCTCACTGCACGTCACTGTGGTGCATGGCATAAAAGGTTAGACATGTTATTTCGTAAATGAGCGCAGGCTGGCGTTTCTGTGAGAGCGCTGCTGTGGAAGTTGTCACAACTGACTTAAATCATAGCCTTTCACTCCTTCCTTCCCCGGATTCAGCACACGACACCGTATCTGTCTGTCACTGATGGCTTTAATGGTTGTCTTTACAGACTTCCTCAATTCCACCGTCGAACTGGTTTATTTACAATAAACAATGTGAAAACCAAAGTACAAAAACACCACGAACAAAAACCTCCAAACCTGTCTTCCTTCTTCCACGTAAAGTAAAATGCTGAAGCCGCGCAAACAGCCGGATGTGCACCAATATAAAGACTCCCCTGTGTATACACAACTTGTGAGAATGATTCTTAACAACCCTAAACCAAAATATAGTGTTTTTTTATATACAGTACAATTGACAAAAATATACATTTGAACAAAAATATCATTTAATAACAACCTTATGGCAGTTAAACTCCCACCAAATCACAAATTGTGATTTTTCCCATACACTCAATTATTCTACTCTGCTTCAAGTAGAAACACTATTTTCTGTAAGATAAACTGGCTTAGTTGAATGTTCTGTTCCTCACTGCTGTCTAAAGTGGAATCACTCATCAGATTTACTTTCCTAACTCTTCCATCTGCACTAGGATACACTTGTGTGACTAGTTGCACCTCGATCTTCTGGTGTTACGTGGAATTTGTGATTGAAACGTGCGCTCCACATCACACATTCCTGGGACTTTCTCTGCATCACATTGTGTGATAATGTCTTTCTTAAAGTTCACGTAGTCTGTGAAGTACCCCTGATTTTTCTTGAGTTAAAATATAGTATTTTTTTTTATACAGTACAAATGACAAAAATGTAAATTTGAACAAAAATATCATTAAATGGCAACCTTATGGCAGTTAAATGGCCAATCAAAGCAGCTTCTTTCATTCCCTTAAATATGGTGTGCTAGTCGTGCGCTAGAGTGAATTTGGCACTTGGAGAGCCCCCACCCACCCACCGTGATTGTCCATTTGCTACATGGGGCGGATGCACTGTATACGACCATAGAACCCTTCATCAAAGATATAATTTCAGTAGCTCAGCAGTGAGTTTTGTTGGATGCATGGTCAGCGTTAGCTATAGCAGAGTTTCTAGCTTCTTAGTGATAAATGACATTTGATTGCTCATTGGAAGTTGACAGGCTGAGCATGGAGGATTCAAATTTGGCGATGTGTACCCTCACACTATTGGATGAGTGTATAAATTGCTGCCTCTGCCACTACCTCTGTATCGTCAAACAAAGGCTTCTACACGTAAAGTAAAGGCCACTTGCCTCCTTCAACCTCCTTGCTCTATCCAGGTTGTCATGGCAATGGAACGAAAGCCATAGTCTGCATTGGTTGGTGCAGTACAGAGCTGTAATTCTCTTTAGTTGAGTTTTGTTTTTAAACTAATTTAAAATTGTGCTTCATTATGACACAATGCAAAATCATCATCAAGTGTGACATCAGACTGCGACAATATGGAATATATGTTTGAAGCTATTTTAAAAGATCAGGACAGGATAATATGCTACGATACGATATGTTGTGTCCTAATTGATTTCGTAGTGTGCGTTCTTCAAATGTGGCATATGATACTATCAGCATCGTCGGAAAAGTATTGTGATAAAAAAATTGTGAGTCATTCTCACCTCTAGTAGAGAAGTTCAATTGGTAGAAGAGAATTTGTCTTTAGCTGCTGTTTCATCATGTTCTTGGCTTGTGAGCAAACGACTTTCAACTCGAGCATGAGTCAGTTCACACAAGAAAGGTGTTGTGACCTTGACGAGATTCTGCACACGAAAGTGCAAATGCAGAAAGCTTTGAATGTGCAAATGCTGCCTTGAAAAAACACACACACTTTTTTTTTTAGTTCTATGCACCATTTCATCTGCCCTTCAGCACCGTCAGATACTTTAAGGAAATTGAAAGAAGTCTTGGAATTTGTGGTGGAGAGGAAAAAAGGTGAAAACACATTTATTTTTGACTTGTTTGTTCCTTCACAAAAAGGTGTGTCTGCTGAAAACAAATGAAGACTATCAGAATGCAACATTATTTGTTGTAACAGCAGTAGTTTCTCAAAATGACAGCTTCCAGATAAATGCAGCTCTCTGAATAATGCGCCAAACATCAGTAATCATATACCCTCTAAATGTCTTAAAAAGCACATGGTCTCACATTTATGTTCTGATGCCACTGTTATGTTGCTAAATAAGGTAATGTGCTCGAAACAACTCTCAGGATGATGCTGTGCTCTGCAACCATGTATAACCTCGGTAAATAAACACATTACTCGAATACC
This sequence comes from Leptonotus elevatus, assembly GCF_054856555.1. Taxonomy (NCBI): domain Eukaryota; kingdom Metazoa; phylum Chordata; class Actinopteri; order Syngnathiformes; family Syngnathidae; genus Leptonotus; species Leptonotus elevatus. The sequence goes on along the minus strand of NC_141250.1, from coordinate 6,569,845 downwards.
TCTCAAAACAGAGAAACACTTACTGGATTTTTACATTCAGTATTTTTCCCCCCAAGGACCGTCTTGCATAACAATTAACATTGAATGATGGCACAAAACTGGTGAACAGCAAACCAACATTAAGTCATTTGCTTCCAAAAGCGTATGAATACATCCCATTTTAAATGTTTTACGTGTCCCAAAAACGTATTTATATATTTTTTTGTTTTTATTTATTTATCCTAGAACAAACAGAAGGCTTTGCCGCTGAACTGCAGCAAACGGGTGCAGCCATTGTAGTAATTACAAAAACGGCCAGCAGGTGGCACCAGAGTATAAGAGATCAACCAGGGCCATGTTGCAAACAAGCTGATTCCCCACAGTTCTAAAAAGATTTATAAATAATGATTAAACGTAGCTATATTCTAATGCTAATTGCTGCAAAGCCTTGCAAAATCAGTCAAAATCCAGTAAAACAGCGGGGAGCGAGGGGGGTTGCTTCAGTGAAAATGGCTGGGAGTGAATGAGTTAAGTGCAAAAATTTATTTTGTGCAATTTTTCACAAAAATCAATTCACCGACAAATATAATATTATTGAGCTACTATATTTGTCCTGCATATCATTCCAAATCCGCCCACCCAAAATTATTAGGCCAACTCATGTTGCAGTATAGAGCACGATAAGACCTGATGTAAACTAAAACATGTCTGCAATCTAGTGGTGAATGGTGATATTACAATTTACAGTTGATGCATATTCGCAGTTCGGCACCCGCAAATTTGCATATTCGCTAAATTTCCCCCCTATTTTTCTCAATATTTTGTATATTTGGAAGGTGTGTGTGTGTTTTTTTTAATTGTTTTGCTCCATTTACTCCAGCTTTTTGTGTAAAACGTATAAGGAAGCTTTTTTTTTAATTATTATTTTTTTTGCTTTGTAAAAAAAGTAAAACATTTATTAATTTATTTATTTCTACAAAACTGCTTTGCACCGCAACATTTAGACAAGGGTTATCATTTCAAATGCTTTCATGACATGAGATTTAGCCCAGTAGGGTCTTTATATAAATGATCAAATTAAGCATTTAAGTGGAAGTCAACCTTAAACATGCTATATGTGACTTCACTAGTCTAAACATGACATTCTGATAAATATTACATGTGTAATATGAGTTATGAAGCAAAATCCATCTGTTTTCATTCATCTCAGGGGGCGGCCATTTTGCCACTTGCTGTTGACTGCAGATGACATCACCGTTGCTCAGGGCTAACCAATGACCAATCACAGCTCACCTGTTTTCTGAACTGCACTGCTATTGGTTGTTACCTGAGACATCAGCAACATTGCTGTTATCTTCAGTCGACAGGTAAGTGGCAAAATGGCCGCTCCCTGAGATGGATAAAAATTTTGCATCTTAACTCATATTCCTCTAACACAATATTAAACAGAATACCGTATTTAGACTAGTGGGGCTTCATAGAACATATTATTGTCCCCCAAATTTTTTTGAGGGGGTTGACTTCTGTGGTAAAGCAACTCAGTGGCTTTATCATATATAAGCGTAATACAAACCGCTTGGAATCGGATAATAGATTACAACAAACTATTTAGAATCCAACGAAATCCGAAGGTTTGTTTCGTCAGCAACGTCATATTTGATGACTTTGGAGCATGTTTGCGGAAGAGCACACCGCGATAAACACGAGGGAGGATTCTCTCTGGCGCTGACATTTCTATAAACCCAACAGCAGTCGGGATGAGATGGAATATTTTAATCCGGCGAGGGCTCAACCGCCTTAGCGGCGCTCTTGTCAGAGCGTTCCCTCTGGAGAGGAGGCTGCTTAAAATGAGCTCATCGCGTTGCTCATCACCTTCATCTGCTATGAGCTAAGCCTCAGGGCCACAGGAACATGTCTCCTGCACCTCACACCCCCAGAAACATCATATCAAATGACTTCATCCATCTTCTGACATAGCTCAAGGTTGCTTATTTGTTGACACTCAACATGTCATCTGTCATACTCTATTTTACAGTTCTGATACCACCTGATCCAGAATGTGATTTAAGTCCGCATAAATTCTATCCTTTTAAATGTAGCCCGTGTTTCTTTAACAAACTAAAGATGTCGATGCGGTTCTATTCATACAAATCTCGAGCGTCCTTGTAACTCACTGCTGCAGTTTAATAACTAAATCAATGGCCCTTGTGAGGATAAGCGGTTCGGATCATGGATGGATGTTTTTGTAAATTTTTTCGCAATAAACGCAATATTAATTAACATTAAAGTCAATATTCTCCAGCTGATCAAACATGAAGTGCTCTTACTGTAAATTAATATGAACTAAAGGTAAACTCTTGTAATGTTCCATGACAACCTTTTAGTATGAATGCCAACATATTGTTAAGAAAGTAGTTTATGGTTGTACACTGTAAAAAAACAAACAAAACAAAAAGTCATAAAAAACGGTAATTTTCCGGCAGTTGGGGCGCAAGAAAAATACTGTGAAATAACAGAAAATTACTTTCTCATAAAAAAATTTTTTTTCCATAATTAAAGTACAGTTTTAAACTGTAATTTCAACAAGATTGTATGTAATATAACAGTATATGGCAAAAAATTAGATTTTTTTTTTGATGAATCTTTTAGAACATGGCCAATAACTGATGAAAGACTTTTGGGTTCAAAATTGCAAGGGTTTACTGTTAGGGTAATGCATTTATATAGCATTTTTCCACTTTGAGGCTTTCAAACCACTTTACATTTTGACGAGACATTCACCTTCTGATGACACAGCATTAGGAGTTCAGTATTTTGCTCAAGCATATGCTATGATCGAACCCACAATCTCAGGGATACCAGACGACCACTCTACCACTGATCCACGCTACCACAGTTTTTTTTTTTTAATCATTTTATATCTCATGAAATGTATACTTGGCAGTGCTGATGCCTCAGCAGAGGACGCATCCGTAAGTCCAATTGTTTGCTTTACGTATTATTCACCCTCTCAATCTTGTCAAAATTACAGTTAAAAATTTACTTTAATTATGGGGGGGAAACTGTGTTTTTACGAGAAAGTAATTTTCTGTTATTTGCCAGTATTTTTCTGGCGCCCCAGCTGCCGGAAAATTATCCTCCCCCCCCTTTATTTTTTTTATTTTATTTATTTTTACAATATATATATATATCATTAGATGTCCTTTCAAAATAAATGTTAATACAATGAATGCAACCATCTATAAGACATTACATAAATTGTAGTTATTTTCACTTTTAAAAAATTGTCAGTTCACAAAGAAATTTAATTACGGATTGTTACTGTTAATTTCTCAGTAAATAGAAATGTTTTTTTTTTCTTTTTAGGGTTTTAAAGTTGAATTTTACATTTTATTCCATTAAATAACAGACAAATATTTGTGAATTTATGATATCTTTGTGAACGTATTTTAACAAATCAATATATGTATTTCGAATGGAGTTTTTTGTGTGTAAAAGATCAGAGTTTATGTTTGTAAATTAAATGATATTTTTAAAATATAGAAAAAAAAACTGTAAAATGAAAAGTATAATTCTGTTCTATTACAGTTTTGTTTTGTTTTACAGTGTAGTTTGCAGTGTTGTAGAATAGCACAGAATCAGACTGATGGGCGTTTGTTGTATTTTGGTGACCTTATTTAACTATGTATTAGAAGCATCTCTCAGTATGATGCAAAAGTTCTTCACCAATTACAACCACAAAATGCATTTATTTGATGGTGCAGATGATTTAAAAATGATGCAATATTATTATATATACATTATCGGCTTTTTTCTTTCTTTTTTTCTGCAGTTTCCAGTCAGAGTACTGTAAAACATAAAGTGATTGTGGTGGTGGTGTTGGGAGATGATTCAGGCCACTGATGGAAACAGAGCAGCTCAGGCGATTCACCACACTCGAATATTCCAAGTTGGAACTTCAAAAGGCAGGACGCAGGCACTAAGCATGGATTGGATTTCAATGGTATTGGTGTGTGTTGCCATAAGAGCATCTCAGTGGGCTTTATCTCTTAGGACCGCCTGGGAAAAGTGCCTGCTAAAAACCACACATGCACACAGGCATGGAATGCAATGGACTCACTGCCAGCACACTCGGAGCAGTCTTTCTTGCATATTCCCCAGAGGAAAGAGGCAGGCTAGTCTTTTATTTGAATGGCCGTAGTGCTGGAGGTTCAGTGCAGGTGCAAACTCACCAGGTGGTGTCCACTGATACCATAACCAACACAAATGGACTATAGAATGAAGTAAGAAAAAAAAACCCGTAGGCAACTCATTTAAACATGAACATGTTTTAGTTGTAGTGTGGTTGTAAGAGTCTGACACAAGAGTTCTATGAGGCCTTCAATCATCACAGTCCAAGCTTCATGGAACTCTTTGAATGGGAAGTCAAGTAAAAAAAACTCTCTTAACAATATGTTAGTCTAATCTCTGTCAACTGTTGTCAGGGTTTGGTCACATGACATTCGCAAGCTGAGTCCATCTGAGGCAGTGTGATGTCATTTTCAGTCGATAGCAAGTGGAAGTACAAGGCAAAATGGTCGCCCCGTGAGATGGATAAATACGGTTTGGATTTTTTGGTCGTCATTCATATTCCACAAACGCAATCAGAACGCCATGTTTAGACTAGTGGAAGTACATAGAACATAATGTAAAGTCACTATAAAGTCGCCGTTTTACCATAATGTTATTTATAATATGTGCAGCACTTTGGGCAATGTTTAACTACAGTATTTTAAATGTGCTATATAAATAAACCTTGACCTTGACCTCAAGACATTTTTGATTTGACTTCCACTTTCACTTTGATTTGAAAGATGTTGACATTCAGGAACAAACAAAAAACTGGATTTTTAAAATAATTTTTTTTGTAATGCGTACTTAATGAGCTGAGTTAAAGTGATGACTGGGCAGAAATTATCATTACTTGGACATTTTTAAGGCAACGAGTTCCCAGACTTTTTTTTTTCAAGTAAAGTCTATTTATCCAGAGTTAACATGTACTTAGCAAGCTGAGTTGAACGAGTAGTAGAATAAGTAGAATCTTCTTACCCAGTCAGTGTATACGGTGCACTTAAAGTATACCTCCGGAGCAACATTTCCGGGTATTGATTGGAAAATGGAGCATATATTGTAAAGTTTGATATAAACCTGGTGTTCCCATTTTTGTGTCTATTGCCAAAATAATTTGGCTTGTTAATTTTAAGACTCGTCGCCATGTTTGGGGTGGTTGCAACGTCACCACATTGACAGACTGCCACTCACGCCCATTACAGCAGTTACTACTGAGTGAGAGACGCCAGATCGCATGGCTATGGATTTAAACGTGTCAATTATTTATTTATTATTATTTATTTAAATGGGAAGGATATAACCTGTCCCAGCTTCCGGCTTACGGTTTTCCTATGGTGGGAGAATACTTACATTCGTGACAGCACCTCCACCTGTCTCATCTTGATCATCAGCAAACGGGCGTCGCCAATCACGTTTAATGTAGGGATGTGACAATGACTGCAATATTGTGATACCGCGATATTGAAATTGCCACAATATCGTCGTCGTCATGTCATGATATTAAAAGTAGCACATCTGTTAAAAAAGTGAGGTTGATTTCCATTTGTGTAGGTCTATCACCCTCTGGTGGTTAGTTTATTAGTGCAGTTTAATTTTAATTAGGAATGTTTTGGTCACTGCAGTGATTATCTCTCATATAAATCAATTATACCAGCAATATCGTGAGTTTTTACACAGTATCGTGAGTTTTTTTTTTTTTTATCTCACCAACCTCCCCACAATACCGTGATAATTATCGTATCATGAGGTCCACATCGTGATATTTATCGTATTGTGATGTTTGGATATCGTTACATCTCTAGTTTAATGCCACGTGGCTTTCAACGTGGTGACATCAGAGTTTTGCTCCTCGCCGGCAAAGATGGCTGCGAACGGTAGCTGCCTAGGCTTCGCCATAAATACATTCCGGGAGCTATTATAAGCTTGCATATATATATATATATATATAAAACATATCAAAGTAGTAGTATAAATAGTGTACTTCTCCAGTTTTACAGTGACAACTTAAGTTAAATCAATGGATGACGAATGATTGTCAGTACAGAGAAATTTGAGACGAGTTTTTTCAAGTAAACGCTATTATCTGACACACTACATTACACTATATTAATGAACCAAAGTGCCAGAGGAAGATCCAGGCAATTAAGGAGACTGAACTCCTGGATCTGGATATGTTTTGGGAAGGGCAAAATTACGTGACTGTAGATTGCCGACATAAAAATCTGTTTTTGTGGTAATGGCAAAGTATCACGATTATTGCGTTTTGAGTTATCGTCATCATGTCATATTGTTTGTCAATAAGAAAAATTCCTACCTGTCTACCCTCAAGGCACCACTCTATCTTCATGTACATTGTGGATATTTTCTGGGAAAGCCAGAAGGAATATAAGAAATGTGTTGCAGAATGAGGTTGGAGCTTCAATAATGAGACCCCTGTGGAGAAGTGGTGTACTTTGCATTCCAGCGCTTTTCTTGCCTTTCATCAGTCAACACACAAACAACGTATCGACATGTGAGCAGCGATACGGACCGAGCACCCACCTCTCCCTCCTTATTAAGAATTCTTTGTCCCTGTGGGAGATTAGACTGGAGGGCTGGTGTTAAGCCAAAACACAACTCTCCCTTTATCTCTCTTATCGCCAACCCTTAGTCGCTCCCTCTCGTCATCCTTTGTTGTACTTTCATTAACACCTTTCTCCTTCAACGTGACCTCTCCACTCTAACAGGCCTCGTTTTTATTCTCCACTGTAGTCTTTTTCTCCCCATGCCTTGCGCAACTTTTCATTGGCCCAAATCTGAATGTCAGGCCTGAGAGACACCTTGGGGTTGGTACGAGGGTGGTTGGGCGGTTGAAGGATGGAGAAGAAAGAAAAAGGGGGTGGAAAGAACATAAAATATGTGACCAGAGTCTTCCTGTGTTACTGCACAGATGGCCGAGGGTGAACTTGTGGTTAGCACATCTGCCTCGCAGTTCCACAGTTTTGGGTTTAAATCTCCGCTCTGGCCTTCCTGTGTGGCGTTTACATTTATTCCAGTCTTTTCATCGGGTACACCGGCTTCCTCCAACATTCCAAATACAAAACATTCATGTGGTTAAATGAAGACTCTGTCGAGGTCACCAACCTTTTTGAAACTGTGAGTTAATTCTTGGCTGCTGAAAAAACAAATTGCGTTTAACTCATTTACTCCCAGTCATTTTCACTGAAGCAACCCCCTTCGCTCCGAGCTGTTTTACTGGATTTGGACTGATTTTGCGAGGCCTACAGAATATTGTATTTTATTCTCTATTAAAAACATGGCACCTACCAAAAGAAAGATTAGAGTCTCTCCTTTCATCAGGAACAAAAATTCTATCTGTTTCCATTTTGCAGCAATTAGCATTAGAATAAAGCTAAGTTTCGTCATTATTCACAAATCTGTAAAACAGTTTGGAAAAGAGCTTTTTGCAACTTGGCCCTGGTTGATCTTATACTCTTCTGCCACCTGCTGGCCATTTTTGTAATAACTACCATTGCTTCAAGCATTCTCTTCAGTTCAGAGGCTGCATTAAAACCTTCTGTATTCTCTTGCATAAAAAAACATTTACAAAAAAATTACAAATATGTTTTTGGGACCAGGGTAATATTTAAAATATAACATATTTATGTTTTTGGGAGCAAATTAATTAATGATGTTGTATGTTATTATTAGGGCTGGGGGGGGGGGGGGGGGGGTCAGCTTACTCAGCTAAATCGGCCACCAAATTGGTTGACAGAAATGTCTGCATTGAAACGCACGATTTTGATGGAATAATCGATAGGATAATCAATTGTAAAAAGATCAGTGACAGCCCTAGTTATTATTAATACTATTGACACTCATTAATGTGACGACACTAATCATGTAAATGAGCTCTCACAATAATCTCTTCTATTGTTTACATTTTCAAATAATTCCTAGAAAATCACTGAGACTTATTAAGTATTTTTAGAACAGACCCGCAGGCTACTCATGTTGTCCTTGGGGCCAACTGGTGACCCTGCCTTGCTCTACATTGTCCATGGGTGCGAATGAGAGGCTTGTTTGTTTATTTGTGGCATGTGAAGTTGCGCAAAATGCAGACTACACCCTGGACTAGTCGCCATCAAATGGCAGTGTGCGTACAGTGAGAGACAACCGTTGACGTTATCTCGTTGCCACTCATTTGGAAGCAACATATCCCAGACACATGAAATGACAAATAATTGAGCTTGTCTCTTTCGATTCTGAAAGTCCTGTATGTTCTCACCTGAGCATCAGCGCTGGCAGTGAAGTCCTCTTCCCAACAAAACATCAACTCTTGAGCTCAGGTGACCAGTGGAGCATGTGAACGTGGTCAGGGCTGAGAGACGAGCGCAGGGCTGCCATTTGTGAATACGTAAGATAGGGATGACAAGTCCTGAGGCTGCTTCCTTTGCACCAGCAATGTCCAAAGGCCTCCAGTGCAATCTGCCTGCTGATTGGTCATCTTTTTGAAAGGATTGCAACATCCAAACAGCCATTTTCTATGACACACAGTTTGGTGGCATATTTTTTCTGTCTGCTCCCCAAAACTGCTCCAATTTTGAGGTTCCTCTGTACTCCGCGCATTAGGTCAAAGTGTAAAATCTGAAGAGATCCAACACAAGAGCTATATTGCCTTTACAAAGATAACAGGACACATTTTGACACAGCGGGGTTGAATAAGACAGAGACCGCTGGTTATCTTACCTACCGGCACTCATTTGCTGCTTCCCTGCACAGAAGCATTTACCTGCCTAGATGGGCAGCAGACTATTTTGAGTTCCAGGGCTTGACTTCCTGCCGTAGTGCGCTCACTCCACTCTGGGGATTAAGACTGGCAAAGCCTCTCTCTCAACTCCGTCCCTCCCGCCTGCGCTTCTTCCCATTGCAGACTCAGGTTTGCTTTGCCGTTTACTTCAGTTATTTATCACTCCACAACAGTGATGGAGAGGTCTGCAGGGGGAGACAGACAGACGGGCAGATAGACAAACAGAAGGTAAAGGTGAGAGTGAGGCTGACATGCTGCCAAGCTGAAAGTGAAAGGCCTTGCCTCAAAGCACTTTGATTACATCGCCATTTGATGAATCATGTGTGATTTTCAAAGGTTTAATAGTGAGTACTTCCTATCAACAGATTTTGAATTAGCAACCTCATTTTTTAATTTGCAATACTTCTTGTCGTTATTCAGGTCAGGTGTAAAGTTGAGTAAAAAAAAAAAAAGAGCACTATGAGGAAATGCTGTCTTTTTTGGATAGCCTACCTCAATTGCTATCATGAATTGTCCTGAAATTTGATTTTTGTGTGTGTGTGAAATTGTAGTTGTTGCTCATGTCGTTTCAGGGGGCACTAAAGGCGGCGGGTCATTTATGCTATAATCAAAGTGTTTTACCTCCAACCGGGCCTATTGCTAGAAGAGAAGCTGAGCAAACGAGCTCTATGTTTACGCCATAGTGCTTCTGCTTTACTTTAACCTCTCAACATTTTACCTCTGCCTGACCTCACTTTCTTATACAGTGGAGCCTGCAAGGTAGAACACACTATGTTCCTGGATGCTTAGTCAACCTCCCATTATTTTTTTTCTAAATAACTGTTCACAAAACAAATAATGTCAAGTGAATGCATCCATTACAAAGTTAATCTATTAGTTAGCCTACTTGTATCCCAATACATGATCTTCAAGGCGATACATATGCCAATATTTTGCATTAACTTACTTGCATTTTTTGTGTAACAGTCATATGTATACCTAAATGATATGTTTATTATGCTGGATGGCAAAGCATTTTTTGTTAGCAGTTCTTCTGGTTTACCACCAAGCGGCATGCCTGGTCTAATTGTGCACGCACAGCAGAGCATGGAGCAGCTTTCACAGACACACCGGGAAAAATTATGAAAAGGCATGAGCCGATATGATAACATCAAAGTATTAATATTGTAGCTCTAAATTGTGCTTATTTGAAATATTTGGGGGAAATAACAACATGTTTCTTCATGTAACACATTCTATTTTGTTTTTAAACAAAATATCAAAAAATTGGTACATTTAATCATGTACCATGTTGAGTTTATAAGTAAATAAATGTTTATTCTTCCTCTGTTTGAAATTTTCTTAGCAAGACACAGAATCCAATCACTGATGGGCTATTTTTAAAACAGACTTCACACGTACACTTTATTATTATTATTATTATTATTATTATTATTATTATTATTATTATTATTATTATTATTATTATTATTATTATTATTATTATTAAATAAGTAGGCTACAATGCAAACTAAACACCCAAGGCACTCATGTCGCTTTTCGTCTGCTCCTCCACTGCGCTCATTTGCTGCTATCATGCAACACGTCGACTAATTGAAGGCAAATTACTTTAAAGACTGCTTGTTAAGTACAATGCAAGCCCCCCCCCCCCTCCACACATGCTGCTAGTTCATGAGCGAAACTTCAGAGGCTGCTGTTCCTGCGCAAGCAACCTTGCTTTAACTGCCTATTTAATGTAAACGAGCAATATCGATTCTGACATGTATTGTAATGAGGCCCGCAACGATGTATTGCCGTATCGATTTATTTACCACACCCATACGTGTGTTCGGTGTCAAAACTGGCACTTTTTTTTTTTCGTGCAAAGGCAAGTCTGTTTTATTGTGTTTTGTAATTTGGCAGACCGCGTTGCGCCTCGCCGGGGGCGTGTCATAAAAAACAACCTCGGCGAGACTCGCCTGACAATTTGGTGGCAGAAAGTAAACTAGAATTTAGACCAGCTAAAAGCAGCCCCGAGTTGTGGCGCAGGTGGTTAACATAATTTTGGTAGTTTTGACCACAGCACAGGCAGGTAGATCCGGCGCTCTGCGGGTATGTGTGGTGTATGTGTGTATTTAATTTCTAAATATGACAACAGCGGGGGACAATCAGCTAATTGAACAAATTATTATTATTATTATCTTAAAAATATTTATTAACTCCCGCCTTCTTCTTCTTCTTCTTCAAACTTTTTAAAACGATATCCTTGGCAGCGTTCATGATGCTTTAATGACTCTTATTTTTATTTAACACTTGATTGAACATTGAAAATGACAAACTCCCAACCCTCGTGCCTTCTCTCGACTGACTCAAGGCCAAATACTAACCTCAAACAACCAGCGATTCCACCCTCTGCTGGAAACATGTGGTACTGCACCATTCCACTCATTTCTATGTGGAAAACATATTTTGACTACAACTTTTGAACCCAATGGTCTAGAGCAGGGGTGCTCAAGTTCGGTCCTCGAGAGCCCCTATCCAGCCTGTTTTCCATGTTTCTCTCCACTATCACACCTGATTCATGATCAGGATCATTATCAGGCTTCTGCAAAGCTTGCTGATTAGCTGAACATTAGATTCAGCTGTGCTGCAGGAGGGAAACACAGAAAACAGGCTGAATAGGGGCTCTCGAGGACCGAACTTGAGCACCCCTGCTCTAGACCATTGGGTTCAAAAGTTGTAGTCAAAAGATATTCTCTACATATAAATGAGTGGGATGGTGCAGTACCACATGTCTCCAGCAGAGGATGCAATCGCTGGTTGTTTGAGGTTAGTATTTGGCCTTGAGTCAGTCGAGAGAAGGCACGAGGGTTGGGAGTTTGTCATTTTCAATGTTCACCATTGGGTTCAAAAGTTGTGGGCAAAAGACATTCTCCACATAGAAATGAGTGGGATGGTGCAAGCTAAAGTCAAAGCTATTTGTCTTGAATGCATCAGTGCAAGTGTGATTTTTATTGGAAAAACATTTGGCCCTACAATCCATCAACATTTGAAAAACGTGAGTTTGTGAACATTTATTTTATTTTTTTACCCAGCGAACGTCTGTAGCGCAAAAGTCTAACTATGCAGCATGGGCGGTGTTTTCTTTCTTTTAGTATTTGATAGGCAGGTGCAGACAGAAGCGGCCCCTGCCACAGCCCGTAGATTCGGATTGGACTAAATGTGGATAATCGTTTGACTGAAGTGGTTAAAACGGCCATTTTAAGCACGTCCATTCAGGGTGAACAGGGGGGTCGGAGAGCCACGCCCAACATGTTCAGGGGCCCTGAAAATGGGGGCGTCGACGTTGGTTGTGTCAGAACAATTATGATTTCCCTCACAACTTTTATGTCTGATTTATGACACTACTTTTTTACTTGGACTAAGAACTAAACTAAGCATGTGCAAGTCGAATCAGGTGATTCCCAACATGTTCCTGATTGAAGCAATTGCAAGTGACTGTTACAGGTTTTTTCCAACTGTTTACCCACAATGTTGAAAACAGGGCTCCTTTTTTCAAAATATTGCCACAATTATCCAAACACCACACTCAATTTGTACAACTCCTACACGTTTTGCAAAATGACACACTTCAATCACAACATAAACACTTATATTAAAAACATACACATATTTGCATATTGTTTTGTTGCCATCTCACAAACACGGTCTGAAATGATGCCGCCGCTTAGCCAGGATTTCCTTGGAAAAGAGGCTTCGTGGTTAAATAAAGGTTAAAAGAAAAAACGATATTCTTCATGATTAATTTGATGTATGCAGAGGAAGCACACAAATTATACAAACTTACCAGACTGAAAATATGTATTTTCTAATATTCTCCAGTAACATAACACCCACTTAGGAATCAGTCAATCAATAAAAATGATTGCATGACGTATTTTCAATAAGCACATGCGTGCTTCCACACTCGGTGGTTGTGAATATCCAATGAGTTTATTGGTGTGGTCATTGATAAGCCAGTGCTTTGTAATGACCAGGAAGTAACCTCACAATCCTTAATTGTGTCTAAGGTATGGAAATGTGTGTAGATGCATGTAGTGTGTGTAATTCACTGTGTGTATTGTTTTGCAAAGCTGAGCCTGTGCCTATTGTTGTGCAACTGTGGACAAGTGTGTACGCGTCGGCAATTGTGTGAAAATGTTCATTTTAGTGTGTAAACGACTGTGAAAGATCGTAACTGACTGGGACAGTCTCCAGCTCACCCGTGACCTTGAAAAGTTAATGCGGCAAGTTAATGCGATATAGAAAATGGATGGATGGATTTAACAACATTCTGAGTCTTGGAACCTTTTACGGCACATTTCACTTGGGTAGTGCGGTTGCACTTGGGTGGTAGAGGCCCCGCACAATCCTCCAACCATGTACTGTTGCCATCTCTGCATCCAATTCCCATTGTGATGGATTGGGAGGCAAATTGACAGTGTCACATTTCATATCACAGCAAAGTTTGCAGAGACCGGGAGCAGGGCTGCTGCCGAAAAGGAAAGGCCGGGGTGTGTGTGTGTGTTGTTGTTTGTGTGTACATGAAAGCGAACAAGCCTGACCTGTCACAGCGCATTAGAAAGTGGCATCGCTGACTAAGTGCGCAATGTCAATCCGCGATTGGACGAGCCAGCGGCGTTGTGCGCTAAGATGGCAGTGATCAGCGCAATTAAGGTGCCATATGTCAAGTAGCAAAGCCTCGACACATACAACACCATTTAACCCCGCTCCATATTTAAAAAGCTGCTGCACACTCATTACAGCCATTACTATTATACAACAAACATAAGGGAGGATCTGGAGAAACACGATGAGCAGGGATGATGCTCGGATTTCATTTGACACTTTCCATGGGAATTAAAAGGGACGCGTGCAGGGAATTAATAGGAGCCAGGGGGTGTATATTTATAAAGCTGCAGTTGGTGGGAGATGTCTATGGGAGCATTTGTGTACATTTTTGATGAATATGAATATCCATCCATTTTTTGCAGGGATTGTTTATATTAGGGTCATGGGTCAGCTGGAGCCTATCACAGCTGACTATATGGGTGAAAAGCAAAAATTGTACTCAAGTAAGAGTAGCGTTACTTCAAAAATAATATTACTCGAGTAAAAGTAAAAAGTAGTCATAAAAAAATCACTCACATGTAAAAAACGTATTGGCTGAAAAGAATACTCAAGTACTGAGTAACTGCTAGAACGTGAAGTCTGTTTATTTAAAAAGTAATCATCAAGACAAAAACATAAAATCATGTACAAATGCTGGCATCTTCAAATCATAAAAAACAAACAAACACACACGCACACAAAAACTAAAACGTACGCCTCCTCTCCTCTTTGCTCCGTCTCTCCGTGACTTGTGTTCTAACTTCTGCCATGGTGCTAAAGCAGGCATGCGCAGTGGCCCCTTTTTCTTTCTTTCTTTTTGCTTGTTTCAGAGCTTAACAACCCATTTACAAGTTAATTGTTTGATTGACGCTAATATGCGAAAATGACGCTCCCTCCAAAAGCGCAGGAGGGATTAGGGGGTTGAATGGCTCTCACGTTGAAGAGTCGTTCAAAAGTCGATCGTTCGCGAACGTCACATCACTAGTGTCCGCGGAAATGTCAAGCAGAGCTCTTACGTGAAAATACGGCAAATCTAATGTATGAATGGGGAGGCGGGGAAGGACTCTAGTGTAGCCCAATGTAGAGTAGCGTTACTTCTTCACACATCTCCTCAAGTAAAAAGTCTTGTGTGGTAAAACTACTCTTAGAAGTACATTTCCCCCCAAAAGTTACTCAAGTAAATGTAACGGAGTAAATGTAACACGTTACTATCCACCTCTGGTGAAAAGCAGATGCGCCCGGAAATACTTTCCAGTCAGTCACATATACAGGGTGTCCATAAAGTCTGGCTACATGGGTCATTCCAGAATCGCTTTGGTCTTAAAAAATCCTGAAAAATAAACATTCACTTTTCTGACTTTCTGTTTCATTTTCATCAATAAAAGGTAATAAACTACCAAAAGCTTGATGAGCTCATTTGACAGATTAACGGTACAACTTTTATCTACTCTAATCACAGCAACAGCATTGCGGGTAACAGGTTCGCAAATCTGGACGAAGGAGAAGCTAGCTGTTCAGATCAGACCAAGAGGACGTACTTACTTATGCAAATAAGCAAAGAACAACAAGAAATAACTGTCTTATTCTCATCATATGCAGAGGGTTGCATGAGGTAGCGTGAGACATTCAATCAAGGCTAACTATGTTATAAAAAAATATGGAAAATAGAAGAGAGGACATACCTTTGCTCTACCCATTCTTTTGGAAACCTGTTTGATGGTGTCAAGTCCAGCATATCATGATTCACAGCATTCTTGTGTTGTGTGCATGTTGTTGAACTGTGGAACACACGTTCCATGAATAATAATAATCATCATTTGAAATATTTTGTTTATTAAAACAAATGTTCCGCTTCGGCCTGAGCACAAAAACAATAAATAGGTGAGTTTTTAAGCCAATAAAGTAAGATAAGTAAAAATAAATTTAAAAAATCTATCATTAAATTCATGAGTCTGTGAGGGAGATTTATACATTTATACCAATTTTGTCTTCAAATGAGCACTGTACATAAACGAGCATGGGGAGAACATCTCAAGTCCACACAGGAAGGCCCACACAAATAGAATTTTGAATCCGAACCTCAGAACTGTGTGGCAGACATGCTAACCAATGACTCTGTGCTGCTTTTTTGTTGTTGAGGATATTAAACAACATGCATTTGCCACAAATGCCAAGCAATCAAAAATAATGCATTGATAATGTGATATTGTGCACTTTTATAATATAGATCACATTGTATGTGAATTATTTGGAATACTAGACAGGTGTAAAATTTGACCGTGGAAGACCGTAGACAATTTTATCTTAAAAACACATAATGCTAAATAACATCAACCGCCACAGTTTTAGAGGTGCCAAAATGGAATTGGGTCTCGAAACAAAAAGAAAGTAACATTTTTAAAAGCGGCTATCAACTGTCCTCTAGTGGTCAAAATTACAAGTGCAACTAGAAAGTGAACCCGTTTGCAGACGGTACACTGCCCATCCTTACGACACAGTCGTTTCCAGGTTAAGAATGACTTCCGGCAGCAAAATCTTCACTCACTTAATACGGTCAGTTCTCAAAACTGCAATAACAAAGGAATTGCACAGAAAAGGAGTAAAATATGTAACTTCCCCTCTCCTGTACATGTCCCTACTTTCATTTGAGCAATCAAATACGTACATGTAAAAGGGTGTTTTTAAGGGGATTAAGGGAGATGTGACAGATGAAAATAGCCCAAGATTAAGTGTGGACTGTGTCCAACAGAGTGTGATGCGTTTTCAATAATCCATAAAATATCAGTGGACCCCTTGTGGTTCGACATTCACGACACTGATACCTGTAATGAATTTAAGAGAAGCGTAATTATTCACAGATTTCCATTTTTCACTGTTGGGCTTGGTCCATATCTCCTGTGAATAGTGAACATGTGGGATGGCTCACTGGAGATGAACAGTCTGATAATATGTCAGAAGAAGTTATCAGTAATTAAGGGTTTATTAACACAACGGTGTGATTGTAGAAACAGGGTTTACATTGCATTTTTTTTTTCAACAATGGCATAGTGTGGTGGAGTTATTTGCAACCTGTGTGAAAAGGGCTAACAGACACTTTCCAATCTTTTTTCTTTTATTTTTTTTGACAGCTGTGATACTACCTTGAAGGTTAAAAGTAGCGAGATTTACAGGAGCATACTTTACAGGGCAGTGAGAGAAAACAGGTAGTGCAAAAACGTTATTTTCAAAAACATCCACTAAATTCTATATTGGAATGTGTTTACACGGCGAGTGTTTTGAAACAAACAGCCAAAATGATCAAATCTTTCTTAGTTGTCAGTTAAAAATGTTCAACGCACACTTTAAGGGAATGTTGCATTATTAAAGCAGTTCCTGCTGAGGGCCTTTGAATTGACTCCTTATCAAACCTTTGACTTCCAGTGAAGCTGGATGGGAAGGAGTAAGTAAGGGATGTATGGAATTTTTAGTCACACAGGCACCTAAGAGAATCCAACAACATTAATAAAGCGACACCATTTTCCAATAAAGGCACAACAAACAACTTCACTGATGACACACAAACTTACATTGGTCTTTGGGACAAGAACAGTACAAATTCCCTCCATAGCACCCCCAACCCCGCTATAAACAAACAAACAAACACACACACACGCACGCACGCACGCACGCACGCACACACACACACACACACACACACACACACACACAAATTGCACAATACAACAAATAGATGATTTTTTAAAATAGATGATTTTTTTAAAAACACAATAACTGTTTATCCACCAGACCCATCCTTTATTCATAATTTGGCTATGACAATAAAAGAAAAACATGATGGTGAAACGTTAAGTACATTTGTGGTTAAAAGGTGTCCGATGCTATTAATGTTTGACATTAAAGCGACACAAGAAGAAGCACATATATGCAGACCATAAAAATATACCACCTATGAAGAAATAATAAGCAAATTTGCACAATTACTGTTAAAGAAATACATTCAAATGCTTACGTTGACTAAAACGCAATCTTAATAACAAGCAGTCGTACAGCACTCACTTCATTTCACTAAAAATACTCAGCATATTTATCTTATGTCAATAAATCCTGCAATAAATTCATATTTACGTACATAATTCCCCTCTATATCACCATTAGTTATTTAATGTAGAAGATCGATGTATGGGACATACTGTTTTGTTTTGTTTTTTTCATTGTTTTTGCTAGCTCATCCTGTGCTTTGATTGGCCAGTTTGCATTGGGGAGGTGTGGCCTACCAACAATTCAATTTGTTCTTTCTTTAAAAATAAAATAAAAAATGGAAAAGTGGTTATTTGAAAAGTGTGTTCAGATCGCAATACTTTGGCTTCATGACACATTCCAAAAACCGGCATTAGTGGTTAATCTTTTTTTTATCAGGAAAAAAAAGTATATTTCTATCTCTTTCCGTTTTGCAGCAATTAGCATTAGAATATAGCTAAGTTTCATCATTATTCACAAATCTGTTGAAAACACTGGGGAAAAGAGCTTGTTGCAACATGGCCCTGGTTGATCTCTTATATTCTACTCCAAAGCCTTCTGTATGCTAAGGCATAACAAAAAACATAAAAAAAACCCCATCTAAATAAATTTTTGGGACCCTCGCAAAATTTAGAATAAAACATGTTTATACGTTTTTGGGATCAAATGAGTTAATTCTCCATAGGTGTGTATGATTGCTTGTCTATATGTGCCCCACGATTGGTCGGCGACCAGGCCAGGTTTTACCCAGCCACACGCCCAAAATCAACAGGAAAAAATCACTTGCGCCCTAAAGATGACAATCCAATTAAAATGGATGGATCATAAAAGTGCATTTTTTTTCATTAGTATGTGTTGACAATTACAGTAAAACACAAGGACAACAACAGACCTACAGTACAGGCCAAAAGTTTGGACGCACTTTCTTTCTCAATGCATTTGCTTTATTCTCATGACTCTTTTGTATTGTAGATTCTCACCGAAGCCATCAAAACTATGATGAACTGATGTCAAGTTATGTACTTATTAACAAAAAAAAAAAAAGTGAAATAACTGAAAAAAACTTTTCTATTATAGAATCTTCAAAATAGCCATCCATTGCTCTGGTTACTTTTTTTTGCATACTCTTGACATTCTTACCTCTGGGAACACCTTAAAGACGGTTGGAAAACCCTTTCGAGGAAATGCCAAGAATGTGCAAAAAAGTAATCAGCGAAAAGGGTGGCTATTTATTCATATATTTATTTTATTATTTTCACATTTTTTGTGTTTAAGTTCATAACTCTACATGCTCATTGGTTACAATGCACATAGTCATAAAAATAAAGCAATGTATTGAATGAGAAGGTGTGTCCAAACTTTTGGCCTGTACTGTATGTTTTAACCTCCACTGCAATGGCACAGTTGCTGCATTATCACAATAAATCAGCACCTAAAAATCACCAGATGCACGCACACACACACACTTCACAAAAAGCCCACGCAGTGCACCAAAAGCTCAGATACGCACATTTGAGTAGGTTTTGTGTAAAAAAGAAAAGAATGGCATGGAGGATTAACAGAAATGTGGTGCGTGTAGAGAGGTGGACGTTATCATGATAAGAGGTATCTATGTAGCTTAGTTATTCAGGTTGTCACATGAATAGTTTAAAAAAATGTCGCTACGAATTAACAGTCAGCACACTTCTTTCCATGTGGAAAGTCGCGCTCAGAAAGTTAGCACACGAGCCCGGTGATGAGACGGCAAACGCCGGCATCTAACACCGAGGGATGAGGCCTTTCTTGTAGGCGACCGTGCCGGCCACTGTGGCGACGGACAGAAAGGCCGACACTCCCACAAATTTCACCAGGCCGGCTACTGAAGGCAAGTTCCTGTCCCAGAAGGTGGTGACGAAAGGGCGCGCTGGCACATCCTGTTGGGATGTTGACGAGGCGGGGCTTCAATAACATGTATCATCACTTAAGTATGTGCAGTCAAATTTCCGAAGACTCTTCTCACCTCCGATTCGGGCTCCGTCTGCCAGATCTGGCTGCGGTGGATTTTTCCCATCGTGCATAAAATCTGCAGCACAGTAAATGGTGGTCATTGTGCATTAAGGGCAGTGTTTTTTTACGAAATGAATAAATAATATTTCAAGCCTAACTTATAAATGCCCATTTACTTTTTTAAAGAAAATTTTAACACAAACCTACTAAATAAACCTCAGATGATACATATTCATTTATTTGAAATGCAAAATTCTCAGGTGTATATATTTAGTATTAATATTTATTTATTTATTTATTTATTTAACGTTTTTGGGATGTCTGCGTTCAGTTTCATCCCTAAAACATAAAAAATGAAAAAAATGGAGAGAGAAAAATGGACAAAAGTGTTTTTTTCCATATTTATCAGGTATAGGTGCAATTCATACAATATACTTTATGTATTTTTAAATAAATACTCGTTATATAATAATTAATATATTATTATATAATAAATACTTTGGCTCTGTGTGCCCTGCAATTGGCTGGCAACCAGTTCAGGGTGTACCCTGCCTACTGCCAGAAGCCGGCTGGGATAGGCTCCAGCACCCCCCGCGACCAGGACAAGCGGTTAAGAAAATGGATGGATGGATGAAATAAATACTCTCATTATTATTCATTTAAAGTAATTATACTATATTAATACTAAATACATAAACCCGAAATAAATAAGCTTTATATATTCATATGTTTATTTGGCAGGTTTGTATTAAATTAGGAAAAAAATAGAACATAATGCAAAGTATTTTGATGCAACATAACGCAATGTAAAGTAACATAACATACGACACAAGGTAAGATCATTTAAGCTTACATGATGTAAGATAACGTCACAATTAGCTAACGTCACATACTTCAATGTTCACATAAGTTAATATAGCTAACCACAGGTAACGTAATGTAAGGTAACAATTACTTTTTTTTCCCTTTTTTTTTTTAAATATACGGTATTTAGTTAAGTAACTACGAAGAATTCAAAAGAAAAACAACCCACAGGCCCTCCAAGAGGTGGGATGAAAGATGGGACTAAAAGGACGGACCACCCGGCAATGACAATGGCAACAGAAAGCTCCGAATGTGAACAAAACGCTCCGAAAGTGTGCCCGCGGATGGGAAAAGGTGAAAACCTATAGAGGACTGAGAATCCACCAGGGGAAGGCTAAGTGTGGTCAGGGCGGCCAACAGCAACCTCGCACCGCTGCTGCGGATGAAACAAGAAGAAGGAGCAGAAACCAGGTAGAGAACCACAGTGCAAAAGGACTTAACGGCACAGGGGAAGGACGTTCTCCCTTCTCCATCTCACACAGAACAGAGTTTCAAGCAGAGTCTAAGAAACCAGCGAGAAAGAACAAGCTCAGATGGCCAAAGTCAAACAAAGTAGCGGCATGCCGTACTTTGGATACAGACCTGACCAGGATCCTGAAGGAACGGTTGCATTGAGGGCTGGAAGCCAAGCATAACCTGATTGGAGACATCATATACAAGATCTGCAGGGACAGGTTGGGTGGAGTTATCTCCAAAAAGAGGGCTGCCCCAAGGGACCGCAGAAGGGGGGAAAAGGGAAGAGGTCAGGCGAAAGCTGAACAACTGCTGGAGGAGAAGTCAGGGAAGCTGGAAACCACCGGGGAAAAAATGGAACAGTTGTCAGAAGGCAGTTCAGCGACCCGCTAAGAAACACCCCGTTAGGAACACCAGGGTACGTTCCCAGACCTGCAAGCTCTACAAGAACTGCCCCAATGTGCTCGAGTTGCTCTGGCACCTACTGAGAACATCCTGGGAAAAAGCAACTCATTCAAACAGAGTGGAAAAAGGGCTGTAGCAGTCTTCATCCCCAAGGAAGCAATTCAGGAACATCGCTTTGTTAAACGTTGAAGGGAAACTCTTCTACTACCTACCTGCTCGAAAGTCATTACATAGGCTTTCCAACACTCTACAATGATCTGGTACCAGATTCAGAGGGCCAAGCGGGAGAAGACCGATCTGCACGTCTTCTGGCTCGACCTCGCTAACGCATATGGATCAGCTCCACATCAATTGATTAACCGTGCATCAAGACCATGGTAGCAAATTGCTTCAGTAGTCTGCAGATGCGCTTTGCTCTCCAGGATTTCAACACCGGGTGGCAGCAGCTAGAAGTGGGAATTGCCATTTCTTCAACCCTGTTTTGTGGCGGCCTTTGAGGTAATACTCATTGGAGCGAGGCAAATGGTTGCCGGAATTAACTCATTCAGTGCCATTGACGGCTATTGACGTCAAAAATCAATTTGAATTAGGCTGGCAGTGAATGGGTTACACCATTGAGGAGCTATATGGACGATGTCACCAGCCTCCTCCAGACATCAGCATGTACATCCCGACTGATAAAAAGTGTGGAAATGACAAGACCACCTTTGTCGTCAGGGGGGGGAGAGGGGGGGGAGAGGGGGGGGAGAGGGGGGGGTCCCCTTCCTGTCAGAATAACCCATTATAAGAATGAAAAAATACACTAGGCCAAGAGAAACACCACGGCCAGGATTAAAGGAGCGGAACGTCGGTAAATGGTGGTTCCTGGCTGACGACCCTGCAGCTGAACCATGGGCATCGGAGCAGGTGCGGCAAGCAGCAATGCCAAGCAGAAAATGCTAGCTACATGCATATCAAACGATTCAATTACATTTCGTAGTGAACCACACAGACTAGACCAGTGGTTCTCAAATGGGGAAATGTGTACTCCTGGTGGTACGTGAAGGCACTCCAGCCAGGGAACGTGTGATTTTAAAATATATTGAATAAGTATATGTAAATAATTCTAAGAAAAATATAAATTCATAAATTGAATTTTATATTTAGTAGGCTATTCAATTTCAACCTCTCCCCCATACTAGAATGGGTTGACCCAACTTGTCACATGCCACCTAGAATCACCTGTCAATCACTTGAACTTTTTATTTAAAATTCATTGAACTTTTTCGTTTTGAGAACAGAGCTTTACTAGGATCCCAAAAGATGAGACTTTATGCTGCTAATAATTTGTATGTGCACAAATCTTTATTTATAATTAAATCATTTATTTAATTTGTTGTTATATATTTTTATTTCCAAATAGAGACCACATAAATAGAAATAGAGCTCCAAAGTTTAATACATCAAACAATGATGGCGCAGCACAAATGTATTTATTTATTTTTCAGAAATGCTTTGCGCTGGTTAGGGGGTACTTGGCTGAAAAAATATTTCACAGGATTAACGTCACTGAAAAAAGGTTGAGAACCACTGGATTAGACGACGTGATTTAGCACAAGGTCAGAAGTGTAAAAACAACAGACATTTACATTTCCTTCCATTCCCATAAACTATGTATGCCACATTTGTACTGGTGTGATCTGCAATAAAGTGTTCATCCAAAATGCAAACAGTGTTTGTGGAGGAGACACTTGAGACACACTCGGGAAAATAAGAAGGGGATGCTACAAACGCTTTAACATCAAAAGACAGATGAATTTTGTATAGATGACTAAAGCGATATAAAAACATTGTGGTGCAAGGGAATATTATTTCAACAAAGCCTATTAAGTAGACCAAGTATGGAGTGCACTAAACTTGAAATGTGTCTTTAACGGGATGCGTGAGGGACACATGAGACACGGATGCATTCACAAGTGAATGAAGGTAGGCCGGATGTCTTCCAATCAGGCCAACAAAGCCAAGCTGATCTCTGGTGATAGTGAGGGAGTGGCAGCCAATCTTGTTATACAGTGGAGGTAAGAGGGTATTGCATGACGCTAATAACGTTAGCATGGCACCGGGTACTCAGCATGACCCAGAAGAATGGAGATTCTGTCAAGCCATATGTAATATCTTTAGTCGTCTTGGAAATTAGCATGAATATCATGTGCGTCAAGAAAGGCATCATTTGGCTCTCAGCAAAGAGCCTTGTGCTTTTTGTAAGTCACAAAGTTACTTCTTAAACAAGAAAGTACAACGTCGTATTAGAGCCACGTATATATATTTTTTAGAGGGCGGGGGCAATATTCAGAGAAACAAACTCGTAAATTTACAACTTTATAAAGTGGCAAATTTGCGCGAAAAAAACTAAAAAACTTACGAGAAATACACATAGCGTAGCTATAGTCTAATCATGTGAGGGTTCGTTGGTGGTACACTGTTTATAAAATGAAAAGACGGATTCATTCTTAAATTTAAACTTTACTCGTCATTCACCGCAGCTAGAGCGACAACACTTCCTGATCCCCTATCAGCTGATTAAACACTAACCAATCAGATGCTAGCATACTTTAGGTAAATGCTAGTGAATGACGGAGAGCAGCAGATTCGACACATCAACTTAGATACTTGTACAACAACAACAAAAATGTATGAACATTTGAACAAATTAACATAAATGCTTGATCGTCCGGGTGTGGACCTTCGCAAAGCGAGGCGTCTTTGTCGCTGGCCAGTGGCCGTACACAACGGTTCAAAGAGCGAATGCTTAACATGATATGGTTAATCTATGCTAAAGCAATTAGGCTACTATCTCCTTATTTGGAAACCCGATCGAAACGTATTGGCACAAACAGTCGAGTAGTACGCTACGTGTATTCGTCGTAAATTATTGAGGTTTTTTTCTCGCAAATCTGCCACTATATAAAGACGCAAATTTGCGCGTTTTTTTTCTCGCAATATTGCCCCCGCCCTCTAAAAAATATATATTTGCACGTGGCCCTAAAATGCCGTCGTAAGAAAGAGCAATGAATACTATTTGACATTAATATTATCGCTTCATCACGTGATGAACTTCAATTCTCACTGCAGCGGCCGTCTACGAATATATACTCAAGGTGTCCTCGTATTCCACTTTACCAACATTGTCTGATATTTTGTGTGTGTTCTGACCTCCCTGGCTGCCCTCTCTCCAGCCTGGACAGCACCCTCCATGTAGCCGCTCCACACAGTGGCGGTTTCTGTGCCTGCAAAGTACAACCTGCCCACCGGCTCTCTCAGCACCCTGCAAGGAAGACATGGAGAGGCTTTACCTGCTGTTAACCACGGACACAGCTCCTTTATCCACTCTGCTTACCTTCCAAACTGGGTGAGGATGCCTGGCGGGAAATAGGTCGTGTAGCATCCTCCTGAGTACTCCTCTTCACACCAGTTCTTCTCCTCGTAGTGGATCGCCTGGTGCACACATTAATGGCCTGATTTACTCAGATCCTAAATAGCGGGTGCTAAATTTTGTGTTCACTGTCCCTCTTAACAGACTGCGTGCTGTCGGTATGCTGCAGCTCAATACATTTCTAATAATTAGGGGTGTCAAAATTAGTGCGTTAATTTTGAGATAATTTACAGTTCCTTTAACGCCACAAATTTTTTTTTAACGCCCCTTACTCGGAAAGCCTGTACTAGGGGAATTCCAGTCGCAACGCAGCAGAAACATCCACGTCAAAATGTTGGAGTCATAAATGTAATACTAATGCATATATTTGTGGAGACTGGGGACAAGTTGTATTTTAGAATTTGAAAATTTTGAAAAATGTGCACTGTTTCACAAGTTACTTTATGTTAAAGATTAGATAGCTCTTAATATGAAAAGAAAAATGCACTGAGCGGTCACCATTGTCTTACAAATGCAAGTATGCCACCTAGTGGCAGAAGAAATGACCTCAACACAAATCATATATCATAGGGGTGAACCAAAAATCGATTCTCATAAGAATCTCGATTCAGAATCAATTTTAAATGTTATTTAAATTATTTTATACTCTCTTGCCTTTGTCTGTGTGTGCCTTTATTTGGAGCGCTGTTCATGTTGTATCCGATTTGGCCATTTAGGGGCAGTGTGGTTCCACGCGGTCTAATACACTGTTAAGTTGTAGCCACATTAGAGAGTAGAAGGAAAAAGTCACGATCAAGTTATTCCAATAAATGTTGTTTTTTTGCAGTGTGAATCCGTTCTTTTGAGTGATAAAAGTGCCACGAGTAGCGCGCTAATTAGCATTAGCGAGTCAGACTGGAGTAGATCATTACAATTCCTTGCAAATCTATAGAAGCAAAAATCATTGTCAATCAAATAATTTTGAATCAAAAATCGCTCTTAAGCGAGAATCTATTCTGAATCGAAACGCAGGCCCAAAAATCGGAATCGAATCGTGAGACATTCAAAGATTCCCACTCCTAATATATCACACTGTTTTTTTACAGTACAGTACATCTTTTTAATTTTTAACTCAATGTTATGAATTATTATGAAATTACTGTATCAATGACTAAAAGATGAGGCTATATTTGTATTTTTTTTAAACATTTTTCCCACTTTTATGTTAACAAGA
The DNA here is from genome assembly GCF_054856555.1 of Leptonotus elevatus. Lineage (NCBI taxonomy): Eukaryota > Metazoa > Chordata > Actinopteri > Syngnathiformes > Syngnathidae > Leptonotus > Leptonotus elevatus. Next base: position 6,543,988 of record NC_141250.1, on the reverse strand, counting down.
GTATGAAGACTATTTTTCATACTTTTATGAATATAAAAAATATGTTATTGTACATTTAGAACAGATACGAAATACGTGATTAACCGTGAGTTAACTATTGAAGTCATGCGATTAATTAAGATTAAAAATCCTAATCACCTGACTCCCCTAATAATAATATACATTTTCAGTAAATAGCATTTGCTCTCTCTCTTTCTGACACACGGCTTAGCATTAGGAGAGTTGTAAGAAGTTGAGTGCAGTCATAACATCCATCCACCCAATCAACTTGAAATCTCTGCGTGGCAATTACGTGTCTTTGATATTTGCAGTCATGCTTACTTATGGTTAGCAGATCAGCTTCTACACTGTTTGCCAAAGAAATCAAGATTGTGCACAGTTTCGTGAGTGCAAACCTTTAAAGTAAATGAAGCCCATACTGTAGTGTTTACATAGATTGTAAATGATTGCAGTCTTCCATTTGTTTGTTTGGGATTCCAAACTCACATGCAGAGCTTCCTCAGTGTCTAGCGCTCTGGAGAAGCTCTCACAGATCTTCTTGAACCTAGACACGAAAGAACATTTTAGGCACGGAAGTGAAAATTTGTGTTGATCTTTTGTCACAACGGTAGTAATACCTCTCTTCTTTGGTGAGCCTGCAGAACTTTCTGCATTTGCGAGCCAGGATAAATCTGCCAGAGGGAACAAAAGACATTCTTTTTAAACCACCTTTAATGTTCAATTGTACACTCGAGTGCGGGGACTGTTGGGTTTATGACGGTCTCGACATATGACCTTTTGAGGTTATGAATGGTGGCTAGTTTGAGCTAATGTAATGAATGAGTTTATACAGCGGTGTTAGAATACATAAGGTTGTTACATGGCACAAGACAGCATGCTCATTTAGGGCTGTACTTAGTGTTTTTCATTATTTTGTTATGTATTTATGGCCTAAATGTGTTTTTTCCCCCTTTCATTTTAGTTTGGATTCCTTGTTCATCTGCCAATGTTTGAAGTTCTGAGTGTTCACAGTATTATCATTTCTTATTTGTCTGGATGTCTATTTTCACCCCATAATGGCTGGCACGCTGCCATCAGGCTTTGTGTCATCCAGTGTCAGTCCAACGGGTGCCCCCTCCTCCTCGATCACCATGCTGCCACACAAACCTGAACACAGCCCATCCAAAGTTGATGAAAAAAACAAACAAACAAACAAACAAAACATACAAAGCAAATGACAGATTCTCCCTCGCCTTTTTTCCTCCAGAAGTTCTCTTTGTAGTACACCATGCACTTGATGACCGAGCCCATGGGGACACGACTGATTAACTGGTTCCTCAGTGGGGGAAGCTCGGGGTAAAAGTGTACCTTTTGGTTGAGACATGGAGGGATGGCCAAAATCACGTACTTGGCCTGAGGATGTTGAAGAAGAAAAAAGCCAGCAGATGGCAGCACAGAGCAACATATGGTTATTGCGCTTGTAGCTCTCATTTCTCTGTGACGCGACTGCAAAGCTACATGGAGATATAGACCCGCCAGCACACTTCCAGGTGGCAAAAGGAAGTGACAATATCGCTAACCTGAACTGAACTTTATGACAGAAAGTTATTGTGTTTGGGGTTGTACTGTCAGATATTACCCAAAATGTTTAGGTGCTCCTGAAAAAAAATAAATAAATCAAAATTAACTCATTCACTGTCATTGATGGTTATAGACGACAAAAAAATTCATTTGAACTATAAGTTTAACTTTTTTTTTCACTTTTGTTAACAAGAGTGTGAAAACATAGATTTTTTTAAATTGTACATTTAGAACAGATTTAAAATTTGTGATTAATCATGAGTTAACTAGTGAAGTCATGCAATTAATTACGATTAAAAAATGTAATCGCCTGACACCCTTAATTTTTTATAATCTTTTCTTTTCTTTTTTTAAATCGTGTCAGGCGATTTAAATTTTTTATTGTAATTAACTGCATGACTTCAATAGTTAATTCACGATTAATCACACATTTTTCTATCTGTTCTAAATGTACAGTATTTTTTTTGGGGGGGGGGTTCATACTCTTGTTAACAAAAGTGGAAAAAACGTTAAATAGAAATAGTTCAAATTAATTTTGGACGTCTATAGCCGTCAATGGCAGTGAATGAGTTAATGTGGTGGAACCTGTGGGTTAAGAGGATAAATAGAGAAAGGGCCCGACTCAGAACCAAACCTCCATCATCAGGTTTGTAAAATAAAATTTTCCCACATGTCTAGAGTATAAAATGTTTGGCTGGGCTGACTTTTCTTTGAGTATCTCAACAATGCCAATGTTGCTAATGTCAGGAAATCCTAATGTTAGCTAGTGTTTGCCTAGCTGTAAAACAAATACAGTGGAACCTCGATATAATGGACATGGATATAATTGGGCAAAGGGATTGTCCGTTAGAGCTGTTTTTTTTTTATTTCATGGCTTAAAAACATCAAGTACTGTTTCCTCGCCTATATATGCCAAGTACTTACAATTACAAAATGGGGGAGGATGATGGTGTGCGTCTGGTCATGTTCATGAGCCACGATGTTATTGCTTTATTTTCACCACCGGTTCATCTTGTCAGATTAGATGCCATAAAGACTAGTTAAGCTATGACAAGAGAGCGGCGCAACCCATCACCATTCTGTAGCTGTTGATGGAATTACGGCCAATTCTGGAAGTAAGGGACTGCACCAATTACTTTAGAAGAGATGTTTTGAGTGGACTTTTTTTTCTATCTGCTGAATTCAGGGTCAGTTGGTTTTGTGTCCGTTAAATCCAGGAACAATAAAGGTCTATGCCCAGGCTAACAAGCAGCAGATTCCATTGTAAAGAATACAGCATTGGTTCTAACATGACCATGAGTTTAGAATGAGTGGATGCCGATCTGAGAAGTCTTCAGCACATAATTGAGTTCACCATCAAAAAAAGCATCAATGAGCCAGTCCCTGAGTGATCATGTTAACTATGTCTGAATTTCCACCATGTCTATTTTTGAGGCATCTTACCTGTGGCTAGCCATCCGCCCGTAACTTTGTAGCTCATGTAACTGTTTTTCGACTGACACTTCACAAACTTTGGCGGTGGTAGTAGTAAGCATTCCATAAACCCTTTTTTTCCCCTCAATCACTCTGCCTTGTTCAATTGACATGGAAGGGTTTGTTTACTAGTAGTGCCATTCGAGAAGGATCGGTCTTTTGCCACCTGAAAGTATGTGTGAGGTCATGGAAAAAAGGTGTGTTAACAACTTACCATGTATGTCTGTTTGTCCGTTGTCTCCACCACCACCATGTCGCCACTCTGGTCAATCCTGTAGACCGGAGATTGCAGCTTGACCCGATCGCCGAGTTCTCTGGCCATGCACTCGCTGATCTGACCCGAACCGCCCACAAATTTTCTCTCCTGGTGATGGAGAGAGCAATCAGCATGTAACTATTTCGAATTGTGTTTCGTCCTAACATCCAACCCTTAACAAACAAACAAACATCTCTCAAACAGACATGGGAAGTAACAAAGTACAAATACTTTGTTACTTTACTTGAGTAGTTTTTATCAGTACTTTGTACTTTCCTTAGTATATCCGTTACATTTTAACATGAGCATCTGTACTTTTTACTTGATACATTTTCAAAACAAGGTTGTTAAATACATTTTGTAAAATAGATACCAATACTGTAAAAAAATAAATAATACATGCAGCATTGCACTTTAAAAATCTGCGATACAGCGAGACCACGAAAAGTGAACCGTGTTATAGCGAGAGAACACTGTATACTCATTTTTGCTCCATTAGCTAATATTTTTCAAATTGACGTAGGAGGAAACATCCAGTAAAAATACTTTTTACTTCTACTCGCCAAGTACATTTCAGAGCCTGGTCTTTTTTTCTTTTTTTTTTTACTTTTACATGAGTAATTATTTGAGTGAGTACTTTTTACTTTTTAAGTAATTGTACTTTTACTCAAGAAAATAATATCAGTACTTTTATTATCTCTGCTTTCAAATAAGATGGCTTTTTTCACCCCCCCCAACAAAAAACAAACAAAAATATTGAAAAAAAATAGACAGTGGGGGGTCTACTGTACATGCAAATTTTCACTAATAAGCACTGTTGTTTTTAGAATAAACAAATACAATTATAAAAATGGAAATATATTTATGTAAGGGTTATTTATTTTGCTTTACTATATATTTATTTTACACATGCATATGACATATGGACTTAGTATTCATATACATTTATATAACAAAATATAATGCAATAGATAACCCATTATTGTATAAATCATATGATAAACTCATTTTGAACATGTAAATTGTACCAAAGGATATTTAACTTATTGCTGTTTTTTTTAATGTATTTTTTTGTTTATATGGTCAAATAGTCCATCAATGTAATGAGAATAGAGTCACGATACAGAAGAATATACAGTAGATGTCCCATTGCAGCAAAAATAATATCCAGAGAATAAAGTTATACTATTAGAAGAATAACTGCTGCGTTCATTACAGTGTGGGAATCAATAAAAAATGCAACCTAATTTTCGTAACATTATAACAAGTCACGCAAATCATTCACAATTTATGATCAAACAATGTAGGTCAAGGGGACTGCTCGGATTGGCCGCTTGTTACTAGGCAGAGTTCACAGTGCTCGATCATGACTGCCTCATTGGCCAGTTCAAGTGTGCGTATTGCGGTAAGAGTCATACCTGTCCCCCGTTGGTGGTGGAGAAGATCCTCATGGTTCCTCCCGACTGCTTGATGTACCACAGAAACCAGAGGGCCGACACCTCGTGAGGTTCAGAGGTTACGTTCACGTTGACAAACAACGTGGCGAAGCGACGAGTGGCGCTGCAAACACGAGGCGTCGTGTGAGAACTGTGTAACTGTAAGCTGTACTCATTTGACTTTTTCTTGGCTTTTTGTGTTTTTTTGCGACACACAATCAAGGAGTTGGTGTTAAGAAAAGAAGAGTATACACAGGAAGTTGACGTGAATTGACAGGACACACATTCCGCCGTCACCAAACGACAGTTAAAAATGTTAGTGAGATGTGTGATTGTTTTTATGCATTGATATCAACAGTAATTAACGTGTTCTAATTATATAAGCTCAGTCAATTTACCATTTACCATTTAAATACAAACGTAGCCAACTGACATGGTACCTGGTCCAGCAAATTTTCTCGATGAGCTGCTTCATGCTCATCTGGTCCCACTCCTCAGCATGGGGGGCTTTCCAGGGGGCTTCTCTGGGGATCTGAAAGCAAAAGGGTCGGTCAGTTTTGATTGAATATAGAACAGGAGAAGCATTTACCTCCTTGCCCATCTTGTCAAAGGTCCTGAACAGATTGTTGAAGTCCAACTTGACGAGGGGGTTCCAGGTGGATGGAAAAGAACCTTTGAAGGAGGTCGACTTTCCCTAATGGACACAATGGAGAGTTTATTTTTGTTACCTTTCAATGACATTTTTAGAAACAGCAAGCACATTTGGCCTTTTGCTTGAAACATTTTAAGACATCAAAATTAGGCATGCCTTCAAAATCTAAAATATAGTATTATCTCTCTCTCTCTCTCTCTCTCTCTCTCTCTCTCTCTCTCTCTCTCTCTCTCTCTCTATATATATATATATATATAGCCCCCCAGTGCACAGGACGTAAGATTGAGTCCGGGCTTCGGCCTTCCTGGGTGGAGTTTGCATGTTCTCCCTGTGCTTGCGTGGGTTTCCTCCCACATTCCAGCGACATGCATGGCAGGTTAATTGAACACTCCAAATTGTCCATAGGTGTGTTTGTGGGTGTGGATGGTTGTTCGTCTCTGTGTGCCCTGCGATTGGCTGGGAACCAGTTCAGGGTGTACCCCGCCTACTGCCCGCAGCCAGCTGGGATAGGCTAATAATGATGCTTGCTTAGAATAATAAATGTTATATTATATGTGAAGTGATTTAAACAGAGACCTAAAGGCTAATTACAGACAAAAATAAATGTTCGCAAAAAATGCAACTTAATCTTCAGTACTTGATTATTGTAACGGTCTTCTGACTGGACTCCCTCAAAAGAACATTAAACAGCTGCAGCTCATTCAGAATGCTGCAGCTCAGGTTCTGACTTGAAAAAGGAGATCAGAAGTTACTCCCGTCCTAAAGACTTTACACTGGCTCTCAGTACCCTGTAGAATATAGTTTAAAATTACTACTTGTCTATAAATCACTTAATGGTTTGGGTTGTTAATACATTAAAAAAATGTTTAATTGGATATAAACTCAGTCTTGCTCTGTGGTCTGCAGACACGGGACAATTGGTGGAGTCCAGGTTTAAAGCAAACATGGGGAAGCAGCATGTAGTTATGCTGCACACAAAAGGAATAAGTTGACAACAGAAGTGAAGTCAGCCCCGAGTTTGTAAATGCTTTTAAATCCAGGTTAAAATCTTGTTGTTAATGTAGGTTATTTTAGTAATTTTGGTAAGCTACGTTTGTTTTCTTTGCTTTGCCTTTAAATTTCTTTCGCTGTTTTATTTGTAGATGCTTTTAGGTGCTGAGCTTTTGAAGCACATTGAGTTGCCTTATGTATGAAATGTGCTACATAAATAAAGCTGCCTTGCTTTACTAAGTACAATAATAAAACATTTCAACAGAGACTTTTGTGGCTCGCTGGGTGCTGCTATTTTGGTTAGCAACATAATAAGCAAATGGGCTATGTAGGAGTCCCATGTTTGATGTGTTTTTACCTCCAACCACTAGGGGGCAATGTGTTTTTGTTTGTTTACCTGAGCCATGGGCAGGTGGCCAGGTAATACTTAATTGGGGTTCCACTGGGGGACAGGTGTTACTGATTGGGAAGGGAAAACAATTCTGACAGGTGTTATCTTGTATTTTTTTGCGTTTATGTTATTACTTTGAGAAATGTGATTTTGTGAATTAAGAATTAAATGTCAAACATCATTCCAATCAAGAGAATTCTGTTGTTTTTTTGGACGCCTCTTTTACAAAAAGTCCAAAATTAAACAAGTCAGTAGCCACGAGTGTAGCGGCCAAATGGTGGTGGACAATCCTCTACACAGGCTCAGCAAGTCAAAGTTTTAAAGTGTGTGTGTGTGTGTGTGTGTGTGGTCTTGTTTTTGTTATACAGTGGGGCCAACATTTCGGGATTTCACAGAGTTGTGGGGCCACCCGTCCATGTGGGGCCATTTTGCTGGGCCCCACAAGTTTAGACCTCTTTTTGAGGGTCAAGACTTGGATTTAGAGTTTAGGTTTGAATTGGGTTATGGTTGAGGTTAGGGTAAGGAATAGGGGTAGCCAATCATTTTTGATGGTTGGGGTTAGGGGAAGGGGCTAGGAAATGCATTATGTCAATGAGATGGCCCCACAAAGATAGTAAAACAAACTTGTGTGTGTGCGTGTGTGTGTGTTAATGACGCTGTTTATTAACTAAGATTATTACACATGCAAGGAGCACGCATCTGAGTAGGGTGGGTCCTGGCCTGAAGCACAATGTACCTAAGGTTGTACCAAATAAGCTTGAACTTGCACTGCCGTTGCCTGTGGACAGACTGGTTTTATACACACATGCATGCACACATACACACGCACACAGACACATGCAACCTGCACACTCACTAGCTGACTAAATTGTTTTTTGCCCCACATATGGTTTGAAATAGTTTTTTTCAGGTGCCTGAGTATATGTAATAAGGTTGCGCCAAAAAAAGCAAAAAATATATGACAAATAAAATGTATCACAAAAAGTGCACCGTTGACATTTCAGCTGGATGAATAAATTATATGAAAATTAATGGACGGTTTACTATCCATTTCTTCTTGAAAACATCAACTGAAAAATTATCAAATAAATGCTAAAATTTTCAATAATGTTGCCAAAATTGTGCGACAGTTTTGGAAGGATCCATGTATTTTAAATGTATAATATATAATAATGACAAAATACATTTTGGTGAGTTCCAAAACATGTTCTACTTTATTGACCAGCACTTGGTATTTTATGACTTTTATGACAATGTGCTATTATCAGTGGTTGGACTTTTGACCTGTTTCTTAACACTCATGCGGAGAAAGTCCATTGAAGGAAATGTTATTGTAGTCACAATTTGTTTCATGCTTTTGCTCTCTGTGAAAATGAAAAGCATGTATCTTCCACTGTTTTTCTTTTTTTCTTTCTTTTTATCTGAAACCCATAAAAAGTGTACATCACCACATTTGTTGTTTATTTTCAAGTCACCCAAGGACACTTAAAAGGGATACTTGACTCAATGAGCCACTTTTCAACAGTAAGAAGGTAATATTTTGTCTATAATTAATGTGATAACCCCATTATTTTTCCTTTTAAAACTAATTTTGCCACTAAGATGACATCACCTGTGCTGAGGAAATAGGTAACGACCAATCATGGCTCACTTTGCTGACCAAACTCAGAAAACAGGTGATCCCCAACACAGGCGATAGAATCTTTAGTCAACAGCAAGTAGCAAAATACGTTTTTAAAGGTATGACATTTTCATGAAAAATAATGAAGTGTCCACATTAATTATAAAGATATTATCTTCTTACTGTTGAAAGTGGCTCAATGAGTCAAGTATCCATTTAAGCATCGAAAAATGAAAAAGGCTTCACCAGGAACAGCCACTATATAGTGGGTGTGGGCACGATTCTGGTCCTCCGGTTGGTTACTTCCGTGCCTATTTGTGGCACCTTGGTCGCAAGGAACTATGTTGAAGTGAATTGAGGAGCTTCATTGAGACGAAATGTGTGCTTTACTGCCAAATTGTGGCATCTATATGCAATTATAAACCTTTTGAGGGGGTAGCAATTACAAATGTTGACTATTCATGACACTTCTTTTAGGTCAATATTTGTCTTCGAAACCCACTGTTAAAATGTTAGCGTTCCAGTTGCCAGGTCTATGCAGGCGGTGTGTGTTGCAGTAATTAATGACAGGAAAGGAAAATATAATACACCACGAGATTTTTTTTCATTTTCCCAAGGGAAAAAAATGAAATGTCTATTTGGGGTGCGGTATTTATTTAAGCAAGTGGAGAACACACCCAGGAATTAATTGTTTTTTGAGTAAATAAATACACCAAAGGTGGTGCCTCTTAGCTCTTCATGTTAGACTCATACTAACATGCAGTGCAACCGGAAAGTATTCGAATGGAGTAAACTCCTTTTTTTCCCACCACAACATCATCCAAAAAGGAAAAAAAAATGTTTTAAATGTATTAAAAATAAGGAGAAGAAAAAAAACATCGCATGCACATAAGTGTTCACGGCCTTTGCTCAATACTTTGCTGATGCTCCTGCGGCAGTAATTACAGCCTCAAGTTTAAAGTTATTAAATTATACCACAAGTTCCAGTACTTTTGGGCAGTTTCGCCCATTCCTTTTTGCAGCACCTCTCAAGCTCCATCAGGTTGACGGGGATCGTCGGGTTTCTCCGGAGATGTCCTGAAGTCACTCCTTCATTGTCTTGTCCTTAGAGTCTGAGGTCTCCCCAGTCTTAGGTCTTGAGTACTCTGGAGCAGGCTTTCAACCAGGGTGTCTTGTCTTGACTTGTCTCCCAGTTTCTACTACTCAAAAACATCCCCCACAGCACAATGCTGCCACTTCCATGATTCACTGTAGGGATGGTATTGATCAGGTGATGAGCTGTGCCCATTTCCTCCAGACATGACACTTGGAATTCACGCCAAAGAGTTCAATCTTTGCCTCATCAGACCACAGAGTTGTCTTTCTCATGGTCTGAGAGCCCAGACTAAGGAGTGGTTTCTGTTGCCACTCAGCTCAACTTCGAGCTTCGGAGCAAAAGCTGTAAATATTTTGCACAAAATAAAAACATTATTTCCCACATTTTCATTTTAGTATATCGAATTTTGAGGGAGGAAATGCATTTATTCCAATGTGTGCTGCCACAGAAAGACAGTTCATTTGCATTTCCATGGTAATGGCGGTGAAGCAAATAAACAGGGCAGGTAAGCTTGTGAGGGAGAGGGGGATGCACACAAGCATCTGCTTTTACATCAGAGCAGCCAATCGCCTTTCGCTTGGCTGAAAAGACAACACAAACCCAACGGCTGTGTCCTGTAGGTGGCGCTAAAGTAACCAAAATATTAAGAAGTTTTATTGCAAGTTATTCATCAATCATTCAAATCAAACTTATATACCTCTTTTTATATATTAAAATTCAACTCAAAGCCCATCTACATGAATTAAAATCAATGTTATGTTGCTAACAAGTACCCTGCGTCGTATCAAAGATAATTTTTTGATATGTTGTGACGGTGTCTTTTAAGGGGACCAATCGATGGGCTAAATGTCATGTTCTGGTTATTGAATGATTTCTCCAAAATAAATTGATCAAATTGAAAATGCAATCTAGTTTCAGTATCCTGATTTAAAAAAAAATAAAAATAAAGAAATGGGGCACCATGGCAAAACAGACAAAAATATTGATTACATTCTGATTTGTGATTGCTCTGCGATGTGTGTGTGTTCGTTTTATTTCATGTTGTAAACAAGTTCCCTGCACACATACGATATGATCTTATATGGTGACGCTGTCTATAATGATCATTACAATTCCATTGCAGTCAGACATTTGATTGCTGGGTTTTGTGTGTCGATGTTCATGTTTTTTTGTTTTCCATTTTGTGTTCAATTCCAGTAAAAATCCAAAATGCTTTTAAATAAAGGGCATTTGAGTCTGTCCCTCTTTGCTGGAATACTGTATGAAGAACCAATTACGCCCCACAAATGACATGGCAATAAAGAGAAGACTTGCACCTAATTATTAGATGTTTGTAACAATGAGGCAACATCCCTGTCTGATACAGCTTGAGTGATATAACTGCCAACTGTAAATATAATAAGGTGATAAAATGTCAAATAAAAAAAGTCTGCTTGCCAATGAGTGACATGAAAGATTGCAGTGCTGACAGCTGCAGACCTCAGAAGCCTGCTGATAAAGAAAGAAAGCACTGGCCTTTTGGATTAGAATCTGTCAAAGAAAAGCTGATTAGCAATGCGGCCACGCTAGCAGGGCTAGCCCCTGATTACACAATGGCTGTGCACACGTGCTGAGTCAATATTAGTCCACTGACTTTCCACCACAACTCAGTAGGGTTGCCCCCTTGGAATTGACACTGGACCAAGCTTGGGCATATACAGTATATCGTATACGTCAGGGGTGTCAAAATGAGTGCATTCATTTTGAGTTAATTTACAGTTCCTTTAACGGCACTAATTTTTTTTATGCGCGATTAATGACCGCCCCTTACTTGGAAAGCCAGTACTGGGGAAATTCCAGTCGCACCAAAGCATACACGTCCATGTCAGAATTTAGCAGTAATAAATTTAATAATAATGCATATATTTGTGGAGACTGGGGTCAAGTTGTATTTTACAATTTTAAAAATGCACAGAATTTCACAACTTACTTGTTGATGGAGTCCAACACAATACACGCTTGGGAACGCCCCCTCATTTGAATAACATTTCATGATGCATTTTATGCTGAAAGCCTCTGCAGTATGAAATAAATAAATATGAGAGCAGAGCCTTTGTAGTTATTGATTTATATATTATTTTTGTATTTATTTCCACATTTATTTTTATAGATTTTATTTTGGGAGTTGTTCTTATTTTTGTATATATTTTTGTTGTTGGTTTTATCTCCATCTATATTTATTTTTTGTATTTAAATATTGAATGACACATTATATCTGTTTTTATTTATTTATAATTTTGGGCATTTTTGGTCCTCCAAAGCTGCATGCCTCAGCCTGTAATACAATGTATATCCCTCATCACAAAACAAACTGAACTGGAATATTCAGCTAGTTACACACACTCGAAAGATACAAACAAGACGTGGCAACGCATAACTATTCTAGAAAAATGTCACTAACAATGCAGATTTCACACATTTACGTACGTACTACATAGTCACAGACTTGGTGAACGGTTCTTTAAAAAGCCACCATGTAATATAAGTGTCGTATAGGCTACATACCATCTTGTTAAAACTTTTTGTTCAAAGTGATGTAGAAATGTGACGTCTGAAAATACCCCGCTGTGTTTCTCTCTGCACTCTTTCATTGTAAATTACCTGGCTTCCGTGATAGGAATGACTGAAATTACCGTACCGCACTTTTTCTGAAAAGAGCAATGCCTTAGCTTTCAGACATCGTTGGAATTTTACAACACACGGTGCCAGAATTACGGTAATCCAAAGTGCACCTATGGAAACGCTCTGTGACAAAGCGTTCCGCAACAGTACAGGGGACATTTTTAGACTACAGAATGAAGTAAATCAAATGAGCTTTTAGCATTTTTCAGGGGAAAAAATTGTGTCCCGGAAGAGATTTTTATTTTCCCAGGACAGCTGGTTAAAAAAAGAAATTCTGGGAAAAACTGGACGGGTGGCAGCTCTACCTCTAAGCAATTGGCTTCAAGGTCATTGGCAGCTCCAAAAAATCTGCTACTGCCACTAAAAACTGCCTTACACATGGGCATGTCTTTCGGAAGAGGCTAACAGGTTCACTTGTCAATGTATTATATATTTCATATATAAGTCTGTGTTCAACACATATGTCCCGCTTTTATGACGTCATGTCAACTCGTCGCTGAGTACATCGTTTCACTGTCTGTTTGGTAAGGTTTGCCTCATCTCAGAAATGCGCTTGATGCTGACAGTGACCAGACTCATCCGCTGTTACAGCGATGAGTCTGGTTTCCAGGCAAATAGAAAAGCCGATATCTTTTTTGGTTTATGGGCTGTAATCTAATTGTGAGGGGGGAAAAAATCACTTAATTCAGTTGTTAAATAATGGAAATTTGAGGCATTTTTATGTATTTATTTAAAATATTTCATGTTAAGTAAAGAAGAAAAAAAGCTGAACATATTTGAGTGAATTTCCTCCAAATATGAGTAACAAAGTTGTGAGGGACTGTTTTGCATATTAAATGTATTAACCTATAGTATTTCAAGTCAAAACACAAACAGAATGCCTTTGTGCATCAAATACAAGTGAAAAGACAATATAGTAGTTATAAGTTTAGTAATGACTCATTGCTGAATTTTTTGCCATTAAAAAAAAAAACACTAAGGAGGACACACTTTTGGCACAAATATGAGGGTGGAAAATTAACAAAATTGCTATTCATTATTTTAGTTCATTAGTATCATTATTTAACATATTTACATTCTCTTAAAAAAAAGCACAACACATTTGTCATTTGTAGACATTTCAGCACTTAAATTTGAGTACAACATTTTTTTACAAGCTACTTTCAGATACACATAGAAAGTCTTGCCTGTTGTGTGCAGGCAGGGTTGAGGACACAAGTTCAGGGAGGCAGGAGAACTAAGGCGGGTAATGTGAACTGAACAAAATTGTTTATTCACAAAAACACTAGAGGGTACTGGTGAAAACGCAAGAAAACAACTAAATACTAAAAAGGCTAACACTCAAAGTAACAACGAAACAAAACATGCACCAAATTTGGCTGACGAAGACTGAAAAAAAAGAAAACTGGAAACTAAGCCTGTTTCAATGTATTCGCACAAGTTTCTTACCGTTTGGCCAGTTTGTCCACACGGTGGTGCCATTTCGGAGATTGAAACCGATCACTTTTGGAACTGGGCTCCAGAGTGGAAAGATTTCAAACCATACGTTCCAATGTGGACACCATATGCGGATATTCCTCCAGTTTGATGACGTATGCTCCAATTCTTGCGTGGCTGCGCGCGAACCGCCAGTCTGTCAACAATGGCGGATAGCCGTGTAGTTGTCGTTTTACGCAACCTCCTTAGCTATTACAGCAAAATACTTTGCGTGATGTTGTACTTGAATCACCCGCCATTGTCACTTCTCCTGTGTTCGTCTCACTGATCTGTATATACTACTAGATAGCAGATAGCCCGTACACACCCATGCAAGCCGTTGAAGCGACAGGGCGGCCATCTTACTACTCCCATCTCAAGCAGACTACTGTATAAACAATTTGGACACACGACACATGTCTTGAAACGTTTCTCTGTGTACAAGATTCTTTTGAGGAACAAAGCCGACTTTGCTTTCGTGTGAACAGGGCCTAAATACAAGCCAACTGACGAGACAATGAGAGACACCTGGACAAGAGAGAAGTGACTGGGGGAGCTCATTGGATGACACAACTAGGGATTGACGAGCACAGGTGCAAACAAGACCTAACGAGCAAGACAGGACACAAAGACAGCCATAACAAAAAAACAAACAAACCAAAATATAATGTACACAAACACAAGTCATGACACCTGTCACTATATAATATAATATGTAATAAGATTAAAAGTGCAACAATGTGTGACACACAAAACACAAGTAATAATATTTATATGCAGAACAACCAAAATCAAACAATAGTAAATTACTTAAGTACTTAGAACATTGGTATTCCTGATATGATTGCACACATGCACCGCAATATAGTGTGTTCCATAGCGTTGAGCTTTGGATGGGGCCCATTGTCATGGAAACCAGCCAGGAAGCTACAAATGGATCCCACTGTGATAGTCGTTAGGGGAGACGCATTTGCACAGTGGGTCATGTCAATAGCATATTGATGCTAACAGTGATGTTTAGTTTTCTTGGTGTATATGGCCAGATGCTCAAAGTATTTCTCTGACATTATGATTCATTGACCTGAGCAACATAGCCTACATCCAGATAAGAAGCACACGCTGGAGTCAGTCATGTGATTTAGAGCTGGGGTAAAAACATGGCTGCAGCACGAAATCGAATCATGCGGGGGATGAAAGACAGCGGAGCGCCCAATGCTAACAAGATATGGAGGAAAAGCAAAGAAAGAGGGCATCTCTCTTCTTTGAGTGCTTTCAGCAATCCTTTCATACATAATAAAAATTAACTGCATCATAGCCCCCAGGCAAAGATTAGCATCACTATCATACTGCAGAAGAGTACATATGGGATGGACAGATGGATGGTGTGTTTGGAGTTTGTGAAAGATCTCTTAGAAAGTCTTCCTAGATGAGTGGAAACTGTTACCTTTACTTCGTGAAGGTGAGATGGCCACATACCCTAAAAATGTTATCCATCACTCGACAGCACTGAACACTGACATAACGTTTTTGTTGCGGACTAACACTCTCTGTCTGTCCCCATTTGAACCTTGCACATCGGGCAAACAGCTCAAGAAGACTGATCAGTAACAGCCTCGCTCCTCCAAGTTTCTTCCTGGTACAGACTGTCACATGACACTTGTGTCTGCTAACTCTCAGCCCGTTGCACAGTCTTTCAATTCTATTTACTCTTTTATTGCTAAAATAATCTGCGTGTGGTGCTAACGCGAGGATGATTTTATGCCTAGATGATAACGGGCCAGACTCAGAATTTGCCTTCAAATGTTTGACAGTGCAACAAGAATTTAAATTGTAGCAAACGCTAGCTCACATTTATCCATCCATTCATCAACCAGCAATGTGAACCATTACCAATATTTCATCCCCCAACAGTCAAGTGGAAGAATGTGTGAACACTCACGTTGACATAATGCAGCAGATCCTCCTCCTCGTTGACTTTGTATGTCTTGACACCGTACTGCTTAGCCAATCGGAGGATGCGATTCTGTGTCGGACCGACATAAGCCCCACCCAGGTCCACCCATTTGGTCTCCTTATTCTGAAATAAAACATAATTTAAATATATTTAAGACAGCGAATTCTTAAAAGTTATAACACCTTTTTTTTGTTGCCTCAAAGAATTGTTATGTTGAAAATTTAAGCAAATGCGAAATAACTTCTTCAATTTTATCCAACAACTTTATGGTCTTTGATGGAAGTTGCTCGTTTTTCATGTTAGCAAGAAATTCTTCAGGCTAATATTATCTCAGGTCTAGGTTCTTACCTGCACAGTAAACGTTCGACCGCCAACTCTGTCGCGGGCCTCCAAGACCACGGGGCTCAGTCCGCTCTCTAGCAACAGCTTGGCTGCACTTAACCCTGAAAAGGGAGGGAGGTGGGGGTCCTAATCAGCCACAACTTTTTGCTCAGTTTTCTGGTTAATCATGGCAACTTAGTTTTGGTTCCTAGAAGGATTTAAAAAATGCATTAATCCACCAGGATTGTACTTTTGGCTACAATGTGACACGAAATTCTGGTAAGGTAAGCCGTTTTAAGGTAAGAAGAAATCAATAGAATGAAGCTCCAATAACTGAATCACAAAGTAGTGAGGGAACACTGTGCTATTTTTCTTTCACTTTTCATAAAGTAAAAAAAATGGTACAATCCTGTTAGCTCATGTCATGTCATTCGAGGAAAACCATTAAGTGGTCTGCTATCATCTTGTCAAACATTTCAGTTTTTTTTTTTTTTATCTGGTAACGACAGAACTCATTTGACATCATCCTCTGTGGAGTAGATGTGGCCTGCTAGCATGGCGTTGGACAACTGTCACTATATGTTCTGTTTGTTTTTTGTTTTACTTTTGTTAAAAGAAATGCTCTCGCTGTTGTACATTTATATTACGGTTGGGTATCGATTCAATTTCCATTTTTCCCGATTCGATTGGATTCACTTCAATTCAATCCGATATCGATTCATTATGGCACACCAATTCTTCTTAAATTCAAGGACGGGATTAAAACTCCACAAATATTGCATTCCAAAGTACATTTTGCGGAGACAGTAACTAGTCAAATAATTTAGTTTATTAATAAAAGTATCACGTGCATTAATCACTTAAGTGTTACACAAAAATTGACATCAGCAAAGATGAGATGAAAACATTTTCATAATTCTAATTCAATAATCGTAAATATAAATTAAAAAGATACTGAATTGTCTTAAAGTGCAATTAGTCAGGTATTTCATAAATGTAAGAAAATACTTTTAAATTCATGTGAACAGTAAATTTCACGAAAACAATAAGATAAAAAAAGTGATCTTTAGAATTCTATTTTCTTAAGAATTTATGGTAAACGAGATATTAAAATAATCGATTAATGGTTTTTGGAATCAATATCGGGCTTGAAAAGGAAAATCAATTCAATATCGATTATTCGATTCTTTTTAAACCCAGCCCTAATTCCTATTGTCTGACGTCACATATCCTGTGGATGAGGACAAATTCACACGCAAAATTTGTCTTTGCTATTTTCAAAACTTAATTTCCTTTCTTTCTTTTTATTTTTGCTGTTAAACTAGGATTTTAAATGGCACAGCCCAACTGTCATACCTTTAACTAGGAAATGGTCTACTAACATGTGGATGGACAAATACAAACTCAATCATTTCAATCTTGAGTAGCAAGATAGATCGATTCTATTTATGTTAAAACTTGTTGTTACGACCCTTTGTATTGTTTTAGGCTCTGGTTTCTACTTAGTATGCTTCTCTAGTCTTGTCAGCTTGGCCCTTCTCTCCTTGTGTCCAACCAAGCAGTTCCTTTCCTGCACTTTTGTGCCCCAGTTGTTTCTTGTTTTGACCATTCATCTCACTTGTTTTCATTGCTCTCATAACAATAGGATTAAAAGGAGTAGGATTAACTGACTCATATTCCGACTTGAAATGTACTGACCTGTGGTAACCGCAGTGATGAACACATGAGAAACACACCACAAATCAGACAGCGGGTGATCATGTGATGGGACAAAAGTGGGCGGGTTTCACACTCTGGCAGCCATTCACATGGGTGTGGGAAAACACACAGGCATGCACACACACACACATACACAGTGTCTGGCTGGGTGGTACACGACAATGTCAGTTGAGGAGCCCATTTGTTTTGATTTGTTTCAAGTGCATACCGCCATCAGTGTTGTTGCTGGTTCATGTGAAATAGGAATTGCGTTCCTGAAAACACAAAACTCCCAAAGACACGTGCAGAAAATATACGATACACTGACGTGATGAGTTCGAAAAATTCCAGGGAATTTCACATTTGGAAACTTCAGTGAGGATTAACAGGAATATGTGTGACTTAAAAGTGAAAGGTTGGCTCTCGAAAACTCAAAGATAGCTGAGGAAAATACATTTCAAATAACAATGACAAAATCGCAAGTCACATGTGTACATGTGTGTATGTACTCACATTCAAAGTCATCACTAGCGATCAAAGGTTAGCTAAACGTCACATTTTTACTCGTGACTGCCACCTCTGGCCCAAAGCGTAACTTCAACATACCAACTGTGGAAAGTTAGCAGCTCATGCGTGCAGTGTGGAACGCTAGCTAACACCAAAGGCTAATGCTGGCACAACACCACATGTCCGCTACTCCGTGGGGAACGCGTATCAGTATCGTTCATTCTGTAATCTTACCGATTCGACATGTCATCATCATTGCTATCTCTCTTTTTTCTCTCTTTTTATGAATATGTGCGTGAGTGTGTGCATGTGTGCGTGCGTGTGAGTGTGTACTCATTAATTTACCTAAAACCTATTAAAAAATCCCATACCGTTCACCTAAACCGAATACTTGAGAATCCAGCTAGAGTCGTGAGGTTGTCAGAAGACCCGAGGAAGGATCAAAGAAAAGAAAGGAAAGTGAAATCCAGCACCGACCAGACATCACCTACTACCCACCGGGTTACCAACCAGAATCTTTCACCAACCCCAGAAACATCTAAATTTCAACAAATTAGGGAGACCTCAAGAGACATCTATTCATTTTCCATAGCACTTCCATGGTGTTGTGGTTGTGCATTTGCATTACGATCAAAAGTAAAGGGCCAAAAACAAACTGTTACTTCATTCTGATCACTGTTCTTCAGTGAGGAAAGCATTAAAAATAAACATTTGGTCTGGATTTCAATGTGTGAGGCTTAGGGTTAAGAGCCCAAATAAAAAAAACATGGCTCTTATTCATTTTTACAATGTTTGTCTATCCTTTGGTCTGAATTCACTTTCAGGCTTCCTGCTGCTTCCAAATCCCACAAAGCCAGGCTGAAGCTGGAAAGGTTTATACTACTTTAAACATAGTTTGGGCTGCATTAAGCCAACTAGCAGCCCGTTCTTACACAAACACGCTCAGCCCGTCCAGGCTTTAGAGAATGCATTAGCCGTGGACACAGCGGCCATCGCAAATCCACAACGCTATTAAAGTGATGCTATTACCTGTGCCGGGTTGGAAAAGGTCATTGTCTGTCTTTGGAAACAAAGAGCATCTGTGCAGCGCTTGTTTATGCCTGCAGCCATTCGGCGGCCCAAAAAAAAAAAAATAGCCTTCTCTTAGGATGTTCCTTTGATAAGAAAGCTTGTTAGGCCTGATTGCAAAGCTCATATTATTCTTACATTAAAAAACCCACAGAGAGCAGATAGGATGCTAAGCTATCTAAGTGCAAGACAAAAAGGCGGACATGATAGTAAAAGCTTTTATCTTTCGGATCAACTGGGTAATTTGAGCAAATCAATAGGAAAACAAATCTGGCTTTGAAGCGACAATGACTGCAGGGTATTGGGGCACTGGCCACACCACCAGGTTTTTACAGTGTAAATACTTACTGTAATGCCTTTGCATGAAACAGGAGCTGCTGTGGACCACAACTCACGTCCAGACACTCACATGTAGAGTCACCGACGTCATACTACACCCCATCAGGCCAAAAGCCTCACTTCTTAAAGGTACGTGCATGCACACAGACACTATCATGTACAGTATTTTCTTCACATTACACACTTAACTTTTTCAATACACGTGACGTATCAATACGTCATAAGCTTTTATTTTTGCAAGAGTGTACAGGAGGGTCTGGCGCAGCTCCTGCCTGAAGGATTAGGCTTGACTGCAATGTTATTTAAAAGAAACGGCTAGGCTTGGGGAGTAACGGAATACATGTACCGCCGTTACGTAATCAGATTACATTTTTTTTTAACTGTATTGTTACAGAGAGAGAGAAAGAGAGATAGCATTGCTACTAGAGCTCTACAGTGAGGCGGGGGAACAACTAGTCGTGTCCGACACGCGCGAGCAGTTTAAAAAAGCTTCACGGACGGGAGGAGGAAATGGCGACCGGTATTTACCGTTTGGAACTTACTCAACTTGCTGAAGGAGCGAAAGTCTAGCGGCATGCTACGCGCTCAGCTTGTTGCTAGCCCGCTAACCTACAACCATAATGTGAGTTCCACCTTCCAAACAAATCTTCCTCCCACCAATTCACTATTTAAACATCATACACAATATATACACGGCTAAACTCTATCCATCCATCCATCCATCCATCCATCCATCCATCCATCCATCCATCTATCTATCGACCTACCTGTCTATCTAAACTGTGAGGTGTGGTTGCTTTCAGTGACAGTTCGAAAAGACCTAGCTAGCTAGCTCCCTAGCAGGTAAATGAGCACCCGGAGCTAGCTAGCTAGCACCTTGGGATAAAGCCACTGTGGCAGGGTTTTTACTTTCTGGACTTGGATTTGTCACCTCTGCCTGCAATAAACAGGGGTTCACTGTAGTCCGAACACTTTGTTTATTTATGCAAATAACATTTTAATGATTGACTACATTGCCCATATGATTATTTACTCCACAAAAGCCAGATGTTTTATAGCGGTGTTTTATGTATTTTACTCATTAGTTCATATACCAAATCTTCTTCCTGTTTACATTCTTCGGACTAATAAAAAAGGAGAACAATGATGTGTTATTGTTGTGTAGTATAACGTAATAATGATCAGTTTTGAGCTATTCAATTAAGTATTTTATTTTCTATATATTATAATTTGTTCCATGTATTTTGTATTGCTCACATAGCTAAATCGTGCTTTCACCAGCTTTCTTACATGCAAGTTCAAACTCACACACACACACACACACACACACACACACACACACACACACACACACACACACACACACACACACACACACACACACACACACACACACACACACACACACACACACACACACACACACACACACACACACACACACACACACACACACACACACACACACACCTTTTCATGCTCAGCAGTGGGCAAAAAAAACAGCGACATGCCGTTGCCTCGGCAACAGCGGCGTGCCAAATGGTTAAGAAGGAGTCACACGCACACGCACACACACACAATATAATATAGCGATGATAACAATAACAATGCATTCAATGCATTATTTCTTTCTACAATGATTCAGAGGGTTTGATCCATGCTGTTGTCATATTTATGAATTAAATATAATGCCCTCCACCACACATACCCGTGGAACTCAGAATCTGTCTGCCTGCACTTCAATCTAATTCATCAAAATCACGTCATACTACCTGCGCCAATACTTAGACGCAATTCCAGCAGAAGTAAGGTTTATTCTACTTTCAACCACCAAATTGTCAAGCGCGCCAGAGGCGTCTAACAAAATGGCCTCCGTCCGCTGGAATGTCTCGCACTGCACAGCGCGATCTGCCAAATTCCAAAACACACTAAACGAGGCACGAAAATCTAGATGCACCTATTTTTTTTTACACTCGAGTACACCTATGCCGCCGACATATTTAGACCCAATTGTATTAAGATATGATTGAAATTCAGTAGACATATGAAGTTGAATCAGCTGCTTGATTCCAATAAATGACAATGAAATGAAATGTGTGTTCTCCTTCCAGGAAAGCAAACAAAAACAATCCACTAGAAGCTAAGTAACAAGTGTGCATCTTCAATCACGATACTAAGAAGCTAGATATTGATCCATATGGGCCAATTACAATTCCCCTCGGGTCTCATGTCCTTGGATGAGGATGCTGACCACCTGACCCGCACATTTCAATGATAGGGAGAAATTCAAATTGTTAATACTGTACATCACAGCATATTATAGGAATTTGCATATACCACCTCCCTGAGGCAGTGAGTGACATAGATTAAAGGCCTTTTAATGTTATTATTCCATTAGTGTTTAGTCCAGCAGAGAAGGCTTTGTTGGCCCTCACAAACCACCACTGAAATAACGACATTCAGAAACACAAAGGCCAGTAGACCAATGAGGAATTTGATGACAAGATAAATATAACAGCACCTGTTTTCCATCATCGCCCTTTAACAACTTGCAGTGCTCTTCGTCTATCTAAAAGGATGTTAGTCCAAACTCTCAAAGTAAACTGCTGAAAAGTTATTTGGCAAAGCAAATTCTTCAGGGGTACATGAAAGTGCTGTCATTGCACACTGAGTTAAACCCCAGGAAAATTGAAGGAATGTTGCATGGGCATGTAGTGCAGCAGAGTGCAGCCAAAGTTCTCCAAATGGAGGTTAAAAAGAAAGAAAGAAAAAGTGTTGTCTCCTTTCCATGAATGGGCTCTATACCAGTCTGCATGTTTGCATATTTACATCCAGAGATGCTGCAACAGGTCAGGCAACCCAGGAAATTGCTCATGACCCTGAAATGACTGTTGACGCAAATGTATTTGGGTCGTGTACTGTATTCATTGTTGCCGATCAATAATAGATGAATGGGAATGAAGAAAGGGCATTCTCCTGAGTTCGAAAAGTCCGTTTGTGATGGGTTAGGTGGGGTGGATGCTCCATCAGCAACTATTTGGTACTGGGCAGCACAGAAAGTTTAACAAAATACTTTTCTTTTTTTTTTATTGTTAGCAAAATAGCACACCAGCTAATTAACTAGTGGAGACATAAAAATATATGCTTATCAATTTATTTATTTATTACTTGGTTGTGTTTTCGGGTTTAGTTTATATAGTCTAGTTATGTAGGTGAAGTTTGCTTTCAATTTTGACAGTTTTGTTATTCATCATTGTATGCGTCAAATATTTAATCCATTTATTTCTTATTCAGCATCCTGGTGTTTATTTCCACCCCCATTGACCTTCTTGGCTGTGGCCCCCAGAGGGGTCTAGAAAATGCCTGTGCTTACACCCTCTTCCCACTTTCACATCCCCCTGACACTCCTTACCCATTTCCTGCCCACATTCTTTGCTCCCCCTGCTGACACAAAGCAAGAAGACGAAGTTCCCCCTGCTTCCTCCCTCCTTTCTCACTGTGATAAGTGGCTGTCACAAGGCTTTATTGTCGCCTCATAAAAGTCATTCCATCCCCGAGGGACCGCTGGCCGGAGGCGTCGGTCTCTAGCAGCAAAAGGACAATTGCATTTCAAATGCGGAGGGAAATGGTCATCGAGCTGACCGTGAGGGTTTTATACGTGTAAACAAATGATGTCGTTACGAGGGGCTAATGTGACACACAAGGGGGTTGAATTATTGAATTAGCTTGTTTCTCCACCATTTGTTGTTTACACTTGACTAGAATTTGAAGCGACACTGACCTAAATGTCTCTGTCTGACAAGACGAACGCTCAGTTGGAGCCAGCACAAAGAGGGCGTCGGCCAAGAGGAGCCGACAACACAAAAAAAGCATTCACTCAGTATCAGAGCACAAATCTTGCAATATCGCACCCCACTACTGAAAACTTGAGAAAACAAAGAGGCGCGGGTGCATATTGACACGCAGCTCGCTTCATAACATGAGTTTGAAAGTGTAAGCAGCAAATGTAAATGGTTTGCAGTGGGGACAATAGAAGTGTGGATCAATAGGCTTCGGAGGCTCCAGTCCTAACAATGTTTTCCCCCATTTAATAAATTGAGCGGACTGTTGTTTTGTTATCCTGTCATTCAGAATTGTTTGGAGAATCACTAAATAGTCTGCTTAGTACATGCATTTCCCCAGGCAGTTAGTTCATCAAACCTTTCTGTATACAATCGACCGATACAAGAGCAAAAATGGTAGCCTTTGCACTTTAACTATCTTCCAGTGTTTATGATACAGCACCGATACTGATACTGGTCTTGGCTTATTGGCTCCTCTAATACTGTAGACAGATTTTCCCAGTTACTGGAGCTGTCATCCACTTATGACAAATAAATGCCTTGCTCAAATAAATGCCTCTCTTTTCCCATCAGGAAAATAGTGTTGTACAGTATGTGTAACTATGACACTTCATAGACTCAGTTATCAAAGGATTATCTGCTGAGCACATTTGAACTCTGCTGATAGCCAAAACAGCAGCACTTACTGAGCCATTTGAAAATCCTCTCAATTGAACAACAGTGAAGTCAAGTTTCTTCAGATTAAGGATGAACTTTTGTTACAGTATGCGGAGATGGCATCTTATTCATAAGTCACAACGAGCATACCTGTACAGTGTACACTCCGACTGGTGGTCGCTCCACAATGTTGTGTGCATTCACGTTTATATTCCGGGGGGCAACACCACCACCTTTAGTGCTTCATTGTTTAATGTTTAACATTATTTACAAATAAAGCCAAAGCGCCATCAACTGTAGATGAGTAGCAAAAATAAAATAAATGAAGATGGATAGGGAGATTCACCTTTACACATGTTGTACTTTGTGCAGTTATATTGAATTTAACATGAAACAGCTTTAGACATTATTATTATTATTATTATTAAAACAGACTTTTTTATTTTTTTATTTTTTTTAATTTAAAAATGGTATGGCATCCCACAGCAGCTGTGTGGCCAGGCAGGTGATTAGCATGATGAGGACGTGCCAGGCTTTACAGCTGTTTGTGGTTCTTCCACATGCTTACAGGGGTCAGTGATTGTTAAGTGAATGAACTTTTTAAACTTTAAACATCCAATCCACCAAGCTTGATTAAAAGCTATTTACATAAGAGACAACAGTATGTGAAGCTTGGTGATTTATCTTCATCGTACTTGATGGGGGTTAAACATTAACAGGTAAATCCAATCTAAAAATTAACATTATTCGAATAAACAGGAGAAGGGTCTGTATATCATTCTGTGGGATGAAACTATGGAACAGTCTATGTGAGAACTTAAAACAATATACAAATATAAATCAATTTAAAACTAAATATAAAACTTACGAGTTACAGAGGGAATGGGAGGGGGTAGACAACCACTAAATGATTAGGAGTGTTGCTGATTTGTTGACTACATATTTATGTTTAATATGGTTCGTGTTTTGTTATTGTTAGCTTTTTGGATCTGGGTTGTACTTTACTATCTTTTCTGTGGATTTATAATGTTCTCTGATTTCTCCGAGTACTTATTTTATATTATTATTATGGAGTGATTCATTATTATATATTTTTGTATTTTTTATTTATTTACCATTGATGTAAATCCACTGGGAGGGGATTTAATAAGTCTTGCGACTTCTTCACCCTCCCTTTTAAACATGGAAAAAGTGCTTTGTTGAATTTTGCTTGTTTTGTAGCTATTTTATTTTGTTGTTGTATGTTAATTACTGTTATTGTTTTTACTTGTTCAAATAAACTCAAACATAAACAAAAGTCTAATTTAAAAAGACTTAAAATAATACATTGATGTCAAATGAAAATAAAAAATGTTTTTTTTAAATAAAAATGCCAAAAATAACACGGAACATACAGTACTATAAATACATAAAACAGCACCATAAATCAATTGAAACACAACTATCAAAAATAATTTATTGTTATTTGTTATTTTCATATAATCTTGTGACGTTAAATCACAGCTTCTCAATAAGAATGACTTGAAGGTATTATTTGCACACTGCTGCTATTTTATCTCTAAAATGTTCCCCAGCAAGACTAGTCTGTGTAATTAAGCAAGCAAGCCAAAGGATAGCAGAGACCGAGAACCCCCACCCATCCACCCCTCTTCCCCCTGCTCTTATGTAATGCAAAGTCTGTTTGCTGTGTGTGGATGATTAGCTCTTATTCAACATGCGCCGTTCTGCTGCTGCTCATCATGCACACATAATAAGACCTTATTTTGTCGCATAAAATGTCGTCTACATGTGTTTGGGGGAGGTACATACGGTAGTAGTATGCAGAGCACACGGTGCAACAGTTGTCTCCTCCCATCCGTCCTCGCTCAAGCCAATTTACTTTGTTGCTAAGGTAAACAATCATTGTTTCTTGAAACATGTCAAAGTGACGCGTTGCTCACCAGATATTCCTCCGCCGACCACGATCACGTCGTAGGTGTTGCCGGGCGCCGTCATTCTGCTCGATGCTTTCGTCGTCCTGCCTGCCTGCCTGCCTGCAGCTGCTGCGTTCATGGCACCGGCGCATCTGTATTATAAACAGACACGGGTGGGCGGGAGTTGGCGGCGGGAGGGGGGCGTGCATCCCCCAGAGAGACTCCGCCCCTAGATTGGTTGTAAAGAAGTGCTTATCTTTGACCCCTCGTTCCAAATAAAACAATGCAGAATAAGCACTAAAATTATGTACATAAGTAATGAATAAATAGTCCCAAAAAGGCTAGTCGTGTTCCAAAGAAACCAAATATTGAATGAAAAACAAACCAACAATTAATAAATGTTTATCTACTTGAATACTATTTGTATAAATTTAAGGAAATTAAGCAAACAATGGATTAACTTCATATTTAATATTTGGAAAGAAAATAAATTGTATATTTACATATTTTGTATTTAATTAAATATTTACCAAGTGGCTGGAATATTAATCAATATTTACATACACCATAGTCATATGTTTAATTAGTTTTTATTGCACTTTTATACAGTATTTTATTGAATTACTTTTAAGTAGTGATATGATGTGAAATTGTTTTTTTTACTACGTCAATATATTATGTCATGTGTTTGTGTTTGCTGGATGTCAAGGTGCATGATAATTATTTGTAGTTTTTGTGCTTGAGGGCATGTGCACTTTTGTTGTATATTTTATACAATAAAAGTATCAATCTATCTATCTATCTATCTATCTATCTATCTATCTATCTATCTATCTATCTATCTATCTATCTATCTATCTATCTATCTATCTATCTATCTATCTATCTATCTATCTATCTATCTATCTATCTATCTATCTATCTATCTATCTATTTTGGGATAAAGTTAATCATATTAAGTTAATGTTAATTTAGTACTTACTACTACTATTACTTATATTTTGACATTTCTGCTAAATCAATTGGTATTAAAGAATATTTTATTAGCAATACAATTAAGTAAAGACTGAATCAACTTTATACATTATTTCTGTAAATGTTTACTGTTTTGGGGGAAACACTAACAGTTTGTGAATGTTGGATATATCTATATACTATTTGGACAGAACTGAATAAAATACCCTGTTGGATGGAATTCATATTTAACATTTGTGAAATTAATAAATATAAATTATTATTATTATATTATTCACAGGTTGATAGTTAAATCCAATCCAAATACAAAATTGAATCTAATAATTATAATTAAAGTTAAGTTGAGGTTGGCTCTATATAATACTGTATCTAATATTCAGTCCGATTTATAACCAGGGGTGCACAATACAATTTTGGCACCACAGGCTGTTGTCTTTTTTCACCAACCTTATGGATGAATTGTGGTGTTAAAGAAATACAGCCACGGGCGTGCAGAGACCTTTGGAGGGGCAGGTGCTCAAAGTTGAAAAGGAGGCACATGGAAACTTTTTGGGGGGCAATAATAATAATCATAATAATAATAATCATCATCATCATAATAATAATAATAATAATAATCTTCTTTTCCTTTCGGCTTTTTCCTTCAGGGGTCACCACACACCCCACCACTGTCTTACAGTCCTCATACATGTCCTGCACCACTTCAACATACTTCTCTGCCACTCCAGACTTCCTCATACAAAACCACAGTTCATTTCTGGGCACCCCGTCATAAGCTTTCTCCAGATCAACAAAGGCATAATGCAGCTCATTCTGACCTACTCTGTACTTCTCTATCAACATCCTCAAAGCAAATACTGCATCTGTGGTACTCTTTTTTTTTTGGGCATGAAACCATACTGCTGCTCACAAATGTTCACCTCTGCCCTCAGTCTAGCTTCAACTACTCTTTCCCATAGCTTCATTGTGTGGCTCATCAGCATTATTCCTCTGTAGTTGCCACAACTCTGCACGTCTCCCTTGTTCTTAAAAATGGGCACCAACACACTTCTCCATTCCTCAGGCATCTTTTCACTATCTAAAATCCTGTTGAACCACCCAGTCAAAAAATTCTACTGCTACTTCTCCTAGACACTTCCATACCTCCACAGGTATATCATCAGGACCGAGTGCCTTTCCACTCTTCATCCTCTTCGATGCCCTTCTTACTTCATCCTTACTAATCTTCGCTACTTCCTGGTCCACAACAGTCACCTCTTCTACTCTTCGTTCTCTCTCATTTTCCTCATTCATCAACTCTTCAAAGTACTCTTTCCATCTTCCCATCACACTACTGGCATCTGTCAACACACTTCCATCCCTATCCTTTATTTCCTTAACCTGTTGCACGTCCTTCCCATCTCTGTCTCTTTGCCTTGCCAACCTGTATAGACCAGTCTCTCCCTCCTTACTGTCCAACCAAGCATACAAGTCATCATCGTTTGGCCTTTGCCACTTCTACTTTCACCCTACGCTGCATTTCCCTGTACTCCTGTCTACTTTCTTCAGTCCTCTCAGTGTCCCACTTCTTCTTAGCTAACTTCTTTCTCTGGATCAATTTCTGCACCTCCTCATTCCACCACCATGGCTCCTTATCTCCTTTCCTTCCCGATTTCGTCCTCAGCTCTGCCTTTGCCTTCTTTGTCTTCCTCACCACCACAGCCATCCTACACACTACCATCCTATGCTGTCGAGCTAAACTCTCACCGACCACAACTTTGCAGTGTGAGTGTGTAGGGTTCATTGCCATCTAGTGGTGGACTAATCATTCATTCATTTTGATAAACCGCTATTAATTTCAATAATATGATCACATGTTGCGGTTTAGCATAGGCATTTGTCACTAAGCAACACTGTCGACTTGACATAACATAGGTACAAGCAAAATCCACCCTATAAAAGCTGAAAAGAACATGTGTTTTAAGTACAGTAATAACTCTTACCTTCAACTTTGGAAAAATAAGCAAAAATGGACAGAACTCTCCTGGATGGATTATCAGGACTGAGATAGTCTCTAATTGGGTGAACTGAGAAAAAACAAAGGTATAAGATGGTGCATATGGAAGACATCATGAGACAAGAAACATACAAATCCCATCATATGTTGACCTGTGGCCTCTCCCGCTCCCCATTTGAGAAAAAGAGAATACAACAAATCTCTTATATGTACGCTCTATTTAACATGACTCACTGAGATTACATAAATAGCTCTTGTTAAGACAATTCCCAATTTCTTGTTTTAAATAAAGGACAAAAAAAAATAATTAGATATGGCTGTGTAAAAATGTTTTTACTGTTGACATTACAATTTACCACTGTGTTATGTAACCATTACAAATGCTTAAGATTATGATTTTTGGGGGGGTAAAAGGTGCCCCGTGTGCTCATTAAATACTAACATTAGCTAAAAATGTCCACCTTGTAACCACCTTGTTGAATAGCATCATTTTAAACATTGCCTTCAATTTATAAAATGTCTTACCATTTCAAATTTGAAATGCATGCAGGTGTTTCGCTGTTGCAACATCTAATTTGACAAACCAACAGGAGCTACCACTTGACCTCTTATTCTCCAATTTCGTCTCCCCCCGTGCTATAGACGATTATGTAATTTTTGCATGTTTACAAAATTCCCTGCGGTCACGTCAATAAATGTGCCCTTCTCTCTACAGAGAGCGAGCAGTACGCCAATTAGACAGAGGAGGGAGTATTTGGATTCATCATTGATAGTAATAATTGGCCAAATGGCAATGAATTTTAGCTCATTTATTCAGCTCATTTACCTGCAAGTTGAGTAAAAGTGGGTGGGGGGTTTGTGTGCGTGTGTTTGCGTGTGTGTGCGTGGGTGCTTGTGTGACATACGGCCAGTAGATGGCAGCAAGAAGCTTGAAATGAATTCACTGAAGTGATTCCCATTTTTTCCTACGGAACGTTGTAGGAAGATTGAATCAAAAATATATAGGCAAAGAAATAGCAAATTAAATAAAGTATTTATGTAAAATGTGAAATAATTAAATTGTCGAATGTCTTAATGACTACAGTTTATTGAATTACGTGTTTAATATGTTTATTTAATATATGGTGTTAATATTTAGTATTGCATAAAAGTAACCTTAGTCCAACAAAATGCGCAGCATACAGTACACGAATATTTGGATGAACTGGTAAAATGGCAATAGTAGTTATATGCCATGTCTAATTTCTTCCCTGACATTTAATTGCATTACAACATCTCTTTGTTTTACTTTAGTTAATACCTCTCCTCGTATTTTTGTTTAAAGTGTGAAAGCATCAAAGCAGGTAAGTTAACATGTTGGCAAATTAAGTATAAGGTTGGTTTTTTTTAGCCTATGAATTAGTTACTTACAAGTATGTGTATATAGTTGATTGCTATTTGGTTTGCTAGCTAGCCTATGAAACAGCTTGTACGTGTAGCTAGCTGCTAGTTAGGTTGAAAGTACCAAATCAGGTAAGTTAATAGTTTATTTGTCTCTTGACAGGGTGATGTAAATAGTTTTGGCAGATATGAAACTATGGTAAGGTGTAACAAGCTATATTTGCTTATTTTGGTACCTTGACTTATAAGTTTAATTTGTTTAGTGACTGAGCTCACTCAACTAATTTATACATTTATACATTTACATAGGTATTACGGTACTACTTTTGAATTTACAAACACAATTTAGAAACTTGTAAACTGTATTATAACGACTTTAGTGAATGAACAAATTCAAATCTGGATGAAATTAATAATGAACACAATTCTGTAGTTTGGAATTTATTTTATTTTAATTCCTTTTAGAGGGAGAAAACTACAAATGGGACAAGAGGGTAAGATATTCCTTATTCGTCAAAGCTGATTAGTGGGAACTCCACAAAGAAAGTGTCGAGTTTCGTCTGAGTGACAGAATACAGGACGCTTGCATAAATCCAGACAGTGATATTATGTGAACCTTAGATTCAAATAGACGACATTTAACAAGCACCTCACACAGTCCGTGAAGAGTCCAAAACTGCCACGCAGATGCAGACACAGCCTTCTGTCTTTTATTCGTCTGCCTTTTTATTACTTCTTCTTTTTATAGTTCACCTGACGTCTTTGCCTGCCAGTGCCTTTCATGGTTTACATCGCCAGATGAAGGCCTGCGGGGGGAGTGGGTAAAAAAGTTATGGGGGTTAGGGTTTGGCCTGGGGGTATAGCAGTGCAGGTGCTCCATGAAAGCTTGAGCCTCAAATGGGTCAACTTTTTGTTTTGTTTTGTTTCTTTAACAAGGACAGCTGTCTGTTGTCATGCGGACTAATGGAGAACATTGGATTCGGTTCAAGTTAGGTGTTCCAAAAAAGATGGTTGGCACGTGAGAGTCTTTCTGGTTCCTGGAGAGAGAGGGAATGACCCCCCCTCAACTTGCTTAGTTCAGCTTAGCTGCACTCCTCGCAGTTGCAGGCCAGGATGTACCGGTACGTGGCGGTGATGCGGGTGCCGCCGGCGCAGCGCAGGCGCACAGCCTTGAGTTTGGAGGTGTGCGGGCGGCAGCAGGAGCAAGTGCTCTTGAAGGGCTGCTTGAGCACCGAGCTGAAGGAGATGAGCGGGTCGGAGCGCGTCGTCGGGCCGCAGTGGCCCTCGCAGCGTGCCAGAAGCACCATCTGGTAGCAGAAAAGGAAGCACAGAAATGGTGTTAATAGTGCGCTCCACAAAAATGGCAAGTGGTAAATTTCACTAAATTTGAATATGTCTACAATTGATCAAACTGTGTTCAAATTTCAGATGCTTAGTATTGCTAGGGATGTAACAGTAGATGTATTCAGATTTTTCAGTACAAAAGGTTCAGTCTGAACCGAGGTAGCCCGCGAGCATGAATATCAATGGAGCATAGAAAGAAAACTAGGTAGCGTTTAAACATCCTCTCCTCTTTGTTCAGTACTAATCAGCTGCCACAACGAAAAGAGGCAAAACAAAAAACAAAAAAAGGATCGAGCATGCATTCTCCAGGCCACCAAAAGAGGAACCAATACGTAGCCAATGGATCACAGGCTACAGCAGCCATAAAAAGGGTGAACAACAAGACGGATTGCTTGTGTGGCGATCACTTCATATCATGTGGGTCAATTACTGAATCAGTTAGTCGTATAGATGTAGCTCGATTGTATAGTTATTCAATGAAGGCAAAAGACGTGATGAGGCACTTTGTACACGGTGACTGATTCAGAAACTAGCCTCCTACCGCATGCTAAATGTTGGGGAAGTAATTAGTTTCGCTCGTTTGTGCTGCTACGGTTTAATATATATTTCACAGTTTAATTTAATAACTGACCAACACCACAAAGAAGACTTTTTACGGCATGAATGACGGCACTGACCAATTAGTTGCTAAAGTATCTAAATAACATTACAAGAGTTGCGTGACATTGCTAACTTCGATGGCAATATCATCCAATCTGTCCATCTCCCATATGTATACCATGTCCTTTTCCTCAAAGGGAGTGTGAATTCGCTTGGACGGAAAGTTGACGGATAAACACGAGTACACCCATTGCAAGTAATAGGCTTTAATACTGCTACAAGGGGGCGTGTTTAGGGATATAGTCACGTGACGTCCAGATCTCTATATAAGCGAAGTGCGCATCTCGGCAGCGCGGTGCATTATGGGTAGTCCGGCTGGTAGCCTGCTACCAACTTTTCATTGAAAACTAATGCAGTCTAACGGGGGAAGTGCTGATTCGGACCATTTCAACCGTTGGAAAGTTGAAGTTTTTTATTGAATCTATTTTAAACATGCATAGCGTGTCGTTACTGACTGCACGCTGCCGGGACACTGCAGTTAAACTTATTTAAGTGCTTAATATTTGGCTGAATGTGTGCACTTTACCGGGAGTTGGACCGAGGACACAACACTGGAACGCGAAGGAAAAGACGGTAGGCTCTTTTTTCACCGAGGGGGTCAATTGGGGCTAGAAGCAGGTTCTTAAATGACCGGCACTCCATTAGTTTCGTTACAAGCTAGCAAGCTTCGTGATGCTTCCGTCCGTTCCCTGGGTTTCAGCATATTGACAAAATAAATGTGTTAAAGACATTTTCCATTCTAGCCTCTTTTACGTCCGCTTGGACTTTCTTTTCTGTCAGGAAATTGGGAAGAGTGACCGGACATTTACAATCGTACACTTCCGTCTTCTCGAGCTTTGCAATGGTGTTTTTTGCCTATAAACTCAATTAGGACAGTTACAAATGGCACCAAGAGCACTTGTCGTTTTGTCATTTAAGACTAAAAGCCGTTTAAACAATGCTTGCAAGCTTTAAGGTGTGCAGTTACGCAAACATGTCCAAGACTCTAATCTCCACCATTCAAATGATGGCTATATTTGGTAGCAAGTTTTTTTTTTTTTTTTTACATTTGGTTTGTTTAGGTGTTTTTTGCAACACAAGGCGTCATTCATCTCCCACACCCCCATTGTAACATTACAATTGTATTTTGGTAACAGATTCTGATTATTTTTTTCTTCAGAAAATAACAATTTTATTCTTGTTGTAACCCTAAGATGTTGTTTCCGGAGGCTGTGTAAAAGGCGGGCTACAAATATTCACGTTTTTTGCTGGAATTTATTTATTTTTCTTAACTCGTGTGTGGTATTTTAATTTGAAATAGCATTGTCAGAACCTTTAAAAAGCCCAAAACGGGTCACAATAACAGTAAAATGTTACTCTCACAATAATCTTAACATGTAGCATTGTGGCACAAGTGTATGGAATTTAGATGACAACATGTTAGCAATACTACACAGTAAAGTATAAATTTAACTCCCATAGTGTTAAATTTAATTATTTCCCTGAGTTTATAAAATCCTCACCAGTTACATTTACACTTCCAAATGTGTAAAAATGTAACTCATAAGTAGAGTGAAATTACAACACCCATAATGTTATTATTTGACACATAAAATAACTTTTTACACTTTAAAGTGTTATCTACTTTACCTATCAGTGTTATTTTTTCACATTATCAGTGTCCTTTCATTTTTGGGCGTTAATTTCTCACTGTTTTGTTATTACTTTTAACCATGAAGTGTTATATTCGTTCCTGTCTCAAAGTTTTAGAGTTACTTCTTGACAAGTTTTTATTATCCAACCTAAATGGAAAAAGTGGGACTCAAACCTAGTACCTAGCACTTGAGGGGCAACAACACTAACAAGTACGCCACGAGATGTTCGTTGCCGCAAAATTCTTTCTTGTAGGCCGAGTTCCCGCATGACTCATGGTAAATACGAATTGCCGGTACGGCAAAATATCCACTTCCATTTTAGTTTTACAGAAAAATAATGAACATAAATTACACTACTCATGAAAATCCGGAAACTTTTTGTTTTATGTCTCATACGCTTTTGCTACGTTAACTCATGAACAAAATAATTCAAGAACTGTATAATTTCATCCTTAATTTATAAAACCGAATAATCTAGACCGAGAGTTGTCCTTAAAATCCATGCCTTGCAGGCGAAAATAGCCCAGATGCATAAGGTAACTCAGCCTGGAGTCAATTAGTTTGACTCGTTGAGTGTAATGAAAATTGTTTATGTGAATATGAGGATGAATTATTATGGTGTATGCCTATGAATTATATGTACATATGCTACTGGCAAATGTACTTACATGTCAAAGGGCAGTTGTATACACGAACAGGTTTATACATTTTCGTTCATTGAAATATATTAACTTATTATTGTGTCAAAACATAAGGGGTAAAACTAGATACGTTTTTAACTTCTTCCTACTCCCTTTTGAACATGTAAACTCTTTTCTTTCTTCCTATTCTTGTTTTTTTTCTTTTTTTACTTAAATTTATATTTTATACTTGTAATGTATTTTATGTTTTTCTATGTTTAGATGTTCAATAAACCAACTAAACCACCCCAAAAATTAACAGCACCCATAGAGCTTTTGCTTCACTGTGAGTGTTCAAATAACACCCAAATCAACACCCAGTAACTCAAAATAATTAACACTAGATTTTTAACTCAATTTAACACTACATAATTTGCTGTGTAAGCGACAGGATGAGTTGCCACTCACAGCATCGTGATTTAAAGAATAACTGAACAGGAAGTTAGACACTTGCTCCACCCCTCACAAAGATTTGAAATCGGCGCTCAAAGTGGATGTTGCCGGGAGGACCATTGGGTTGCGAATTGGGAGAGGGTTGGGCGTGGTCTGTGATTGACAGCAGCAACTCACTAAGAAGCCGTTTAAGGAGGCGTGTACGAGAATGAGCCGGTGGGTGGTGGGGAGACTACGTCATGCGCCACAAGTGACGTAGTATGGAGCTTCTCGTGTCATGAGAGGACAAACAGCCAAATTGTGTTTATCTCAGTGTGCAACCTTACGATGGAGCCAAACACACGGTTTTAGACTCAAATTCAAGCTTTCAACAAACATGCACTAAAATGTCCAAATAATGACCAGGACGTGTAAACAGCCTTTGTAGACACCAGTTTATACAGTTTATCAGCAAGAAAAAGTTAATTTAGTGTTGAGTTACTCTTTAAGGGTAAGGGTGGGAACTTGTGGCTAAATGTACAGCGGTCTATTTCACAAAGCAGGTTTAGTGAGAACCCTGGGTCAAGAAACCCTGAAATGTGGGATACTCTGCGTCTTCCGTTTCAGAAAGGGAGGTAACTGAAACCAGAGGAAAAGTGGTAACTCTAGCCTCTGTCATAAAAAGAGGCAATTTAAACTCTCGGTCAGTTACAGAGTCCATGAACCTAACCTGGTCGGTAGCAGGTTTTTTGCAATGAACCTCGAAGTTTTCTCTGTCCCGGCCTCCTCTAACCCACACATGACATTTCATTTCCTCATTCATAAATCCTGCTGCGGCAAGTCCTTGCGTAAATACGCCCGTAGTCTAGAGCGTAAAGTCCACTTTTGTCACGAACATGGCATGTCCTTTTGACAATGACCCTATTGATGAAGGTGCCGCTATATTACGCAATGAATTAAATATTTGTTGTGAGATTGTTATCAGACTGCGCATAGATATGCTGGCCTTTCTGGACAGTTATCTTTTTGAGCGGTACCGTTTCACATCACAGTCCATCATCTATATAAACAACTTAATCCGTCCTTACATTTGCCTAAATGAAATTAATTAATAAGCTACCATTCAACAGATTTCCCCTGTAATATTACTGTGATTGCAAAGGACTAAATTACATTTTACACATTAACACGAACAGCTAATGTTCTCCCACGCCGCCTTCCTCTATGGGGAGCCGCTGCGGTGTTGCACTTTTTTTTTTGCTAAAGACATGTTGAAATTCGCCATATTATCGTAATTTGATTTTCAGTTCAGAGGGGTAAAAAATGCGGAAGAAGAGGGCGGCGCCGCGCTCTGCTTCCCCGTTGCCATGGTGACTCGACGAATCGGGGCTCTATCGATGTGGTCTTTTTAGTGTAGTGGTAACGCCATGTGAAACTTCTCTGCGTCGATATAACTACCTCAAAACAGCTGTCCTGGAACCGTTTCCTCTCTCAGTGTATATCAACTCGCTGTTCAGGGTTAGTCTGGGTGTTTGTTGAACATGCTTTGTGAAATGGACCCGTGGTTTGTTATCAGGACTGCTGAAAGTCCAAACAAATAGTAGCTTATCATGTTTGTCAGCCATGTTTTTTGTTTATGTTCAAGCAGATCTCAACATTTCCCGGCCACTCGAATGCAGCTCCACAGCCTGAGAAAAAGAAATGGCTTCTTGAAATAATTGCACCTGCGAACTCAAATAGCGGTGCGTTGACCCGGGAGATCGGGGGACACGCGTGTGGGGCTAATTTACGGTCGCGTGTTGACTTTGCGTCGCGTGCGACTCCAGCCAAGTCTGTCAAGTCGTGTGACGCAAAGCAGCGCACGCGCCTGATTGACCGCCTTGTCCATCAGACCGACATTCTGCTTTGTGGCTTGCTGCATTCCTGTCGCCTCCCTAAACAGACTCCTGTGTCATGTTTGTCTGTCAGCTGCTGTGTGTCGCCACCCATGTACCCACTTTGCAACAGGCCTGTCTGGGACACACACACACACACACACAGACATGCAGGCGTGTTGTCGCCACTTTAAGACCGTTTGTCTTAGCCTGAGTTGAGGCCCAGCCTGTCAAACAGCAACAATTATTTTCTTATGTGACAGTGTCGTGTACACCACACACACTTGCTGCCATTTCTGTAAATGATTTGGGCGGCCGTGGCTCAGGGTATAGGGATGGTCGTTCGGTAACCAGAGTGTCGGCTGTTTGATCCCCGCTCTCCCCAAGTCACGTGTCGTTGTGTCCTTGGGCAAAGCACTTCACACACATTGCCTCCAGTGCTACTCACATTGGTGTATGGAAGGTGCGAATGTTTGGTGGTGGTCGGAGGGGCCGTAGGCGCACACTGGCAGCCACGCTTCCGTCAGCCTGCCCCAGGGCAGCTTTGGCTACTTAAGTAGCTTACCGCCACCACAGTGTGAATTTGTGAGTGCATGAATAATGTATCCATTCCTCTGTAAAGCGTCTTTGGGTGTCTATAAAAGCGCTATATAAATCCGATGCGTTATTATTATTATTATTTCCCAACCAAATAATCTAACGGCTACGGTTTCATATTGACAAAAATCTATTAGTGATGTCAAAAATTCATTTGTGGCAACCTGCCACAGATAAATGAACAAAATCTGTAATATGTGATATCGCTATCCAGATCAGTGCAAGGACGACCTCTGAATCACAGTCACAAGAAGGAGTCATGCCACATCACTTATGACAAAACACCTTTCCATTTTGAATTTTTATTTGGGTTATTGCAGAGCACTGTGACAACTGGTTCTGGCCTTTCCCAGTGTATTTTTCTGGGTGTGCTTTCCCAAGTTTTAAATGCAATGAAATGCAGGGCAGGCGTGCACATACCTATACAACAATTGGCATCTAGTCGGGGTGAGTTGCGGGCTTCCCCATATTGTCAGAGAGTCTATTTTCTGTAGCTTAGTAATATCATGTTTGTTTAAATCTTCCACTAACACTTCCAATTCTATCACTTTGCACTTTATTCTGTGCTTGCATTGCGCTCTCAAATTTTCTATGGCGTAAACCATCAGAGCTACAGTGATTAAACACACAATTTAGTGTCAGCTAATGTTGATCTTAGTAAAGGATTGAATCTCAGTAAATCCTGTGCAACATGGTCACCAACAGCTTTTAATCTGTTAGGGCAAACATGTAATTTAGTGCCCATTATTTGGGGTCAAAGTAAATCAGGCTCCAAGTATTTAAAATATTTTACTCTATAATGTAGCCTCACATACAGTACAGGCCAAAAGTTTGGACACACCTTCTCATTCAATACAATGCTTTATTTTCATGACTATGTACATTGTAGATTCACACTGAACCGACAACTATGACTATCGAACACATTTGGAGTTATGTACTTAAAAAAAAAAGGTGAAAGTAATAAAATAAATATATAAATAAATAGCGCCCCTTTTCTCTGATTACTTTTTTGCCCATTCTTTGCATTCTCTCGATGAGCTTCAAAAGGTAGTCACCTGAAAGTTATTTCACCTTTTTTTTTGTTCATTACATAACTCCACATTAGTTCATACGTAGTTTAGATGCCTTCAGTGTGCATCTACAAAGTAACCAGCTATGAGAATCAAGCAAATGCATTGAATAAGAAAGTGTGTCCAAACTTTTGGCCTGTACTGTATATTCAGTTTTATTTCTGCTAATTGTCATTACTCTTGTCCAGTTCCTGCCTACACTTTTTTTTTTTTTTTTTTAATGTTCCTTCACCTTCTTCTTGCTCTCACTGTAGATTACCGCATTAATATTTGAACATGATGGTCCATGAGGATTTCAGCCTAACCTCATCCCAGCCTATGCATCACCATTGCAATTACAGGCACTACTGGCACCAATCAGCACATTTCCATCTCTATCCTTAATTACCATAACCTGCTGCACATCCTTTCCATCTCTACATCTCATGGCCAACCTGTATAGTCACTCCCTCTTTACTTTCCAGTCACCAAATGCCTTTTGTTTGGCTCTTGGTTTATCACCTCTACCTTTGCCTTGTCGCATCACCTTGTATTCTTCCTCAAACCTCTAAGTGGCAACTTCATAGCTAATCTCTTTCTCTCTCAAGATAGTGATGCTAATGATAGGCAAATTCTCTCATACACACTAAAAACACTGAGTAAAATTTACTCTGAATATTTTACTCTCTTCCAAGTTTAAATTGTTCTCTATTTCGAGTAAAATTTACTGTAAAGAATTGACTGTACAAAGTAAAAAATTTTATGTTAATTATTTCATATTATAAAACAAAAGTAGGTGCAGACAGCACATATACATAGCCACATAGAGTACGAGAAAAGAAAATGAGCAAAGAACGTGCAGGTGGATTGTGTAAAAGAGTCGCCTCCGAGCCAATTCCTGGAGGACCATTTTAGAAAATGGCCGACTCCTGCTGCGAGTGTACCGCCGCGCCTCAGCTGAGCTGTGCTTCGGGCCACCTGCTCGACACACTCAGAAACAACAATATTAAAAAAAGACCCGACGGCTGATCGTTCACGCACGACCAACAACTGTGTTGGCATTTAAACAAAAGACAAGAAAATTTGCACTACTGTACCTGCACCACTAATGCAGCATATTTACACCAAATTCAATTGCCTATGTTTTTTTTCTTCCTGTTGATTAGATTTAAGGCAGATGTTTTTGAATGTGTTCATTACATTTTTGCCAAAATTTGCCACCAATCATGCATTTCAGTGACGTTGGGCCGAGGGCATAACCAATTTGTGCTTTAACTGCTTTTATGCTGCATTTGCATTGGAACATATCCTATACATATCGAATTTTTTGCCCCATAAATCCAGAGGATTAATTCTGATCTGACGTCATATTCCATTTGTGTTACCAGGAAGCAGAAAAATCTGAACAGTGTCATTTGAACCATGTAGTCTAAATTCAGCCAACCACTGTAGTTTCTTCAAGCATACTCTACTTATCCATTTGATGGGAAAGGAAGACGTTAGTGGGGATTTTCAATGGGAAACAAGACCAATGGCAAACCAAACAGCACTGGGAAACCATTAACCAATTTATAGTCAGTCAAATTTTCCCAAATTCCTTATATGACTTTAACTACAGTAAATATCTAGAGGCTCAATTACTAAGGACAAGAAATGGGCTGTTGGAGTGATCATCCATCTCGAGACAGACAGCGATACACAATCACATGATCAAATAATGCCAAGTTTACACAAGAACGATCTAATACTTAAAACTGAAGCTTTTGTTTCTTGAGGTTTTGAAAAGTTTCAGTTATTCAGTTAGCAAAATCAACCCCTGCTGAAAACTTTGTCTTTATCATCCCCGTCTCATCCAAATTATTAATACGCTCATGTGTGTATTTGGTTGGGAATTTAGTTACAGAGATTAATGGAGAGTAATGTATCTCTCACATTCACGGGAAACCAACACTTCATTATCAAGCTCACGTACTGGCACACGCTGCTTTAGAAAAGTTGGAACATGCTGTAATGCAGGTCTTTTCACTTTGAAAGCCATTTTATGACGTTTTTACATGAAACGTGACACAATTTTTGTCTGTTTGTAATTCAATAGCGGTGAACGGGGTTTTAGAGTCAACAAATGTGTGTCCTTGGACTGTGGAAGGAAGCCAGAGCACCCCGAAAAAGAACCTACGCAAGCACAGGATCAAACTCAAGACCTTTGTGCTGTAAAGTGAGTCAGCAACCACTTATTATACCCTTGGTTGTGAGCTACAAGCGACTTTCCAGACTGTCTAGAAGGTGTTGCTTTGACTGAAGGTTGTGTTTCAGACTCTTTTTTTTTTTTTTTTTTTTTTTTTTTTTACTTTGTTGTACTTAGGGAGTTGCATTTGACCTAGCCAAAGGGTTTTGTACAGGTCTGTCCTCTGTTCAACCCCTGGCTGAGCATAAAACCCAAACCAAAGAAAACATAACCTCCCTATGTTCCTTTTTACACAAATGCAAGACAAATTCAGTGCCCTTTGGTTGTGTTGGCAGGAGCTGCTGTTGGCTGCATATCGGACGCTCGGAACAAAATGTTTTCCAGAGTAGTCTGGTTGTGTTATCTTAAACAACTTTACCAAAAAGGAGCTGGTGACCACAGTGGAAATTCAACTCACAAGTGGAGTTGTTATATCATTCTTGCTGTCTTACCTTGGAGTTGCACTTATAAATGGGGTGGCTGATTGTCTCAACAAAATGATGCCTCATGCAGCGCTGCGGGTCCGAGTCACTCATGTGCAAGGGGCGTCCATTGTCGCTGGCCTTGTTGCTGCTGGCAGACTGCACCAAGCCCAACAGGGGGCAGCACATAAGGACCAGCAGGAGGCCAGAGGGCGGGACCACCGTGATTGAAGGTTTCATGGTCGGACCACCCTCGGGCACTGGGTCCTTACAAGGCGTTCCAACACTCTAGTGTTTGTCCAATATTCTCCGGCAAGTTGGACTTCAGGATCTCAAAACGATGATGTCTTGATCTCACTCACTGCTTACTACTTGGACAATGGATCTTCACAGCCGGTGTGCTGTAGAGCCAAACTTGGAAGCGGGTTCGCTTTGTAGGGCCTCTCCATCTCCAATCATCCTCATCCAACACAGTCTGGTTGGGGACAAAGATACAGCATACCATCAGTGCTTGGACCTAGAAATTTAAGAAATATAGTATATGGTTCAAAAGTTAAACAAAAACCTACAAACTGAATGAAAATGTGACAATACAATTTACACAAAGGTATCCGTAGTCCCTTTTACACAGCTTGTTCAAGCCGGGATTTGCCCATTTTTCTTTTTTTTTTTTCAATCACTATTTTGTCCAAGCAGCACAGATGTGGATGGAGTGAGCCAAGTTATTATGTAAACATGCCATCCTTGGTCATGCTATACCGCCTTCTGTATAAATGATGGACCAGAATAGTAGGAAAGTGGCAGAACTTTTAAATAGGGATGTCAAAATGAGTGCATTCATTTTGAGTTACGGTAATTTAAAGTTCCTTTAACTGCACTAATTTGTTTAATGTGTGATTAATGACCGCCCCTTACTTTGAAAGCCTGTACTGGGGGAATTCCAGTCGCAACGCAGCAGACACGTCCATGTCAAAAATAGGCAGTAATGAATTTAATAATAATGCATATAATTGTGGAGACTGGGGTCAAGTTGTATTTTACAATTTTAAAAAGATGCAGAATTTTACAAGTTTCTTCATGTTAAGG
Source organism: Leptonotus elevatus (assembly GCF_054856555.1). Lineage (NCBI taxonomy): Eukaryota > Metazoa > Chordata > Actinopteri > Syngnathiformes > Syngnathidae > Leptonotus > Leptonotus elevatus. Next base: position 6,501,781 of record NC_141250.1, on the reverse strand, counting down.
AGCTCTTAATATGAAAAGAAAAATGCACTGAGCTGTCACCAACGTCTTACAAATGCAATTACGCCATCTAGTGGCAGAAAAATGACTTCAACACAAATCAATATAACACCCTTTTTTTACATTACAGTACATCTTTTTAATTTTAACAACGATTTTATGAATTATGAAATTACTGTATCAATGACTAATATTTCTATCAATATGAAATAATTAGCATAAAAAATGTACTTTGTACAGTCAATTTTAACTTTTATGTTAACAAGAGTATGAAAACTTAAAATTTGCGATTAATCATGAGTTAACTATTGAAGTCATGTAATTCATTACGATTGACAATTTTAATCGCTCACATCTACTGCCCTCTTGAGTTTTTTTCTGACAACTACTATAAACAATTACACCAGTTGAAGTTCTGCATGAAAGGCAGATAAATACCCGATCTTCTTCATCTTCTTCCACAGCTCAGTGCGGCAATTTCGTGGGTTCTGCGTGTGAAAAAGGCTACTCATCAAGAAAATAGTGCTGAAAAGGAACAAAATACTTCACAAATAACCCTAGTTGTACAATGTATCTCTGCCTGACCTATATATAAACAGAACCCAGTGAACTGTGATAGTAACACAGTGACACATAATTAGATGACGCCAATGTCAGTGTAAGGTGTGACATAAAATAGTTGTCGGACAGCGGCACTCGCTTTCACCACAACGATGCGGTAGAGGTGAGTTCCAGATTTAAACTTCACACCGTTGTCCCGCCTTTCCAGTACATATTCCCTTTTCAAACCGCCACTGTCCCAGCTATGTTACGCCTTTGACTTTGGTATGTTTGATTGTTTTTGGGCTTAACTACCACCAAGTTGCACCAACATTAACATTTTACATGACAACCAAGGAAACTGAACAGCTCAACAGTACAGTTTTTCTCTGGAGTGACTATTCTGCACTATGCATGAACTTTGCGACGCATCTTGAAATCTGTCGTTTCTGTTGGCGGATGCCCCCCTTGACGCTCACGTCTGCGCTTTTTTATTATGGAGGAGAAACCTAAGCCATGCGCAAACAGCCTGCAGCCAAACCCTTTCCTCTCTTTTTCATTAAAACAAATGGCTTTCCCAACAAGACCTCTCACAACTGCAACAAACCTCCACCGAGTCATGCAGCATATTTTCACATGTATTTATGTAGGGTCTTTTTCCAAGATCACAGTTTTACTGTCCTCCAGATAATAGCGTTAAGAGCTGCAGTTAGTTCAGCTGAGGCTGCCGTGCTAATAGGCAATGTGTTGTGAATTAAGAAGTGGGCTGCATGTATGTCTCGGGTCACGGGTCTTAAAGGGGGGCACTGAGGTTTAAGGTTCAGGTCTGTAAGCTTTATGTTGATACTTCTGATTAGCTTGAATTTACAATCTGTTTGCCATAGGATACAATGGAAATAGAATTAGTCTGTTTGAAGGTCATCGTGTGCCCCCTCAAAAACTTTATTTACTGTATAAGGCATTTTTTCCCCCAAGTAACATTCTTAATTGTCTTAAATGTATGAATATATGTAAATTGCTGCTATAACTCATTAACTGCCATGGACATGTAGTTCCGTCAACTGGAATCCCACAGTTTACTGACACTGATGTATATATTTGTCAAATATGTTTTTCAACAGGGAGGAGTGTGGGCGGATCTAACACTACTTATCTAGGAATTTCAAAAAGCCATTCCTAAAATGTTGTTTTTTATGTTTTATGGAAATAATCCACTGTTCAGGTCTTGGAAGTGTCACTTTTCCAGAAAAAAATATCTAATCTTTAAGGGAATATAGAAGATAGAATGACGTGCTTTCCTGCGTCATAATAATTTCCATTTCAGGGCATTTGCTCGACATCACGTTGTTCTCTATTATCCAACCCACCAAGGTTGTTGCTCTTAAGGGACCTTTAAAAAGCATGATAGTGGTAAATAGTCAAGTTTATGCATCCTTCGTTTGCCTGTGAAAAAGTATTCAACATATCATGTTATACAGAGTGGGAGAATTTGAGTGTTTGGAACGTGAATGGCAAAGCATATCATTCAGCTTTTTTACGAGCACTCCCTGCTGTGAATTCATTGATTTTCCCCTTCGAATGAGTTCAAATGAAAGTGTAACAACGCCTTGTTGGCCAAATATTGCAAATCAAACGCCACTCGCTTGAGGTAAAAACAGAATAGGCATGCGGTCTGTTCAAATGAATGCTTGCCGGCATGTTTAAACATGAGCTGCAGCCAACACCGATCAGCACCTTCAGCACTTACACCTCGACACGAAACCCTACACAAAAACTCTGCTCTCTTCGTTAGCCTTGCTAGCATTTTTCCGGTATAGACCTCAGGGTTCATTCAGGTAGCATTTGTGTCTGTAATCATTGTTGTATATGAAGTTTTCCGTGTAGTTACAGCCAAGTAGAAACCATTTTAAGATACAGTAGATGCTCATTACTTCTGTTGTAGAAATCCAAAGCAGGCCAAGGGCTCATTTATGCTGTGTGTTGGAAAATGGAGTCTAGTGGTTAGCTTGTTAGCGCAAGACGCTAACGTAGCTGTCTACATATTCATTCAACTTTCCTTATCGTCAGATGGCACAAACAGATGGACTCAAATACATAACAGTTATTGAAGCTGCAAATCTAATTATTTTGTTCATTAAAATAATTTAAAAAATGCTGGTGAATACAGTATCTGGCCAAGAATCTAATGACATCAACACTATACTCTCCAATTATCAAGACCCTGTACAATGAGTTACTTTACCATCCTAAATGTTGGGAAATGCCACCAAAAACATGTGAAAACAGATAAATGGTTGATTCAGGCTAAAGATTAGTTGTATTTTATTTAAGGTTGCTGTGTTTTTGTGACGTTTACAATGTTTAAAACAAATGCATCTATTTTTAGAGCGTAAATGAGGCTTTAGCCTCAGGGGGGAACGCATGGAAATTTCCTACTGAGCTTTAATTGAACCCTACTGCCCATCCTGTGTGCATAGCGTACGTGCCCTATGGCCTTTAAGTTGCCATTAAGATGACAGATGACAGCTTCATTACGATCAGAGAGAACTAGAAACCAAACGTCTCTCCAGTGCTGGACTAACACTCGCTATGACCTCTGCTTGCTTGTTGACTGTTGTTTTGGTCTGAGTGCAGTTGTATTAAACAACCATGTGATCATTAAAAACACAAATAAAATAAAATAAAATGCCATTCTGCTGCAAAGCATTAGAGGGTAAGTCAAAACAACAAATCTGTCTACTCAAATACGGTACATTCAGACTGTCTCAGTAATTTATGCTTACCGGTAATTATGTATTCCTCAATACTGGCTACTTTTACTCTCCCTGTAAACGCTGCTATTTTTGTTCTCCATAAATACAGGGTTACAAATGATTAATTCCTCTGGCAGCGACACAATGATGTAGTAAAGTCACAATGGCGGTAAATATTTGTATAAAAAAACACTTCTAGGCCATAAATAGAAAACAAACAAATACAAAACACTGTGGTAACTGTGTGTACCTTTTTGCCCCTTGAACTCTTATTAACATCAAAATGTTGTATTTTAGGACTGTTAGGAACAGAGCACTCTCTGCATTCTGCTATTCTCTATAAAACAGGGGTAAACTTAATCTTAATCTGCTGGAACAGTCTCACATTATCATCTCGCATTCTGGTAAAATCAATTTTAATTTAACACATTTATATCAAACAGTAAATTGTGTTGTTTTGATCAGTTGCTACATGTGTATATGGCAAAAAAAAAAAAAATCAGAATAAAGATATTTATATATTTGAATTTTGCACTTAATTCCCTTTAAAATGATATATAATACATGTACTTACCTAAAAAATTAACAAAGTTACAGCAGGTTTAATGTTCGAATGTTGAAATCCCTAGTTTTGAGAAAAATGGGTTTAAAGTTTTGGTACTTGCATCTTTCAAATGTCCATAGCAACCAGTACCTTAGGAAAAAGATATGAACCTGAAATTTTCAGGAACTGTTCAAATATCAGTGGAAAGCCAATTCCAATCGCACGTAAGGCCATCCTCCAAGATTTAAACCCTTCAAAAGTTTGACCTCCCAACAGATGAAATCAGCCTCAACTTTGAAGATCACATACATCTTACAATTCAGCTTCTAAGGCATCAGCCAAAGTTTGGTTATTTTGTTGTTGCTCCTTGTGGTATTTCCTTGCTTAAATGAGGTCATTATAGTACAGTGGGAAATTTTAATTACTAATTTTGTGTGAATTAAAAGATTATTTGCCATTTGGTGTGGCTTGTGACAAGTACGTTTATTGATAACATCATGATGGATGTTATGCCGCAAATGCTTTTGGTCACGTGCATAAAAAAAATTAAATTGTTATGATGGTTCAACAGAGTTTATTTAGTTGAGATTTTTCAATATTTACTATGAGTTTTTATACGTACAAATTAGCTGGGCCTCCCCCATGAGATACGCCTCTTGTTTTTCGATTTCACATCTTTCAATATTTTGTATAATTTTTATACGTAAAAATTAGCATTTTAGCTCAATAGCTTCCAGGTCATGTAACCTGTGGACTGAAATATGGTGTGGAATCATTGTGCTATACCTTCCCTGTGAGATATGAGCCATTTTCATTGTAATATGATAGCACAATGCTAACTGGTTGACACACATGTCATATTTTTTAGTTTCCATGTGATGAAATTATATAAAAATGCGCCAGATTATAATGAGGCATACTTCCTGTTGCCTGTCAATAACAAGCTTTTATTTAGAAAACCGGATATACAGCGTTGTTTTCTTTTCTTTTCTTCCCTTTGCATCTAACCGTAATTTCTGTAATAGGGCCACAAAATGTTTTTGGCTTGACTTGCAGGCGGCTTCCCGGGAGCCCGGAGCGTATCCCCGTCGAGGTGGCTTGCCGGGGCGTATCCCCTTAGAGGCGGCTTTTCCGCGGCTTCCTCGGAGGCGGAGGTGTCGTAAATATCCGTCAAATATCGAATATCCGTCAGTAGTGACAACGAGTAACAGCACCTGTCAATCAATGTGCTTGACTGCTCGTCAGCGGACATGCCTTAACGTAAATGTAGTCATTTCAATTGAAATTTGAAATCTATTCATTAAGAAAGAGATCCTGGAAATGAAGATTATCTCTGGATTACAAACCACAGTAACCCACCGCCGACACGCTTCTACGACAAGGTATTATGGCATGTTATGATGACGTGCGCGTCATTCACTCATTCATTCATTCATTCATGCATGCATTCATTATGGTAATTTTTTGGGTTGCTATGTCCATCCATTCATTCTTTATCAGAACCTCTTATCTCCACAACACACTTTGGGGAGTGGGGTAGGATGGAAACACCGTCTTCACCCTACAACTCCCCTCCAATTTTAATGCACCACACAACTGGGGGGGGGGGGCTTGTGGGGGTGCCATCGGTTGGGGACCGCGGTATAGAGCAGTGCTGCGGTCCCCTGTCCGTGTCCCCGCCCCCCCCCCCACCCCACCCCCTATCTATTTTTTTTAATGCACCACATACACTCAGTAACACGCTTGGGAGGCGGATGGATCGGAGCGTGGGAATATCATTTCCCTAGGCTCCGGTTCACCTGCTCCTAATTTTAATGCACCCCACACACACACACTTGTATATACACTGGGTGGGGTCACATTCACGGTTTAGGGGTAGAGTTCGCCAGTCGGCGAGCTGGCGGACTCAGTAACAGGGGTTAACTTTCACAAAGAACACTGGGGTGACGACCGGGGCCTTCCCCCGCTGGGCCTGGGGTTCGAGGGTGTCGGCCGTCCTCCGGTGCCCCCATCTCCCCTTCTGCCCCCGGTGTTCCGTCCCTCCACGCGGCGGGGGGTGGGGTGGGCGCGGCTGCCCTCTCCGCTCCGCTGTCCGGCCCCTCGTCGGCGCCGGTGCCTGGGTGCGGGTGGTCCCCGGGGGCTGGGGGTCGGGGGTTGGGGGGCTGCCGGTTGGGTGGGGTTGGGGTCGGGAGGGGCGGCTTTGTTGGGGGGGGGTTGCGGGGTGGGGGGTGCTGGAGGTGGGGGGGTGTCTGGGGGATTGGGGACTTGGGGGCGGCTGGGGCTGGGTTGGGGTGGATGGGGGGCGGGGGGGTCGTGGGGGGTGCGGGGGTTGGGGGCCGGTGGGGTGCCTGGCGGGCCTGCAGTGCCCCGTCCTGCTGCGTTGGGTCGGGGGCGCGGGCCGTGTTGGGGTGGGGGGCGCTCCTGCTCCTGGGTTTGCTCTCCGGCCGGTGGCCCTGGCGGGGCCCGGGGGTCGTCCTTTGGCGCTGCTGCGGCCTGGGGGGCCCTGAGGTGTTGCGCTTGCTCTGTCCTGGCAGGGGTCGACGGCTCCCCTCTTTGGTGGAGATTTTCATGCATGCCAGATCCACCACACCAGCATCTACCGAAACTCAGACACAATCTGCTTCCTCCTCAGGTCATTGAATCGGTGGAGGTTGGTGTCTGTGGATCTCACTCGGCTTCGTCTGTCCTTCCTTCCTTCCCTCAGTCTCTCCTTCGGTCTCTTAAGGTCTCCCTGATTTTTTTTTTTTTTTTTTGGATTTGTTGGAATTTAGATGTTTCTTGGGTTGGGGAAGAATTCTGGTGGGTGGCCCGGTGGGTGGTGTCTGGTCGGTGCTGGATTTCACCTTCCTTGATTTTCTTTGGTCCCCTCGGGTCCCCTCGGGTCTCCTGACGGCGGTGTTCGGTTTAGGTGAACGGTATGGGATTTTTTCTAATAGGTTTTTGGTGAGCTAACAAATACACGCACGCACGCACGCACGCACACACGCACGCACGCACATACACATACTCACCCACATACAAATACTCACCCACATACAAATTTATATATATATATATATATATATAAATATATTAAAAAATAAAGAGCAATGATGATGACATTTCCGAATGAACAATACTGAGCTCTTTAAAAAGAAAAGAAAATTAAAAAAAAAAAAAAGAACCTCTTATCCCCATCAATCAATTATCAACATTTATATAAATCATTTGTGAATGATGTTTAAGGCAGGAAATCCGCCCGACGTGGCGCTAGCTAGCAGCTAGGCTAAAAACACTCCCTGGTTACCATGCATACTGTCTAATAATTGCTTATTTTCACACATTTCTATTACATTTTGACCTTTGTGCCGCTGGAAAATGAAACTAGAGACCTCAAGGAGGCTATTTGTGGAAAAATCTCAAAATCGACATTTTTGTGCAAACTGTACATTTTCGTGTTTAACTCGTTAAACATCCCGCCGACATGCGTATGCTTTTGCTGGAGCGGGTTACATATCATATACGGTGGTACAGATACATGGTGTATGTTAATACAATTGGGAAATTGAAATGTTAAATAAAAGGATTTATTTTTAATTTTAAAAAATCCAAAGGTTTTCAAATTTCAAAGGTACTATCTGATCCCTAACAGAAGCAGGATGCAAGAAAGCATGACGTTTAATTCTCACCATTAGGCCGAAAGGATTTTTCAAATCTTAATAGATTATTTTAATCACTGACAGAAAACACAAATTAGGATTTTTTTTTAAATAGGGCATTTAACAGTTTTGGTCGTATTATGTGTGGGGTCGATGCCCCGATAAATACACACTCAACACACTCAAGACTCTCTTCCACCACTGGTCAAGAATCCAGACCTCCGAGGCACAGCTCTCGTGTAATCACATGATCTCACAAATATGAAGACGACCGATGGTTACCAAGTGTTTCCAAAGAGGACTGAGGCAGGAGTGTTGTAAGATGGCAATGTCGGCAAGCTTTGAAAAGTACTTCCTGCCGTCTGGGCAACCCACGTTTATACAAAAAAACATCGGATAGGCCGCCTACCACGGTGCCACTCGAAAACAGCTGGGATAGGATCCAGCACACCTGTGACCCCAATGAGGGAGGATAAGCGGGACAGAAGATGGTTAGATATCAGGTAGGTCCTACCCGGTAGGACCACTGACTTATATTGAATGAATGTTCCAACAATAGGCTACAATAAGACAACTTGTGTAACTTATTTTCTCACTGAAACCACTGTCATCAGTGCGAGTTTTACACTAATATCCCTGTTCTCTGAAGCTGAGCCATGATTGGTTACCTGAGCCCTGAGCAACTGTGATGCCATTTTCAGGAGACAGCAAGTGGCAAAATGGCCACCCTCTGAGATGGATAAAAGCAGGTGGATTTTGCTGCATAAGTCATATTCCACAAACACAATATTAATCAGAATGCCGTATTTAGACTAGTTGGGGCATACATACATATTATTGTAAATACAATGTTTGGTTTGACTTCCCCTATATTAATATGTTAAAATTCCATTACTATGACCCAAATTTTGTGTTTCGGACATTAGCTAACATTTGCTTCTTATTTTAAAGCGATGCACTTGACATCACACAGATACTATTATTTAAAAAAGTGTCTCTGTTTGTAAAGTTTAAGTGAGTTTATATTGGCTATATTGGTTATCTTATGGATATCGGTGAAGTTGGAACTCGCTCAGTAGCAGTTTTCCCTCCCCATCTTTTCGCACTCCCGCACTGTACTCCGATTTATGGTGGCCTGGCTCCTTCCAAACAACAGCTGCACCCTCCTTATGCTTCGTTTTGTTGGAACGCGGTCACCTTGGATTCTTTCTTCATTCATTAACACCCCCCCCCCCCAAATGCTAGGTTGGCAGTAGAACAACAAGTCTTTCATTGTGAGTAATCCATGAAATGCTCAATTAAAGTAAACAAATTTACTTAATTGCTACTTAAGACGAAGCAACACAGTCACATTTCAAGGTAAGGGAAAATTACCTATTATCTCATGCACGTACAACTTTGAGAGAAAACAGACATTACACTGTTCAGGTTTCAAGTACTGTACTCTGTAAAGAGTTCTAGGAGATAAACTAGCTATCAGTAGTTCTATCATGTTTGTAGTGTGTCCAGCAGCGATGTGCTCTTGTAACCTTATCAAGAGGAATGAATGAATGAATGAATGAATGAATGAATGGCTGTCTTGTTTTGTACGGAAATACTGTAGCTTAAAAAGATCTTAGAACAATCCAGGAAAAACACCACCGTTGCTCCAAGTTGTGTTGCTGAGGCTGATCTGTAAAATGTGTTTAGTTCAGATGTTTTTAATTCTGGGTCCTATGACTAAAAAGTAAAGACCGAAATGTATTCCTCCGTTTGGAATCACAAGAATTGCAGCTAGGAAGACAAGCAAGACAAGACAACTACAGACTACTAAAACTGTACATGTCTACTGTATTTGGAATTTATATTTGCAGCTAGCCCCCAAAAAGTGAACCTTTGTATAAATGATACAAAAAATCAACCTAGTGTAGCTACCTTCTTTTTGTCCAAATTTCATTCTGTCCTCGTAGGAATGATTCAAAATCAGAGATCCTTTCCACAAAATCGGGGCACTTTAACTAAAATTGAAGATTGAGGCTAGAAGATAAAAGTAGTTGTTAGCATAACCAGCCTCTCTTATCAAGAAATCAAAAACGACACTATATTGTCTGCATGGTCAGTCATTTTGTTTGTTCAAAATTGACTGGAGCGTTTTGAGGTTGGCTCGATTTTTATTTGGGGGGGGGGGGGGCAGTTTTTTCAAAGTGTACCAGGCTGATTCTTATCGCCCAGCTTTGCAAGTGTTCTGCATTTCTTAGTAACTTTGCTTTGAAACAAAATACAACATGAATGATTCCGTGAAATCAGCCGATCATTAAACACATTCTCTGTTTGCTCTTTAAACTGACTTGCGTGAAATTTCTGTTATCCCAGAACTAATTTGCAACCAAAATCCAGAGAGCCGCAGGCGGCCGGCCTCGTTAAACAACATGAAACATATGCAACTGTCACATCCTGATCGTTAACTCAAACAGAAAATTAACATTTGCCAATCCCGCTCCATTTTCTTTTCAATAAAACTTGGCCAAAGGGTGGTCTCTTGTCTCTCCATTATTAAGAAGAAGCAGGAGAGCCAAACCACAAAGCCGCAAGACGATCCGTCTTCGTATCCCTCAGCTTGGGAAGCTTTAGGGCTTACCAAGTTATGAGAAGTTGTTTCAAACCAAAGGCGAGCAGATACAATGACGTCTCTACGGGGAGGCTGCGGTGGGAAAGACGCCACACACCGACATAGCCGGGCGCTAATAACAACTTCTGGAATGTAACTCTTTGCTTTTGCTTTTAGGCATTTGCTTTTGTGTTTTCGTTCCTACACACAAGTTTTTTTCCCGATCCTTGCACAAATATATTGTAAAGAACCCTAAACTTAATACCTGCCAGTTGTACTACAATATTCATACTACGTACACATGGCTCAACGGACCGTGACTTGTATATACAGTGCTTAACAAATTTATTAGACCATAGAGATAGCATTTAGTATCATGAAGTGCTTTCATTTTCAGTGAGCTCGTGACAATTTACCATCTTCAACCTTTTTGCCAAATTTTAAAGGCGGCTCACGGGGCTTCTCTGAGAAGTCATACATGAATCATGTATAATAGTCTACCAGTAAAACATTTTTTCTTCAGGAATGCACATTAGACTGCTAACCTTGGGAGGCAAATTTTTGCGAGGGGGTGGTCGGCTTGTTGGGTAATGGAAGCACCAACCCTGCCTGCCTTAATTCTCTCTACTCACTTCACACCAACCTTTTCTGAAATAAAAAATATGAGTAGTAGTCATTGTCATTATGATTCAAAATTGGGTCAGTCTCCTACCAAATTGGAAGCGTGACATTTTTGAGGTCCCGACCACAATCATTTTTTTCCTTCTCTGACGTTTGCGTTATGCAAGTAAAGTGAACGGACAGCCTGATGCAGCCGGCAAATGTAGACCATTACACGTGGCAACTTCCGACACGTATGCATTGCCTTGCTAGAAATCCGCTGGTCGTGAAGGCTAATAAGGCTCAATAATGGATGCTACAGGTCCATGGACATGGGAGTGCAGATGTCATTGTCATTGGGTGACCAGACATCCCGTTTTGGCTGTGACAGTCCTCATTTTGAGCCTTAGGTCTCAGGACCTCATTGTTTTGTCGCGCTATTAGGCAGGTCCATTCCCGGCGTCCGAAATTTTGCTGTTCTACTCCTTCCTATTTACTTCCAAATTCATGTTTGCATTGTCATTCGCATCTGCATCTAATCGGCAGCAGGACAGACTTACATATGAACGGACCGTCAAATGCTGCTTAAGAAGTGACACCACCAAAAGTGCCTTGGCGGCCATCTTATGTTGCCACTCTTTCTGTGCTAATAGCTTGAATACATTGATTTCTGTGTGGCATTTTCAAAAAAATAATTCTGTCTTCACAGCAAAAATGTCCCATCCACGTAGTAAATTCTGTAGAGTAAATTTGACTATTTAGAGTGGGACCAAATAGACTCAGTTTTAGAGTAATATTTACACTTGGAAGAGAGTAAAATAAAGAATTGGGGAAAAAAACTAAATAAAAGTCACTCACGGTTAGAGGAACAAACTCACGATCTTCAGCTTGGGAGACAGCCGATCTACTCCCTGAGCCACGCAGCTCCTGCTGTGTGTTAGTATATCACTAATGTCAATCTTACTAACTCAAAGACCAAAAATTATGTCTTTGGTCTCTTGGAGATAAGCAAACAGTAGGAGGGGCATCGCTCAGGTGGTAGTGTGGCAGTTTTCCAAGCTGAAGGTTGTGAGTTTGTTCCTCAACCTTTGAGTGACTTTTATTGGGTTGTTTTTTTCTCCCAATTCTTTATTTTACTCTGTTCCTCGTGTAAATTTTAGCCTACTCTAAAACGGAGTTTATTTGGTCCATATCTAAATAGAGTCAAATTTACTCTACAGAATTTACTGTGTTAGAATCATGGGGGATGTAGCTGTACTGTCGTCAGTCGCTACGACGCAAGCTGAGCTTTCTAGTGGTATATTTTCATTTACAACCAGCACGAGGTAAACGGCACAGCTATTGAGGCTGAGCAAAAAAGAAAAAAACGAAGATAGCTTTTAGCATTAGCATTAGCAATTGATATGCCCTCCCCTTCTTCATGTCAAAAATCTGGTCACCCTACATTGTCACTGTGATAATTCTCATGATCTTAACGTCAGCCATCTTGCTCTATGTGTATTTTAAGGACAGACTACCAGGCGATGCAAAGACAGTAGCCCCAGACACAAGTTGCACCGATTGACACACAATTCGGTGGGAGTGTCTATCAGAACAAGATGCACGAAAAAGTCTCTCAAGGACCCATGTGTGGAATTGAGTAGGAAGTACCAGGCCTTGTAATTTCCAAAACTCCAACCAGAGATTTTGGCTCATTTAGTCCTAGTCTAAACCTGGTATCCTCAACAGATGGGTGGATTTCATCCTACATACGTCATTGGGCCTGTGGTAGCATATACTCTTTGATGATTCACCATGCACCATGCAAGTCTAATATCCAGGCACAAAAAGTCTAAGCCTGAAAGACCAGGTCCATCCTCGGTCGAGCACTCAATATACTCAGCTGCCGGATGGTCGACCCGTGCAATAAAGTTGCAGATCCCTGTGAAGATCCGACTCACTATGTCTGCCCCACGTGCCATCCAGTCAGCATCCTAGCAATGCGGAGGGCCCCACGGAGCAAACACAACTTACTTTTTGACAAGTGCAGCTTTACAAATGTGACAACACAAAAGCCATAAGTTAAGTGGGCCGCGGATATTTATACGTGTGCCCTGCTGTGTGGAACGAATCCATGCGCTCACCGTGAACTTCTCTTGCACATGACATATGGCTGCAACAGTGTGTGTGTGTGTGTGTGTGTGTGTGTGTGTGTGGAGGGCGACGTCATGGTGTCCCATTTAGACACATAATGTCAGTGTTTCACTTGCGCCTCTTTATTAAGACTTTTTTTTTAGACTTTGGACGGAGCAGAGATATCTAATTCATCTTTTGTTCTATCAATCATCTGCACTATTAATATTCTTGTTTGTTTGTCCAATGTACGGTCTGAAACAACTATATTAGATCACCTGTCATGAAAAAGAGAAGAGTACATCCAGCATCATGAAGTGCTTTAATGCGGACACTTTCAATTTGACTTAGGTCTTGACAGTTTACCTTTTTGAACATCATTTTTTTCATCGGAGGAGGCTTACTGGGGTTCTCTCAGATCATAAATGAATTTAAGAATAACATTCAACCACTTAAGATGTATGAATCAGTTGCAAACTTTATCCTTGAGTGATGTGACTTACAACCTGTACAACTACATTTAAAGGAAAAACAACCTTGAACATTCCTTTACAATAATATGTTATATGTGACCGCACTAGTCTAAACATGACATTTTGATTAATATTACATTTATGGATTATGAGTTATGCAGCAGAATCCAGCTATTTTTATCCATCTCAGGGGGCGGCCATTTTGCCACTTGCTGTCAACTTAAACTTTAAGTTACTTGACTCATTAGGCCATTTTCAGCAGTAAAAAGTTTATATTTTGTCCAGAATGAATTTTCTAACTTCATCATTTTTCATGTACAATTAATACCTTTAAAAACACGTTTTTCCACTTGTTGTCGACTGAAGATGACATCACCTGTGCTGAGGAAGTAGCTAACGATCAATCATGGTTCACCTGTTTTCTGGGTTTGTTCAGCAAATTGAACCATGGTTGGTCGTTACCTACTTTTTCAGCACAGGTAATGTCATCTTAAGTCGACATTATGTGAAAAAAAATGTTTTTAAAGGTATTAATTGTACATGTAAAATAATGAAGTTATCAAATTCATTTTGGACAAAATATAATATAATATATTACTTCTGAAAATAGCTCATTGAGTCAAGTATCCCTTTAAGATGACATCAAAGTTGCTCAGACGACCAATCAAAGCTCACCTGTTTTCTGAAATTGAGCTGTGATTGGTTGTTACCTGAGACCTGAGCAACCGTAAAGTCATTTTCACTCGTCAGCATGTGGCAAAATGTCCACTTTCTGATATTGATTAAAAACGGATGGATTTTGCTGCTTAACTCATATTCCACTAACACAATATTAGCCAAAATATCGTATTTAGACGAGTGGAGCTGCATAGAACTCATTATTGTCAAGAAATTTTGTTTGGGCTGACTTTCCCTTTGAAAAAAACAAAATTGACAAGGGATTGGTACCATAAGCAAAATACGGGAAAATATCTTGTAGTCCGATGAAACCAATGTTAAAAAGTCAACCGTTATTGTTGTGAGGGAACATCTGGCAGAGTCCCTTGTCAGGAAGAGTTTCAACTCCCACTTTTAACAGAATTTCGCCCACGTTGCGGGGGGATGCTGAGGACATTATATCTGAGTGGGCCATGTTCCATGCCTTCATTGTTGGGGTGGCTGACCAGAGCTGTGGCCGTTAGATGGTCAGTGCTCCGAATACTCCGAAGACCTCCTCAATCCCACCGACATGCTTTTGTTTGAAGAAGCAAAGTCTTGGGTCTTAAGGCTTTCCCATCTTTGTGATTGAGGTCACCAAGGTGGTTAAAAAGTTCCTTGGTGGCAAGGCCACAAGGATGGATTAGAACTGCTCAGCGTTCCTAGAGGCTCTGGATATTCTGGGGCTCTCTTGGTTCACACGCTTTTGCAACGACACATGGACACCGGAGAGAGTGCCTCTGGAGTGGCACAGCGGGGTGGTGGTTCCCCTTTTTAAGATTGGTATGGTCCAACTACAGGGGGATCACATTCCTCAGCCTCCCTGGAAAGGTCTATTCAGGGGTGCTGGAGAGGAGGGTCCGTCGGGAAGTCGAATCTCAGATTTAGTACCCGTACACACTGGCGGCATCCCACTTCCGTTCCAGCTCTCATACTACCTTTGAAGGTAGAAAATCGACAGTTAGACGTTCCCATGTTATCCACCTTTTCCCTCTCTACTTGTCTTTCCCAAGGACAACATCACCCGGCTGTATGATTTGTTCCCCTGTCGCAACGTGCCTCCGTTGACGTCATGATGTTCTACTCGCCCCCCTCCTCCTCACGACCTCACCTCCCTCCATTGTTTCACCAGCTTTTAATAAACTAAAGGGCAGATTCCTGACTGGAATGAAGCAAGGGGGGTGGGGTTGGGCCAGTGGGATGGGGTGGGGTGGGGGTGATTGTTCAGACCCATAGACCTGTTCTACACACACAAACACATACACGCACACACGGTTTGGCATGTGGAGTGCCAAGCTCTTCAACTGTCCGCTGACGCCAGCTCCCGACACACATACAAATGTAGTCTTTCTCTACACAGTGGCCCTCCCCACACGCTAACCTCCTAAAAACTAAGCTCCTCACTAAATATAAACCCCCATCAACCCCCAAGTCCTGTTAAGACAAACAACAGGCACCCCTGCGAGCTAAGCGTCTGTTAGCATTACACTTTTTTTTTTGTCAAAATCACTGCCAACTCGCATATACACTTACTGTATGTCGTTATTTGGGGGCCATGCTGATGAAACGGCTTTATTATTTACAGGCCGAGTAACTCACCATGTTGAGGGTTTTCCCATATCAAATCAAAATTCACAAAGGACCATGAAATTGGAGCATAGTAATGTCTATCATAAGTCTCAAGGAACCATACAGGAAAACATACAGGGCACGGCTATTTTTGTTTCAAGTAGCCATTTTAGGCTCATTCGCAGGTTTCCTTCTGAGAGAATCTCGTCCTGCAGACTCGTCTGATTGGTAAACCAAATTTGAACTACGTACAGTGGTAGTGCCTTAACTTACAAGTTTATTTCTTTCCCTGACCAATTTAATGCTGTGTCAAATCAATTTCACCAAATGAACTTAAAAAACAATTTGAATTGGTCGAACCAAATTAAATAATGCTACATGCACAGTACTGACATTTATATCTATGTAAAAGGACAACAAGAAACTGCATCGTACCCTTTTCCAACTGAGCTGTGCCCTATCGAATCAAATCGAACCGTCTTTGAATCATATCGCACTTATCAAATCATATTTTATTGGAGAGATACAGACCTTTACCATTCATCCATTCCAGGCCCACAAAATCCACCACTATGTTTTTGTTTTCAGTGAAAAACAATAGCACAGTTTCGTTTAATAAGAATAATAATAATAATAATGAGAAGAAGTAGAAGAATAACTCATTGACTGCCATTGACGGCTATAGACGTCAAATATTAATTTTAACTGGGCTGGCAATGAATGATAATAATAATAAATTAATAATAATAATAATAATTATATAAAACGTTGTTACTGTTTGTAATGTGTTGGATGAGTGCTTTTGAGGGGCGTGGCCTAATAAATGGCGCTGGAGTTGTTTGTCGAGAGTCTCGGCATGACTACAGAAGCTCCTTGCAATGTTCCCATTTTATATTTGAGTTTGTTTGATTGTTTGTCTCATCACAATGAAGGCTATACGAGTGCATCTGTAACTGTGGCTGACCTTACCCACAAGGCATTACAGTTCATTAATTGCTCATATTTTATTGTGTATGGATGGAGCATGGCGGCAAAGTTTGATACCTCTCCGATCATTAAACACGAATCGCTAATAATTATTAATTGATCTATGAAGGATTCACAAAACAAGGTCCGACCTTCAGATTTGTAGGTGCCCCCTACTACTGGAAATGAACAGATTTTCGTCAGACAACCAATATTAATAATATAATTATACCACTAACCAAGTGTGCCACAACATTTCCTAACCTAACCTTTTTGTCATCCACATCACAGAGAAGTATTTATAAAAGGACAACCAATAACACATACCAAGCTGCAGGCTAAAGTCAGAGCATGAAATCAGATCAAGGCTTATTTCAGCGTCCAACCTCCAGAAAGCAAAAGCCATTATAGGCGTGTTTGTTTTTATCCTACCAGACCAGATTGCTGGTCTGGAAAGAACTTTTTTTTATTCAGGGTTGCAGTTCGCATCGCTTAATGAGAACTTGTAAATATTATACAATATGATAGAATACAAAACATTCATTTTAGGCCACATAAACAAGGGCATATATAGCAATATAAAAAAATCCATACAGTTCGGCTCTCCTACAACATGCAAACATGGCAAACAAACAAAAAAGAAATCATGTATGCTATTTTTTTTATTTAAACAGTATTCATTCATTTTTCGAATACTAAAGTTTGAAATGTGTAATGTGGTGTACAGACAAAAAATAATAATCTTTTGCACGTTCCATCTCCTTCTGTGAGTCTATTCTATTTTGAATACCTCAACTTTCATATTCATTTGCTATTGTTGATATTTTGCCTTTTCCAGCAATTCCTTCTAGGCCAGGGTGGTGAAGGTTTTCAAAATCCTTCCTGTTCTTTTTAAAAAAAAAATTATGCTTGCTCCATAGCGGTCTAACAAAAAACGTTTTGAATCAGATTTTTATTATTTTTATTTTTAAAGATGTGAATGCATTAAATTGAACCAAACTGTTCGCTTTAAAATATGTTGAACTACAAATTGAATCATCATTTAATGGAGCGATACATATTTGAAGTAAATGCCTCATTTACAGTACTAACAATTTCATTTACATGTAATGTAAAATGACATCAACAAACTATTGCATCATAACCTCTTGAACTGAAGTGCACATATTGAATTGAAGCGTAATCCACTGAATTGACCCTATGTTGAATCGTCTTTTAGAAATAACCCACCCAGCATTGACTCTGTCCCTTTCGGACCCAGTGCTGGCTACTTGCTATTGGTAATAATAACAATTTAACTGACCTGAGGCACCAGGCAGGAGTTCAGCACCATTTTGAGATTTGATCTATGATCATTTCTCTCATTAAGAAGCCTGCCTGTTCTACCAGAATTATTATTTTTTTAATCCCTCAAGTCCTTCTGCAGCTTCGGTGGTCCGCCGGCAGAAGTCAATCATAACGTCAGGCGCATAAACGCACACACCTGCAAGACGTGCACCCCCAAGGTCATTCACGCTACTCTTAACTCCACATTCCATGCTAGCTTCACGCCTTGCACTTATCCTTGCACGTTTTGTTGTCAGTGCCTGATTAGACGGTCCACTCGGCCAAGGCAAACACCTTCATTACCGCTGCACATCAATTCCAGCTAATTGCAACCACTCGCACTTTGCTGTCACCTTACGCATACCTGGATCTCCAAAGTCCATGGAAAAAGATCAGAGGTGCGAATAAGTCACTTACAGTAGTATGTGCAATTCGGAAGCAAATCTCAAGTCTTGACCTTCAAATTTCAAGCACATGCCGAGTTGCTGTCGCAAAAATAAATAAATCAAGCAAGTCAAGTCGATTCCGCATAAAATTTTGAGCAAGACAAGTCATAGTTCAGTGCTGGATAAGGAAAAAAATCATAAAATGTGGAGATACTGTATAGATGAAGATAGGAAGGCTATTTCCTGAAACCCAACTGTCCAATGAACAGCATGTTATTCCAAAATTGGTCAGGCTTTTTGTGTGAATTTTTTTTTTTTTCATAAGACAGAATGACATTTATTTGATCATTATTTAATCACCATATGCATGTGTTCAAAGTTACAATTGTGCAAAAGTAACAAACATGCGCATGCAGGACGCCGTCCTCTGACATATGTACGGTAACTCACCATTTTTAAACATTCCAAATTGTGTTTTCTTCACATTAATGATTTTTTTTTCCAAGTAAAAAAATTTGGACATAATAATTTTTTTTATTTTTAACAAGGGTGTTTGGTTGATGCTTAACCTCCAGTGTTGTTTAATGAAAACCATATGTCTCCAAATCTGTGTCCTTTTTTTTGGTTTGTTTTTAACACTAAAACAACAAAAATATGTCTTTATGTTTTGGAAATGAAGAAAAAAACTTGTAGATACTTGCAGGTTACAAACAATGGTCACTGTCCAATGACAATGACTGTAAGTTTTACTTTTTTTGTCCAGAAAATACAAGTTCATGTTGACTTAAAAAAACCTCAAAACATTTGGAGTTACAGGCTTTTCATTGGATCGCAACAATGAGCTCGTTGGGTCATGCAAACTATGTATTGCTGTCCAATGAAAAACATGTATCTCCCCAACCTTTTTTTAATAATAACCTAAAAAAAAAATACATTAACGATACACATTTTTCATAGCACAGCGACAATATGCATGTTGGTTCAAGCAAACCATCTATTCTCCGGCATTACCAGCCAATAATAAACAGCCAAATCAGAATACTTTGGTGTGTTTGTGTGGATTTGATTAAAATAACATGATCAATTAATTATTTTACATGCATATTATTGAATAATTCCTGAGCAGCATTTTGGAAGTTAAAGAGAAACTAAGAATAGATGAGACATGATGGCTTATTTTACAAACTTTATTATTTATTAAATTTTATTGTAAAAACTAAAACTAAAACATGATATTTTCTTCATATTTTAGAACATTTGTAGATACGTGTTTTATTTTGGTAGATGATGGTTTGGGCTAAAATCTCAGATTATGTGTCTTCATGTTTTGGATTTGAGGAAAAACCCAAGCCCCAAGGTAAGGAGTAGAAAGTAAAGATATCTATTTTTAGATGTAGAGAGTAAAAGCAAAACATCAGGAAAACAAATTCTCAAGTTCAGATACTGTACCTGACAAATGTAGTACAGTAACAAAATTATTTCTACGTCATTTCATTTCATGCTGACCACTTCACACCACTTTTTAGTCATTCTGTCTTTAATGTACTACACGCCTCTTGAAAGTGACAAGAACACGAGTCTTAAGCTTGCAGGATGGACGCCAGTCTTACCTTCACAAGAGTCCGAGTATCCCGACCATGCAAGACTGGAATTGTCCAACTCCTGTTCCCCCTCTCAGCTCCTCTCTACTCGTGTGCTGGTTGCTCTGCTTGTCTCCCTCTCCCATACTCTCTCACCTCCTCGTTCTCTCTCTCTCTCTCTCTCTCCGCCTCTCACCGTTCATTCCCAAAAGAAGGCAACAGCGTCAGTCTCGGAGGATGCTGCTACTGCCTGCCAGCATGTGGACCGTGATACCGCCAATCACATGCCCCACACCCCCCGCCCCTCTCAACAAAGCAGCTGATGCTCTGTGACACACTTCCCGTAGTAGCAAATGGTAGTTCCAAACCATCAGGATAGAGACAACCAAAAGTCAATTCTTTTTTTCTTTTGTTTACGAGGCCAGGGTTATAAAAGTGTTTTGTTTATTTAGAAACAAATGCTCCTTTCTCCTTACTTCAGCAGGTGGGATGGGTGAAGGGTGGCAGGAGAAGCGGGAAATTTCAGTACCTCATTGACGGGATCTCCTGACTTGTTACTCCAGTTTGTATTGCCAAGTCCTCCACTTGGGAGTTTACATGAAAACTTGAATAGTAGTTGTAAAACTACACCCTGAGGAGTCAGCTTCACTTAGTGGAGATTTCATTTTAAGAGCGTGTGTGAACAATTATGCTCACCAGACACAACATTAGGTACACCTGCAAGGTCTAATGATATGTACAGTGTGTATATTGGAAATGGCAAATGTATCATAAAAGTACTTGATAATAGATTAATTTACAAAATATATATATATTTTAAATAAAGTAATTAAGGGTAATTTAAAAATACATACTGCATATTCTTCTTCTTCCCAGCTTTTTCCCAATTCGTCGTTTAGTAACCAGAATGTCGGCTGTTCGATCCCCGCTCTCCCCAAGTCATGTGTCGTTATGTCCTTGGAAAAAAAAGTGCTATATAAATCCGATACATTATTATTATTATTATTATTGTAAAAGCAGTCTGAGGCGGAAATTTAACCAGTAACCCTTCAGTCACTAGACAACCCGCTCTACCAGCCCGAGCCGTCCCCGACGATTAACAGGAAAAGGACAAGGCAGGAGGCACGTATTTGCTCAATAATGGACTGTCAATGCGGCTTACTTGCTACTACGAGAATTGAAACCACTGGCGGCCATCTTACGTTGCCATTCGCTAAGGCCACCTAACTTGAATACAGTGATTTCTCTGCTGCGTTTTCATGTTATTTAGCTGAAAACAGTAACAGAAGTTGTCAGTAAAAGTGGCAAAGTAAGATGGCTGCCCTCTGGTTTCAGCCACAATAGTCCTATTGGCAGTCCATTCATATAATTATATATATATATATATATATATATATAGTCCGCGGCTAGCACGCTCAAAAAAAAAGTTGTTGACCGTGGCAGGAGGCAGAGGCAGGCAGTGTAGAGATCAATCCACACAGGAATATTGGAAACTCTTGCATGAGAATGAAAGTACAATTAGGCCCCGTCCAGACGGAAGCAAAGCCGTCTTCGTTCCTCAAACAAATCTCGTACACACAGAAGCATTTCAAGACTTGCTTGTGTCCAAAAGAAGACGCTGAGGACGTTTTATGGCTGTAATGTATATGTCAAGTCTTGGGGGGCGACGTAGCGCAGCCACAGGGAGTTAACGGAAAGTGTAGAAGAATCAGTGAAGAAGACGAACACTTATTTTTCTAACTTTATTGCAATCTACAGAACAAACAGGTATCGAAACAACATGAAAAAGATGAACACAGGAGATTCAAATACAATACCGCTTGTTGAACGTGGGAATAAAGAAGCAAAATATTTTGCTGCAAAAGCATAAGCAAGCTAAAGAGGCTGCGCAAAACGACTACGATGCGGCTATCCGCCATTGTTGTTGACAGACTGACGGTCACGCGAGAAATGGCGCATACGTCATCAATCTACGACCATTACGTCATCACTGGGCGAGTATCCTACATATGGTGTCCAGACGGACGCGTACGGGGCGCGTTTTGAAATCTTTCCACTCTGGAACCCGGTTTCAAAAGTGATCTGTTTCAAGCTCCGAGACCGCGCCATCATGTGGACGAACGGCCTAAACGGTAAGAAACTTGTGAGGATACATTGAAACTGGCTTTCGTGTGGATGGTGCCTTAGAGCGTGTGAACAGTAGAGGCTGATTGCTGATTTGAAGCACCTGTGTGCCCAGGTGAGCAGAGTGGCTGATGAGATGGACAAGGCTGACTGGGTGAATGGAAAAATAGTGAGTGCACAGGTAAGACAATGAAGCTGAGTTTGATTTAATAAAATCCCAAAATCCCCTCCGTGAGTCATCACCTTATCGTGGTGGAGGGGTTTGCGTGTCCCAATGAACCTGGGAGCTATGTTGTCCGGGGCTTCATGCCCCTGGTAGGGCCACCCATGGCAAACAGGTCCTAGGTGAGGGACCAGACAAAGCATGGCTCAAATGACCCCAATGATGAACACAAACTTTGGATTTTCGTTTCCCTTGCCCGGACGCGGGTCACCGGGGCCTGGAATCCTGGAGGTGGGGCTCGAAGGCGAGCGTCTGGTGGCCGGGCCTACACCCATGGGGCCCGGCCGGGCACAGCCCGAAAAGGCAACGTGGGTCCCCCTTCCCATGGGCTCACCACCGGTGGAAGAGGCCAAAGGGGTCAGGTGCGCAGTGAGTTGGGTGGCAGCCAAAGGCGGGGGTCTTGGCGGTCTGACCCTCGGCTACTGAAGCTAGTTCTGGGGACATGGAATGTCACCTCTCTGACAGGGAAGGAGCCCGAGCTGATGTGCGAGGCTGAGAAGTTCCGACTAGATATAGTCGGACTCACCTCCACACACGGCTTGGGTTCTGGTACCAATCCTCTCGAGAGGGGCTGGACCCTCTTCCACTCTGGAGTTGCCCACGGTGAGAGGCGCAGAGCAGGTGTGGGCATACTCATTGCCCCCCGGCTAGGCGCCTGTGTGTTGGGGTTTACCCCGGTGAACGAGAGGGTAGCCTCCCTCCGCCTACGGGTGGGGGGACGGGTCCTGACTGTTGTTTGTGCTTATGCACCGAACAACAGTTCAGAGTACCCACCCTTTCTGGAGTCCTTGGAGGGTGTGCTGGAGAGCGCTCCCCCCGGGGACTCCCTCGTTCTGCTGGGGGACTTCAACGCTCACGTGGGTAATGACAGTGAGACTTGGAGGGGCGTGATTGGGAGGAACGGCCCCCCCGATCAAAACCCGAGCGGTGTTTTGTTGTTGGACTTCTGTGCTCGTCACGGACTGACCATAACGAACACCATGTTCAAGCACAAGGGTGTCCATATGTGCACTTGGCACCAGGACACCCAAGGCCGCAGTTCGATGATCGACTTTGTAGTCGTGTCATCGGATTTGCGGCCGTATGTGTTGGACACTCGGGTTAAGAGAGGGGCGGAGCTGTTAACTGATCACCACCTGGTGGTGTGTTGGCTCCGATGGCGGGGTAAGATGCTGGTCCGACCAGGCAGGCCCAAACGTATTGTGAGGGTCTGCTGGGAACGTCTGGCAGAATCCCCTGTCAGAAAGAGTTTCAACGCCCACCTCCGGCAGAGCTTCTACCTTGTCCCGGGGGAGGCGGGGGACGTTGAGTCCGAATGGACCATGTTCCGTGCTTCCATTGTTGAAGCGGCCGATCGGAGCTGTGGCCGTAAGGTGGTTGGTGCCTGTCGGGGCGGCAATCCTCGAACCTGCTGGTGGACACCAGCGGTAAGGGATGCCGTCAAGCTGAAGAAGGAGTCCTATTGGGCCTTTTTGGCCTGTGGGACTCCGGAGGCTGCTGACAGGTACCGGCTGGGCAAGCGGAATGCGGCTTCGGCGGTCGCTGAGGCAAAAACTCGGACATGGGAGGAGTTCGGTGAGACCATAGAGAACGACTTCCGGACGGCTTCGAGGAAATTCTGGTCCACCATCCGGCGTCTCAGGAGAGGAAAGCAGTGCGCCATTAACACTGTGTATAGTGGAGATGGGGTGCTGTTGACCTCGACTTGGGACGTCGTGAATCGGTGGGGAGAATACTTCGAAGACCTCCTCAATTCCACCAACACGCCTTCCTTTGAGGAAGCAGGGTCTGGGGACTCTGAGGTGGGCCTCCCTATCTCTGGGGTCGAAGTCACTGAAGTGGTTGGAAAGCTTCTCGGTGGCAGGGCCTCGGGGGTGGATGAGGTTCGCCCGGAGTTCCTAAAGGCTCTGGATGTAGTGGGGCTGTCGTGGTTGACACGTCTCTACAACATCGCGTGGACATCAGGGACAGTGCCTCTGGATTGGCAGACCGGGGTGGTGGTTCCTCTTTTTAAGAAGGGGGACCGGAGGGTGTGTTCCAACTTTAGAGGGATCACACTCCTCAGCCTCCCAGGTAAGGTCTATTCGGGGGTGCTGCAGAGGAGGATCCGTCGGGAAGTTGAATCTCGGATTCAGGAAGAGCAGTGTGGTTTTCGTCCCGGCCGTGGAACAGTGGACCAGCTCTACACCCTCAGCAGGATCCTTGAGGGTGCGTGGGAGTTCGCCCAACCAGTCCACATGTGCTTTGTGGACTTGGAGAAGGCGTTTGACCGTGTCCCTCGGGGAGTCCTGTGGGGGGTGCTTCGGGAGTATGGGGTACCGGGCCCCCTGATACGGGCTATTCGGTCCCTGTACGACCGATGTCAGAGTTTGGTCCGCATTGCCGGCAGTAAGTCGAATTTGTTTCCTGTGAGGGTCGGACTCCGCCAAGGTTGCCCTTTGTCACCGATTCTGTTCGTAACTTTTATGGACAGAATTTCTAGGCGCAGCCGGAGTGTCGAGGGGGTCCGGTTTGGTGGCCTCAACATTGCATCTCTGCTTTTTGCAGATGATGTGGTGCTGTTGGCTTCTTCAAGCCGTGATCTCCAGCTCTCGCTGGAGCGCTTTGCAGCCGAGTGTGAAGCGGTTGGGATGAGGATCAGCACCTCCAAATCCGAGACCATGGTCCTCAGTCGGAAAAGGGTGGAGTGCCCTCTGCGGGTCGGGTATGAGGTCCTGCCCCAAGTGGAGGAGTTCAAGTATCTTGGGGTCTTGTTCACGAGTGAGGGTAGGTTAGAGCGGGAGATCGACAGACGGATCGGTGCAGCGTCTGCAGTGATGCGGACGCTGTATCGGTCCGTTGTGGTGAAGAAGGAGCTGAGCCGAAAGGCAAAGCTCTCGATTTACCGGTCGATCTACGTTCCTGCCCTCACCTATGGTCACGAGCTGTGGGTCGTGACCGAAAGAACAAGATCCCGGATACAAGCGGCCGAAATGAGTTTCCTCCGCAGGGTAGCCGGGCTCTCCCTTAGAGATAGGGTGAGAAGCTCGGTCATTCGGGAGGGACTCAGCGTCGAGCCGCTACTCCGCCACGTTGAGAGGAACCAGTTGAGGTGGCTGGGGCATCTGGTTCGGATGCCTCCTGGGCGCCTCACTGGGGAGGTGTTCCGGGCATGTCCTACCGGCAGGAGGCCCCGGGGACGACCCAGGACACGCTGGAGAGACTACGTCTCACGGCTGGCTTGGGAACGCCTTGGGATCCCATCGGAGGAGCTGGCTGAAGTGGCTGGGGAGAGAGAAGTCTGGGCTTCCCTGCTAAAGCTGGTGCCCCCGCGACCCAACCCCGGATAAGCGGAATTGAAGACGGAGACGGAGGAGAAAATCCCAAAATGTGGAGAGGTTTTGCTGGATGGCTAATACTATTGCAACCAATCCCATCATAGCAATCAGTAGATATGTAAATACAATTGGTGGCTGTGAGCAGAATATCGTGTGATGACATCATATTGCTTGCAGTTTAATGAAAAGGTTACCATGTTTTTTCTCTTTCATTAAAAACAGTCATTTATTAAACATTTATTGATATTTACATTGATTATTGCTTGTTATTGCTGTTTTCTGTTATAGACCTTTAATTTGACCTTATTGGTTGGTGCAGGAAATCTCCCGTCTTTTGGGTCGGTTAAAAACTGCAGCAAAAAGTGAAAATCTTTCAACAGGGCGGATATCGTACCCCCATACAACCCCCCACCCCCACCCCCACCCAAATGCGTTCTTCTATTTCCAAAATTAAACTCCCACACTTCAAACTCATTCTAGACACCTGCATAAATAGGACTGCTGCACCAGTGAAGAGACAAAACTTGTATGAACAAAATTCCATCACGCTGTACTAAAAATACCGTTTACATCGTTTTAGAGGAAGACATTTGACTAACAACAATAGACTGTAGGCTTCAGATGCCACGATGTAGTAGAGGGGATTCACAAATGAAAAAATGTGTTCACATTAGAGTAGCGCGTAGCCGTGGTCGCATAAGCCTAAACCGTGAAGTAGCGGGGGATCACTGTATACCTAATGAAGTGTATGCTGAGTGCCTATGACAACGTGCATTCGGGAATGATGCCCGCAGGACATCCAAATGTAATGACCTCATCTGTTAACCTCACATGGCTTCCTGTGATGAGAGACACCCTAAAGAAGAAGAATTAAAAAAAGAGGCAAAAGATGATAAATGTTTATAATGAATGACACTTAACTGCACTGTAGGCCAAATCATCTTCTTTTCTGGATGGCTTTGCTTGCTCCCAAAATAAGACTTGCGTTGACAAAGTTTGGCACCCTGTAAGTGCGTCGGAGGGAATCCAGAAGATGAGAAAAGGAGGAAGAAGGCACAGCCAGACTCATAAGTCACATCATCACAAAGCAAATATAGTGAAGGTGAATTTTTCACACAGACTGAAAAGTTGTGATAGCGTCCGTATGTTGGCATGTGACAAATGCAAGACCACGGGACTGAACCATTGTTGATTGTGGGGTGTTGGTGAACTAAACGACAAAAAGCAATGCTTTAAAAAAGAATACTAAAACAGGATATTGGCAATCAAGGCCATCTTTATGTAAAGCAACATTACTTTTTTTTTAAGTTCTTAATCATGAGGTGCCATGATGAACATTTATTGTTATTTTGAGGGTACAAAAAGTTATACACAAACTACTTTTCATTATGTCAAAGTGTCATATCTTCAGTGTTGTCCCATGAAAAGATATAACTAAGCAAAAATGTGGGTGGCGTACTAACTTTTGTGAGCTACTGTTGTACGTTCATTGTGCCTTGTGCGCACGTTGTTTCACACTGTTTGCGATAATACAGAGCACCATCTTTCCACCTTGGCGGAGACCTGTCTCGTTCTCATGTGGTCTTCATCCAGCAGCTGTTGTCTCATTTACTAAAATCCAGGAATTTTTCAGGACGAACTCCGGTCAAGACCGCACGCCCACGGGCCACCGAGTGTGGGATGTGACCCTGGCTGGCTAATCTTGACAAGATGAGGGAGGGAGGACCAGTCAGGACCGGTCACATCAGTGTGACGGCCCTGCTGGGGACAGAATGTTGTGTTGCCTGAAGCCAAGGTGGGACTTGTTTTACTTTACAAGTATTAGAAACTGCAGTGCGCATTTCTACATCTGTAAATATTATAAATGAATATACCTGATAGAATCAATCAAAACTAACCCTTCTTTCAAAACATCAAATAAATGTTGTAGCGATTAATTTCGACCAGTTTTTCCAGAACATGTTTTTAACATTATTACACCAGAACAGTATTACACTTTTAATCCCGCGCACCCCCGAGAGGGCACTGTCGCAGTACAATATCAAAAGTAATTCAAAATGGGTCCTTGAAGGTGGTTTGTCTTCTGGCTGCAGGCTTCTTCCTGCGGGCCCGCCCTCTTCCCGCCGCATATGGGATTCACATTTGGCTGACTTGAGCGTTCCGTTAATGTGATATTATGATGCATTGTCTCAAGCCATTTACTTGCTGACCGTGTATGTGTGTGTGTGAGAGTTGCAATGTTTTAATGTGATAATGTCAGCAGCAGCCATATCTGATGATGCCTGGAAGTGTCATTAGAACCCAAACTTTGCTTGTACAACTCTACAGGAGGCCGTTGCTGCTTTTGGTGGTGGAGGCGTAGGGGCCATCTTCTCATGGCTGTAAACAACACCCCCCCCCCCCCCTTCAATTCATCAGGCTCCTCGAGAAGGTGAGAAATTTGAGGGTCAGTCGAGGTCATTCAGGTAATTGTGTGTCTTAAACTTTTGACCCGCTAAGCTCCACTTAGCGCAGCCTCTTATTTCCCCCGAGAATTTAGAGCTCGCATACCAGGACAATGCTTACGCGCACGCTTCCATCTCAACAAACAGTTTTGCCAACAATTTTAATTCACCCCACTAATTACCCTTAGTCATTAAAATTATGCAAAAACACAAGTGATTTCCATCAAGGTTTGAGGGAGCGGTGACACTTGTGTCCTTCAAGGAGATATTCAATTATGGTGAGGATCTGGATAAAGGTCTTGATAGTACCATCATTTATTTGATTTTTTTTTTACCACCCACTTGTAGGATTTGGATTTTATAATCAAACAGGTTAACTGCTGTGTTTTTTACAGTGGAACCTCGATTTAACAGACTAATATGCGTGTGTCCGTTATAACCAATTGTCCGTGTAGTTGAACTGTACTATTTTGTGGCCTAAAAGTGACCATTTACTAAATAAAAATAAATATAAAGAAATAAATAAAAAAGCTTGAATATTTTTTTCACCTTAGTTAGTTTGACCCCCCCCCCCCAAAAAAAAGTATACTGTACAAAAAATATAATGTTTGAGAAATGTGTACCTACTGTATACTACCAGACAAGACCTCTCTCCAGTAAACAAAAGCCAAAAATATGAATAGGCGGATAAGGCATATTCTTTTTTAGCTACATGCCTACGAGAATGCAAAGCTAATGTTCATGCTTTCCATGACCTTTTCTGAGACTGTCATCCCTGCCAACATGGCCGCCAGTGGTTAGCTTGCTCCAGAAATGTGTGGCTGTTGATTGCAGCACAGCGCCATCTACTGGCACTGTGGTCAATTTTGGAATTATCAGACTTTGACAGCTAATCCACTTCCTTCTACTCTATAATTAAATAATTTAAAATCACTTATTTTGCTAATAAGTTCTTATTATTTACAATTAAACAGTAACAAGTTATCAATTGAGATGGATGAGGGAAGATTTTAACATTGTTTTACAGTACGTCACCCAAATCGTTTTGGTCAATGGATGGTTTTGTTGCTGCGGTGGTTGAAGGGGTGAGGGGTCAGACTATCAGTGTTTGCTGACTAGGACTAAGGACATGGATTACTGGAACCTTGTCCTGTGGTCTGATGAGACCTATTTGGATCAGATTGTGTCAAAGTGTGTGTGGTGGTCACCAGGTGAGGAGGAGTATAGAATGACAAGCGTGTCTTGCACTCTAAAAACTGTTGGGTCAAAAGTAACCCAATTATGGATCAGAAATGGACCGATCCACTTAATGGGTCAATTTGACCCAACTTTCTGGGTTGTTTTATACAAAATGACCCAATTTTTGGACCCACGTAAAGGATCTGAGCTATATTTATGAGTTGTTTTACACTAAAAGACCAATTTCTTGACTCCAAGTTGGGTCAAATTGACCCAAGTAGAGGATCGGCCAATTTTTGACCCAACTGTTTTTAGAGTGTGGCTTTACAGTCAAGCGTGGTGGTGGGAGTGTCATGGTCTGGAGCTACACGAGTCATCCGTTTTCTACACCGCTTGCAGGTGAGAAGAGCCTATCCTAGTGGTGGTTTACCCGGGAATGGTCGCTAGCCAATTGCAGGGTTTTGGAATGTGGGAGGAAGAAACAAACTGAGGATAGGTTTAACAAAACAATCAGCAATTAGGTGCATTTGCGAATGCCAAAGTTGGAGTGAAGTGAGGAAACGTTCAAATCTGGCTGCAAACTTTAAGTGTTTCCACATGTGCACCTCAAGACATGAAGCTTACCTTGTGAAGTGGGCTCTAAGCCCCCATAATCACACCTAATTAGATTCTTCAGCCTTATGTAAATGCTAGACCTCTTATCCAGCACTTTACATCCTCTCCATGACACTCCTGCCCGATAGACACCACTTCTACATGGGTTGTGATCGTTAACACCTGCTCAAACTCACTTCTCCTGCTTTGTTGGGTTGAAAGCAACTATCGCTCGTTGGCGACTAGCATATACATCACACCTGATGCCGATGTCATTTTGTGGTCTGATTATGCCATGTAGCAATGTGAACCCCCACTACCACCATTTCGTAAACTCCCCGACTCGTGATTTTTCTGTGGAACCGAAAAAACTAATTACAATTATTTACATTTTCTATAACACTCCAAGATTATGAAGATTCCAGTGTGATTCAATTAAATACTAGTTTTAACAACAGATATATATTGATAACCTGATAACCCATTTCGTGGTAGCTTTAACTCATCAGTATGGATAGTTTTGGGCCCTTATTGGATCAAAATGTTGACCTACCGGTAATGTAATGGGTCAAATCCTCAACCCAATGCACTGGGTATAAATAACCCAGCATTGGCTCAGTCCCGTTTCACCCAATTTGGGTTACATTTAACCCACCAGTTTTAAGAGTGTAGGCAATTATAATAATTTTCAGGTGGAAGCAACTAAACACAGATTTTTGCTATTTGTGCTGTGTATATATGTATTTATATTTTGATTTATTATACTCATAATCACCCAAGGTGAAATTCAACTCACACCATATTATCCGTACAAGCATCTTTCCAACAGCCATTTGCCATTTTTCATTTTTCCTTGAATTGTGACTCTCCTATTGCAATCAAAAAGTCCCCCATATTTTTTGGGCGGGTGGGGAACCCCTCATTTTCGCTGGGTATAAACAGAGGTTGGTTACGCTCGTTCGTTCAACACCTAACAAATCATAAGACATGTGATTCGCCTTGGTAATCATCCATCCATCCATTTTCTTAACCGCGTATCCTCACAAGGGTCGCGGGGGGCACTGGAGCCTATCTCAGCTGGCTTCAGGCAGTAGGCGGGGTACACCCTGAACTGGCTCCCAGCCAATCGCAGGACACACAGAGACAAACAACCATCCACACTCACAATCACACCTATGGACAATTTGGAGTGTTCAATTAACCTGCCATGCATGTCTTTGGAATGTGGGAGGAAACCGGAGTACCCGGAGAAACCCCACGCAAGCACGGGGAGAACATGCAAACTCTACCCAGGAAGGCCGAAGCCCGGACTCGTTGGTAATCATTAATCACTTTATTATTGATTTATATTCCCAATCACACTTTTCATGTACATTTTGTACAAGTATGTGCTGTGCATGTATTGACACTTCAAGCAAAACGCTATCTACTGCTAATGCAATTGCCAACACAACTACAATTCTTAATGAATGACAAAGTGGGTCAAAAATGATCAAATTTCCACAAAATGTGCTTCCACCACAAAGTTTAAGCAGGAGTTCTTAAACTTCTTACGGACCCCTTACAGTGGAGAGATTTTTTTTTCAAGAACCTCCTCACGTTCCTGAAATTAATTTAACATTACTAAACTAAAGTAATTAAACATAACTACCATATTTACCAGAGGTGGCAAATCCAGGTCCAGGAAAAACCCTGCCACAGTTTGGCTTTAGCCATTGATGCTAGCTAGCTAGCTCCCTAGCAGGTAAATGAGCACGATAGGAGCTAGGGAGCTAGCTAATGTTAACTTTGTTAACATTATTACTGTTTTACTTTATATTTTAACCATTTTGTATTTAGTTATAGCTGTGTAGATGTAGGTATAATTATGTTAACTCAGTATGGCTCAATGAATAGAATTGTATTCTTATCTGTGTTACCTTCATGAGAGAAAGGGCAACGGGTTTGTACATTTGCTATCTTAAGGGAGTTTTGTCTGGGGCCGGTCGGAAGGGAGGCACAGGCTGATTATTATTGTTTTTCTCTAATCTGATTTATACCCATGGGAACAGATTCTCTTGTATTCACTGAGTTGTAACCAAATATACTGTGGGCTGATGGGAGGAGACTTTTCGTATTCACCCACTTTTCAATAAATAATGATGTGACGGAGAGCCGGAGAGACAATCTGAACAAACTGCTTGAGAGAGTTCAATTGTTGTCATCAAAAGCTTTTGATACCTTTGCAAAGGGACTTCTTCACCAGGATCTCACCATTCAGTTAATTGAACACGCAAAGAGTACAATACTTAATATTGTCTACTCTAACACTAGCTAGCACCCGGGGCTAAAGCCATACTGTGGCAGGGTTTCTACTTTCTTACCCCTTAGTGCCACAGGAATTAAAATGTTGCCTATGGTTTTTTTTTTAATTAGTAAATTGAGTTACAAGCTTGACCACAACAAATTCAACTGATAAGTTGAGGTACTGCTGTATTTTTGAAAAATACACATTTTGTTATTTAAAAGAGAGGGGAAAAATGACATTTTCTTGTAACACTATGCCTATTCTAAATTAAAAAAAAATAAAACAATAATATTAATAAAATCTTTATTCATTGATGTTAGATGATTGAAAGGTCACAACCATAAAAGAGCTTTTAATTGGCCCGACATGACATTATGGATTCCCAAGCTATGATTCACAGAGTTTGAGAACCACAGATTTAGAGACATTACAAAAATAACATAAAATTGTCTCATGTCAATTGGACTGAATGTGAGCGTCTCATCAGTACCTGTTGTTTCCACAGCTGTGAGTTGACAGCAGCGCTCCTCTGTTGTAGCCAATTCTCTCTTGTATAAATTCAACTCAGTGCTGGAAGCTACAGCATAATACCTGCAGTCATTACGTAATCCACCTTGACCTGAAATGTGGTTCCGTTTTCAAGTGTGATGTCAAAACCACACAGATTGGATGTTAATTTCCCACACTCACGTGTGCGTGTGTTATTTAGTGCACTCATCTACGCTGATGCTGCGCTCTCCGGGTCAACCGCGTTGGAGACGCCAGGGAACGCTTGCTGCACCAGGGAAGAGTAATTGATGTTTTTCACTCCGCTGGCATCACGCCGGAGATTCACTTCAAACTGGTGAAGACAGGAAAAAAACTAAATAGTGTAACAGAAGGAAAAAAATATCACCAAAAATATTTCGTTTATCCTTTGTTGACCCGTTTCTTCTTAGGTCAGGTACACACATAAAGACAATGAAATGTATTTGATTGCATGCTTTGCCTTACTTTTAGGATGTCGTCGGGCATCACCGGGGGAGCAGGATGCTCCAGCCAGTTGATGCCAGCCAGGAAGGCATGGTAGTCTATCTGGCCCCCGTCTGCAAACCTTGATATCACACGTGCACCCACAGCAAAAGGTACAAATGGCATCTGAGAACTGCATCAAATCAATCCCACCTTAACATAGACAGTTCATACTTGCGGAGCAGACATGTGAGCAGGTTGTCAGGCAGTGGGAGCTGGAAGGTTCTGCAGATAGTTGTCGCCTCTTTGATGGACGTGCGTCCTGTTCTAAAGAAGCAAAGGAAAACGATTTGCAGAGCAATCAATATCTATAGCACTTTATAATCCTTCCGAGTAACCTAAAGGAGACATAATACTTTTTTTTTTGCAATTTAAAACAGATTCCACGTGTGCTGTGACTTTCTGCTTTTGTCAAAAATACCCCTAGCTTTAATATTACAGCAATCTAAAAAGATGAAGTGTATTTTCACTTGTGGAGAAAGCACTTCATCACCAAGTTATCAAATTGCACTTGTAAACAAAAATGCCTCCACACGCCTATGTAAGTGAAACATTCAAGAATGTGCCAGTTATTGGGAGCTAAGCCTGACAATGCGTTTAGCCAATCTGTGATAACATTGCAGCTCTTCTTACCTTTTCGCTTTGACATGATAGTACTTTCATGGAGTAGTAGTAATAGTAGAAATTCAGAATGGTTACTTCCAGACATATTTTGGAAATAGGCAATAAACAAAAGCTTTACTTAGGTGTGTCATTTCAAGTGTGATGGGTGGGCAGACACTCCAGATATCTGACTATTAGCATACAAGCAAAAAACATTGTTTAAAAAAAAAATCCACTTTAACTCATGTCATATGGTGTACATGGAGTTAGGGGTGCTTGTCCTGAACTGCCAGTTGTTTCACACTCACTGATACCACAAAATCCAGAGTCCCATTCCTGCCATACCATTTCATTAGAGCCTTGAAGAACAATCAACACCTGCCAGGCTCTCAACACACACATACAGTATGAACAAACACGGCTGTTTGACCTTGTCATTGTTCATTTCAAATTTCTGCTCGTAACTTATTTACTCCTCATTTTACTTCAGTTATGTTTTGCTTGGAAAAAATAAGAGTTTAATTGTATTCTCTTAACTTTATGATAGATATATATTATTTTTGAAAATAAAAAATATAGACATAAAATCTCTTGTCATATATCAGGTTGACGTAGAATATAACTTTGCTTTTTGTGTGTTACTTTTTTCTCTCTCTCTAAAAAAAACAACTTCAGTTTAGGGTATTTTTCGTTTTGTTTTGTTTTTTCTTTGTTTTTTGCCCAAAAAATCATTTTCATATCTTAATTTGACATTTTCGACTTATCTTCTAGAAAACAAAAATAATCCTTGTCATATTAAAAGGAGTTCTTGGATAAATACAACTATTCTAATAATAAAATAATTCCCCACAAAATACGACTTTTCTTATAATATTAGAAGAAAAAAAATCTTCTTGCTGTATAATGATAACTTGGAACTTTTTGGTGTAAATTGCCTTTTTTCCCAAACAATTTTCAACTTAAAGGGGAAGTCAACCTTAAACATTTCTTTACAATAATATATGTGATCTCACTAGTCTAAACACAACATTCTGATTAATATTACATTTGTGGAATAAGAGTTATGCAGCAAAATCCAGACGTTTTTTATCCATCTCAGGGGGCGGCCATTTTGCCACTTGCTGTCGACTGAATATGACATCACAGTTGCTCAGAATACCGTATTTAAACGAGTGGGGCTGCATAGAACATATTATTGTCATGAAAAATGTTTTTGGTTAACTTCCCCTTTTATGATTTCTTATAAAAATGTTTTTCTTGTAACACAGTGGTTCTTAAGCTGGTATCGAACCCCAGGGGTTCAATGAGTCAGTATCAGGGGTTTGGTGGAGGTCAAGACACACACCCGACTCAAATGATTTGTGATGATGAGCCCCGCTTGGCCATCATTGACTGCAGGTGATCACACGTTCACACTCCATTGCTTGGCCTATCTATGCTGCAAGGAATTTGGTGCACTCAGTAGTCGACTTGTGGCTGTTGTGATGGTACGTCGTGTGATTTATTTTTTAGTATTGTTTTCTCTCCATACTGACTATGTCCATTCATGGTGTTCCACAGAATTCAATTCTGGGGCCTCTGCTATTTTCATTCTTTCTGCTGTCCCTGGGTTTAATCTTAATTTTGAATTCAAGGTGAAGAGAGCCAGATTCAATTAAAAAGTTACTCTCTCTATTCATTTTGTTTACCAGTTTTTTTAAATCACATTTTATTTTTCAGGAAAGAAGGGTTCTCTGAATATGCATAGTAAACTGGTGGCGTTCAGTACCTTCCACAAGATTAAGAAACACTGTTGTAACATTATATAGAATTCTCGTACTAAAATTAATTCTCATAATAAAATGAAAAATGTTCCCCTTTTAAGCTCGTTAGAATTATTCCCCTCAAAAATACATAAAATATTAGAAACTGTACTTTTGGGGAAAAAAATTAAATGTAGCTTAATTTTATATATTTACTTTGTGTTTATTTTTAGTGAAGTTCATTTTTATATTGAGAGAGGGTGGGAATCTTTTTTTTATTTATTTAAAGATTGACATCTAGAGATTTAGTGCACTAAAAGGGAGGATAGGAAACGAGGAAGGTGACACAGAGATTGCAAGTTTGTGTCTGTGTGTGTGCGTGCGCGCGCGTGTGTTCTTCCCCACTACATGCCATTTCTTGTCTTTAGAGTCCATCTGGTTCCAATGCTCCACTCCCAAAGCTGGAACTAATGCTTGCTCAGAGATTTGGGGGCCACTGACTGCACGATTGATGCCTCGTGTGACGCCTACGTGTGTGCGCGCATGTGTTCGTTTGCTTGTTAATCCATTACCTGTGTATTTTATGCCTCGTTCACACTAAGCGATTTCGGACCGAGATGCTGGGGTGCTCACCGAGGACTCGCAAATCAGCGCTTGTGCGCTCTGTTCAAAGACGCAGGCCAAGAGGCTGACGCGTTACCGACGCATCCCAGGCTTTTAAATACCTGGGTGAGTCTGCGATGAGCTACAGCCATGAGAAACAAGGGGAGTGCACAACTTGGCATGAAAACATCTTAACGATGATGCAGTAGCAGGAACTACGGCTTGCCATCGATGAATGAATGGTTATGAATTTCGTGGAATGGTCTTGGAATTGATTGCTAATTAATCGCATCTTGAAGCAATTGAGGCAAAATGGAGTGTACTGTGTTTGGCTGCAACATACCAGTGGTGGCCGGTCCACAATATCAGAAGCACAGACCTACATTTACAACCTAAATTCTAATATTTGTTCCATAATATATAATCCCAATACTCTGTTCTCCTCATTTTGGAGCATTTCTCTGTGTGTAAATGTTTGTTAGATTTTTTTTTTGTCCAATCAGATTTCAGCCTGTATATGTTGCCATGTCAACCTAATCTGCCCTAAACACATATATTTTTGTGCTTTCTTTATTAATTCAAACTCCAACATCCAATTCAAACTATCTGCCCTAAACTATATACGAGTAATGAAACTCTTTGTTTAACCAATTAAATTGAGTGCAGACTCAATACATATAATCAGCATCTCTGGTGAGTGTGATGTATTTAACAATTTAATGAATATTCTGAACTGTTCCAGATTACTTTCGTCATTATACTGTATTTTTATTGATGGTTTCTATAATTGCGAATCAACACGATCAGTTGATATTAAGTCAGTTTAGTCCCTTCTGAAAGCCCAGGTACCAAATGCACCACCACCCCAACTAGCGATTGATTCTGTCTCAGTTTGCTGTTTGATGCAAATCTATATGATTTTGTTTAATATTATTCCCAAAATGTGAGTTTCTGCTTACTTGGTGAGGTCGTGCTGTTCAAAAGCTCGGGTCATGTCTGGGATCTGGTCAAAGTCCTTCTTCTTGAGAACATCCTGGGCCACAGCCAGCATCAGACCAATGTCCACTTCAGGCTGCTGGTGCTTGGCGAAAGATCGGCCCAGCACCAAAACCTCATGCTCGCTCAGACCGCACTCCGTTCCCATCAGCAGGCCCCTGCCAGATAGTCAAACAGAAAATGAGCTTTTCTTAATTTCTAGTGGAGGTTACATCATTCCACAGATTCACCATATGGAAAAACGTAATGAGACATTACAATATCTGTCAGATAAGAGCAGGAAGACCCTTTCTGTTCAAACATGCTTCCAAGTGGCATATTTTCCAAATGTTAGAGGTGTGAAGGAAAACAACAACAAATTCTCTACATTTTGGGAATTTCTTCCCTTAAAAAAAATACTATTTCATTCTCACAAATAACTATAATTTTTCATTCTTCTAAAAACAACTTCTCCTAAAATAATCTAATTTTCTCTCTGTTTTATGGTTATACTTATCTATTTGCACTAATACAACGGGTTTTTATTTTCTTGTCCTCATCATTTTATTTATATATTTTTTTATCTTGTTTTTAGGCCTAGCAAACATTTTTGGGGGAAAGAGATTTGGCGCTAGGTCCTCTCTTCGGTCCAACTTCATTGCCCGCGAATAGCCAACATTTGCATATAATTGTGGCCCACTGAGATGCATTAGGGGAAAATAATAACAAACGCTATAAAAAAAAAAAAGCTTAAAAACCTTGATTGCGTTTTCTGTAATTGTAATTGTCTTATTTTGCGGATCTAATTAGTGACATCATTGATCGATAGGTAAATTATGACATCGCAACCAATCCGACAGATTTTGCAAACAGTGTAAAAGTGACTCTTATAAATAAGATATTACCTGAACGACTCAAAGGTGACAAATCCGGTGTTGGCAGGATCGTTAAGGGTCAGAAAGTTCCTGATTTCACGCTGCTTCTCCTCTGGAATTGACCGTAGTGTAGCCAGGATGGTGCCAACATTGGCTTTGGGGAACTTTAGACAGTTACACAAAATGTGGCATTAACTAAATGACTGTGCTGCCATTATTTAAATATTCCTCCCAAACCTGCTCAGCATGTTGCTCCAAGTAGTTCAAAGTGTACTCATCAGCATCCAATAGCTGGAATAGCCTGTTGTTAAGGCAGAGGGTCGCTCCTACATACGAATCTTGGGCGGTGAAGTACACGGAGGGCTCGCTCTTAAACAACTCCTGGCCCGGCTTCTTGACACGACCCCGCGCCAGAAACATACCGCCCAGCACACCTAAAGGACCAGGAAGGAGAAAACGCTCTGAAGCTACAGCCTCGCAAAAACTCAACCCAAGCCAAATTCGAATGTTCGCTGTCGGTTTGCAGTTCATGTTCTGGCTCACGGTCCGAACCTGAGTTCTTCTGCGAGCGCTCAAACACGCTGATGGTGTCGTCACTCAGATAGAAGGAGATGATGAACTCCCTGTCGCTATCCACTTGACTGGTGGTCACCATCTTGGCATAGAACTTGAGCACATTACTCTCAAGGCCACATCTGTGAGAGAATAAAAAAAATAAAAAAACACTTCAAAATTAACATTTGCTGATTTGCGCCATATTCACAAAATGGGCAAGGTCCAGCAATATCAGACAGCTAAAATGAATATGTGGTTGCCAAATGTTGGTGTGTAATGTGATCCAACCTGTCATATTCCATGAATTTATTGAGATCCTTCTGTGGGGGTTTGGGCAGCAGGCGCTGGCAGGAGCTTAGCGAGTCCTCCTCTGAGCCAAAGCCATTATAAGGAGGTACAAGCCTGGGGGGCTTGGGGGCTATGGGAGATTTGTACTGCACCGGGCTGAAGTCCTCTGAGGTGGAGGGGTGGGGGTGGGGGTGGAGAAGGAGAAAACACTTAAAAGAAGACAAACCCTGGGAGGATCGCTGAAATGATCAGAGGTAATCCATCCGTGAGGGAGCACGGCATCCTCTGCGGACGTTAACCCCGCGGCGACCTGAAACTGCTACGCGTCAGACAGCAACTTCCATCACCACCCTGTCTGCTTTACTACTGTGACTAATGCAGCAGAGCCCCAACATTGTGCCCAGGGTAACAGACTCATCTCATCCCGGCTTGGGTTACTCCTGCTGGGGGCAGCTTGCCTGTTGCGGTCACGCCCACCCGTCCGCCCGCCACCCTCCCATGCCCTCATAGATGGCAGCTGAGAGAAGCATCACCACAGGAGGTTTACCCTTTTTCTTGCTCGCTGGTCAGTATAAACACAAACACAAACACCGTCCTGTCAATAGTCATAATCATGTCTCTTTTACGCAGAGTTCACAGCTATAACAGAAAATACGGCATTTTGTTTTGTAAATGAGGTGATTTTTTTTATTTATTTTTTTTTGCCTATACAGCATCTTTATACAACTGTGCGTGCTTCTACACAGCGATACTTTTCCCACAATCAGATAATTATAGTAAATGTCCTGCCTTCCATTACGGCTCTATTAGATTCATTTTGCCGAGTGAATCTCTGTGTAAGAGAAGCTAGTCCCTGCAACTGTTTGAGGCTGTGAAAAATTAGTCGAGTCAACCGTGCAGTCAAATCAAATTCATTCACATTTTGAGTGATTTGAAAAGCATTGAAAATATGACAAACTGTCCTATTTGTACAAATTAAATGATACTGTATGTGGATGGATGTATTTAAAGTACCGTATAAAGAACTAAATAATATGAATAGAAATAAATGTTGCCATATTTATAGGGTTATCTATTCTCACGTGTGCCGGACAACTGCATGATTTAAAAAAATAACAGGTCTTATGGCTTCTAGGGTTATTATAGTTTTGGAATTTTTTATTTTAGTTATTTTTATTTCGTTTTGAGTTTTGTTTTTTAAATATAGGTAGTTTTAGTTATTTCATAAATGCTTAGTTTTAGTTAGTTTCAGTATTAGTTTTTTTTTTTTTTAAGTGTGTATTACTTGTGCGCAATGTTTAAAAAACACCATGGGAGCAACGTCATCTGAGGGTGCTTTTCTATTGGCTGCTGCTAGATGACGTCACTTTTTGTGTGACACACTTTCAAACGTCCTTATTCCGGTTAATATCAAAATAAATCATCCCCAAAGGCTTATGCATTAAATTGATTACCAAAGACAAATATTTAGTTTTAGTTAGTTTTGTAAACATAAAATGTCGTTTCAGTTAGTTTTCGTTTTTTAAAAAGCATTTTCGTTTTTATTTTATTTCGTTAACAAAATTGTTTTTTTAATTTTAGTTTAAGTTTTTTCATTATTTTTAGTTAACTAAAATAACCTTGATGGCTACTTTAAAGTACAAGATGTAATATTATATTATTATAATATCTTATTGTCATATAGTAAAAAATATAAAAAAATCTATATATATATATAATACCCACTTAAGAAAGACCCCATGGACCATGTTGCAAAAAGTATTATATAAAGTTCTTGCTCTGGTCTCTGTCATTGGACTATTGTGGAGAATTACTAATATATCAACTGAGGGGAGCCAGAATATAACAGCATATGTGCAATAGCTCATTGAGGAAAAGTGTTGATGACATGCATGCGTTAACGCTTACTGCCCCCAAGTGGGTACATGTTGACATTACAAGAATAGAAGATGTCAGAAATAACAGACAGATGTGAAGGAATGAAAAAGGACGCTGCTTTCGGTTACCTATACCATACTTGGAGCGATAGTAGACTTTAGTGAAGTCGTCACAGTCGGCGATAATCACTTTCCTGCCCCACACGTTCAACTCGCCGCCCACTGTCAAATCACAATCCTTATAAAACTCCTCTTGGATGGCTCCTGTCTGCAGGAGGATGTAAACATCGGCTGAGCATATGTTATTGTAATTATGTTATTCAAGTTAACATTAAGGACAAATAAAGCCAAATGGAATGATGATGTACTTTGAGGCTGTCCAGTATGAAGCGGTCTCCTTGTCTGGTGGAGGCCAGCACATTAAGCACGGTGCGGTTGGTCACCTCACCAGGTAGATTCGATAAATTTGAAGCATGCTGTGGAGATATAATAACATAATCAAAGCTGCAAGCAGAAAATAATCATCAAACTTTGACGCCATGTTCCGCTCACATCTATGCAGTGACTAAAGCTACAGTAGTGAGAGGCAGAACAATAATATGCTTTTGGTTGGGCTACACTGGTATAGTAAAATAAACCAGGGGGGTGGGGGGGGGGGGGCACGGTGTGGATTAAGATAACAAGGATGTGTTGCTGCCTTTTCATTGGCTGGCTGATCCTGGTCAACATTTGGAGTGAAAGTGCACACACATGACGGAGGCCTGGCTGTCTTTCAAGTTGAATTAGGCACTCGGCTGGTGGAGCCAAAAATGCTGCAGGGGAGTGCGGCTGTCAGAGTGAATAAGGTCGACAAAGACGGGAAGAAGTCAGCCAACCAGAAGGAGGAACATTGTGAGAGTTTTGCCTGGCTGTTATTGCTCTCAATGAATGTGCTTGAGTTTGTTTTGTTAGGGTTTGTTGAATTAAGTGATTGAAAGTGTACTAGTGGCTTTATCTATCCTTGACCACCTGTGGAGAAATTAGCATTTGTTCTAATTAAATTAGCTATCAATGCTTTTTTTCCCTCCTTCCTATCAATGCTTACTTAACCGTAAACAATTGTGATTGTGACATAGAGATACATCATGTGTGTCTTTGTTCTGGCTGCTCAATACAATATAATAGCAATAATTATTATTATTATGGTTATAATAATAATAATTAACTCATTCACTGCCATTGACGGCTATTGACGTAAAAAATTCATTTGAACTATTTCTATTAGTTTCAACCCACCCCCCCCCCCTTTTTGTTAACAAGAGTGTGACAACCTAGATTTTTTTATTGTACATTTAGAACGGATATAAAATTTGTGATTAATTGTGATCTTACTATTGAAGTCAATTTAAAAAATTAATCGTCTGCACAATCTTGCCAAAGTCAAAACGTAAGCATGGCTTCAGTGTTAGCACAGATTAGCATTAGCTAAAAATCCGCAGTAGCTTCTGATCGTAATATAATAATGCTCAGTGAAGTTCATGACGTAATGGTCGGGAACATTTGTGTTTGGTGGTGTCCAGAACTTGGCACAAACGTTAATCGGCAATTCCCATCGATGACGAAGCCCACCTTTTGCCGAGTGCTTCCACATATTCAGCGCATCCTTTATGACAAGTCTTGCAAAAATATGCCGAATGAGAATGAGACGCATCCCGATCAGCGGACGTAAACACGTTTCAGTCAGTGCTCAGTCCGTGTATTTTTTCAAGGCTTCGCGTCATTGTGATGTCACTGAAAGGTGGGCGTGGTCGTCGACATATTTTGTATTTCTTACGAGGCATTTTCACAACCCTCCTCACCTTGGGTAGTTTGCTGCGACGGAGGAATTTGGATGCTGTGACTCTACCGGAATTTGGCGGGATGACTTCCCTGATCTCGATTGTGTCGTCGGCCAAGAAGTAGTGCAACACGAGCTCTCGGAGATCGCCGTACATGGCCTGAGTGTCATCCCAGAAGCAGAAGAAGCGCAGAACTTTACAGTCGTGGTCCAAGAACTGTTTAAGAGTGTCTCGCCTCTCGTACGGCCGCAATGGACTCAAGCTTTTCTCCATCTGGGAAAACAGTATTTCCATCTCAATTACCCACTATTCAAATCTAATGATATAAATTAACAAAACATTTATAATAATAATAATAGTAAAGAATGCAACCTTTTCCCGGAGGCTGCGGTAAGGGTCTTCAGGCACAGCAACGGGGTCATTGAGTATCACCCCACATTTAGCGAGAAAGTTCCTTGTGAACTGGTCACAGTTGGTCACCGTGAACGCGTGTCCGAACAGCGCCATCTGCTGGTTGAGGTTAAAGTGGAACACGTTGTAGAACTGCTCCTGCCTGGGTGGTGGCAATGGGATGCGTTGGCGACGGATCAGAGTGCCTGCCAACATGAAAACACTGATGATTCAAATATTATCAGACTTGCACAACTGAATAGATTGATAAACTGAAATGTGGTTGCAAAAGTGTGCACACCTTGTTCTATTTGTGTTTACAATTAACCAATCACATTCAAATGAATCTTAAATGAGAAACAGCACACACCTGCCACCATTTAAACCTTGAAATTTCATATATTCAAGTAGGCTTTTCCTGGCATTTTTCCATTTTCAAACAGAAGCCTGAAGCTTTGATGCTAACGGTGCATGCTATTTCGAACTGTTCATAATTCCATCCGTGTTAGCTGAAGAAAAACAGTCCAAAGCATAATGCTGCCACCATCATGCTTCACTGTAGCTAAAGTGTTGTTGTTTTTTAGAGATAAGCAGTGTTGTTTGTCTTTTGGAATTACGTCCAAAAAGTTCAACCCCTGTCTACAACACATACTGACATGTAAGCAAAATTGGTTCACCTTGAGGGATTCCGCTGTTTTTATACTCTGGCTCAACCACCTGTATGGTATCATCTTCCAGGTAGAAGTAAATTTTACACTTCCGGATTCTGTTGGGAGCATCTGGCACAGTTTCCTGAAAGTACGCCTCAAAACACAGCGCCTGCACGGTGGAAACGGCTGGAAATGTATCAATAGGAACCGTGAATTGAATTTGTGATGTAAATGAAGGTGGCATACCTGTTTGTCAAAGGCAACCCATGACGGCAAACCACCGGTTGCTGCTCTGGGATAGACAGAAGATTTTGGTTTGATCCGCTGTCCCAGCAACAGCTCACCACCGATGCCCGGCTTCTCTATTCCGGCCAGCAGAGGCACTCCACTCGAGTAGTCGAAATGTTGTGATTTGTGGAATTTTTCCTTCAGCAGCTGGAACACAAAGGACAGAATGTAGGTGAGATGACAGGTGAATTACACCATTGAGATAAAATAACAAGCTGACACGTTCTCATTGTTTTGATGAATACACATCCAAGGACGTCCACGTCAATGCCTAAATTCCGGAGCCATCTCCAGTCTCTTCGTACCTCACGGCCACATACCTCTGACAACATCCGATTTAATGCCTCGCAATGGTAAAGTTGAACAGATGTTTGTGTCGTCTTGGTTGCATGATGTCAAAATGTAAACAGCATGATGAAGTGAACTGTTTTAAATAAAAATTCTAACGGAACCAGGAAATGTACAGGTCGGTTTATGTATCAAAACACTAGTTGTGAATTTTGACATTCAGCTCCTTGTTAGAGAACAAGTTTTGCAAAAAGTACCGACATATTAACTCATTCACTGCCATAAATTCATTTAAAAAAAGATTATTAAAAATT
Source organism: Leptonotus elevatus (assembly GCF_054856555.1). Lineage (NCBI taxonomy): Eukaryota > Metazoa > Chordata > Actinopteri > Syngnathiformes > Syngnathidae > Leptonotus > Leptonotus elevatus. Next base: position 6,457,570 of record NC_141250.1, on the reverse strand, counting down.
AGGGGCAAGAGGCGATTACATCTTTTTATTGTAATTAATCGCATGACTTTACTAGTTAACTCGCGAATAATCACAAATGTCATGTTCTAAATGTACAATAAAAAAAATCTAGGTTTTCATACTCTTAACAAAAGTGGAAAAAAATGTTAAACTAATAGAAATAGGTCAAATGAATTTTTGACGTTTATAGCCGTCAATGGAAGTGAATGAGTTAAACAATTGGACATCTATCTTCATTCAAAAGTCTATCTTCAAATTATTGAACCCTGTCTTACATGAATTACAGTACATTTTTTAGGTCAGTGATGAGTAAGGTGCGGAACAAGTTCCACTAGTGGAACTGGCTCCCTCTAGTGGTAGATTAAAGGATCACTGAATTAAATGTTCAAACTTTGCATGTTACAGTGTACAGACAGTACACTTGTTAAATACAAATGTACTGGCATTTGTATTTATCTTTTAAAAACAAAACAGTTGCAGTTCATCTTTATGAACTGTTTTCAAACACAGTTTTAACTAATTTTTTATTGTATCATTATTAACATATACTGTATATATTGGACACACTCATTCACTGAGACAGGAAACATTGAACGCTGGTTTTCGGTTGAGACATTCAAACTTTTGAGTTTATTTTTTATTTTTTTGCATTGAGACGTACTGGAGTGTTGCCGAAGCGAACCAGGACGGATCTCCTCCTGCGTTCTGGAGGCTTGTAAATTACGTAAAGGAATTTATTACTAAATAGTTAACTCATGCACCAGAAGATATCAACCCAAATATAACTTTCGACAATCTGGCGAGCTTAACTCATATCAATTCCAAAGTTACAAGTACTGTATGTACATACATAGGTTATGCATATAAAGCTACCTACTACATAAACGTCACAGTACTTACGTGTATATTAGAATTTCCGGGTAGAAATGGTAACGCCATGACGGGAATGTGCGATGTAGGCTATGACAAAACGTGCTTGCAGGCGGCCCCTTCGTATCGTCCAGTGTTGACGGTAACCATGGTTACTTGTGTAGGTTTCCAATAGCAGGAGCCAACAAACAGGACTATCTACGTTTGTTTGTATATCCAGTTGTGTCTGAACTACAAAAGAAAAATACAGCATAAAACAAGTATAATCTAACGCATGTTTAAATTTATCTAAACAATAAACCACACAACACAATTAACCTAATGTTCAAATGTACTTTAATTTGTTCATCAAACATACATCATTATGAGCAGTCTGTGATATATGAATCAGTAACTTATTGCTCATTTAAAAGGCATAAAAAATAAAGGGCAAAAATAATTCCAAACCAACCAGCATGAAAATTCACTTCAACTATGATTCATTGACTTTTAATGGACACAATGCATTACAACAATGAGAACCTTTCAGTGGTGGTAACAATAAATAAAATGTTGCAACATTGTGATAGGTTTCCCCCCTTTAATTATCCGTTTTACAGGAGTGTCCAAAGTGAGGCTCCATGGCTTTTTTATTTTATTTATTATTTTTATTTTAAACACATGATTATGTTTAGACACCCCTGCTGTAATACAAGTGCAATCTTTTGGCCTAGTACAAGAACTGAGTGTATTCACCCATAATAACAGTGCTTCTTAAAGTGGCGGTACAGCATCTTTACATAGAGGAAAAGGGGTTCAGCCTATACAAAGAAGACAACTACAGGATTACTGGAAACATGCCGTCAGGCCATTGATCAGCCACCGAGCAACAGCTTATCCCTTTTCCCGATGTGTCAAAACGTTTCGGAGTGTTCAGCCATTCGTCTGCGCTTAGGACGCCAGGCCGAGCAGGAAGCCTCCGACGAAGCCGCTTGTAACCACAATGTTTTTCTTCACAAACTCTGTGGACTTAAGAGTGACAGGTACATGATTTTTCAGTACTATACGGTGAGTACAACCCTCAGCACCACACTAAGTGAAGTGAGATGTCATTAAATTGTATTAGCAGTTTCAAAATTGCAAACTCCCCCTTTGACTAAAAACATCCTAACAGTGACAAAAAGTAGACATCTATTTCAGATTTGTTGAGAAAATACTGTCAATATATCCTGTTGTTAACACCGTTATGTAATACAAACCTCAAAATTAGCATGAAATGAGTATGATTGGGCGTAAGATTGCGCCATCGGTTAAGCAAGTGAACCGCATTAATGAGCAAGACATGTTATAAAGCTGATGTTTTCAACTCACCCGCTCAACTAACGTGTTCAGCTCTGGACCTGCTTTGTCGGTGTTCTTCTTGATCTGCTTCTTGGCTTTGTTCACATCCTTTTCAACTCTCTTCCAATCCACTTGGATGTAGCCACTATTGTTTGCTATCTAGAGGGCAGACGATCCAAAAAAAAGTGTTCCATATCATTCCCATCAATGGCACAATTATTGAACAGCGAGCGAATAAATACCTGTAACAAAAGAAGTCCTCCACCCACAGCGGTGGCAGCAACTTTGCCAACTTTCTGGAAGAGGTAGCCTGCACACCTGACATGAAGCACAGCTCATTAGTTAAAGGGCGTCCGCGCATACCGATAATTGGGGATAACGTGAGCCTGATTATCCCGTTCCGATCAAAGCCAGGAAAGGCCAGATTATCGGAGAATTAAGATTATCCTGAGGAATTCATCACCCTTTGGTGTGCGGCTAAGAGTGATTTTTCATCACCAATTTGCTCAGGAAATGGATGGGGTGACAATAATCAATGTTAAACTTAGTTGATATTTAAGATGGCAACTGCTTGATATGTGGTCAACTCAAGGACTTGGTGGCTGACGGAAGTAGCTTGGACACAACTCGACCGGTTGTATTGAGTGTAAAACATGTCTCCCAAACCAGTCACAATAAAAATTGAAAGTGTTTGAAAAATAAGAAAATGTAGCCTAGCTTCTTGTACAGCTTTTTCTTCCATTTTCAATCAGTCGGTATGCCCTAATGCAGTGGTGTCCAAACTCGGTCCTCGAGGGCCGGAATCCTGCAGGCTTTGGATGTTTCGCAGTTCCAATGAACAGGATCGTTATCAGGCTTATGCAAAGCTTGCTGATGAGCTTCAGGTGTGTTGGAGAAGAGAAACATCCAAAATCTGCAGGAATCTGAACCTTGAGAACAGAGTTTGGACACCACTTCCCTAACCCCGGGATTACACCGGCTGCGTGTGCGTGTCAACTGCGGAGTAGCTGCGTCGTGACGGAAGCCGCCGCTCGGATAGACCCATTTTCTATTGTCGCCGGACGACACATCCGTCGGCATCCGTCAAATGGCAAACTAGCACAGAACACATTGAGCTGGACAGGAAGACTGACACAGTTTCAAAATAAAGTTGCTGGCATGACTTGTAACAATAACTGTTAGTTGATTTCAACAACAGGGCGGAAACTGCAACTGTTGGGTGTTGCATCACACCCCGTCCCAGCGTTTACCCTTTATTGACACGTGTCATCATTCCTGTCACAATTACAGTTCATTTGCTACCAGAGAAAACAGAATCCAAGTGCAACAAATTGATCGCCTCATTCCATATCCATGAGGTGGATATACGGGCACAACTACAAGTTACAGAAAAAACATGTAATCAGATTACAGGCACATTTATTTAAATGGAAATTTGTTTGATAAATTATCACAATTGTCGTGTAGCTCAATGGCTCGCCTGACTCCAATCGTGTGGTCATTGTGAGAAATCGGGTCGACTGTCTGCGAGCCTCCAAATTAGGAGTGTGAATTGCCTCGTACCTGGCGATTCGATTCGTGTCACGATTCGATTAATCCTGGTATTAATCTATAAATAGATTATTGCGATTTTTTGGACTCAAATTGAGAAAATACTTATCAGTAAACTTGCACATGTACACTGTAAGATTTGTATGAAAATGTATTTATCTGAAAATTCAGGCTTATAACTGAGCCACTTCATTTAACAAACAGGTTGCAGTCTGTTTCATGTTTGAACAGCACTGGAATAAAATATTAAGGCTTAATGTTCCATTAATATAACATTCTTCCATACTTAATGTGTGAATCTTAACCATAAGTAAGACGTTTTGTTGAATATTCCCATAAAAAAATGGATGTTTACAAATCTATTCGGCCGCATATCGAATCGATTCGAGGATTGCGCGCTGTAATATCGCGATATATTGTTGAATCGATTTTTTCTAACATCCCACCAACTGCAGCCAGTTTAAAAGCATCACGGGCACAATAAAGGATGACGTAGTGGCCGCTATTCACTGTGTGGGACGTAGTCACGGATGGACTAATTTACCGTAAATAAAATTTACAAAGAAAAGTCTGAGCTGTCAAGAGTCTTGCTACGGCGGAGCTAGTTGCTGAAAACTCTATATTAACAAGCTGTCTATACTTGTGACTGGGAGAAAAGTGTATTTTCGCGGTTGAAGTCAAGCGTCAAGCATCATCATCATCATCATCATCATCATCATCATCATCATCATCATCATCGCATAATTACGGTGTGTGTGCGCGCAGTTGTGTGTGATGGAGTTGGAGAGTGAAGTGTTAAAGGGATAGTTGACTCAATGAGCCATTTTCAGTAGTAAAAACTTAATATTTTGTCCAGCATTAATTTGATAACTTGATTATTTTCCATGTACTGTATAATTAATATCCTTAAATGCACATTTCCCATTTGCTGTCGACTGAAGATCACATCACCTGTGCTGATGAAATGGGTAATAGGCAATCACGGCTCCCGTTTCCTGGGCTTGGTCAGTAAAATGAGCCATGATTGGTCGTACCAGTTTCCTCAGCACATGTGATGTCATCTTCATTCAACAGCAAGTGGCAAAACATTTTTTTTAATAGGTATTTATTGTTAAAGAAAAAGTATTAAGTTATCACATTAACTATAGACAAACTATTATCTTCTTACTGTTGAAAGTGACTCAATGAGTCAAGTATCCCACTGCAAATGTTGCCTTCATAAGTTTGTCCCCGCCCCCATTTGACACATAACAATAAAAAAAATTAAAAAACACAAATGTATTGATTACCATCCGCTGACTCCTCCTATTGCTATCTGTGTGGCCACGGAGTATTTCTCTGCTAACGGGCCGGACGTCTTGCCAAACATGCGATTCCACCATCGCTGCCGTTTGGCGTACTCGGTCAGATCGACGACCTTGTCGTAGAGCTCCTCTTCCAGATCTGCATATGTGAACATGTACAAAACATGACATAGTACAGTAATGACTGGATTTCGTGGATGAACAAACTTGAGAGTAACGCTAGCACGACACAAATGTCCTAAAGGCTGTTTGTAGCGTGACTTGACAACAGACGGTGACGTTAGCACTTAAATTCAAACATCACCGCAATACAAAAGAGCATAGTGTAGTATGTGTTTCACGTCATTATTCACTTAAAATGAAAAGTTTTGGTGTCTAAACAATTTGTTAGCATCCTAACCAGATACGGTTAAAAAGTTAGCCAATACTGCGTAACCGTACTCTAAAGCCAGTGTTGATAGTTATAGGATGAAAGATGATCAGATGACGTTTCACTCAAAATAATTTTATGTTCATGTGAATGTCCGACAAAAAAACGCGAAATTAGCTTAACGCCTTGCTTACCCTTGTTGTGCTTCGCCATTTTGGATCCTCAGTTGCCTTCAAGTCCGTTGTCACTTGGACTACTTTTGACATTCAAAGGGAGGGAGAGGGGGGCTGCTTATATTTCCAAAATACAGTATACTAACTTTGAACACAGTATCGCTCAGGTTTCAGGAATATCAATATAACTTGACAACCAAGCGAACTTATGTATTTTGTATATAACTAGTACTTACAGCTGCCATGTCATAAAAGAACAAAGCCGAAAGTTTCCCAAAAGCCACAATTCCAAATTTAAAGGAAGCCGTCACGTCTGACGTCACATCAAACCCTGGTGAATTGTGGTTAATGTAGACCCTGTGGTTATTTTGTTAGACGTTTATGTGATTCACTCCACGCGATAGCTATTGTAATTGAAATTCAACATTTCATGCGTATAATTTGTAGTATAAAGACAAGTAAACTTTCAAATAAAATGCACACTGGGTTTTTGGACAATTCATATAGCGTTGTTAATAATTACGTCACTGCGTATCTGTCCCCCAATCGCAAAAACTACAAAATGGTTGCCAGGTCGGGACCGAACTTCCCTTTTCTCGCCTTTTTTGAATGACAGCTCTTCTGTCCAATTATATAACGGAATATAGGATTACGTAATCACAATATAGAGGGCGGAACCAATCGCGGGAGTATGGGGGGGGCCGAAGGCCGGACCTTTTTCTTTGCCAACGCGCACGCGTCCGTCCGCGTGCTCGTCAAACGTCAAGCAGGGACAGTCACGTGATGGAGCTGGCTTGCAGCTGATTGGACGAGGTGCGCGGAGGGCGTGCCGACAGCGACGGCGTGCGTTTGCCAGTGTGACACAATTACAACAACTTTGAGCCGATGGTTGGGGAAGTTTACGATATTATCAAATTACACCCAGTCGTAAAAAAGCCAACGTTGCATCCACACCATGCACACATTGGCGCCGGGAATCACGCTGTTAAAATGAGGCGGGTGGAGGCTAACTTGAAGGGCTCGTTTCCTTGAGGATTTGGAAAGAAAAATACGCTACGCCCCGCGCGAGTTGCTGCGAACAAGGTGTGCAACTCTTTCGTTGCTCGTCTCATTAGCCGGGCTCGACCCCCGTTGCTGTTTCAACTTGTCCACCATGAAATCGTGCGGAGTGTCGCTCGTCGCTGTCGCCGCCGCCTCCTCTTCGGCTGCTGCGCGGAGTCTGAGCGCCGCTGCTAATGACGAGGAGAAAATGGCGTCGGCAAAAGCGAGTGAAACCGAAGAGGACTTTCCGACGCTTACGACGCAAGAGAAAGATAGCTTGCTCGGAATTGACAGGTTAGAAAAGTGTGGTGTTAACCTATTTTTTTGTTGGGGAAAATATCCGCTTCGTTTCTTCCATATGTGCTTTATGCAGTTTGTAACAACACAACACGAATGCTCCTCTCAAGTAATACGGAACCGCCTGTGTTGTGTCCTCTACTTGCAGTTCACTGTTTGGATTTCATAGGCTTCAAGAAGATGGCGCCAGAACGAAGGCCTTACTGTTAAAGGTATGCCACCACAGTGAAACATCGCAGTCGCCTCTTTCCATTATTTCCTCTCGTTACTAGTGCACATCCCCTCCCGAGATAAAGTGGCAGCGACCTCTCAACGCTACTCGTTGCTAATACGGCTAATGTTGTTAGCAGCGACGTGCAGAGACGTGAATTTACCCAACTTTGACTTACTAAGTCACCATTTAGATTACACTATGCATGTTTTCTTGATTGTATGCGGTCTCACACAACTATAACACAACGCAATTACTATTAAAGGCCACATACGTTTGTTGACGCCACATTATAATAGTGTCACAGTTCCAAGCTAGCAAACGAACGCAATTTGAAATCTCCACGTTTAAGTTTAATTCTACATGGCATCCAAAGCGATAGAATGTTTATTTCACAACATTTATTTCAATAAAGGCAAGAGAAAAACAAGTTGGCAAACGTGAAATCCATAGCGTACATTTCGCTTGTTTTTAATTAGAAGTCAATCAGCGCTCGCTACTTGGCTACAAAGTACGGAGAGAGTGTGATGAAAAGCCTTTGAATGTAAATGTCCGTGGAAATTGCAAAATAAATTTTAAAAAGCTACGCGGCCAATTGACAGTTGTCAGCTCATACAATAACGCTCGTTTAGGTTTGTGCGTCAGCTTACTAATGCTAGCGTGTAGCTGTAGCCGTTCCCGTTGTGTAGCGTATTTTTGCCTCCCTATCAAACACGCTTAGCTGATATCTGAACAGAAACGTATAGCCAATGCAAATTTCAACGTGTTACCAACAAATAACGGTCGTACGATTGGAAGCAAGATGGTGGAGATGGGATAAACACACTTTAGCTTACGTTCCAGGCTAATTAGCCGTGCTAGCTGGGCTAATCACGTTAGCTAAAAAAAAAAAAAAAACATGTTCGTTACGTTTATAACAAGCATTATAGATGGACGCATGATTCAGCGGTACGCAATTTGAACAGCGTGGGTCAGTTTTGTGTACTGTACCCTAAACCACAGTGTAGATGTAGGCAGGGCTGCCTTTGCTCAATGTAAGTTTTCAACATGTGGTTTGTGGGCTTCTCGTTGGAGAGTGAACTGTGATATTGTGTGTTGAGACTAGGGGTGCGCGGTATTGAGGGTATATTCAATATCAGGTATGAATTTGCCCGAAGGTGGAGATATGGACCCAACCGAGGCAATTCGTGTTGATTACGTCTTTCAGATTTTGGTGTACGATTATTGTCTGAGGAAAAAAAACGAGGTTTTACGTTTTTTATGGTTATTTTTGTAGACCTAAAAAAAAAAATCGCTGCGGCCTGGAGCCCCGGGATGGCGTGGCGAGCGGTGTGCAGATGGTTCCTTGGTTGACTTTTAACTTTTTGATTGGCAAGCGTTATCCAAAAATAAAACCCCGAGAGTGTCAGCCGATTTCGAGTATGTTCACTCATCTTTCAAGACAGCCAGAATATTGTGCGTTATGACTATGTAAAAAAAAAAAAAAAATATATATATGAGTGTGAATCCAACCATCCATTTTCTGAACCGCTTATTCCTCACAAGGGTCATGGGATGACTGTGAATATTTATGCTTCTTTTTGGCAAAATGTTGTTATAAACAATTCAATGCACTTTTGTTTGCAATGGCGCTACAGTGTATGTAGCAGTTAATTTATGTTATAGACCCAGATAAAAATCCGCGGTAGTGAATCTGCTGTATTTCCTAAAACCGCCATGTTATCATGTCATTAATTGCTTTGATGCACAGTGATCTCATCTAAAAGTGATACAACACTGCCATCTGCTAGCCATAGTTGGTGTTTTTTTCTTCGCTAATAAGATAGCCATAGTTGTTTTTTTTGGGGGGGGGGGGGTTCTTAAACTCATAATCTGCCTGGGACTTTTCTCCAAATTTATGTCACTGGTGAGCTATTACAGGGCTCTTTTGCATTGGTAGCTCTGGTACTACCAACTTTTTCAGTTTTTTATATTTGGTTTCACCTTTTTTGGGAAGGGTAGTACAGCATGACTATATTTGCTGATATACAGTTGTCTCAATTTGCTTAGCGTAGTTTCAGATGACGTAAAGATTGACAGCAACTCAAGATATATCTGCATAAATATTTTACTGTAACAAGAACTGTCTGCAACAAAACACGTCAACTATTTTATATGACTTGGAGAAGACATTGGAAAAAATACTTTTATTTAAATATTATTTTATTCAACGCAGAGGGGCCAAATATATATATATATATAATTTTTCAAGTATTAACATTGTGTAGGAAACACTGAGGATAGGCGCTTAGTGGATTAGGTATTGTAAACAGAAGTGACTAGATGGATTATTGATTGTAATTAAGTAAAGCAACAAAGTTATTTCACATCCATCATTAATTAGGGCTGGGTATCTATTCAGATTTCCAAAATCGATTAGATTCAAAAGGGCCCGATTCGATTTACGATTCACATTGATTTTCAATTCAGTGAAGGATTTCATGCAGTACCAATTTTACTTTTATTTGGAAGACATTCTCAGAAGTACCAATGTTGCAAATAGTAGAAACTTCTTTCTCTTACTTGGAGCATTAGTAAGAATATGAATTTTTACATTTATAATTGAATCCAATGCAGTTACATTAATCATGTATATTTTATTGAACATGACCTGATCAAAACAATAAATAATAATTGAAATCAATTACAACTACAGCACAATGTAAACAAAGTGCAAAAAACACTCTGGCAAATCACGACATTCACATTCCTCTGACGGTTTTTATGCTAAGCTTCCAGTGGTTAATAAATAAATAAAAACAAATTGACATAAGAGACACAGTCATAATGCATAATTATGCATTCGCATTTTGGGTTTTTATGTCCAATTTCTTACCTTACTTCTTTTGGAGGGGTGTTTGTGTTCATTCTTTCGCTTTTTCTTTCATTTAATGTACAGTTTAATTACTGCCACATGCACGCACTCCGTTTAATAAGGTGGAGGCAATGCACCAAAAACACCTGCCAACCGCGATAAGAAAGAAGAAGTCATGCATTACCACCAGTGGCCTTCTTCATAGCCATAGGTATCTATGCTAAAGAAGGAGGCGCTAATGAACCAAAAGTATTTGACAACCATCAAATGGAAGGAGAAGAAGTATTTCGTAGTCTTGTGTAAGTTATAGTGTTGTATGACTTATTTACTATTTAGAGCAGCAAAATGCACAGTAAACGATCAGGGTTCTACTTTTGGCTCCAATGTGACGCAGAATTTTAGTTAAGGTAAGCCATTTAAAACTACTGCAAAAAGAAAAGCTTTTCCATAGTGCATCTGTCTAAACGGTGTGTGTTTGCATGTGTGTATTTTTCGAGGGAGAACCGCGATGCGATCCGCTTTCATTAAAACGCAGCCCATTTTTAAAGTTATATAGCAATCTTTTTAAGCACTGTGCTCCTTTTAGGGTACTCTGAATAACAGAAGGGCACATTTGAACAATGCTCACACGAGATTTTGAACAAGTTCGTGCTCGCCTCAAGCATATTAATTTACCAGAAAAAGCTGTATTAAAAGTAACAGTACATGGTTTTATGAATCAATATTGGGCTATGAAAAGCAATATTGATTCGATATCAAAATATATCGATATTTTAAACCTAGCCCTCCATCATTCTTCTTAATGTATGCCAGCTTTCATAGATTGATAGAAAGCCCACATTATTTCAATATTTGCAATTATTAACGTATAATGCATTGATTGACTTATTTTTTGTTTGAGTTTGAAATGTCTCTGACTCAATTTGAATGCTCTTTTTGGCTTGAATGCAGGTGATGTCAATGTGTATGCTCCTGTTAGTGGATAGTTGCTAACTGTAGACTTGTGCCGTATCATACAATGACAGACTAATTAACTAACTTTAGTGCCATCTAGTGGTGAACTAATAATTAATTCAATTAAAAAACCCACTATTGATTTAAAGTCACACTGTGTAATAAGTGACCATTAGATAGATGTCGCTATAGCAAAGAATGTACCCAAATGCATGCATTTTGAAGTATGCACACTATGGTGGCTCAGAGAGACCCCACTCCCCAAAGCCTGCCTACAATTCTTATTTTGTGTTAGCATACGAGCATCTCGGTGAGCGATGGTGACTTAACAGCCGGTGTGAAGCCCGGCGAGCGATGGCGAAAGACCAAGCGAGCCGGATTTAGCCGGAGCAGCTAACAAGAGCGGCAGTCGGGAGTTACCCCGGGATTACACCGCATGCGCTCCGTTCCGGCGGCGCAGCTGATTCGTTTCTATCAGCTTGTTCAAATTACACCGGCTGTATGTGCGCTGCGGATCGACTGCGGACTAGCTGCGTCGTGCTGGAGCCCGCCGCACAGATAGACTATTTTCTAATTTTGCCGGACGACGCATCCAATGGCATACTAGCACAGAACACATCGAGCGGGACAGGAAGACCGACGCAGTTTCAAAATAAAAATACATAGTAGAAGCTGTGGGCCTGCAGGTCATCGGCACTGACTCCCGTGATTCGGGCTCCCGTCTCTTGTCACCTTTTTTTTTTTTTTACAAGCTTCTCCCGCTAGCCGCTCTTGTTAGCCACTCCAGCCTCTGGCTCCGAGATTCTTGTTCGCTCACGCAAATTTAGGAATTGATGGTTAGCTTGGAAAGTGTGGTCTGTCTGAGCCACCGTAGTGCGCGTGCTTCGAAATACATGCACTTTGGCTGCATTCTATGTTCTAGTGATCATCCAGTGGGTTACCTACTACACACTGTCACCTAACACAAAATGAAACGCATATCAAGTGGCCCGAAACAGTCCAAAACAAAATATGTGGTTGTACAACTTTCAGAATTAAATTGATTTACAACAGTGTAACCAGAGCTTTAGCGACAAAAGTTCGTCACCGTTTAATTCAACTGTGGTGTCTGTCTCAACACTGAGTGGCACCCACGTAATGACGTACATGATATGAACACATCACCCAAACACATTTTTTAACATAGCCAACAGGGTGGCATGGATCAGTGGTAGAGTGGTCGTCTCCCATCCGTGAGGTTGTGGGTTCGATCATCACCACTGGTCACCATGTCGAAGTGTACTTGAGCAAGACACTGAACCCCGATTTGCTCCCAGTGGGCCTGGCAGCAGTCGACCACCGGTGTGTGAATGTGAGGCGTTGTAAAGCACTTTGGGCACCATATGGTGTAGATAAAGAGCCTATAGAGCAATATAAAAACCAGTCCAGCATTTACCATTTGATTTGAATGAAACCGGGTGTATTTGTTGATCGGGATGGCACAACACTAAATCTAGAATTTTGGATCAACTGGAGCATGGCTTTGGGAGCTACAGTTTGCCAAATTTTTACATTTTCACTTTCAACGAAAAGGGGCATGGCCGCCTTCTTTTGAACCTTTTATATCTCTGGACCTACTTCGTCAAGTGTCACAAAACAGGGATTGTCAGAAGAAGATTTCAACAAGGATTCTGCAATCGTTTAGAAGATTGATGCATATTTTAGTAATTTGACCTTTTACCTATAATCTGGCCTTGAATTTGACCTTATGGATGACCCTATGTGACCCGAAAATTTTTCATGAAATGTAATCTTTCACATGTTCTCTAAAACATATATGTTTCAAAGATATAATTTTTTTTGTTTCGAAGCAATAAGGAATCAAAGTATCCATACCGTCAGACTTGCAATAAATACCGGTATTCAATTTTCAACAAATATTAAAAAGAATATTTAACTTTCAATGGATGGACTGTTCAACGAATATCTGAGAGTGTGAGTACTTTGACTCATTATTACTTTTCCGAAACTTTGTCATTGGTAAACCAGATTCATGTGGAATTACTGCCACCAACAGGTATTGTCCTTTCCACGCTAATGCAACCAATTTGACCGTATGTTGGCTTGATTGATGATATGATGTCTGCTGCCCCGGGGCACCATATAATAGTGGGTGTCTGAAGCACTTTTGTAATTAAAATTGTGCTCATATCTCAATAATTTTTTTCCCCCAAGTTTCAGCTTCTATCTTGAAAAATATAAAGTAAAATGTAAGCCAAGGCACTTTTATCTTAAACCGCGCCTGTATTATGGTAAAATAGTGGCAAGATGTTGCACAGTTTTCTGACATGTAAAATCAAAATTTGCATTGAGTCATGATTATGACTGCTACCGGTAATCTCATTTATTTTACACCTTGTGTCATTAATCATAATTAGATCCACTAACATTAATGTTGCTTTTTCTCCTATCCAGGCTGTTAGCTGCTACAACGCCCTCATCCTGAAAGCAGAAGGGAAAGTAGATCCTGACATTTTCTGTCAACTTGGCCATTTCCACCTTCTGCTGGAGGACTATCCAAAAGGTTTGTGTAATGTTTTCAAATAGTCATCTTATTTTGGTCAGCCTGCTTTTATTTCTATTTACATTTCTGAATTTGTCTTCATATCCCTATTCTCAGCATTATCTGCATACCAGCGGTACTTCAGTTCACAGCCGGACTACTGGAAGGTGAGTTTAGAGTACAACTTAATAGCTCAAGTCAATGTGCGAGTTTTTTCCTGAAGGCCATTTTATTTCAACTACATAGCTGCGTCTAAATACTGTTAAGATTCTACCAAGGTGAGAAAGGTTTCCTTTGTGGCTAATTCGGTATCACCGGCTTCCATGAGTATGACCAATTTGGTCGCGCAAGCTCTCTAAATTCTGTATGGAGCGAGTAAAAAGAAAGAAAGAAAAAAAGAGTTGCATCACTGTGGGGGGTGGGGGCAAGGGGCATTGGGATGGGTTCAGTCTTTGCAGCTCTGAAATCCTCCATTTGGTTAGTCTAGACTAGCCCAGTATCAGTTAAAGGGTTTGATAATTAACCATGCTGCAGATTGGAAACATTTTGTTTGTATTTTCCCCCAGAATGCTGCTTTTTTATACGGGCTCGGCTTGGTCTACTTCCATTACAACGCATTTCAGTGGTAAGTACTAACTACTTTTTTCTTTTTCTCTATGAACGTGTGAGCTAACCTTGGAACAAGTGGATTTTCGCCAAATCAATCTTGCTATATTAATGTATCTGGTCAGGCCAACCAGTGAAATAACAGGCGATTGTCCACCTTGACTGAATACGGAAAAAAAAGCTTGTTGTGAATGGGCATCTGGGTTAGCCTTGCTAGTTTCAACTCGTTCAATTGCTGCTAGCCTTAAAAGATTAATACTAGGCAATTCACCCCTAATATATATATATATATATATATATATATATATATTTATTAGGGGTGAATTGCCTAGTACCTGGCTATTCGATTCGTATCACGATTCGATACCGATTAATCCCGATACAAATCTATAAATTGGTTATTGCGATTTTTATTAAAATTCAAATTCAGAAAATACTAATCAGTAAACTTGTACATGTACACTGTAAGATTTGTATACAAATGTATTTATTTATCTAAAAATTCAGGTTGCAGTCTGTTTAATGTTTGAACAGCACTGAAATAAAATATTAAGGCTTAATGTTCCATTAATATAACATTCTTCCATGCTTAATGTGTAAATCCTAACCCTAAGTAAGGCAGTTTGTTTAATATTCCCATTAAAAAAATTATGTTTAAAAATCCCCATATTGAATCGATTCGAGAATTGCGCGCTGTAATATCGCGATATATTGCCGAATCGATTTTTCTAACACCCCTAATATATATATATATATATATATATATATATATATATATATATATATATATATATATATATATATATATATATATATATATATATATATATATATATATATATATATATATATATATATATATATATATATATATATATATATATATATATATATATATATATACATACACACACACACATACACACACATACACACACACACACACACACACACACCCTAATGGGGTATAAAGAGGCCTGTAGCTGGATTTATTACATTTCATCCCATTTTGAAATCAGAATAATCCTCACAAATTAAATTACAAGGATCCAAAGTACAGTGCTTTTCACTGAGCGGAGAGCTTCTTTTTACCGAGTTGACTGCCGTTATGACTTCAACTGAGCCATGAGCCCAGAATTGTAACCCGGCATTATATTTTCACAAATTTGCAAAATCGTGAGAGTGGAAAGACCTATAAATGTTGGTTGGGCTCAGTAAGAGTATCTGCACAGCACATCTAAAATACATCAGAGGGATTTGATATCTATAGTTTAGTTCCCCTTGAATGCATTGCTGGGTTATCAGCAGATACTCAAAATCAAGGGACTTGGACTCAAACTCACATAGAAAAACATGATCAGATCCTCCCTGCTTATCATACAGCGACACATGGCAGGAGTATTGAGTGATTTATTATGAATCTTCACAGTCCTTTCCCACCATGAATTTACCATTTACATGGACGCCATCCGAGCTCTCTTGCGGCTCTAATAATTCATCCGATGGTGGAATATTGGTGGAATGCTTGGCCCCTCCACCTCTCCTGCACCATTGTGTGTCCTTGAATAGGCTATGTAAAAGGGGCTGTTGTTGTATCTCACTGTTCTGTAAAAAATTAGTTGAGGCAACAGCATGTTATCACAGTAATTGATAGGACAGTAATGGCAGCAATGGCGACAACATTGCTATTTGCATGTTCAGTTTGTGTGAACGTGAGTGGGGAATATAATCACAGTTAAAGAGATAAGATGTCACATTTTGTAACCGTGAAATTCATGCCATACAATGACTGACCAATCTCAAAATGCCCTAGCTTAATGTATTAGCTTGCAACGTGACTGTAACCCTCGTTCCTCTTTTAGCTGCAGTCTTGTCTCATGCTTGGTGACACCAGTGAGCTTTCCCAGCATTCTCTTAGGGCTCTGCCAGCGTGGGAGTAGAGGGTGATAGCAGAGCATAGTGATGGAGGAGTAGGAGGGCTCATTGAAGGGGAGGTGGAGGGAATGGGAGCAATGAGTTCAAAATGTGTGTGTGCGTGTCTGTATATGTGAGCTGCCTGAGAGGGGTTTTGAGCTAACATGCAGTTGTTAATGTTAGAGCAACAAAAACCAGGGGGTTTATTTGGAAGCTCCAGTACATGTTTGTGCTTGTGTGTGTTGTTTTGTTATTGTAATGATAATAGATGAAACGCGTCTTGCTGGTGTGCTGCCTTTCACAATTGTAGCAGTTCTTATATGTATTGTTCTACATGAGCTATTTACATGCCGAAAATTATATTGATTACTTAGTGTCCTCACTTTATGACAGTTGCGTTCATAACCTGGCTATGTAACCTGAATATTAAGTTGGAACTATGGGTGTTCTATGCTGGGGTTTTTTGCTGCAGATTCCCATACTGAACAAATTGAATAGCTGCACACTCAAATCACATGAAAGCTCCACATAGCAACAAGTTTGTTTGATTTGCTGCACAGCACACCCGTGCAGTGTAAGGAAAGGGGGAGGGGATGCTACACTGCACATAGGCAGGTCTGTAGTTGGCTGCATCGGTAGTATATTTTTGTAATTATATCACAAAGGACATTTGCAGTGACAATATGGGTAATAATTGCTGAACAATATGTGATGGGTGGTTCTGAATAACAGCATTTGTATTGCACACAATATTTAAGACACCTTTTTTCCTCCAATTATTATATAAACAAATTGCAAATATTGCGCAGGTGTATAAGTGACACAGCTTGAAATGGGGTGGAAAAACTGACCAGGTAGTGTTTTCCCTGCAATGTTTAATTGTAACACTAATTACTAATTGTAATTGTAATACCCGTTTGTACTCTTGCAAATTGCATGAGTCAAGAAAGTAGGGCTGGTTGATACAGCCCAAAATTCATATCACGGTATAAACGGCATCCCTTCACAGTAACGGTATACATCACGATATAGAATTAAGTGGGTTTTTAATAATTTGCTTACTGGTTTATAGAAGCTAAATGGATTAAAAAAATAATAAATTTACTTTGGATAACAACATTTATTGTGCAAATCTCAAATCAAAATGAAAAGTCAGCACTGTGGTGCAAAATAGTGGAAACAAAAAATATAGCTGATATTTTAAATGAAAACAGTACAACTGGCTTAGAGCAAGTATTCACTTGAGGATCAAAAATGCATGCACAAGTGACCATTGTAAACAGCACAAGCCTAGGTTTTATATAACACAGAGACGGAAACAGTTGCAAATAGTGATGGAAAATGCAGCTTCATGAACCACTTGTGATTATTTTTTTACTCTTATTTGTTAAGCTGAGCGCGAGCCGTGCGCAAGTCCGTGACGCAGATATGATGACATCATCAACATGCGGCATATAATGACATCGTCAACATGCGCTACCGCGGTAAGACGGTAGAGTCAAAATCTCTACCTTAGGCAAAATTTACAACTTATTTAGAGTATACCATTTATATAGCCCAGCCCTAAAAGAAATTCCATTATTACCTCCTGTGTGATTGATCCTCATGCTATAGCAGCAAAAAAAACTTCACAGATGATTTGGTAGCAGCCAGCTCGTGGCGTCATGTTTTGCTTATCGTAGGCAAATGTGTTGTTAGGAAAAATGTTTTCCTTGCGATGGTTTAGGCAGTGGTTATTGTGCCGTGACCGGCAACAACCTGCGAGCATTATTTTGCTATGAATGTCTCTGTTTGGCCAATCAGAGAAGCAAGAAATTCTTGGCCTGCTGTTTCATACTGTGATTGTTTGTAGACATTTACAAGCGGTTATGAATAACACAAATTTGCCCGTTTAGCACCCCGAAGTAACATCTAGGTGACGAGTTGCTGGTAACTAATATTTGGGTTTTAAAAGGGTTATTGCCTGCATGTAAAAAAGTTTGATTAGTGTATTGAATTGACATTTATGTACCGTGATTAAATCAATAGCAAAATTGTTTTTATTCACTGTGTTCAGTGTACTTGGTACAGGAAGATAAAACGCCTAATCGCTGTGTGAAAGTCCACAGCGTTTAATAGGGCTGGGTTTAAAATAACGATATATCGATATCGAATCGATATTGCTTTTCATAGCCCAATATTGATTCATAAAACCATATATAGATACTTTTAATAGGACGTTTTCCGGTAAATTAATGTGCCCGAGGCAAGCACATAATCGTTCAAAACCCTGTGTGAGCATTGTTCAAATGTGCCCTTCTGTTATTCAGAGTACCCCAAAAGGACCCTAGTGCTTACAAAGAAAGAAAACATCGCATCGCGGGTCTCCCTCTCGAAAAATACACACATGCAAACACACACTGTTAAGACAGATCCACTATGGAAAAGCTTTTCTTTTTGCAGTAGTTTTAAATGGCTTACCATAACTAAAATTCTGCGTCATATTGAAGCCAAAAGTAGAATCCTGATCGTTTACTGTACATTTTGCTGCTCTAAATAGTAAATAAGTCATACTACACTATAACTTACACAAGATTACGGACTACTTCTTCTACTTCAATTTGATGGTCGTCAAATACTTTTGGTTCATTAGCTTCTTTAGCATAGCAGATGCTTTTGGTGCATTACCTCCACCTTATTAAGCGGAGTGCGTGCATGTGACAGTAATTAAACTGTACATTAAATGAAAGAAAAAGCGAAAGACTGAACACAAATACCACTCAAAAGAAGTAAGATAAGAAATTGGACATAAAAACCCAAAATGTGAATGCATAATTATGCACTATGACTGTCTCTTATGTCAATTTGTTTTTATTTATTTATTAACCACTGGAAGTTTAGCATAAAAACCGTCACAGGAATGTGAATGTCGTGATTTGCCAGTATTTTTTCCACTTAACTTACATAGCGCTGTAGTTGTAATTGATTTCAATTATTATTTATTGTTTTGATCAGGTCATGTTCAATAAAATATTCATGATTAATGTAACTGCATTGGATTTAATTATACATGTAAATATTCATATTTTTACTAATTCTCCAAGTAAAAGAAAGAAGTTTCGACTGTTTGCAACATTGGTACATCTGAGAATGTCTTTCAAATAGAAGTAAAATTGGCACTGCATGAAATCCTTAACCAAATTGAAAACCAATGTGAATCGTAGATCGAATTGAATCGGGCCCTTCTGAATCGAATCGAATCGATTTTGGAAATCTGAATAGATACCCATCCCTAGCGTGCAAAGTGGATGACAGCTTGTTGATCAATCTCAATCAGTTTATCATAGCATTGTTATAAGCCCTCTCACCTCAGGGATTTGGACCTTAAATCCAGTCACTTATTAAGACAGACAATGCTGACATCATGAGATCTTAATCCCTGTGTTCAAAATAATTATGCACATATTGTATTTGTTCATTTTCCTAAATGCCCAATGTGATTTACACTGAATACATTTGTTAATCAACATTAACATGTTTTTTTTTGTTTAATCAACATTACAATACAATGTTCCAAATAAATCATAACTGTAAAACAAAAAAAGGGTAATTCAGAGAGAAATCTGCAGTTCTCATGTCATTACATCAAGATCATGAAAAAAATCAATTTAAATAAAAAAATATTTGCTGATCAAATTTTATGTTAAGGTTTAGATTTTGGGGGCGGCACGGTGGCTGACTGGTTAGCACGTCCGCCTCCCAGTGCAAAGGACGTGAGATCGAGTCCGGGCTTCGGCCTTCCTGGGTGGAGTTCGCATGTACTCCCCGTGCTTGCGTGGGTTTTCTCCGGGTACTCCGGTTTCCTCCCACATTCCAAAGACATGCATGGCAGGTTAATTGAACACTCCAAATTGTCCATAGGTGTGATTGTGAGTGTGGATGGTTGTTCGTCTCTGTGTGCCCTGCGATTGGCTGGTAACCAGTTCAGGATGTACCCCGCCTACTGCCCGAAGCCAGCTGGGATAGGCTCCAGTGCCCCCCATGACCCTTGTGAGAACAAGCTTAAGAAAATGGATGGTTTAGCTTTTGGATAGCTTCTGCTTTTATCAAATTTAAAATGGCTGTGTTTAATCTTTAATGCCATCTAGTGGTGAACTAATAATTAATTCAATTTAAAAATCCACTATTGATTTCAATAATATCAGCGTACATTTAAAAAATATATAATTGTAGGTCTTGTAATCACTAATTATATTGCAGAGCTAAAGGCGGAGCCTTACCTTACAAGGGGCTGCCATGTTTCACCGCCATCTTCCTGCTTCAGATGCCCAAAGGACAACTTTGCGAACGTAGTTGGCCCTGGTGGTGCTTGCAACGGTGTGTCAGACCCAATGGGTAGACTGTCGCTTACCTTCCACAGCTGGGGCCTGCAGGTGGTCGTCGTTGAGTCCCATGATTCGGTCTCCCGTCGCTTTTCACCTTCCGCTTTCCTCTTGCAAGGTCTTAGTAGTTTTTTTTTTTTTTTTTTTTTAAATAGCTTCTCCCGCTAGCTGCTCTTGTCAGCTGCTGGTGAGGATCAATCAGTTTTTTGGACATAGAGCTTTTCAGGAGGCTCGCAGGCTGGCTGCATTTGAAAGCCACTTCCGCTGGAAATGCCTTTTTTCTTTCTGTACATGAATCCTGACGGTTAGGAGTGCCATCTAAATTATGGGAATACTTGACGCCATATAGACCGGGAAACAAATAAAAAATTAACAGTCCCATGTTACAGCACTTGTTCCGTCAGCGTTTTTACGTGAATTGCTCAGCTGGTCAAGATGGTGCGTAGCTGTGCAAGAATATGTCATTATTTTTTTGATTGAATTAATCGGGTTAAACTCTTTTGTCAGGGAATCAGATACCATTGATATTTGCACTGTTGTTTATACACACTCCCTAATTAATGAAGGACAATGAATTTTCAGTGGTGTGTTGCTTTAACATCAAGGTTGTGTGAGAATATGGTCATGCAACATGTTTACCAGTTCATAATCAACATGCATAATCTTTTGCAGGGCAATCAAGACATTTCAGGAGGTGCTCTACATTGACCCAAGTTTCTCCCGATCTAAAGAGATTCACCTGCGCCTGGGCCTCATGTTTAAAGTCAACACAGACCATGAGTCCAGCTTAAAGGTACAGCCACTCTAAAGTGCATTGTGAAATTTGTCACTTTTTTACTTGCGACTGCTACCTCTGGCCTAAAGCGTAACTGCAGCCTCTGTGTCAAGCTTGTGCATGGTGCGCGACTGCACTTGCGAGTGTGCGCTTGAATAAAGGTAGTTTTTTCATTATTTTTTTTTAGTTTGGGCTAAGGGTTGAACTCTGCTCGTAGCCAGCTTCTTTTTGTTTTTTTTCAGTTTCCATCCCAATTGTGTCGTACGCTTGCTAACACAACACTATATGTCCACTATAATCTTTGACATTAACATTTTGAGCTCCACAATGCACCTTTAAATGTATACATATTTTTTGCTGTCCTTGCCTCAAACAACCTGCAACAGTTTTGAGAATTGTTGCTCGAGAAATAGGTTTTGTTTTTTGATGGTTTATACAGTCTTCACTCTTCATGTCTGGTTATATGATAAAAACATGGACGCCTGGTGTGCATTCCCAGAGGCCTTTGTCCAACCTCATCACACCTCCCAGATTAACAAAGACTGTTTGATCACCTGTCCCATCTATCAGAGGGAAGCACCACTGTGACCTTTTTCTGACAACTGAGTAGCGAGACGTCCAGACAGTCACTGAGAGCAGTCGAGAGGGATCCCTTAGGGACTACCTGCTATCTGATCTCAGGCCTCATATTCTCCTCTGGACTTTTTACAAAGAAAAATCACCAGTCATTCAAGATGACAGACGGCCGTGTATATGTGCGTAGAACTTGCAGTAAAAGTCACTAGTTGAACCACCATTAGACTTTGCATTGAGTCTGGATCAGCAAGTTCACTATTTGAGTGCAACAAATACTGTCATTGTCATCTTGGATTTAGATTGTTTAAGTGCAGCTGCTGCAGGTTTGATGTAGGGTTGTCGCAATACCAACATTTTGATTTTGATAATATACCTGTGTATAGTACATTGAGAACGCAACTTCTCAACTTCTACCACCGCAAAAACTTTTGAGTAAATCACAATGGAATGATTGCTGACAGCTAAACAACTTTAAATTATTTTTACTGGTAATAATTCATAAAATATGAAGGATATTAATTAGAATATGATAAAATATATTTGTTTGAACATTTTTAAACTCATTAGTGTTAACACATTTAACATGATAACACTACTGAATACTGAACCCTATATCCATCTAATACTGTACAAAAGTATTGGGCCATCATTTATTGTAATGTTGTTGTGATCATATTTCCCACAAGTCATCAATTCTATAAATGTTAACCGGTACATTGAGATTGTGTAAAAGGTGGTGTTATAATGTTACATATTTGTGTGTGGTGGTTTTGACACAGTTCCCCCACAGAACTAAGGACTGGTAGCCAATTGCTTAGTTGTGTGTTTTGGCGTGCTGGGTATCCGTATTACTTCCTTGTTAATATACTCAGAGCCACTATAGTTTCAGGACAAATATTCAAGTGTCCGGTGCCCCAATTTCAGGTATTGACTGGGAAATATCTGGTGTTCCCATTTTTGTATCTAATCTTGTATTTGCCGAAGTAATTCCGCTGGTTAATTCTCATGCTTGTCGTTGTGTTGCGGCGTATGTGACATCTCCACGTTGACAGACTGTCACTCGCGCCCATTAGTTTCTATTGAGTGATACGCCATATTGCTTCCTTCGGATCTAAATCAGTCAGCTAGACACTGATATTTATTTATTGTTATTTCTGTAAACGTAAAGTATATATAACCTGGCCCGTCAAACAGGCTTCCGGTTTGTATACAGCGGGAGAATACTTAAATTGCATGTACAGCACCTTGTCTTTCGTGTCTCACCTGTCAGCAAACGCGCGTCGTCAGTGACTAATTCACGGACTTTTCAGTCAGTATTGACTCTGCTGAGTTGCGAAAATGACTCAAATTCTGCAAAAAATGTCATGTTGAATTGGGAGAGACGGAGGAGCCAAGACGCCTTTCAACTTAGAGACGTCATAGCTTCGGTCCTTGCAGGCAAGTTTGGCTGCGAACACTGGCTATCTTGGCGTCATGACAAATACTTTCCGGGAACAATTATAAACTTGCTTTAATACAACCAGTGTACCAAAAAAATTGTTTGTGTGATGCAGTTTTTCTCGATAAACCATATATAGTTTTCCTTCTGAACACCACAGGTACACTTTCAGTAAAGTATTCTTCGATGCAACTCATACGCCACCAAGGTATTAGTTGGCTCCACGATAAAATAATTTTGTCTGCTAGTCAAGACTCATGACCGCATCAGGAGTGGGCTTGCCGGGGAAGAAGCAAACGACCATAAATTAAGCACATTCTCTTTACATGAAAAATACATGTCTAAACACAAGTAATCCCAGTCTATTAAATGACTACAGTAGTTAAGCGTGGATAGCAGTACATTGGGGACCTTATAATACTGTATTTGAGGACAGAGGAAAAAAATAGACGGTCACGGAGTGTGTGTCCGCTCGGCGCGCTCTGTCTGTCAGACATGGAGGCTAAAAAAAGCAGGGTTCCAATGTGTCCTGGAAAACCTGGAAAATTATTGACCTATTTTCCAGTCATGGAAAACACAAGGAAAATGTCAGTGCTTCACTAGCCATGAGCCTCGCCGCACATCACTGGTGAGCAGTCTGAGCCCTTTAATCATTAGATTTCATATCCAGCACACAATGTATGCCCAGCTCAAGTGAACCAGTATGAAATGGGAGCTGTAAAATGCAGCTTCTTCATGTTTGCTTTAGTCCACACCGGAAAATTACAGGAGGCACACTTGCACTTAATATTACTATTGCTTTGTCTGCAAAACCTTGCCTTTACCTCTAAGAACCTAATCAATATATTAACACAGGGAGATGATGCATAACATTGTCTGTGCAAACACCTTGGCTGCACATTATCGAGCCATGCAAGTTTTCACGTGCTGCATGTCCTTGTTCAGCTCTGGATGCAGCACTCTCTTGAATGCTGGCTCTTTGCCAAAATCACACACTTTCACATCAAACATGCACACACATACACGCACGCTCACAGTGCGACTGATCCACTTACCCAGCCTAGCACATAGGATACGAGTACATTGAATGGAAACGAGACAATAGGAAAAAACTATTTTTTTTTTAAATAGACAAATCCTACAGTTTGTCACTGATCCTGCAGGATCAAATTCAATGGTGCCAAGTGACTGCAATCTGAGGACACATTTAAAACCACACTGGATTATGTGTAAATGTTGCATGATGACCTACCTGTACTGTACTGACTCAATTAGAGATTGCCAAATTAGCCAGTAAGAGGTGAGATACGTGTGTGCCCTATACAGCAGAACCTCCAAAGTTATCGCGTGAAACTATTTCAGTATTTTGAAAATTAAACAAGTGAAATTGGAACACATCACGAGATCTCATTTCAGCCAGCATCAAATAATGCATGCATGTTTGGATTTTTGTTGAGTTTTAACATAGTTTTCTAGGTGGTGGTAAGAGAAGAAATTCAAGGATAACTAACCTGGTGCATCTGAAGCCGAAAGGTCATGTCCATTTGCGAGTGTTTCAGTGTTATGATGTGTTGATGGCCTCTTCCTTCTGCTAAGCTATGTTTACTTCTTTATTTGGTAGGGTTCTTATTCCTGTTCTTGTACACATTTTCATATTTGTGCCCACTCTCAGGATAACAATGTTGACCAACTGTTTGTGAACAGAGACATTTGATTTGGATCTTTTATGACTGGTCTTGTATTTGAGTCCATCTGTTTGTGCTGTTTGAGTTGTTTGACAACATTAAACGTAGAGTTAAGATGTACGCTGCTACGTCAGCTTCTCATGCTCACTAACTGCTGTCTGGTTAATCATTCTACATCAAATTTATATAGCGTTTTTCTGTCCACTCAAAGACCCTTTACACTACATAAAAAGCAAATTATAATAAAATAATAGTAAGATGGGGAGTGGAGTGTATAGGAGCCAGTGTCAGAGTCAGAGATCTCTGCCATAGGACAGCCAAGCCCAAGGAGTTGTGCGAATGTGCAAGGCAGTGCCACAACCTAAGCCGCAAAGAAGCTGACTTTGGGTGGCGGATAAAAGCTAAGTTTTGGTTTCCGGATATTTTACAGGGCCTTACTCAAAGCTTTGTGTTTTGTTAGTGTGAATGTATGTGTGTTGTGTTTAATGAGTTAATATTTGTATTAGCGGTTGTGACAGTAAATGTAAATAGTGAGGTGCATCGGTTATTGTTTGGGAAAAAATGGTGTTGAAAGAGTAATTTATTTTTGACTGTGAAAAAATGGTGTTGAAAGAGTAATTTATTTTTTACTCTAAAAAATGTAGGTACTGGTGTAGCTGATTTGCGGTATTATTGTGTCATCTCTTTCTCTCTGCACCGACCACTGCAGCCGTCTGCTGAATAGTAATCACTGACACCAGAGTAGACGAGAAGAGGAGGAGGGAGGCAAAGGAAAGTAAGACAGCAGTGAGCAAAAGAGAGAGTGGGAGAGAGAAAGGCAAAAGATATGAGGAGGGAGGTGGAATGTCAAGCTAACAGTCAGTGCCGCATTATCAGCCAAAGTGTGAAGGGGGAGGAAGGTGAGGACGGGAGGGAGCTGCAGGAGAATGCGTGAGGGCTTCCAGGAGGCGGCTGACGAGCCACCGTAACATAGGTAAAATTTCTGTGCATGTCTGATTGTGGCAAGTGATATTCTGAGTCTCTTATGAGGCAATTTAAAGCTGGTGTGTGCATGCATCTGTGTGCATGTGCAAGGCGCTGCCGGCCCTCATGCATACTGGTTGATGTTGATTGTCTATCTGGCCGTCACTGGCTCCTGAAACATTGTAGGGCCATATTGTGAATACATTGCTTCGTATTTTAATATCAGCGATTCATAGTGTAAATTAGAATCTTGTGTGTCGACATCAAGCCAGCACAAGCTATGCTCATGATTTCTCCAACTGACCCAGGTTGAGCACGATATTTGCATTGTCTCTTTATCCCAGCGATGGGCAGCCTACGGCATGTGGGCCATGTATTGCCCCCTAGAGCAATTGATGCACACCGCCATGCAATTCAAAAACCGATTAATGCTGTGAGCAACGATGAACAGGCCCGTGTACCCCCACACCCAAGTTGGCTGGGTGGATTTTTTCATGACTAATTATCAAAGTTTGGCACAATTCTACACCCACACACTATGGGCAAAATTCTAAAACTCAACCATCGCTCTAGTATCCTTAGTTCAATTGTGTTTACTGCGGGATGAACACCCAAGAAGGGGAGTTTAAGTACAACCACTTGAACCAAAATGGCTGACTTTCTTTTATGCATGTGGTCCCAGGTAGGTGCCTAACAAATTTCATCTGTGACGGAGAGCATTTTGATTTAACTCTCTGTCACTACTTAGTAGGTGGTCATGTCCAGGACCCTAAAATAGATAGTTTCAATACAATGCATGCACCCACCACATTTTAGTATGTTAAAGCTAAAGCAATATTAATAATTAAAAAAAGAAGATGATGATTTGAGCGATCGTGAAAAAAAAAATCTATTATTTGTTCGATATCATTTGTTTGTTTGACCATGTTTTTTATACATTTTGTATGGCCCCTTAAAGAGGAAGTGGAGTAAAAAATACATCAGATTTTAGTAGCCGTTTCTCAATATCAAGAATATAGGGATACATCGAAATGAAATTTTTGGGCCGAAACCGAAAATGAGAAATGCTACACTGAAAACCGAAATGCCCCCCAAAAATGATGCCATATTTTTATTATCATTGCATTATAATTAATTAAAATTATAATATTATTATAAAATATTTAGGCCTATTTAACACGTCATTTTAACAAAGCACTATATATATATATATATTTATTTATTTATTTATATTTATGGCGGTGCAATTGCACTTAATAGTCAATGTCACAGTGCTTCGCACCGGCGAGCACGGATGCGTGCGGTGCGGATGACACATTTGTAGGCTATTTGGAACGGGAGACGAATCATGAACAAAGATTACGTTCTTGTGATGCAACGAGCCGGGTCTTGGTAAGCCCGGTCTCTGGCGTATTTGCGTAATTCATAGCAGTTTTATCATGTGACTAGCTTTCAACCAATTTGTACTACTATGTTGATGTTTCAAAATGTGTTTGTACAACATACATTGGTTAAAAACCATACTTAAGTCCTTGTGATTTTGTGAGACGTCATCAGTGGTGGCCCAAGTACTGTTCCAATCGGAAGTATGCATAAGCCAAGACCACGCAGATTTCCCAAATGCCATTCTTTTCTGCTAGCTTAAACCAAGGATCCATCGGTTGTTGCTTGGTGAAGGCTTGGCTGGGAAAATATCCCAAAATACATTTCGTACTTCAATGAACGAATGGCAGCGGAGAAGCATCACTTCCGGCAGAATAGGCACAGCATGTGCATTGCTGCCCCCCACCAGCATCACGTTTGGAAGTATTCCTCCCCTTTTATGAGCGTAAATAAGAAATATTTAACATGTAAAGTACAACTTTATTAAATCTAGTCCTTTTTTTACACAACTTAGTTTAACTGCAATTTACAATATTATATATAGATATATTAATATATATATTAAACATAATTTACTATACATTCAAAAATAATTTTTTTATAGATATACCACAATTTCAGGAGAATCAGATCAAAACCTGCAACTCACATTGGTGTCTTTTCAGAACTTTTTCCCCCAATATAATCCTAAATTGGATAAATCCCATGTGTAATTTCAAATGATATTTCTTTAATATATTACTCATAATGATATAACATCTAGTCATGTGCTACACAGTTACGGCAATGTGTCAGAAACAGGAAGCTCACAGTAAGAATAACATCCGGGTATTCTGTCTGTTTGCTCGACCCTTATGGCTTTTTACCTACTTGCAATTGGAATAGTACTTTGGCTGCGACTGGTGACGTTTCAAGACATCACAAAGACGTAAGTACGGACAAGAATGCATATTGAGAAATGGCCAGAGTGGCCGTTTATTTTGGCCATCCTAAAGAACACCTGAGCAATAATCATACTGTCTAATCAGCATCTTGGTATGCCACACCTGTGAGGTGGGACGAATTGTCTTGACAAAGATATCACCAGAGATTTAGACATTTTTGCGAACAATGTTTGAAGGAAATGGTTTTTTGTTGATGTAGAAAAAGTTGTACATCTTTGAGTCCGGCTCACTAAAAATGAGAGCAAAAACAAAAGTGTCTCATTTATATTTTTGCTCAGTGTATTACTGTAAAGAACATTTTTGACATGACTTCCCCTTTAAATGTCTGCCTACTCTATTTGGATTACCCACGGCTGTGTATATACGTTTGTGTTATTAAACACTGACATTTTTGCCGCAGAAACAGAAAATAACGTTAAAATGTCGCAATCAATGTACAGTATTCAAGGGAGGCCCGTTAAGCGCATGGGATGGTGCAGCATATGTTGTTCCTGACCTGTACTACTAAAACCAAGATTCCTTGCGAATAGAACTAAGTGAATGAGAAGAAGAATAGAGCATGCACACCGGGCCAACCAATGCCCCGATCAATTGAGGTATTCCAAATATGTTTATACAGTATGAACAAGAATTCTGAAATATTTTTCTGCGCATTCAAATGGCCTTTTAGATCCAGAATATTGCCAATATTCGGATTTTAAAAGGGTTAATGCATGCATGTAAACATACTCAATGAAGATGAGATCCACTTGTAAAGGGACTAGCAAGTGTACAATATAATCAGGGGTGCACATAAATAATATAGCGTGGTCCTCATATGAGAACCAGAGGTAATTGTTTGGTGCTCATTTTTTGTAGTTTGGTGCTCTTTTTTTTCTCCCACCGACCTCACGGAGAATTGTAAAGACGTACAGCCCATCTGGGAAAAGTAAGGCCCATGGGCCACATTTGGCCTGTCCATAGCCTCTGCAGCCTCTATGAACTCAAACTAAGACATCAAGTATGTGCTGCTTTTTTTTATGTGCATGTGTGTCAAGCAGTGCAAGCGAACAAGATCAAGCAGCAACTTGGCTTCAGTGCTGCCAACTTAGATATTGGCTCTGTATTCAGTGACTTAAAGCATTCTAGCAAAAACATTTTTTATTTTATTTTTATGAATAGCGCCAATGCCAACTGTAGTCTTCATGTTAGGAACATTCTTATTTCCAGCACAACAGAGGGAAAAGCGGAATTTGCCCTGGTAATGATTCATTAGTCCTAAGAAAAGCTAATAGTGTTTTTTGTTCCCTCATGTCAGCACATTTTATAAACATAGAAGAAGAAAAAAGGACACTAGGAAAAAACTGTTTTTGTGTAGATTGGTGACTGAATGTTATATTTATAGATGTCATTTTGATGTGAGTGATCACACTTTTTTTTCACCAGTTTTTAATTCAAACTATACCAGGGCCACATAAGTGACAATACTATACTAATACTTCTTTATAAAAAGAAGACATTACATTCATAGTTTGTGCATTTGAGTTGGCATGTTGGTATGGACCTTGGCAAATGTTTGAGTTTAGCCACATGGCAGCTTTAGCTGTTTTAGCACAGTTCTCTGAGCAGCAGTCCGGTGCCTGAGACCAATTATACAGGTCAAAAGTTTAAATGTATAATTTTAAAGGGAAAATATGTTGATTGTAAATTTCATGGTGACAACAAATCTCAAAAAAGTTCAGACCGGTAGTAATAAGAGGCTGGAAAACTCAAATGCACTCATAAAAAAAAACAGCTGGAAGACCAGTTACCACTTATGAGGTCCATTGGCAACTTGATTGGAGTACAAAAAGAGTTTCTCGGAGTGGCGGTGTCTCTCAGGAGCGAAGATGGGTAGAGAATCACCAATTCCTCCAATGTTGCGCAGAAAGATAGTGGAGAAATATCAGAAAGATGTTTACCAGCGAAAAATTGCAAAGGGGTTGAAGTAATCATCATCTACAGTGCATAACATCATCCAAAGATTCAGAGAATCTGGAACAATCTCTGTGTGTGTAAGGGTCAAGGCCGAATAATCATACTGGATGCCCATGATCTTCGGGCCCTTAAACGGCACTGCACCTCAAACAGGAATGCTTACTGTAAGGTAAATCACAGAAAGGGCTCAGCAATACTTCCAGAAAACATTGTGGGTGAACACAATCCACCGTGCCAGCCGCCGTTGCCAGATTAAACTCAGTACAAAGAAGAAGCCATTTCTAAAGCAGACCAAGAAGCGCAGGCTTTTCTCTAAGCCAGGGGTCATTTCAAATGGACTGTAGCAAAATGGAAACTTGTTTTGTGGTCAGACGAATCACGATTCGAAGTTCTTTGTGGAATCATATATCATACTGACTAAAGAGGACAAGGACAACCCAAGTTGTTATCAGCACTCAGTTTATAAGCCTGCATGAGTGCGTGTGGCATGGGCAGCTTCCACATCTGGAAAAGCATCGTCAATACAGAAAGGTATATTTAGATTATAGAACAACATATGCTCCCATCCAGACATCATCACTTTCAGATAAGATCTTGCATTTCTCAACACGATAATGCCAGACCAGTTACAACATCATGGCTGCCTAGGAAAAGGATCCGTCCGGGTATTAAAATGGCCAGCCTGCAGTCCACTTCTTTCACTTCTAGAGCACATTTGGCGCATCGTAAAGGGGAAGGTGCAACTAAGAAAGCCCAAGATAGTTGAACAGTTAGAGAGACGCGTGTTAAACAAGAATGGGACAGCATTCCTATTTATATACTTGAGAAACTTGTCTCCTTGATCCCCAGATGTTTGCAGACTGTTGTAAGAAGAAGAGGGGATGCCTCACAGTGGTGAAAATGGCCTTGTCCCAACTTTTTTGAGATGTGTTGACACCATGGAATTAAAAATCCACAGTTTTCCCTTAAAATTATACATTTTCTCAGTTTAAACTTTTGACCTGTTCTCTATGTTCTATTCTGAATAAAGTATTAAAATTAGGCACTTCCACATAATTGCATTCCGTTTTTATTCACAATTTGTATAGTGTCCCAATTTTGGGAGAATTGGGTTTGTAGATGACCGTCCCGTCAGTATCGTCCCCGCATTCATCGGCTCAGCTGTTGAGTCAAGCAAGCAACCGTTTTCACGAGAGCAGACAGTCAAGCTGGCCGTTTTTTCATTCGCACATTCGCAACTTAAAAATAAAAGCTTCATAATAATAGTGTACATGGTCATTGATGACTTTATTAAGTAGTCTTTTATTCTGAAATTACCCCGAAGAAACAATCTGGGAAAACCTTCTACAAAATGTTGGATGGTGTTTGTGGCACTTTTGGTGCATTCAACTAGTGACATTTGTAATGTCAGTAATATTGGACCTGAAAGAGGCGTAGGACATAGGTTCTGCATCATTGTGGTTGGTGCCCCAACTATCTGGGCTAAGAAAAAATCAAATAAAAAATTCTAAATGAGCAATCCATAGATTCAAGTGTGTGTTTCAAGCTGTATTTCAGTATTGCATCATAGTTGCTCAGGGCACAGGTAACTACCAATCATGGCTCACCAATTTTCTAAATCGCAGCCGTGATTCGTCGTTATCTGAGCCCCAGTTGACAGCTAGTGCCAAAATGGCCACCCCCTAAAAAAAAAAAACGGGTGGATTTTGCTGCTCAACTTATTTTCTATGCAATATTAATCAGAATGCCGTGTTTAGACAAGTGAGGGCACATAACACAAATTGGAAAAAAATGGGCTTGACTGAGTTGGAAGGTGGTGAAAGGTGAAAACGGAAATGTAACTAATCTAACATAGATTGATTTACCAGTAAGTGCATTCCAATGTTTGTAGTGCCACACACGCACTGTTAATTTACTGTACTGCTGGTTACCCGAGCTTCATGGTGCCAAAAGGTGGTATGATTAATTTCAAATTCACTACTTTGATGCTCTTTAAATGTTTTAACATGGAAACGTAAAAGGGTGCTGACTGCAGTGTATAATTCCACCCTTGCAGGTATTGTAAAACTGCAGTTGTAACTTGGTACCCTAACAAGAGATTGACATAAATTTAAATGTTCTACCCCCCTCCCCCTTTCTGCAGCATTTTCAGCTGGCTTTGATCGACTCAAACCTCTGCACTTTGTCCAAGGCTGAAAGTAAGTTGCTGACCACTCACTTATTTTTATTGCAAATTTGCTATGAAAAATCAAAGTGTCTCCTACCTAAATGACATGTCAAAAACGTGAGGAAGTAAGGAGATTATTCCCTTCTCTGCGGCCGTTCCCTCCCTAAAAATTAGGTTGCCTAGGAGACAAGCAGAAGAAGAGAACTGCAAGATCTCAAATGCACACTGCACATGCTGACTGCCTTTTCACATCACATACATACACCCTACTGTCCCGCTCCACTCCTCCCATCTGTCTTACATGCTGGATGCAATTTGTACCCACTGCGAGGTCTACGGGGTGAACATGTAATATTGATTTTGTACAAGAAAATACTAATTTGATTGTATGCTTCTGTGTCTTCCTCCCACAGTTCAGTTCCACATTGCTCATTTGTATGAAAGCCAGGTAAGCGACACACCCTCTTTTTTCTTTTTTTTTGAATCTCTGAATAATATATTCTACTGATGTCACTAGCTGATATGGTGTTTTAATTGAACATATTTGGTGTCTTAAATGTTTTTAAATAGTTCTACATTCTCTAATTAGGGCTTTCCTGTGTCACCAATTTAAGGGGGGGGGGGGATATGTAGTCACGTTAAATAAAAGGCAAGTGTAATACAATTACTCAAACTATCCCCACATATAAATACCATATACCAACATGAAAAATATTATATATTGTGTATATATAGAAAAACATTTCTCAGTGCTCCTTGAGTTGGCTGTTTTCTTATTTGTAGCTTTTGCGTTAGTGGATGTTGTACTCTGATTCAGAAAATTGCATTTGGAATTAAGACAAACATTATTAGTAGGGCCCGACCGATATTCATTTTATTTTTAGACCTATGCTGATACTGATTTTGGGCAGAAAAAAATACAAATGACTTACTAACCTGTTGATTATTAAAAAAAATATATATATATAATGAATATATAAACTTTTGCAATTTAGATTTACTCTACTTTGAATGACAAGTCCATAGTATGACTTTATCAATTACACAAGGTTATTGTATAGATTTATGTGTCAATAATAAAATGAATCTTACTTGTTTACAACTGATGTACTGTATATGGTTAGAGTACATTATAATTGGCCTGGAAAAATAGCAGTCACGCTTATTTGATTGAGATTGAAATCAAGGTATAAAACAATTTGTGATTTCAAAACTTAGTATTCATTCAACTACTAAAGCTGCTCAACTACTTAAAAGTGTCATCGTAGCGTCATGCCATTTGTCCCTGCACTTTGAAGAGTTGTTTTTGTCAAGTACAAATGATATTGTAAATACTATGTGAAATTCAAGCCTCTTGCATTTTTATTACTCATTTTCATTCTAAGCATTAACCTTTTCTTATATATATATTTTTATCTTGTGTGATTTTCACAAGTCTTGAGAATTACTGGGCTAACCTGGGACATTGAGGATTGTATTTCGTGCCATGTGATATGGAAATGTGTGTTAAGACCAAAAAAATCATTTTTGAAAAGAAAAAAATCCTTTGAGAAAAGAAATTCTCTGAATACTTTACTCGAAAGGACAATGATAAAAGTGAAATACGAATAGAATATACTAAAATAATAGCAACTGAAAAAAATACTAAGGACAAATACAGATTGTTCCTGTGCGTTTTGGCCTCTTGCGGGCAGTGTGGTGCCGTGCATCCATGGTGGACACACTTAAAGTGAGTACAGAAGAAAGTTATGATTGAATTATGTTAAAATAACTTGTTTTCCACAGATTGGAAATAATTTCTACCTGTGGGTAGGTGTTCCTGCAACATTTGTGTGTGAATATGCGTTATTTAAAGGAAAAACACTCCCAAAGTCGATGCAAACTTGCCATTAGCATTTGAATGGGATCCTTCCTTCTCTTTTAGCATTGTCGCTAGGCTAGCGACGTTTTAAAAACGAAGCATGGTTTATATTCAAATTAGTGCTGTCAAAGTTAAAGCGTTAACTGATTAATTTATCACAAAAAAATGATCACATTAATCATAAATTAACACAGCTTAATTGCACTATTAATTTTCACCATAGATTATCCTTTAGCGTGACAGCGGATGGCTACGTTTAAGGTAGCACAGGTTGTGTTTGAGAAATAAACGTAATTACTTGCATTAAAGTAAAGCATTTAATAAATGTTTGCGTATCACATTTAGAATATTTGTTCACGTAAAAATATTGGGATCATTTTCTTCCCCATTTTAGATTATGCAAATAATTAACTGATTAGAAAAAGAGGAGGATGAGCGTGTGCAGTGGATAAAAAAATGTACAAGATGTCCTCATAACATTAAACGTCAAAAGAATGAACACATAACCTGTGCTTTTCAAATTTAGTGGGGAAACATTTTTGATAAAAAAGCCTTCTTTCTTTTTTTTTTAATTAAGCGATTAATCGTGATTAATCCAAATTCTAAAATGTGATTAATCTGAATTAAAAAAATTATCATTTCACAACTCTAATTTAAATATACAGTGGATGCAATTCTTATTGTCATGTTTAGTTTTACAGTTGACTCCAACAGAGGTGTCATTAAACAGCTTAAAGGACAACAGAATAACATACGCGCTACACACTTGTTGCTAATGCTACGTAAGCAAAGCCAAACGGCATTGCGGACTTCGGGAACCAATTACTTCTACTTAACGTTCGCATTCGGAGCTCTTTCATATCACCAACAGCACACAATGTGATAATCGGAGTCCATCACTTGGAAGTTCTTCATTGTTTGCACAACACAAAGCGATTTTTGTCTGAGTTGATTTGTAAAAGAAAAAAGGGGGGTGGGGTAAAGCTGTATTTCGACATGGTGGGCTGGATGCGGCCTCGTGTTTGACACCTGTGCTTTCAAACATCAGATAAGATGACCGACCTTTATTGACTTTAGAGGGGGTAAAATCGGGCTGAATATCAGTCCGGTCATCTTTGTGTCTACCCTACTTTAGTCAATAAGCATATGCCGTCTGTGATCTCGTCTGTGCTTAGTATTTTTGGTTTATTTCAGATGCCAGGTTGGTAAGGTCACAGAGTCAAAATAAACAGCGGCTCTCGTTTCATGCACACACAACTGCAGTGGTGTTGTAGTGCCCCCCTAACAGAATCACAAACGGTAATGGTCCAGACGAGTTGAGTCTGGCCTTTACTCTTGCTCTGACCCTCCCCCTCCCAAGTTTGTGTTTGTCCAGACGGTCATTACAAGTGTGAGGAGGTCTTTTGTCTGTGCGTCTCGTGTCATAAAACACTGTCCTGTCTTGACTGGATCGACATCTGTGTCTCTGTCCGTTCTCCTGCAGAAGAAGTACCGAGCAGCGAAAGAAGCTTATGAAAGTCTCTTGCAGACGGAGAATCTTCCTGCCCAGGTGAAGGCGACCACACTGCAACAGCTTGGTGAGTGTCACTGGATCCTTGTGACTACAGTATTTCATTCATGTGGATGGCACTTAGGAAGTGACATCTTTGTATTTTTTTTTTTAGCAGATAAACACCAATACCGCTTTTCCCCCCAGACTTTTTTTTTTTTTTTTTACTTTTCAGAGTACAAATACTTTAGTACTCACAGGTGCCATGTACCAATACTTCATAATTGCACTTTGGAATTGTTATGAAAATGTATTATTGTTAAGCATATTGGTTCAAAACAAAAACATTTTTGAACATGACTATCAAGTTATTAATAACCTTTTAAATGTACTGTAGAGCTTGCAGTGTTAATAAAAAATAAAATAAAAAACGCTACCATATATGTTAAAACTGAATATCATTAAAATGACCTTTAAAAAAATAAAAAAATAAATAAATAAAAACATTTCTTGCTGGCCACATTTTTTAGCTCAAATTAAATATTTAACTATGTGTAAATCATTTCACAGTGTGACAAACTGGCCAATCAGAAACTAGAGGCAGGAAAATTCTTGTAATGCCGGGAGGCATTGGTGTCCCTCACACTTACTGCCCTGTTGTGTTGAAATCAATTTAAGTATTTTATGGGACGCATCAGACAATGGCGCTGATATTTTCTAATTATCTGATTCTGTTTTGCCTTGTCATTTGAAGAACACATGGCTATGCTCTCTTGCTGGGTTCGCGCAGATAAATTGTTGGTCTGTGATGTAAATCTGTGTAAAATAGAATAACCTGCATATTTTACTCAAGCCATTTTGAAAGGCTGCTTCCTGTTTTTTTTTTGTTTTATATTTTTATTTTCCTTCACGGCAGAATGAGTGTAACTTGACAGCATTAAAGCTGAGTACGCACAGAAAATGATGAGGAACATGATAGCAATTGAACAAGCTTCATGTAGAAGTTAAAGCCTGGATCTAGTATTTTATACTGATGGCCATATTTAGTATTCTTAGTTATTTTTCCAGTCTCATCATAGACAGACAACAGCCTACCCACCCCCAGTAGTAAAACACATTACCAGTCTAGCCTGCTTGGGTTGTTATGGCGATCAGTGGAGCTTGCTACAGGTGTGCAGAGTAGTAATTATGAAGGGGCAGTTGTCTGTTTGAAATAAGAGCACTTTGGTACCTGTAGTGTAGTTATACATGAAAGGAGGGCTTGTTTGTTAATGCTACTTTGATTTAGCACTGTGAGGAACACACTGCTTTTTTGATAGCAGTCAGATCCACCGTGCTCGGAATCTGTTGGTGCTCAACCCTAACGGTGTTCTTAAAAAAAAAAAAAGGCTTTAAGGTGTTTTGTTTTGTCTCCTGTAGGCTGGATGCATCATACGGTGGAGCAGCTTGGGGATAAAGGCACCAAGGACAGCTATGCCATCCAGTGTCTGCAGAAGTCTCTAGAAGCAGACCCAAATTCTGGCCAGTCCTGGTACTTTCTTGGCAGGTGAGACAAAAAAAAGAAGCTTTCTAACTTAATTTAGTGGTTTCTTTTTAAACAAATGTAACCCTAAGAGGTTGTTCCGGAGGCTTGGTAAAAGGCGCGTTAACTTACAAATAGTTTCAAGTTTCTGATGTTTTCTGGTGCCTTCCCTGTTAAATTAACCAGACACGGCAGGACAGGATTCAAGCTAGTCTCCCTTTATTGAACTATGGAACGAGGCTCACTCAGCTACACCTCTCTCTCTTTTTGTTGCGCTCATGACATGTGCAGTACAAAAACACTTCAGCATGTAAAACTAAAATACAAAACCAAAATTAATAATTTACAAAACAAGAATTAGTCAAGTCCAAGTACATAAAAATACACATTGGTAAATAACGTGTTACACAAACGAGGCAGTGTAACCAGATTGATAATTGTGATTCACTCAAGGGAGTTCTTCACATTATCAATCATTGGTGCGGTTCACTGTGCTTTTTGCAAGTGGAACATATTGTGTTATCACGTCAAGTTGAACACAACGAAAATAGAAGAAAACGTGAAATTCCGACGTGCTGCATTACTTCCCTGCATATTTTTGACGTTATTAGATGCAAGATATTTGCGAGCGTCAAGAGCAGCTCATTCAATGGAGGTTTTGCGACGCTGTTTCTATTTTTGGAAATGCCTCGTCAATTGCGTGCACTAACCCCGAAGGAGCCGTTGCGCTCAGTGTGCCCAGCAGCGTGGCTAAACAGAATACAGAGGATTATGAATGAATTTAGCACAATTCTACTGGGCAATATTACAGATTGTTTTGTTTTTTTTACACCGGGAGGGGGGGAAATATTCGGTTTTAAAAATACTCTGCTACATGCGGCCGTCGCGGCCCAGAGTTAAAAAACTTAAATTACTTTGCGGCCCACCAGATGGCACTCGCCGCTGCCCAATGATTAAGAATCATTGCCTTAATCACTTCCTCAGTGCGCCGTGGCATTGCCTGGGGGTCCTGAAAACCCAGGCTTTCTCGATGCTTGCTGTCAGCTCTTTGTTTTTGGGTCTGGTGGCTGTCATTTTTCTTTTGATAGTATTGTATTACATGGAAAACTAGGGCTACAATACAGTACTATCAAGAGGATAATGAGGGCCACCAGACCCAAAAACAAAGCGCTGACTGCAAGCATTAAGAAAGCCAGGGCAGGGCTTCCAGGACCCCCAGGCAATGCCACTGCGCATCGAGGCAGTGATTAAGGCAAAAAGATCCCCAACCAACTAGTGAAGATTGACATATCGTTTTGAAAATACAATGCATCAATCCATCTTTTTTTCCCCCCCATGCAAATCACCAGGAAGTATGCATGGTGGTTTCTTCACATTATTCAAATTTTTTGACATCTTGTTTTTGTGGGTTTTATATGCTGGGAGCCCAAATAATGTAAAAATAAACAAATACTTGAAATCACTTAAATCTTGGGCCCTGAATCTATAATCTATGAAAGTTGTACTTTTTATCTTTGAGGATATTTACATTTTTTGACGAGCACCTGTAATGTTTGTAGTTTTCATGTTTTTCACCTATTATTGTCACTCATCTTCCTCTATTTCCTCTTGCAGGTGCTACTCTAGTATCGGCAAGGTGCAGGATGCATTCATCTCTTATCGTCAATCCATTGACAAGTCTGAGGCCAGCGCTGACACCTGGTGCTCCATAGGGTGAGGAAGAAGAAACAATGTATAGTATACCGCCCGTCATGCAGAATTGCCGCTTAGGAGCTGTGACAGAAAGTTAGAAATGTACCTTTCCCTTTTGTACCGAAGATGGGTATTTCCCCAACGATGTGCTTTTTCACAGCGACATGGTATCCCACATTCCGATGATTAGATTGTCATCATAGCCCTACACATAGGTGTCATCCTGCCGCTGTTTTGATACTATGACAAGGGGGTTGGGGGGGAAATTGTTAAAAGAGATACAACTTTACCCTATTCATTATTCTGGCTTTTTCAAAAAC
This sequence comes from Leptonotus elevatus, assembly GCF_054856555.1. NCBI lineage: Eukaryota > Metazoa > Chordata > Actinopteri > Syngnathiformes > Syngnathidae > Leptonotus > Leptonotus elevatus. The sequence continues at coordinate 6,418,431 of NC_141250.1, read as the reverse complement.
ATGACAAGAGGATCCACCCTTTTATAATTGCCTTCAGGGTGCTCTACCAGCAGCAGAACCAGCCTATGGACGCACTGCAGGCCTACATCTGCGCCGTACAACTGGACCACAACCACGCTGCCGCCTGGATGGACCTGGGTACGCTCTATGAGAGCTGTGGACAGCCGCATGATGCCATCAAGTGCTACGTCAATGCCACTCGCAGCAAGGCCTGTGTCAACACTGCTGCACTCGCTCAACGCATCAAGCTGCTGCAGGTAGGCTGTATTCCTTCAGTAAAAGATGTACGCACCCTGCTAGATGTGGTTGAGTCATTTGGTGAATGTGTGTTGAAATCATTTTCATATCTGATGAGCGAGATATGAATTATCATAATTTTGTGCTTTTGCAATGATCATACGTCTTCATTACATAACACATTTGTGATATGTTCTCCCCAATTTGTGTTGCCTTGTTGGTTCCGCACTGAAACGTGTGTCTTGACACAATTTCTCCTAGGCTCAATTGTGTAACCTACAGCCAGGTAGTCTGCAGAATAAGAGTAAAATGCTCCCTAGTATTGAGGAGGCGTGGAGCCTGCCCATCCCTGCTGAGCTCACGTCCAGGCAGGGGGCCTTGAATGCTGCACAGGCACAGCAGGTGAGAGATCCAGCTCCTACTAGAGACCTCAGCCACTCAGAGAAGCAAAATGAGTAGTTCTAATAGTCTGATTTGCATCTTGGTAAGGACGTAAGGACCTAAAGATGCAATGAGGTGCTGATTGAGAGGGGGACAGTGAGCTGTTGATTTTTAAAGGCTTTGTCAGGTGCAAAAATGATGACAGAGCGTGACAAGCACCATACACTGCATTTCATGTAAAGATGTATGAATCTTGCATCAAAATTACTATCCAAGACATAATATTCCCCATGGCATCTCAGAACTAAAAAAAAAAGAAGAAAAAAACGTAATTTAAATAATTTGACTTAACCCAGCCAAGACCCAACTGCATGTTTGCATATTGATGCAATATTATTGTTGCATTATTCCACAAGCACACCATTATGACTCTGATTAAGACCTTAATCAATAGTTCTGATTAAGTTTTAAGGTGGGAAACCAAGCTGTATTTTAATCAGAGTGTTGTCATACATTCTTTATTTGGAAGCATGTAAATGTAGTGTGTGTATGCAGAGGATCCATGTCTATTTTCCCCCCCCTTCTCTTTTGAAAAGGACTTCATTGTTTTTTTTGCGTCATATTGTTATTTATTTGTTCCTTCTTCTGCCAAAACGCAGATGGTCGTGATCACAAGCTGTTTTTCTGCTGGATTTTTAGGATTGTAAGGAGGATGGAGCCCAAAGCACCAGCAATCACAGCGACCTACAGGCCAGTCCTGCCAAAAAGAAACGCACTGCCAGCCCAGGCAAAGTAATGCCAAGAGCTGCACATTAGCGCCCATTCCGCGCACATTGCAATGTGAGCGAAAATACTGATTCCCGCCTTTCCCCAATCCTTTGGTTATGTGCAGAGTGCTGCAGACTCGTGTGCAAACAGTGGCAATCAACAGCCAGTCCACAGCTGGTACCTTACTCCGCAGAAGCTTCAGGTTAGAAATATCGTTATTAACTCATTGTACATTAAATTGCACAGGTCCCCAGTAGACTGTCTGTTGTGATTTGAGAAATTGTAAGGTTAGGTGAGCAGTGACAAGATACAAGCCAATCCTGTGCATTGTCACTCCTTGCTCATGATACGACTCTAACCAAAGAAGAAATTCTATTTCCTCCCTCCTGACCGTTGAGTTTGAGTTATGCATGCATACCAATATAGTCACTGGGTGATCCTAGAAGGGTATAAGTTCCAGTATCACCAGAGGTTTGTTTCCTATGAAATCTTGAACACGTGTACACGAGGATTCCGAGTGACAGGACACTCAGTCCTGTCACAGTTGTCCGGGACTCATAAAACCGTAGTTACAGTTGTAACTCTTTTTTTCAAGTAGGTGTCTGAGGCATTTGAGCATTGAGAAAGAGTGTGTGAATTTTCTCAGTTTTTCTCCATCATTCAAAAAACATGTATGCGAGGTTAATGGAAAACTATAAAGTTATAAATAAATAAAAACTGCACTTTCCCACATCCTTTTGGTTCGATATTTTGCCAAAAGCTTAGTTTATCATCGTTAATATCGTTATATCAAGATATCCGGCATGAATATCAAGATATGAAATTTTACCCATATAGCCCAGCCTAATCCATGTTATACATGTTGTTTGTCTCAAAAACATTTTTTTGACCTGGACCTTAAATCTCTACTTGAAGACACCTGATCTATTGACCATGTTGATAAAGGGCCCCCTAGTGGCAGACAAAGAACACTGCATGTTTACAACAAATAATAAACTCCTTTTATTTCAACGCAAAGTGAAAAGATATATAAAATTTGTCCTTTGCAGCTTCTGGAGCACTTGCGAACCAATAGAACCATCCTCAAGCCCCTCCAGGTGCAGATGCTGGATCAGCTGGAGAACCAGTTCTCACTCATGCAGCAGCATCAGCAGCAGGCACATATTTTTTTTACTTTTGTAATATTAAAAAACAAAGTATACAGAAATCCTCAGTTTTTCCATCTTGCCTTGTCAGGCGAGACAACAGGCAATGGCAGGTGCCCAGCTGCAGCCCAGCCTTCCCAATGGTCCTCAGGCGGAGTCCCCCAACTGCCGTGAAGGCCTTACCCGTTCATCCCCACTGAATCACGCAGCCATCAGACAGCAGTGCGTTGTCCAGCCCACGGCCAACGGAGCATGCTCAAGTCCATCATCTGGGCCACTCGACACCAGGTCCCCAGGTGGGGACCACGCCGCGGTGTTGGGAAGTGGCAGCACAAGCAACGGAAACGTGCCTTACGCGCAGCAGAACTCTCTACCTCACAACTGCACAGCCGTCAGTCACCCCAGCACCAGCAGCGCTAGTCCCGCTCATCCAGACGAGACGTGGAGGAGTCCGCATAGCAACGCTAGCACTCAGGTAAACAAACATTTACGAGCAAGCCCCTTTTACGGCAGAAGTTATACTACCGGTATTCAATTCAATTTTATTTATATAGCACGAAATCATGAAAAAAGTTGTCTCAGGGCACTTAACACATGGAGCAAGTCAAAGATCACACCACTGTACCCCAACTGAGTGGTTACATTTTTTTCCAGACTTGTGACTTGGAACTCCCTGTTCAAAGTGACGTTTCAGTGTACTTTCCCACGTCAGAAAAGTCAGACATTTTGCTTTCTGGACTAATTTACCTGTGTTATCTCCATCAGCCTGATGCACTTCAGGGCTTTGTGATGATTTGAAAAGTTTTGCAGTTTTGGTCGCCTCAGCTTTTGTTATCCATCTTTTCTTCTGATTGCGCTTTCTTTGACTGTGTAAAGCTAAGCTAGTTTCCAATATATGTTAGAAATGCTAACTCTAGCCTGAGTCCCAAAAGCTACTCCTTCTCTTGGATTATGTACCTTTAAAAAAAATTAAAAGGGAAAAAAACACATGTAATAGCCTGGAAACTAGCAGATGAGTCTGGCCATTTCTGAGGCAGGGCAAACCTTACCAAACAGACAGTGAAAAGATCAGATCAGTGAAGAGCAGACATGACGTCATCATAAAAGCAGGACGTATGTGCGTAAGTAGTAAACACACGGACGTACATATGAAATGAATAATTTTCATATGGAAGTAAGTCCATGAGTAAACTGTAGCGGTGGGCAGATACATAGTAAATTCAACATAGCTACTCAAAGAGACACAGTAGTGAATGACATGTCGTCATTGCGGTTAAAAAGTTGATGATTTGTTTGATGATAGACTTCCGGCACTGAAGAGTGTTGTTGCTCACAAAGAATACGTCAACAAATAAGCAAATTTGATTTCACAATTCGTTTTGGCCCGGGCTGAAATCGCTCAACGGTCGAGTGACCTGACCAACTTCTTTTTTTTCAAGAAATTTGGGTGTAGCTTGCCAGTCTAGGAAGGTAATCCTTTGATGCAATCTAATGTGAGGTACGCCAAAGTCCTGTGTAATGGCAATTTGAATTCAAACAACCTCAGCGGATGTTCATAAATTCATAAAGGTCACAAATGTCATAACTAGCAGCCCAAGCTAATTCATATATTCAGAACTCAAGAGAGAGATTTGTTCAATTTTGCTATTGATTAAGTGTGTTTCCTCTTTGTCTAGGGGCTTCACAAAGGTCCAGGTTCACATTCGGCAGGTCCCAATGGAGAACCCCCTTTCTCTTCCTCCTCCTCTTCCTCCCCTCAGACTTCATTCTCTTCCTTGGCTATTCTCAATCAGGTGGGACATTCTTCTGGGCCCTACACTGCCTCGTCCTCTGCCTCCTCCTTATCCCCCACCTCCCCCAGGTCCACCCCCAACCACTTGTCCTCGCCGCCCCACTCCACCACTACCTCAGGGCTCCACACCAAAGACAATGCGCCTTCCGGGGGTAACGCGGGAGCAGCTGCCACTCTGCCGTTAGGTCCAGATACCGCCACCGCTGCAGGGATGACCCCAAGTCCCGGCGCCACTCCCGCACAGGCATCGACTAATCATGTCCAGCTGCGGGTGACGGACAGACCTGGCTCTCCAGCCCCCGGTGCGCCCACTATAGACAATCCTCCACTCTCAGCCTTGCTAAAGGGAAAAGCCAACACCACCACGAATGACGATAATAACAACTGTAGTAACCACGGAGGGCCTTTCTCAGAGAAAATCAACAATGTCCACGCGGATGCTGCCAATGCTGTGTCGGAGCACTTCTTGGCATCCTCGCCAAGGTCCACCACCACCACTACCGCTGTGCACTCCCCCAATAGCCTCTCCTGCCTTAACAGCCAGACCGACAGTCAGGGGCCCATAGTGAATGGGAAGGAGGACTCTCGCAGCCCGCAAAAACTGGAGACTCCAGAAGGCACACTGCACAGACACTTGGCCCCTGCTGGCCTGGCTCCCTGGTCTTCTGTTTCCATCTATCCCAGCTCCAGCGAGGTGCTCAAGGCGTGCAGGTATGACATTCCTTTTTTTCTCACTCCATCCGTTACATGTTTAGATTTCAACGGATGCAAATTTAGCCTTTCTTCTACAGGCCATCTAAAAGACAACTACCAGAAGGGGCAATAACTTGCGCAAACAAAAAAAGCATATTCTCTCATTTAAACAAAACACCCTACTAAACTTACTCTTCTGAATATTTTAGAACATATTTCTGCTCATCATTTCTTGTGATGCCAAAATTAGATAACTACACAATTAAATGAATAAATAAATGTATGTGGTATGCATCTCAATATTTATTTCAATAGATCCTCCATTATGTTCAGATTTAATTTATTCACTATTTATTTATTTTGGCATGCTTGTTCCTTCCTGTGTCATGAAGTAAATCTCAATCATGTCTTTCTCTCTCATAAAGCTCCAGTGTTTCCCACAGATTTTAAATCTACTTGGGTGGTGCATTCTAGTGAATTTTCAGAGTAAAAATGTTGTTGTAACATTATTCAGTGATTCCATATTTTTTGCACTTATTTTATATTAAAATAATTATACAAATAAAATAAGGCTGTCATATCGGATTATAAGTGAAAATAACTGGATCGGGACTGATCTGACGTGAATACACAATCACAAAGCACAAACTGCGAGCATAAAGTGCACAAAGTGTTTTGCGGTGGTTAAAGAGAAAATATTATGGAATAATTCTGGCCGAAATTAATAATGCCTACCTTACAGAGGAGAAAGCAAAACAATGAAAAACATCAGACATTCAACCCAGACGTCCACAATCCATTCACATACCGTGGCGTACCTTGTCCAGCCGGTGCTGCCTCCCAGTTTGTTTTGGTGGTGTGTGTTCGCCTTCTCTCATTGATCGCTCCCATGCGTCTCGCAACTTTACTTTCAAAGCCCAGTTTCAATGACCAGTTGGAGTTCCTTCGTTAATCCTCCCGGAATAATGGCAAGCCCCAATTTCGTTTTCTTGCTTTTTCCCCTTCCGAACCATGGATTAATTGATGTGAAATTATCTCGCGACTGCTCTATTCCCATGTACAACCACGTAACTGATAGCTTGCAGTTTAAATTATGCACCGTAAGCATGTCTCTTAGCTGATGCCATTTTCCAGAGTTCCTTAACCAAACCAATGTTGTTTTGTACAATGCAAATACCGGCATTATTTTGTTATCCGTTCCTGCTCGGTCTCGGCCGGTGTTCAAATCGTCTCCGTGGATAGCGCCAGGCGGCTGCACGTCGCCAAAAAGGTAGGGTCTAAACGCGGTAAACGAAATGAAGTACAGGAGACAAGAGGTCACACTGCAATTTGCAGTTTTATTTTCTCTTTTTGTTCACTTTCTCGTTCCATCTCCACATTAGAGTACATACAGCTGCAACTCTCTTCTGCCTTCTCCCCTCCGTTAATACAAGCCAGCAGCCAACTAGCAACAAGCGTGAACCAGCCCACCAATCAGAAACACGCGTTGGCACAACAAAATTGGCCCCTAGGGTTGTCTTGAAGGGCGGGCGGTACATTTAGCCTTTTATCAGGCCACCATGAGCCCTGTTGTGGTGGCCCTACCAGAACCAGTGCTGGCCCTGTTTATTCATTTATTGAATAATTAATACATCAGGAATTAGAAATTTGACATATTATCTCTTACTTCTTCAAAGTGGCATTCCTGATGCTTTTCCAAGTTGACAAAGTAATATCTCCTACATTTGGGCTGTTATTGGTTGCTCACTCATGCCAACTTTGTTTTTGAGCTAATCACTTGACTCCCCACGCCTCAGAAACCTGGGCAAAAACGGTCTGTCGACAAGCAGCATCATCTTGGACAAGTGCCCGCCGCCACGACCTCCAAGCACACCCCTACCTCCCCTGCCAAAGGACAAGCTCAACCCGCCAACGCCCAGTATTTATGTGAGTCAAAGTCACCGTTGACAAAGAAATAAGTGCATGATATTGTGCTGTAATGTTGGTGAAACGGTTCCTCATTAGCCTCCCTGGAAGGGGTCTTAAGTGGTGATTAATCCTTGTGCTTCCTCTCTTGCACAGTTGGAAAACAAGAGGGACGCCTTCTACCCTCCTCTCCATCAGTTCTGCACCAACCCTGCCAACCCTGTGACCGTTATCAGGGGCCTGGCAGGAGCCCTCAAACTGGGTAAGAAACCACCTAATAAATCCACCTTTGTTTTTACTTTTCACATATATTTTTTCCTGTACAGAGCACTGCAGCATGGCTCTGTGGATATTTCTTAAATGGCTGTTGTGATTGTATTTGACATGTCTGGCAACAGTACCACCCGCAGGCATCAAATGTTACTGCAATATACAGACACTGTCCTGTAATGTTCCTGACACAATTTTAAAAATATGAAATTTCAGATAAATTGCTGTGGAAGCAAGTTCCTATATGTTGGTACCTGGCAGCTCTGCTTAAGCAAGAGACATTATTTTTCTTTTTTGTTGGGGGCCGAGGGCTCCTTTTTTCCTTTTTTTTTTGAGATGTACAACTCAGGTTGTGCACAACTTTTTATAATCAGGAAGACTGACCCTTTCTGCTTGTAAAGTAATATGTTCAAATCATTGTATGACACAATAAATAAAAAATAATAATGACGATGTTGCACAAAAGCAGTGTCAGTCAAATGTCAACTGGGAGTTTAAAAACGCAAAAAATGCAGACATCAATGCTTGACCGTGCTTCCATATTCTTCCTGTTCTGTGCAGACTTGGGCCTTTTCTCTACCAAGACACTGGTGGAGGCCAATCCCGACCATCTGGTGGAAGTTCGCACCCAGCTGGCCCAGCCCACTGACGAGAACTGGGACCTCAGCGGCAGCCACAAGATGTGGCGCTGTGAGAGCAGCCGCTCGCACACCACGATCATCAAGTACGCCCAGTACCAGGCCTCATCCTTCCAGGAGTCACTACGGGTCAGTAATAAAGAGGACGTCCAAATTATCTTCTATTTTAATTTCCTGTCGATGGAATGGCCATGTGTTAAGACACATACATTTGCCCACGCAGTGTATATTCGAGTTGATATTGATTTCTGAAATAGGAGGAGAATGAGAAGAAGAAGGAGATGGAAGCAGAGGCAGCCTCATCTGACAGGTGACTTTCCTTTGGCTGCCTTGATGGAATCAACCATTTTCTCATTCCTGTTGCTAACACTGATGCTCTTGTGTTAGTCGGCGGAGGAAATGTCCATTCAAGCACATCAAATTTGGCACCAACATAGACCTCTCGGATGAAAAGAAGTAAGTGGACCATTGCATATATGAAAACAAGGAAATTAAGATGTTTATTTATTGTATCTCATTGGAATACAGACACTCTCTTTTTGCATCTATGTAAGAACAGGTAACAGTTTTATTTGGATCATATTCAAATTGTTCGTCTCGGTAACTACAATACATTATTGAAGACTTTGTTGTTCAAAGTTTGAATCTGAGTGTGTGTGATTGTTTGTCTACATGTTCCCTGCCATTGGCTGGTGACCAGTCCAGAGAATGCCCCACCTCTCGCCTAATATCACCTGGGATACACTCTAACTTGCTCATATGCCAAATGTGTAAAAGTGTTACAGAAAATGGATGGATGTAACAGTACTTCAGATTTGGAACAAAATGATTCAACCTTCTGTTTTATCAAATGTGAGATTATGCCAGGTATTGAATAAACCAACATTAGCTTTTACAGCTACAATTTTGTCAAATAGATGAATTATCCACGATGAAAACATTGACAAAGAATTCCAGCTGACTTCTTTTCAACATCAGTAGATTACCAAGTGGGCTTTCTTTCTTTTGTGTTTCCACGTTTGCAAAGATCTCAAAGATGTCCAGTGGGATGTATTGTGGTTGTCTCTAGCCATGTGTTTCTAGTTGTCTCATGCTCTGTGCAATGTTCCTCTCACTTACAGGTGGAAGCAGCAGCTCCAGGAGCTGACCAAGCTGCCGGCTTTTGCCCGGGTGGTATCAGCCGGCAACCTGCTCAGCCACGTGGGACACACCATCCTGGGCATGAACACAGTGCAGCTCTACATGAAGGTTCCCGGGTCCAGGACACCAGGTAAACATGGGACTAGCATTAATAGATCATGACTTGTCATTTTTGGTCACTTGGCTAAAAATAAGCGCTTGTGTGGTTCTTTAGGTCACCAAGAGAACAATAACTTCTGTTCGGTGAACATCAACATCGGCCCTGGCGACTGCGAGTGGTTTGCTGTGCCCGAACCGTACTGGGGCGTCATCAACAGCTTCTGCGAAAAGTGCGTGAGAAGCTAATTTACTGCATGCTTGATGTTTTGATGCTGACCTTTGGGGGATTCTATGACAGGAACAACATCAACTTCCTGATGGGCTCTTGGTGGCCGAACCTTGAAGACCTGTATGCGACCAATGTGCCTGTGTACCGCTTCATCCAGCGCCCCGGGGACCTGGTGTGGCTCAATATGGGCGCCATCCACTGGGTGCAAGCTATTGGCTGGTGCAACAACATTGCGTGGAATGTTGGACCCCTCACAGGTGATGTCAACACTCTCAAAAGGACTAGTCATTCATTCCCAATGATGTTGTTGTTTTGAGGCAGTAACTGAGGTGTTTTATCTGTTGATGTTCGCCAGCCCATCAGTACAAGCTGGCAGTAGAGCGCTACGAGTGGAACAAACTGCAGAGTGTCAAATCCATTGTTCCCATGATCCACCTCTCCTGGAACCTGGCCAGGAACATCAAAGTGTCTGACCACAAGCTCTTTGAGATGATCAAGTGAGAACTTGCTTCTCCTTTCAATTACCTTTCCTTTCCTTTCCCATTTATTAGCTCATGTCGATATTTACATGACCAAGATGTATTTATCGCACTGCCTGCGGTGTCTTATGGTGCTTGGAATTCATTCGTTCCTTGCAAGTTTTGAAAAGTGCTTGAATTCTCAGCTGCTTAAAATTCTAGCTGTTTGAAATATTGTGCTGTTTTGTATCAGGACTGTCATGCAAGGAAGGTTTTATCTACAGACAAGGGGAACACTCTGAAACATCAAACATTTGTTTTCCATTGATCTAACCATGGACCTTTAAAAAAAAAAATAATAATAATTATATATATATATATATATATATATATTAGAGTAAAGTAGCCCGTACCATGGTGCTCCCTCCACCATGCTTGACATTTGATGTTGGTGTCCTGTGCCAGTTTTTCACTACACATGGCAGAAAAACAATTCAAACACTTCGACTTTGGTTTAATCAGTCTACAGAAAATGTTTCCAAGTTGAAAATTTTGGAACATCTAAGTGCTCTTTATCAAACTTAAAATGTTCAGCAATTTATTTATTTTAGAGCAACGGCTTAGGCTATATTCACACTGCAGAGCGTGATGCCCAATTATGATTTTTTGTTTGGTTAGATCCAATCTTTTTATGTACTCTATCACATTACAAAAACAAATGTGATTTCTAATGTGACACGCATGCGGAACGGAAGTAAATAATTTATGGTCCAGTGACCAGTGTGTTGGTGTTCATCTTTTTATCATCTCATATCTACAGAGGAGTTTTGCAAGAGGAGATAGCAATATTTTGAGGAAATGAGGCAAGGCTTTTTGATCTCTTCATTTCATGGAGACTTCTACTAAAGATGACACACGTGACCTGTCCAGACATGCATTGCAAAAAAAATAAAAATACGCATTCAATCCACAAATGAAAGTGAGCAAAGTCAGATTTGAAAAAAAAAAATCTGAATTTAGCAATTTAGATTCCGTAATTTCCGGATTATAAGGCGCACTTTACTTTAAACCGCACTAGCTAAATTTGGGGAATACTCTAGATTGGTCTATGTATAAGCTGCACCCGACTGGAAGCCGCAGGTGTTTTAATATTACTGCACCGGTGTTTAAGGGTCACCGCTACCACAGAGGGTATTGTCGGGACAGAGATGACTGTTTGGGAACGCAAAGCGTCCCATTTATTAACATCTGAACAGCATTCGTAAGGTGCACAAATAATACAGTGCTTGTCCTGCAGTCCCAGTAGTAGTACAGTATAACAACAGAACAAAACTTACAGCGCTTGACGAGGCAATGACGTCAAATGAAATCCGTTTTTGAAAGTGCTTGTCACTGCCAGTAACACGGCAGTAATAACAAGGCTGTACAAAAATACATTACTCTAACAAAAATACCCCAACCTACTATAGCAGAAAAGTCAGTCATTACCGGTAATTCTCGGGCCATCGTCCTCCTCCTGCCGCACTTTTTTTTCCCCCTTTTTTCCCCCTTTTTTTCTTCCTTTTTTTCTAAAAAGAGCTCAGTATTGTTCATTCTGTAATGTCATCATCATTGCTCTTTTTATTTTATTTTATTTATTTATTTATTTTTTGTATGTGCGTGTGTGTGTGTTCGTTAGTTCACCAAAAACCTATTAAAAAAAATTCCATACCGTTCACCTAAACCGAACACCGCCGTCAGGAGACCCGAGGAAGGACCAAAGAAAACAAAGGAAAGTGAAATCCAGCACCGACCAGACACCACCCACCGGGCCACCAACCAGAGTTCTTCACCAACCCCAGAAACATCTAAATTCCAACAAATCCAAAAAATCAGGGAGACCTCAAGAGACCAAAGGAGAGACTGAGGAAAAGAAGGAAGGACAAACGAAGCAGAGTGAGATCCACAGACACCAGCCTCCACCGATTCAATGACCTGAGGAAGAAGCAGATTGTGTCTGAGTTTCGATAGATGCTGGTGTGGTGGATCTGGCATGCATGAAAATCTCCACCAAAGAGGGGAGCCGTCGACCCCTGCCAGGACAGAGCAAGCGCAACACCTCAGGGCCCCCCAGGCCGCGGCAGCGCCAAAGGACGACCCCCGGGCCCCGCTAGGGCCACCGGCCGGAGAGCAAACCCAGGAGCAGGAGCGCCGCCCACCCCAACACGGCCCGCGCCCCCAACCCAACACAGCAGGACGGGGCACTAACCCGTTACTGAGTCCGCCAGCTCACCGACTGGCGAACTCTACCCCTAAACCTTGAATGTGACCCCACCCAGTGTATATACAAGTGTGTGTGTGTGTGTGGTGCATTAAAATTGGGAGCAGGTGAACCGGAGCAGAGGGAAATGATATCCCCACGCTCCGATCCACCCGCCTCCCAGGCATGTCAGTGAGTGTATGTGGTGCATTAAAAAAATAAATAGGGGGGGGGGGCGCGGCGGGGACATGGACAGGGGACCGCAGCACTGCTCTCCTCCTGCCGTACTATTGAAGTCGTCGTCTTCAGTGTCAGAACCGAACAGGCCCAGATTGGCCTCGCTCTCTCCTTTATTGTCGCTCTCAAAACCAAAAAACTCCTCTTCGTCAATGTCACAATCAAACAGGTCGATTGCCTTTAACTTAAATGCAGCATCTTATTCACTTCTATGTTTGTTTTCCATGATTAGGGCGCAAACTGTCTGGCTCTTGTTCTCTCTCCCACTGTATTTGGGCTCATTGGTTTGTTTTGCTCTGCCTGGCGCTCTTGCACTTTCTTTATAGTGTGCCCCCTCGTGACGTGGTGAATAAGCCCGCACCGTTGTATTAGCCGGAGGGATGAATGCAAGTGAAAAAAAGTAGCGGCTTATAGTTGGGAAATTACACTTCATGTATGGGCAAAAAAATAAATAAAAAAAAATCCAATTTGGTTTGCATTTGCCTGCAGCCTGGATGTAGCCTTCGATTTGAAAATGTTGACGATCGGCCTATGTTTTATCATGAGTTTATGCAGAAATTTAAGAAATTATAATTTATCAACATAACTTTATTGTGAAAAGGAATTTTTATAAGTACTTTCAACCCTTGAAAATGTTCGACGCCAGGTAATAATGAGGAAAAAGCACAAATTGAGCAATTGACAGTCACTTTCAGGTTTCATCCAATTTTTAGGTGTTGCTACTTAGAGTTGTGCTCATTTGCTAGTCATTTTCACACATTTGACTTCATTAGAGCTGTGTGTGTGGGGGGAGGGGAGAATTATATTTCTTTATTCCAAAATGTTGTTATTTAATAGTATTTGTGATAAATAAATAATAGTTATTGAATGTTGATGTATTCTAACTCCAACTCATTCACTGTTATTGATCAATCAGGGATGCCCAATATGTATTGTAACATTCGATGGCAAGGAATGTGTTCATTAAAAAAAAAAGGGTGTCACGCTACAATTTACCTTCATACTCATAATCAAATAAATTGGATAGTAATTTAAAATCAAGAGTAAATGTGTAATAACTTTACTTTTTATGTTAAAAAAATATGAAGCACTTTTTTGTTTGTTCAAGTCTGCAAATCCTTTTCACGTAAATCTTTGCATTCCAGAGCGTTTATTTTCTGCTATATGTAAACAGCCAAAGAAAAGTCTGAAAGTATATAATAATGACTGCATTTAAAAAAAATATATATATATATTTATGAAATTTGTAACCCAAGCCAAACGTGTCCATATTAGGTATTGCTTGCTGCGGACTCTGAAGCAGTGCCAGATGCAGCGAGAGCTTCTGTTGGCTGCCGAGAAGGAGTTAGTATGGCACGGACGCACCCAGAACGAGCCTGCGCACTACTGCAGTATTTGTGAGGTAAACCACGTGGACCATCTTGTATCTCCTCCTCCACCTGCCTTCTCTGCTTGTCTCATACTGGCGTGTCTTGTCCCCACAGGTGGAGGTGTACGACCTGCTTTTCGTGACCAGCGAGAGCAACAGCAGGAAAACCTACGTGGTCCACTGCCAGGACTGTGCCCGCAGGGGGAGCCCCAACCTGGACAACTTTGTTGTGCTGGAGCAGTACAAGATTGAAGAGCTCATGCAGGTCTATGACCACTTCACACTGGTAAGTGTTTCACACAGAGAGAGATACATAAGATCATTTTCCTTCTTTTTTTTTTTTTTTTCATGCAACGTTAGCGGCACAATTCTGATTCCCCCCCCCCCCCCCCCCCATCTGACCTCTCTTTTGTAAGTCGAGAGAAATCAGATATCAGGGTTGAGCGGTTTCTAAACGCATAAGGACCTAGTATGATATTAAATAGTTTCTTTTATAGCACATATAAATGTGTAATTTGTATTTTCAACTTGATATTACTCTAACTACTTATACCTAATAGTAGGCTATAACCTATAATTTTTCTTGTAACTGCATGGGGAATGACGTTCTATTAGTCACGTGAGCGCTATTCGTGCAACAGATCAGCGTTGATCAGTGGTCTGTTCGGATCAGGCCCCACGGTTCGGATCGCCTCCGATCCGCGGATTGGTTGGTGGGGGGGAAAAAAACAACAAAGTGCGCATTCACAGTGTACACCATTCAGACATGTCAAGGAAGCGGAAAGATACTCAACGTAACACACCGCAATGGCCGCATACGCTCAGGCTAACGTCAAAATAAAGTTTGTTTACATTGATGGCAATGCAACTAGCCTTGTTAGACATTTACTTTGAAAGTGGCCCATGTCATGGCATGATGGCTGTCTTGACTTCCCTTTTAGACGTACGTAGTTTTGATTAATGTTAAAGTTGCGACCAACATCAAGACAATGCTATCCCAAATTTATATACAATTGCTAATTTAGGACGCTAAGAAACTGCTAATTAATTACGCCGTCATTGTATGAAACAACAGAAGTCTCCGACGTAAGTGGCCTACTGGCTAGCATGCAGCTAGCTGTTAGCATTACCTACGGGTGCCTGGCTGGTAGCTGTAAATGAGTTTGACAACTAGTACCTTACTTGACTTTGCTTACTTGAATTATTTTTCAATATTCTGGACCAAGGTTACTTTGTCATTCACTCGCCATGTTTAAAATAAGAGAAAATGTCTTAAATTGCACTGGTCTTTTCATAATTTTTTAATAAAATACAATAAATAGAACTTTGTCTTCATTTATTTTATAGAAACACTTTTGCCCATTAAAAAATAAAAACATTCAATTCAAAATGTCAATGATATCCGTTTAGATTGTAGGGACACAAGTTTTTAGGCCCTTAGTACCTTTGTTATTTTACACATGGACCATGTATAAAATAAGAATGTTTCTGCTATATATTGCACTTTAAGATGAGTTCCTAAATCCTAAACTGGTATATTAGACTTTTTGAATGTATTTTTTTAATTTAATTTAATGGACAAAAGCGTTTTACAAAATAAATGAAAACACAAAATCCTAAACGGCTATATTAGATATTTTGAATAGATTTTTTTTATTTAACGGGGAAAAGCATTTTACAAAATAAATGATGACAATTTATTAGGGCCCGACCGATTAATCGGCTGCTGATTATAATTGGCCGATTATTGGTCTTCAAACACTGGCCAAAACAATCGGCCAATTGGGCCAAATGGATGATTATTTTCCCCTTAAAACGTTATCGAAGAAAACTGAAGTTTCCGATGCTGTGAAAGTACCCTGAATGCATCATTTTGCTTGCATAGCATTAGCAACTAGCGTATGTTATTCTGTTGTCCCTAAGCGTCCTATAAGCTGTTAAATGACACCACAGTTGGAGTTAATTGTAAAACGAAACACACAACGTTAAGAATTACATCCACTGTATATTTAAAGACAAAACATGCTGTGTTTTAGAACATCGCTAGCCTAGCGCTAATGCTAAAAGCGAAGGGAGGATCCCATTCAAATACTAACAGGAAGTTAGCATCGACTTCCGGAGTGTTTTTCCTTCCAATAACGAATAGTGTAAAAAAGGAGTTATTTTTCTTTTAATACATTTCAATTGCAGCTTTCTTCTATACTCACTTTAAGTGTGTACACCATGGATGCACAGAATCACACTGCCCCCAAAAGGCCAAAACACAGGAACAGTTGGTATTTGTCAGTACTGTTTTTCCGGTTGCTAATATTTTTAGTTTATTCTATTCTTATTTCACTTTCTTATTGTTTTATTTTGTCATTGTCCTTTTCAGTTATATTTAAAGTTGGTATTTCAAGGATTCAAAGAAGTTCTTATCTCAAAATTTAAGGATTTAAACATCCAAGGATTTTTTTTTTTTTGTCTTAACACACATTTCCACATGACATGGCGTGAAATACAATCCCCTGAGGTCCCAGGTTAGCCTAGTAAGTCCCAAAACTTGTGAAAATAACACAAGATAAAAATATATACAAGAAAACAGCAGTTGCAAACAAGTAAGAATTGTTTTATTATTGATACATAAATCCTTACAATAACCTTGTATACTTCATGATTTTTTTTTATAAGGTCATACTATGGACTTGTCATTCAAAGCAGAGAATCTTAATAGTGAAAGTTTGCGCGTAAATTACACCCATTGAAAAGGAATTGGGGGGTGGGGGGGGTTTGTATACATTATATACATTTTTAAATAATAGGCAGATAAATCAGTAATCTGTATTTTTTTTTTCTGCCAAAAAACAGCTATCTACTACTGATCTACTATTTATCTTTGTGTGTGTGTGTTTTTTTGCTGATCCAAAAAACGATCCGATCCGTGATCCGATCCGAATCGTGAGTTTTGTGATCTGTTGCACCACTGGTGAGCATCCATAAGGGGATGGCGTGGCTCTGTGGTCGAAGTATCCTTGAGCAAGATACTTAACCCCGGGTTGCTCCTGATGCTGCGTCATCAGTAGGTGAATGAGTAGTTGAATGTAAAGCGCTTTGAGGGCCTTGTAAGGTGGAAAAGAATATATAAAAGAAGTACCATTTACCATAAGACTGAACGAGACAAGATGGCCTGTTGGCAGTTGCGGCTCTCAACTCAAGCGCATTGGTCCCCCCCAAAAATGCAACTCATGCATATTAGCAGCTGGACTCGTCTAAGGAACAGCAATCCCCTGCAAGATGCTGTGATTTAATTTGATAAGTGTTAAGATGGAAGTGCACTTAAACATACACAAAATACGTAATAAGTCATGCTAACCAAAAACGGGCAATCATTTTTTCTTCTTCAACAAAAGCAAAAATCATCTCCACACACCCAAAAAAAAATAATCAAAACGTGAATATGCAGGTGATCAGTGTACATGATAGTTATATTTGATTGGTGTTAGGATTATCATGTGGGGCATTGGAAAAAAAGTCCCTAAAATCCACCATTTTGTACTACTCTTGCACCTGTGCACTTTGGACAGCACGCCGTTGAGCATTCAAGTGATGATTTGCCATTTTCTCCTCACAGGCGAGTCCCTTGCCTTCCTCGTCTTGATGATATGCTTAAGGACGTTTTTCAACCACAACGGACTCTCCATGCATTTTTCATTGTCGTCATTTAGGAAGTAAGCCGTCAGTCCTCTTAAAGCACGCTCTGTAGCGTTCCCCCAAGGCAGCTAGCTGTGCTTAAGCTGTGTGTCTATGCAACTCGCCTCCCCCGGTGGACTGGAGGGGGAAGGCAGCTCCTGTTAAAGACTGTTTCACCGCTGGACTCCCTACATCACAGGTTTCAGAGTCCGGTCCTCGAGCGCCTCGAGTCCTGCATGTTTTTGAGGTTTCCCTACTCCAACACACCTGATTCAATGATCAGGATCAGCCTCCTGCAGAGCTTGCTGATGAGCTTAAAAGGAACCCCGACTGTCATGACAAGTTTGCGCTCTATTATTCATTTGGTTGTTACTAACATAACTATGAGATTCATTTTTCAAAAATCATTTCCAGTTTAATAAATTTTGTGGAAATTTGGACGTACGCCGCCATTGTTATTTACGTTGCAACGCATTCATTGGGTAGTGACATAGAATGGCGGCTGTGTGTGAAACGCCTGTAAAGAAAGCAAGTTAAGCCTCGTAGCGTTCCTAAAGAAACAACATGCGATCGGGCTCTCGTCATTCACCAGACACATTCAAGAGTTCTGATCGTCCCTTTAGTACATAGTATGACGTAAATAACAACATTAAGTTTCTACCAAATGTATTAAACTGGAAATTATTTTTGAAAAATTCATCTCATAGTTATGTTAGGCTCAACCAAATAAATAATAGAGAGCAAACTTGTCATGACAGTCGGGGTTCCTTTTAAATATAAATCAGCTGTGTTGAACGTGGGAAACCTCTAAAACATGCAGGACTCAGGCCCTCGAGGACCGGACTTTGACACCACTGTTCATGTAATCTAAGCGTTGTACATAAATTGTTTCAAATCACCTGACTACTGACTCTTATGTTCTCGATTCTCTTTTGTGCCGTTTGCCATCACCTAGCTGGTCTTTTATACGTTAGTTAAAACAAAAGAACATGTTTGTAATGTGAACAGTTGAGTTGATGCAGTCTTTGCGACATTTCCTTTTTTTTTTTTTTTTCTTTTTTTACATATATATAATTTTTCTGGAACAATGTTTGATAAATCATTGTAGACACAAGGCCATGTCACCAAGAAAAAGGGTTGCACATAGTTAATTAGTGTTTTTTGATGTAAATGTACACTATTTATAAATGCATATTTATTGCTTGGAATTTTTTGTTGATGGAATGCTGTCAAATTTTTTCTCTCCAGAATACCTGCCATTACATTTAATGGAGCCTTGTGATTTTTGAGGAGAGCTCCGAATATGTTTTGTAAAGAAATAAAAGTGCTTACTAAGCATTGTGCAGAGACCTGATCTTCAATTGGGTTTGTTGTTTGAAGGATGTTTTATGCGTCAATAAATGAATTGTCTCTATTTATACCTGATGTTTAGTTATTTTAGTTGCAGGTGCAGCACAGTGTAGTGGCTGCCTTACTGTGGATGGGTTTGAATGAGTTGTGCTCTTAATTTTCTATATTTGACTGAAAATGGTCTGGCCTGAGCCCTGCTCACAGTTTCAATCGATTCCACTCTGGCCCTGCCTCACACCGCGTTCTTATAGACAAGTAATGTAGCTAGTTTGTGCGCATGTGTGTGTGTGTGTGCGCACGTGTGTTCATACGGACCTCAAAGGATATCCAAAACGATGCCAAAAAAGTACAAAATATATTTTCAGTCACTGACTTTTTGTTACCTTAATACACAATTACTTTTTCTTTTTTTACAGACACCAATCAAGATGTGATTAAAGTACGTATCACAAAAATATTTACTTTTAAGAAAAGTATTTCTATTGTATGTGGTTTTCTAATTTGCACGGTCTCAAAAGTATCTGGACTAGTGACATCAGTGTGAATACAATTGACTTGTGGACCACACAAACATTTTGCGCGTTTTTCACAGGTCTTTATTAATTGTGAAAACCACAAATTTATTTGTGTGAATATTTTTTAGCCAAATCTCTCCCCATACAAATACACACACAGATGAGAATGGTATCCAGGAGATGAAATGAGGAAGTCATACAAACGACAGTTTGGAAAAGAGGAACAAAGAGAATATTTCCTAATTCCTACTTTTAAATCATACAATATAGATGACATGAATAAGCCAGTAAATTCATGAAAATGTAACCATATAATTTAATAAAATAGTATCCATGAAATCCATGACCATAGCCAGCGTAAGTAGTTCAGAAAATGAATTATCTATAAAATGCAAACTCAAACTTATCATTTTCAACCATACAATTAGAATTTTACTGTTGATTCTGACATTGTGATTGGCTGGGCACCAGTCCAGAGTGTACTCCGTGACTCGCAAAGTCATCACAAACAGGCACTGTCTTATCAGCGACCTGGCTGAGGAAAAGCGATATAGAAAAATAATGGATTCTTTCAACAAATAGGAGCCTCGGTAGCTCCCCCTTTCTGCATGTTCTCCTCCTTTCATGTTACAAACTCGGGGCGCTAATTGGCAAACCGCCAGGCTTTCCTTTCTGTTTCCCTCTGTTGGTCATTGTTGAGGACAAAATCACCACCATACATTAACAGAAGTCCAGAAGTGTAGATTGAGAAGGAGTTCATGTTTAAACATCCTGTATTTAAGAAGTGTGTATTTCTGAGTCAAAACGTTGGACAGTGTCTTTAACAAAAACGAAAAAAAATAAAATAAATAATAATAATAATAAAAAATATTAAAATAAAATGGAAAAAAAATTAACTGAAGCTAAATTTTATATTTACAAAACTAACAAAAACTAAATAAAATTAGACTATAGAGAAAATGTCCTTCGTTTTAGTCTTTGTGGATTATTTTAAATATGATTTTAAGTATATTTATTCCGATATTAACCGGAATAAAGACGTTTGAAAGTGTGTCACACAGAAGTGATGTCATCTAGCAGCAGCCAATAGAAAAGCACCTTCAAATGATGTCACTCCTAGGCGACAAATTTGCCTGCTTGACTTTTGGCTCCAATGGCTTGGCTCGCCTGCTCTTTCAACTCAGCTGAAATGCAACGCTAGGTAAGAAATGTCTGTTTTTAATATTTTTACCATGGTGCGCTCAAGTAATACACTTTTTTTTTTAAAGAAAAAAGGAAAACTAATACTGAAACTAACTAAAACAAAGTATTAAAAAAACACACACAAAAAAACTAAAATTAAAAACTAATTAAAACCAATTCAATTTAAAAAACAAAACTCAAAAACAAATAAAAACTAACTAAAATAAAGAAAACTTTAATAACCCTAATTGTGACTCGAGACGAAATTCTCTCTTTTTTTTTTTTTAATACTTAGCCATTAAACTGATTTTAGCTTGCAGTCAAGTATTCACATCGACAAGTTCACAAAACTCTACCAAACAAGTGTGGCATAAACCTAAAATCAGTAAATCAACAATAATGCAAAGAAATGTGTGGCTTTATCACTTCAACATTTCATTTTCCATTCAGGCTGCATTCCATTAATGATCCCAAACCACCACAACAGCCACTTCTTTTTGTAACGTTTACATTGCATTGTTTAAATCACTCCACCATTTCATCCAACAAGAAAAGTACATGTTATGTTTGACACGTCTTTTATATGAGCACCTGAGTGCAAATCTGCATGCATAATGATGTTTCGATTGATTGACTGACTTATTGTAATTTCTTCACGGGAGCGTTAAGCGCTACATCCCACGCTTCCTTTTCCTTTCTCTGGAAACTTGAGGTGTGATTTTGGTGGACATGCATTGTTCTCGCGTTCATTGTGCTGCGGCTTAAAAAAACGAAACGCGTGGGATGGTTGGCTGTTCGGCGAGCACGGTGGGCGGGTGTCCCGTACTTGACAGTTAATTTATTAGCACGCCTGCTAATAGGTGAGCTGACAGACTGACAAGCACCTTGACGTTAATGGATGTATGATCCCTTTTGAATGTTACAATTTTTTCTTTTAAGCATTTTCCCGTTAAACGCTAGAAAGAAGACTGACATTTTAATATGTATCAGCCCAGAAGCTTGAGGGTTTAGAATGAGCAGCCACTGGGCCGCATACAGCCCATAAGGTGACCGCAAAAACAAATCAAATATAAACATTTAACATGTAACAGTACTCAACTGTTGAGTTGAGTAGTCACTGATACCAAGTACCGATACTACTAGTCATTTTGATAAAACTAATTTCCCCCCTCCAAAAAACAATGACATGTCATTTTAAAGAAAGACCTACAGTATATAGTCTATATTCCAATATAGCATTTTTCCTTAAAATTGACTGAAACGATCCTTCAATTACTTGGGGGCGGAGAGTGGTGGAGAGTGATGTCATGCTCGTCCCGTGGACATTTAGTGATAGCGTACGCCACAATTGGGATGGAAACTGGAAGAAAGAAAAAGCAACAAGATTCTGGCTTCGAGCACAGCCCAAACTCCAGCTAGGATTCCAAGAAAACTGAAGGAAAAACAAAAACAAGAAAAGCTTGACACAACAGAGGCTGCAGTTACGCTTTAGGCCAGAGGTGGCAGTCGTGAGTAAAAAAAGTGACAAACTACCTTTAAGATGGGAGTCTTGGGGTGACTAATACATGACCTTGCCCAGGCCGTTTTATCAAGATTTAGTTTTATAAAAACAAAGTTGTAGTCTTATGTGTTTTAATTACCCCTACAGTTGATATTCATTTTTTTCTTAAAGTGGCACCTTACCAAGCTCTTCCTGCTGTCCATATAATAATAATAATAATAATAATAATGACAATAATGCTAACGTATGCTTGTGCTAGCTGGTCAATGTAATGCTACTAGTGTGAGGCAGAGTTACTAGTATACTACTTGTGGTCACACAAGCTAACAAAGCTAGCTACGTGCTCTTGGCGACAACATTATTCTCGGCTTATTGTTTTGTTTGTTGCTTCTTAAAATAAAGGGAAATGCTGCATTTATTTGTCCCCAATATCTAAAGTAACTCACCTACTATGAACGCAGGTCGTTGTTAGCTTGCTAAATAAAATGCTATTATAATGGTCTTGACTGTGCGGTCTAGTTTCTGGCTCTAATTACAAGACCAGCAACATGCTATTTGCTAAAATCTTGATGAAGGCCTTTTACTTTATTATTATTATTTTTTTATATATATATATATCATCACCCTCTTAAAATGTCTTTTTTTTTGCAAAAATTATTATTATTTTTGCCTAAATCATCTCATAATGCAAAATGTTCTTTTTTTGTGTGTTTTCTGAAAAAATGACTTGGGTGATTATTTTAAGAAGGCGTCTATATGATTGTAATAATAAATAAATTAGTAATGCGCTAGCCAGCTCTTGTGTTGTCCACCTTCATGCTACGCTTAAGCGTTAGCTTCAATCTTGATTTGTCTTGCGCTATAGTGTTCCCCCACCTATTAACATCTTTTTGGTGAACCTATCCACCTTTATTTGCGGAAAAACTGAAACATTTGCTGTTTTTGTGCTCAGGCCAAAGCCCTGTATAACAAAAATACTGCTTTTGCACCATCTTCTAGCATTTTGGTTCCAAGGAACTATGTTGAATTGAAGGTAGGAGCTTTTAGTCAGGCCACAGCTATGTGTAATTGAACGAAAAGCTCTTCTACCATCTTGACGCATCTATAGGCAATTATAAACCTTTATTGAGTAGCCCGGCTTGCTCTAAAAATAGCTTACCAGTGTGATTTTCTAGGAATGTTGCAGAAGTGATCATTAGAAAATGTAAACATTGGCAAAGATTTATAGAAATAGTGTTGCACATGATATTTATCTGTTTCCCAATGAGAGAAATGTGAGACAAACATGTTTTTAATGCAAAGGTGGGAGTTTTTCTTCCAGGAAACAGATTGTGAAGGTGTGTCTTGACAGGTGAAGGAAGGCCACATGTGGAATACCACAGAAAGCAGGAAGTGATGACCGCCAATGCAAACATGCCCTAATTGATAACATAGTGTACACATAGTGGGCCGTGGAACCAGCAGATGTCACTGTAGTTATTAAGGAGATGCCACACACACACGCACATCCATCTAAAGGTGTGTATTCCAGTTGTGTTAGTCACTCATTTGACTCATGTGGCATTTCTTCCTCTTCAATTTGTTTTCATTCAAAGTGTATGAGTCAGGCAGGATTTGACACAAAAAAAACATGCGGTTTGATTTTAGAAGAGGAAATACAAAGTTATCATTCTTCAGTCGCACGGCGTCAAGTGCTTCTTTTCATTTATTTGTATTTTTTTTTCATCCGAGGAAACCACAGTCGAAGTTGTGGAAGTGATGGATCGCGCAGGAATGCGCGTCTGGATCCACCGCTCTTACATATTCTTGAGATCATTATTATGACAGCCTGCTCATGCTACAATTTTCGCTGTATTTTGGAACGTCTCAGCTCACAGTCTATTTATCATAGCACCTAGCACCAGATTGTTAATCACTACTGGTTATGTTATGACATACTCATGACAAGTTCAACAACCATCTATCCAATCTTTGGTTATCAGCACACTTTTTTTTTCTCTTACCTTTCCGTGGTGGCACCGCAGAATATAAAAAAGACACTTGTGGAGTTTGTCCTTTAGTTGTTCACTGAGCTCAAGTGTCACGGGGGATTTGCAGAAGCCAAGCAGCAGCATGTGTCACCGGCCTGACTGCCAATATGGCTTCAAAGTGTCCCTCTCAGCCATCCTCATTGTTAGTGTGTGTGTGTGTGTGTGTGTGCCAATGAAGCGTGGACATCGGTAAAAGTCCCCCAAATTCCTTACGGATGAGTCCAAGAGCTGTTGGAGCTGTGAGTCACAGGAAGCATGGAGTTAACTTGATGAACATCTTGTGATCTTCTTACGCACGCACACACACACGCACACACACACGCCTTCATGCAGGTTTGTTTTCCTATCTTTGTGGAGCCATCTCATTGACATAATGCATTTCCGAGCCCCTTCCCCTAACCCCACCCATCAAAAATGATTGCCTACCCCTATTCCTTACTCTAACCTCAACCATAACCCAATTCAAACCTAAACTCTTAACACCAAGTCTTGACCCTCAAAAAGAGGTCTAAACTTGTCGGGTCCAGCAAAATGGCCCCACATGGACGGGTGGGCCCCACAACTCTGTGAAATCCCAAAATATTGGCCCCACTATGTAACAAAAACAAGACCACGTACGTACGCACGCACACACACAACAAGCCTTACAGACAGACGCTAATTATAGCTCTTATACACACTACATTATATTTGTAATGTGGCTTTTTCATTTCCCTTTGGGTTTTATGTGTACTAAAAGAGATGAATGAGGAACCTAGAATGTGAAACAGGAAACGGAAATACAGCCTTCCAAATTAAAAGCATGGATTTCAAAACAAGATATAATTGAGCGTCACATACTAAACAGCTTGAGGAATTCTTAACATGGTTGATATTACTGAATTACTTGAAGCACTATTGTATTGAATTGAATTCTTTGCACTTCACTTCATTCCTTAAAAATAAGTCGTACAACCACATATTTTTTTTCCCCCCTGGCCATTGGATTATTTTCTTTCATCTTATTTATCTTATTTAAGCACACATCCAACACACTACTTCAGTTTCCATCTTATCAATTTCATTACATTTTAAGGAAGTTTGCTTTAATCTGTCATTGTTATTATTATAAAAATTTTTTTTTACATTTTCTGTATCATAAGTACTAATGGTATCAGCACTTCGTATCGGTATCGGTGAGTACTGAAGATTTTGAGTATTGTATCGGTTTTAAAAAAGTGGTATCGAACATCCATAATAATACTAATACTAATAATTAATAATAATAATAATAACGTATTATTATTATTATTATTAGTAGAATAAATGATTATTATTATTATTATTATTATTACATGCGTACATAGCTGACACAGCTGAGCAGTCATTGATTATCATGCCATCCACGGTCGCGGTTTCATATAATTCATAATAATGCTAAAAACACAGTACAGCACGTTGACATGAATGCATGAGGGTGCGACAGCCTCCTGGAGGAGAGCCACATGGTGGCAGTGACATGCTGTGTGCTCACATGACTAACAAATGCACGTTTCCAAGTGTTCCAAATCCGCCATGTTCTTCTAAAAGGCTTCCTGACTTACTCATTCATCAACCTCATGTTGCTCATTTGAACCAGGGAAATGAGCCCACTGCGGCTTTCTTTTCTTTGCTTTTGCCAACATGTCTGTGGAGTTCAGAACGTGGCACCAGCAGTAACGGCACCAAAGTAGGGGAAAGTTCACCATGAGGGATAATGAAGATGATGACTCACAAGTATATTTAAATTGAAAAATACACATTGTTGACATGAGCCAGTAACGGAAACGTGCCGGGCAGGTGCTGCTGTGGTGGGACTGCCAGGGAAACTCCGCTATTCTAACGACTCTCTGACACATTGTAGTAATGAAGCATAACTTAACCTGCTTCTCAAGCAAAACGGTTTCATTCTTACAACATTTTCAGATTTGTGTTTCGTTTTTTTTGTTTTCTACAAATCGCCCACTTTCAGACGTCCAACTCGGACCAGACACATCTGTCAATGCACCTCTCATGCAAAAATACGTACAGGTTTTCATAAAACTTTCAAGATGATTAGAATGTGCAAAGGGTTGTTGGTTAATGAAAACTAACAACATTGGCGGGGAGGGGGTTGGGGGGTGGGGGTGGCTGGTCTGAAAAGAAAAAAGTTAATTAAAAAAGCTAATTGAAACGGCATTTTACATTTATAAATCGTTTACTATAATTGCAGTGAAAATGTCCTTCGTCTTCGTCAATCTCATGCATGAGCTTTCAGGGTTGCACTCGACAAATACTCCATATATTAAAAACAAAAAATACTAAGAAAAACTAGACTAAAACGAAATGTATCCCCAAATAAATGTCACTACATTTACATTTATTTAAGAGACTTCAATGAACATGAAGTATGATTTTGCACTGTAGCTATGAAGTTTTTATAAATATCCAAGACAATTCATAATGTACAATGAACCTAATAACTAACAAGTTTCTCATTCTAGCGTATTCTCATTAACATCAAAGACAATTCATAGTCAGAATGTCATTTGCGCACATTCGCACAGTTAGATGCACTGTTATCACATCTTGTCACAATAAAGGTGTCTAGACAGATGGAATGTGTAGCGACTTTTATTTTGTAGGTGCCGCGGGAAGCGTCATGATGTGTCTTCCTTTAAAATAAACCTGTTATCATTGAGCACGTGTCCATGTCCCTATCCTGGAACTGATTCGGGGTTCGACAAGACTGACGTTGGTCAAAATAACATTGTAAGAGATGTCCAAAAAAGCAGCCGCCAAGAGGAGCAATTTGTTGACAATTCTGTTCCACCAAGAACCGTTACGAGAACAATTGCATTTCTCTTAAATGTTTGTGTTAGGACTATCTCCGGGTGACATTTGTGCCACAAATCACCATATCGTCACCCTCTTGAAATAATTGTCTAAATAATCTTTTTGCCTAAATCATCTCCTCATGATGCAAATGTTTTTTTTTTGTGTGTGTTTCCTGAAAAATCTGAAAAAAAAATGACTTCACTGATTATTTTAATAAGGCGTCAATATATCAAGTATTTTTTTGTTATTATGATTTCTGTAGTAATTGGCAGGAATATAACATTATGATGTCTTTGATTATGGAGTGAGGCATTTGTGTGACATCAATATTCAAAAATACCCTAAATAGCCTGGACATTGTTTGATTTTCTGATATTTACAGGGCCAAGGTTGCCCTTTGTCACTGATTCTGTTCATAACTTTTATGGACAGAATTCCTAGGCGCAGCCAAGGCATTGAGGGGGTCCGGTTTAGTGGCCTCAGCATTGCCCCTCTGCTTTTTGCAGATGATGTGGTGCTGTTGGCTTCATCAAGCCGTGATCTCCAATTCTCACTGAAGCGGTTCGCGGCCGAGTGTGAAGCGGTTGGGATGAAAATCAGCACCTCCAAATCTGAGACCATGGTCCTCAGTCGTGTCAGAGTGCCCTCTCCGGGTCGGGGTTGAGATCCTGTCCCAAGTGGAGGAGTTCAAGTATTTTGGGGTCTTGTTCACGAGTGAGGGTAGGTTGGAGCGGGAGATCGACAGGCGGATCGGTGCAGCGTCTGCAGCGATGCGGGCTCTGTATCGGTCCGTTGTGGTAAAGAAGGAATTGAAGCTCTCGATTTACCGGTCGCTCTACGTTCATACCCTCACCTAGGGTCAGCAGTTCCTAAAGACTTTATTTCACAATATTTTTTTTGTTAAAGTTTGCTCAATGACTATGGTAAATTTTCAAGATCAATGATAAACAATTTCTCTGGCTGTAAAAACAAACAAACAAACAAAAAAACAGGAGAACAAGGACAATTTTGTACTTGTTTTATTGCGAAATCCAATGTGACATCTTACCCCATATAGTGTGACAACTTACCCATTGGTGGGGCAACATGTCACATGTTCACTCCCTCTATTTGATGGCTTATAACTCTGCACTTACACAAAGTATGAAAATGACATGAATAAAAAAACATAGACCTAAGACGTTGTCTTTCATCTGGTATTCATTTTGTTTACATATGATGTATTGATTCCAAGAAATATATAGAAGTATAAAAAGTAATACAACTAGCCCCGGTCTCCCCTATATGCACTGTTAATGTTGTCAACCGGTCATAATTGCTAGACACAGGACACCATTCAAGACTGCTTACTGACTGTGTGTCAGTGCTGCTGCGTATGGAGTAAAGACGAGCAAATTAAGCCCTGTCTGCAAGGTCGCAATAATAAATGCCGGCCCCCTTCCCCCACCTTTCACCGAATGGCTAACCCTTGAGTGGTCTACTTCTGACAGATGTTGTTTGGTCATTGGGGTTGAGCCAAACCATTGCCGTTGACCTGTTGTTGTCTTCTGTGACGCACGTGTTGCACAACATTTTCCTCGCTCATGGTGGCGTGACATCATCAGGGGCGACCCGTGATGCACTCTCCGACAACTACACTGTTTTGTGTAAATAAACAACACACATACACACACATGAATCCTGTTTAGCTCATGGCTCGCTCTATCTCCACCGGCACCTGTCACATGTGACGTCACATGAGAGTCAGGTGCATGCATGCGTGTGTGGGTGTGTGCGTGTGTATGCGCTGGCTGTGAGCTGTTTGCATAATCAGCACAGCAGCACACCTTTGTCACAAAGTAAACTTTCCACTGACCTTACACGTAAAAGCTTGTCCGGAACATGGCCCACTTTTCATTTGAGACAGGAGAGAGCGTTTATTTTTATTCGTGTTTGTGGTGCAGAATTATTAACTCATTCACTGCCATAAATTCTTTTTTATTTATTTATATATATATAAAAAATTACATAAAAAATTTAAAACAGGCAATTATTGTTTTTTTAATTGTAATTAATCGCATGACTTCACTAGTTAACTAACAATTCATCACAAATTGTATGTCTGTTCTAAATGTACAATAAAAAACAACAACACTCTTGTTAATAAAAGTGGAAAAATGTTAAACTAATAGAAATAGTTCAAATGAATTTTTGACGTTTATAGCCGTCAATGGCAGTGAATGAATACAAAAAAAGATAATTAAAAATTCAGGGTGTCAGGCAATTACATTTTTTAATTGTAATTAATCGCATGACTTCACTAGTTAACTCACGATTAATCACAAATTTTATATCTGTTCTAAATGTACAATACATTTTTTTTTGGTTTTCATACTCTTGTTAACAAAAGTGGAAAAAATGTTAAACTAATATAAATAGTTCAAATGAATTTTTGACGTTTATAGCCGTCAATGGCAGTGAATGAATAAAAAAAAAGATAATTAAAAATTCAGGGTGTCAGGCAATTACATTTTTTAGTTGTAATTAATCGCATGACTTCACTAGTTAACTCACGATTAATCACAAATTTTATATCTGTTCTAATGGGCAATACATTTTTTTTAGGTTTTCATACTCTTGTTAACAAAAGTGGAAAAAATGTTAAACTAATATAAATAGTTCAAATTAATTTTTGACGTTTATAGCCGTCAATGGCAGTGAATGAGTTAAAGGACATTTTTCGTTATCAATGAACATATGCATGTTTGTAAATGTCAGATGTTTGTTTTTGAACATCAAAGACCAGTCGTCAATAAAACTATAATAAAGGTTTTTGTCTGCGATTGGCTGGCAACCAGTTCAGGGTGTACCCCGCCTACTGCCCGAAGCCAGCTGGGATAGGCTCCAGCAACCCCGCAACCCTTGTGAGGACAAGCGGTACAGAAAATGGATGGATGGATGGAAGGTTTTTGTGATTTCATCTTTCATGTATTCAACTTATGTCGATGCATGTAAACAATCTACGAGCGAGATGTCTACTGAGCTAAACCTACTAATTCTGTCCAAGAATGATGTTGCAGGTGCCAAATTCACTGGTATATACGTCGAAGAACATACTAATGTTTAACTCATTCACTGCCATTGACGGCCATAAACGTCAAAAATTATTTTGAACTATTTCTATTAGTTTAGCTTTTCCCCCCACTTTTGTTAACAAGAGTATTAAAACCTAGATTTTTTTTATTGTACATTTAGAAAAAATATAAAATTTGTGATTAATCCTGAGTTAACTAGTGAAGTCATGCAGTTAATTACAATTAAAAAATGTAATCACCCGACGCCCCAAATTTGTAATAATCGTTTTATTTTTTATTATTCATTCACTGCCATTGACGGCTATAAACGTTAAAAATTCATTTGAACTATTTCTATTAGTTCAATTTTTTTCCACTTTTGTTAACAAGAGTATGAAAACATAGAATTTTTTATTGTACATTTATAACAGACATAACATTTTTGATTAATCGTGAGTTAACTAGTGAAGTCATACGATTAATTACGATTAAAAATGTTAATCGCCTGTCACCACTAATTTTTGATGATCTTTTTTAACATGAATTTATGGCAGTGAATGAGTTAATTGAAGAGATGGTTTGAGTGTAGAGGGGCGAAAAAGACGGGGGAGAAAGAGCCGACCTGATCCAGAGGTAAAGTTTTTTGTTTTTTTCCTCAAAACATCGTGCGATAACCTGAGAGAGCAAAAATAAGCAGTAGGTCAGCTAGCAGGGGTCGTATGCGAGTGCACTTCTATGTTGACCCCCTTCCGGTTCACACTGCTGACATCACACGACCTCGTGGTCTAAAAATAGGACTCGTGGGGCACCCTATTGCGTAGCTCGGGGGTAGGGAACCCCCGGTCTTTCATGTCTCTCTCCACCAACACAGCTGATTTGATGAACAGGATCGTTATCATGCTTCTATAGCGATTGCTCATGAGCTGGTAATATGAGTCAGTTGTGTTGGAGGAGGGAGACATGGAAAACAGGCGGGACAGCGGTTCTCGAGGACCGGGGTTCCCTGCCCCTGGTATAGCTTATGTTTTCGTAAACACCATTTTAGGGTCTGATGAACTTAACTCATATTATATTTTTGTAAATATCATTTGAGGTTTGTGCTTGCTTAGTTCATTTGGAATTCCCAATTCATAAACAATCGTTTCTTTAAAGACTACTTCAGTAAACCAAACGTGTATTTTCTTCAACAATGACAGTTTAAACATCAAAGACAATTTTGAATTCAGCAAACCTAAGATACACGTGTTAGCAAAAAACACAGACAATCTTGGTCTTCAAGGAATAGCCTAATATAGGGGTGTTAGAAAAAAAATCGATTCGGCAATATATCGCGATATTACAGCGATTCAATATGCGGCCGAATCGATTTTTAAACATCACTTTTTATGGGAATATTCAACAAAACGTCTTACTTAGAGTTAAGATTCACACAGTAAGCATGGAAGAATGTTATATTAATGGAACATTAAGCCTTAATATTTTATTTCAGTGCTGTTCAAACATGAAACAGACTGCAACCTGTTTGTTAAATGCAGTGGCTCAGTTATAAGCCTAAATTTTCAGATAAATAAATACATTTTCATACAAATCTTACAGTCTATATGTACAAGTTTACTGATTAGTATTTTCTAAATTTGAGAAGAAAAAAAATTGCAATAATCAATTTAGAGATTCGCATCAGGATTAATCGGTAGAGCAATGATGATGACATGTCGAATCGGTAAAATTACCGAATGAACAATACTGAGCTCTCAAGAAGAAAAACAAAAAAAGAGAATTAATCGGTATCGAATCGTATCGTGACTTATGAATCGTGATACGAATCGAATCGCCAGATACTAGGCAATTCACACCCCTAGCCTAATACATGTTTTAGTAAACATAAAAGACAATGTGGTAGTCTTTTCTTGAACCCAATGAAACAAATGCGTGCTTTCGTAAACATCAAAAACAGTTATCCATAAACACAACTTTCAATTTAGAATCGTTTCCAGGCAACCTTAAAGTATCCCAATCAATGTATCAATGCCCTCATTGTACATTGACTATTTGAGTGTTCTGTTTGTGCGCTTTCCAATGAAGGCCGCACTCAAGTTCACCCGCTGGACGTGGACGGCGTGTCGCTTGTTTGCCGGTGCGACGCAACAGAGAGCCATCTGTTGCCGCCCAATGAATGATCATCAGCTCAGACGGAAGCTAAATATAGTCGACACAAATTTAATTCAAATGACTCAGTCGCTCAATGACCGCGACGAGTGACTGATTCCCCCTCTTAACCGCGACGCTCCGCTCCGTCGGCCTTTCGGTCCGTCAGCAAACAAGCGGCAGTCACTTGTTCCACTCCGGGTCGCCTCGTGAACTGTTTGAGGAAGGCGGGGGAGTGAAAGGGAGACGAGAGAGCGATTGAGAGAGAGAGAGAGAGAGAAACTAAATCAGTTGGCAGGCGAGAGGAAGCGCTGTCATGTCCAGGAGGAAGTGTGAGTCAGTGCTCGTACATTCTTGGTGGCTGATTCAGCGCAGTGCAGGAAGTGGGAAACGCTTACTCCTGGGCTTTAACAGCGCCGGGGAAAGAAGCTCGTCTGAAGCGGTAGCGGTGTAACCGTAAAATCAGTCGCGTGCAAAAAAATACAAAGCCGCTGGCGTGCATTTGGTAATTGGACATCAAGCGGGACTTACCGCTTAAATACCACCAAGCATATCGACACACTCACGAATATCAGTTGGGTACTAAGTATTGCAATCTGTACAGTTAGCGTTCGATTACGTTTCCGAAATAAACAACTGTCAACGTGTTTCTGGCCAGTTCACTCCTGAAATATTTTGGAAGCTCAATCCAAATCTTGACGACTATATTCAAGCAAATACACAAAGACAACAAACAAACGCACACACAGCACCGAGTGTGTTTTGATGAGACGGCCATTACGCCAGCTTGTGTGGCCTGAGATCGATATTGTTTTGTCTGCCTCCAATACCACAAAAATTCTCAAATTTCTATAATTATAGGCTACTTTTGAGTCATTTGAGGCAGTGTATTGTACCAGGCAGTATGACCGATTCTGAAGGCCATGGGCAGTTTAGATCACAGAAAAAAGACGCCCCTAAGACCCTATGATTACGAACACGCTATGTGAATTGAATACTTTATACAAAAAAATTCACCTGGGAGAGTTTGGTCATGTGACATTCGCAAGCTGAGCCGCGATTGGTCGTTATTTGAGCCCTGAGCAGCTGTGGTGGCAAAATGGCCGACCCCCGAGATGGGTAAAAACGGCTGGATTTTGCTGCTTAATTTATGTTCCACAAATATTAATCAATAATAACTCATGCACTGCCATTGACGGCTATAGACGTCAAAAATTTATTTGAACTATTCATATTAGGTTTTTTTATTTATTTATTTTTTTTCCACTTTTGTTAACAAGAGTATGAAAACCTAGAAAAAAATTATTGTACATTTAGAACAGATATTAAAAAAAAAGTGAGTTAACTATTGAAGTCATGCGATTAATTACAATTTGAAAAATGTAATCGCCTAAACTAAGAGAAATTGTTAAAATGTATGTTTGACGTTTATAGGCGTCAATGGCAGTGAATGAGTTCATATTAATCATAATACTGTGTGGACTACTGTGAACTGAAGAAAACAGACTATTGGGAATAAACGAATATTTCACTTTCAAGGAGCAAATATTTGAATGTAGGTTGTAAATGTAGGTCAGCGCTTCTGATCATGTTTAGGTCAGCAGAGAAACCCTTGCTGGCCCTGACCACTCGCCAATGAAGACGCCAGCCTCCGAGTGTGGCTGCTGTGCTAACAGGATGCGTTTTCCCCGTTTGAACACTTTCACGGTCACCGAAATGTGTCCGTGTGACACAACTGCCAACTGCTTATCATCACTTTCCATTCAGCTTCTTCGTCGTCTTATGCAACGGCAGGAAGTGCTGTCCTCCGTGAATGAAGAATTTACACCACGTGTGTGTGTATGTGTGTATTTGTGCTGTGTGTGACAGGTTTCCACATGAAAGTAAAGCAAATGTACAACAGTGGAAAAAAGTGTGCTCAGCTTATTAGTGGACACACACACACACACACACACCGACGCAAACACATACACTTGTATACATCACTAATTTTTTCGGTGTCTGCACAAAAGCATGTTGAATTGTGCGCCTTGTTGCTAGGCGACCAATTCCAAACCAAAGACACACACATACAAAGGCGAGGCAAGCAGGGGTGGGCAAACTCGGTCCTCCAGGGTCGGAGTCCTGCAGGTTTTGGATGTTTTCCTTGTCCAACACAGCTGGTATACGATCAGCTCATCAGCAAGCTCTGCATGAGCCTGATAACGATCCTGTTGATTGGAATCAGCTTGTGTTGGAAGAGGGAAACCTCCAAAACCTGCGGGACTCCGGCCCTCCAGGACAGAGTTCAATAGTCTGGAGTATTGATCTTGTGCTTGGTTAATTTTCCATGCTGTATATTTTGCACTTTCTCGATGTACTTTTATTTTTTTACAGTAATCTAATAAGGTTTTACTAGATGTGTTTTTAGTTTGACACAGCGGTGTGTAACTGCCTTATGAAGTGTGAGTGTTTCATATGGTAATGTAAGATGGTTTATTGTGTATTTACTATTTTTTACAAGTGTTTCGTTTTGCACAGGTTGTGAGATGTTCTGCATCTCCTGTGTGTGGTTGTGCTAATTGCAAAATTGCAAAATCCGAGCACCGTTTTCTAATTTGTGTTTAAGCAATCATAAAAACAAACAAAAAAACCCATCTAATATTCACTTTATGCTGAACTATGCAATGTTTGGCCTAAACGTAAAAGGGGAATAAAATATTAATATTACCAAAAAAAGTCATAACATTTGAAGTATATGAAAAAAAGTCTCAAAGTGAAAGAAAATTGTAATCTTAAGCAAATCACGTAATTAGCATACCAACATTAGCTAAATGCTATGAAAGAGTAAGGCAACGCTGAAAAGAAAAACTAAAGTAAAATCCCAAAATTACAGAAGACTTATATTTTTCTCATGAATTATGAATCATCATCATAAATGAAACAATCTAACGTCATAGTCATAGTAGCTAACAGGTGTTTATAAAGCTAATGTTGCATACATCGGCACATAAGTATGCCCCCCCCCCCCCACACACACACATACTTTACAGTATCATGTGCTCTCCATTTCCATCTCTCCTCTTTCCATCAATGCGCCCCCGTGACGACCTGATGGTGTCACATGTCACATGACATGAGGTCATGGCTGTCCGTCCATCTGTCTAACATTGACAGCTGACGTGCAGCCTGCTTCTCTTTCTCTCTCTCTCTTCCCGCGGCATCAGCACTTTCCCGCACGGCCTCAGCCTCGACGTGAGCCAAGGAGCGTGGTGTTGACCTCAGCGGTCGGGAGGGTCGTGTTCCCGCTGGGAACCTTAAGGGGGGGGGGGGGGGCTGACATAAAGCAGTGACGCTTAACCTCTGCAGAAATACCCCGAGGTCACCTGGTTGGTTTCACACGGTGATGAAGTCTGCTATGTTCGGTCGCAGAAGGCATGGCGACCTGACATTTCTAGGGTTCGAATGTTTTGGTATTGGGTATCCTGAAAATTATATAGAGTAATCGAGTATTAGGATAAAATAAAAAAGTATATATTTTGAAAGCGCAAAGATATTTCACTTAATGATGAACATGTAATACATTTAATTGTATTAGGGAGTGAGATTTTGGGTTATGGGATGAAGTGATGTCAGAATTAAAGAAGTGTGATCATTAGGAACGACAGCTGTGTCAGGCAGTCAGCATTAAAGTGTGCATTTTTTTCCGCCTGTTAAACCGCCTTTGAAAAGAAATCTGACGGACCTGCCAACCTACAGTATAGACCAGGGGTGCTCAAGTTCGGTCCTCGAGAGCCCCTATCCAGCCGGTTTTCCATGTTTCCCTCCTGCAGCACAGCTGAATCTAATGATCTGCTAATCAGCAAGCTTTGCAGAAACCTAGTAACGATCCTGATCACGAATCAGGTGTGTTAGTGGAGAGAATCATGGAAAACAGGCTGGATAGGGGCTCTCGAGGACCAAACTTGAGCACCCCTAGTATCAGGGTTGAGAGTTACTTTTAAAATGTATTCCGTTACAGTTACAAGTTACCTGCTAAAAAATGTAATTAGTACCGTAATCCAAGTACCATAATATTAAAGTAATGTAAGTTGATTACTTACTTGATTACTTACTACTACTTTTGGATTACTCCAATACCAAGTATGCTCATGAAGACAAAATAAAAATAAATATCACCACAATATATATTCTATACAATGTGCCCTTGCTATTTGCGGGGGTGATAGGGACCCGGGCAGCCTACAAATAGCAAAAATCTTTGTGTATTCAAAAAGCATGTAGGCTATAGATTGATTGATTGATTGATTGATTGATGTCCAAATGCTGTTTTCGAACTGTCACTGAAAGCATAGATAGATAAATAGATAGATTTCAAACAGTACGTCGATCACTTCTTTCATGCTGTAAATTGTCATTCATTAAATCGTTTGTGTCCGGATATACTCATCTTGCTGTATATCGAAGCCTTCAAGCTATCTTAGCTTGTTAGCTGCTAACAAAGAGACCGCATGTTTGCAACACATTCCTCAGCAGAGCGCAAGCCTAAATTAAAGTGTTGTGATAATCGTGTTTAAATAGTTAACTTTTTGTTCAAAATTACTTGAATACTTGTGAAAAAAAAAGTATGAATGATTGTTTCAATAAAGCTAATATGGCACATTCGTTACGTCTGCCTATGCGCAGGCACGAGCTGATTATCTGGAACATTTCTGCCAAAGTGATGTTTAGTCACCGCAACGTTTGATGAGTCATTGCGCGTCAGCAATGTACCACACTCACTAAGTGAAAGGGATGATTGTTTAGATAAGGATGTGGTCAGCCATGTTTATTATTTTTAGCACACACCTTTTCCCCCTTTATTTGCTGAATCATTTTAAGGACAGGAACTTCTTAAGCCTGTATTCGCACACAACTATTTGCTCAGCAATCATACAGTTTGTATACAATATATAGAAATTACATAAGCCATGACTATATTTGAAATAAAGAGTATTATTATAGGCAAGGTTAGCATAAATATAATATAGATATTAATAACATTACAGAGCATCTGTATGAATCATACAAAATGAACCATCATCACCCCCTAAAACAATGTGACTTACTGACTTATATGTATACAAAATCAAATCAAATAAAAAGGAACGTAAATGTATCACAAAATCATGTAAAAATAAGTGGACTGGTGCCTTGAGATACGAGTTAACAGTTTTTTGTTTTGACTTACGCACACAAACTTAAGATACGATCTATGTGTGGTGGCGGCTAATTCAATTTAAGCCACAACAAGCAGCATTTTGGCAAATGTAAACAATTCTTCAAAAACAGATTTCAAGCTGTTTAATGCCAATCCAAGTTTTCTGCCAAATTAAGCATGAAACAAAGAAAATGTCCTGTTGTGTGTTTCAAACGGACAACTTTTCCTTTTGTCTACTAGCTTAATGCTAATGCTAGCACATAATGAGAAATGCATATATTTGAACACAAACAGTGTAGCAACACATTTAGAAATCCAACATAACGGTATTCAGTCAAATATTCTTTATCTTCGGTAAGGAGCAGAGACGAGCTGAGAGAAGCTGAGACGTCTACACTGTACATCTTATAGTATATCAATCTGTCTGACTTATACTGCCTCCAGTTGGCCAAGGCGAGCAACACTAGCACTATATTAGCCATTCAAATGATGCAAAGTGCAGCAAAAACGGTTTCATTCTTTCGAATTCTATTTGATCATGTCATTACTGTTACTGTAACCTGATTACTTTGGATTACTTTTGGATGACTGCAATACCGAGTATGCTCAGGTGCATGCGCGTTCTCTCGCTCTGTCTCTCTCTCTCTTTCTCTCTCTCTCTTTCTCACCCTCGCTCTCTCTCAAACTCTCTCTCAAACTCTCTCTCATTGTAGAAATTGTAATCCCCGAAGTAATCCCCATTTTTAACAAATGTACTTGTAATCTAATTACATGTTTTTTCCTGTAATTGTAGCGGAATACAGTTACATTTGTTTTGTAATAATCTGATTACGTAACGGCAGTACATGTATTCCGTTATATAACGTTATTGTTGTGATCCAAGACAATACAATACAACTTTGGCCTTGACAAAAACAATAATGCACAGTTGTGATTAGCACTGACAGAGAAGTATTCATTTATTTGTACTTTTTTATTTATATATTTCTCTTCCCATTGTGTCTGAAGGAGCTTGGCATGTAATGAGTTTTTATTGAAAGGAAAGCACACTTAATTATACATATCATTCAAACAATCAAGTTTTCTTCACTATTTCATCATGTACAGTATATACGGGAAGTGCAAAGGTAGAGTTATTTATTAGTTAACGTCTTTACTGCTATAATTCCATTATATGCATTGATTTATTTTTAGATAACCAAGAATTATTATTATTTAGAAATCATCCATCATAGATGCTAGGGGGGAAAAATGCTACATAACCATAGCAACAACATCAATGTAAAAGTGACCTTTTGTCAAAGGACCTTGAGTGTACAAACAGCAGTAACATGCTTGTGCTGTTTCAACGTGAGGCCTTGACGGCGGAGTACATCTGAAACAAAATGGCCTCCAAACACAGGCACAGTTCACACACGCGTCACAAAGACAAACCACCTACCAGAAAGCCTTCACCGACCATTTTAATCATCACATCATCATCATCAAACGGAGGTAATGTGGAGAAAGACAAGGACATGTCAGTTTGTTTTCTTCTTCTTTTTTTGGGGGGTGATCATGTGAGTTTTTTTGTGTAAGTGTGAGTTTTTGAATATGTCTTTTTTGGTGTGAGTTTCAGATAATTGTTTTGTGTATTTAATTGTTTATTGGCCAAGATGAGTTTTTATGGTGAATGTGAGAGATTTTTTTGGGGGTGTGTATAAAACAATAAGGGTGAGAGTTTTATTGGTGAGTGAGTCTTTTTTTTCTTTTCTTTTTGGTGAGTGTAAAATATTTTTTGGTT
Source organism: Leptonotus elevatus (assembly GCF_054856555.1). Lineage (NCBI taxonomy): Eukaryota > Metazoa > Chordata > Actinopteri > Syngnathiformes > Syngnathidae > Leptonotus > Leptonotus elevatus. The sequence continues at coordinate 6,379,589 of NC_141250.1, read as the reverse complement.
AAGGTTTTTTTTGTGTGTGCACGAGAATTGGTGTGAGATATTTTTAATTTCATTTTTTTAGTGCATGTGAGAGATGTTTACGGTGCAAGTGGTGTGTGAAAATGGCCTGAAATGTAGCACAGAAGCATGAGAGTTTTATCGGTTAGTGAATATTTTTTAGGTGAGTTTGAGAGATTTCTGAGAGGAACTTACCAAGTTTTTTTTTAGGTTGTGAGTGAGAGTTTTTCTGTTTTAACGTGAGAATTTTTTTTTCTGTCAATGTGAGAGGTATTTGGTGGATGTAAGAGCTTGATTGGTGTGTATTTGTGAGTTTAGTAAGTGTGAATGTGAGAGTTTTTTTAAGCGTATGTGAGAGAATTTTAGGTGAGGGTGAGAGTTTTTTGGTTAATTGAGAGGTCAATTAAATTTTTGGCACCTGAGCGCCTGCTTTTCTTGTTGCATTTATGTAACGTCGCATGCACGCAATGCTCGCAGATTGTATGTCATCACAAGAGAATCTGCTTCTCAAACACATTGATATGAATTTCTCTCTCTCCCTTTTTTTTTTTTTTCAATTCTTGAGGACGCTTTGAGGGCTCGCAAAGTAGAGATGACAATGAAAATCTAAAGTGAAACACCCCAACAGTCGTACAATTTGCACTTGAGCTGTCACCGTAACGGTCCTTCTATTCATATTTATATATATTATATATTTATTCATATGTTTATGAGAATTAAATGTAAGAAATTATTTCTGTAATTCAACAATTAAATCCCTATTTTAAAGGGAGGCTTTACCTATTTAGCCTTTTCCAGCAATACATTTTGAAAATATTTTGTCTGTAATTAATTTGATAACTTTTCATGACCAATTAATACCTTTAAGAACACAATATTTCCACTTAGTTAAAATGCCATCACGTGCGTAGGGCTCATGTAATGACCAATCACAGCTCATGACCAAACCCAGAAAAACAGGTGAGCCATGATTAGTCGTTACCTGATCTCTGAGCAACTGTGATGTCATTTTCAGTCAAAAGCGAGTGACAAAAAATGCGTTTTTAAAGGTGTTAATTGTAGGCCTACATGAAAAATAATGCAGTGATCAAATTAATTACAGACAAAATATTAACGTTTTACTGTTGAAAATTTAAAAAAATCTCGGTTTGTGAGTGTCCTGGTACAAAAACACTCATTGCTTATTCACTCATTAGCATCTTGGGTTAAAACCATAACCTTGTCTTGCCTTAAAATACTAATTTTAAACCCTGATCTTAAGCTGTGATTTTTTTTGGGGGGGGGGAGGGGGGTCCTACACCAGACTACAGTATACCATTTACACCTTATCGTCATTGGCCCAGTATGAATCAGCATTAAATGTCAATACTTTATTGATGAATAAAAAACAACTAAGTGAATCTTTTTCAAAATAATTTATTGTAAAATAATTCTTTGCAAATGAATGTATGATGGCACAGACATACAAGACGCTCCATACTTATATACAAATATACACACAGCAAGACATTATATTAATTAAGAAGCATCATACAAGAGGTAGTTTATCGGGTATCGTTAAGATGATATTTGATAAGTGTGCAATGATTTCATTATTTGAGTCATTCAGCCGTTAGATACATTTGTAAATCAGATTTCTCTGAGAGGCGTGCAAAGATTTGACCTTTTCACTTACACTGGTCCATCTAGCTGTACTGAGTAATAATCTCAGGTCATCATGAGGAGGAGTGAAGTTTACAAGCTTGTGCATGCAATCATGTCTACCTTTTATATAGTGTGCATTGTGTGCAACACACGTGTTTATCCGTCCCTCCTGATCAGGGTGTCGGCTGAGCCGGAGCCGAGGCCAGATGATTTTCGGGGAGAGGCGGTGGACATCCTGGACTGTTCCAGGCTCATTTTGACAACCAACCATTCACACTATATACAATGGACAATTGCAAATTCAATGAAGCTACCATGCATGTTTTTGGAATGTGAGAGGAAGCCGGAGAGAACATGTTAACTCCATAAGCACCTTTTTAATGCCACAAGCTGCCCTCAAATTCATCTTTTCTGTTGCGGTAACATGATTCCCGAATCATTCATATTAAAAACAATGTTTCAATGAAACAACATTTTCAGGTGGGTTCTATTTGGGGAAATGAAGGTCTTATAACCTTTCTAACCTTTTGTTCCCCCCAAATAATTGCAGTCTCCATTTTCTAAATAAAAGCCTTCCAATCTTCCACATCTCAAAATTGTTATTTTGTTTTCTTGTCCGTGTCGCAATATATACAGTATATATTTTGTTGCTGGCAGAGCGCTGACACAACCCCCTGCTGATTTGACTCATTTTCATCCTCTGCTTTTCCTTCGCTGGCTTTTATTGCTCCGTGGCCAACAGCGCACGTGGTCTGGGCTTGTTGTCTTGTGTTTTTTCGGGGGTGATGGAGAAAATTAAATCCGGCGTCGTCGGTTGTCAACATCAATGTAATACAATGAAACAAACAGCAGATTATATTGGCATGGAAGTGAAATTGAAGGTTTCTATTTTTGAGGAGAAAAGGCAGACTTCCATAAGTTTCATGTCAGGAAGTATGTGACAAAAGCTAGTGATTTATTATGTATGTGTGTGTGAGTGTGTGCGTGCAGGCAAGACTTTGTCACGGTGCTAATAAGTAGCCAACGTGACAGCAGTCTGGCAACCGCCTTTGTGCTCCTTGCTTGCCACACTTCTTTCTATTCCGTCTGCAGTCTTTGTCTGCACGTGGCCTATGGAGTGTCGGCCATATGTGTGGCAACCATGATATTCAGGAAATCAAAACCTAAGTATGGTTTGTGCTACAGCTCTCTTGAATGAAAAGCATTTGGATTACCAAAATAGCTTGTGAATTGTTAATACAACATTATGTAGAAGCTCCTTTAAACATAATTATTTTTCAATGCAAAAAAAATATCATTATCTAAAAATTTACAAAAAAATTGTCAAAACTAGTGCGTTAATTTAATTTTATTTTTTATTGTTTAATTAATGACCGGCCTTACTTGGAAAGCCTGTACTAGGGGAATTTTGGTCGCAACGCAGCAGACTCGTCCATGACAAAATTTTGCAGTAATAAATTTATTAATAATGCATATGTTTGTAGAGACTGGGGTCAAGTTTAAAACTTTAAAAATGTGCAGAATTTCACAAGTTAAAGATAGTTCAAATGTCTTACAAATGCAACTATGCCATCTAGTGGCAGAAAAATGACCAACACAAATCAATATCACAATCGTTTTTTACAGTACATCTTTTTAATTAATTAATTTGATCAATTACTATGAAATGACTGTATCAATGACTAAAATATACAGCCATATTTCTAAAACAAGAGCATGAAAACTTGGGGAAAAAATATTTTTTTGTACATAGTATTGTACATTTAGAACAGATATAAAATGTGTGATTAATCTTGAGTTAACTATTGAAGTCATGCGATTAATTACGATTCAAAATTGTAATCGCCTGACACCCTTACACTAGTTTTTTATTTTGATTTTCCTGAATAGAAAAAAATATTAATTATTCATCATTATTCATTTTGAAACCTTTATTCCTGTTCAAAATGGTAAAATTCCAAGAGCTCACTCTCTCTCCTTGTTTTTATGAATGGTGGTCTAATAAATGTATAAAACACTGTATAGTAATATATATATATATATATATATATATATATATATATATATATATATATATATATATATATATATATATATATACAACATTTGTTCTGCGCATCACGTTTTGACACAATATTTTGTATAAGAACAAAGAAAGTACAAATAGTCATTTTTCAAAAGACCTCAAAAACGGCATGTTTGCTCAGCCATTCCCAACACTTCATATTACTCAATCAAAAAAATACCACATACATGTGGCCTCACCAATTGTATAGATAGATTTTTTTTTTTTAAATATGAATTTTACCAAATGGTGTCTTATGAGGTTTCGGTCCCAAGCCAGCGATATGTGTTCCTATCATGCTGAAAAATATATACAGTACATATGCAAAATGAATAAGCATATGCTAATTCTGATATTACCCAACAATATCACTTTAACTAAAACCATAATACATGAAATATTTAAAAAATAAAACAACTCAATTAAATTCCTCAATTCCACAGGAATTAATTCTTCAAGCAAGACATTCACTCGAACAAATGAAAGCAGCAACAACGAATGTGCAAAATGTTATTTTTATTGTAGGAATGTTTTCGTTTTGCTACATCACAGCTAGCTTACCTTCTTCTCATTGAGTTTGATGAATCGGTTGCCGATTATATTGCTAGCCAGAAACCCAGCAGACAATGTAGCTGTAGAATTGTAGCACACAGAAATCTACATTGTATGCCAGGTTCAGGACAAAGCAAATCGATGAGCTTCTGGAGGCCAAACAGGAAGCCTTTAAAGAAGGACGGTGGATAAGGACAAAAGCCTTGACAAGGGCCCCTTGTGGAGTTGTGACAGAGAACATCCTGTCTGCGGGGGTCACAGGATGGAGCGCCCCTCGCCACCACCTCTCCGATGGCGCGGCCAATCGGGACGCTCGGAACGCCACCAATGCGAGTGGAACGTAGCGGGAAGTAGGCCGAGCCGCCAGAGACCCAGTAGCCAGATGTAGCTGCTGATTGCTACACAGGATCTACACTGCCTACTGAGCAAGTGACGGCCGCCGTGCGCAACCGGATCCGGGGGCGAGTCCGTCTGCAGGGGAAGAGCACGGAACATCCCTTTAATACAACTCATGGAGCGCAGCCCGAGGGCGGGGAAGGATATGGGAGATTATCCGCTGACGAACATCTCCAAGCATGGCATTATCAGTCGCAGATTCCTGTCATTCTTTTCCATTAGCCCCGAGGCCATGCCGGCTCTAGCTACGGCGCATAATGGAGGCACTGAGGCGGTCTTAATAAAATATCACGTAGGTGAACAGCCCAACGCCGCATACCTGAGAGCTCGTGACCGCCACGTTGATCAAATAGATGGCGGCCAGCTGACGCTCACTTGACTCCAATGTTGCTTTTATCAAGGACTAAATGTGCTGGCCTTCTTCCCAAACGTCACACATTCCAGCTATTAAGGCTCTTCCTCCGTCACGTTGTCATTGTCATGCTGCACTTTTGCGCCACACTAATGCCAAATGTCCGAAAACTTTCAAGGCTTATAATGGAATGCTATAAGAGGCTAAGCTAATGCCTTCAACATTAGACCCTATAGGAATTCTGATAAGTTATTTTTTTGTTGATTTTCAAATAATTGTGCTGAGATATACAATAAACTCCCGCTAAATCACAGATTTGTAAGCAAAAGTTTACTTATTTATTTATTTTACCGTCTTTTACAGTATACATGCAAGTACGAATTTGGAGATCAGATCAGAGATGCCGGGCGGCACTGAGGTTTTATAATTACCCCAACATATCCGTTTGCCTTTCTATGACGGCATTAAGCTAGCAAAACGTTTGTTAATGGTGGAACATTTTGGCAAGAAGCACGCACGCTTTGCCTCTTATTTGGACAACTGCGGCACTGAGAGTGTCTTTTTGTTCCTTCAAAGTGATATTTGAAGTTTCTTGAATGCGTGACAGTGACATGAGGTGCTAAGTAATACTTTTAAAAACATACATGGGGTTTCATTGCAAATGCTTCTTATTGATAAGCTAGGATTTATTTTCATGTCACTCAAAAAAAGCTTTATTTTTAATCCAAAAACTATTTTTCGGCATTTTCTGGATAAAAAGAAACCCGCAAAATTAGGACATTCATTTTTCTTGGACAGCAATTCTAAGGAAATTAGCAATTATTTATTGTGTCCCTCTTCCATAAAAAAAAAATATATATATATATATATATATATATATATAAATTACCATTAAAACAAATAATTGTCAATCTTCTGTGGAAAGATATTAAAATCTGGAAGATATTTTTTTTTAAATTGAAGATCCAGAAAGTAAAAACCCTGCAACAGTTTGGCTTTAGCCCCAGGTGCTAGCTTGTTATTTCCTTAGCTAGCTCCCATGGTGCTCATTTACCTGATAGGGAGCTAGCTAGCTAGCTAGCTAGCATCAATGGCTAAAGCCAAACAGTGGGAGGGTTTTTGATTTCTGGACATGGACTTGCCACTTCTGGTGGGCAGCTATCTATTGCAACGTGACACAACGAAAATCATGTTGCTAAAAAAAAATATATATATATTTTATTGTTTTAGACACACACAAAAATAACCTTCGGAGATACCTGCTTCTTCCTACTGATCAGTCATGCTATGAAAGTTGGCATTTATTGCATCGCTGTGGGATAGAAATAAAATAAAATAAAATGTGGGTCTCTAAGTGTTTTTGGTTAAAACAACATTTACCCTTATGGTATGGGAAATAAAACAATTCATGCATTTTAGGTGCATGCAAAGCAAATGATTTTTTTCTACAGGTTTTGGATGAAAAGAAAAAAAAAAAAAACAAATTTGGAAGACGTGGTCCCTATTCAACAACAATGTATTTCAAAAACCTCTTTGTATTTCTAAATATGTGAAATGGATAAAACAAGAAAAATGAGACAAAAGGAGGTCAGAGGTGGATATTTACCTCTCTTGAAGGCTGTGTCCAACAAATGGCTTTCGGGGGGAAAGCTTCACCGTGTTCACCTGAAATGAAACAAACAAACAAAAAATCGGTCAGCCACAATAAGCTCCATTTTCCTGACCGGCATAAATCCTGCACAGTAACTCTTTTTTGCAAGTTGGTGGATCTACGAGAGGGAATCTGCACCGTTGCGGGAGTGGTTACAGCCGAGTTCAATCATGGCCAATTAAAGCGGCTCCATTCATTCCGTTCAAATGTGACACGCAAGTTGTGCACGAGAGTCTTGACATAGTGGAAGCCCATCTACAGTACGCCATGAAGTGGACACCTGGAGACCACCCCGCCACCCCGAATTGTTTGTGTGCCCGTCCCACCCCATAGCTGTGCCACCCAGTGGAATGATTTAAGAAATATATTTGATTCTTTATGTTCACATATTTCTAAAGGAAATATGTTGTGTTACATTGACTTTCTGCCACAAAATTGTCATTCTATCAGGCACATCTGCAAGACACACTCAAAATCAGGGGTGGGCAAACTGGGTCCTCGAGGGCCGGTCTTGGGCAGGTTTTGGAGGTTTCCCTCTTCCAACACAAGCTAATTCCAATCAACAGGATTGTTATCAGACTTATGCAGAGACTGCTGATGAGCTGATCATATACCAGCTGTGTTGGAGAAGGGAAATATGCAAAGCCTGCAGGACTCCAGCCCTCAAGGACCCAGTTTGCCCACCATTGCTAACTGCACCAGCCCGCCCAACTTGGCGCAGACCGGTCTGCCAAATTGGCAAACATGCGCAGCTAGCCTTGCAGGATGCGCGTCTACGAAAATAGAGGCCAGTGTGCTAGCATTTGTTAGCAGGATTGCACCAAAACTACTTTGGGCCAAAGAAAAAAACTAGTGAAATCTGTTGACAATTCGGGAATTTCCAACATGACTGACATGGCTACTTGTCCTTCAGTAAGTATTGCTGGCACCAGTGAACTGGAAGAAAATGAATACTGAATGGGATCTAACTGAACTTGTCTGTTTCCTTTGTTAGCATTAAATGTTTACATATTATCACTGTCAAATGAATAGCAACAATCTCCCTTTTGTCTACAAAGCAATTATTGTTGACAGTTGTTGTAAACATTTGATGTTTTGCTTTTCTCTCCTAAAAACATGTTTTTGCCAATGTTTTCAATAAAAAGAAAAAAAAGTCACAAAATATGGATACGTATGCTTTACAATGTTGTTGTATTAAAGATGTTGTCAGCGTTACAGGTTCAGGTGTGATACTAACTCCACCAGATCGTCGCGGCTGAGTTTGCCCTCAGGAATGAGAGAGATAAGTTTCTAATCTCTTAGCTGCGTCTTATCTCTGACTTTTCTTTCCATGCTTTGGTGATGCTGACACCTCTGCCGTGCCGGCACATGAAACAATCCCGTTTTTTTCCACTGGAAGTGCCGAGTGGAGTCGTGATAATGGCCTGAGGTCGAGGTTCAACGGGAGGAAAGGGGAACTAATACAAACATGTATTTCTAAATATTTATAAAGGCTTAATTAACAAGGATTTTTTTATTTTTTAGCTGAAATGCAAAGATATATAATTGTTACAGTTTTAGGATATATATATATATTAGTGCTGTCAAAATTAAAGCGTTAACTAATTCATTAATCACAAAAAATTATCGCATTAATCATGTATTAACACAAATTAATCACACTATTAATTTTGACCACAGATTATCCTTTATCTTGACAGCGGATGGCTACGTTTAAGGTAGCACAGGTTGTGTTTAAGCAATAAACATAACTTCATGCATTAAAGTAAAAATTGTAATGTTTGCGTATGACATTCAGAATATTTGTCCATGTCAAAATACTGGGGTCTTTTTTTTCCTATTTTAAATTATGCAAGTAATTAACTGAGGAAGATGATCAAAAAGGTTGAAGACGTCCTCATAATATTAAATGTCAAAAGAATTAACATATAACAGGTGCTCTTCAAATTTGGCGGAGATTTAAAAAAAAATGGAAGCATTTTTAATCAAGTGATTAATCGTGATAAATCCAAATTCTAAGATGTGATTCATCTGATTAAATTTTTTAAAAATCATTTGAGAGCTGTAATTGTTGATTTTTAATATACAGAATATTTTTAATTTCAAGTGCTGTAAAACCAGAAATTCTTCTTCTACAGAAATTACAGAATCTTATTCTATTCAAAAACTTTTTTTCCTGCTTCATCAAAAATATTTGTATTAATTTAAATGACTGAAAAATAAGACAAAGGAAGTCTTTTTTTCCCTAAAACAAAACATAAAATATAAAACAGTTCACAGATATTTCTTTAAAATATTATATTATATATATTATTTTTTACTTCTAATATCAACTTTGTTTTCCTGCTGTAAAACTAAGAGCTTAATAAATGCTTATTTTTAATGAAGCAATCATTTCAAATTATTTATTTATTCTAAATTTTCTGAAAAAATTGTGGATAAAAAGAAAAAAAAGGATAATTTTTCCCTGGATAGCAAGTAAAAAAAAAGAAGTTTTTTTGTGAGACCAGAATTTCGTCAGGCTAACCTGCAAACAATTTTTAGAAACAAAGAGAAACAAAATCACTTTTTTTTCTAGGTAAAAAAAACAATTACGAAAACTTGGAGATTTCATTGGACAGCGACATATTCCATCCCAGGCTCCTTTTTTTTTTTTTTTTTTTGATAACATCAATAAGCTACACGAGACGGTCAAAATAATAGGAACATCTTTCGTGATGCACTGCAAGCTGCAGACTGTGGAGGGGCGGGGCCAGGCGTGCCATTCCATTCCTGCCTGCACTGGGCAAGTCTATTCCTAGAGTGTGGTGAATGGCAGTTGATGTGGGTTTCCTCTGAGCTGCCTGGAAGATGACTGGGCCTGACCACATCCACATTCGCACACACGCAGACTCACACACATTCACAAAGTGACAACTGCTGCGAACACGCACTCGCGCACGCACGCGCGCACACACAAGATCGAGCAGCACGTTGTGGGGGGAAGCGAAGAGGAAGTGAATCATTACCCTGCCTAAGCCTCAAAGTAGGGGGTGACCACTGGACAAGAATGGGTGTGTGCAAACGTACGCTGCATTTTTGTTACAAGCGACACCGACGTGTGCGTGTGTGCGTGCGTGAGTGTAGGCATGTGTGCGTGGGTGGGTGTGTAGGATGTGTGAGCTGGGTGTGGATGCATTCCCTTTCTCTCTACTGCGTGCGGTACACAGAACTCTGCTGTTTAATCTAATGGGAGGTAACCGACAATGGGGAGACACGATGGTGGAGTTACAATAATACTACCGTGTCATTGAATAATGACACATCTACTTAGAGATCCCTGTTCGCAACTGTATGGCAAACACGAGAATGTGGCCACATTTCGTTTCAATATTTGTTTATTCATTCATTATTTTTATGGAATGTTCTTAACTCCTATTTCCATGCTAGTGTTGCATAACTATGAGAGTAATTCAAACAGTAGGCTACCTGTGCGCATTGTGTGTGACAGAACTGTTTCACGGCGCAATTAATTGACGAGCAATTCCACACCATCAACCACTTATTAATACAAAGTGCCAAAGTTGTTAGCTTGAGAATATTCTCAATTATTCTTATCATATTGTTCTTGGGGTATTGATTTGATTCCAACTGGACAGTTCTGGTTGTCTTAGAAGACATTTTTCTGTCATCTGAGCAGTCTTCATCAGTTCATTCACATAAGCTCGATATGACAGCTCTATTAGCAAGGTGGCTAACAGCTAGCCAATAGGCTAATGCTAACCAAACCTCATAAAGAAGACCTCAGCGTAACGTACCATTGTGCACTTTACAACATTTTACCTGAATGGATTGCTTGTTATTGGCGGTATCGTCGAAGGATTTGTAACACAAGATTTAGTTTTGGAGAAAAGCACAATGAGTCCAAAATATAAATGTAGTTTTCACAGTTAAATGACGTGACAACGACCTATTTGCGACCTCGAAAACACAAACATTCAAATTTGTCTCAGGATTTATATTTTTGAACAGTTTCTGTCTATACGCTAGTAAAGTACGAGTTTTAAGTGTGGAGTCTGAATGACACAGTAATGACTGAACACAGCGTGGAGACACGTTTGAGTTTACAACGCTTCGTAACATTTACTACATAATTTATGCACCCCCAGAGTCACATTATTAACGCAGCCACAGAATATTTGCTAACAAAAATGCTAAATTAAAATGTATCTTAGTGTGACACAATAATGCCACGTCAGCGATAATGTTGGTTAAACTGAGAGTCAATTCTGCAAAGTGCTCTCAAGGACTGCCATCAAGCCAGTAGCCAATCAGATATATCAGCAATTTGATATTCAGGTCCACTAGAAACTGGCTGGTAGAAGAAGTATTACAGAGTCCTTTTCTGTTCCCCATCCAAAGAGTTTTTTCTAGTATAGTCGATCAAGCAGATGGTCGCTGCCACACAGGCTGGTGAAGTCTGTTTTCCTTCTCTCTCGTGACACTGCCTTTAAATGCCTCGCTGTAAAACTGAACCCAGAAAGCTTCCAAGTAGTGGTCTTGAGATTCTCACATCAGGCCAGAGCCAAAGAGAGTCTCCAGAGGGAGCCCCTTCCTCGTACCCCGGACTGCCGACACCCCTTTCTGGGCCCTTTTAGGGGGCTGGACTGATGGGAAGGAGCTGGCACATAAACCAAGGAAAAGCAAACTTCTTCCTTTCGCTGCTTCAAGCCTGGCAAACGCAAAAAGAAGCCGAGTGAGGGCGGGAGCAGGGATAGAAACACATGCTGAGACGAGCGATGGACGGATCCACAATCACAAGAAACTCCTGTGTCCCCTGTCACCTTTTGGGGGTCACGGTATTTTACGCTGGGACCAGCAGTGCACCACGGCGGCCATAAATCTGCTTCATTAGGCTCAACACAAGGCAGCGTGGAGGCTATAATGCTATAATGCACACTCTGTTTGCAGCGCCATAACCCGGCTGCCCGTGCCTGACCTGCCCCCACCTGGAATGCTAACACCACACTGATAAATGCACCATACAGGACCCGGACAGTCGGTCCGTTTACATGGACACTTTAGTCGAGCTACGACAGCGCCGTGGTCGCAGAATGCCGCTGTCAAGCTTATAAATCTTTGCTGATCTACGTCAACATAAATGTGTTAGATGAACTACGACACCTTGATTATCTTAGTCAAGCGGAGATAACGTGAATGTCTATGAGTGCAGCTACGACAACACAAACATCTCAGCACATGGGTTTCTCTGCTGGGCTACGACAAAGTGAATGTACTTTTTTTTAATTCACGCGACAAACCGTGAATTTCTTTGTTGAGCTTCAACCGCGTTAATGTCTTAAGTGAGTTACAAAAACATGACACTACAACAGCATGTTTGTCTTACTGATCTTCAACAACAGATATCGCTAATGCTAAATGTTATCTTGGTTGACAGTTCAGCAGCGCTAAACAAGATAATTCACTCTCCATCATCCAACGTGTTTTTGCTCTGTCCCAACAGTTGTTAGAAGCTGGCTATGCCATTTACCTTGCATTGTAACATTGGAAATTTATAGAAAAACAAAACGGGATGCCGGGACGGGACCTGTATAATATCGGCAAAAAACAATGAGGTTGGTGATCTCCGCCAGCAAGCGGGACCCAAGGTTCAGATACGCGACTGTCCCAGTCAATTGGGACGTCTTGTCACCCTAATTCTAGTCAAGCTACGGCAACATGATTTTCTAAGCTGAGCTGCAAACTATGGCAACATAATGGACTTAAACAACAAATAACAATATTTCGGTTGAGGTGCAACAACATGAACGAGGCCTTTTCGAACTGCACTTGGCTTTCTTGGCGTTCGCAGTGGGGCAGCGTGGAAGGTCTCCAAGCGCCCAAGGCAAGCTTGCCCATATTTGGAAGTGCTTATAGCAGCCTATCAGGAATTAACTGGGAGGCTTTTCCCATCAGGTGGTCTTTACTCTGAAATCACTCCACCAACCCGTCTCCTATTGGATGAACTTATGACATCACTGTTGACCATTTTTTTCAGCTCGAGTGCACGTCACATCTCTGCAATCGCCCTCCTAGCATGGCGTACTGCGACGCGACACTGCGTTCTGTCCTCGTGCCTCTGCAGCCCTTAACAATGAATAGTCGATGGTGAACTGAGCATTACTAAGCGCAGTGTGAAAAGCCCTTGAGTTGAAATATCATAATACAAAAGCTTTTGGCAAGTTCCACCAATTAAGGTGTCTTTAAATGTCGACAAAACAAAATGTCTCAGCCATGCTATGACAAATTGAACCTCTTTGATCTTGACGGAATGGCGGCAATGATACTCATGAATACATTTAAAACTTAACATAAAAATTATTTTATGTTCAAATCTGAGCTACGGACAATTTAATTTTCTGTCATTCAAGGTCAACAGTTCTACAACTTTTAACTTTTGCAAAGAAATTGAAAAAAAAAATCTTTGGAAGCAATCTTTAAGAACATAATGGGACTTGAGGAAAAACATTAAACTCACTAAATATCGGCATGTTCGCTCATGCCTGGTTAATTGTTGGGGAGAAAGAGGAGAATAATCCTGCACCATGACTGCTCATATTGTTCTTTTGTTAGACTGAGCACTAGCCTCACAAGCTTTTTGGGTCGTTTTGAGTGACAAATGACACCCGTGTCAACTGGCCTTCTTGTGCTCTCCCCAATAGACAAAATAGGTGTAATGGGAAGCTAGGTTCCTTTTTAGCTTCCTTGTAATGGGCCTTTTCCGTTGGTGGTATCGGATTTGAACTACTGGACTGACAACTTTGATTCATTAAGATGGTTTTACACCACTTGGGTCGCGTGAGTCAATTTATTGATTTATTTTTTTTGCCATGTGCTCCAATTGGGACTTATACGGAATCGAATATCCAATGATCTGAATCAGGCCTCAATCATATGTGAATAAAAATTTTATATGATTTGGAGTTCTATCAATGTGAGTGCATTGCAAACGGACAGATCGCATTTCCGTGTCAAACGGATTGTTGAGTGTAATTTTTTCATTTGAAAATACGTATTTAAAAAAAAAAAGGAAATTGAGTGTTTTTGGAGGGAGCTAAAACAGATTAATTGTATTTCCATTTTTTTCAATGGGGAAAGATGATTTGAGATACAAGTGTGGTCACAGAACAAATAAACGTCTATCTCAAGGCATCACTGTCACATTTTCTAATCGCATAATCCATGTTTTTCAGTGTGTAACAGTCCAGTTGCCACCTTATTCCAGTGTGAACCTGATCAGCAGGCGTCACAGCTTGGTTGCGACGTTCCGGTCGTCTTGTATGCTATCTAGGTGAGTGCACTATACCGACTGACGTGCTTCCACTTTGAATAATCAACCTGGCTGAGTCATGCCGTTCACTGATTACCTTCAGAAAACAAAAGGAACACCTTAAGAACAGGCCGCCCATTTATCCTACTTTTCCATGACGTGCATCCGCCATGGACACACACACACACACACACACACACACACACACACACACACACACACACACACACACACACAGTTGAACGCACCGCTTATTGGAATTCAGAGTGGGGCCCAGGTAGGGGAAGCTATGCCCATATATGAGCATAGGAGGAACCGGGCCAGGTGTGTGTGCACACAGACAAAGTGTAACCGTGACGTCGCCGATGCGCTCTTAGCTCCAGCCTGAGAACCGTGGCCTGCCTTGTTGCTGTATAAACAAGCGCGCCGTCACGCGGCCAGCGAAGTAAGGAAAAGTAACGAAGGAAGGAATGAGCGCTCATATAGTTGACATTGTTCTGTTGCTGAGCACACTTTTCTTGCATAACTACACTTCAGGGGGAAAAAAATTGGCACGTCTGGAAGACATGACCTCCATGGCAGCCTTCAACGCGCGCACGCGCGTGCCATGCGTGTGTGTCAATGAGAGCAAAAATGCTGGTCAAATGAAAGGCTGCCACAGGTAAATTATGGCTTGATTGTTGAAATGCGATGACTCAACAAAGTCAACATAGCAAAGCGAGTATGTTTAACAACGCCGTAGTTAAAACAAAGAAGCCATTAAACCATAACAGGAATGCTCAGATGTCTTCAGAAAAAATTACAGGAAACTTCCTTTTTACTTTTTCAACTTGGTCCAAGGTGTCAAAATGTCTGCCCTTAAATCTTAAAATTGCATTTGAACTCCGTGGCTCCAAAACAGCAACACCTACTGAGGTGTCACCCAGACAAATTAAAGTGTGGATGCTTGTGAGTCCCTGTACAGTATTAAAGTATTAAATATGTTCCAGTAGTCTCAGATTTTTGGTCACTCCACAATGTTGTGTGCCACTTATTTGTTCCATCTAGAATGCCTTAATCCCCCAATAATAGTCATTTTTATTTTAGTTATACATAAATATGATACACATACATATATATTTTTTTATAATTTTCTACTACATTAAATACAGTATTACTCACACTAGTCTCCACCCATCTATAGTTGAGGAACTAAATTCCTGGATGGAGCGTCCTTTTTTTAATGCCTGATTAATATTGACATTCCTTAATGTTCAAATAATAATGAAACATAATATTACAATAAAATATAAACCATAACATTATTAATCCTAGTATCAGTGCCCTCTTGTGGCCGTTTTACAATCACTAACTAGAAATTAGCAGAAAAGAAAATTGCCACTAATTTCATGCAATTTTAAAGAAATGCTATATTGGCATACATAAGTCTTTCATTAAAATTATCTGTCATTGTTTTTTTGTTTTTTGGGGTATGTATCAAAATATAATGGTATCGGTACTTGGTATCGGTGACTACTTAAGAGTTGAGGACTCGTACTGGTATCGGTCTGAAAAAAAGTTCTATAAACATCCACACAAACATACATAGGCCTATTAATGAATTGCCAAAGCCTAAATTTATCGCACTGTGATCACACTTTGAATTAAAGTAAGTTTTTTTTTATTGCTTAGTGAAATTCACTGTGATCAATATTTTATATTTACATTACCATTTTATCAAAATTTTTGAGGAACTGCTTTTTATTTATGTCCTAGGAAGGCCATAATAAATTCACGAAATATAATATGATGTAACCATATAATTATGCATGTTTTGGGATTTTTTGTGGTTTCGTTTGTTTTTAGAGTTGCGTGGCTGTGGCTTTCCCACTTTTCACCGAGAGCATTCGCACAGCTTTTTGTCAAAATGTGCAAAATAATGAAATGAGCAAAAACCTAACATGTAATAGTAAATTTCCCATTGTCTCATTTCTTTCTGTAAAATTATTATTTTTGTGTGTGCATATTTTAGAGCCATTACCACTAAATAATCCGACAGCATAAATTGATATTTTTCTCACCCCTCCTCCCTGAATGTGTGACTGACTGCAGGAAGGCGTCAGGCCTGCTTCCTGCCAAGTGGGACAGGGCAGGGTTCATTCCATAAGGCAGTGTTGATAAGGCAAAGAAGAGGAGGGGCGAGGTTAATGGAGGGAACGGATTCCACACTAATCTCATTGAAATTCCCGCCAAGCATCTCACAGGCAATTTCCATCGATGTGGACTCTTATCAAAGTGCTTGGACAGCAGATCACTCGCATGACAATGCAATTTGTGGAATTCCAACGATAGCCTGAAGTGAAGCGATATCGACAAAACCTTAACATTCCGACTCCATTGAAGAGATCTGCACGTTGAAAGTTTGCGGGAGCGCGAGAACTCGTGATTAATTGCAATTGTCACGATGAGTGTGAGACGTTTGCAAGAACAACATCAGAGAGCACGCATACATAAATAGACACACAGTGGTGGTCAGCTGGTGACTAAGCCCCCTGCTACCACCCCCCCAAAAAAAAGCCAAAACACAAGCACGTCAAACCTCGGCACAGCCAATCAAGAGCCGCGTCCATTCATAGAGTCCGAGCTGTGCGATATGACAACCCCTCCTCCCTCCCGCCTCATACTCCAGCCGCTTCATTCATGCCGCCACCGCCGGCGAACAGAATGAACGCTATGTGTGTCAAGAAGGAGAGAGGGGAGGGCGGGGGCTGTTTCAGCATGACCGAGAGAGGAAGCGGCACCTCCATCTGTGGCGCGTCGAAAGTCGGAATCAGCTCTTATGACACCAGTACACCGGTCATATGATTGACAAGAATCAAAAAGCACTTGTGCCGACCCGAGAGAAAAATGACCGCCGAACCATTTCTGGCCCCCCAACCCTCAATTTGGAGACCAACCTTAAAGCTTAACTTAGAACATATGATAGCCATCAACAGCAGCATGCATACTCAAGTCTGGGAACTTTTTAACCCCCTCCCCTCTTTTTTTTTTTTTTTTTTTTTTACTTACCCAAGCTTCTGCCTCCTGGACATTTTCGCAATGAAGGGGGGTACCTCCCCACATCCCTCATCCCCTCCTCCTCTTCCCCAGTCTCCTCCAGAGAGTCCTCCATTTCATACTGTCCCGGTGCTGTCCCGTGCTCGTCTGCCTCCGATCGGGATTCCGGCGTCACTCTTTAAACTTTTGCCTGCTCCATCAGTGGGCGAGAGAGGAGGAGGAGGAGAGAGAGAAAGAGAGAGAGAGAGAGGAAAGACGCGATTGGGTAACAAGTTCTCACCCACATCCTCGCTTGGACAAATCACACACTCTCACTTTCGAAAAAAAAAGAAAAAAGAAAATTCTTCACTCGTCCGCCTTTTATTCCTGCTGTTGCATTCTTCTAAGTGTAATCAGTAACAGGCCAGTGACACACGCACACACATGCATATATATATACATGTGTGTGCGCGCGTGTTGTGTGTGTGCGTGTGCGCATGCGCGCGTTCGTGTGTCCCGTGTGTCGCTCTGGGCTAAAGGTGCTTTCCCAGCGCTCTGGAGTCATCACAGCCGTTAAAACTCCACGAGCCAAAGTAGCGCTATCACATGTTTCCTCTCTATCTCCCTCGCTCGGCCCCCCAACACACACACACCGTCTCTCTCACACACATACTCAGGATCAGTGCTCCAGCACTCTCTTTATAGCGTGGCTCTTCAAATGAAGAAGAAAAAAGGTGGTGGTGGTGGTGGGGGAGGGGGGGGGGGGGGGGTTCTGCGAGCAAGCGAAGGGGAGTGTCTTGTTACACGGCTCTCAATTGAGGTTAGAGAGAGGACATCCATTGAGAGAAAAAAAAAGAGAAGGGAAGACGAAGGACGAGGAAGGAGAGGGGAGGGGGTATATTGTGTGAGTGCGCGTGTGTATCGTCAGGAAACCCCCGGCAAAAGAGCTGGGACGCCTGTGGAAATGGATCCGAAGGGTGGAGAGCGACATAAGAGGTTGGGGTCTTCAGCCACTAGAACAACCCTTAGAGACCTCCACCAAGGCCAAATAATCCAGTGATTTGTATCAGCACCAAATTGTACAAAATGTACAATTGTCATTTGCATTAATGATATATAGCACAAATCCATGGATTTGTATATGAAGTATTAATATAGTTTTGCTAGATAAAATGATACTATAAATGATACTATTGCTGCTGCTGTTCTCACTGCCAGATGTTGTGAAAATCGACATTCATTTGTGACATGTATCTACTGATGTAAAACTGGAATTTCCCTATTGAGGGACTTGTGAAGTATATTGTATATTGTTCTATTGTAGGACAAAAAAACAACAACCTGTTTACGTGTGTGAGCGGACAATTTACATACACATATCCCGATCTAAACCCTGAGACACGGACATCATTATTCAAATGGACACATTTCTGTTTTTAAAGTTCTATCAAACACATTGTATTGCTCCAAAAATTTCATTCTGTCCTACTTCGCCATGTTTGTTTACCTTTACTTATTACGTATTTACGTATTTTTTGTGGGTTGCGTGCCAGATGCACATATGTATATACATGTGCGTATATACACACACTTTAAAATTGTCCCCTTAGAGACAGAAAATAACGTGAAAACGCCACAGAGAAATTGATGTAGCCAAGTTGGGCTCGCTTAGAGAGTGGCAACGTAAGATGGCCGCCGTTGTTCCTGTACTCAATAGACCAAGATTCTTGGCGACTAGAGCATGCGCAGAACACAAATAATAATTTTATTTATAATTTAATATAAAAATATTAAATATATTTTTTTTGTAATGTTGCTAAACAACAAACAAGCAAACAAGCAAACAAGCAGATAGTGCTGAACAACTGGCCTCCAAGCCATACTTCTTACTTGATACAAGTGGTGACATAATTAAAAGACGCACGAGGTGACCACAGCGTCTGAATAGGAAGTCGCTAACGACACGGGCGGAGGTCCCTGCCATGTGTTGACCTTAGAACAACCCTGGTCCTCGCCTCTGGCATGGCCCCCCCCATCCTCCGCCAGCCTTCACCTACTTCCTGCCATTCTACCGCCACGCACGCCGTGGCTGCCAACCACGCCTATCGAATAGTGCGGACCCACACCACACCCTTACCCACCTTTCTCCACCCACTCGCTGGCTCATGGGGGTTGAGGGCGGAGGGTGGGAGTTTCAAACCTCCAGGAATGACATAGCTGGTTGCTTACTCACAGGAGGTCGTGTGACTCATCAAAGGCAACGCTGCTGCACCCATGTTACACACACATTGCCACACATACACACTTCATTCATAACTTTTAAATACACTCCCTGACTCACTTCCCAGGACATTTGACCCAAATAGCCGCAGTTTTTTTCCTGCTAAAAGAACAAGTCACGAGCTATGAATTCCATCCGAATGTTTACACCTCTCCCAACTGAGACAGATAAAAAATAAAAAAAAGAGAGAATTACGCTTGTTTCCCACCCTGGCTATGATGAGCTCATGCGGCTGTGGAGGTCCCGACCCAATGTGTAGCACCATGATCTTATACCATTGTTGTCGCCCAGAATAACAACAGTGTGACATAATGCTCCTCACAAACACACCCCTCACTATCTCCCAATAATACTAGTGTCATCTTCAGCAGATCCGAAGGAATCTGCTCCAATTTAGTCTCGGGTTGGTCTAAATCTCATTTTGGCTTGGTCTAAGCAAAGTGTTGGGTTGGTCTAGATCTTGTTAAAGGCTGTTCTAAACCAGGATGCGAGATAACATAAACTTGTCTATATGATCAGTTATGTGATCTCACTTTTGGAGGAGGGGAAATATTGAAGATGTGCAGAACATAGGTTTGGCAAATGCTGGGCAATAATATTGTTATTGTGTTCAAAATGTGGTCTTGGCTTCGGCTGGTCTAAACTTAGTTCAGGTTTGGTCTAAGCAAAGTTTGACTTGGTCTATACTTAATTATGGGTTGTCTAAACCAGGGTTTCCTAACTGGCAGTGGAGGTACAGTAACATTTCAGGCGTCATCTTTAATAAATGACATTAAAGTTGTATAAGGGGTGCAAGAAATCCTTTCATCTTCAGCTTAATTTTGTAAGCGGTGAAATTTATGTTCTGTCGGCGTGCAGTGTACAAAAGTTGGGTAACTGCTGATATATAACACTGTTAGCGTATTTAAAAGTCTTGGCTTAGTCTAAACAAAGACTTCGGCTGGTCTAAACCTAGTTCTGGTTGGGTTGGTCTAATCCAGGGTTTCCTTAACCTAAGGTGGAAGGTAACATTGCAGGGGTGTGTCATAATCTTCATATGACATATTATTGCTACATACTTCATAAATGCCTAACAGGGGTGCCGTAACATGAGGAGTGTGTCAAAGAAAAGATTTCTAACTTCTGGTCTTTCAATTTGGTTTCGGTCTAAGTTTTTGTCTGGTTCGAGTTTGGTCTTAAACAAGGGTTCCTAATGAAAAGTGTGGCCTAATATTTCATAAGATGTAAAAATGTAAATTTAACACTTATCAAAAGTATATAAATAACAGTTTTTGTTATAAATTCATTCTCTTCATCTTGAAATGAGATGACTTTTTTCAAGAACATTAATGAGATAATTTTTATATGGAAAACAACAAATTGATTGTACTGTCAGTGTTCAAATGTGGTCAAAGTTTTAAAAAAACCTTGTTTTAGTTTAATTTAAGGAACATTTTCATCTTGATCTAGTTAATAATATGGCAATGCAGGTGTGAAATAATTTTTTTGTGGGTGTAAACATCAGTTTGGCACTTTTCAAATGTGGTATGAATTCATTGAAATGTTGTATAAACTGGCCTCACTCATAAAAAGTAATGTATTACTTTTTAGGAAAGAAGCAGGTAAAAATTGAGTGGCAAAGAAACATTTCTTGTTGCCTTGTTCAAAACGTCCTCTCGAGATTAACACCAACAGTCATCATTTGGCCTCGTCATCATTTTGGTCTAAATTGCAGTTACCATATAATATTTCCAGTTTTGTGAATTTAGTATAAATGTGCTTCCAATATCTTTGAATATATATGATAATTGACATTATGTACGTTATGTACAACACAATAATGTCCCGTAGGTATCTTCAGGTGAGCTTCTTGCACACATGCAGTTTGCACCCTAAAAGAAGAGTGCTCAAAAGTGCAATGGTCCTGTTTTGGTACCATTTACTGTTATGAGCAGTAAGCACAAAGGGCTCCAATGCGGGGTGTCATGTGCACTTCAAAGACTCTGTGGTTGGGACTCGGCGGTGATCTGATTTTGGCAAAAAGCCTTAGCCTCCGGCGCGGCGCTGGTTCGTTGTGACGACAGAGCGAGTAGGTGTGCGTGAATCACGGCCTGTCGCGTGTCCATGCGATGAATGAACGGGTTTGTGTTTGCATGTTGCTCGGCGTCGGGTCCGACAGGCGCTGGTGAGCTGTGGCAGCAGGCAACGCTCGATCGAGAGATGAGTCAAGACCGCAGTGGCTCGAATGACTCCAGTAGCTGCCAAAAAACATCAGGAGTCACATAAACGCCGTCTTTGGTCCCTCATTCGTCAGCATTCTGTCACCAATTTTGTCCAAAATAGCACTTACTAGTCCAAAAGTTAGACTTTTTTTTTGATTTTTATTTATTATGACAAAAAGTAACTATTTTAGTAGTGTTAAATTTGGTGGTTTCAGCATAGAATGACCGCCATGTTTGTGGAGTGTCAGCATGTCTGCACAATTTACACACATAATTTATTCATTCACTGGTAAGAGACCATCAGAACGAGTGTGCAAAAGATAAAAGTGCTTGCTGTAAAGTGCCGATGCCTTTACGTCAAGTGCTGTGATATGATAAAATAAATAAAGCTGGAAACAGCTGAGTGTCATTATTGGGTATACATTTCAAATTGCGTTTAGAAATCTTGACTGCCTTGTTAAAGATGAAAAGGACCATACGAATTGTTATCAGTGCAAAATTCGAAAGGCAGCATCTGTGATAGTTTGTGAGGGTGTTTTAGTAACTTCCACATTTGTGAGGGCACAATTCATTCATTCAGGTTTTGGAGCAACGTATGCTGCCATCCAAGCAACGTCTTTTTCATGCTTATTTCAGCAAGACAAAGCCAAGCAACATTCTGCACTTGTCACAACAGCGTGGTTTCGTAGTAAACGAGTGCGACTTGCCAGCGGTCCAGACCTGTTTTCCATTGAAAACGGAGACCCTGGACTGCTTAGCAACTGAAGTTGTACATCAAGCAAGAATGGGAAAGAATTCCACATATAAAGCTTTAAGAGTTAATGTCCTCAGTTTCCAAACGCTTAATGAGTGTTGTTAAAGGGATAGGCGATTTAACATTGTGGTAAACATATAGCCTGGAAATCCAGACTCACTCGCGGCTTAGTCTGAGTCTGGTCAACCGCCCTATCAGTCGAATTTCTGAGGCGGGGCAAACCTGAGCTGACATACAGAGGAATGAACCAATGAGCAAAGAGCGGACGTGACGTTGAAGTCTTTTTTTTTTGCGGAGACAGAGTAAAAATCCAACATGTTTACTAGCCGAAGAGAGACAGTAGTGAATGACGTCGTTGTTGCGGGAAAAACTTGAAGAGTGACGTTGCTTACGAAGACGACGTCACGCAAATAGACAAATTTGATTGGCCCGGCTTGTTTTGTCTATGGATGCCTGTCCAGACAACACTTTCTTGTTGCTAGTAAACATGACCTTATTTGGAACACGTTGCGGGCCTCAAATTTGAAATGAATGAACATTTGCACAAAAACAATAACGTTTATTTGGAATGTTCAATAGCAATTTTTTTTCAGACCGATACCAGTACCAAGTGTCCAACACCACTAGTCCTTTTGACATAAAATTTCTGTTAAACTAATTACATAATTTTAAGCATGATACTATGAAGTAGGAAAATAGGGCTGGGGGATATGGCTGAAAAATATATCCCAATATAAGAGGGAAAATATCATTCATAGTACAAAATACAGGTACATACAAGTACAAAAAAAGTAGACAACAGGTGGGTATAGCTCTCTGTGTATATACACATAAGTAAGTAAAAGCGCTAAATTGCCTGCACTGCATTCAACAGGAAAAAATGTGCATCCACATTGATGCCTATGTAAGTTGAAGGACAAATTATGAGCAAAATGCTCATCAATTTTTCCAAACTTTTTTGCATGAATGTTTGTTGTTTTGAAATTTCAATGAAAAACAAAAATATGACATCTTATATTTGGGTTATTTGTACTAAAGGGCTCTAATCTAAAGCGCGGGAAACATGAATCACCTGGAGCTCTTTGGCTCTCACCATTAAAAGTGACATTTAAAATTATGCTGAGGTTTGTTGCAAAAAGGTTTGTTGTTTGTTGTTCTATCATAAATGAGCTTTTTTTTTGTTGCCATTTTAGAATGTGACTCAGCCTATTATGAGAATAGAACTAACTGCCTGCTGGCTTTCTCTGGGTGGATACAAGGGCGGAGATGTGCATTTCAACAGGCGGGGGCCCTTCCTTCATGTTGCCACACGCACACACACACACACACACATGCGCACACACACAATGGAAAGGAAGCTGGGGATTCCTGAGATTCCTGTGGACAAAAAGGTGTGAGCAGCCTGGGAATTCTGCTGCGGCGCGCTCGGGTAGCAGTTTAATGGACGGAGGTGCTGGTGACACAGCCGCAGATAAACAAGACTTACACAGATAAGGTCAAAGAATTCAAACAACAGAGAAAAAGTAAAGGAGGGGTGGGTGGGATGCAACAGATAACAATGATAACGTTAAAATATTTGGGATGTTTGGGAAGCGAGCTTTAAGATATTGCTAATCACTTCTCAGTCTTGCTGACTTGTATTTTTCCAAAACACACCCCTGTCGGTAACTTCAAACGGAACAATCATCAAATCGCTTGCCACAATCGACCAATGACAATGTGACGTCCCCTATTCTGAATAAAATCGTTATTAATGCTTGCACGGAGAAAAGTGAAATATTGAATGTGAAAATATTTAACCAAAACAAAAATTATGTTCACCCAACCGAAGCAGACTTTTGTGACAAAAGTGGTGTTTCTACGTAAAATGGCTTTCATTAAAAATTCAGCACTTGCTTCAACGTTTGCTTGTTTGCAGGACAGATTTCTATGAAACTGCAGAGACGGCTGCCGGATCTTCCAAACGATGCATTTCATTTTGATTAGGACCCGTAATAACTTCTACGTTTTGTTGTTCCTGTCTACTTTCATTGGGGCCAACTGGTGCAGTAACTAACCCCATCCAGCAGAGGGAGCTGCAACTACAGGAGCGAAGTGAAAAAAAAAACACTGCCATTTAAAAAAATATTTAATTATTGCTCCAAACAGCTGAATGAATAGAACAATGTTATAGTTCGGTATTTATTATAAGAATATTAAATAACTTTAGCTGTCATTATTTTCCCTTAAACATATTGATTGTTATGAAAATTGCGGAGCCATGAATACATTTGTTAAATTCATCATTGAAATATTCCAAAATAACGGACATCGAACCTTATAAACTACCAAACTATTTTTGTTTATTGATCATTGTGGACTATGCATATATACCACAGATTCTTCATGTGTTAGAAACGAATTAGTAATGCACATGCTACATTTGCAGAATAGTTGCTCATCTAGCATTACGAGTTTATTGATTTATTTTAAGATATTGTTCCACCAATTGCAGAAGGTCAGTATTCCGCTGAGTGCCATTTGAGCGGTGTTAACTTCACAAGGGGCTTAGGGGGGCATGCCCGAAGGAACCACACTGACTATATTAGGCCAGTATGTTTGTAGCAAGCACTCAATCCAACTGTGATGTCATGGTCACGCTGGCGAGGCATGACTGCATGTCTTATCTGTGCCCACTGGGCTTGCGCTCCATTGCTGTCTGCCTGACCCTGACTCCCCCAGTGTGTGTGTGTGTATGAGTGCATTACCCGGTAGTAACCCCGCTGAAACAGGTAAACCTCTGCAGCTTCACCCGTGATGCGTTTGTGTCACACAGGAATTTTCCATGATTATGGGAATAATGACACCACACTTCTATTTTATGCCACAAAAAAAATAATTGTGAAGCTATTTAAGGCAGGCCTAACGAACGAACGCCATTTGGGGTCCAGGTATTATTGGCCAACAAAGCTTCCTGCATGGGCCTCTTTTTTGAGATCTGTCTCTGGCCCAACCCTCCTCTGCCCAGCAACCTACAAGCTTGTCACGTTACTCGCATTCATTTCCAGGCATGCTGTCACCAATATGGCCCCTTCAGAAGATTACCAAATAAGACTGAACATTCAATAATCTCTAATTACTACTATAAATGTTAGTCAAGTCTATTGTCTAATTATTATTATTATTATTATTATTATTATTATTATTTTTATTATTACTACTACTATTACTCCTACTACGGTAATTGGACTTGGTTTATGATCCAACAACCAGCACTTGAACACTGATTTAAGGGCAATACTATTCTTTATAAAATTTACTTTCTATTCGATTTTGTTGTTGCTCAAGAACATAAATAATATTCTTATATTTGCTTTTCAACCTTTTTTTGGTCATCATTTAATCAGCAAATAAACCCCGCCACATGTGTTTAATTAGGGTGTTGCCCAGACATGTCCATTTTTTTTTAACATTCTGTCTGGGTGGGCATCATGGAGGGATTTATAAATTCCTGAACATGTCCGGTTTTCATTGTTTTTATGACTGCTAGACCACAGACTGTTTATATACATATATATATATATATATATATATATATATATATATATATATATATATACACACACACACATACACTTTTTAGGTACCTCACTTACTGAGCATTTAAATAAGGTGGTCTTGACACGGGTCGATTTCCCCCTCCTTCCCCACATAAACAAAAAAAAAGTTCAATCGCAGATGATTTGTTGCTTCAAAAGTAGATAATATCTTAAGTTTGTGCTTGGGACATTTATGTCATTACTCCTTTTTCAAGTAAGATTTCAAATGAGAGTTATGTTTTTCTACCCATACAGCAGAGCCAAAATAGTTATGTTTGGCATCTTTGAGTAAACTTTGAGTTTCACTCAAGCATCTTGAGGTTAGGCCGAGTATCCTCTTTTTTTGGAAACCAAAATATGGTCATACGCAGCATGATTTGACTGCGTTAGGTAAATGTCATTGTATACCTTTCACTAACCCTGCTAACTGACATTTGAGTTAGAGTGAAAAAAGAATCACATGATGGGTTTTGTATTTAGCTACGTTAGCGTCTTGCTAATGTAGCCTTTACGAACAAGCCTTGCTTGGCAATTCAGTCCAGTCGGAAGTCTGACTTTTTCTACATTTGATTAGTTTAACGTTTTCAAATTGTGAGCTCTACGTTACACACGCCACACACAGACACAAACGGTTTGTCTGTTCACTGTTGTGTTCGCAGTAAGCAGTAGGCTCCTCACACGGTTAATTAGTATGATATTTGAACCAGTAAATTCTATTGACATCTCACTCTTTCACTTCACAGGCATGTTTGAGTGGTTCCCACCCTCACATTTTTAAGACAGGTGATAAACGGGGTGAAAAGGTTACATTTCTCCAGCATGAGTCATGTTTGATGAGTTGTTTGGCCAGGAACATGTGAACACCCATGAAGCATCATATCATCAAACAACATTTAATGAAATTCTTGTTATTAAAACAATCCAAACTTAAAAGAGTACAAGGTAGTTTTTTTTTAAGGTCAGTATGAAGTAACAGGCTTCTTTTTTGGAACATTAACATGATTTTTTTGAGAAAATTTGACAAACTGTGCACACAACATTGCGTGATATGATGCTATCATGCTAACTCATAACACTATTAACAAAAGTGTGACAAATGAATGGAACTGCACCATTACAGTACTTGATGCCCTGGGGTAATTATAGGCATCCTTTGGCAATGCTAGAACAGTCACAACAGAAGAGTCCAACATCAAAACAATAGTGTGACAAATTCATGGTTCCGCACCATTAGTTGATGTTATTGGGGTAAACCCAGGGTCGGTGTTCAAACTACAGCCTGCTGTCCCCCTTTTTTTTTTCTTTTTTTTTGTGGCCATGGCATGTATTAAAAATATTTGACTGGCCTGCAACGCTGTCTAAAAAAAAAGTGTGATGGGGCATCATGAAAGCAGAAGGTCCCTGACAACTACTACAAGTACTTTGACAAATGCATTTATTTTATCTTCAGCTTTTCTTAACATGTAAAGGCACAATGAAACTATTTAGAACTAATAAAGTAACATTTCTCTCCATTACAGTGAATCAAGATAATTCCATTTCAGAAATAAAAAAGTCAGATTTATGAACATGTCACATTACGGTAAAGATCCTTAAGTAAACAGTGCTATAAAGTTTTTCAACCTGCTACAGGTTGTTCTTTTTTAGAATCTGAACATGGAGGTCAACTGTGTGCAGGGGTGCATCTATTCTAGTCGGCTACAGGGAAGTGGACCACCCCAAAATCTGGAAAATCCTAAACTATTTGCCGCGTTAAAAAGAATGCTGTGATGTATTCGTTTTTCAAAATAACAAATTTATACTGTACAAACAATGTATAATTTATTGATGGATTGGTTTTAGTGTGTTTGATAAATAAAAGTGGCAATGGCATCCTTTGATTTTTCTGTACAGGAGTTTGAGAGGAACACATAACTAAATGTTTAAAGGAAGTACGCTTAAAAGTGTTTTTGGTCTGTTAATCACAGCATGTGACTGAACCAAATCGTGTAAGATTTGATAAGACAGTTAAGTCGCTAAGTCAGTCAGTATGAATCTAAGCCTGACAGTAAGTTGCTATTCTTTTACAGAGACACACAGTGTCCACCCTGTCAGCGGAGGCATGACGGAAATGTGACTCGTCTAAAGCAACGACGCTCCACTTGGTCATCACGGCACAACCCCCGCCTCCTGCGTCCTCCCCCTTTCCTCTTCCTCTTCCCCTCAGAGGTGCGAGAGGGAAAACATCTCTAGTGAGTGAATGAGCGACTGTGCTGCCTCGCAGGACACGAGAGCGGCGAGCTCTGCCAAGGCGGTGAGGGGTCACGCCGCTAGGAATGCGTGGTCTCCGAGGACCGCTGCGTCGCTCTCCGGCTCCCCCGGTGGTGAGCGAGTGGCATGACGCTAAGCGGAAGCGCTTCTAAAGGCGTTTCCTGCTCTCACTTCCACCTGGGCCTACCGTACACGCCCATGCTGTCATCCACCACTTCCTCACCACTCCCTCCCGAGCCGCTCCCCCTTGGCGCCGACACCCCCGCCCCAGACTGGTGGACTCCCTGCGACTTTCCCGGAGAACCACCTTCCATTATCTTCACGACTGGCGCAACCCAGGAAGTGCAGCAAACGAGTGAGATCACCGAGTCGCGCTGGCCCTGAGCCCGACTTCCACTTCTGAGAAAGCTTGATTGAAGTACGCAGAAATGTAAAACTCGTGTGTCGAAAAAGCAAAGAACAGTTACACATGTTTTTGACGAAAGTGTTCTTTCTGGTGTGCTGCTTACTGAGGGTTACAATAGTTTAAAAATTTTCATTATTAGTTAGTTTATTTAGTTTTTTTAACTTATTTTATTGAATTTATTTTTAGTTAGTTTTTAGAGCAAGGTTTATTGTTGTTATTTTTATTTTTTTAATTGCTTTGTTCTAGTTTAGTTTTAATTAATGTTAGTATTAGTATTTTTTTTAAACATATGGAGTATTTGTGAAGTGCAAGATAAAAAAGGTAACTAAGTATTGAGTAATAAAGTAAACTACAATTTCCAAATTACTGTTCGACCTTCCTTCTTCTGTACAGCCCAACAGTGCTACCAAAATACATTTAAAATCAGCCCCGACAATTCATGTATGATCATATTAATTGACAAAAAATATAATCAGGGGACATTTTCACAATTATAGTTATTTTTTGTTAATTTTACACACGTGAAATGTAGTTTCAGTTAGTTTGAGTTTTTTTCCCAAAGCGTTTTCTATTGTGATTGTGTTGGGTTAGGTCATGAGGTCATTGTGTTGTTATGGTCCTGTATTTGTCTTTGTAGTACAGTCTAGGCATTTATTCTGTCATATAGAATTGTGCATTGCCTTATCTGGAGTTATATTATTAAATTTACAACATTGCGCAAAGTCGATTTATTGCAACTTAAATTTGGTTTGAGTTTACAATTTTAAAACATTCGCATACATAATAAGATTTGATTTTGGAGATGCGATTTTGGGCTGTTTACAATAGGCCTTTATTTTTGTTTTGTAACACCAGGGTCTCATGTGATGGAAGACGGGACAAAAATACATAAATAAGTGGGACTCAAAACTCAAAAATATTTTTGATAGTTCAACAATTCCTACACCTCTGTGTTGATCAAAGTAGTAAACAATGTCATCACAAACTGATCAGTTGAGGCAGATAGCCACCACCCATTAAGTCACAATAACTTTCAAATTATTGCTATACATTAAATAGCATGTACACCCAAATTTTTCAACTTTCACCCTTTTGGACAAAACAAGAAGAAAATATATTTTTGTTGTTTTTCAAAATTCTGTGTCATGTCTATGCTCCCATGTTGAAATTAATTCCCAAAATGCATTGTCACCTCGCATCAGCCGTCTTAACAGAGAAATGCTTGTTGCTACCTCACATGAAAGTCACATCTGAGGGCATGCAGGCCGAGGAACCGCTTGTGAAATCGTCTTAGCGCGTGTCGACCCGGCACAGTCCCCCCGATGTCACTCCTGATTGCTTACGACTTAGCGAAGAAATACATGCTCAAGGGCGGCATGTGAGCGTGCTGCTCACGGCGGATTAGACTGGCTCGAGGTTTTGTCCCCAACAACGAGCAATTAAATGTGAGAAAAAGAGCGAGCGGTTCCAGCAGAGGCCTCCTCTGTCTAAAAAACAGGCTGTGAATGGACCGCAAATGTCTGCTCACACAGAAGATAAAGAACCGGCATCACACAAAAAAATAGTGCCCAGTTGCAGTGTAGGTCTCTGCCAAGATTTTACAATTAATAAATTGTAGTGGTCCCTATTTAACCCTACGTATCATATTAAATACAAGACATTTTGAGCCCTCTATTTCATGAGTATATTTTTTTTCCCATTTAAACCCTGACGTATATGATCTAACACATGCATTGCACGGATAATCCATTAGAGGGCAGTATCACCCAGCTGATGGCTTTTTCTTGCATGATCGCCCCAAATGAGAAAGGAGGGACACATATACTTATTAATAGTGGGAAAAGTTATTTCTGATTTTTGTAAATACTAATATGTTTGATATGTCTGTTTATTGTTATACTTTTGACAGTTATAAATGTACAAATTTAAAGCTTTGTGACCGGATGTATAAAATATGACACAAATCAAATGTCATATGAGGAAGTTGATTTCCCCCCCCAAAATTGTTTGTTTGTTCAAAAGGACTAATAAATACTCTATTTACAAACAATCAGAAATGTCTCTCATACATTTCATGTTTCAGGCTTTATAGGGTTAATTAAGAAAGTTTCTGCAATCAAATGAGCGCAGTCCGACAAGAACGAGCTGGATGTCACGCAAGTCGACAAATATGATAGGCAGAATTTTGCTCTAAATTCGTCTCTGACCACCAGGACTAGCAAATTGTCTGGGGGAAACCCTAAATATACATCAGATTTTTATCATGAAAACACATCATGGTCAACATATAAAGGACCGAATAACAGAAATCACACACAGGATGACGCAAGACTTCCAAAGTGACTCAACAACAAAAACACGACTTCCTGCTTCAAGAACAATGATGATGTGAAACATTAGGGGAAAGTGGGGACAGTTTCATGGTCAGACAGATGGAGAAAAAAGTTATTTTCACTTGCTCCAAATAGCTATCCAGCAGCGTCCTCTCATTTTGGGGTGCGCGGCAAACTGACTCACGAGCGTCGGCCCACTCAACAACAACAACACCACCAGCACCACTACAACCGCGCGCCGCCTCCTCTTCCTCCTCCTACTCTTTAGCTCAACCCCGACCGTACCCCAGCGTGGGAGGCAGCCCGGCCCGGGACCAGAAGAGAGCCTTGGGCGAGGCACACACACAAACACACACACACACACACACACACACACACACACACACACACACACACACACACACACACACACACACACACACACACACACACACACACACACACACACACACACACACAGCCAGTGCGGGCCCACAACTCTGGAGCCGATTTTTTTTCATGCACCCACGCACACATTAACACACACTTCCAGCCCACACGCGGTACCCACGCTGATTTTTAAAGCACCTCTTTAATGATGTCATGTGCGCACATGTGAAGGGATCATGCAGGGGAAACACGTGGGAGTGTGGGGGCGCTACACTGAATAGATGTGTACTGTAGCTACTGTTACATTTTGCACACTCACACACATTCTACACGCTATGGAAACACTGCAAACGGTTCTACACTTCTGGGCCACTACATTAGGTACACCTGACAATCTAGTGAGCCATGTCCAAAATTCAATTTTGAGGTATACATCAAGAAAATGCTTGTTATCGTCCTTGCAGTGCTTCATCCTGCATCGCATTATGATGCTGTGCAATCAAGCAAGAATAAATACAAAATGAAATTTGATAAAATTATGATAAATTAGGAACTTTTATGGGTTAAATGTTTTAGTAATAGCTTATTTTCTTATAGAATTGTGTCTCATGTGGTCAGTATATGGCGCACTGGCCTAATCATTTTCTATATTGTTGAAAAATGCCTTTCAATACTTCCAATTTTAATGTAATAATCAGCTACATTTCTATTCATGCATTTCGAATAATAATAAAAGAAAATAACTTCCAAATACCACATCATTATAGTTAATAAAGAACCACTGAATACAACTTTTGCAAAACTTTAACATATAGACTTTTAAAAAGACAGAAAATGTTATTCTAATAGTGTTAATGTTTCGATTTTTATTTTATTTATTTATTTATTTTTAACCTTTAAATTCTACAGACACCTTTTATGTTTTAAAAAATAAAATATTTTTTGTTCACTGCTTCACTTTTCTTTTTGTGATGCCGGATCAAGTAGGCTGCTCACTACTCGTTCCTCATATTTTCTCTTCTTTTAACATCGAAGAAACTCGGGGTGCTAAATAGTGAACCACCAGGCTTCCCGTTCTGTCCCCCTCTGTTGGTCATTATTATTTTTCGTGTCTCAGACTGCGAAGACAAATTCTTTGTGTGTTTTACATACTTAGCCAAGAAATTCTGATGCTGAACTGCTAATTGCCGGCACCTTAAATATACTCCCCCAATATGCACAACAAGCACAATAATAAACATTGTTACATATAGCTCTCTGGCAGTGTCTCTTCTATTGCGTCTCACAAGATCCTCCTTAATATTGTGGCCAGTCAGAGCAGACTAATAAATTAATATAATTTGTGTGGCACTTACCATAAGGACGGGAGTCTGTGAGGGTCATCCGTGAAGAACAGGTGGAGGAGGGGCACGTCACTCCCACCCCGTGCTGACACTGCGGCGGGCGCGATCCTTAAGATTGGCTGGGTGTCACACATTATGGGATGGCGGTGCTGTGAAATGGGCCAGATTGCTCATTAGAATATCTCACATTTGCGCGTGGGCGAGCGTTTAGCGAGCCCGCCCCCTCTCCGCGGGCTCCAGGAACACTCGTTCTCCGTCCAACGCCATGCGAGGTCCTGACCCGCTGAGTCTGTCCGCTACCAAGCCAGTCCAAGTTACACAAGTACACAACACGATGGCAACTTAATCGCAAACATCGCAAAAAATTCTAATACAAAAGACAACTTTGTGTTATGATATATATATATATATATATATATATATATATATATATATATATATATATATATATATACACCCCCACACACACAAACAAGATTTGATACGGTTTTTGACACTGATTCACTTTCAAAGTGGAACGATTCGATTCAGTTTGACTCACTGGAATTCGATTGAATTCAATATGTTGAGGCTCAGTTCTAGAGGGTATGATGCAATGACATTTTACGTACATGGGATTGAACTTGTTGTCATTAGTGTAAATGTGCCATTTCTTTCTCAAATATATCTCTCTAGTCAAAGATGATTCGATACGTATCTTGATATATTTCCAAGTGGAATGATTCGATTCGGTTTGATTTGATGCAATCGCATCTTTCAAATGAAACAAATATTTTCCGGTTTGAACCAATTTTTGTTACACCCTTGTTATAAAAATTTCGAATGGCCCCCAGTGAGCTTACTTAAAAAATGCTGCCTGACAGGCAAAATGCTGGGCACCCCTCATGTTAGGAAAAAAATGGCGGTACCTGAGCTCTTTGGTCTTGACTCATACACCTTCAGCGGATGTGTCACTGCAGAATCTGTGAGGTGCACACACACACACACAAACGAAAGGAAGTCACAACACAGCTTGTGAGGGTCATTTTTCAGTGCGCCCACTTCAACATCCCACGCAAAACAAAACAAATGTGTCAATACAAAATTCAGGAAGGGCACTTAATGTATCACCTTTGCTAAATATTTTATGCCTTGGCCATTTTAATGAAGGCACCCCTCTCCTAACTAAGCAAAGCCTACAACGGTGCTTCTGCAGTATGTACTGTATCACAGCGTTTCCCCAACTTTTTAAGCCATGTAGCCCGTGTCCCGACAACGTTAGCGCACCCCTTCTGTAAAAAACAAAACATAAAAAAACATCAATGCAAAGCGCATGATTAAGCCATGCACCTCATTTACATCATACAGCGGGTGCAGCCCTCTCTCCTCCACCAAAACAAAACAGCCTGTCAGGGTGCACCCAAAACATTTTCACCTTCTGCATCCTGACAGAGTTGGTGTGCGCCCTGTCGCTCTTCCAGAAGAAAACATAAACGATGTTTAGGACACATGGCGTGAGGGTGATCCTTAATATGCCAATTTATATTAGCAGAGTTGTGCTGCACTTTAAATCTCACAGAAGTTTATATTCCCTTGTATATGCCATCGTTAGGACTTACTATGAGTTGAGCAATTGTGCAGTCATCGATATACTGTAGTGAAACACATCACAGTATTTAAATATATAGGAGAAAACGGACTTCCCCTTGTTCTTTAGCAAGATTTAACTATGTGTATAAAAAGAAACCGACATTTTAATATTTGCTGATACTGTATCTGGAGCCATGACAATATGTCACATTAGTTTGTCCCATCCTTTGCTCTGTATTGATATTATTACAATAAATAATTTCCCAAAGTGTCTGACTACTGGGTCGGCCCGGCAGCATTCCGAAGTCCATGAGACATTTGCAGAATTCCTTTCATCATCACACTGTCGGCTTGGCAGGTGAATCTCATTCCTCACGCATTATCACATCTGGGTGAGGACATGCAAGGAAAAAAAATATCCCCAGAGCTCTGCGTGGAAGATCCGAACTTGAAAAATGGGTGTCCAAAGTCCAGCCAGGGAGGGATTTGCAGTATTGGGTCTCATTTAAGGTCCTTACAGGTCCTCATGAGGTGGACTCTGGTCCTTACCTGAACTCAGACGTGTATCTGTTCAGATCCAGTATTTATTATTTTAAGGACTGTTTGTTATTTAACCTGCTTTACATATTTGAGGATTTATATATTATCAATTAACCAATCCAAAATTTGATTTTGATGCACATTGCCGTATAAAACATGTTTTGATCGGTGCGCTTAAGACAAGCTGAAGAATGTCACTCTATTAAAAACTCCAAATTGTTATAGAGTGGAGGGACAGAATTTTCATTAGACACTGTTGAAAGGTTAATTTAAGATTTATTTTCTCCATTTTCAGACATTTTAGGATGTCTTAATTCGTAGCACTTTATTTTTCAACTTTACATGTTTTGACTGACGCTTCTAGCGGCGACTATAAATAGATGTTATAAAGGCGTTATGTAAAACATGTTCTCATTGCTTGTTTGGCTACATACTTTTGAAGTACATGCACGGGACCATAAATAATCTCATTATGTTAAAAAGGCTAAATGACCTGAAAGTAGAACAGGATATAAATATATAATAATAAATATTTAGGGTAAGGTATTATTATTTTTTAATATAATTTTTTTAAGATGCACCTCTTTTATTTATTTGTTTGCTACTACTTTTACAATATTTTGTGTAATTAGAGTGGAAAAACAACAATATACTGTATGTTGTTGGAATTTTATTACAGACTTTTATCTTTTCTTAGTGGCAACACTAACATGCATTCTCATATTCAAATTTTCCTGGAGCGGACCTGTTTAACTGTAAACGGATGACGCCTGGCGTATATGTTACACCATCATCTGCGTAGTAGTTCATTCAAAGTGAAAGTGAACAATCATAGTGGCCTGCGGTGATGTCGTCAAAAGGGGAAATACACCTGTTGTGGGACTTTACCGTCGCTCCACAGCAAAAAGTCGTGACTTCCCTTTCAAGCGC
Organism: Leptonotus elevatus; assembly: GCF_054856555.1. Lineage (NCBI taxonomy): Eukaryota > Metazoa > Chordata > Actinopteri > Syngnathiformes > Syngnathidae > Leptonotus > Leptonotus elevatus. Next base: position 6,344,054 of record NC_141250.1, on the reverse strand, counting down.
CTCGTCATTTTCACTATGATTGGCCAGCATTAGCATGCATCTCGCCGCGCGGCTGCCAGAAGCCGGAGAGCAGCGGAGAAAGCCAGGCAACGCTGTCGCCACAGGATGTGAAATTCCCTGAATACGTTTTGAGGTAGCCCACTCTTGTCTGGCTATGAGTGCAGGGGAGCTTTAGGTGTTTTCTCAACAACATTCCCACCCGAGCAACATATTCTTAATGTACTATTCTCAATCTTACACTGAGAGTTTCAATTCAGCTCATCCTTGTTATGATTTTTAACTGAAAACCACATGCACACTTAGTTTCCCCTCAGTAAAGAAGATTGAATCTGATTTGCTGAAGAAATCCCATCAAGTGGGAAAAGGTGTCATTCAGCCCTCATGCATGTTTCACATTGAGGAATCAAATGAAATCAATAGTTAAATGCAGAGAAAGGAAGATGTCATAAGGCATGCAGCAAATAACACATCAAAAGGATAAAGTACATGTAGGATTAGATAAGAACAAATAAGACTCATCAAAAACTCAAGATCCCATAGGAAAACGTCAGATGATGATATGAGACAATTAAAACAAGTATGAAATGATAAGACAGAGAGAGAAAAAAAAGGTAGAAAATGCTGCCAAATGAATGAAGCCAAAAATGGAAATGTAAATTGCATACATTGGATGGCAGGATGAAAAAAAGCATTCAGATAATACTTTTAGGTTAAAGACTGACATCACTGGCTGACACGTTTATTAAAAAAACGAAGATGGGTGGTTGTGAGAATTAAGTTAGAACACAACACAATCAAAGACAAAAAAAAAAAAAGGACCGGGAAAGATGGAATGGATGTGATTTTTTTTTTCAAAAATAAATCAAAACTGAGTTAGGACGGTTTGACACCTAAATGAAGAGATTGAATCATATGAGACTTTGCTTAATAAAACAATATAAAAGCATCACATATGCCGACGTATTTAAATATATAAAAAGGAAAAAAAGTGGCGATACGAAACTTTTAGCAAGAAAACAGTCTAAAGGAAAGGATGATGTGAGATACAGAGTGGATTGGAACAAATACAAACATAGATATGATTATTTTATAATGAGTACAAAACAAAATAAAAGGATGAACCTAATTATTTGATACTTAATAAAAAATAATACAAGTAAGGCTTGAATGATATGATCGTTGATTGAAAAATACAACAAAAAAACAAAAACAAATGCCATGAGTGTTACTAAAAATACAAACAGGAAAAAACAAACAAAGTTGGTTTTATATATTTACAGTATATTAGATAATATAATATATTGTTAATTTTTTAGAGTTGTTAGAATTACACAGCAAAACGCTATGAGAATGAATACATACAATTTTTTTTTATTGATTATGATGTGATTAAAACTCTCAAACTGAGGATGCGGGGATGTTTTAGTGTCAGAATCAACTTTTTTTTAAAAAGTGTTTTTATTTAGTTTTGTTGATACACAGCAGTGTAATGCATATGGATTCCGGGTTGACACAAATCATCAGCAAAGAGTGGCGGGCAGTCTCGGGTCATCAGTGTGCACTGAACTCGACCCCGGACAAACATGTGAACGTCGAACCTGACATGGCAGTCGCCTTTCAAGCTACCGACAACAACAAATAAAAAACTGGGCGAACATGTTTTTTTGCCCCAAACCTTGAAGGTACGAAAACAAAATTGGTGAAATGTCTTCCACTGACGACTGAATTGCCAACTTGCTCCCAATCCCAGGAAGGTGTTTTCACCGTCTCCTTCACTGGGAATTCCCCTCTTGGAGCCACAGCTGTACATTGGTCTGTGTGTACATATATGCGTGTGTGTGTGTTTCCTCCCTCATTCCCAGGCTTCTGAGTTAAAGCCTCTTAAATGCCCCCCTTTGCCTTTTGTCCTCACGTTTCAGCTGAAGTTTCCCTGCATTCATACCACTATTCCGACTGTGTGTGTGTGTGCGTGTGTTTGTGGGTGTGTGAACGCGCCGGAATGCACTTTTGATTTGACAGACGCCTCAACTGCATGCAATAAACATTTTAAAAACAAACAACGATAAAAGAAGGCTAAGAAATTAAAGGTGAATTTTCACTTTTTTTGCACATGCATGCTTTTGGCCCTTGTGCAAATTCAACACTTACACATTTGCGCACACACACACTCACACACACTTTAAATATGTGCTCTGGCTCAACGAGAGCTCTGCACCCACTCATCCACACAGCCACCCACACACTCACGTGCACTGCCAAACAGCGCTCGCTCTTGAGCCACCCACCGCATCCCCTTCCCACATCACCCACCACACACACACCCACTCAAACACGCACACATGCACACTTTTCACACCGGGCTTACACCTCATCTGGTTTCCTCGATTTTGTATTTTTTGCCAGCGATAAAATAAACACAAATACATGATAATCACATTCCGTACATATCTCTCCCGCCAGTGGGAAGTTGCGACTGGTTTTCTGCAAAAGTTGTTTGCCGTGTGTGTGTGTGCGTGTGTGTGTGTGTGTGTGTGTGCGCGCGCGTGTGTTGGTATGTTGTGCAACCCTGGACCCAGAAGAAGAGAGAAGAGGTAGAATGAGTGCGAAGGAACAAAGAGATCTGGGGCGAAGTCTCACACATTCCTCAGGCTTGCCAATATTCTACCAAGCACCATCGCTGCTGCTGCAACTCACACACACGCACACACACACGCACACACACAGGGTGAAAGAAGCCTACACCTCTTTTTCTGCCAAAATGTTCCCATGGTGAGAAATGTCTTCACCGTAAAAGACGATATCATGGATTGTGCCAGACAAATATAACAAGAGAACCAACACATTAACAGTCACACATTTTTGTTTTACGGACCAGCGAAAAGTCAAAACGTCCCCACAACAAAATGTGGGATGTTAAGGGTCATGCTCACAACGATAGATAGAAAAGAACAACATGTGGGATAAAAGCACATTTGTGTCATTCATCTTGAATGAACAGTAAAAGTTTAGCATGCAACTTAAACACAAACGCTTACAAATGCTTGACAAGCAAGAAGAGGCCGTCCTACCTTGTGATGTTATTTTTTTGTCGCAGAAGAAGGAATGCAATTAGACAGAAAGAAAAGCAGTGAAAAGAAATGCATGTTGTGTTGTTATTGTGTAAAGAGTGAGCGCTACCTGAGCACATGGCACGCCGCGTCGCACTTCCTCCACGCGCTTTTGTCTCTCTGCTGCTCGGCTCGCATGCTTCTCCATCTGCCTGTCTCTCAGAGTCTCTCCTCATGCCGTCCTCCCTCCCTCTCCCTCCCTCTCCCTCCCTCTCGCACTCTCTCTCTTTTTCACTCTCTCTCTCTCTCTCTCTCTCTCCTCCTCTTTTGAGGAAGTAACACGGCTCACTTGAGGAAATTTTAGCTTAATGCTAACTGCATGTGGCTAATGTGTGTTAAAAATTGCTCTATATTTTGAAAACGCTCAACGGACAGCCCGTCGGCCATATGTAGCTAAGTAGCATAGCAGGCTCAATTTTGGTGGTGATCAGGTGAATTCCCTTGGAGTAGGACTTGGACACCAAAATGGCCGACTACCTCTGAGTCTCAGAGTATAAGTTCATTTTCTGTGCGCACTGCTGTGATGAACATGCATGTTAAGTTTTATGTAAGTTGGACACACTTGTGGCTTGACTTAGAGCAGATGTTGTTTGAGGGCCGCATACACAAAAATGGAATTTTGGGTGGCCCACAGCCCTGTATTACACTAAACTAGGTCCACCTCTGCACTGAACAGCAGCCAAATCCCATCTCCACATTCAGAACCAAAGCAAGAGCAATCTGTTGTAAGCTTCTACTGTAAAATTGGATTACATTTATCCACCAGTGTTTTGAAGAGTAATTGTGTTAGTCGTAAATTATTTATTTCTATCTTTGCATATTTAGAATATCTCTACACAAATTAATTATTTGTGGCACCTTTTTTTTTCTTTCACACCTTCCCTTGTCACTCTGCCTACCTCCACCTTATTTTATTTGTACTTTTTTAACTAATCTTTCGGGCCGTGTCAGATGTCATTTTTATATAAAGTATATGCCGCGGGCCGCAAATGGCCCCGGGCCGTAGGATGGACACCACTGATTTAGAGGGTCGTGTTCAGGGCCGCTAAAATACATATGCACATTTCTGCCCGGATACACATCCACCCATTCATTTTCTATAGCGCTTGATCTCATGAGAGTTTCACTGGAGCCTATGCCAGCTGACTTTGGATGAGAGGCGGGGTAATGTCAATCACACGGCCACATATAGACAAACAACCATTCACACTAACGTTCACAACTATGGAGAATTTAGAGTCTTGAATGAGCTTAGTATGCAATGCTTTAGAATGTGGGAGAAAACCAGAGTAACAGCAGAAAACCCAAACATATACGAAGAAAGAGTGAGCCGGATTTGCTCACCACTAGCGCAGGATAAAATTGTTGGGTAATAAGAATTGAAATAACAATAATAACTAGACAAAGTGCAATTTCTGCAGAAATTGCGTTGGAATGCTGAAAAGCTGAATGCTATTAGCCGAATGCTAAGATTTGAATGGATGTACTTATGAAGTAAATTGAAAGATAAATTACTAAAATACTCAAATCTGGTCCAAGTGGGGTTTGAACCCAGGCACTCTGTGGTGGAAGGCAATTGCTCTAACCATGGAGCTAACTTGACTAGTTTGAAATCATGGTGTATTTATTTTTGAAAAGCTAACATGCATTTGATAATTTCAGCGAAATTATAATTCATTTCCTGACATGATAGCCAGCTGGTTAACATGTAATCAATCACTTAACAATGCCCATGGGTACATTTGCAATGTACAGTCAGAGGTGGGATTTGAACCTGCGACGTACTGGTCAATGCACGTTACCAACTGCGCCACTGAGCAGTATTAAACAGGTGGTAATCATAAACGGTTGTATGTTTGAAAATGAATGGGGAAAAGTTGATATTTAACTTTAAATCATGCAAATACTGTAAGTAATGTGGAATCAGATGATATATACCCCGGGGCGTGAATTTTTTAAGCAAGTTGAAATTTGAACATTGTAAATCAGAAATATTATCTGGGAGTTATTGCATGGCAAAAAAGTGTCTGAAATAATAAAGGTTAGAAACAGCATATGTGGCCGTTCAGCATTCACACAATAATCAGAGGTGGGCAATATATAAACTTTTGGTGGTCCGTCATTCATAATTCGTCAGCGCCCTTCCATCATAGCCACTCTATCATTTTTCCAAGCTGAACCAAACTGTAATCGTCAGTTTGTCATTTTATTGTAACCATTCGTAATCCCTTTGTCACCACTATTTTAGGACCGGCAGATGGTGGGCATTCCGTCAGTCTGTCATTCGTCAACAAAACGGACATCCGTCAGTGACTAACAGAAATTCGTTGGCATTTTGCCGGGGTTAGTGACGATTACACTGATGGACGAAAACCCACTTCCGTCAGTGTTATATTGACGAGGCCTGACGACCGAGTGTTCCTTGAACATGCTTTTTATTAGCAAACGTGCCTCAGGGCAGTCATGGCATAATAACGACACCAACACACTTTACGACCTCTTTACGTCTTAGCTACGGAAGCCTGTAAGGTTCACAAACCTATTACATTAAATCCCCCCTTTTTTTGTGGATGACATTTTTCACCACACAACAAAAAATCTTTATTTTTTATCAAATGCAATTGCTGCAAACTACTAACACAGATAATTCACATTGTAAAGAACATGAAAATCAACAACATAGTAATCATAACATCCGAATTACCAGAAGAAAACACATTTTTTTCATGCATCTACTTATCCCTATATCAAGCAGGTAATTTCACTAGTCTACCATATCTGGTGCGATAAGGCGTATCTGATTGTCCAGTAAGCATACCATGCTGCTCTGTATCAGTTGTGTGCTCTGGTGAACTTATGTGAGACCAAAGTGTAACCAATTTGTGCCTCTGAATCTGTGTTTGATCTCAAAGTCACTGGTAAAATGAAAGTTTTTCTTTCCTGTTCCTCCTGTACAACCTCCCATCTGGAAAGATCTCGGTTGCTTATGTTTGTGTAACACCACTGCCAGCTGCCAGGTCTCTCCTGTTTGCATCCTGACGTTTGCACCTGCCTGCAATTCAGAGAGTCTCTCGGTTTGCCTGTCAAAATACAGTTTTTGCTTTTCTTGCCTCCTTTGCAACTGACTCTGTATCTGGGCAGCTCCATCAGGTGTAAGCAGGGAATTCGAGGTTGGCAGTCTTCCTTTCAGCCGTCGTCCCATCAGCAGCTGTGCTGGCGATAATCCTATAGCCCAGTGGCGAGCGGTCATGATAAACTATTAATGCAGTGCATGCCCAATCCCTTAAATCAAATAATGTGTCCTCTATTATACAATACCTTAGTTCTACTGTTTTGGTCTTAAATTCCTGTGTAATTTGTCCAGTTCTTTCGGAGAGCTGAAAAGCCGACAGCTTGTTTCGCGCATGCGCAATGAGAAATCAAGTTGTGTTATTTCTGAGAGGTTGTTTCTGTACGTGCGTCTTTTGAATGGCAAAAAAGCTGGCAGTAAAGTAGCATTGACAAGACGTATCCGCATAATTGGCTTACCGGTACTTGGCTTGTTCTGTGGTAAACAGTCAGTGGTTCAATTCATCGCCGAGTCACAATGAGTGCCGTTGTCCCGGAGAACTTTTGAGGAAAAGATGAATATAATTTCAAGTAGTCGTCCTACTCCTGAAGTAGTCATCACGAAAACGGGGAAGAATTTCATCCGTCACTTTCAAGCCAGGACGTACAAGAAACATAAATGGCACGTTGGCTGTCCACAGGTTAGCAAACTGTTGAATGTTGGTTGAAATCGCTTGGGGCTCCCTCCACTGCGATGTCATTAAAAATATATATATTCCAGCACCGAAATGTAGGGGGCGCCATCGCTCACCGTCTTTTTCAGCAAGTTTTTAATAGTCTACTGTTCTTTCCACTTGACCATTTGACTGGGCATGACCAGGACTGGATGTGATGTGCTTAAATTCCGACTTTTCTGCAAAGTCCTTGAACTCAACACTTGCATACTGCGGTCCATTATCCGAGACAACAACATCAGGAACACCATGCCTGGCAAACATTGATTTGAGTGCGACGAGGACGCTACCACTGGTGGTGTTGCTCAGCTTTGCAATTTCGGGAAATTTGGAAAATAAATCCACATACAAGTGTAACAGATCAGTCCCTACCTTCTCCCAGGGTCTTCCTGGTACTGGATGTGGCAGTAGTGGCTCTCTTGGGTTGCTAGCACACCGTGACACTACCTCCTCAATGTGTTTAGACATGAGCGGCCAATACAAAACATCGCTTGCTCTGTCTTTGCACTTGACAATTCCCCACTGTGACCCATGGATCGTTTGTAGCATCTCTTGTCTCAGCTGTCATGGCGCAATAAGCTTTGCTGCTTTGAGCATCAACCCAGATGAATGAGTGATTTCATCACGGAATGTCCAATACTAACCTTGCCAGCAAGATGAATTCTCGCGGTATTTGTGAGTTCACAAATTCTGGAGAATACATCTTGTACTGCTCCTGCTGATACGTTTGCAGCCGATATTTTTTCAATTGGACAAATTAGGCATTGTTTAGGCAGGACGAAACCAATAAGCGCGTGATGGCGCTGGGGGGGCAAACAAACCTAACAGACAAATGGATGCTGCAATTAATTATGTTACTCACCGTTTCCTTGTTGAATTTGAACAGCGAGAGGAGTTTCGTGCATTTTTATGAGACGGAAGACGAGATGTGTTGCCTTTACTGGTCAAAACAATATGTGCAAAGATCGTCCAATCATCTCAAAGAATTAAACTGCAAGCCCCGCCTTTCCCGAACGGGTCTGCCTAGTGAAGTACCAGATTGATAATGTAAAGAACTCCCTCGAGTGGATCACATTTATCAATCTGGCTGGCGAGGTTAGTCCAATACGGCTGAATTTCTTGTGGTACTGCACTTCTTTCATGTGGCCAACCTTGCACAGTTATGTCTTTCAATAACTGCATTTTCGGGTCCTCTGCTGTGGCCACCTTGAACTTGTGTAACTTTTCCTTAGACAGGGGCAACTGTGTAATCAGATTCACCTCCAATTCTTTTCCCAGCAGATCTTTTTTTCTGCTCATTGAGGAATGCTCGACTCAAAGCATCTGCAACATGTAGTTCTCTGCCAGGCCTATTGGTGACGTTAAGACTGTACCTTTGCAGCCTAAGCGGCATCCTCTGAAGCCTCATGGGGGCTTGGTGTAATGGTTTCTTAAAAATGCTTTCCAGAGGCTTGTGGTCACTCTCCACCAGGATGTCTTTTCCATGCATGTATTGATGGAATTTTTCACAGCCGTAGACAATGGCAAGTAGCTCTTTTTCAATTTGAGCATATCCTCTCTGGCATTCAGTAAGTGATCTTGACCTGTAAGCTACTGGTTGTCTATCTTGCAGTATCACTGCTACTATGCCTTCTGAGCTAGCATCAACTGACAAAGTCACAAATTTGTTCACATCATAAAACTTCAAAGTTGGAGCGTTGGTGACTAGCTGTTTAAGATGCTCAAAATTCCTTTTTGGGGTTTCCTCCCAGTGCCTATCTATTTTGCGTTCAAGCAACTTCCTTACAGGTGCACTGATTTCTGACAGATTTGGTATGAACTTTGCGAGGTATTGGATCATCCCCATGAATTTCTGAAGTTCCTGTTTGTTCTGTGGCGCTGGGATCTGTGTCACCACTCTCACTTTTTCCTCATTAGGTCTCAGTCCATTAGCGCTGAGTATGTGTCCAATGTATTTCATTTCTGTTGTCCTGAACACACATTTGTTTTTGTTCAGTTTCACATGATTCTTTCTTACTCCCTCCAGCAACAACTTCACGCTGTGATCATGCTCTTCCAGGATCTCTCCCCATACAAGCTGATCATCAATGATGTTTACCACACCCTTGAGACCTTCGATCATCTGTGCAATAGCCCTCCGGAACACCTCTGGTGCTGATGAAATTCCAAACGGTAAACACAGGAACCTAAACCTCCCAATGGGGGTATTGAATGTATAGAACTTTGAGCTCTCCTCATCAAGCTCAATCTGCCAAAAACCTTGATTGGTGTCCAGCACAGAGACGTTTTTTGCATTCAACATACGGGACACAACTCCCATTTAATGGCTTTGTTTAAAACTTTTGGGTCCATACAGATACAGATTTTCTTGGGTGAGACCACAGTCACCTAGCTGTTTACCCATTCTGTTGTCTCTAACTGCCTTGCTACCACTCTCATTCCCTAACATTGTGGCCTATCTGGACGTGATGCTTTCCTGGTAAACATCCTAATCCGTTGAAAATATCAGCATATTCTTCCAAGATGACATTCTCTTTTCCAACTTGATGCATCCTTTTCACCAACCCAAATACCACACAGGTGTCACCTCCTAGTATAGCTGGAACTTCTTGTTGGCTGATTTCAAAGTCAATGCTTGTGGCCCTTGTGTTCACATGTCAATGGCCTTGTGCCTAGCGGTGCCATCTTCTGTCCAAAGAATGCAACAAGTTTGCTTTTGCTTGTCACAACAACTTGCGACTTGAGTTGCTCGACAACAAATCGAGGTTACAGTAGACCAGATAGTCGTCCATTGCTGGAGCTCTCCAATGCAAGCCGGCGAGAGTTCCTTGTTCGCCGGCCGCTCACTCGACCATTGAAAGGTAGTTCAACCCAAGACACGCTTAGGACCGCCCTCTCATTTAAATAACATTTTGACATGGCAGTATGGACCAAAACTGCCAAAATAAATGCAGTTTAAATGAATAAATAAATGGCTAAAAGTGAAAATAAAAATAAAAAATATAATAAAAAAATGAAATACAAATGTATTTATTTATGTATGTATATTTTTTTGGGTGTTGTTTTTATTTTCATTTATATATATATATATATATATATATATTTATATATGTCCTCTTGCGGCTCTCAGTCATTTTCAAAGTATGCGGTGGGATCGGTGGAACTACAACGATGAATGGCTGAGTCAGAAGCTCAGAGCCCACATGCTACAAACATGAAGTGCGCATGCGTGCGCAGCTAAGAATGAGCACGCACAATGTCGTTACGGCAGATTAATTGACGGGATAGGGAACTAATCGTTAAGATGATCCACCCGGAAGAGACAGCGACAAACGATCCTTGAATACAAAAGTCTGATTCTCACTTGGTCATTAGTAATGCCACACACTATTCTGTCATGTACTACGGAGTCACGCAACAGTCCAAATTCACAGTCCTTGGCCTAGTTTTTTAAATCCGTTACATACGAATCAATTGACTCGTGCTTTTGGGCTCTTGTGAAGAACATGTGCCGTATGTATGGTACGTTTTCTCGAGGGTCACAGCTCGTCCTGAAACTTTTCCTTTAGCACATTTATTTTGTCCTTCTCGTCCTCTCCAAAATTGAAAGTATTACATACTTTAATGGCTTCCTCTCCTGCGACGGAAAGAAATGTAGCGCACTTCACCTTTTCTGGCTTTTCTCCTTGATGCCGCTGGCAGTGCAGAAGAGCTCAAAACGCTGGATCCAACTCCGCCAATTCTCAGCAAGATTGCCTTGCAGACTCAGGCTCGGTGGATGTTGAAACTGCGCCAAAACGTTACTCTTCTTCCACTTCTTCTTCTGACATCATGTTATATTAGCGAGGCGTGATGACCGAGTGCTCCTTGAGCATGCTTTTTATTAGCAAATGTGTCTCAGGGCAGTCATGGCATAAGAACGACACCAACACACTTTAGGACCTCTTTACGTCTTAGCTACAGAAGCCTGTAAGGTTCATAAACCTATTACATTACAGTCAGTGCTTTAGTCTATCATTTTTTCAAAGTTTCTCATTTCTCGTCAGCTAAATGGGCGTCCATAGGTGACGGACAGCTAACCCTAAGAAGGGTTAGCTTATCTGTTACGACAGACATGACATGGATGGATTTTAAACTTTACCAGAAGCGGAAAAACATTCATTGGCTACTGTTAAGTCAAGTTTATTTATATAGCCCTTAATCACAAAAGAGTCCCAAAGGGCTTTACATGCCCACAGTTGACAAATATTAACGACATACCCTGATTGAACCAAAAGAGGGCAAAGAAGAACTAAAAAAAAAACCCATCAGGGGACAAATAAGTACAGCGAGCGATCCTGGAGTTTAAAGTAAGTTATTTTGAACTAAAAATGCTAACCATTCTGTAGGATGACGCGGCTGTGTTATAGTGTTAATTTTGTCAACGAAAACTAAACTAAATCAGTATGCATTTTCGTCGACTAATGAAGACGAGACGAAAATGTACTTCACTTAATAAAAGCTGGACTAAAATCCATGGACATTTTAGTTCATAAACAAAAACGAGATGAAAATTATATGATTTTGTAAAATCACACACACACCCCCTTTCAAATCTGCACCTAGCGAATGCAACATGCACAAACATGGGACAGACAGACTGGTGGATTCACAGTGAAATGTTTAAAACAACAACAACAGTAAATTACAGTTACAACGTAACATTAAATAAACCGATGTAACGTTCCAGCAATAATGTTAATCCGACCGCTAACTAATGCTGGCTAATTTACTAGCTCATAGCATGGAGCCATACACTTGTTGATATACTGTAATTGACCTTACCGTAAACCACGCCCGCATGACCTAGTAAACCAATCAAGACGCAAGATATTATGTCTGCGTCAGCACGTGAGTTTTGCTGCGGACAAACAAAGCAATATATGAACCTATTATTGTATCTATTAAAATAAGTCAAAACATAAGGGGTAGGACTGACTAGATACGTTTTTAATTTCTTCCTACTCCTTTTTGAACATGTAAACTCTTCTTTCTTCCTATTCTTGTTTTTCTTTTTTACTTCAACTTGTATTTTATACTTGTAATGTGTTTTATGTTTTTCTATGTTTATATGTTCAATAAACCAACCAAAAAGAGAGAGAGCACAAACATCTTTACTAGACAAAAATGCACAAAAAGGCCTCGCTGTTCAGGAAACGGTGAGTAATTCTGCAAGTACATAATTAATTGCAGCATCCATTCGTCTGTTAGGTTTGTTTGTTTTTTCCCGCCATCGGCGCTTATTGGTTTCGTCCTGCCTAAACAACGCCTGATTGGTCCGACCTAAAAAAGGCGGGCTGCAAACGTATCAGCGGGAGCGGCACAAGATGTATTCTCCGGAGTTTGTAAACTCACAAATACCGTGAGAATTCATCTGGCTGTCAAGGTTACCCTCTGCTTGCTTTGAAGAGAAATATCGGCGTCCTGAAAATACCTGACGGAGAAATCACAAGAAAGATCTGACAACTTTGCTATTACTGTGGCTGCATCTTGACCGGTAAATGTCGGAGGGGGCTGCTCATCGCCTTTACAGTAGTGGGCGGGGAGGGGCGTACAATGCTAAGGTCAATTGTGTGTGAAGTTGTTTTTCACTAAAAAGATGAGAGAAAATTTTGTGTGAAATAGTTTTAGATACGAAATTTTCAACATAATCTGCTGACAAAAACAATATTCAGGGATTAAATAATTGTCCTGACTAAAACTAGACTAAAACGTGGACAGTTTTGTTTACTAAAACGAGACGAATAAAAATATGTTTTCTTGGACTAAAATAAAGACTTAAATGTTAGATTTATAGTCGACTAAAAATTGACTAAATAAAAACGGGATAAGGTTGACTAACTATGATAAAAACTAATAAGTATGATTGAAACTGGTCTAAAACTGAGACACATTTTTAAAATGGCGGATAAAATTAGCACTGCTGTGTTAGTACGTTGGCCGTATATGTACACTTCGATATGTTTTCAAAAAAGTGGAAAAGAGGCTTGTTAAAGTACTTTGGACAACATAAGATGCTACCATTACAATTGATCATTATGATCAAACTATACTTGCAATATAGAGATGATCATATCATATCTCTATCATATATGATTCAATCTTGATAGCAATCCAACACACTTTAAGACCTCTTTACGTCTTAGCTACGGAAGCCTGTAAGGTTGTCAATCTATCAAAATCTCTTTTCAAAGGACCTCTGGAGTGAAAATGGCCAATTCAGAGAAAAACAGTAGATGTGGATATCGTGTTCTTGATACATATTTGTGGGGCTTCCGCAAGCACTTTTTAGAGAGATTCTAGTCTGCTTCCTGCGATACAATCGAGATGGACCTGGAGCAAAAAAAACATCTACGGATTTACGAGCCGCTTTCACTCTGTCTGCATGTGTGTCATCTTGTTCTCTGGTGCAAAATATACAGCAGATAGTGAGTAAGTGTCCCCTTTAGGGATTATAATGAGGGTGGCGGACTGGTTAGCACGCAGTGTTGAGGTTGTGAGATTAAATCGGGGCTCCAGCCTTTCTGCGTGAGTTTTCATGTTCTCCCTGCGACCTCCGGCACACCTGTAAGTCCATGACACTCGTGAGGATAAGCAGTTAAAATGATGGATGGATGGATGCATTATATTGAGAATTGACTTTAAGTATTTTAAATAGGAAGCCCTCAAAATAGTTTGCAAATTTCAAGAGGTCTTTATACCATGTTCTCAGGCCCTTATAAAGGGATAAATCTATTTGAATAGGATCCTCGAACGCATCCATCCATCCATCCATCCATCCCATTTTCTGCAACACTTATTGACACTCGAGTTTATCCCAGCTGACTTTGGTTGAGAGGCAGGTACCACCTGAAATGGTGGCGAGCCAATTGCAAGGCACATAAGGACAAACAACCACTCACCCTTAGGAACTATTTAAAGTCAACAATTAACCTAAGAATGCATGTGTTTTTCGGTTGGGGAGAAACTCCAAACAAGAACTTCATAGAAGAAGTCCAGAGCCTGGATTTGAATCCCCAATCTCAGAGAGCATAGTGACAGCTGTATCTAATATTTTGAGCCTCTTGTGTAGCTGAAGTTGCTACTATCAAGCTATCTACAGGAAGCAAAAGTAATGCGCCATTACTCACCAAATTCCCCTGATGTATTACACCACATTTTAATCTATATGAAAATGAAGCACTTTACAGTGAGTCACTAAATGCTTTTAAAATTCACATAGTCGACAGGCTTACGATTATCATTACAGTTGTGACAACTGTATGCTAAAATGTCTTGTTATTTCTCAACATTTTTCTGCCGTCATATTTCCCGATACAATTACACTGAAAACAGCAGACTCAATTCTTTAGCATTAGAAATGAGTTGGCAATAGCCACCAAATTAGTAGAAATGAAAAATGAGTCATACATTATTTTTTGGTTACATTATGAAAAAGCCTATTCATAAGTGTTTTTATCACAAGCATATTCAATGATCATCTTGGTTATATGTATTACATTATACATTATACATATTGGTTACATATTCTATCCTTCCATTTTTGTGTATGCTGCCCTCAAACAAAATAGTTTGGACACCCCTGCTCTAAATATGACCATTTGGGCTGGCCCACAGCCTGCATTGCACTAAACTAGATCCACCCCTGCACTGAACAGCAGCTGAATCCCAATGTGGAGTTGATTTGACTGATCTGATTGTGATAGAAGTTAACCGCATTCCTTGAGTTTATAATTAGTGATGTTTGAATCCAAATGTCTAAAGCGTCTGCTTGCCAATCAAATGTGTAATAAGTTAATAACCACCCCACACAGAATTTCTCCAGAATTTAGCAATTAAGATGGACAAACTTCCAGACCAAAAGAACCCTTTGAAGCAGTGGGCGGAGCCCTATCATGTCAAAGCCTAAGAATAAGTTTGTGGCGATGTGTCCATGCGCCACAAAAATCATCCTGGCGCATGCTTGTTTTCCACATTCTGGGCTCTGCTTAGGCAAGAAAATGAAAACAGCCGGATGCAGCGCACACTGCCGCTGAGCTACGTTGCAAGAGATGGCCAAACGCCGGATGGAACGCGAGTGTACTTGCCGGCCAAGATCCATCCCGGATTCAACGAAACTCCCACCTGCCATTGGCCCAACTGAATATGTGGTGGGATGCTACCACATTAGAAAAGAAAAATGCTGTACAAAAATGCATATTCATTCTGTTTTTTACAGATGCATTTAAAAAAAAAATGATTTATCGATAAATTTGAGTTAAAAGTTTTGTTTTTTTTGTATTCTGAGTATTTTATATGAGCATGCATATTCAATATAACCTAGTTTTAATTTAGCAATTTATTTTACACATAATTTGTAATTAAACTTTTTAAAGCAACACAAAATTCAAGCTCCTCTTGTGAGCCAAAAGGGCCAAGGGTTAATATTAAAGGGTTCATTTAGGTCAATTTAAGTAAAGGTTAAGGGTTAGTTCAATAGATTGTAGTTCTATTAGAGTAACTTAATGATTTTGTGAAGATTTTGGACTTCTTTTTTGTTGACGATTTCTGTTTTGTGATTATAATTTTTTTTTAAATAAAAACAGACGTCCCTGAAAAGCCTTTTCAATAAAAGAAAGTTTTTTTTAGTTTTTTTGTTTTATTATTAGTCAGCCTTTCAATTGATTAATCCTAGTAACTTAGAATACACAAAATAAAAATGTTTGGCTTTAACCTGGAACCAGAAAAATAATAATAATAAAAAACAAATTAAAAAAACATGTAGAACGTCTTCCCAGAAGAGTGGAGGCTGTTATAGCCTCAAAAGGGGGACACCAACGCCATAAATCCACTTCCTGTAAATGCACCGAATTTATGCACAATGCGAGAGCTTGTCACACTCTACAGGACCTGACGAGCAACAAGTTTCCCCCCCACTCAGGATGCAGCAAAAATAGGAAAACAGGCTCATGTTGACGTTGCAATCAGAAATTCCAAACATGGTTCAAGAGGGCAACGGCAACCCAAACACGAGTCACGGGGCTGCGAGAGGTGATGAATGTTGTTCATCATCTGCTGTTGTCTTTTCCATCCCCCCCGCCAGCCCAAAATATTATGAAAAGGAAGTAGACGGGCAGGTTGAGGGATGAGCTGATTTGTTGTTTTTTCAGAATTCTATGAACAAATGATTTCAAACGTGACGTCTTAACTGAGGGAATCCCGAATTTTCGCTTGCATTGGTTGGCTGTCTGGCTCCACGGTCCATATTGCGAGGGATGCATCAGGAGGTTGATGGGCAGTGGTGGGTAGTCCGTCAGAACAGACAGAAGGTCCGTCAGTCTGTCATTGACGGACATCCATTTCACTGGCAGACTGGCGACTGACGTAAACTTTGAAACACTGACGAATTAACGTAACCCTAAGCCTAACCCTGTAACCTGAACTGTCACACACCTGAAAAGCAAAGATGAGGGACAGTGTGGGAAGTAGAAGCAGGAGGAGGAACAGTAAAATTAAAAGAGTTTATAATTTTTGTGTAAGTTGGTCCAGACGATCTCTAAATGAATACAATTGTTTGCTGTTACCTTTGTAAACTGTTTTTTTTTTTTTTTTTACTGACAGTCCTAAATTAGCAATGGCAAAGTGTAATTTAGTGATGATGGAAGTGAGGTGACTTTCATACATTGACAAATATCCACAAATTTCCGTAAGAGCTTTTATAACGCAAAGCCTTGAAAAAATACGAGGACTAAGCACCGACTGAAGCAGGTTTTTGTCCATTGTTCTGGGTCAGTACGAAAATGTGGGCATCTGTCTACGACGTGCGACGGAGATGCGGAAGTACCCACCTCTGAAAATAACAATGACGAACTGGGCCGGCCTGAAATTATGGTGGACTATTGATGACGGACTGGTGGGTTGACCGTTAGCGAATGACGCACAAATTGCTTACCTCTGTTGATGGGTAATACCGGAGTTGTTAAATCGACAAAAAAACAAGAATATTCTTTATCCCATTTTGCTCAGTTCTTCTGCAGCGACCACATCAGAAAAAGTTCTTCTACTTGAAGGTTCTTCATGTTGCCAAACACTGGATTACTTGTGTGTTAATTTGGTTTTTCAGAATTCATGGCATCACACTTGAGCAAATTCTGTGCTTTCATCCATTAAATGCTCAACTTTCTATGGGATGCACTGGGGTTGATGGTTAAAAGAGAAGTCAACCCCCCAAAAATTCTTGACAACAATATCTTCTATGCAGCCCCACTATTCTAGATACGGTATTCAGCAGCAAAATCCAGCCGTTTTTATCAATATCAGAAGGCGGCCATTTTGCCACTTGCTGTCGAGTAAAAATGACATCACATTTGCTCAGGTCTCAGGTAACAACCAATTACAGCTCAGCTTAAAAAAACAGATGAGCTGTGATTGGTCATTGACTGAGCAACAACATCAACTGTGATGTCATCTTCAGTCAACAGCAAATGGCAAAATGGCCGCCCCATGAGATGGATACAAATTGGGTAGATTTTGTTGCGTAACTCATATTCTACAAATGTAATATTAATCAGAATGTCATGTTTAGACTAGTGACGTCACATATAACATATTATTGTCAAGAAATGTTTATGGTTGACACCCAGCTAACCATTAAAGTAGGACTAAGGAACTTTTCAACCTTAATAAAATATTTTCACAACTGTTCTGATGAAACAACTTCAAACTAGTTAAATGGTACCTTTGCCATGGCCTGAGGGGTTTTGCATCATTTTTACTGGCACTAGGCAATTTTGAGGAGGATGGTAGGAACACTGCCACACCAAAAATTACAAATGTGCTGACTGCTTTTTGGCATACGTCACTTCTCCCTTTAACCATTTATTAGAAAGATGGAAGTCAATTTGAGCTATAAAAAAAAAAACGACGCAATGTGCTTGTCCTTGTCCTCATGGGACTCCCTTTAGGCATAACATTACTGCTTTACTTTACTGCCATAAGGCGCCGCCATAATCAACATAAACTGGAAGTTCCTAAGTGTTGCTTTAAGGGATGAGTTTTACCATTTCAAGCCAGAAAACCATAAAGATGCTTGATCCCATATAGTTAATTTCTCATGCAAAAGCCTCTCGGGAAATGGATTATTTTTAAAGGCTTGACGCATTGACAAGTGAGCAGAGCACTTGTTTATTTTGTCACTTTTTTTTTTTTAGACTCTTTGGACAAACGATAACAAACTCAACATCTCCGCTGAGAAAATTGTGAACATAGACTTGGATTGGATAGGTCCCCATATGCTCCACTGTCCACATTCCGAGGGATGCATCAGGAGAGCCTCAAGGGATGATGGGTAATACCCAAGTGACCCACGGGGGTCAGACACTTCCTGCCTCTTCAGCCCCGGGCTGTGAAACAAAAAAAGATTCTTCATCCTTTCTTGTTCAGTTCTTGTGCATTGGCCTCTTCGGGAAAAGTGAATCTACTTGAATGTCCATCGTGTGCGCCCACATCCTCTTCTCCTCCGCCAGTTGTATGTGTGTGCGAGTGTAGGAGTACGAGGGTGAAGGAGGACCACTCTGCGTGGGCTGAACAGTGCTCGGGCATTCTCTGCCGTGGTGTTAATAGGCCTCCCTCTCCTCTCAGCGGGACAGAAAAGCCGCCGTTTGCACCGAGGTAATGGAGTGATGGAGAAGTGGAAGGAATATGTGTGGGCGGTCCATGTTGAAGGCCTCGCACCTCTTTCTCTCTCTTTTAGCTCCCTCGCTCACTTCTCCCTGCACTTGCGTTCTCTGTTTTCGCACTCATCAAGGGCATTGCCGTTGCATCCACAGACACAGCGTTTGAAAGCGAGCGCTAAAAGTCCTTGTCAGAGTTGCATATGATGAGCGCATGTGTTGCTGAATCAAAGAGACGTAAACGCCTGTGCATACTAATTGGATGGCTCTAATCACGCAGCTTTTGTCTAGCTTGGCGGTGGCTTTTGCGGCCGCATCCAAACACATGGGAGAGTGAAGTCACTCTGTGGGAGAGTCAAATCGCCTGTGAGGAAGACGGGGCAAGCGTCCAGACAAGCTGCTATGAATTTATTTGTACAGTCACATGACATGAATATTAATTAGAATGTCTATTTCTTTTCCCTTCCCCAGTTTGGTCAGCAGTTCCTCAGACACAGCATCAGGTTTGCGCCTTATAGATTGTCGGGTTTTGTAGAGCAGGTTGCTGATCAATTTGGTGGGATGTTGTGAGAAGGCCTTCACACAGAGATGCTGCAAAATAACAGTAAATCCAGCATTTACTCAACCGTGATTGAAAACTAGGCATGGGCCAATTTTCGGTTTGACTGTTTACCGTGGTTTTAAAAAATCAAGGGTGCAGTAACTACTAATACTGGTTGTCACCGGACACTAAGCTGGACACAATATGATTGGTTGCTTGCAGAAGTGAATAAACGAGCCACCCCTTTAAAGTGGAAGTCAACTTTAAACATTTCTTGACAAATATGTTATATGTGACCTCACTAGTCTAAACATGACATTCTGATAAATATTACATTTGTGGAATATGAGTTATAAAGCAAAATCCAGCCCTTTTGGCCATTTTGCCACTTGCTGTCAATTGAAGATGACATCACAGTTGCTCAGGGCTCAGGCAACGACCAATCACAGCTCACCTGTTTTCTGAAGCTGCGCTTTGATTGGTTGTTACCTGAGACCTGAGCAACATTGATGTCATCTTCAGGCGACACCAAGTGGCAAAATGGCCGCCCCCTGAGATGGATAAAAAAAAAAAAAGACGCAATATTAAACAAAATAACATATTTAGACTAGTGGGGCTGCATAGAACATATTATTGTCAAAAAAAATTGACGTCCCCTTTAATTAAAGTTCATTGCTTCCAATTAATTTTTTTCTCCTTCTTGGAGAGCAATTACTTTCGGAGGAGGGAGGGAGCAAGACGATAGAGACATAGCAACACTGGACTGATGCCTTTTTTGCTCTGATTAATAGGCATTGTCTTCAAAAAAAAAAAGTGCCAAAGGGTAGTAGTTAGCCCCAAGGACAACATGAGATGCGACGTTGTGACGTGCTAAGAAGAATTAAAACAGAATGTCAACATTTATTTAATTAGACTTAAATGGTACTTTAGTACCAAAGATTCAATATTAAGTTTAAATATTTTTTATTTTATTTATATGTTTATATTTACCCAAATATTAAAAAAATAGTACATTTTAGAGCTGTCATTTTTATACAGTGATTTTTTTTGCTCCTGGTTATAATACAAGCATAATCTAATATCAGCCCATGCATGCACAGAACCCATTAAAGAGGCATAATTGTGCACGGAAGTACACCACAGCAACTCTGTAATCAATTAATTAGGTTTGTATCAGTGCCAATGTCTTGTATTTGCTGTTTGAAATTGGATCCACGTTCTTCCTTGGGGCCCCTTACAGAAATTATGAACACGTTTCTTTACAAAATAAAAATAAAACAATTGTAAAAAGTGCAATCCTTCACTTAAACAATCTCATTTGTACCATCATAATTTCTAGAACATTTCAATAGATATATCTGTATACAAAGTTATACAACAACAATCATAATTTCTTGTCCATTTACTTTTTTTTTTTCTTTTTTCGGTTCCCTTTATAGCTTAGTGTCTTAACCACTGCAATCAGCTATTGGGGGAAATGGTTGTACGATGAAGCTGTTCTTTACATTACTGATCTTTTCAGTGCATGAGTTCTGGGAATAGAGATACTGAGGGCCTGTCTGATGTCATAGCTACACCTTTCAGTAGTTGAAAGCAGCTGTAAAAAAAAAAAAAACTTTAAAAGAAAATGGTTTACCTGAACTAGCTGCAGTAGTTCTAACCAGACTGCATGCCAATCTATCCTCCACCATCATCCAAGACAGCTTGGCATGCATGCATCCTATTAAACAGTGGAGGGCAAAGAATGCTGCTCTATTTTGAGTGATTTGGAGCTTTGCAAATTCTTGTTTGGATGCACAGAACCAAACTTGGGCGGTAGTCAAAATGAGACGAGACTAAAGATTGAAATAACAATTTGACAGTTGTTTCATTTGGTACTTCTTCTAATGTGTGATGTTAAATAGTTGTCAACATTATAGTGTGAGCTAAGCGGCATATTGGTTGTGATTCAGACACTTTTATGTGCCTCACAGACAGAACACAGTAAATGTGGAATACTCCACCCAAATACATTTGGGGGCATTTTATGTAAAAGAGCAGCATAGGAGAATTTTCTGGCTGAGTGAAAGGTTGTGTTTGTAAATAAATTATGGATTTCTAAACTGTTGCACTGCCTCTTCAAGTCGAGATTTAGCCACTTCGTTTTCAGCCTGTTGGTCTAATTCGACAGCTTGAAAACATATTGAGAGGGGGAAGGTAGTAACAAAGACAGTTATAAATAATTGTACTCTTGTCAATTGTTTATTGTAATGAAATCTGCAAAGTTGAGATTTAAGGGGTATTTGTCTAATTGTCAATTTCCTGAATTTGTAGAATGGGAGCATTCAGAAAGAAGATGTCAGATTTCTGAAATGGCTAATAAATGCATCTTTCTAACATGCTAATTAAAGTCATGTCTTAAAAGCATTTGTCTTTTTTCCGCCCAGTTGCTCACCAGCTTACGTTTGCATTTTCCAAATGACAAAAAGCCATGATCCATTTTAAATCCATCACCTGATTGGATGACCAAAATTGGCAAAATGTAAAATACCAAATATTCATAAAACTAGTTCACAAGCAATTTATCCGCATGCAGATGATTCATTTTTAGGAAAAAAAAGTTTAACTAGCGGAGGTTAAGGTGCAAACAGCTGAAAGCAAACCAAACAATGTATTTTTTGTTTGCTTGTTTTGCTGTTGCGCACACAATGTGATGGATGCCGCTTCATTGTCTTCATCTTTTTCTCTGCCTCCTCGTGCAGAGGCGTCGCACTCGCCGGCTCTTTTGTCCTTGAGAAAACTTGTTGCGATGATGACAGCAAGCCACTCGCACAATACGCTCGTCCTTGGGCGCATTGTGATCGTTGTAGTGCAGACAAAATACTTTCTTATAAATGATCCACGATTGTAAACAAGTGGTGCCATCGCAAAAATAAACACAGCAAATGTCAAGATTTTTCCATTTAAACTTTCCATCGTGTTCAATGTGAGGGGTCAGGCGGGGAGTTCTTCTGTCGAATGAAATATTTAGTATTCCTTTCAAAAAATGCAGTACAGATATTTTGTAAAGCTTGATGTTTGGTTGCACAACATGCACAGATGGACCCAGTCTCCTTGAGCTAGTGGATTAAGACAGAAAATGTCTTTATTTTCAGAAGTAAACAGCGGCAGATGAATATTCCTGATGATAATGTGACTTGCGTGATATCAGGAGAGACACATGGGGTTGAGAGGGGCGCTTCTCCGCCTTTTCTGAGAGAAAGGTGGTCCCATCATCTTGTCATTGACAGGAAACACTCACCACAAACCGTTTTCTCCTGTCCCGACCAACCACATACACACACCTACACGCACGAGCGCACGCACCCCCCCCCACACACACACACACGCACGCACGCACGCACGCACGCACGCACGCACGCACGCACGCACACACACACACACACACGCACGCACGCACACACACACACACACACACACACACACACACACACACACGGCTGGCATTTACTTTTCAAATGACTTTTCACTTCACATTCAAATGTCCACACAACTGTTACAATATCAACGGAGGGGAGAGCATTTGTGTTTGTGATTTCCCTTCACCTTGAAAGAGGAATTCCCCTGCTGGTTTTCCCCATCTCTCACTCCTTTGACTCGAATGCCGGCATAGAGTCCAACTAGGGGTTATGACGTTCTCGACTTTGTCTCGTGACTTCTCGGATGACTAAAGGAAGGAACAAGATGGGGTTGCATCATTTTATTTTGAAAAAACCCAAAAACGTAACATGGTAAAAATTTACAGACTAAATTTCTTCCATTATTGCAGCTACAAGGTGTCACAATAAAGTCACCTAAAGTACCAATCACATTTCAATTTTGTTTGGAGAGAAATGTTTGAGGGCCATGCATGTTATAATTTCTGTAAAAGGTTCAACGGTTATACTGGGCAATTCAAAAAGAATACTCCAAAATCATCATGTGTTATTTTAAAAAAACAAAAGACAATAGAAAACTCTAGCTTAGACACATGTTGTACATAACTTCAAGTTTTTATTTCATGTTTTTATTTCATGCTCACCGGCAACATGGACAACATCCAGTCGATGTGAGAATTCCTCCCAAACGTGCCTCACGATGTCACGGCCCACCATGCTGATTGCAGCTTTTATTTGAACCTTCATGTCATCCATATTTGCTGGAAATGGTGGAACGTCGACTTTGTAAGGTCACACACAGTGAGGTCCGGGGATCTGGCAGGCCAAGATCAGAGACCGAGGTCTGTAGCACCATTTTTATGAATCCACCGCTGAGGCACATTTTCATCCATCGCTCGAACCCCGAGATGCCAATGGGGCAGTGCGAGGGGTGCATGGTAGAAACGGTATATTCAATACAAGGTATGAATTTGACCAAAGGTAGAGATTTGGACCCTACCGTCTAACGTTGACGTCTTTGTATCTCTTTCCATGTGCATTGCTCAGTGTGACAGAAATGCCACAAATGTATGGGCAGCCCCAAGAGAAAGTGAAAAAAAAACAACCCTCAGTGAATAAAGTATACTTAAGTTGTTATGCCTGCATCCCATCACTGTTTGCTTTGGGGAATGCTTGTTGCACACTGTGTGGAACCCGCATACATCAGCATCTGTGAATTTGCATATTGAGATTTTAAAAATACTTTTAAATTTTTTCCCCATCCTTATAGTATTTCATGGAAAATGTGTATTACATGTTTATCAGTGTCTTTCGAATAATTTTTGGGGGTTAAATTATTATTATTTTCATTCCCATACATTTCAGTGGTACGGAATGGGAATAATTCCTTCTATGAAATTATGCTGTAAAATGTTTTATTTGATTTAATTGTATTTATTTATTTTGTACTTTTAAATGGCAAAATGTTTGAACCCTTATGGCCTTGATTTTTGTGCCCAGGGCAAGTCTAGTGTGATATGTTATCATATTTAAAAAAACAAAAACAAAAAAACATGATCAGGCCCGATTTCGGATCAAGTGATCAAATTTGGACAGTCCGACCTAGAAGTGTTAACTGTCATTTTAGTTCATCATTAATATTTTTTTAATCTATTTTTGAATCTATCTTTGGTCTAGTTTTAGACAGACGAAAGGTGATTTAAGTTGTCTTGGGCAACGGTAGGTTCTTGGGAATGTCCAAATTAAATTATTGTGTCTGCAACATTTCCTCAGTGTCACTCAAAGACAACACTAAATCTAACAGAAATCAGGAAAATACTATATGAGTACAGCCACAGGAAATCAAGGGGAAATTAAAAACCTCAACACTAAGAATGACTAATACACGAATACACACTGACGTGCAAGGCGCACTGGTCAGATCCAAAATCTAGAATATCAGAGAGATAGACCCCCAGTTTCTTCTTTGGCCTTTGAACATGTTCAACATTTTCTTCCGAGAAGAAAAACTGTTTGCGACAAATAAAATTGTTTGTGAACATGTTTGCAACCTTTTGCCAATGCTGACAAAGAACAAAATTCATTATCTGACCACAGTTCCTTGTGGTGTGGCTGTCACTGTTGAGGGAAAGAGCAATTGGCGGCCCACACTCGGAATGGCCCTCAATGATTATTTCTTCTTTTTTTTTTAAATAAACATGTTTACTATAGTTGAGCAGCCTTAGGTTTAACAATTACTGTGTTACACTCACAGTGCCGCCAATGCCCAAACTGTACTTGTGTATCACAGCAGAGAGAGCGAGTCTTGCCTTCTCACCAGAACCGGCATTAGATCAGGAAAACAGCACCTTTCAAATAAAACAGGGAGCAGATTATCATATCATCATATGTGCCTAGTTTGCGTAGAGGTACTTTAAGTTGTAAAGATTTCAACAAAAATCACCACTACAACACCGCAATCAGCAACCCCCCCCCCCCCGTAAGAAACATTTACAGTTGGTTTAAAGTGCATGATGTGTTACTAAATTTGTGTCATCCAAGAACATGGGCATGCATCTTCAACGCAGTAGTGTTACATATGTATATAATGTCTTGGAGAAGCGGCTGCTGTAATAGATTGTAGAATCGCTGTGCAGATGGGACAAACTTTAATGCCTAATACAACACTAGAGGTGAGTTGTGCACAAATATTGGGCGTGGAAAAGCGAGTGTCACATTCAAATTTGCACTCGAATCATTGTGTGTACTGTCCCTTTAATGTAGTAGTTTGTGGTTATTTTTTTGTTAGCTTTTTTCTAAACCGCTTGTCCTCACAAGGGTTGCAAGGGACGCTGGAGCCTATCCCAGCTGCCAGACATACAGTATGTACATATTTTCTATGTGGTCCTGTGTGGTCCCCCAGTAGCAGTGATGAAAACTTGAGGCCCCTTCCATCCCTGCTCTACAACATCACATGGACATCAGGGACAAGGGGATCACACTTCCTATCTTCCGTGGAAAGATCTTTTTTGGGGTTCTGGACATGGGTTATTATAATTTTGGAAATGTCATTATAGATAGTTTTTATTTCGTTTTGTTTTTAAAATTGTTGTTATTTTTAATTAGTTTTCAGGGCGGCTCTGTTAATTTTTTATTAGTTTTAGTTATTTTAAAAATGCTTAGTTTTAGTATTAGTTTTCATTTTTAATAAATGTGTATTACTTGTGTGCATGATTTAATAAATAACATGGTAAAATGAAAAAAGTAACACAATTCTTACCAAGCATTGCGTTTCTGCTGATTTATATGAAAAAGCAGACAAGGCGAACCATTGGAGCCAAAAGTCAAGCATGCAAAATTGCCGCCGTGGAGCGATAATCTGAAGGTGCTTTTCTATTGGCTGCTGCTAGATGACGTCACTTCCGTGCGACACACTTTCAAACGTCCTTATTCCGGTTAATATCAAAATAATTATACTTACAACCCAAAGGCTTGTGTATTAAAATAATTACCAAAGATGAAAACTAAGGACATTTTCTTTATAGTTTTGTAAATGTAAAATGTAGTTTCAGTAAATTTAAAAAATATCTATATTTTCGTTTTTTTATTTTGTTCCGTTAACGGGAAGGTTTTTGGAATTTTAATTTGAGTTATTTTGTTAGTTTTACTTAACTAAAATAACCTTGGTTTTGGAAGTGGAATCTTAAATTCAGTAGCAACAGGGTGGTGCTGCATGGGCATTGGCTTAATCAGTCTACATGTGTTTTGAGGATTTGCTCCAGGAATGTGAGAGACGATCTGATAGGGGCTGTTCGGTCCCTGTACGACCAGTGTCAAAGTTTGGTTACTTTACAGTTAAAGAAGCACTCACAAAATGGGTCAAGTTGTGCTTTCTAACACTCATGTAGTTCCAATGCTTCTCTACACACAATGTGGCTTGATTCTCTTCGTCCTCATGTACTTAACCTCGCAGTCGCAGCTCACCTGTCTTTCTCTAATGAGTCAACAGTAAAGGCAGTATTCCTGCCGCAGGAGCTGCGTGGCAGCTGTGTAGATGCGCCTGGATAAGGAAGAGGAGGACGCGGAGGAGGAGGAGCACCTAGGGGAAGATCTCTCTGCGGAAATAAAGCCTGGTCCACCTTTGTGTGTCAGCTTTGCCTCCTCCTCCCAGCTGCTTTCTACACCTACGTTGTCCTCCACCTTCCTGCTCCCTTTGCTCCATCCTCCCTTTCCATCCTCCTCACATCAAAGACATCAATGATGTTATTCCACATATGACTTTTTCATTGTTTGGCTTGAGTTAAACAGAGGGTTTCAAATACTTGTTCCATTTTTTTTTGTTTTTTTGTTTTTTGGATTATGTAACGTTACATAATTGTATCCGGGTATTTGAGAGAACATTTGTCAGTCTCTCACTGACAACACTTTTATTCTCACTCTGATATATGCTTGCAATAGATGCCGCATTGAGGATGAAGATTTCTGGTATTCATAAATGCGGCTGCTTCTCTAGAGTGAAGGGCAGTCTGTGCTGTCCATGTTAAATAATAATAAATAGCCGCAGGTACATGAGTGAATTTCAATTAAACAGAAGCCATTCTGAAATTATGCCATTTTCCAAATGTATAGACTCGCACTTCGATTTTTGATGATAGATTAACCTTTTTCTGTTTTATTTCTGAAAATTCATGAACAAAAGGTATATTCGTAATTTTTTGTTGAATCCGATCATTTCATGGTCGTTCCCCATTACAAAAACAAATGTGACTGGTAAAGTGACACGTACACACAAAACATGAAGTCACGTAGTGCAGTGTATACAGACGTAAATACGGCCCCACATTTCAAGGATTTTGTAACCTTGCCAGCCAGATTGATAAACGTGATTAACTTGAGGGAGTTCTTCACATGATCAATCAATTTTACTAGGCAGACCCGCTCGGGAAAGGTGGGACTTGCTGTACAATACTTTGAGCTGATTGGACGATGCGGCATTTTTGCACATTTTGATTTGACCAATCAAGGAAACAGATGAAAATCTCGTCTTCCGTCTCGTTTTAGGGAGGGAGGGGTGGGTGGGGGGTGGGGGGGGTGGTTTTACGAACATCTTTACCAGATAAAAATGCACGAAAATCCTCTCGCTGTTCAAATTCAACAAGAAAACGGTGAGTAATTCTGCAACAACATAATTATTTGCAGCATCCATTCGTCTGTTAGGTTTGTATGTAAGAAGCCACTGCCTGTAAGTACTGAAAGTGGGGACGAATTTGAAGCTGTGCATGCTTTCGAAGGTATCAGCGCAGACAGAGTAGCAGGTGGGGAAAAAAAGAAGAAAAAAAACAATACCAAGATATCAGTGTTAAAGGACATTTTTGTGGGGCTGTCCTGGTTTAGAGACAGTACATCACACTGGACACTGAGCTGATATCGTTTAATCATCTGGTTGTGGGTTGGAGAGTGTTGTTGTGTGAAAGCGCACAACTGTGGCAATATATCACCTATGCTGGGTTCTGTGCGCTTCCACATGGACAATCCAATAATGACATTTTCTCCGCTACAGAAAGTGTACCGAGTAGTCTTTATTTATTTGGTATCTCACACAAGCATTCAGTGGCTGAGTTCAGTGAATGGATGGAGCGGTTGAGGTCACTGCAGTGTTTTTGTGGGTCACTTGCCCCCCTCACCAGTTCAACGCCTCTCCTTTTAACAGCAAATCATAATGAAAGCTGAAGGTTTTGCAGCCACAAAGAAAGCGAGAGAAAAAAGTGAGAATGGATGTTTGGTTCCTAGGCAACAGTGAACGCCGGGCCGCAGCAAGGGGCTACAGGGTGGGTTTCTGAGTTCCCATGTTTTCTGCCTTGTCTCCACATTCTCTTCCTGAGGAATGTGACCCACCTGACCCCTGTGAATGCGTCTGGATTGAGCCGCCCCTCCCAGTGTACAATCACAGTGCACTGTAATCGAAAAGCCTTTATGAAAGCAAACCTTGCACTCCCTTTTTCTTGCCACTTTATCGCAGAGGTAGATGCCACGTTAATAACTAACTGATTGATTTTGACGTACGTTTAAAAAAAAAATATTCACAGCTTGCTTTCTGGTTGTATCGTTTAGTTTTGGCAATTTTTTTTTTTTTTTTTTACACTTTCAGAAACGTTCAAAAGCTCACTAAAAAAACTAACATAACAGAAGTACTAATTTCTTCCAATACAGTTTAGATTATAGTTTTTAATTTTTTTTTAATTATGCTCATGTCCAAATTAATGTAGCCGCAAGAGGGCATAAGCCAGTGTCTTCTTGTGCCGGTCCCAAGCCCGGATAAATATCAGGGTTGTGTCAGGAAGGGCATCCGACGTAAAAACTTTGGCCAAATCAAACATGTGAATCAAATATATGACTTCCATTCCGGATCAGTCGAGGCCCGGGTTAACAACAACCGCCATCGGTGCTGTTGACCTACAGGGTGCCGGTGGAAACTGGACTACTGTTGGTCGCAGGAGGAGAGGAAGAAGGTGTGTTCGTAGGAGGAAAGAGAAGAGGAACACAAAGAGTCTAAGACTGAGAGTAGGGACTTTGAATGTTGGAACTATTACAGGAAAAGGTAGAGATCTGGTTGACATGATGTAGAGGTGGAAGGTGGACATATTGTGTGTTCAGGATACCAGGTGGAAAGGGAGCAAAGCTAAAAGTTTAGGAGCAGGGTTCAAGTTATTCTATCATGGTGTAGATAGGAAGAGAAATGGAGTAGGAGTTATTGTGAAGGAGGAGTTTGTTAGGAACGTCCTGGAGGTAAAAAGACTGTCAGATAGAGTGATAAACTTGAAGCTAGGAAGTGTGATGATCAATGTTGTTAGTGGCTATGCGTCACAGGTAGGATGTGAGCTGGAAGAGAAGGAACACTTTTGATTGGACCTTGATGAAATGAGGCAGGCTTCAATGGACACGTTGGTGCAGGAAACAGAGGTGATGGGGAGGTGATGGGCAAGTTTGGTATCCAGGAGAGGAACGCAGAAGGACACATGGTGGTTGACTTTGCAAAAAGAATGGAAATGGCTGTCGTGATTACTTTTTTTCCAAGAGAGGCAGGAACATAGGGTGACCAACAAGAGTAGAGGTAGGAGTACACAGGTAGACTACATCTTGTGTAGACGGTGTCATCTGAAGGAGATCAGCGACTGCAAAGTAGTGGTAGGTGAGAGTGTAGCCAGACGGTATAGGACGGTAGTGTGTAGGAAGACTGGTGGTGAGGAAGACAAAGACGGCAAAGGCAGAGCAGAGGACGAAATGGTGAAAGCTGAAAAAGGAAGAGTGTTGTATGCCTTTCAGGAAGGAGTTGAGAAGGATGTGCTTCCAGATGACTGGACAACTACAGCAAATGTGATCAGGGAGACGGGTAGGACAGTCCTTGATGTGTTATCTGGAAGGAAAGGAGATAAGGAGACTTGGTGGTGGAATGAGGAGGTGCAAAAGTGGATCCAGAGAAAGAGGTTTGCTAAGAAGAAGTGGGACACTGAGAGGACTGAAGAAAGTAGACAGGAGTACAGGGAAATGCAGCGTAGGGTGAAAGTAGAAGTGGTAAAGGCCAAACAAGGGGCTTACGATGACTTGTATGCTTGGTTGGATAGTAAGGAGGGAGAGACTGATCTTTACAGGTTGGCAAGGCAAAGACACAGAGATGGGAAGGACGTGCAACAGGTTAAGGAAATAAAGGATAGGGATGGAAGTGTGTTGACAGATGCCAGTAGTGTGATGGGAAGATGGAAAGAGTACTTTGAAGAGTTGATGAATGAGGAAAATGAGAGAGAACGAAGAGTAGAAGAGGTGACTGTTGTGGACCAGGAAGTAGCGAAGATTAGTAAGGATGAAGTAAGAAGGGCATCGAAGAGGATGAAGAGTGGAAAGGCACTCGGTCCTGATGATATACCTGTGGAGGTATGGAAGTGTCTAGGAGAAGTAGCAGTAGAATTTTTTGACTGGGTGGTTCAACAGGATTTTAGATAGTGAAAAGATGCCTGAGGAATGGAGAAGTGTGTTGGTGCCCATTTTTAAGAACAAGGGAGACGTGCAGAGTTGTGGCAACTACAGAGGAATAAAGCTGATGAGCCACACAATGAAGCTATGGGAAAGAGTAGTTGAAGCTAGACTGAGGGCAGAGGTGAACATTTGTGAGCAACACTATGGTTTCATGCCCCCCCCAAAAAGAGTACCACAGATGTAGTATTTGCTTTAAGGATGTTGATAGAGAAGTACAGAGAAGGTCAGAAGGAGCTGCATTATGCCTTTGTAGATCTGGAGAATGCTTACGACAGAGTGCCCAGAGAGGAACTGTGGTTTTGTATGAGGAAGTCTGGAGTAGCAGAGAAGTATGTTCAAGTGGTGCGAGACATGTATGAGGACTATAAGACAGTAGTGAGGTGGGCTGTAGGTGTGATGGAGGAGTTTAAAGTGGAGGTGGGACTACATCAGGGATCAGCTCTGAGCCTCTTCTTGTTCGCTATGGTAATGGACAGGATGACAGACGAGGTTAAACAGGAATCTGGGCTATGATGTTTGCAGATGACATTGTGATCTGGAGTGAGAGCAGGAAACAGGTGGAGGAGAAGCTAGAGGCGTGAAGGTTTGCCCTGGAAAGTAGGGGAATGAAGGTTAGCCGTAGCAAGATGGAGTATCTGTGTGTGAATGGGGGGGACCCAAGTGGAAGAGTGAGGTTACAGGGAGAAGAGACCAAGAAGGTGGAGGAGTTTAAGTATTTAGGGTCAACAGTCCAGAGCAATGGAGAGTGTGGAAAAGAAGTGAAGAAGCGTGTGAAGGCAGGCTGGAACGGTGGAGAAAAGTGTCAGGTGTGATGTGTGATAGAAGAGTTTCAGCTAAAATGAAAGGAAAAGTTTCTAAAACCTGGTCGTGAGAGCAGCAATGTTGTTTTGTCTGGAGACAGTGTCACTGAGGAAAAGACAGGAGGCAGAGCTAGAGGTGGTAGAGATGAAGATGCTGAGGTTCTCTTTGGGAGTGACCAAGATGGATAGAATCAGGAACGAGTACATCAGAGGGACAGCACATGTTAGAGGCTTTGGAGATAAAGTCAGAGAGGCCAGACTGAGATGGTTTGGACATGTCCAGAGGAGAGATAGTGAGTATATTGGCAGAAGGATACTGAGTTTCCAAATGCCAGGCAGGAGGTCTAGAGGAAGACCAAGGAGGAGGTTTATGGATGTAGTTAAAGGGGACATGAAGGTAGTTGGTGTGAGAGCAGAGGATGCAGCGGACAGGGTTAGATGGAGGCAGCTGATTCGCTGAAGGGAGAAGCCGAAAGGAAAAGAAGATGCTCATGTCCAAATTGGTCCTTCCATTCTCTTCACAGCTTAGCCTGTTTTGGGTCACCTGTGTGCTGGAGCCCATGGAATAAGAAGGACCGTCTGTAGTCACCTTGATCAACGGACGTAAGGCTGCTTCACTCGGTGTTCAGTCCGTGTATTATTTGGAGGCTTTGCCTCACTAAGCACACTGACATGCATGTTATGTTTGACCAAAATGCAGCAGTGCATAAAAGAGCCAAACTGAATCTAAACTAGATCAATGTCATAGTGCCAGCATTGAGCCGATAATGATACCTATTTGGTATCGATAATATCAATATTTGGAACGATCCGCCCACCACTACTAGCCAGTTGTATTTCACTTTACTATACACTCACGAAATACTACTTGGAAAGCTCAAACATAGGGTAACGTCCCTTATTAATGCCTCTCAAAATAGTACATAATATTCTAATCACAGCTGAGTCAACGTGTCTTACTCAATCACCACGTGTGAGTTTCACGTCCAACACATTACAATATGTCACTTCGGCAAAACAAAAGATCCGGGGGCTAAGATATAAGCTATATAAAAGTATAACCCCTCCTAATGTTTACTAATTAAGAGACGAACGGAGAAGGGAGACAAGATCGTCTACAAGTTAGGAAAATATGGAAAAAATATTATAAAAATATAATTATATCGCTATCCCTTGCCACTCCACCACACTACAGTCAAATGCTGATATGTATTTTGTTAATTATGGTCCAAGGTGTAAAATGTTCCCAAATAAGCAGAATAAGACAGTTTGGTAAGACAGTAACAATATTACGGGCAAGACCAAACATAGGTTACGACAAAGAAAAGTGTTTATTGCCGTCAAAGCGCTTACATTTTGACAACTGATGAACAGAATCAGGAGCAACTGGGGGGTCTTGCTCTCAGACACTTTGACATAGTCATACTGGCCTGGGATCGAACCCATGCCTTCAGGGTCATGAGACTACCACTGTACCACTGAGACACACCACCCCAACAACAACTGGATGTATCACTGTTTAAATGTTGACAGCAGGGAATCGGAAAGGCGACATTAAGATCTTATGACTATTAGTTTTGGAACTAAATATGATATGTAAAATAATCATGCCACTACCTCTTTCAATGCAATATTGACACACGGGAGACAGATATTAATAACAGATGAACTAAGAAGACTTATCTTGTCAATATTATGGGTTATACCGAAAATATTGATCTGGAAAAATTTCATATCACTATCACTTGTGATACAGTAATGATACACTGCAATCAAATAGCGATATAAATAATTACTGTTGGTTTGGATTTTTTATATATATTTTTTAATTTAGGGTCACCAGCTTTTAACTTCTTAGAAGAGTGCTCCACTATTATTTTTTTTTAATAATACTAGTAAATAAAGTAGATAAAGTACATTAAGTGCATTTGGATTGTGATAATTAAATTATATATCGTGCACTTTATTTTATTTGAACACAAATCAGGACTAAATACAATATTGAAATTGATGCGTTGTTTGTCTTAATTAGCTACAGTGCATGATCGTTGTCATTATAATAAGAGTTAATTGTGCAAGCGTACCTAATGCTGTGGCCCCTGAGTGACAAGTGATTTTCACGTCAAGTGTGTTGATGCGTTTCAGAGAAATAAGTGACTGTGAGTGTTGGCTCACGGGCCGCCTGCAGTGGGGTGCAAGATGGAGGTGTACGGAGGACGATGAGACAGAAGGCCACGATACACACTCCATCTGGACACACACTCACAGTGAGTGAGAGTGTGAAAGAAAAAGAAGAAGAAGGAGAACAACAACACATAGATGCTTAGAGACAAAAGAAACATTACGCTATTATTGATTTGTAAAGTAATAAGCGATGTTTCCTTCAATATCCAAAATGGAGGAACGACGTTTAGCAAGTTAGCAGGCTTTCTTTCCTTTTCTTTTTTTTAAGTACTTTTGACGTATGCAAAATAATCCTGAAATAGGTGTTAGGTTGTTTATATATGCGCTAGCTGAACAAACTGTACCCCCGCCTGAAATCCTGCAAACTCACACATGCAGAGGTGTTGAGCAAATTGACCCGAGACCCTTGCAAAGCGCTCATGCTCGTTCGCAAGCGTTACATTAAAAAAATAAATAATAATAATAAATAAATAATAAAAATGCTCTTTACATGTGTGTGCGTTCATACAAGCGCTTTTTAAGTAAGTTATTAAAAAAAAGAAGTAACAATAGTTTATAGTGTCCAACAGGTTAGCTCATGTAAAACAAAGTGGCCATTATAAAGACATCTACAGTCAAATCAAACAACTCTCACTCATTTACAATGTATTTTACTCAATGTCTTTTACTAAATTGTTTAGAGTTGTAGGCAGTTTTGATATCTGAAACAGTGACAGCTTAACATTAGCGTCAATGCCAGATAGCAGTTAGCATAGTGGGAATCAGCTGCCATTGTCATTACGAAGAATCCTAAACTTCAGATGAGTATGTACGTTCAAATATAATACCACAGCTACAGTCAACTAATAAACTGATATGTACTGTATGTGACACATTTTCTAATATTGCTTAGCAGTTAAAGTTGACCTTGAACAGTTGAGTAAGACTAGCTCTGGTGATTTGAAAAGACCACAATACACATCTTTCCTTGACAAATGCTCAGTCTTCTCGCCCTGATTCAAAAATGCCACTGCTAACTGTGACATTTGACCGTCCAACCTGTACCAAAAGACACACATCGTACAAAAATTCACCACTTTTTCCACGTTGCCTAGTGACCCGCGTGCGCAGAAGAAGATACAACGTCGCTCTCAACGCTGTTTGCGTCCAGCGTCCTTCTACGTTTCAATTTTCTGTAAGCTTCATTTGTAAATAAATAAAGAAATAAACGTATGGTGCAGCGTGTCAGGGCCACAGACTTTCATAAGTCCGTTGTTGGGGCTCATACAGAGGAGTGATGCGGGAGGAGGTAGAAAAAATATTTTGTGAAAATGCGGCGAGCCTGTTCGAGCGCCTCATCTCACAGAGACCGCTCCTTTTTTTCTCCCTGACGATGACGTCACGTCATTGCCAAGCATAATAAATGAGCCATCTGCGTGGCTAAATTACTAATATTAACAGTAAATATAAAAATATAAAATATATTAAAAAAAAAAATATTGAAAGATACCAAAAAAATTGGCCTTTGAAATTCACAAATTTTCTTATGAATTTATGGGGAAAAAATATATAAAAATAATCTATTCATTGTTTTATGAATCGATATCAAGTTAAAAAAGGAAAATCGATTCAATATCGATTATTTTATTTATTTATTTATTTTAAACCCAGCCCTAGTTCAGAGATTATCTCCTGACATGTTGATCAGGAACTCTACACAATATAGAACAAAGCATTATTTGTAGTATTTTCAGTAGTAGTATTTTTTCTCCCCATGATAAGAACAGCTGATTCTACAAAACACAGAAGGTGCTATGTTGGGGTGGTGGTGGAGGACCCAAGTGCAGGTAGGCTTAAGCAAGGAGGCAGAGGAATGAAGTCCAAAATGTTTAACACAGAAAAACGAGGAGGCAACAATAAGGTACAAGCTAGGAAATCTAAAAGGGGAAAGCGAGACAAGACATGGAGACACAACGGCAGCATGACGTGGGGTAGCAACAACAATGGACCGACAAAGACAGAGGGGAAACACAAGACTAAATACACAAACACTCGTAGGCCCCGTCCACCCGAAAGCCAGTTTCAATGAATCCTCACAAGTTTCTTACCGTTTAGGCCATTTGTCTAAACGATTGCGTGGTTTCGTAGCTTAACTCTTTTACCGCCAAAAACATTTTTTATTGTTTTATTTTTTTCGGGCCAAAAACATGTATTGACGTATAGTAAAATCCAAATGAATGCCGCCAAAAACGTTAATTGACGTTTACTATGTTGTTGTTGTTTTTTCTCAATGGGCATGGTAACGTTGATGCAGCGCTGCCTTGTCATTGGGGTTGTAAAATCCCAAAACACCCACTAATAATGGCTAGCTTTTCAATGGTCTCCCGGTAAGATGGATAATATGGACTTTACAATGAAACATCATGAATCTAATGAAATAGAACATTTTCAAGGATGACGTGAATGATCAAAGCTTTTGTCACATTAAATCAAATTCACAGAGCGTCACTAGATAAAAAATATTAGTGTCAAAGTCACTGTTGTGCTGAAAATGTATCTTTTCACAAAAATCTTCTTTTGTCCTTATCTTTTCAATTGTTGCTCAATGTAACTCAAATTACCTATTTTCAAATGGTGATTACTATAGAACAGAATAAGGTAGAAATATACTTTTTTCTAATGAAAGAATGGAACGCGATCTTTCATTTGGTATGCACCTTATTTACGTAGTGACAGCACACAATATTCAGTTTTCCTTGAAAGATGAATTAAAATGCTCGAAATCGGCTGGCACTGTCTGGTTGTTTTTTTGGATAACGTGTGGCAGTAAAAGAGTTAAGACCGATCACTTTTGAAAGCGGGCTCCAGAGTGGAAAGATTTCAAAACGTGCCCCGTAGCGCCCGTCTGGACACCATATGCAGGATACTGCTCCAGTGATGACGTAATGGTCGCAGTTCGATGACGACGCATTGTCGCAGTTTGATGACGTACGCGCCAATTTTCACATGACTGCGCACGGACCGTCAGTCTGTCAACAAAAATGGCGGATAGCCGTGTCGTAGTCATTTTGCGCAGCCTCCTTAGCTTGCTTATGTTTTTGTAGCAAAATATTTAGCTTCTTTGTTCCCACGTTCAACAAGCAGTGTTGTACTTGAATCACCCGCCATTGTCATTTCTCCTGTGTTTGTCTTTTTCATGTTGTTTTGATACATGCAAAGCCATATCTGTTCTGCAGATTACAATAAAGTTAGGGGGAAAAAAAGTGTTCGTCTTCTTCGCTGATTTTTCTACGCTTTCTACAGCTGCAGCGCCGCTCCAGACTTTACCCCTAACTGAGACGTTTTGTTGAATAATTCCATCAAAAATGTATGTTTAAACATCAATTCGGCCGCATATTGAATTGGTACGAGAATCGCGCGCTGTAATATCGCGATATATCACGGAATCAAATATTTATTTTCCACTCCTAGTAGGTAGGCAAGTTGGTAACTTCTCCTCATCCACCATTATACATGGAAGAAGAGCATGCGGTATTTTCCTCCTCATGATGGAGCAATTGATTTTGCAAATCCCTAAAGGTGCTCACATTCCCTTTGGATTTATTTATTTATTGCTCTCAAACATAAAGGTGACTTCACCGGGGCCGCCTTTTGGGAGCCAGTTTACAAGCTGCAGGCTTTGGCCGAGAATAGCAGGCAGCGCGATGCTCCTCATGCAGAGCGAGATGAATAAATATGAAGATAACCCGGACCTCTGCCGCACTTTTTTGCTGCCCTCCATATGCTTCTACTGAAGAGAAAAAGCACACCAGCCCCTGGCCATCATTGTCTATGTGCTCACATGTTTGTTCCTCTTTGTGCCTCGCCATCTGACTTTGTGCATTAGTGTGTAGTTTTGTGTGCACGTGTGGGCGGCAGTGTGTAGGAGTGTAGTGCGCTTGCTTTTCGACAGAGCTTCCAGTAGCACATATTTATGAATCTTTTGTTATAATCTTCGTCTCCTATTCAGCTCGCCACCAGAGCCGGCACCGCTCAAGTGCTGCGCTGCCCTTCAACGAGGAGGGAGGAGATAAAAGAATAAAGGGCTAGTTGGACTTGGAACAGGTGATTCTGCCTTGCTAATGATGAGCAGTGTGCATGAAATGAGGAGAGATCCAACTTAACATTGAACATTTCATGAATATGAACGATAAGCATTTGTTCTGAATATGTAAAACGTTAGGCTTCGTGGATGTGGCCCAAAAAGAGGTGTGGGTGTGGATACATTTTCATTCTTTTAACTATCAACATGGTAATTTATCAACATACAAATGATGGCCCTTACTTTTAAAACAATAACTTACAAGTGACCATAGGTGGGCATTCTGCCAATACTGTCAGTCCGTCCTTGGCATTCTTTTCACATTCTATATGTTCAAAAAACTAGTAGATAAACATTGTTTATTAGTAGGGCTGTGAATTGCCTAGTACCTGGCGATTTGATTCAGATCACGATTCGTAGGTCACAATTCGATTCGATACCGATTAATCCCGATACGAATCTATAAATTGATTATTGCGATTTTTTTTTAAACTCAAATTTAGAAACTTCTAATCAGTAAACTTGTACATGTACACTGTAAGATTTGTATGAAAATGCATTTATTTATTTGAAAATTCAGGCTTATAACTGAGCCACTGCATTTAACAACCAGGTTGCAGTCTGTTTCATGTTTGAACAGCACTGAAATAAAATATTAAGGCTTAAGGTACCATTAATATAACATTCTTCCATGCTTAATGTGTAAATCCTAACCCTAAGTAAGACGTTTTGTTGAATATTCCCATAAAAAATTGATGTTTAAAAATCGATTCAGCCGCATATTGAATCAATTCGAGAATTGCGCGCTGTAATATCGCGATATTTTGCCAAATCGATTTTTTCTAACACCCCTATTTATTAGTATTTATTTTTTGTGTTGGTTCTCCATTTTTCCCATGTCACAGGGTATTTACTTACACAAGTCGATATTTCTATCAGTACGTTCAAACGTGTTTTTAAAGTCATTCAAACAAGCTTGCAACAGTGACGTGCAAGGTAGGCAAGGTAGGCACTGCCCTTCCTAGGCTGAAATGAAAGTTGAAACCGTTTGGCTTTTTCTATTTATTTTTCATTATTTCTTTCATTTCAGAAAGCCTATACTACCTATAGGTTTCAAAGTGACAACATCTGGTGATTTTTATACATTATTACTTGGGAGACCAACGCCTTAGCTAGCTTATCTTCAGCAAAGTAAGGAGCAAATAATTATTCGTACTTTTCACAAAGAATGGTGCAAAAGGAAAGATTGGCTTTGTGGATGTGCTTCGAATAACTTTCACTTGACATGGTGTTTGGCATTGCTATTGCTATTGCTAGCTTGATTTTGTGAGAAATTAGGCAGTTTTGCAGGGAGATATTCACTTTATTAAATTTTTTCCATGCGGGTTCGAAATTGTCCGTTTTTTGTTGGGAGGCAGAGTGCACTGCAACGTTTACCGTGGCTGGCAGACTGTGCACTGGCTGTGACGGTGGCCCAGAACTTAAGCTCAGTAGCAAGTGTTGAGCTGCTGCACCGGAGGCGATGGGTACGAACACCGCTCGAAGTAAGAAAAAATGTAAGACTTCAAAAGAGAGTTATGTTTTTTTCGTTTGATTTTCTACCCATACAGAGGAGGCATATGTTGAAATAATTTGAATGTATGGCATCTTGTGTCTGAGTATCAAGTATCTCGAGGTCGGGCTGAGTGTCCTCTTTTTTTGGAAATGAAAATATGGTCACCCTAGGATACGTTGTACACTCGCCTGTTGACACACAAATTTGTAATTGGTGTGTGTGTCTCAATTTGCGACTGCCTGCCTGCATGTTCCTGGTTTGTAAATATGCCTCACAACTGCAATGACATTGTCCTTCATTGCACAAGCGTGGTTAAAATAACGATAACGGACAGCCGGGACAGCCGCTGGTGAATGACGAATCACGGATCGGTGAACTTTACTGGCAAGCTCACCACTGCTGTTGACCTTGTAAATAGTTTTTTACTGACAGTCCTAAAATAGGGCTGAATAACTATAATTTAGCAATGACGGAAGTGCGGTTAAAATAACAATGATGGCGTGACGGACTGATGATGTCAGTTTTGGTTTGGCTTGAAGTAATGACGAACTGACAATGACGGAGAGGTGGTCCGACCGCTGCCGAATGACGGACCTGCAAAACTTTCTGACGCGCCCACCTCTTTGTAACCTTGATATCAAGTCGCACAAAACGTGGATGTCAAGCAGTTGTGATGTCATACAAGATTTAATATCAATAAGCCAAAAGCAGAAGATCCCCAACTTCTTAATGGAAACATGGTAAGATTTCCCCAAAATGACAGTCTGTCAAAATACCAAGTCTGGAAATGGTGACGTCAACCTGAGTACAAACGAACAAACTTTGAATATTAGATGACGGTTCGGGTAAAAAATTAGTTTTTTGGGCCATTTTATGGAACGTTCCTATTTTGATATTGCCAAGTATAATTCTGGTAAAAAAATAAAAATAAATAAAGGCCTTCAAACTAGAGCAAAAAACTTAAACGTCATGATTTCTATTAAAACAAAACAAAACAAAACAACATCTCCTCCACCCTTTGTTTTCATCTGCTAGCCTACTCAAGCAACTTCTCCGATAGGCTAAAACTTTCAATTCCACCAATAACCTTTCTGAGGTGCTATACTACTACTATATGCTGTACTAGTTTCATGAAACAGGTAGAATCTTGTACTTAAATATTTGTGTCAATGTTCGTAACATAACCTGTGTGGTTCATCTCTAAAAGATGATATCAATAAAAAAGAATGATGGCAGTGATTTTTTTCTAGTTAATTACAATCAGTGGTGCATCTATTCACAAGTCACCGGGCTTTTGATCCATTATTCTGTTGCAAGTTTTCCAGCATTAAATGTTTTATAACATTTGTTGTGGCGAGATAATCTTTAACAATTTCTTTATTTAAGAAAAAAATCCAGATAAGAAGTGCAATGATGAGAGAATTTTTATTGAATGTAATTAAATAGTTTCTGCACAAAACCTGGGGGGAAAAATAGCATTTGTTTTTTGTTGATCCCCTTGTGCACTTTGTTAATATAAGAAAATTATATTCAGGCATTTGGCAATGTGTTGGGAAAAATGAGTGTTTTCTATTTACCAATCAACTTTGTACTAATTACAGTAGGTCCTTCCTTTTAACTGTTAAACAATAATAAAAAAGGAAACATCACAAAAACACTTAAAGGTCATGAAAATTAATTACGATTTAGCAATTTGATGATGCATCAGCCTTGATAATTAAAACCCATTAGTATCTGCAATACTGACCCTTTAGTTACTTAGTATCAAATCAATACCAAAATATGCAGTATTGCACACCACGAGCGGAAATAACTTAGTGAGTCAGAATTGTTGACGGCTTGAATCAATCTGTGATTCATTCAACCTGACTCAACTGGTTAATTCCGCAACCCGTCCCAATGGAAAAAATCCATTAAATTCATCTTTAATTAATTTAATTTTAACGAATTTTCCGCATAAATACACGGGCATTGGTACTTTTGTAAAGGATGTGAACGACCACTGTGTTATTGCAACAATACATAATGGTAAAATACCCAGATCTCAACCACATATTCTCTTTTAGAGAGACTAGAAAAAACTTTTGCATACAGGCTTTCCTTCATGAACTGGCTGAATACAATTGGAGCAGAATCTCTTTAATTGATGATATTGAGCTGGCACTGCTGTGTTTTTATAATGAGTTTAGTCGCATTATTAATTAACATGCTCTCATCCGGAAATTCGGAGTAAAGGGCCGGAAAAATCCCTGGTTTACTGCTGATGTGGGAAACCTTCTTAAAGTGAGGGACATTGCTTGGGCCAGGGTTCGAAAATCCAATCTGAGGCAGATTGGCTTAGTTTCCGCCAACTTTATAACTGTACCACTTTTATTAAAAAGGCTAAATCAGATTTTTATTTGAATGAATCCACAAGAAATTTGAATGACCCTTGAAAATTTTGGCAGGCCATAAAATCGACTAATCATGTTTTGAATAATGAATTGCCCCCTGTCTGATAAGACAGTTATTTTAAATTGTTTTAATGATTATTTAATTTCTGCTGGCTCTTTGTTTGAATCTTTACACCCTGAGCTGGCTAATGCTAATCCAGCTAGTGTAAACTCCTCTTTATTGCCGCCATCTGTAAGGGGTGGCATTTCTTGTCCTTTTGAGTTTACTGCCGCGCCTGCCTCTGAGGTTCGGGGGTGCACTGAAGAGACTGGACACAGGAAAACAATTTGGATCCTTTTTTTCTTAAAATGGCTGCTGATTTTATTGCTGAGCCACTAGCACACATCTTTAATTTGAGTTTTATTGGCAATAAAATCCCCAGAATCTGGTAGTCTGCATTTGTTGTCCCCCTGTTAAAAAGGGGTGAGCCCAGCAATGTAAACAATTACAGACCAATTTCCAAGTTATGTATTTTAGCTCAAATATTTGAACAAATAGTCAGTGATCAGTTGAAAGAGTTTTTAAGAGTCAAATAATATGTTATCACTATTTCAATCAGGTTTTAGAAAACAGCACAGCACTGTTACAGCCGGTCTTAAAGTTTTAAATGATGTTATAGAGGCTCTGGAGATTAGGAAATATTGTGTTGCTCTTTTTATTGATCTGTCCAAAGCCTTTGACACAGTGGATCACGGACTGTTGGTCAACAACTAGTACAATATTGGCATTTCAAAATCTGCCTCTCATTGGTTTAGTAACAATTTATCAAACAGAACACAGTGTGTGCATGTGGCTGGATCCAATCCTTCTGTTCAAAATGTCACTAACGGCGTGCCCCAGGGATCAGTCCTGGGACACATTCTATGTTCAATATATATCAACGGTCTGAGTGCTAATGTGTTAAATGCATTTGATCACTTTTATGCAGACGACACTATAGTTTATTGCTGTTCATCCTCACTTAGCCAGGCTTTTGAGTTTTTACAAGCTGCTTCTAATGTTGCCCAGTCCCTGAGGCGAAATTGTTTTTAAACACAGAAAACACTAATAAGCTCATGGTCTTCTCCAACACACGTGAGTTACAAGGGAATATCCCAACCCTTGCAACTCAACAAAGAAGTACGATTGAGCTGGTTTCTAAATACAAGTATCTTGGTTTCCTTCTTGACCGCATATTGCTTGTTTAGTCTCCAAGCTTGGAGTAAAGCTATGGTTCTTTTACCGCAACAAATCTTGTTTTAGAATTAGAGCCCGTAAATGACTTGTGTCTGCAACAATTCTGCTACTTATTGACTATGGAGATGTGCTTCACTGAAATGTCTTCAGTCTTTAAACACTGCCTTATGGTTTGTCACTGGTGATGGTCGCCTCACACATCATTGTGACTTGTACATGAAATCTGTGTTACCTTCCTTAAGTGCACGTAGGTACACTCACTGGCTGACCCTTCTTGGCATGGCTCCATTTTATTTAAGGACTTTTATACAGAAAACTGCAGGACATTATGCATTACGATCCTGTGATATTCTCCATCTTTCTGTTCCTCGCGTCAGAACTGAACTAGGGAAGAGAGCATTCAATTTTGCTTCCCCCACAGCCTGGAACTCTTTACAGATTGAACTAAAGCTCTCAGAGCCTATTACACTTGGAGCCTTTTGATCCATACACTACAAAAAGGATTGTAGAAAATTTAAGAAAAAAATACAGTAAAATAAGAAAATTATTACTTCAAGGCAAAATTATCTGCCAACAGAATTTACCTGTAAGATTTTGAAAAATAAGAAAATAATACTAAGCCCATATCAACCACTGTGGTCTTAAAAATAGTATGTTCAAACTAAAAACAAGTAAAGTCGATTTTTTTCAAGCTGTAGAACTGAGCTTTTTTTTTTTTTTTTTTTTTTTTTACATTTGGATAACTTAGCCTGAGTGTCAAGCAGGGAGGTAACAAGTCCCATTGTCTTTGTCATGACCTAACCAGGAATTGAACCCACAACCTTCAAGTCTGAGGGTAGGCACTGTTCCACTAGACCACTGAGCTGGTACTCAAACCCGGACAAATGAGCTTAGTAAATATTGCTAATCACAGGTATTTTTTTCCCATTTATCTTATTACTAGATTTTGCAAAATCTTAAAATAAGAAAACTTATGAAACCCCAGTTCAGCGCCTTTGATGTTGGTTAGTCGTCATCTTAAAATGTGGGAAATGCTTGTTTTAATCCTCACAGTACTTAAAACTGGCTGTTAACACTCAATGCAAAGAATGCTTGATCAAATAAGATAATTAAGTCATAAGTATCTTAAAATAAGGACAATGATCTTGCCTGATAATTTAATTTGAGGTAAAAATAA
This sequence comes from Leptonotus elevatus, assembly GCF_054856555.1. NCBI lineage: Eukaryota > Metazoa > Chordata > Actinopteri > Syngnathiformes > Syngnathidae > Leptonotus > Leptonotus elevatus. Next base: position 6,300,123 of record NC_141250.1, on the reverse strand, counting down.
CTTGTCAAATCAAAATAAGCAAATTTAGTTACTTACTTTTATTTTAGTTTTTGCAGTGTATTGACTGATAAACAATGTGAGACGACTCAGCAGTGCCTGTGTTTATGATTTGCTATTTCTCCTTTAACGTGTATGCACTTTATTTTATTTTTATTTTTAAGACATTATACATTTGTAAAATGTATTTAAATTTACTGTATGTATAGTCTTAGTTTCAATGACGTGTGCTGTTGACCTCTTGGCCAGGTCACCCTTGTAAAAGAGATCTTGATCTCAACGGGTTTTTATCAGGTTAAATAAAGGTATTATATTATTTTAGATTATGCAAATAATTAACTTATTAGAAAAAGAGAAGGATGAGGGCGTGCAAGACGTCCTCATAACATTAAATGTCAAAAGAATTAACACATAACTGGTGCTTTTCAAATTTGGCGGGCAAAAAATGTTGATAAAAAGCCTTTTTAATTAAGTGATTAGTTGGGATTAATCAAAATTTTGTGATGTGATTAATCTGATTAAAAAATGTAATCGTTTGACAGCTCTAATAATACTACTACTATTAAAATAACCACAACAATATTTTCTAACATTTGAAACACACCATAGCTCCCTTCACATTGGTACTTCACATATAGAAGGTGAAGTTATTCCCTCTTTTTGCACATTTCTGATGTATAAGTAAATTTAATATAATACCACGACAAGAGTTGATATCCAATCTAAGATATACATTTAATAAATCAGTTTTACTTCAAAGCAATGAACTAAAATTGTAAATATTGTAATGGAGATATACAGTAGTATGCATTAGCCCAATGCATTTTCTAACTTTGCTAAGCCAGCATTAAAGCTTACCTTTAACAGTGTTCAGATAAAAATGTATGGCTTCGGTATCCGACCAGTGAGATCAGCTCTGCAGATATGTGAAAGCCATGTTATCTCGTTCTAATTCCAAATTGTTCCCACAACTGAGACTTTGTTGCAGTCAAACCACCGCACAGCATTCACCATTATTTTATGTTCGCTAATAATTTATTCTATTCAAACATTTCATATGCACGAAACATAACAATGTGCAGAACACCAGCACGGTAGTAGCAGCCATGTCTTGAGGTGTGTGACATCACTGGAAGACAAGTCAGCTGGCGATATTAAGAAAATAAAATGAATGGATAGAAACAAATATGAAGAGAATAAAAATCATATACGAATTCAAAGAGAATCATCTCATCTGCCCAGCCCAGCGACATCTCTTTTCCTACATCTGCCATGACATGACACCCAGTTCACTTCCCTCTAGGAGCCTATTATTATTATGGAATGTGTGGGGAGAGAGGGCAATGTGACAAAAACTTAAACCTAGATGATATTTGTCTGAAAGCGAGAGGAAAAAACTGTCAGCGCAGACACCCAGGTAATTGACCAGCTACCTTATTCACGCGGTTTATGCATCCCTCCTGGATGAGAGCGTCGCCACGTCGCTCAGCCCATCCGCCCACGCGCCGTCGCTGCTTGGTGCGCTCCGATCTGACCTTGAGCGCCGCAATTCAATGCGCCGTGGCTTTTAGAGACTGTGTTTTCTCTCTGAGGCCTTTCACTCTCTGAGGCAGACACACACACACACACACACACCCACACACACAAGTACTTGAGTTAAGCTACATCTGACAATAAAGTACATTAGGCATCAGAGTTGAGAGAAACTGCAATCTTGAGAGGTTTGGCAGCAGAAATGAGGCAGAAAGACATCTTGTTTTTTTTTGCAGAACATGCCATTGAATAAAGTACTTGTATCAAAACATTGAATAGTTTTTGACATTCAGGAATTACAAAATTTTATGCATAATCATCCTTTTTTTTAGGTACGTAGAAGTAATTTTGACAATAATTGTAATTCAGAAGTGTTAAGTAACAAAGTCTCCAACAAGTCCAAAGAGTTGAATACTTTTCATTCCAGCTTGTCATTGTTCATAAATACATACAACAAAAACTCAAATTGAATAATGACATGGCGTAAAAAAACAGAAAAAGAGATATAGTCAACCATGGTTGAGATCCTGATTGATTGATTAAGATACATGGCACGTATAAGTTACAATGATTGTTATATATTACTGTGTATACTGTACAAATTTAGCCTTTAAGAAAATAGAGTATTAGCTCTGCATAGTTAGTTGATTTGTATGTAATTTTTTTCCCCTTCTTTTTCCAGGCAGAGTAAAAGCTTATTGAAAATGTAACATTCGACAGCCTAATTATTAAGAAACCAATTCTTTTAAGTATGATGTGTGCTCAGAGAATCCATTACAAAACATTTCTCTTTCACTTTTCTCTTTCTGGAAAAACAAACGACTGGCACACATACAATACATTTAGTGCAAATAATTAAACAATCCTCAAAGGCTTAAAGTTAAAAAGAAAAATACAAAAAAAGGAGAAAAAAGCTGCATCTGTGCATCCCTGCATGTAGTGGTGCCTATATTAATCTTTAATTAATATATTAAAGACATTTGGTCCAGCTCTGACTTTGTAGAATGACTTTAATGAGAGTTTCATGTTTTGTGGCGAGTCATCAAAGTTGACATAATAGTGACATAAACAATTGTTTCCCTTGATTCAGTATTTGTCAGTTTTTTTTTAAGGGCACCTGGAAATGCATTCCAGGGGCCAGACTGACTCAAATTTTGGGGTGGCACCAAACTAAAATCATTAACAGGATGAACAAAGTTATCAAATATGGGAAAAACATCACAATGGTGGCCTGGGAATGATAACAGAAATGACACAACGCCCGTTCCCAAGCATCAATTACATTATGAGAGCCAATAACTTCTCTGATTCAGTTGTTAGGCAAGACAACTGGTGGGTGGCATCGGCGCAGTGAGACCACCTGATTGTGCGTGCTTTGCCTCCAAGAGTGAGCACCTGGCAGGGGGGTGAGTCACACACACAGGTAATTGCTCTGACATTCAACAAAAAATAAAAAATAAACTGCAGTAACATAATGGTACCTGTTGGCTTTCGAACGCACACACGCACACATACAAAAGTCATATCAAAAGAGGTGAAGATCCTGAAAAACGGGATGTCAAGATGGTGAATGTCGAGTCAGCGCACACACGCGCAGAATCCAGATAAGATGGCGGAGGGACTGCATGTCGAGAGGTGACAGGCTAATTGGCTTACATGAACCAACAATTTGAGATGGAAACAGGAAACGAGTTCATAGGTGAAGAATTTCCCACAAGATATTGATCACAATATTGCATTTCTATTAAAGACTGTGTATTTTGTCTTTTTGCCGCATTGCATACTGTACATCACTGTGCGCGTGTGTGTATACTCGCACACTCGTCAGAATTTTTAATGTCATGTGTGATGTCATAGGGCTTCCCCTTGACTGGTGTTTGCACACAGAGTGGTTTCCCGTCTTTACGAGGGACATACCGGCCAGCTTATGCAAATAATAATAAACTTGCTTGTATTGTATCGAAATCAAACAATGCCTATTACTTTTTATAGCCACATTAAAAACAGAATACAGATAAACTGCTTTGCAAAAAATCCGCTCCAGGAAGCTAGTCAAGCAGGAAACAGAACTATATGTTTTAGTATGTTCAGTTCCCAAATGACTTATTTGAGTTGAAAAAGTTTGTAAAGCCCTTGTGTAGGAAAATAGACTGCTGCTTAAAGTGATTTCTTTGAAAGCTGATGCTTTGGTCGCTCATCTTAACATAAAAATCTGTGGTACTGCTTGTAATGTCTGTCATGTAGCCCAGCCAAGGACTGCAGCAGTGAACGAAAGTTTATTGAACTCATTCATATTTTGGGCGAACGTTTCTGTGAACGAGCTCATTCTGGGGCCAATGAACAGTTTTGACCGTAGGTGTAGGTTTTCAGGAGAGATATATATATATATATCTACAAATCCAATGTGTAGTTAGAGTGGAAAACAATGACCTCCGATGTTACTCACAGCAACGCTGTTTGTTGCTTGCGTAGCAAACGTGTAGCGTATGTGAGATGTGTAATGATACACCAGTTGGAGTTTACTGTGATAGCTAAATACACAAGAAGAAGAATTGCACACATTGTATATTTAAGTACAAAAATGCTTTGTTTCTAAACATCACTAGTGCTAAGTCAGTGGAGGATCTCATTCAAATGCTAACAGGAAATTAGCATTCATTTCAGCTATCGATGTTCCTTCAAATTACTTATTATTTACACTTATTATTTACACACAAACGCTGGGGATACATTTACACACAGGTAAGATAATCAGTGTTGGGAATAACGGCGTTTAAACTAATGGCGTGAGGTAACTCTTTTTTTCATAAACGGACTAATTTAACTAATTATTCTCCCCATATTTGAAACACCGTTATCGTTATTGTATGAGAAATGAGTTGCGTCACAATTTATTAGTTTCAAGCCTCGAAGTAAGCTTTACAAGACCTTGCGGAAAACTTGCTGAAAATGTCATTTGCGCACAGTTTGGAGGCACTGTTGTTGTTGGATCTCGTCACAATAAAAGTGCCTTGACAGCTGAAATGTATAGTTACTTTTATTTTGGAGGTGCCGCGGGAAGCATGTCACGGATGTGTCCTTCTGGACCTTAAGGGTTAGCATTTTAGCAAAGAGTCCATGTCCGCGCCTGGTACTGGTTTGACAACTTTGACAAGAGTGACATTAATAAAAAATAACAGCAGAGATTTTCCGAAAAATGGCCGCCATGAAGAGCGTTTTGTTGACAATTCTGTTGCACCAAGCAAGAACGATATTGCGACTCCACAAGCGACCGGTAAGTCACAGCGTAGCGACACGCTCGCTTAGTGTAATTATTAGCACCCAAAATTGTATTTCTCTTACCCTCTCTTCTCCTATCGCTCACAATCATGAAGACGATGGAGTGACATTTGAATGTGAATGATGCACGTTAAGCCGAGAGTTGGGCAATTTTCTGATGTAAATCAATCATTAAACATAACTTTAAATGTGTAGAATTATAAACTGAAGATATATCAACATACTCTCTTAATTGAAAGTGTACGAAAGTATGTATTTCAGAGCGATCAAATGGAAGCTGATGATTTTGAGGAGTAAATGGAATAGTAGTTATGATTTTGGCCATGATAGTATTAAGCACTGTACATTTTGTACATGTGTGACATAAATACTCACAAAAATAAATGAAAACATAATAATAATAATAATAATAATAATTATATATATATATGTATATATATATATATATATATATATATATATAAATCAAATTTTATATAAAAAAAAATTTAAGTTGTGAAAATAGTTACTTTTCCTGGTAACGAGTTACTTTTATTATGAAGTAATTCAATTACTAACTCAGTTACTTTTTTAAGCAAGTAATGAGTAAATATAACTAATTACTTTTTTAAAGTAACGTTCTCAACACTGAAGATAACACTAGTCAAAGGCACAATTTTCTCTCCAATCTGTGAAAAAGAAGTTATATTAATAGAGCTCAAATGTATCTTCTTCAATCTCATTGTAACTGCATGCATACACGGCACTACACTGCCCCTAAGAGGCCAACACGGGCAGGAACAGTCGGCTTTTGTTTTTTAGTTGCTATTATGTTAGTATACAATACAGTATTCTTATGTTACTTCCATCCATCCATTATCTTAACCTTTTATCCTCACAAAGTTATATTTAACCAGACTTTCCTCTCCCGAGCCACTTCATTCAGCTCTTCAGGGGGAATCCCAGGGCGTTCCCAGGCCAGCCGGGAGACATTCTCTTCAGCGTGTCCTTGGTCTACCCTGGGCCTCTTCCTTGTGGGATGTGCCCGGAACATCTCACCAAGGAGGCATCCTGATCAGATGCCCGAGCCACCTCAATGCGGAGGAGCAATGGCTCTACTCTGAGTCCCTCCCAGATGACGGAGCTTCTCACCCTATCTCTAAGGAGAGAGCCCAGACAACCTGTGGAAGAAGCTCAATTTGGCTGCTTGTATATGGGATCTTGTTTTTAAGGTCACAACCCACAGCTCGTGAACCATAGGTGAGGGTGGGAATGTAGATGAATGGAGTAAATCGAGACCTTCTTCACCACGACTGACAAATACAGGGTCCGCATCACTGCAGACCCTGCACCCATCCACCTGTCGATCTCTAGTCTATTTTCCACTCAAATGTGAACAAAACCCTTTGGGGCAGAATCTCATCCACAACCTGAAGAGGGCACTCAACCCTTTTCCAACTGAGGACCATGGTCTCAGAATTGGGGGTGTTGATTTTCATTTGATCCACTCGGCTGCAAATCTCTCCAGAGTTGGAGATTACGGGTTGATGAAGCCAACAGAAACCACGTCTTCTCCCAAAAATAGAGATGCAACATTTGGGCCATCAAACCGGACCTCTTCAAGGCCTTGGCTGCATCTAGAAATTCTGTCCATAAAGGTTATGAACAGAATTGGTGACAAAGGGCAGCCGTGGTGGTAGAGTGACGAGCATACAGGAACGGCCGCAAACTAGTTTTAGTTTATATGCCCTTCACAACACTGTAGGTTGAGTGTTTTCTGTTGTTATTCAGCAACCTTGAAAGACGATGCTACAAATGAGAACTACAAGACAAAGTGAAGAAGAACGCAAACACAGTGATGTTACAAATTCCCAATTTGGATTTTAGAATCCATTTTATACTTCTTAAATACCCAAATAAAATGAAACGACATTTGAGCACACTTAGTGAGAATAATGTGGAATTATTTACATTGTATTCAACCATTGCCAAAAAAAATTGGTATTGTGGGAAATATGTCACTTTTGAATTCCTCAGTCTTTCCTTCATAGGTTTCCTCCCACCCTTCCGGCAACAGCTGCCGACTGTCAAGCGTATATGACTTTGATGGTGCGCTATACTTCCTGCCCGGGGCAACTTTTGCAACACTGGAAACATCGCTCAGCTAATGGTGCAGACTTCAAGGTATCTGTGCAACGTGCACTTGAACGCATTTTGCCCACGCTCCAATCGCAGCCACCGATGGCCAACGCTCTCCGACAAGTTACTGCAGAGCATTCTTCCAATGTTTTGACACGATCGCAGTCAGCTTAGCCTCATTCATGCCATTCTTTTCATTCCTCCGAATGCTGCCATGCTTCTTTTATTTGCGTCCCTCTTTAGGAGCCTGTGCAGCATTAGTGGTCTCTACTGTCATCACATCTTTTATTTGTATTTATAACGGGCCCTTCTCTGGAAATATGATTTTTTTTTTTCTTTTAGAACATTTCTGCTGTGATTCAAAAGCGACAGTGCTTTTCACTAGGTTGTCACGCCCTCGCCATTGTGCCACTATTCGTTGATGAATCCATCTGACAGCCGCTTCTCTTTTAAAACAATTCACTTTTACTTTTAAATGTTTTCACCCAAAAGAGCGTGTTTGAGTGGCGGCAGAGGTGAGCCATTATGAAGATGTGTTGGCGGAGGGAGAAAATGAGCAAAAGCGGGTGAGAGTGGCTCCATAGCACTCCATGAGTGGGCTGCTGTGCATTCTTTTTGCCTTATTCACTCGACGAGCGTGGGCGGCTAATTCGTGTTTGCATTCAGCGGGTTTACCTAAGGGGGAAATGTTTTATCACACGCCGTCTTTGAAATCGATGACTAATTGTGCTCCTTTTTTTTTGTCCTTCTATTTCCATTTGCTCTCCAATTCGTGCACTTATTTTTCCTGCATGTTGCTATTACAGTGTGTGACAGCGGACCCCCAAAATGAACCACAGAAATAAGGACGCAGCCATAGTCCATTTTGTGTCCATTGAGTGATTCAGTGGTTCACAAACTGTGGTGCATGTGCAGTGCCCTCCAGAATGAGACTGAAAGGTTAACGGCGGTCTACTATAACAATTACATATTTTGTTCTCCAAAACCACTTATCATAATTTCTCTAAATGGCCCGATATTCATTGGATGGGAGTGCACTAACTCTTAATAAAAACAGTATCTCACTGAGCAGCGAACACTTGCAAAGGTAGCAAATGTTGGATTTGTCAACTTTTCTAAAGAATGTTGAAACGGGATCGCCACTTTCAATGTCTACATTTAGCAATGCTTAGAGACAATGTGCAAAATGGCTGAGAAAGTGTTGGCGAAAGAGAAATGGTGACTACTAGTGACTCTTTGGGAAACTATTGCCAAGATTAGCAACTATTTTCCACTCCTTTGGCACTGTTTGTGAACCTTTGGGACTGTTTTCCTACTCCTGGAGTAGCAGGCAACACTATAGACCCAATGTCACGTATAGCACTCGCAAATAGCGAACGTGTTCAAAATATTCACGCGAAATCAAAAAAGGGTTTGAGAGCATAAAAGAGAGAGTGTTGCAAAAGGCTTTGCAACATTTTGCAACACTGAAGGAAGCCATCCGAAAAAGCAACATTTGCTACATGGATAAGAGTCATTATATATAAAAATACAAAGAAACAACAGACATCAGGACTGGACGCAGAACACAAAAATACAAAGTAACCATTAAGAGCAGGGCTAGATGTGGATGGCCTTGAAAAAAGAACTTGACGAAGAAATCTTGACCAAACCTTGTTCTGGATGCAGAACACATGGAAAACAGCTCGATGAAGCAACCACCACGTATTGACAAAAGTATCACTTAGCAACTCCAGCTAGGACCATGCTTAATTGTACATGAATAAACGCATATATGACAAAATAAGAGTGACAAATACATGATCATAGCAACTGCATAGCAACTGACAAAATGGCATGATGATCAATGTGGAGAATGGGTGCTGAGATCTCACCGAACGTTGTGAAATAAGGCCTATGTAATGAATTAAGGCCTTGAAATATATTCTAAAACCGTCTAAAATATATTCGTCTCGTCGAAAATGTATTTCGGGGACGGGGTTTAATAAGCCACGGCTTCAACCCATCAGCCCTTTTTCTTTTCGGAAGTTGTTGATGTTGTAAATGATGTGTTGTGAGGTCTGTTGTAATAACACGTCCGAAAGAAAAATAAACAAAGAGAGGGAAAAAAAAAACGTTGTGAATTTGTTGATATATTAGACCCATGGCCACATGGACTCTAACAGTGGTAAATAAAATAAAACTTTGGCAACACCTATGACCGTTTACGAATTCTTACAACCTTTATACAAACACTTGCCACTGTTGTCAAAACAATGGATTCATCCGTTTATTATTATTATTATTAATATTTTTGTTTTTTCAGAGAGAGCTCAGTATTGTTCATTCGGTAATCTTACCGATTCAACATGACATCATCATTGCTCTCTCTTTTTTCTCTCTCTTTTTTTGTATGTGCGTGAGTATGTGTGTGTGTGTGTGTGTGTGCATGTGTGCGTGCGTGTGAGTGTGTACTCATTAATTCACCTAAAACCTATTAAATATCCCATACCGTTTACCTAAACCGAATCCAGCTAGAATCGTGAGGTCGTCAGGAGACCCGAGGAAGGATCAAAGAAGGATTAATCAGTTAAGACGGTATGTCACTGAGCGGCAAATGCTTGCAAATGTAACACATTTTGAGTTTTGACATGTTTGCGACAGTTTTACTTGCCGCAAGGAAAATGGTCAATCAACATTTCTCCTCTTGTATTTTGCAAATTAAATAATATATCATAATATACACAAATTAACCATGGAAACTATTTCGGCAGAATTGTTCTGCTCAATACAATACAGAGAGGGAAACAAATAAATAATAATTAACTACTTTGAGAAATAATATTTCTGAGATATCCATCCATGAAATTCTGCACAATCCACAAAATAATTAAAATCAATGAAGTGGCTTGGTCATGCCCATCTTGTTACGGGTGCAGAAGTAGTACCTTGAAACGTACCAGCCCAGTGTTGCGACATTGTACCCTTTAAAAGGCACAATGATGTACTTTTGTCTATAATGTGAAAAATGTGTGTTACTCCATTCTCGCAATCTCTCACAGAGAAACACACAAAAGCCCAGGAGACCAGTGCCTGCGTGGCCTTGGGAACTGAGGAGAACAGAATACTCTGAGGTCTGAAGAGAGTGGGATTGAGACAGATGAAAAAAAGCAAAGAGAAAGAAGTGCATTCTCCCGACATGAGTCACCTCTCAGTAAAAGCTTTGTAATTTAAGCCACACATGGCGAGGAAGAAAGCGAGGAATAGATGGAGAGACACAGAAGGAAAAGGCTAGCCATGGCAAAAACAAAACAAAAACATATCAATATTTAACCACAGTAGTTAATTGGGTGATCTTACCTGACCAACGTTCATGCTGACAGTAATTACACATCCAGCAGCGAGAAGGCTATACAACAATGTTAATTTGTTGGTCGTTAAACTAAGATTGTTGTAAACCTTTCCCCACATCCTCATGATTGACTTTATTTTCATAGAGCTGCTTAGGGAAAACAGATCCACTACGAGTAAATTTACACCAAGACAATCTGTCGTCAGAGGCTTCATCCGAGGGTTATCCTGGACTGTGATGCATGGTTTGATGGTGCCGGGCCAGAACCAGCTGTGAGACAGACCAGAACGGCGCTGACAGGACAGATCCGCCTCGACTTGTATGGAATACATTCAAAAAATATCTCACATTTCCCTAATAACTGCAAGCCCTTCAGGTCTATTTTATTGCCTTGTCAAAATAAAACCATGCTCCAATAGAATGTCAGTTCATTGGCAGTTATTAGCATTTGTAATGGAGAAGTACAAGTGCAGCTAATGGAATCTCCAAAAAATAATTTACAAAAGAATCATTAGCCTCTGTCACAAAATTCTTATGAGATACAGCATTTACTCCCCTGTCTTTCACGCAGAACACAGCAACGAGATATTGACATGGCCGTGTGCGACAAGTGTTTTTAATGCCACCCTTTCACACAGGTGATGAGGTGGGGGGGGGGGGGGACGCAAACACTGGACAACGCTGTGTCCGGATTTGACGTGTTATCAAACACATCTCAATTATCTGCCAACTATGTTTGCTTCTTTTCAACCGATTTGAGCAATCTGACACATGATGTTTTTATTTAATATCCAGAACAATATTGGATGTGACAAGTTAGTGTATACTGTATGTGTCACTATGGTAATAAACCAGGGTGATCATATTTGAAATTGTTGTCGCAGTTACGCAGTGTACTTCACCTCTTATTAGTCACACAATGCCAACCGGACATTTTCACAAATTTATAGATTTCTTATTCGTAAGAAAATGGTCTGTCCTCCCAAAACAGATGTTTAGTCACCCTATACAATAATACTGTACATGTAAGTGCTTAAGATGTTGTATACCCCAAAAAAGCCATTCAGTATTTGAATGAGTTTACTAGATATAGTGCAAATACTGATAATTATAGACAATTCTTCTGTTGAGTAATACAAAAAATATATCTTAAAAGTACTATACGGAACATTTCTACTACATTCAGAGAATGGATGGAACAGAACAGTACAAAACAGCATCAACATGCTAGAACAGAGTGTTGCTTCAAGGTCCCACATCATCAAGAACGTGTCTGGTTGTGCTGAATAAAAGAAAGGCATTGGAGTGATTTATGTTTTTTTTTGGGGGGGGGTGGGTGTTAATATTAGAGTTTTTAATTATCAACTCCATGGCTGTGGAAAAATAACACAACTGTTAACTGCTTACACTAATAGAATTACCAATAAATGTGATTAACTTGCAATAGTATGCTATACTATAAGTGGGTGTACCTTTTTAAAGACATGGGTTCAATTTTAACTCCTAGAAAATTTTGAGTTTGTTTGATGGCCACAGGTCCATTCAACTTGCTTTTAACTCTCAGAGAGCTTATCCTGACACTTGTTTTTCATTGTGATGATCATTTGCAGTTCTCTTCAACTACACGGAATCATACGGACTCATTTAGCAGTAGATCATTTTACTTGTAATCAAATTACTAGACTAAATTCTGGTACTGGATTGAGTCAATATAATCTTCCTACACAAGCGACGGCGATCATTTTATTGCTAGCTCGTACAAACACCTACAAGCTTTTATTTTAGAATAATTTAAATGCAGAAAATGGACTTTCAGAATTCACTTTCCGTGCATACAATTTGGTGGGAACATTAAGTTGGCCTGAAAACTATCATGGCTCCCACTTAAATTTCAGGATTTGTTTTGTTGCCTTTGTTTGAACTTGTATTTTACGTCCTTATGATCCAATTGGATTGTACCCCTGGTGAGAAGATTTGAAAACATGTTTTAAGGACCGACCACTTGGATCAGGTGTTTGGCCGAACAGGTGGTCCGCTCTGTATTCATGTGGTACATTGGCCCGCTTAGCACCTCGCCTATCCTTCAACGTCAGCTACTCCTTTAAATTACTTCAGTCTGTGTGGTGAGTGTACGGCCTGCCTGCTTTTGCACACTCATTGTACACAATTTTTAAAAAGCAAAGCAGCACTTGACAGCTGGTGTTTAAAAAAGAAAAAGAAAAAAGGTCAGTAGGCCCTAGTTGGGTGTTTTTCTTTTGCTTTTGAGGAACAAAAACACAGACACATGTCGTGAGTCACCGCAGTGTGTCACGATGTTCCATCAGAATATGAGAAAATAACAATGTTCCATGTTGGCGGAAATGCTCTCGTTTTTTACGACCGATGCGTCACTCTGCCAGGGAAGCAGAAGGAAAGAAGAAAAAATAAACCTATAGCTCTATATCTACTTTAATAACACATTAAAGGTAGGAAATTCCCAGAACATATCTTTCAGTTAAGATAAACGAGGCACAGTTTTTTCATCCAATAAATTAAAAATCTCAAATTGTGTCACTCATAGGGTAGCAACTGTTCTAACAAATGGTGCTCCAGCTGGGAAGGGAGGCTTGACAGAAGTGGGCAAGCACATAAATACTCCAGTAAGCAACACCTCCCTAAAAATCCATGTGATCTTCTGTGTAGTATTCTTCATGAATTATTAATATTATATGCTACGTTCTCAAAAGTTGGACATAAAAAACCATCAGCATTCCCAAACGCATGCAAAAACAACTCAAAGCAGTGAAATACTGCAACGACACCAGGCCAGTAGTTGCCGTTGCTATTTGGTAAAGAACAATTGCATTATAATTTCCTCCTGAACAATTTTGCCTTTGAAAGCATCACACTTCATCGGATCATCGGATGTGAATGAAGACTTTGGTAAATGGCATGACTTTGATGCACAACTAAACTTTTTAAATAAATATAGCCTACTTTGTTTGAGGATTGTGTACACACGCACAAAGGTATGTTATTCTACTTTTTTTAATCTGTCATTTTTCGTCCCTTAACTACTTCTGCATTTATCGACGAATTCTTACCATTCTAACTTTGATATATTCCAGAAATTCCGAAATTCGCAGGCTTTTACTTTCCTCGTTCAAAACATTCTCACTTTTATGACAATTCCATGTTTTTATTCAAAAAGCCCCTATTCATTTTCAATGAGACATTAAACAATAAATTCAGAATGTTCAGCTCATTCAATTCAGCTTTAGAACAGTTTTCAACATTCCCTCAACTCCCACAAAAATTCTAAATTTTTCCACCAACATATTGCATATTTTTTACCAAAATAATTTTTCTTATTCTGCTCTTTTTGGTGCTACAACTACATCTACATTTCTTGACTGATTCCCGCCATTCCAATTTAAACATATTCCAACAATTCACACCTTCAGGGCTACCATTTTTCTCATTCAAAAAAATGTATACTTTTGCCACAATTCTACATTTAGCCCCACAAAATCCCCTTTCATTTACAATGAGAGATTCAACATTCCAAATAAAATTACTTTACTCTGACCATCCAAACGATTCCAACTTTGAACTCTTCAGCTCTTCCCTACCACATTTATTTTCAAACTTTTGAAATAAAAGCCATAAAATTCAACATAGAAGTCAAAATGTTCATTTTTTTTATTTTTCCTTTAATTCCACACATTTCGACCAATTCAAACCAATTCAAACCAATTCAAACCAATTCAAAACTGCAAACTGTTCAGCTCATCCTGACTGCAATATTTTTTTCAAAATTTCAAAATAAAAGCCCATACTTAAATCTCCCCTGCCCCTCTTTCCCCCCTCCAATTTCTACATTTTTTAACTGATTCAAACCGTCCCAACCTTAAACTGTTCAGCTTATCCCTACTGTTATCCCTACCGCATTTTTTTTCTCAAAATTTTGAAATACAACCAAAGCTTTTGTTAATTTTTTTCCTCAATGTGCACATTTTGAGACAAATTCAAACCTTTCCAACTTTGAACATTGCATCTTCCTAGTACAATTGCCCCCCACCCCCCAAAAAAATCAAGATGAAAGCCAAAAAGTTTTCCCCCTCCTATTTTCTCATTGTATGACTGATTCAAACCCTTCCAACTGTAAACTGATCATTGCACGTAATTACATATGGTAGTATTCCACAACATTCCATATCATTCAACGTTGTTCAAATCCATTCAACATGATTCTCGCTACATAATTCCACATTGTCAAATATCATTCCATATCAATCATATCATCATGATTCCAGAGCATTCCACATCATTTCCACAACCTTTCTTAATTTTTCATACATCATTTCAGCATTCACATGCAATTTATACTGCAATTGCATTTTCCAGTTTGGTAAGATCTTGCATTTGGGTGCATTAGATTTATTATAGAGCTATTAAACAATTTTTAATCAGCTTTTTACACCTTTTTATCACCGTCATTTCCTGTCCTACATGAGAGCTTATGGGCTTGCCTTGTGATGTTTGCGACAAAGATAAGGACAAAAGGTGAGCGAGCCGGCGTTGAGGTTTGTTCGGGTGTGACCGTGTAGTACTTTATTACCTGTGTGCACTTTGATATAGTTTCACTGACGGCCCATCAAAGTCGCCCGCCAATGTCATTTTGCTGCGTGGTGGCCAACATGATCGCACCTCTGCCCTGTTGGACCTAAACCCTCGTCACGGTAAAATGTCCGCTTTCCATATTTGGGATTTCCCTCATGTAGCAGGTCAGAGTCCTTGATGCATCACACAGAAACGCTGTATTGTTATTGGGACTGGATCCAGTTGTATTTCTTTTTCTTAGCTGCATGGATTCTAATAATAATTTTAATAAAAAATGGTATTCCTCCTATTTATTTGTGTGTGTGTGTGTGTGTTTTTTGTTTTTGCTTTTTAATATATCGAGGCCTATTTATTGGACTTTTGGACATTTCAATTAATGTCTTTCACTTACAATGGGGAAAATTATTGGTCAATTCATTGATTTTCCTTTTGTTACAGTATTTCAAGAAACTGGGAGAATCGTCCGTCTGACTGTTCTCAACTGTTGTTCCTCTGCTAGTTTGTTTTGAGTACGCAGCCAAGTTTCCCATAGCTGATGTCATGTTGTACTTCTTTAGATAGCAAACTCATTGGGACCAGATCAACAGCGCCTCTGCTAGTTGCATACAAGTAGTGCACTCCCCATTTTGCTTCATGACACCATTAATCAGCAATCAATTCTACACAATCAACAGATCAATATGCACATGAAATGGTATAAAAACGTTTTGTTTTTTTCATGAAACACTAAACCTTGGTTTATCTGCATAAGGCAATTGAGAGTGATTTTCATTTGCAAATACTACCTGACACTGGATTTGTTTTTCACCATGTTTTCGTGTGAAAAAAATAATTACGTGTCACTGTAACTGTTTTGTGGGATCTCTAATGGCTGGATTTACCTTGCTAAGTTCAAGTGACACAATACCGATTTTTTGGCTCTCGAGTGGCATTTTGTTGTGATTATGGCAGCGTAAATAGAAAAAAATACAGGAACTGAATCGAGCCAAACTACAGTGAAAGCATATTTCATTAAATACGTACGATATGAAGTAGGCTATATATTACATTAGAGTCTGCCAAACCTTAAATAGGCTAAATCATTGCAGACAGTGGCCATTAAAATAATGTTGCAATTACAGTCATTTAAATCAATGGAAGGGAAGAATCAGCCCAGGCCAAGAAAATAATTGACGTATAATTTATTAGTGTCACTGGAGTTACGTGTAAATTTGCTGTCTATGCATGCAAGTTGCTCATGTGCACAGAAATAGTCCCCAAAAAATAAGATACAGGCATTTAATTGCACTGGGACACTTTGACCTGTAGTATAAATCCAGCCGATGTAAAAGAGATGTTATAGTTTTCCATAAATACAGTAAAGCGACGTTGATGCTGGCTTTCACCGATCACACATTATCACTCCTGGTTTTCCTTCCAATGATGGCGCAGCTTTGCTGATAAGGCTCCAGACGACAAATGTTGTTCATTGGCAAACGTGACCCATGAGCCGGGAGCAGCCGCGCTCGACGTTGGCCGTCTAATTGCCGACATCAAAGAGAGCTTTCGCAAGCCACGTGGCGTCCCGCGTCAATGGCATCGACCCGGGCGGGCTTCATGACCTCCAAAAGTACACCAAATAACAACCTGCGCGCCCATGAAAGCATGACACCGTTTTTCAGCAAGGAATTCAGACACACATCCACCGCCACTGCTTTAAGAATATGTAAATTAAAAGGGCTCAGGTACATGAATGAAAAGAAAATATTCTGCTTAAACTTTATCAGTCAAAAGCCTTTCAAGGCAGGAAGACCTTGAAAGCACACAAGCATTTCAGGAGGCTTCTTTTCACGTCGACAAGGTCTCGTCGCAGCGGAGAAAAGCTGTAATAGAAAGGAGTTGTTGCAGCTTCGTTTTTTCCCCTCAAAGAGAAAAGTCACATACTTGTGAATAAAAGGCATCAAGGCTGCAATCATGTCTCTCTGAAAAGGCTGCCAACCTTTGCCCTTGCATATCTCTTATAGGTGAGAGAGGAAAGGAAACTCATAAAACAGTATATTTTCAACCTTTGCCTCCCTTTTCACTTTTCTTCCTCTTCATTCTTTATTTAGACCACGCAACGCTATCAAGGCCGTGCAGCTATGTGACAATGCGCCATCTATCCGTCCATGTCAGCTATTTGAGCAAGAATTAGCGGCTCAGGCCGAGGAATTGTTTCCCACGCTTAACATTGAGGGGTTAACGTAGGCGTAGGAGTAGTTTCGATCCATCAGGTAGGTCAGGTTTCTCTTAATGTGGCTGCATACCTGTTGCAGTGCACGTGTGGCCGTGATGACGAATCTGTGTGCGGATGCATCTGCATTCCTGCATGGACGACACATAAAGGAATCCAATCACTTTTCAGGATGGCCAGCACAGAGAGCTCGATATGTTTTCACAAGGATTTTGTTAAAAAGTGTTATATTCCATTCATAATATCAACAGGACCCTTGACACACATTTAGTGACAAAAAGAGTATACTGTATTGTCGCGATCCGAAAACAATCATGTAACAAATGTATCTAAGGTTTATGTTACAGCTTTCCTAAATTAACTTTCACGGTTAATGTGCAAGTATGCAAAAACACTGAAACATCACAATTGTTCTCTATGAATTGTAAAATTTACGGGGGAAAAAAACCCAGACAGCAGAGCACATTATTTCTTCATTATGATCTTAAAGTGGAAGTTAGTCAACCCCAAAGTTTTCTTTACAATAAGTTGTATGCGGCACCACTAGTCTCACCACAATATCCTAATTAATATTTTGTGGAATATGAATTAAGCAGCAAAATTCACCCGTTTTTATCCATCTCTGGGGTAGCCATTTTGTCACTTGCTGTCAACTGAAAATTTAATCACAGAGGCAGAGGGCTCAGGTAATGACCAATCACAAGCTCACCTGTTTTTTTGAGTTTAGTCATGTGATTTTCCCAAACTGAGCTGTTATTGGTTCATTTTCAGTTGCAAAATGGCCACACCCTGAGATGGATAAAAATGGGTGGTTACACTTGTGGGGCTGCATAGAACATATTATTGACTTCCCATTTAAATAAACATTTATATCTTGAATTTTTATGAGTGTGTTATTAAATGTGATTTTTGAGTCATTCAGAGAAGCCCAATATTCAAACGTTCCGTTTAAAACAATCCATTATGGTAAAATGGGAAAATGTCATGAGTTCACTGAACTTGGAATGGTTAGGCACATACAGATTTTATGTAAATCAAATTTTTATATTGGTATGTATTTTATTCTTATTATTTTTTAATGACAATTCACTTTGCGCTTTCATTAGAATTGACAAAAGTATTTTTAATGACACATTTGCTA
The DNA here is from genome assembly GCF_054856555.1 of Leptonotus elevatus. NCBI lineage: Eukaryota > Metazoa > Chordata > Actinopteri > Syngnathiformes > Syngnathidae > Leptonotus > Leptonotus elevatus. The sequence goes on along the minus strand of NC_141250.1, from coordinate 6,281,910 downwards.
GTATAATTGTTAAAAAAAAAAAAAGACCAATAATTTTCGTTGGTCTTCTAGCTATGTAGTTGACAGTATTTTCAACTTTGAAAAAGTTTTAACTACTCCTCTCAAATTCTGATTGACTGTTTGGGGTGTTTTAATAGCTTCTTTTAAAATAAATAAATACATAAGTATGAACTTAATTTATAGAAAAAGTGCTACCAATATTAGCTTGTTATTTGCGTTAACTGGATCCACTGCCGTGTGCAGTTGTCTCCACATTTATTTTCTTCGTTCCTTAAAAATAAAATGTTATATTCAACTTACAAATTACATTGTCCAAATTACAGCTCCACTTGGTTGGGAATCAGATGGCTCAAAGAAATGCAGTTAACTCCCTAAATGCAATATTATTAAAATAAATCGCAGCTAGTTATGGAGAAATGGGTACTTTCAACATTCTGGTAAGGAAGGCTTAAGATAAAAAATATATATATTTGCGAAGCAATCGGGCTAATCAAGACTTTATTTGACGAGCAGCGTTCTATTTTTGAGGAGCAGTTTTTTGTAGGTTAATCCCAGGGACCTGAAGCAAAGTTTTTGATCAAGACAAAACAAAAAAACAAAAAATAAACATCAATATTATTAATAAACAATTAGTTTTCTTTTTATATAAATAAATAAACAGTTTTTATTTCTTAAATTCACACTGTATTTAATTGTCTAGAAACATTTTCAGTGGGGCACTTTCAAACACTAAAATACATTTCACTTTAAATGTTGTGTTTTTGAATAGGTTGCCTTTTAATAATGCTAAATTGATTTAAAAAAAAATCTAATAAAATAAAAAATCTACTGTAACGTAGATTTGAGAATATTTATTGTCAAATCAAAATCAAAACTCAGTTTTCTATCGCAAAAACAAATGTATAACATTACTGATAAAATATTTCATGCTACATTAACCTACAGTGGATCGAAAACAGACAACACGTGTATTTATTGTGGGCAGCCTAAGGCACACCTGAGCAATAAGCATTCCTAATCAGCATCATAATATGCCTAACCTGTAATGTGGATGGATTACTATCATTATTAGTAGAGAAGTGCTCACTAACATAGATTTAGACCCATTTGTGAACAATATTTGCACAAAAGAGGGATTTTGATCGTTGAGTTCAGTTCATGATAAATGGGAGCAAAAACAAGTGTTATAACTGCTCCATATGTTGTCTGAAATTACTAACTAAAAGCACAGAAAATTAATAGCAAATATTGTTGGATAAATTACAGGCACATACGGACAGTGTTTTATACAACATATACAAAGTTGCAGTGACAAGTGTTCGTTCATACAACCAAATCTGTTTAAAGAAATGTAACAAACAGTGTGCACTCTGAAAGGCGTCAGGCATTAAAGAACATTTTGCTCCCGCTGCTTTTCCTTGTGCAAGGACAGTAAACTGTGTACAGAGATGTGACAAAAACCTTGGACTCTCACATCACCAACAATATCAAATGAACATTGTCACTTAAAGCCACAATATAGAACAATTTAGGTACATACAACTACACATCTTAAAAATAAAAAATAAAAAGTGTTAATGACACCCTGGCTTGGATTGAAGAATAGCGCAGCTCTGTTGTTGCCATAGTAACCTTGGATCAGCTACATTCCCTTGACAAGCCAGCCAAGCGAAAAACAAAAACAAATCTCAGTCTTATCAATATTGAAACTGTTGCAATAATAAAATCATTATTAACGTCGAAGTAGCATTTAAAGTCGTACAAATATATAAGCACAAGTTAAGAATTCTCATACTAATATGTTAGAAACAGTAACTCTCTCACACATCAGATTAAATCAATGATGCATTGACAGCTCTTAAATTCAACTTAAGCTGTTTTAGTTGTTATTGATATATTGGTCCACTGGTCAGTTGTAGTATTAGGCATTTAAAATAAACAGAAACTAAAAGAAAACAAAAAAACAAGGGTTATCTTGTGGAATTTTTGTACAGCTGTATGGTAGAGCCAGTGAACAGCTAGCATGAGATGCGAACATAGCAGTTTGTGGTCTATCTCCACTCTGTGCTTCTTCTTTCCAAACAAGATACACAGATGACCACTCACAATAAATCCTTTATTAACAAAACAAAACCCTAACCACAAAAATAGGAAGTGAAATATATCAAAATAAAACCACAGATACTCTTCTCTTTAGTCATCCACAGGGCTACTGGGCATCATTCTTGATTAGGCGCTGGGCCAAATTATTGGGTGAATCATTGAAAACTGGAGTATCATAAGCTCCACTCTTAAATGTTCTTTACACGGTCTTGGAGAAATTACTCAAATTAATTTTCAATATATTTAGTCTTTTCTAAGCATTTTACAATTGCAGGTGAGACATTTCTGACTGTGGGCAGAGGCAGGCTACACACTAAACTGGTTGCTAGCCAATTAGGCCAATTGAATATTTTCTGCTTTAAATTAAGCTGATTACTTACGGTGAAGACTGTTTTTTCTTTTTCTCATGTTCTTTTCTTACCACCGTGCTTCTTTTGGAAAATTATTCACACACACACACACACACACACAAAAAAAAACAGTTAATCCTTTGATAGGAGCTCCAGTAAGGTTCGCTGACAGCTTGGGTAAAATATGTTGATGTTACTGGCATTATTATTATTAATTTATTTTTTATATTTTAATGCTAGGACTTGAAAGTCCATCACACAGTAGTTGGGGGCCGGCAGCACAACGACGATTATTCCTTACCTTCTCAAGTCTAAAAATGTTAGCAAATGCTAAACAAATCGAAGCAAAATTAACAGATGAGTTCAAAAAGCAGACGTGTCACGTGAGAGAGTAGGATTTAGTAAAATGAGCCTAATACCTGTCCAAACAAGTCCTAAACGTGGCCTTTTATTTTGCAGATATAGGCACACACACACACCTTGCTTAATCCCTCTCATGACGGGTGACTGTGCAGACAGATGCCATTTAAACATAGCGGGCCCTTGATGTGGGGTCTCCAGGGGCCGCCGTGTGTGTGCGTGTGTGTGTGTGTGTGTGCGTGTGTGTGTGCGTGTGTGTGTCTTTTACCCTGGATGTGAGTGTGTGTGTGTCTCTTCCAGTTTTCTGGCCCTGGGAACAATGGTCCTTTAGAATGTGAGGTTACTGGTGCGCTGACCCCTGGCAAATAAGAGCCATGTTCTGGCATTCCAAGCCTGATTGGCACTTTGAGCCCGCAGAGAGCTCAAAGGAGACACAGGAAATGTGACCAGTGTAATTGGTTATATATTAGCGGAGCATTCTCCCCCTGTTTAAATGATGGAACATTCTTAAGTGACACTTTAGGTGGATGGGGCTGAGATTCCGCATGCTACATGGTGAAAGGAAGGTGGGGGCAAACAAGGGGGGATAGAAAGCAAAGAAGAGGAGGAGGAGAAAAGCTCTCAGACGTCTGAAAACGTGTAAAAATGTTGAGGAAAAACATAACTTAAATGTGACACATGACTATTAGATACGGAATGGTCACTTTGAGCGAGCATCGGGATTAAGACTGCATGTGTGTCTGAAGAAGAAGAATGGTCTAAATTGTCATGATCTGCATGAGTATTGATCACCAGTTATTGTTATTATTATTATTATTATTATTATTATTATTATTATTTTAAACAAGTAATTCAAATAATGTCCAGGCTGTATAGGGTGTTTTAATGGATTTTTGTGAATATTTGTGTACCACAAATCTGTCACTCCATAATCACAGATATCATATACAGTATGTTCTACCTTTGCCAATTAATACAGCAATAATAATAATAATAATAATAATAATAATAATAATAATAATAATAATAATAATAATAGGGGCGGCACAGTAGATGACTGGTTAGCACGTCCGCCTCCCAGCGTAGAGGACAGTCCGGGCTTCGGCCTTCCTGGGTGGAGTTTGCATATTCTCCCCGTGCTTGCGTGGGTTTTCTCCGGGTACTCCGGTTTCCTCCCACATTCCAAAGACATGCATGGCAGGTTAATTGAACACTGCAAATTGTCCATAGGTGTGATTGTGAGTGTAGATGGTTGTGTTAGTCTCTATGTGCCCTGCAATTGGCCGGCAACCAGTTCAGGATGTGCCCCGCCTACTGCCCGAAGCCAGCTGGGATAGGCTCCAGTGCCCCCCGCGACCCTTGTGAGGACAAGCGGTTAAGAAGATGGATGGATAATAATAATAATAATAATAATAATAATAATAATAATAATAATAATAATAATAATAATAAAAGAAGAGGAATAATGGGAAATGTCGTCCTACTAACCTAATGCTGCAGTTGCCACGTCTGTCCGACCCATGACAAGCTGAGCTTTTCTGGCGGCATATTTCCAATGTTACAATGCGTGACCGCCGCAAGGTAAACGGCACATTCAGCTTCCAAAGGCTACCAGGCCAGAATAAAAAAGGCTGAATAATGGTGAGTGCATTAGCATTTAAGATAGCATTTAGCAGTAGCTAAAGAAATAACACAACCACCGGTCATTAGATTGGATTGTGTTCCACTGTAGAATGATTTGTTGTGATCGGACGTATTTCCTTGGAAGAGAGAACCATCAGGTAAATTGGGTGAGGAGGGGTTTCTGAGGTGGTATGGGGACGTCATCCCTCAAGCACCTTGTGTGTGCGCCCCCCACGGTGTTGAATGGCTCCATCGGGTCATGATACACTCGCTTCTCTCTCTGAAGTAATGTGAGTGGGAAGGATTCCATGTGTGGAGAGCCTGGGGCGGAGCAGGGGCCAAGTCGGTAGCTTGAACTCTGACCTGTGGTGCCTGCCTGCAGTTCATGAAGGCTTCATCATCGTGAGCAACTCCAATTCCGCAGGAAGCCTTTATGTGGATTAACAAGTGTCCATCTGGTGAAGATGTGTAGTGGGCTTGAGTTATTACGCCTCAGAGGCAGCGGAGCCACAGCGCCGCTCCACATTCCTTGTCTCCACAGTAAGTCGCAGAACAGATTTGGCACTGATGGCTCATCTTATCTGGGTCATCTCATCTCCATTCAAAACAAAAAGCTTGTCAGGCTAGTTTAGATAGAGATTAGTTTTACGAAACCCTCACTACCGTGTTGGTGTGCGCGCGCACACACACACAAGTTTGTTTTACTATCTTTGTGGGGCCATCTCATTGACATAATGCATTTCCTAGCCTCTTCCTCTAACCCCAACCATCAAAAATGATTGGCTACCCCTATTCCTTTCCCTAACCTCAACCATAACCCAATTCAAACCTTAACCTTAAAACCAAGTCTTGACCCTCAAAAAGAGGTGTAAACTTGTGGGGCCCAGCAAAATGGCCCCAAATGGACAGGTGGGCCCCACAACTCTCGAAATCCCGGAATATTAGCCACATTATGGAATAAAAACAAGAGCACACACACACGCACACACACGTGTCATTACTTCGTTGTTGACCTCTGACGCCATCCTGGCACGAAGTGAGAATGCAAACTTGGACACTGCATCGGAGAGATAAATCCACCTAGGATAGTTTAGCACTAGCTAGCTAGCTGGTACAACAGATAGACATAAATAGACAACACAGATGGATTTTAAAACTTGCATACAGTCTTGGTACACTCATGAAAGTCAATATGAGACTTGGTAAAGCGGTTTGGACAACATATGGTGTAAATAAAGCGCTATTTAAATGCACTTAATTTAACATTGTGTACAATTCGTAACCCATTCGAATTGACTCGGGATTCAGGGGTTAAAAGGTAAACAAGCATCCCAGAATAAAATATTTGATATTGCCATGTACAAGCAATGTCAGCCATCTTTCTGCGCCAGAATGAGCTCTCAGAAGCGCTCTATTCCAAGCTCGGCAGCACATGCACGTTCCCGTGCCCTCTCCATGGGGCGAGTTGGTTCCTATCCTAACTCGTTAGCCATGAGAAGCGGCGAGCATTCCTTTGCATTCCACGCTGAGGTGAACATGGTGGTTTTGAGGTGAAGAGACAAGCAGATGGGTCAGAGTGTCAGACCACCCTGGATCATCTGTCTTCATTCAGGACACACTTAGATCTCCTGGAAGCTTGGACCAGGCAGAGGCCCCTCAAGCACCCCCCCCCCTTTTTTTTAAGTCTTCCCGCAGTACACTGGCAAACATAGACACGGGGATTACACAGGCATTTATAACAAGCTCTTTGTGCGGGTCAAAGTTGACAACAGGCCCCCCCAGGAAAAAAAAAAAGGGAGAGGAGAGCCAGGGAATGCATAGGAGATAAATCTTGAACTGACACCACGGATGGCTTGTAGCCCTCATGAGCGCCATTCACAATGTCGTCCTGAAGCCCTCTGAGAACACTTGCACAATGGAAGGCATGCGCATAACTTCAAGTCATAAAACATCATCTTCATGGCTTGAAGGGAAACAAGGCATGTTTCATCTTGTCTAAGCATTTTTGGAGGAAAAAAAAGGGGGAAAAAAGATATAGATAACATGGCTATCGATTTCAACTGAACTCTAATCATACCTATCATGCAACAGATCAGTTTGGGGAGGGGTGGTGGTGGTGGTGGTGGTGGTGGTGGTGGTGGTGGTGGTGGTGGTGGGGCGGTACATGATGTTTATTATCATCTTCACACACTTGTGAATTGCAGTGATGTTTTCATAGTGTGTATGAACAAATGATAACACATCTTAAATACTGTTCTAGTAAAATGTATTATTTATTTGATATTTGGTCATCGGATGGACGGATATATGGATAGAGAAGCAGACTGACTGATTAATTTATCTCTTTGACAGACAGTCAGGCAGACAAACTCAGCTAAACTCACTATGAAGAAACTACTTATTACCATTAGAAATTGCAGGAGTAATATCTAAAAATTATCTTAAATACTTAATGTCCTTGAGTTTGCCGCTCCCAAAAAATGGGGTTACTTCAGGCCAGAATGGAATGCGAATTGTGTCATAGCGCCCTCTCTTGGTCAAATCACTACAACGTTAAACAAGAATTTCACGTTTGTGGTTTGGCCAGGAGAAAGGAGGCGACTTCAGCTTTGACAAAACAAAAACAGTCAACTCTGTAAGGGCAACATCAGCCAGTGGGGGAAAAGTGCTAATTGAAAATGGTGGCCAGTAGATGGCAGCAGTGTATTGTTACTTTCTGTACCGTACACACGCTGGCCTTAGGTTCGTCTGTACAATGTAATGAGGGCCAAAACAATGATACCATTAAAAAAAAAAGCGTAATGCTTCATAAAGCGCTTGTATTTGTTCTGTAGTTTAAAGGGGACATAATGTAGACAATTGATGTATTATTGTTTGTGTACAAATAGTTGGGCCTCTAAAATGCCTGCCCATCCATCAAGTTTGAAATTAAACATCCAAGTAAGCATTTTGTTTCCTGCCTATTTCTAAGATTGCGCATGGGAGTGCTTACTCAAGTAGTGTTTCTGTGAGGAGACATATTGTTCATGAACTTTTTGTTTGGTTTCTAAATTGTATAACTTTTGAGTAATTTTGAGTTATCACTGTAGTTTGTAACCCTTGACACCAAGTATTTTGTGGTGTTGGAAGCATTGCATCGCTCTTGCCATTATAATTACCTGGTAACTTTTTAGCCTTAGTGGGGTAAGACGAGTGATTCATCTCTCACTCAGTTGGGGGTTGGAAACTGCTCCCCCCAGAGTGCACCACAATGTCAGTTCCTGGAAAGAGAATGTGAAATCTGCTCTTCACATTACATGTTGCTGTTCAAGGAAAAAGAAAACATATTAGAAGATTAGATGGATGCCTCCCTATTGTGCCGTTTTGTGCATTTACTGCATGTTTTCCAGGTTCAAGACTGTTGATGACACAAACAGTCCACCCCAAATTCCTTGGCTTCCTCCAAACTTCCAGACGTCTTGGAAAAATACTGAGAGAGGGAGAGAGAGAGAGAGAGAGAGAGAGAGAGAGAGAGAGAGAGAGAGAGAGAGAGAGAGAGAGAGAGAGAGAGAGAGAGAGAGAGAGAGAGAGAGAGAGAGAGAGAGAGAGCAGTTTGGACGTAGGCTTGTTTCACAATAGAGAAATAGCCTTTATCCTAAGTTTAGCTTGTGTGTTTGTTTTCAACACATACAGCAACAGTGTTAGTACAGTATGCAGTCTGTACACGTCTGTTTGTTTGTGTAGTTTTAACACACGTGGTGCAGGTTTGGTTGGTTCTGCAGATTAAATTTAGCTGATGGATGCCGAAAAGACCAAGGTGTTTCAGACACCGAGCAACTACTGGGTGCTGACACGATGTAATAACAGTTCCAAGATTTAGTACTTGGACTGTTAGCAAATCAGGTTCTACAAACGTGTGCTACATTCCCATTCAAAGTCAGCAGAAGTCAGATTAACGGATATTTCTAAAACACTTCGTTTCCGAGGTCGTCAAGTCATCTTTATTTATACAGAACCCTGCAAGTTTCTCATGGGTAAAACCTGACGTCATTGCAAAAACAAAACATTTTTCAAATTCAAAACAGGTATTTATTTTATTAGTGCACATAAACTGCAGATCAGTTGCACACAAAATCACTGTGATCAAAGAAAATAACTAACAGAATGTGAATTTTACATACAAAAAATATATATCAATGAATATTTACTGTCAATTAATGAACCCTTTGCTGTTGCCTTTCACCATGGCAAGCAGGGCAGGACTGGCCATCTGGAATACAGGGCAGATGCCCGGTGGGCCGGCCTCTTTTGGGGCAGATGCAGTGCTTCCAAATATTATTTTCCTACATTTTACCCCAAGAGACTGGCCCACAATTTAGAGGGACTAGTCCGGTAATCTAGTTTGAATATAGATCGCAAACTGAAATATCATCAGTAGCAGAACTACATGTTCGGCAGGAGTCAAGCTCCGATGGCAAGTGACACTCTCATATTATATTCATAACAAATTCAGTTCCTTTTTGCTTCTTAAGTCCTTTTCACACTGCACTTGGTATTCTTAGTGTTCATCGCTCCAGTGCCCGCTTGCCCATATTTGGAAGTGCTTGCTGTGGCCTACCACAAAGCAGCATAGATGCTTTTCTCGCTATTGAAATCATTGTGCCGGCTCCTCCCCTATTGGATGCACTGTCTGACGGCACAGCAACGCCACTCTCGAGTTGAACATTTTGCAACTCAGCTCAGCTTCCAAACGTCACATGACCAAACCCAAGAATCAGGTGAGCTGTGATTGGTCATTACCTGAGCCCTTAGGCCCTGCGATGTAATTTTCACAAGTGGCAAAATGGCTGCGCAGGTTGATTGAAAAGTATTCAGTTGTGGCTGTAATGGCAATTTTGTATGATCTGTGTGAAGGAGGTTGTTGATTTAAACACACACACAAAAAATAAAGATCTATGTTAAACTTCATCCAGATTCTCACCTTCCATGGCCCTTAAACAACATCTGAACAAAATCTTACAGAATATTGATATGGCTTCTTTTCCTTTCTTTTCTAAACGACTATGGCAACAAAGGTAGTTAAAACAGTATTTGAGATGTTTGCATATTTCATTGTAATACACCAAGAATCTCTTCACATTCCCATCTGGGAGGCCCTCGCAAGAAAGCGACAACATTGTCGCCCCTATAGCGAGCCCAAATGTAAGCAGTTGCTCACATGGCCATCTGTACCATTTATGGATCAGACAAGCCACAGCGAGAAGCTTTTTCAGCCTGCTCGGCTCCATCTGTGAGCCCGCAAAGCACAGGCCCGCCATTGAAGAGCACTCATGACTCCCATTTGCCAAACCATCTGTGTGGCTGGCCGCCTCTTCTCTTCCCAATGATACGGATGTATTGAAAAGCCGCTGCCGGCACAAAACGTGGCCTCCCCCGTGACCCAATAGTCCAACCCTCAATTATGGTCATACTGAAAACTGGCTGCAAATAGCCGGTCATTAATTAGAGGTGTTTTAAATATGACCTTAACATTTTTAGACCCTAAAGTAAAGAAGTCTACTACCAGATGTTGGGCTTAGACCTTCAGCTGAGAGACAAAGTGGCCCTACAGTTTTTTCAAGCTCAGACGGGAATCTTAAGGTGAAGTTTAGCCATCAATTGTATTATGCAGACTGTCCACATGACGGTTGACCGTCTTGATGATGAGTTTAAATTAGGAGTGTCAAAATTAGTGTGTTAATTTTGAGTTAATTCAAAGTTCTTTTAATGTCACAAATTTTGTTAACATGACCGACCCTTACTCGGAAAGCCTGTACTGGCGGAATTCTAGTCGTAACGCAGCAGATACGTGCACGTCAAAATTTTGCAGTAATACATTTAATAATAATGCATGTATTTGTGGAGACTGGGGTCAAGATGTATTTTAACATTTTAAAAATGTGCAGAATTTCACAAGTTACCTCATGTTTATGAGCAAGAATATATATGAAAAGAAAATGTACTGAGCTGTCACCAATGTCTTACAAATGCAATTATGCCATCTAAGTGGCAGAAAAATTACCTCAACACAAATCAATATCACATTAGTTTTTTGACAGTACAGTACACGTTTTAAATTTGTACTCAATTTTCGGAATTAGGAAATTACTGTATTAATGAATAAAAGATGTAGCCCCATTTCAATTAGTTTAACATATTTTTCCACTTTTATGTAAACAAAAGTATGAAAGCTTAGAAAACAAATTTTTATTGCACATTTTATTGTACATTTATAACATTTGTGATTAATCGTGAGTTAACTACAGTATTGAAATCATGCGATTAATTACGATTTAAAAATTAATTGCCTGACACCCCTAGTTTAAATGCATGATTATTTTGTCATTTGCCATAGGTAAACCCCTTGTTGTACAAATGTCAATTACACGAGTTGAGCAAATCCTAAGTATTTAGTTTTCATATGAATATTTATTTTTTTAAGATAAAATTAAACAACTGACGGATGAGTACGCAATAAACCCAAATAACCAAATATGGACTGACTTACAAAATACAAAAATACAGTTAGACGATATGTTAACTAAAAAGACAGAGTTTATAATACAACAATTGAGATACAACAACTTTGAATATAATAACAAATCAGGTAAATTTCTTGCAAACCAACTTCAACGTAATCGGGAAAAATCGCTTATAACGGCTATTAAAGGTACAACTGGTGAATGTACACAATCACCAGAAGAAATTAATCAATTTTTTTATAATTATTATCACAACTTATACTCAGAAACTAATAAACCTAACCCAGAGCATATTGAGGCATTCCTCAGTAGCTTAAGTATACCTCAGGTAACTACTGAATATAAAGATATGTTAGATGCACCACTTACTATAAACGAGTTGTACAGTGCTCTAGATAGTATGCCAAATGGCAAAGCACCCGGCCCGGATGGTTATCCGGCTATATTTTTAAAGCACTTCTGGTCAATGCTTGCTCCACTATTCTTAAGCGTAGTAACAGAAATTAAAACTAATGGTCACATACGCCCACACATGAATACAGCAGCAATTAAACTTTTATTAAAGCCAGAAAAAGACCCCACCCTTCCATCAAGTTACTGTCCGATTTCACTAATTAACACTGATATTAAAATTATCACTAAGGCTTTTACATCTAGATTAGAAACAGTAATCCCGACAATCATTCATAGCGACCAAACAGGCTTTATTAAAGAGCGTCACTCTACTAATAATATTAGAAGGCTCTTTAACCTTATTAGTATGTCACAGCGGCATGATAAAAAGGCAGTTATTATATCATTGGATGCAGAAAAAGCTTTTGATAAAGTTAACTGGTCCTTCCTCTTTGCTGTTTTAAATAAATTTGGCTTTGGGAAGTCATTTATTCACTGGGTGTCAGTATTATATGATTCTCCTAAAGCTACTGTTACTACTAATGGGATTATATCTAAGAGTTTTACTCTACAGAGAGGCACAAGACAGGGATGCCCACTGTCGCCTTTATTATTTGCAATATTTATTGAACCGCTTGCATTAGCCATACGCCAGGAAAGAATGATTCAAGGAATTCACTCTGGGGTAACAGAACATAAAATTAATCTATATGCCGATGATATTTTACTTTATTTAGAAAAGCCTGCTATTTCGTTAGGGGAAGTATTTAACTTAATAACTAAATTCTCACAGTTATCAGACTATTCTATTAACTGGACAAAATCAACACTTCTACCTATTACAGAAAATTCATGGAACCCTGCAAGCCAGGACCCATACTACTCATTTCCTATAGGTAATTTAAAATACTTAGGCATAAAAATCTCACCTAAATTAACTGATTTAGTTAATTTAAATTTCACTCCACTTCTGGATAGCATTTATAGTGACTTGGAGCGCTGGAATAATCTTCCTATTTCTCTAATAGGATGAATAGCCACTATTAAAATGAAAGTTTTACCCAAAATAAACTATTTTTTCTCAATGATTCCATTTAAACCTACGGCTAACTGGTTCCAGTTGTTGGACTCAGCCGTTACAAAATTTTACTGGAAAAAAAAAAAAGCAAAGATTAGTCTATCTACTCTTCAGAAAAATAAATCCAAAGGAGGTCTAGAGGCACCAAATTTTATGCACTATTATATAGCCAACCAGCTACAATATATTATTTTATGGGCACAACCCAATAGAGATACTAACTGTTGGCTGGAACTAGAACAGAAGGATTGTAATAACCTCAGACTCCTAGATTTACTCTTTATTACAACATCGATTAAGCGACATAACTGCTTTAAAAATCCAATGATTTCCGCCACCCTGACTGCCTGGTGGAAGGCACTAGAAATGACAAAAGCCCAAGTGGAGCCTAGCGGGCTTTCTCCCCTATGGCGTAACCCCGACTTTCAATCGTTCCAATCGTTTTATTTGAATGTGTGGGAGCAGAAAGGAATTACACATCTCCACCATCTCTTCTCAGATAATATGTTTATATCATATACATCCTTGCTCCAAAAATATAAAATAAAAAACGGAAACTTTTTACATTATTTGCAAGTTAAAAGTATGATAAAGAAACAAATTCCAACACTCCAGGGTACGCTCCAACCGCCTGTTTTAGCTAAAGATATTACCAAGCTTTCTCCGACAACAACAAAAAAACTCTCAAAAATATATAAGTTACTTTCATATACTGATAAAACGTCTTTACCCATCTCAAAATGGGAAACAGACTTGTCTATAGCTCCGGAATCTGTCTTTTGGATTCAAGTTTGTGAAAATGTTTTTAAAATGACAAAACACACAAATTTACAACTTATCCAATATAAAATTATTCACAGAACATACATTACTCAATATATGATGAAGAAAATGGGACTCTCAGACTCCGACATTTGTCTTCAGTGTTTACAAAACACTACAGACACTTATTTTCATGCTTTATGGTTATGTACTCCGGTTATGTGTTTCTGGACTAAAGTCTTAGAAAAACTTTCCGCTGTCTTGGACTGTAGGATACCGTTCTCTCCAAACTTGTGTTTGCTAGGTGACTTAACAACAATTGACTTACCACATAAACAATTTCAATCTATACTTGTAGCCCTTACTATCGCAAAAAAAACAATTCTTGTTAACTGGAAAAATAAACAAACTTTGAATATCGACCAATGGTCTAACCTCCTCATAAATCATATTTTAATGGAAAAAATATCTGCCTCAAATAAAAACCAAATGTCAAAATTTAAAGAAACATGGTCTACGTATATAGAATTTTTTAACCTAAACTTGGATTTTAATTCTGCCTGTTAGCGAGAGCCACAGCAGCGTTATAACTTGCATTGATGTTTCTGTATTAGGCAATTTGTAACTAATGGTTGTGTTTCTATAGTCAGGAACCCGGCTGCTGCCAGCGGGATCGAGCGGATTCACCGCCGATGGGCACCAGGGGTTGATATTCGGATTCACGGCATGCCAGTGGGTTAATTCTGTGGGTGCTGTCCCCCCTGGCGGGGAGTGGGCGGGTCTGCCCCTCTGTTGGCTGCTGGGTGGCGGCTGCGTCTTGGCCATTCCCTGGGTCTCTTGGGGGGTGCTGCGTTGCGGGGCTTTCCCTGGTGTCGGGGGCGGCGCCGTTCCGGCGCGGTCCGTCGCTCTGGGCCCGGCGACGCGGATCGGGGCCTGTGGGCCGCCGGGGTGCCCGGTGGTTCCCTCTCCCCTCCCCCTTCCTCCCCCTTGCTGCCTCTCCCTCCTCGCCTCTCCCCGCCCGTCCTCCGCCTCCCTGTCCCCTCTCCCTCGTCACCCTTCCTCCTCCTCTCCCCCTCTCCTTGCGTCCCTGCCGCTGCCCCCTGCCCTTCTTGTCGTCCCCTTCCCTCCTCCCTTCCCCTTCCCCGGTACGCCTTCCTTCCCCTCCCCTGGGCCGGGGGCTCCATCCATGGCCCAGGTCTCGGTGCTATGGGGGCCGGCGGGGGTGGCTGGGGTTTGGTGTCGTGCCCGCCCCGCTCCGGTGGGCGTCCTGACACCTCGGGCGGGACCCAGTATCCGGGGGGCGAGCCCTATCGCCCCGCCGGACGGGTCCCATATGCCCGCCGGGGTCCTGGTGGGGTGGGTGGGGGCTTGGTGGGCCGGTGCGCCTCCTGCCCCCGCCCGGTTGGGGAGGGCCCCGCTGGTCACTCCTCTTAACTCACTACACTAGGTTTGCACAATACACTTTTATAGACATATAGGGCACATAACACACTTTGGGGGGTGGGGTAGGGTGGAAACACCGTCTTCACCCTACAACTCCCCTCCAATTTTAATACACCACACAACTTGTGGGTGGGGGGGGGCTTGTGGGGGTGCCATCGGTGGGGGGCCGCAGTATAGAGCAGTGCTGCGGTCCCCTGTCCGTGTCACCACCCCCCCCCGCCCTATCTATTTTTATTTATTTATTTTTTTTCTTTTTTTTTTTCTTAAGAGCTCAGTATTGTCTATCTATTTTTTTTTAATGCACCACATACACTCAGCAACATGCTTGGGTGGCGGGTGGATCGGAGCGTGGGAATATCATTTCCATCGGCTCCGGTTCACCTGCTCCTAATTTTAATGCACCACACACACACACTTGTATATACACTGGGTGGGGTCACATTCACGGTTTAGGGGTAGAGTTCGCCAGTCCGCGAGCTGGCGGACTCAGTAACAGGGGTTAATTTTCACAAAGAACGCTGGGGTGACGACCGGGGCCTTCCCCCGCTGGGCCTGGGGTTCGGGGGTGTCGGCCGCCCTCCGGTGCCCCCATCTCCCCCTTCTGCCCCCGGTGTTCCGTCCTTCCACACGGCGGGGGGTGGGGTGGGCGCGGCTGCCCTCTCCGCTCCGCTGTCCGGCCCCTCTTCGGCGCCGGTGCCTGGGTGCGGGTGGTCCCCGGGGGCTGGGGGTCGGGGGTTGGGGGGCTGCCGGTTGGTCGGGGTGGGGTCGGGGGGGTTGGCGGCTTTGTTGGGGGGGGGCGGTGGTGGGGGTTGCGGGGTGGGGGGGTGCTGGGGGTGGGGGGTGTCTGGGGGATTGGGGGCGTGGGGGCGGCTGGGGCTGGGTTGGGGTGGGTGGCGGGGGTGGATGGGGGGCGGGGGGTCGTGGGGGGGTGGGGGCCGGTGGGGTGCCTGGTGGGCCTGCAGTGCCCCGTCCTGCTGCGTTGGGCCGGGGGCGCGGGCCGTGTTGGGGCGGGGGGCGCTCCTGCTCCTGGGTTTGCTCTCCGGCCGGTGGCCCTGGCGGGGCCCGGGGGTCGTCCTTTGGCGCTGCCGCGGCCTGGGGGGCCCTGAGGTGTTGCGCTTGCTCTGTTCCGGCGGGGGTCGACGGCTCCCCTCTTTGGTGGAGATTTTCATGCATGCCAGATCCACCACACCAGTATCTACCGAAACTCAGACACAATCTGTTTCCTCCTCAGGTTATTGAATCGGTGGAGGCTGGTGTCTGCGGATCTCACGCGGCTTCGTCTGTCCTTCCTTCCTTTTCTCGGTCTCTCCTTTGGTCTCTTGAGGCCTCCCTGATTTTATGTTTTTTGGATTTGTTGGGGTCTGGATGTTTCTTGGGCTGGGGAGGAGTTCTGGTGGGGGGTGTCTGGTCGGTGCTGGATTTCACCTTCCTTGGTTTTCTTCGGTCCCCTCGGGTCTCCTGGTGTTCGGTTTAGGTGAACGGTATGAGATTTTTTTCTAATAGGTTTTCTGGTGAGCTAACAAATACACGCACGCACGCACGCACGCACGCACGCACGCACGCACATACACATACTCACCCACACACACACAAAAAAAAAAATATATATATATATATATATATATATATATATATATATATATATATATTAAAAAAAAAAAAAAAAAAGAGCAATGATGATGACATTTCCGAATGAACAATACTGAGCTCTAAAAAAAAAAAAAAAAAAATACAGTATTGAAATCATGCGATTAATTACGATTTAAAAATTAATTGCCTGACACCCCTAGTTTAAATGCATGATTATTTTGTCATTTGCCATAGGTAAACCCCTTGTTGTACAAATGTCAATTACACGAGTTGAGCAAATCCTAAGTATTTAGTTTTCATATGAATATTTATTTTATTACTGACATTACCCCCTACATTTACCATTTCCATGATCAACAACCGACAACATCCCTCAAGGAAGAGGTCCTCACCCTCTGCCATTATTGCTGTCTTGAGGAAGCCAAATTACTACCCTGAAGTTTCTGCACTCCTGTTTTCATCGGATGTCATGCTGCGCAAAATAATGCTACCGGTGCCATTGTCTGCTCAATTTCCCATCGATGATGTCATGTCCTTCCTCAATTCGAGAGCAGCTTACAGCTGGTTGCAACCATATAGTGCACCCAGTTTTGCCTCGTTTACTTCAAGAGTCAGACACAATGTGCATGTTCAAATATCTCCCATCTACTGCTCTTCTGGTGACCCCCCAAATGTCTTCATTAAGAGCAGCGGAAATTACTCCTCCCCCAAAAAACACAACAACGACAAGAAAAACTACATACTTAATTGCTCTTAGTTACAAATATTTCCATTATTTTTACTCCATTATGCATTTTCAATCTTTGCTTGTATCACACAGGTGACAACTTTTTGAGTGGGAACAGACCGGTCCACCACTATCAACTCATTGCATAACACTCGTCTGTTGACATCATCAGCGGGTTCTTATTTGATTAATGGTGTGAGAAAGTTGTGCGATGACACCGTGACTGTCCCTGTGAAATGTCAACAGCGGTACGGTGTGGACTGTCTGTGTCTCTACGTTATAATAACATTGTTGACGCGGCATCGCACAAGTCTGAGTCGGATCACTTGGGAAAGCTTAGTTTGGCTCTGATTTGGATTATGGCTGTGTGTTTTGGTTCCAAAACCTAAGCAACATCAGAGGCTCCAAACTCCCTAAAAATAACTCTACGTCACCATGGTATTAGGTATACCGACACTATCTACAGAAATCAATACAAACACAATAATGCTCAATTTTGATGGACGTTGTCAGTGAGGTATTCATTTCGCAATGTTTATTATTGCTATAGTGCAGTGGTCTCCAAGGTCGGTCCTCGAGAGCCCCTAATAAAGAAAATGTTTTGTGTGGAAACATTATAAATACAGCGCGAGTGTAAAATGCTCACCTTAAAACACATTTTTATTCTTTGGCTTTTGACTCAGCATGAGACTCTGTATCGTTTTAGTGTTTTTTGGTATTTACTGTTTGTATGTTATTAATTCATTGTTTTAACTGTATTGTTGTTTTGGTCCATGTAAAGCAGTGTTTTTTTGTGTGTGTGTATATAAAGTTCTCGATAAATAAAGTTGCGTTGCGAATCAAAGAAACGTCCTGACTGACAAACAAGGAAGTGGAGGTAAATAAAATCTGGTTGTCTTTGCTTTTTTGTGACATCACGTCAATTCACATTAGATCTATGTCTCAGAGGATTAGCTTCTGGATTTTTATTGGAAAAACAATAAGCCATACGATCCGGCCACATTTGAGGAACGTGAGTTTGAACCGTCACAACAGTGACTGATCATCCAGGTCTATCTTAAGTTACCGACCAAGCTTGTGCCGTGACTGCCGACTGAACTACCCGTTCTAGCAATGAACCAAGCCACTCTAAAAACCACAATCTATACTGAAGAAACCCTGACTTGATTGAACTATTGCCCAACGTTTGCTCGACCCTTACCAAAAGCCAGACAACAGAATCTCACTTCAACGAAAAATAAAAAATAAATTAAACACAATAACTGACACATTTGTCAATCTGACAGTGGAAATGGAGCAGAAGATTACCTTTACTTGACATATATGCCACAAATGACCATATATCCAGTATTTATTTTATTTTGTATTATTATTCTGCATTTTGTAGTAATTGTCAGTAGTAGAACATACATCACCACTCCAAATGTAATGAATTATTATTATTATTATTATTATTATTATTATTATTATTATTATTATTATTATTATTATTATTATTATTATTATTATACGATATGTCATTATGGAGTGAGGCATTTGTGTGACATAAATATTCACAAAAATAAATAAACACCCTATAACCTGGACATTTGAATTCCTTATATAAAATGTAATAATAATAATAATATTTTTTTTTTAAATCAAAATTACTTTACAAATTACTTTTTTAAGTAGGGAAAATAGTTACTTTGCCTGGTAATGAGTTACTATTATTATGAAGTAATTCAATTACTAACTCTTGCTTTTTTAAGCAAGTAATGAGTAACTATAACAAATTACTTTTTTTAAAGTAACGTTCTCAACACTGTTCATTACGCACTAACATAACACTAATCATGGATATTTGATGGGTAGCTAACTAGCTAAGCTAATTTAGATAAGCAGGAAGTTCTAAGTCCAACCAATAAAAGGAACGTTAATTGTGACATTATCATACACAAGCCAATGGCAAACCTTCAATGAGGGCAAGCTGAGTGTGCCACACAAGACTATTAATATTCTTATCTATACATTAATCTGTGTATTATCTTTCAAGTTACACTTTGTCTAACAACTTGAATGGTGGTTTAGTAAAAACACCAGTTCCATCCAGCTTGTCGAGACAAAAATAACAAACAGGAACGAGCTCTTAAAAGTACACAGAAAACACGTGGGAAGAGTCAGTGAAAGTCAGCTTCCCCCCAGCTTTGGTGGAAATTTGAGATTTTGCAGATGTTTGTAGGAGTGTATCTTTGCTGCCTCGTCTTCAAAAAATTACACTCCCATGCAATAAAAGAGCATTTGTGGGAGCATGAACTTTCCCAGAACACAAACGTAATAGAACCTCTTACATAACTTAACCCAACCAAAGCGTAGACAATAATGCTGTCAATTTAATTATTACTTTTTAAATTTGCATTCCCAATGTCAAAGAAGTATTTATTTAAAAAAAAAAAGAAAGTATGCTTGTAGGTTATTAGTTAACTTCCCACCTGTGCTGCAGGAGTAGGTGGTGTAAATGTGATTTGAATTGATCTGTTCTTTGTTATGGTCGCAGATATTTATTTCAAAGGCACACACATGCTGCAAGTGTTGTTGACTTTGACTCATTACAAATTGTTTTGCGTAGAGCCAACTCAGTAATAAGACAAGCGTACCGTGTGTGCGCCAGCTGCAAGGCACACGGGGGGAAAAAAAATCAATCTATTTGACTTTTTAATGTGTCCCACGTGAGCTTTTCTCAATGTTTTTATAATAGTAAACCAGGCTCAAGCAGACACATATTGTCGTTTAATAGTTAACGCGCACTGTGATTCATTTAAAGCGTTCCTTTAAGGGAGCAAACCCAAAAGTCATATCAATTGGAGTTCAACCAACATTTGCGGGAAAAGTATGCCTCAAAAGTCTAACGAGATTTTGAGCAAGGATTCATTCTACCTTTGTTTTGCTTTTTCTGGTGTGAACAAGATTGTGCAAACAGTTTACAAGCTGTCGGTCTGTATAAAATATATGAATATTTGTATGTGTGCTAAAGCCACACTACTGTAATGCATGATGCATTTGGGATTTTCATTTTTATTTGGTCAATTATAAAATCTGTCAATCAAATCAAATCATTACAAAACAATGGAATTGTTCAGTCATGTCTTCAACAACAACAAAACTCAAACAGTGACTGAAGTTGGGTCAAATTTGCTCTTGTTAAATGAGCCAGATTTCTATGAGCTCTATCACTTGTACAAGAAATGCCTTTTTATAATAATATTGTATATTTTTGTAAATTGATATGTGATTTTAATGTCTTTCAATTTAGGCTGGCTCTTATATCTGCCCATGGGACTGTCAATGAAAATAGTGTTGGGCACATATACATTGTACATTTTTCATTAATGTGCATTGTCCCTTCTCAAATAAATAAATTAAAATGTAATTATACTTACAGTAGCCCCATCAATGTATATCATCATTAGTATAAGGGTCAAAACTTCATGTGCAAAAAACCACATCAAGTCAAATTCCTATGAAAGCCTTTGAGGATGACTTTCTTGAGCTGTTATTATTTTTGGGATTATGCCTGCAATTATTGCCACAACTGTAAATAAAATGGTTTTGTTTTAGCTTTAAAGTACAGTACGGAACAGGTTAAAAATAATTATAATAATAACCTATCTGTACGAAATCATATGAAGTCATACTGTCATCATATACCCTTGACAAGGGTTCGCATGACTTACAGTATAAATACTTTGTGATAGGCAACACAAGAATAAAATGTAAAATCCTTTAATTTTCATTCATTTATAAAACAATGGAAGTGTTAGGTCCCAGCATTCAGGGGTAAACCAGGACTGACTTCCGAGTTCTCATCTAACAACATCACATATTAGTGTACAATTAACCACATGAAGTCATAATACATGTGGAAGGCCTTTATAAGGGCTTTCCAGATCTTTCATTATCTTGTGATGTCACCCTTTAATTATAGGAATGGCAGCTAGAAGAGTAAGTTATGTACAAAGTATGACATCAAAGCAAAGATGCAGGTTTTAGAATGCAATCAGCTCCCAACGCCGACCTTGCGCCCTTTGCAGGTGCAATGTGAGGGCACACACGTTTGCATCGTCAAGCAGTGGCTGAGGGCACTTGACGTTTTTTTGTGCCAGGAGGTCCATGAAGGGAATGTTGTTCTAAAAGCCCACTGTGGAATGTACTAGTCAAACACTATATAGACCTGCCCTCGCACTCCACTATGCTCCCCTCACATGCTGAGAGAAAACACGGCGCACATCTGTGGAATTAAATTAACAAAACACACTTAAGTACAGTATTTCCTATTTTTGAATGTGGAACCTCCATATGGTTCCCAAAGGCCTGAAAGTATTTAGTATATTTATGCACATGCTACACTTCAGTGAATCATTTTGATTGGTTACTCTATTGAAGAGCCCTTCACAAGGGTGGCCTCATATTTCCGACAGTGTTAAGAACTCAGTCTCCACAAAACCAGCAATGGACATATTTTGCTGTGAAATATTCAGATCTTTGAGACAGAGTGACAGCTCGTAAACTGGATATGTTTGCAAACAACTTTCAAAGCTTCATTGCGCCAGGAAAGTAACAACTTCATTTTGTTTGTGGCCAGGAGAAAAAAACTAACACTTTCTCAAGACCTTCCTCAGTTAACTGGTTGTTGTTTTTTTAGCTCTGAACCATTGCACCATTTAACATTGATCTGCTGATCTGCGTTGAATGAAAAAGTCGCTATGACAACAGCCTGGCAGATAGATGCTGCTCTCACAAATGGGGTGAGAAAAACATCCTTCAAGCACCTATTGTTGTTACATTTATGATAGCTTTTGGGAGACTTGAATTTAGACAGAAAGTTAAAGACAGCCATTAGCAGAAAGGCCTTTACTTGTACGGAATTCTTTAAAAAAAAAGAAAGAAGAAGAGTGATAACGCAGATTAGCATTAGCTAACAGTGTACTGTACGTCTGGCTAAATTGTCAACATGGGGGGGGGGGGGGGGGGTTAAGTGTGCTTGTCGATGTCATGTGCCACACTTATATGCTAAGAATTCATTAGCATTTTTATAAAATAAGAGAAAAAAGTACATAACCTCACTCCAAAAACTTGCAAGACTAAATAAGCTTACAAGGCTAACATCAACACAAGATGCATATCAAACACGAAGAAAAAAAAAAGGCTACATTCGCATTTTCATCTGTGCTCCATTACACTGTGCTGTGCATCTGCCATTAGCCTCCTTGAGGCCTTTGAGGGGTTGTTTTAATCATGCGTTTGGATGATGAGAAATGTTGAGATTTATATGCTTTGTTTCAAGGTTAACAGTCCCAGCACTCGCTCGTTTCTCAACGTGGAAGTCTGCAAGTCATTATCCAATCTTCGACGCACTGGAACTAACAAGTGGGCCCGCTTTGTGTGGATTGACTTGTGTATATACAGTATTTGCTAATTGCGATATATTTGGCCATCAATTCATCTAATGCTGCATCGCAATCATTTCGGCAACAATGACCAATGATGTATTTCGACAAATTTGTTTTGTCGATCATTGAAGCACAAACCACTGGTAAGGTTGAACAGTTAAGGCGGTTGAAAATGCAATTATATTATGTGGCATCAACATCCTCACTATGTTCATGTGGGAATTTGACTTTGATTTACGCATTAAAATCATGACTTCGTAGTCATAAAATCTTGAGAGATGTTTCTCATAAAATATGACTTAATATGTAGGATATGTCCCTGGCATTACACCACCTGCACCACAAATTAGACCTGCTTTTAGCTATCCAATGGCTAGTCTACTTTCTGTCACTAAATTGTCAGATATGTCCCGGGTATGTAATAGAAAACGCTCTCGGTCCACCGGAAACCCCAGAAAGAAGAAAAAAGTGACCAAGCAATGACTCGTAATTTGAAAAACGTGTGAATTGTGACAATTAGAAGTGAAGGTATGTGTATGTGACGTGAGTAATGCTAGCATGTGAGTTTTTTTCCCCAAGGCTTTCTGTCTCAGGCCTGGTTCTTTGCCTGCTTCCATGAAATGTATTTGTCTTTAAAGTCGATGTTTATTTTTCTTTTCCATGTGGTCTTCCTTTTTCCATCTGTTGGTTTCCACTTAAAGTGCTATCTTTGGGATTGTATTGTCATCCATCCGGAGTGTGCGTCTGAGCCAAACCACCCTGTTTTAACTAAAAGTGTAATTTTGTTTTTTTGCTGTAATTCTTTGTTTCTAACTGGGCAAAAGTCTTCTTAGGCACTAAGAAGAGATATAGCTAGAGAGATATACAGTGGCTATATTGATATAGAGAGCTATACTATAACAAGATGGAGACTGAAGAGGACAGTTAAGATGGAGGAGACAACAGACAGGTTATGTATTCTGTACTGGGGTCGTTCGCCAGGTGGGAGGTAGTCTGCGATCCAAATTCAATTAAAAAAAAAAGAAAAAAGAGCAATGATGATGACAATACCAAATTAACAATACTGAGCTCTTTAGAAGAAAAAAATAAATAAAATAAAATAAAAAAAAAAACAACTTCAATTTTCCAAACTGGGTCCAAAAGCCAGTACGGGTAATCTATCATCTAATCCAAGGTCTGGTCACCTCCAAGCACTGTAGACCACATAGGAGGGTTTTTTTGTGGCGTATCAGAAAAATGAAAAATTGTATTAGAAAGCCTTATTTTGTAAGTCATTAGCTTGACCAAACATTTGGTTGGGTTTTCACTCGCAGCCTTTCCTCATTCACCACAAGCCTTCTGTGACATTGAAAGGCTCCCTATTGCTGATGAATGGACTGCAATGGAAGTCATCAGGTTTACACATAATCATCTTAATACACGTATGTACACACCAGTAGGCGAACGCACTAAGAGGGTACTTAGCTGAGCAAACGCCACTGAAGAATCTATACAGGTGTGTCAATGAACGTGTTGAGTACCACGGTGGGTCATGGAAAGGGGTGCACATAACAATTTTGGTCTGGTTCCTAAGGAGCGCCAAAGGTTCTTCCTTGGTGCTTATTTTCCTGACCTATAATTCTTGACTGGTAGATTTATTGCCATGAACGTACAATTAATTCATGCATTATTAATAGATGTAGTCTGCAGCAATAACTTGAGAAGTGCTCTTTAGATGTATTCACATTATATAATTTAATTCAGCCCTTACCTAATTAAATAGCCCTAACAAAATAAAGGTGATCTGGAAAGGTGATTCTGTTTAGAACATACCTGTGCAAAATGTAACATACAACAACTGCTATTTTCAAAAGCTACTCATGACATTTGAATTGATTCACAATAAAGGATTTATTTGGTTACGTTCAACAGTAAATATTAGGGGTGGGAATCTTTGAATGTCTCACGATTCGATTCAATTCCCATTTTTGGTTCAACTTTGAGCGATTTTTGCTTCAAAATTATTTGATTGACAATGATTTTTGCTTCAAAATAAAGATGTTCAAGGAATCGTAATGATCTACTCCAGTCTGACTCGCTATTGCTAATTAGTGCTCTACTCACGGCACTTTTATCACTCAAAAGAACGGCTCCACTCTGCAAAAAAACAACTTTTATTGGAATAACTTGATTGTGACTTTTTCCTTCTACTCTCTAATGTGGCTACAACTTTAACAGTGTATCAGACCGCGTGGAACCACACTGCCTCTAAGTGGCCAAATCGGGTACAACATGAACAGCGCTCCCAATAAAGGCACACACAAACAAAGAGAAGACAGTATAAAATAATTTAAATAAAATCGATTTTGGAACATTTAAAATCGATTCTGAATCATACTAAATGAGAATCGCGATACTTCTGAGAATTTTTTGGGCACACCCCTAGTAAATATTGGTAGTGAGTCCACAGCTTAAAATTTTTTAAAATGTCTCACCAAATGTCATAAAAGGAAGATTCAAATTGTGTGACAAAGTTTTCCACATTAAGAGATTTTTGGCCTTTTTAACTGTCATACAGTAGTTGCTCTTTTGTGTATTTTGATGGATTTAGTGCAGAGAAACGGCTTTCACAGGAAGCACTACTAACTGGAGCAACTAATCAAATTTAGGTCAACCTAAACAGTTCATGAAAACCCCACCATAGCTAATTTTTGTGTCACATAATCGAATCATTCCACCTCAGATCACCCAGAAAAATTGCATTTTGAAAGCCCAGCCCTTGGTGTAGGAGTAATTGGTACTTCACTTATAAAGCATTTTCACACCTTATAAGGCACTCAAAGTGCTTTACATTTTTGACTACTCATTCACCTACTGATGACACAGCATCAGGAGCAACGGGGGATTCAGTATCTTGCTCAAGGATACTTTCACATGGTCATAATGACCTGGGATTGAACCTCAGGATTACAATACAACCACTCTACCACTGAGCCATACCTACCCAATTCATAGCATTGAAAGGCAAAATTTAAAATTTCAGCTTGATCGGATCAACATTTGCAACTACTCACAAAATTTCAACAAAATCTGAAAAGGTAAAGTTTCACTCATTGGGTGAACTGAGGTGGAATCACCCAAACATGAACATTGTCTTGGTTTACTAAAATCATTGGATTAGCTTCACTAGCCTACCTAATATTTGTCATAATATCAACTTTTTGGCAGCAAAATGCAAACTGTGCCACCTTGGAGAAGTAAATATCTTGTCATCGTTGTGTATAATTGTTTTTTTGGTTCTATGAAGTCTGGTGAGGGGGAAACCGTTTTGTGTAAAGACTGTATCCCACTGAACAGCGAACGTTATATTGATTTTTTGTTGTTGTCAGGGTTCAACTTTAAGGGTCGCAGACAGTTTTTCTTGTTGCAAGGACATTTTTAACATGTTCAAAATTGCGATAAGAAGAAAAAACATTAAAACTGTTGACAAATGCTGATGACCTTGAACAAACCCTGATGAGAAACATTTGCCACCTTCACAAACTGTGGGATACGGGCTTAGCCTCTGAAACTGGAGAGATCTTTTCTCCCGCTTCCACTTAGGCAACATTTTGCACCTTAAGCCCTGCGCACCACTTTTGTACATCCCTGACTATATTATGGAATTGTTCTTTTCCCTATCCTTTTCTATTCATGGGCATGTGAATTTTGACATTACTCCCTGCCGCCCATTATACTATACCTGCCTGTGTAGTACGAATATGCTCTAAATCGAAAATATTCAATGACAAGGGGATGACTAAATTGAGGGATTTATGGTATATATCAGGTGGGCTTAGAAGATCGATGGTTTGCCTGTTGAGAGGTAAATGTTGTTGTTGAGTATGTTTTTCTTCTTCTGATTGGATCTAGTCATCAACCATTAAAATAAATATGCACGAAGCGTTTCTCTCTGTTCATCATTCAACAAGGAAACGATGAGTAATTCTGCGAGAAAATAAATTAATTGCAGTGTCTATTCGTCCATGTTAGGCTTGATTGTTTCCCCCGGCATTCGCGCTTCCTGGTTTCGTCACAGCTGCATATCACGCCCCAAACACAATGTCACTCTGTGATTGGACTCAGTACTGTATTCTCAGGAGTTACCGCAATAATTCAGTTAATATTAACCCCCCCCCCCACCCACACACACACACACACACACTATCACATACTGTACATTTAAAACTTTATATAAAATTTAACACCTTTATATTTAACAGCGAGCACACGTGCTCCACAGATTTTTGTTCTGCTGACATGGGAGAATAAAATAAATTCAGTGCACATTACAGTTAATTAGTTCATAACCCAACCCTGAAAAGCAACAATGGTGTGGAGGTGAGAAAGTAAAGTGACTTGGAGAGTTGTTATGGTGCACTGCGGCTCACCTCCATGGAATGATGAAGTCATCAGGGAAGGCAAGTGGAAGCAACAGACCCCAATTCAGTCCACATCCTCAGCAAAAAAAAAAAGGAAAAAGAAAAGTTTACACTTGTATAAAAATAAGTACATTACACTTAAAGATCGGTGATGTAGCCTATCCCAGCTGACTTGGGCCAAGAGGTGGGGTGGGACACCGTACACCTTAAACTGGTCTCGAGCCAATCGCAGCACACAAGAAACTATTGATAGCCTACTCACCTGAGGACAATCTAGAGCAGGGTTAGGGAGCCCTAGTCCTCGAGAGCCACCGTCCTGCCTGGTCTCCCTCCACCAACAAACCTGATCCCATAAACAGGATCGTTATCAGGCTTCTACAGCTAATGAGCTGATCATTTGAGTCAGCTGTGTTGGAGGAGGAAGACATGGAAAACAGGCAGGAAAGTGGATCTTGAGGACCAGGGTTTCCTGTACAAAAATTAAAATTAAAATTAAAATTAAAATTAAAATTAAAATTAAAATTAAAATTAAAATTAAAATTAAAATTAAAATTAAAATTAAAATTAAAATTAAAAATTAAAAATTAAAAAATTAAAATTAAAATTAAAATTAAAATTAAAATTAAAATTAAAATTAAAATTAAAATTAAAATTAAAAAATAATATTTAAAAAACATGCAAATTCCAGACATTAAGGCTAGAACCTGGATTCAACCCCCAACCTCAGAACTGAGAGACAAATGTGCTAACCAAATTAAGTCAAAATAAAATTAGACAGTTATAAACTTAATGTAAGCTCTGGATTCCGTGCGGGTTCACGCGTTCAGCAAATACATAAATAATAAAAAAAAAAATATATATATATATATATATTTTAAGTATATTAGACTAGACATATGAAAAAAAAATGAACGATTAAAATCCATGTGAGTTGACATGCTCAGCAAAATTTAAGAAAAAATAAAATGTTAACTAGAATTCATTATTGTTTTATATGACTTTTTTTATAGGGTTGCAAATAAATTAAAATGTGAAACCAATCATGAAAAGCAGGTTGAGTTTACCTTATAGCTACTGGACTTTCAATGGGCTGATAAACAGACAGAGAGTTCAAAATTCAAGGGCCAAGGTCATGGGTCATAGTGTTTGTGAAGACAGCTCTTCACTGGACACACTGCTGCATCAACAAAAACAAAATCATTCAGGTCATGATGTGACATTGTTGCTTAAACACAGTTTTTGTGTTCCCTGCAGCGGTGTTTGTCGGCATGCGATCCAGTTCATTCCTGTCCGGCACACACATGGTGCTTGACACCTGACACATACATAAAAAATGTCCTGGATGCCAAAGTCAGTTCTGACTGCCACCCATCTGAGGGTCTTGACCTGGGTTTTCAAGAAGGGGGGCTGTGTACTCCCATTGAGAGTGTTTCTAAGCAGTGCAGCTGCTCTTATCTGCTAACATCAGGAAGATCCTCACAGGATGCTCCAGGCTGATTGGCCGCTTCCCGTCTTCCTAAAAGTGTCAGCAGACATTTATTTGTATTTTATTTTATTTTTTTACTATTCAGGAAGTAGAGGAATGCCATTCTGATTATGACATGAACTATGATGAGCTGTTTGTTTAGCTCGTCCCAGCATGTTTGTCGATGCAAATACACTCCTTTTAAATAAGAAAATAATGCTCCATTTTGATTGAACTTTATAAGTCTTGCAGTGTACAACTGCTCTGCAAAATGATTAATTAATAAATATATATATATATATATATATGAAAAAATATCTATGTATGCATCATTGTTGTTAACAATACAAACATTCTTATAAAATTTTCAATTCAAATTTTTGGACTTTTCCTAGCTGAATGAAAATGTCATACTACCACAATAAATTATGCTAAAATAATGTTATTGTTATTATTATTATTATGATTAAAAAAAATAAGAATTGCATCCAAATGGAACATTTTATTTTTTATTATATGAGTGGCGAAAGAAAGAACGTTTTATTATTAGTGTTTCAAAAATTGTAATTTTTAAGGCAAATAATAACAATGATAATATAAATTAATAGAATGTATTTGATTTTCTTTCCAGTTATAAATAAAACAAATATCCACATGGACAGGAGAGGGGGGGAAAAATAAGAAAAATATGTGACTTTAGGGAAGTTTCTATGTAAGCTGAAAAAGAAGGAACTTGACACTGAATGATCCATTGTGGTCATTGAGGGCATGCAGCAGGAGTATGCGTCTTCTTCTTTTTTCTCTTTTTATTAACTTGTACTTTTCGAGAGGGGGTTGGAGGTGGTGTTGAGTTCAAAGGCGCCGGGAAAGGGGAGTTTCACACCGAACTGGCGGAGAAGTGCGTATACTGAGGAGGTTTCATTGTGGACATTTGTGAAGGACCCGGGAACGGAACACAGTCAGTCGCCGAATTCCTTCTACTTAGCTTCACCTGGAGGATATTTTTTTGGGGGGGAGGGAATACTCCTGTGTGATGATTTATTGCGGCGAGTCAATCTCGAAGATGTGACGTGGACCACAACTTTCTTTTTCTTTTTTACTTTTTCTTTTTCTATTTCTTTTGTAAAGCAAGACCTTCATCAATCTGCCGTGTGGATCTACAACAGGTTTGAATTTGTTTCTGTCAGAAATGATGAATAGCACCAACAACTGCGGGATTCTATTACTTGTGGTGCATTTTTGGGTGTAGTCGCCACTTTTTTTACGCACGAGAAACATTGCAAACTCTTGTATATTTTGTAAGTAGACGTCCACGGTGGACGGCATGCTGTGAGACACTCACTGTCAGATGCTCATCTTCAGCTGGAATTAATCAATTCATCAATTGTACTTCAAATGCTCTTAAAGGCGCGCTGAATCTACACTTCCACTGGGAACGTGTTTAGTGACATCCTGGCACAATGTGGCGGCTTTTCACTCTCACGTTGGCGCTAATGTGTCTCCTGACATGGGCAAGCGAGGTCGACAGGCACAGCCATCGCATTCGCGCGCAGTTGCGCCGGCGACCCAGGCTGGGGCGCCCGCAGGTGGGCAGAGAAGGCAGGGGGCGTCAAGTTGCGCGTGTGCGCCCCGGATTCGGTTCTGCCATATCCGTGCATAGCTCCAAGGAGGGTGAAGGTGTACAGGCGGATGAGGGCACACCAACAGTTGGTGGAGCGCAAGGCAGAAGGATGCTGGGGGCAAGAAGAGGGGCCGGGGGGCGCCCCCACGCAGGGATGCTGCGAGACGAGCATGCCCCCCGATCGAGGGCCAGGGTGACGCGGATGCCCAGCAGCGCCGGTTCGCCCAACCTGCTAGCCAGTTTCGCTGGCAAAAACCGAGTCTTGGTGATCTCGGCGCCTCACGACTCCGATGGATATTACCGGCTAATGATGTCCTTGCTGAAATCCGACGTGTACTGCGAGCTGGCAGAGAGGCACGTCCAGCAGATCGTCATGTTCCACCAAGAGGGCGAGATGGGCGGCAAGGTGCGAAGGATAACTACCGAGGGCAAAGTGATGGAAGAGCCACTGGACACCACTCTCATCCCGAGACTCATGAGCTTCCTCAAACTGGAGAAAGGTACACTTTGGATTTGGTTTTTATTTTTGGGAATAGCCTATATCTTCCGTTATTTGCAGAAAAACACACCTATTCGCTGTTTTGTGCTCAGGCCAAAGCAATAAAAGCATTACTTTAGCACCATCTTCGACATTGGTTCTAAGGAACTACGTTGTAGTGAGTTGAGGAGTTTCATTTTGACAAAAAATATAACTTTATGGCATCTATAGACAACTATAAACCGTCACAGGTGGTATGGCTCATTCCCTATCCCTCGAGAATAATGGGGGTTCACTCGAGCAGTTTTATTAAACACTGCTTAAGTTGTTTTTTTTCAGGCATCTGTACGCTACCTAAGAAATTCTTATTCTGACAATATTTCAGTTTTACTCCCAACATTTGAGAACATATCTGTACTAACTACATGGTACTTTATCAAAAAATAGGGTTGTTTCTTTTTCAACCTCACTAAATGATGGCATGATTCAAAAATAAATCAACAGAGAGAGCTAAAGTCAACACAGCAGTAAAAATTTTATTGATTGGGATATTTGGAATTTAGAATATGAAAGAAAACAGACAGCGGCTATATGCAGGATTTTCCAAAAGCATTTGTGAAGTACAATAAACTGAATTGTCTTCTACTGTATATTTACCTAAAAATATATACTTGACTAACTTAATTATTTAAAACGTTTTTGATGGTAAAACTAAAGCATGCGTTAGGGTCCCTGAAGACTAACATTTGATGTTTATGTGAACTGGGTTCACTGAAGACAGAATTATTTTCATTCACAAAAATATTGCTGGCGTCGTGCCGAAACCGTGTACCTCCATTTTTCAGGAGACCTAAAAAATGTCATGTTTGTTCAACCATTAACATTTCATCCTCAAAGAAAGGAAAGCAATTTTCAACACTTACGATTACAAATTATTGACCAATTTGTAAACACCCACACATGTGGAATGACCAATAGTATGTTTTTTTTTAATATGAATTTTATCAAATTGTGACTTATGAGGTTTTGACCCGACCCCAGCGAAATGTATGTCGGGTTTATTGAGGATTACTTTTGCTTTGATGTTTGTTTACATCAGGTTCATTGAAGAATATAGATAGTCTTTAATGGTTACAAAAACATATAATGTTTGGTTAAGTGAAGACAAATTATCTTTTTGTGTTTATGAAAACCCACATTTGCTTCATTGATGGCAACATTTTCACAAATTTATGATGTTTACAAATCGTATTACATTACGTTATTTTTTGGACAATTGTCTTCAGTGTTTCTAAAAAACTCATAAACGAATGAAAGCTGTCTTTGAAGATTAAAAAATAGGCACAATATGTCAAACGGTGTTCAGTGTTCATATCCTAAAGTTTAATTTGTTCTCGATCTAAGCTCAACCCGAGTCGGATCAGGATATTTTACAGTTTTACCATAGAGTTGTACCGTTATATTCTGTAGGTAAATTTGGGATGGTGCTGCTGAAAAAGACCCTGCAGGTGGAGGAGAGATACCCGTACCCTGTGAGGCTGGAGGCCATGTATGAGGCCATCGACCAATCACCGATGAGGAGGCTGGAGAAGATTCGCCAAAAAGGCTTTGTCCAGAAGTGTAAAGGAGCCGGCGTTGAAGGTCAAGTGGAGGAGGGCACGCTTACTGGTAAGAAGAATCAACCCAATGTTAAATTCATCAACTGAAACCAGACTTTTACGTAGCGGGACTTACGTGCTGTGTTTGTGGACAGTGAGCACACCTGGAGAAGGAAAACCAGCAAAGAAATTCCTAAGAAAGCCCACAACAACTACATCTGCGACAACCACAACAACGACAACTACTCGGCCAACAACAACCATGACAACTAGAGCCACAACCACGACAACAAGAGCCACAACCACCAAGGCCACGACAACTACACGAAGATCCACCACCAAACGAACCACCACCACTACCCTGACACCAACTAAAGCCCACACCCAGACCGTGCTACTTCCTGCCCCCAGAACAACAGAGGACCCATATTACTACAACCAAAAGGAGCGGGAGCACTACCCCGCCAAAACCACCCCGTCTGGAGACAATTACACGGGCAAGGACAGCAAAGATCCACGCATCCACAAGCTGGTGCCCGTCACAAGGAAACCATCCAAGATCAAACCCACCAGGAAAAAGAACGGAGGGGAGAAGGTGAGTAATATTTTCCCGTGCTAAGCTTTCTTCTGGTCGTTGATCACGTTAAAGCAATTATTTCCAAAATGAAGTACATGTGGCAAAAAATAAATAAAATTGGCAGTTTAAAGGCTCAGACATGAGATATGTCCATTTTGCATTCATTCCATCAGTTTGCCAGAGGCTTAAAGGAACATAGGCCGTTGTGGTACAAATGGAAATCCATCAGTGTTAAGATCATTTCCAAAATGAGTGGATAGCGATAGCTCTAGGACTGCCACGTTTGTAGTTTTCTAAAACATGTAAATGGTTTCAACCATTTTAAACGGTTTCTTTTGTACATGTGGAGAGCATAAATGAGTAGTTATACAGTGTAACTACTCAAGTATATATAGCTTATACAGAATGCATTGTGAAATCATTTTTATTAGGTCACCAATTGCCAGAATAAAATGCTTGATCATCATCAATTTCTTCTGGGGTTGTGTCTATTGGGGTCTTTTTCATTACATGATTCATGCATTGATCCATTTTCTATTGCACTTGCCCTCATCGTCGTCATTGGTTAGGGGAGTAGAACACCCTGGACTGATCGCCAGCCAATCATACACCTGTTGATGAACAACCATTCACATTAACATTCACACTTATGGACAATTTGGAGTCTTATATAATCCTAGCATGCATGTTTTCGTAATGTGAGAGGAAGCTACAGTACCTGAGGAAAACCCACAAAAGAATATGTAAACACCACACAAGAAGGACAGATTTGAACCCAGAAGCTCAGAACTTGAGTATATGGCAGACATGATAACCATTATGTCACCTGCCTATTGGTATTAATAAGCAAGTACAATTTATAGTGAGTAGATGAAACTGCTATGGTTCACTTGAGTACTGATTTTCTTTTTTCTTTACTGCAGTTAGTAGACCTTGAACTTGTCCTTTTTCAAAAATGCCAAACAACTATGGAGGACCAAAACTGCCTATATATATATATATATATATATACACACACAGACACAAATACATTTGTATTTAATTTTTTAATTATATTTTTATATCCGTTTTTATTTATTTATTTATTTATTATTTTATTAAACAATTAATTTTGAATTTTTGTATTTTTGGTCCATACTGCCAGGTCGAAATGTTATTCAAATGAGGGGGCGGTCCTAAGCGTGTCTTGGGTTGGACTCCGCCGTTGCAAACTACCTTTCATTGGTCGAGTGAGCGGCCGGCGAACAAAGAAGTCTCGCCGGCTTGCATGGAGAGCTCCAGCAATGGACGACTATCTTGTCCACCCTCACCACAACTTGGGACTTGAGTTGCTCGACAACAAGTCATATATATATATATATATATATATATAGTTGTTTTTATTTCCATTTATATACTTTTGGGGGATTTAATTTTTGAATTATATTTTTATATCCATTTTTTTTTCTCACTTTTAGTCATTTATTCATTTATTTAGTCATTTATTTATTTTGTATTTTGGCAGTTTTGGTCCTCCATACACAACATCCTGACAGACATGACTCATAAACATAATTGAAACATGACAAAATTATCTCCTGGGGTTGCACGCACCACACTTTGGTAATCTCTTCAGTAGACCAAGACTAAATTATAAAAGATAGATTTCAATAAAAAAAAAGGGGGTTGTTGCTGTTCATTAACAAACTATATCCATGCAGATGCTAACAAATGAGTATGAGGACAAGTATGAAGCCGGCAAGCCTACCGTCATTTATCCCGAGGAGGTCGACGTCAGTCCCACCAGGAAGGCAAAGGCCAAGCATGACAAAAAGAAGAAGAGCGAAAAGGCGGCCAAGAAGGCAGAGAGGAGGGGAGGAAAGGCCGGCAAAGAAGGCAAAGGTGGTGGGAAGAAGAACGGAAAGAAGCTGTCAAAGTACCCTGAGAAGGAGGACTACCCGAAGCCCACGAAAAAGCCCACACCTCCTCCTAAGGGATCGCTGGCGTCCTTCTTGGACTACTTTGAGAACCGGAGACGACTTCTGGTAAGAGAAACCCTTAACCCCGCTCACCTTCACCACATCTTCATGTCCATCATACATGATTGAGGAGACCAACCCCACTGCTAGGGTTTGCTTTAAAACCCAACATTTCCAACATCTGTATCCAATAACCCATTCCCCTCCAAAAGCTTGATCTCAGGGCACATTCTATGTGACCTGTGACATATCACAATATCTGAGTAGCTGAAGACAGAAAACACCCGGCAAAATGTATGTCTGTAAATGCAGCCTTGTTAGATTAATTTTCTCTGAATCTGCTGGTATAGAGAATTCTTGTGGGTCGACAGAAAAATGTCTGCCTCAAAACTATCATAACTTATTTTAAAACCGTATTTGTGACATCTGGAAACAATGTTTGGCCACTTCCGTGTTTAATGTACTGACATTTGTCAGCGACAAAGTAGTAGTAATCGGTTGAATAATCAATTCTGAAAAGATTTGCTAGTGACAGCCCTATATGCATTGCACAATAAATCTTAGATTCGTTAAGATAGGAGCCACCACTCATGTTTTTCTACTTATATTGGAAATATATCGCATAAGAAAATACCGAAGTATATTACAGTGTGCCTTAGTGTGCCATGAGAGGATTTACTATAATTTATATATATATATATATGGCTCAATAAAGGTTGGGAAACTGACAGAAGGAATACCAGCTGAAAACTGATATATGAAACAAACAAAAAATACGAATAAGAATGCTTGCCCATAGATGACCACCAAGTAAACCACCAGTAATCCTAGTATTATTTTCTGTTTCTGTTTTCCATGTCTCCCTCCATCAACACACCTGATTGATGAACAAGATCATTATCGGGCTTCTACAGAGCGTGCTGATTCGCTGATCAGTTGAGTCAGCTGTGTTTGAGGAGAGAGACATGGAAAACAGGCAGGAAGGACAGTGGCTCTCGAGGACCAGGGTTCCCTATCCCTGAGTTACAGGGACAATTTCTATTTATTATTATTATCTATTAAGACTATCATACTTTTAATATTGCATAACAGGAGACTGTTATCTCTGAACTCCTGCTTTGAGCTGTGCAGATGTCACTCAATTTCCCGCAGTTGATGTCGCCTGGCTAGACAGCAAACGTATGCACAAGCCAACTAAACATCACCTCTGCTGCTGCACTCCATTTTGCATGAATTGCTTCAAAATGCAATCAATCAATAATCAGTTCCACACAATCAACAGACCTGAACTAATGAACCAAGTAACCTTTATGTCAACAAAAGAAGAAAAAAAACTCCAATAATCCTTAATGCAGCACACCGGTTGTCAGGGTTTGGTTTTGAAGGTTCAAGTGTAGCTGTCAGCTACGTGCAGCTGTGTGTGAGCAGACTGTGCGTCTCTGTTTTGCAGCCAATATAGATTGTTATCACAAAGACAGGCTGGGAAAATATGGCCCATCCTCCACTTGCAGGTTAATGTAAACACCACCTCTGCAGTGTGTGACCTCTACGTATGAACTCACGCCCCGCCTTCTTTCTCATCCCCCACCACAGCTGGTGACATCACCCAGCGAGGAGGACAAGATGTATGCCCAGCAAAAGGATGAGTACTTGGAGTCTGTGTGCGAGATGGCCATCCGGAAAGTTTCTATCATCGCCATCTTTGGCTCACTCGTCAACTCCACCATGAAAATTGACCACTACCAGTTGGGTAAGGAGCGCACGTGTGCGTCACATCCGGCCAGACTATGCACAAAAGTCTTCCCATGACTTTTTTGGCAACAGCCAGCGGGTGCTTGCTCTTGCTGAGTCATACGCCCACTCAGTGAATGTTTTCCAGACTTGTAGTGAACGTGTGGGTGAAGGTTGTAACTTTGTGAACACTCCACTGCAGTGCACGTTACCCTGAACTCTCCTCGATTTTTAAGGAGTTCATTCAAACCTCAGAAATGTAAAACAACTTACAAACCATTGCAGTCCAATAAGAATAATTTATTGCTGAAGGTAATGACTTTTTATTCAAAATAACAATTATTCAAAAATAATTAAAAAAAAAAATTGGGAGATGGAGACATTAGGGTTGTTTTTCAACAAAGTAAACATATTTGGGTGTGAGACGAGTGGTACCCTTTTTATGATTCAATTACAAAAAAAATGTGTAATTGAAGAATTGATCAGATTTAAATAAAAACACACTGAAGTGAACAGAAGTAATTTCATACATCATTTCATTATTTCCCAAGAATGAATTTATTATTATTATTAATCTATAACTGGATTGTGATTAAGTATTAAAAGGATATTTGAGGTGTAGCTTTGATTTTACCAGAGATCAATGGTTCCAAAATCTTTGTAACATAAGCTTTACTGAAAAAGTTCTGGCAGGATTTCAGAGCTTCATTATTATGACTGAATCTATTAATTTTTTCGTCAAAAATAATGTACATGGGCAAAAGGGTACAAATCTAAAAGGGAAAGTCAACCCAAATAGTTCTTTACAATAACATGTTGCATGTTCCCCCACTAGTCTAAAAACAGCATTCTGATTAATATTGTGTTTGTAAAATAAGTGTTAAAGGTGGTGTCCAACGGATTTCCCTCAAAAATAAAGGAAAATTAATGAATCCATATCAAAAATTTTAAACATGGGCATATCTCCAAAAGGTTTTTTTTCAGCGAAATCTGGCATGTAGCTTCAGTATTACCCAGAAACCTAAATATTGTGTTATTAACTAAAGGCAAATTGATATCCATTTGATCATGATTTCGATCCAGAACTTGAATTTTCCAACATTGGAGACAAACACATACCATGCTGGCCTGTAACTAATCTTCCTACAGTAAACTACAGGCAGGTTTCTTACATTCCATAATGGTCTCAAAGTTTTGGTTAGAGTGTGACTCTGTAAAACTTTATGAGTCTGCATGTTCCACCACAAGACAAGGTTTCAACAACACGGAATTTTGGGTTGAAAAGCTGTAAGGTGATCTCACCCATCCGTGGCACACGCTGTTTTTCCACTTGAAAAAAAACGTGTGTGTACAAGCAAGTGCTTCTTTTTGTGCCTTCATTCCCGGATGGATTAAGATGACTTCACCGACTTAAATTTGGTTCATTAGAAGATGCAATTTTTGGAAGAATACTTTGTCTTGTTTCAAATCGTATCAACATTTTAAAAAACATAACAATCAACACTATGAAAAGAAACTCATTATTTCCTAAGTCCCAAGCTTCACATTTATTCAAACAGAGTGAAAATAGCCAGCCTTGTATTGCTTATGCTAGCTTAAATCAGTGTTTCGCAACTGTTGGAAATCTATTCTTTGATTTCTGCGTGTTCAAATAAAACTCAAAGTTGAAATCTGTGAACAAGTTTGCCAGCTTTATTTCAGAGTCTGAAAGACATCAGGGCCTGCTTCAAAATAGCATCTGGCCCAAAAATGTAACCTTCTCAAAGTACACTCATACATTTATACAAAAACAGTTCCCTCCCCCTCATTGACAAAGAAGTACCTTTTGCCCCTACAGACATCGAGCAACCCATGTGGCACTTCCTGCCAAGACAAGAGTCTTCATTTCTAGACACCCCCCTGTCATCTTGTCAGCAGAGTGAAATACAATTAGGTTATCTTCCTTTAGCCCACAATAGATGTGGGTAAACAATTGGCCCCCAGCGCCTCCTGGCACCAGGGATTTTTATGGACCGACCTCTGATTGCATTTACAGACATCCCCTCATTTAGATTGAATCAGAAACCTTACTTCCCCAGGATAAGAACAAAAGACTACAGATGAACTAACATATGGGGAACAATTGTAACATCTCTAGCTAAAATAAAAATAACTTTGAAAAATATAAATTGAAACAGAAAAACAATGTTAATAATCTAACACAACCTTTAATGAGCTAAGGCACTTAGCTCACCAGGATACTAGCAAACACAAATGTTAAGAAAAGTACATTGATTCAAATAGTGATAATCTTGTCTCAAATACTCAAAGTGGAATCTGGGCCTGTTTAGTTGAACATTCATCCATGACTCCTTATCAACACGAGTATCATATGTATTATTTTCATAGCTAATGAATGGCTCACAGTGGTTTAGCCAAACAAAATGCAGTTTAGGTTACCTTAAATGACTCCAAAAATGTTCTTGGTTGCAATTGTGATTCCAAGCCTTTAAATCAAATTAGAATGATCAGATATATTGCTTCAATTACCAACATTAAAATAGCTTCCTCACTTGTTACATGCAATTTCCAGGTCTGTACTTGCCATACTCTTTAACTGAGGTCTTTTGAACAAGATTACACAAATTCTGATCTTGAGTGGACAGGAAAGGAAGTAAAGATTTGTTGGACAGCAGCAAAGTCAATCAGGGACAAACTCAACAAAGAGCTGCTTTTACTCCCTGGCTGCTTGGCGAGGCGGGATGTGACTTTGGAATTGAAATGGACTTTGTTGTTGACACACTTGGTTTGCTTTTGACTTAAATCACCTCTTGGTGGGAGGGAGTGATGATTAAAAGCTTTCGTGTCTCCAAATGCCAGCAACTTCAAGTCAGATCCAAAGTCACATCCTACCTCGCCAAGCAATCAGGGAGTAAAAGCAGCTCTTTGTTGAGTTTGTCCCTGATTGACTTTGCTGCTGTCCAACAAATCTTTACTTCCTTTCCTGTCCACTTAAGACATTTCTGGCTTTCTTCTTCAGAGAATGACAAGCCGATGAAGGGACTTCGTCAGGAGGACCTAGTGAACCAGGATCTGATCACTGAGTTGAGGAAGGAGTTCAGCATGATCCACGATGACTTCCACATGGTCCTCACTGACACCGACATGAGAGTCAAGGTGAGCTGCTTGGACCAACACGCCTGTCGCCATAACAACTGAAAGTATTACTCCCGTGCATTTATCACTCCCAAGATCACTTCAAAGACTGACTCGTTGAAGCACAACAGAGAAGATTTATGGTTCCCTTGAGTGTTCAAATTCCAGAATTCCATTCAATCATATGTAAACAAGGCTTTGGGAAATCACCCAATGCACTTCACAGCCTGTAGGGTGCTCTCAAGGCATTGCTTGAACATTGAAACTCATCCAAAGCAGCTCAAACTTTAAATCACCCACCAAACGTGACCACAAATATCAGCTGAGAATATCTGCCTGTCATGTTGACTTTTCATATAGGTATTTTATGTGGCAGAGCCTCATTTATGTGAGCGGAAGCATACCCCCATTTGTTTCTGGGCAAGAGGCAGGTATATCCCAGAATATTTGCCAGCCAATCGCAGGGTATATATAGAAAAACAACCATTCAAACTAGGGATGTACCCATATCGGCAATATCGTGATATTGCAGTATTAAAATTGACACAATATCATGGTCGTCATGTCACGATATTAAAAGCAAGCACATCTGTAAAAAGGCTAGGTTGTATTCCATTTGTCAAGTCCTAGCACCCTCTGGTGGTTAGTTTAATAGTGCAGTTTAATTTTAATTAGGAATGTTTTGTCCACTGTGGCAGTTATCACTCCCATAAATTATACCAGCTAATATTTGATAAAATCTCAGTCGAAAAACATTACTTTTCGACCGTTTCAGCTGAACGCAGCATTGTGAATTACATAGACCATGATACTTTGCGGTGCTAAGCCAATATAAGCACGACAATAAAGAGGCATGGCATGACATGACTAAACCTATTTCTTTGTCACTGCTGTTATTAAAATTAAAGACAAACATTGTCCTTTTTTCTCTAATATGAACTTTGTTTTTTGTTTACAACATTGTGCATCATTAGCTTTTTTTAATATCGCCAACCTGCCCACAATATTGTGATAACTATCGTATCGTGAGGTTCATATTGTGATATTTATCGTATCATGATCTTTGGATATCGTTACATCCCTAATTCACACTTTACGGATCATTTAGAATCTTCAGTAAACCCAATATTAGGGCTTGTACAGACTAGTCGACTTTACTACTCCACAGTGATGTTTAGAGCATGATGTCGACTAGTCGCTAATCACAGGTTTTTGGCGTATAAATACGACAAGCCATATAAAAATCGCAAACACAAAAATGCAAATGCAGTGTTTAGTAAAGCCTTGCTTCATGCTTGTAGGATTTTCCAAAAAGAGCCATTAATACCTGTTTTGGTCAAAGTACTCCCTCACAGCAATATGAAAATCAACCAATAAATTGAAGGGGGAAAGCCAAAACAAAAGTTTTTTTCACCCACACAAAATGGCTGAAAACTGTGCTTTGAAAAGTCATCACCCTGATCTGCATTTTTTTTTTAAATAACAAAAAACGAGTTGTATTATTATTATTTTTTTAAGGTAGTGGGCGTATAAGGATTCACTTCCTCTGTTGAGTGGATGGCTGGGATCATCATCACAATGATACTTTATAAAACCGTTCAATCATATCTAGATTATCATTGGGACTCTTTTAGGAGGAACTGCGGGAAAATTGCTAGTAGCTTTTTGAGTCATCCACAATAATGTTATTCTAATAACAACATTTTCTCATGTTAATCCTCTAAAGTCTTTCCACCAATCTGTCCATCAAGTTCCCATTCCTCTCACGCCATTCTATGCAGCAGTGCCAAAACACCGCCATGACGAAAACACTGTTAATTCTCACAGCTCATTTGCTTGCCGGCTACTTGGTATACTGTATGTGTGCGTATTGCCAGAAAAAAAAGTGTCAGCGGGTTGTTTTTGGACATGTGCATCAAAGAGGCTAGTGTTCGCTCGCTCTGCTGACAGCGGCGTCTGTGGACCTGCGAGGATGTGGGTGGGTGGGAGCGCAGCGGATTCACCCTCGACTGAGGAATGAACGCTGGATGTGGTTTGGAAGCGTTGGATACGACGCTCAGCATTCCGGGTGTTGCTTCCTAAAAGTAGGGATCAAGAATGTCAGATATGTGAAAGGCCACACCGCAATTATAGGGAAAATACTCAAACAATTCACTGGAAACTTTTCTTTTTGCTTTTTGGAATCAATTTGCTTACCAGCTGTGTCCGTATGTTTTCTATAGCGATTATCCTAAAGTCGCGCAGGGGAGACCTGAGAATGGGGCTTGGGTTGGATTAGCTTCCATGCCAAGTCAGATGCATGGACCACGACACTCCTAATGGAATTCTCTATTCTCGCTGAGTTCAGTTGACTGGTTGCATTATGTGAATGGGTTTTTGAATGAAGCAACAGAGGCTCTCAAACGTTTTGGGTCCAGGGATCCCTTACCGAGGACATTTTCGCAAAGACCCCATCATAATTGTAACTTCCCACTAAAAAATAGACATTAGCGGTATCATTTTCACATATGACAAGGATTTAAGTGGAAGGCAATCACAGTCAATCGCAGTGACTTAGAGTCATAAACTATCCACTTTGGAACCTTTTGACGAGAGGTAAATGTGTCCAAATTGCAAATAATTTGCCAGGGTTGCCTCCCCTAATATGTATACCTTTACATGAAAGGTGGCAGAGCTAGAAATAGACATGGTTTGTGCCTGCAGAGATGTGAGATTTAGGTGGTATGTCACAATCTTATCCATACCTTTTAATTGGCCCAACATTAAAGTTAGAGCTACTGTATGTGGACCACTTCAGTAATAATTGGATGTAATACTTCCGCTGACCATCTGCAAAAAAAAATGGATGACATCCTACAACAGGGATGACCAAGTTCGGTCCTATCCAGCCTGTTTTTCATGTTTCTCTCCACTAACACACCTGATTCATGATCAGGATCGTTATCAGGCTTCTGCAAAGCTTGCTGATGAGCTGTTCATTAGATTCAGCTGCGCTGAAGGAGGAAGACATGGAAAACAGACTGGATAGTGGCTCTCGAGGACCGCACTTGGCCACGCCTGTCCTAGAATGTCAGTAACCGAATTCCAGTCAGTTACCCAATGCGAATATGGCTTTGAATAGGAATGGGCTCGCCAC
Source organism: Leptonotus elevatus (assembly GCF_054856555.1). Taxonomy (NCBI): domain Eukaryota; kingdom Metazoa; phylum Chordata; class Actinopteri; order Syngnathiformes; family Syngnathidae; genus Leptonotus; species Leptonotus elevatus. The sequence goes on along the minus strand of NC_141250.1, from coordinate 6,239,453 downwards.
CAATTCAGCTACAGTATGTGAATCACTACACCAAAAGTGGTATTTTCTATCCCAGCCCTGTCAGGGTGAAAGGTGGATTACATCCCGGACGAGTCGCCAGTAAATTGGTGTTAACCCTAACCCTAACCCATTTTCACAAGCATAGTAATTTATTTACTCAGCGGCTGTCACCTGTCAACTAGTCCTTTGGAAGCGCTTGGCTGATCAATGACTTTTTTTTTTTGCTAGCAATCCTACGAGGTTCCCATTGCCATGAAAGCCGTGTTCAACTACGTCGACACGTTCTCCTCCCGCATCCGAGAGATGGAGCAGCAGAAGCGAGATGGTGTCGTTTGCAAGAAAGAGGACAAGCCCAGATCGTTAGAGAATTTCCTCTCAAGGTAAGAACTGAAGAGTGGATCTTGAATGATTCCATCCTTGCTTGGGTGGTCCCCGAAGTCTGTTTCCCTTTTTCAAGACTCTGTTCCCGTGCTCTGCAACAAACTCAACCACTTTACAGTGTTTAAAAACCCTAATTGGCAGATTGTCTGACAGTCTGTTTGTACTCTGCACATTTACCGTCATTTAAACTACAACAATCCCTGCAACACTGAATTACTGCGGGTGTACACTTTCCTAAACATCTACAATTGCCATGGAGACTTCTGTGAGGGTTTTGGCTGGTATCATGGCTCTCGTCAACAATAGTAATTGTTGTGGACAAGTGCCAAGTACAGAGCATGCACCCGCTGCCCCAAAGCACCACGTAGGTCCCTAAATTTGTCCTAATCGTAGGTTTCGCTGGAGGCGACGTCTCTTCATCATCTCCTCCCCCAACGATGAAGAGTGGGCCTATCAGCAGCAGCTTTATGGCCTGGGCAGTCAGGCCTGTAACCTGGGTGAGTAGCTCCACAACTGATGTAATATTAGCGGGTGGGGCACCAGCTTTAAAGGAGAGTTTTTTAATGGGGCTTTTTAAACTGGCCAAAGATTAATTCCCATTTTTCATGAGCTGAACTCAAAGATCCAAGACTTTTTCTGTGTGCACAAAAAGCATATTTCTCTGATATATTGTTCCCAAATCTGTCTAAAGTTTTGTGAATGAACAGTTCTCCTTTGCCGAGGAAATCCATCCACCTTTCAGGTCCGGCAGCAAGATGCTGATTAGACATGATTACTGCCATAGGCCGGTCCATGAGGGCCACTATCTTGCCTATCCAAGATGTTTCCTTCCTCTGACACACCTGATTCAAATGGCCAGGATTATTATCAGGATTCTAAATAGGGCTGCTCTAGCCTGAGTGATTTTTTGGTGGAAAACCAGTGATTTATTGTCTAAGTTAAAGGCGCACCCCAACCATGAATGGAATCACTCTTCTGAGATACAAAATGCCACTCGTACATTGGCGACACCTCTGCCACTTATTGGCAGTTTGATATTCCATTTACTTGTAACAATGGCCGTGGAATGCTGATAATGTTCCCACCAGCCCACAGACCAAAGAAATAAGCACATCAAATACATAAATGTGAACATGACTTTATTTTAGGGGTGTCAAAAATGTGTGCATTAATTTTGAGTTAATTTAAAGTTCCCTTAACGCCACAGTTTTTTTTAACACGCGATTAAGACCGTCCCTTACTTGGAAAGCCTGTATGGGGGAATTCCAGTGGCAACGCAGCAGACATGTCCACGTCAAAATTTAGCAGTAATACATTTAATTATAATGCATATATTTGTGGAGACTGGGGTCAAGTGGTATTTTACAATTTTAAAAATGTGCAGAATTTAACACGTTACTTCATGTTAAAGATTAGGTAGCTCTTTTTATGAAAAGAAAAATGCACTGAGCTGTCACCAATGTCTTACAAATGCAATCATGCCATCTAGTGGCAGAAAATGACCTCAACACAAATCAATATTACGCTAATTTTTACAGTACAGTACATATTTTTAATTTTAACTCAATTTCATGAATTATTATAAAATTACTGTAACAATTACTACAAGATGCAACCATATTTCTATTAGTTTAACATTTTTTTCCCACTTTTATGATAACAGTATGAAAGAAAAAATGAAAAAAATAGATTTTTTTTTTTTTTTATTGTACATTTAGAACTGAATAATTGCCTGACACCCCTACTTTACTCCCAAGAGTCTATTCCCTTCATTTTGTAGTATTTCTCTTGGCTAAACTGATTCCAGTACATGGCCGATGTAACTACTAACTAACTACATTGGTAAAGGCGCTGATTCCTCAACCAATGAGATTTTAAGTTCACCTCTGGCCAATAGAGGTAGCTTGCCAGCACTAACATCAGCATTTTTCCATCCTTTCATTGGTTGGTCAGGAAAAGCTGTGTTTTTCTTGTTTTATTCCACACACACATTTTTTTCCTTTGTAATGTGGAAGAAGGTGTACGATGTCGACCAATTCGCAACTCTAGCACCATTGACTGAAGAGTACTACTGCAACTGCCACCCAAACAAACATCTACCGGAAAGTGGGACACTTGTAGTGAGATATTTGGGAAGCATATACAGTACAATGGGAATGTAATAAAACATGTATCATACCACTTGGTGGAAAAATGTGTCAAAAATGTATTAGTGGCCTTGCAGTACAATTATAAGGCCTGTAGCATCGTATGTTATATTGATTTAAATTAAATTGGATTGGATTTTGTGGTATGCTAGAGGAGGGAGACCTCTAAAACATGCATGATTGTGGCCCTCGAGGACCTGAGTTTGAGACCTATGGTCTAGTACAATGCAATGTAATGTAACTCCTGCAAGATGTGAATTATTTTAAGTGCATTAATATATTGAGGGTAATAATCACCACTTAGTTAAATCCCTGACAAAGCATGTCCGTTTTTAATGTTGGATTTGGTCGCTCGAGGGTGGGGTGGGGAGTCTTATCGGCATGTTGAGACGTTCTGTAAGCACTTCATGTTGTTCTTGGCTGGGGTTCAAGACTGCTCCCCTCCCTTCTTGCTCCAAAGAAAGACCTACCCTGCTGATGAGGCTAAATGACTAAAAAGAAAGGAAAAAAAAGGGGGTTCATCCTGATATTTAGCACTTTGCCACGTTTCATGTGGATTTTTCTTGTCTCGGATGGAAAAGCTCCTTGGCCACATTCCGCACAATCCTTGCCCACTAGCACCACCTTCTCCTCTTAGCAACCATCGCTAAGCTTAGGAAGGTTACAATAACAAACGGGCACGATGAGGTTATTACAGATACTATATTGCAGAATAATATGTATGCTTTTCTTTAATGGGTGTTGAATTTGTCTTTTTCTTTTTCAGGTTTAAGGCACATCTCCATTCTAAAGCTGGTTGGGACAGAGCTGTTGGACATGGGTGGAGTTTTGGAACTTTATCCTTTTAATGGTAAGGACCTAGAAAACCCAGAAATACTGCGTGAATGCCAACATCACATACACTTTGGACCGGATTACAGTACTAAAAAAGTTACGAGATATTGGGCTTTTGGGTGAAATTTAAGGAAGAACCTTTAAAATGCACTATAACTTTCACAGGTGAACTTAATTTGACCAGCTCTACTGTATATATGCTCAACTGTTCAACATTTCAGTGCTTCTTGCTGTTCTCTAACATCGAGCTGAGGGCAAAATCTATAATAGAAAATTACAAAATGGTTATACTATTTCAAATGTCATCTTCATCATGCTGTTCACATTTTGACATCATGGGATCAACGCACCTAACACCTAACAATTGATGAAAAGTACATCACTATTGCCAGGTGGCAAACAGGATGTTTTTAGAGTAAATGGCCACTGAGCTTAGTGTCATCAGCAGATAAGAAAGAAGAAAGGCAGAGATGTAGACGTCATTGGAAATGATTTGAACACCTGCTGTGAATTTTGTTGTTGCACTTCTAAATATCTTATTTCTAGACATCCGGTCGCTGTGTGAAAGTTATAGCAAGCAATATTCCACTTTGCCAGGTTTTACAGTAGCCTCCATCTGTTACCGTAGCAGCAACAGCAGAGCGCTGTTGTACCTTGCGGGACGCCTCCCAGCAACACGTCCGACTTGCTAGAACAGCTTTTCTCCATCAAGCCGTTCTAGAACCACATTCTACCTTAAAAAAAAAAAAAAAAAAACTCTCTGCTCGACCGGTTCTCCAAACAGAAACCACTCAGATGTTGGACCATTTCAGCTGCAGCGATTCCCTCCATAAACCTCCATAACATGCCATTAAATATCGGTCATTTCAGAATTGGAGGACAATTTAGGCACACACATTTTTGGTAAAAGGACCATTTATTTTTTCGATTATTTTAAAAATATGTATTTTAAAAAACAAACAGCTCAACCGTCCCCAGTACGCCAATGAAAACAATGAAAACGAGGATGTCATTTCTGCTGAGTCATGTTGCTCACATTTTCTTTTCTTTTTAAAAAAAAAAACGGATTTGATCTGTTATATTTGACGCGTGTACGTTGGTCATCAAGAGGCAGCCATTTTAGGTGGTGCAATAGAACCATTTGGTATCCTAATGAACATTTAGCACCACAGCTACATTTTGTCACAGGATAACTATAAATGTAACTTGTATGTTTCTGTGTTTTGTGAGTAGATTAATAGAAATGTAACGTGAGGGAGAGAAAGTGTCCTCCAATTCTGCAGTGACCCATAAACTGTTGAAAAACATAACTCCTAACTTGGCTGTGTCCCTTGCAGGGAGCGCTACGGTGGAGCGCGAAGGCATGTCAGCCACGCTGGTCAAGGACATAAGGAACTACTTCCAGATCAGCCCAGAGTACTTCTCCATGCTGCTGGTGGGTAAGGACGGCAACGTCAAGTCCTGGTACCCCTCGCCCATGTGGTCCATGGCCATCATCTACGACCTGGTGGACTCCATGCAGCTGCGCCGGCAGGAAATGGCCATACAGCAGTCGCTGGGAATGCGCTGTCCCGAGGACGAGTACGGAGGGTACGGCTACCACCAGCACGGGTACGAGCACGGCTATCAGGACAGGTATCACCAGGGCTACGGTTACTAGCGGCTTTCTTGATGAACGCCCCTTCTGTTTGACGTTAGCGGCCCTCTAATTTCGCCTCCCCAACCGAGCGGATGAGGTCATCGGGTAATTTTGTAGCACTAAGTGGAGGCTTTGAAATGATAGCTTTCACCTAGCCACTTCCTCCATATATAATATAGACCAGTATGGCGCCACTTTGTGCTAATCGCAGCCAATAAAAGCAGAGAGGAGCCTGATGGAAAATGTATTTTAGACTCCAATTTACACCTTTCATGTTAATCAACTTTTTTTACATATCACCTCCTGCTGAAATACGTCATACATGTATTTATTGGACTTCTGTTGCATTCCTGGTTGTTGCAGTTTTCCAGCTGCAGCTTGATTTGTTTTTTTGGGTTGGATTTTATTATTTAAACTCTATTGTGCTTTATGATAAATTCTTTTTCCCTGGATTTTACTGGTTGTTTTTTGTGTTTTGCGCTTGATACACAAGTGAAATCTGACTAACATTAAATATTACAGCGTGGCCTTTTATGCGAATATAATATTTGGAATTTACAAAATAATAAATTCAATAAAAATGATAATAATACATATTACATTTTTATAAACTAACATGACCACAAATAAGATGGTGGATTTGAGCACTCTAATGTCCAAATGTGTGACTGGCTGTTTGACCTTGTACCCTGTGATTGGCTGGCAACCTGTCCAGGTGTACCCGGCACCAGGCCACAAAACAACTAAATGGAATTAAAAACAAAAAACATCACATTACATAAACGAAAACATTACAATTTAATAGATAATGATTATTAGAAAAACTAAGACAGTGTGTTAATTGATTACATTTAATATACTATATAATAGTACCAATACAATGGCAAATAATACATTAAAATAACAGGCAACCTGGTGGAATAGTGGTTAGGATTGGCTACATTGTAGGCACAATGAATGAATGAATGGATGGGTGAGATAAATAATCAATTACAATATATCAGATAAAAAAAAAAATTCAAAAACGAAGATGGTGCATTAAATGTTGCATTTTCCCCATTATAAAGTGTAAATTCTTATAATTTGCACTAGCCACTAGCCAAAAAATAAATGCAACTAGAAATGTCAATAAAAAAAAAAAAAACTACTAATTTTATACTTATTAGCAGTGTGTAATAGTTACATATTCAACATAATTAAAAAAACACATGTACAATATTGAACAATAAAATAAAAATTAGGTACACATGCAGTCTATAAAAAATATTGTAGAGAGAGATATATTTTTAAATTCTGTTCTCATACTGGAACTCAACTGTGCAGGTGTACCTACTGATGTGGCCTGTGAGCATATACTCTACATCTACATTTTGTACATTCTGCCAAAAAATTGTGCTTGAGTAAGACAATTTTAAAAATGAGTTGCTGTTTGCATTTTGACGAGGCTTGGGAAAATACTTTCAACAAATCACTTTTTTTTCCTTTTTTCTTATTCCCCATTCTCCCATCACAATCCAACACCAAAGCATGACTTGCAGTTTATTGCAGAACACACAAGGCACAATTTATGAATACTCACAAAGTGGCAAAAACAGTACATGATACAGTTGTTGTGCTGTCAAAGAGTTTTATGGTCCACCAAAGAATTCTTCGAGTTCCATAAATACTGTACATCCTCACATCCTGATAAATTCAGTCATCCAAAGCTTCCTCCAGCAGCTGAAGAGGGAAAAAATACCCAGTGATTTCCAACGACAGTAGCAGGGCTTATTCCTCGCACGCACAAACGGAAAGCGTGTTGAGGTTTGACCACAGGAAAAACAAACGCCTTAGTCTCGTGTGTTTCAGAAACAGCATCAACGTCGTCACTCCCCGTTTTCCAGCAAGCAAAAAAAACAAAAACACAGCCAGCATGTGTGTGTGCGTGTGTTTGTATAATGTGCATCCTCTGTGAACATTGCACACTGTCTGCTTGTGTGCACTACAAAGAGGACTCTTCAGAGTCGCTGTCTGTGTTGGTCTTGGTCAGCAGCTCCAGCTCCTCACCATCCTGAAACAAGGTGAGTCACCAAGGATGAAATATTGCATTTTGGTGAGGTAAAATAACATCAATTCAAACTAAATAATATATTAACAATGTAAATAAATAAGGATCATTTATACTACTACTACAACTACTACTACTACTACTAATAATAATAATTCAGAAAAATGACAATGACAAGCTCTAATAGAAATGTACATCATTAACATTAAGTATGATAGCGGCTTAAATATGACATATTTCTCCACCAATTATAATGTCAGATATTCAGTTACGTAGCAGGCCACAAAATCAATGAAATAATATCATTAAATTAATTAATACAATAATGATACAGAGCAACATTACAATATAATGGAACATTAAATGTTAAATATTAAAATTTGCACCAGACAGTGGCCACAACATCCATAAATAAATGCATAATATATATTTTAATAACAATACATTACAAATGACAAGGAATTATAATAGTTCAAATGTAAAGGGGAAAAAAGGTTATTACATTTTGCATATGGACAATGGCCAGATTAGAATAAATGACATAATGCATTTAATAAAAGTTTATTTATATAAATACAAATAAAATAAAAATACTATTTAAATATTGCAATCTAAAAAATAATTAATAAATTATTAATATTAGTAAAATTGTGAATTAAATTAAACCCCCCAAAGAAAAAGCCTACTGCACAGTCAATTGCCACAAAATCAAGTACATTTAATTATGAATTATAATAAAATCAATCATTTATAACTGAAATATTTTGCAATTAAAATAATAAATGATACATAAAAAGTACATCAAATACTTTATTGAAATGTAAAAACCATTAAAATGTGCAGTGGCCGTAAGATCTACTAGATTTAAGCAAAAATAAAAATGTAATCTAAAGTTGTTTTTTAAGCACAATTTGAAGAACAGTAACATGAGCTGATCTACTATAGCATTATTTAGAACACGACAGACCATTTACTCAATGACAGCGCCACTGGCAGAAAACAAAGTGTGTTATTTCTCCATTAAAGACTAAACAAGAGACAAAATGGCCCATCCTTGCACTTTACCTTCCTGCAGGGAACTTGCCGTGTGCATGTGTGTGTGCCCTTACCCCTCTGGACCTCTTTAACACCTCCCCGTTGATGACCCGCAGCTTTTCCTGCTGCAGGCTATACTCCAGGTCCCGGGGCCGGCTGGCATTGTAGATAAAGATGGCCAGCAGCACCACGGGGGCCTGCAGGAAGAATTCCACAGAGGGCCGGAAGTCAAAGAGGAAGAGCGAGAGGGCGGTCACCAGGACGGTGGTGATCTGGTTCGTCAGCACGTGGAACATGTTGTCCCGGAATTTCAAGATGAAGGCCACGGAGAGGCCCAGGGTCGCTGTTGGACAGGAAGTGGCAAGTTGAAGATTTTAGTTTGATGGCCATGAATCGTCCTTCACATGTACACTATAGCCTTCAACTTTGCTACAACATTTCACCTCTAAAATGGTTAAACTTATATTGAACCTTGTTAGATGATTTAATTGTATTTGAGTAGTTCTAACCTGTGGCTTTGATAGCTCACACATTTCAGGTCTATCAAACTACAGTGGTGCCTTGTGATACAATCAGTCGATATTGCAGATGAACAGTTTGGCCGATAATTAACTATTCTTCTAAAATACTTCAAGCTGTTTAATGCCACTCCTAGCTAGTTGAGGTTTACTGTTAAACTAAACAAAAACAAAGAGAATTACACATTAGGTATTTAAAAATAGTACATTGCTTATAGACAAGTCTGCACAGCGTATCGATTACAAACAATGCGTGTTCATAGACTGGCTGGCTGGCAGTATCTATTAGGCAGTGTTACAATTTGAAAACAGTGCATCAACACATGTAAACAGAAAATGTAAAACTAACAGGTATATATTCTTTATTTTCAGTAAAAGAAAGAAAAAAAAAGTTTAACATTACTACAGCATATAGTCACTCTACATGACTGTGTTGTACTGCCCCCCGGTGGCAAAATCGTAAATACCAGAAGTAGCCGCAATGAATTATGTGAAAACAATATGATTGAGTGCTATTTCCCTTATAAACTCATTGAATGGCAGTTATTTGAAGCGCTGCCATCCCCCTCAGTGCCAGCCATTTTACAGGATTTTAACGGCCTACAGAATATTGTGTTCTATGGGTATATAAACATGGGACCTACCGAAAGAAAAACTAAACCCTCATCGTTCATCAGGAAAAAAAAGGTTGTCTCTAGCATTTGTCATTATTGAGTAATCACCAGCAGAAGAGAGGCAAGTTTAACTGAAAATCCTGTTTTGACAAAAATTACGGAGAAATCAAGGGATTTGTGAAGATGCATTTCAAGTAAAAATTCAACTTTGACAGCAATCATTTTTGTTTTTATTACAAGTCAAACATATTAACACAATTTTTTTCAAAATAACATTAAACAATTCATAAGAAAAGGATATTGATGCCAAAAAACAATTATATAACTTATCCAAGTATCTATTTACAATTTTAACATTTTTCCAAACTATGAAGTCTGAGTTATTTACAGGTGCATGTGCATGTGTGCAGTCTGGTCCACCTTTATGGCGCAAACTTTCTTTGGGTGTGGTAGAAGTGAAGGCATTGTCCTTGGTGCAACACGATGAACACAAGTCAGTATGATGCCATCCAAGGATTATCTCGACGTCTGCTGCCTGATGTGCACAATAAAAAATGGATAAAAATCACCATAAACATATTTACTTCTTGCAATGTGAAGAAACTATATATATGTTATAGTAACTATAATATTTTTACCTTCCTTTACACTGCAAAAAAGAGGCGCTTGAGTGGTTGTGGTGCTGGATCCACAATCTAATGTAAGGGAAAAGGAACATTACAACAAATACTTTTTTGTTGCTGCACTTGCATTTATTACCACAAGCCTTGTGTTCCTAATTGAACGACATACAATTTATCTTTGATCATTTCATTTATTCAGTGGTTTTGCCGAACGTTTTATTTATTTATTTTTACAAATTGTGCACTGCTATATAACACACGAGGCAATAGATAGTATAGGCATTATATGATGTGGGCTGATGCACAGTGAAAGGAGTCATGTTGAAGTTATGAAATTTAGCATGGGACCAAGTTCATGCTTACCTATACGCAGACGCAGCTTGCCCTCGAAGATGCATCCAGCGGGACGTGCACGGACGCTCATCGCATGGTTGCCTGGCTGGAGATACATCGAGGGGGCGTTTCTGGTAAAAAGCCCTGTGATGTATGTTTGCTGCGTGGCTTCTTTGATCTGTGGCGTGATGCCGTTTGCCCACCAAGATGCATCCGGTGAACGCGAAAGTACGGAGACGCCGGTGGCTTGACGAGGGGGCTTATAATTTATTGGACTGATGTATTTTATTGTTACTGATGGTGAACTGTGAAAAACCATACTAGTAAATACTGTGCTATATTATCCTTTTAGGTATATACTGTGTGCAGTATCGACAAACAGGAGGATCACTGACGGGACTGGTTGTCTACTATTGTGCCTTTCTACTTTAGTTCAATTCAAAGTTACATAACCTGTATGTAAACTTATGAGCACAACTGTGTTGTTTCCATGTAAACCTATGAGCACAACTGCATGTATTACCGTTCACCACTCGTTGGCAGACATACAGTTGTGCTCATAAGTTGACATACCACTGTAAACTTATGAGCACAGCTGTCGTTAAGACCTGTGCCATGGCGTGCAAGTTGTTCTGTTTGCTTGCTCAATTTAGCTCCAATACATATGAAAATGTTACACAATAATAAACACATGGGACAATGTCAATCATTCATATTTCATCAGATTGTGTGGGTGTGGGTGTATCCAATATTGCGGCCTGTAAGTCATACAGTTGTTTGTGCAGTGCACGTTACTGACCAGTGACGACCACCAGGGCTAGAGAGTAGATGTTGTGTCCATAAAACAGGCCACAGTGGACAGTGAGGCCTCGAGACTCTTGTCCAGTAATGAGGGTCAGACCATTAAACACCACACCGAAGGCGTACCTGCCACATTACAAAGCAAAGAAAGTCAAGACCTGATCTACATCGATATGTTGCATTGACCAGACGGCAGGCTCACAGTTTACTGTTCTGAATGAAGATGCTCTCGGTTAGTTGGTCTCCTTCCTTCAGGATCTTCTCATTGTAAATGTTGGCCATTGCCGAGATGAAGCACTGCAGCAGGAGCAGGATGTGGCCCACGCCCAGTGAGCGGAGCTTTTCCACCAGGTTGTCCCGCCAAGCCTGGCCGGGCAGCGTCGACACCCACGAAGCACTGGTGCTGGGAGAGGACGGCATCACACATATCGAGTAAAGGAACATGCTTTTATTTTGAATCAAATCAGTGATTCTCTGGGTATCTGTTTTATAACTCTTATTTTGAAGAGGTAGTTAAAGTTGATCAATACCTTTAAAATGCAATCCAATCGTAGACTCTTGATTTTTATTTGTATTTATTTTATTTTGAAATACACTTCAATACAAGTTTATACAGATGATACCACAATGTCTTTACTGCAATCTTGTGGCATCTATAGGCAATTAAAAACCCTTATAAAGAGGGCTTCAATCACTTGTGGAATTTCAGTTCACATAGCAGGGCTGTGTCCCAATAAATGTAAAAAGATTGAAGGCAAAGGCAGCACGATGTAGGAGTTGTCCGCAGGTCTACCTCACAGCGAAGAGCTCTCCGTTCAAATCTCATCTCAGGCCCTTGGATTATGGGCTCTTATTTTGAAAAAAAAAAAAACTTTTTATGAAAGCAAAATGGTAGATAAGATCATTTTTATTACAAGATGCTCTGATGTTTGAAGTAAATGAAATATATTTTTAAAAAATTAACTCAACTATATAGTGTGCATTTAATGTAGGACTTTTATTTTGAAAATATAATATTGTTAAAAAGACAAGCACTGGAAAGAGAAGTCAAAAATGTTCTGATATCTGCACCAAAAGAAATTAATTGAAATAAGTAAGTATTGTGCATCAGACGTTCGACTTTTGTTCTTATTCTGAAAGGCAAGCATACAGTCTTTATACAAGATGTTCCCTGGTGTTACGATTAACGATAATCTAAAATATGTGTGATAAACAGTAATATGTTGCTGCATAAGATGTTGTATGTTATTGTGTTGTACAATATGAGATGGAGTATAATTTTATTTTGGAAATGATTTTATTTTAAAAGGCTACCAAATAAAATGGGCAGTAGTCTTTAATACGTTTCTTCTTCTTGTTTGTAGTGAAGAATAAGGGACAAATTATTTAATATGCACGGCATTTCAGACTTAGTTTGAAAAAGTAATTTTATTTTGAAAGCTCAGCACTGAGCTGATGATTAAAGTAAAAATAATAATAATTAAAACAAATCTGAATTTGGACTATATTGGAATATTATCATTTTGAAAGTGCAAGGAAAAAAATGTATTGCATATTTTAGAAATTTTTATTTGACTCTAATCCTCCATTCCTTAATAATGCTTAAATTGCACTTTTTACATTTATTGATTTTTATTTGTATACAAAAAAAGGAAAATAATAATTATATATATATATATATATATATATATATATATATATATATATATATATATGTTTTTTTTTGTTTTTTTTACTATTTCTGGACATAAAACCCAAGCTAAAGTGCATTTGAGGCCCATGAGACTGTAACCTGTACTAATTCCATGATGTCACTACACTACCTGCTGTTCTTCATCTGCTCGAGTAGCTGTGTGTACAGCAGGCAGGAGTTGGACGGCGCGGACAGGGGGCTCGAGTGGACTCCCAGCATCGACCCGCCTGACTTCTGGCCGTCACCCGACCCCATTGTCAGAGAGACAATGGACAGGAAGAGTATGACCAATGCCGCCCACTGCACCCAGGACAGGCGCCTCCTGGTGGCGGAGGAGTGAAGAAAAACACGTTTTATTGTAGAAAAAACACACAGTACATTTTGGATGAATGTTTAAAAAAAAGTCTGTACAAAAATGGTGAAACTACAAAACAGTGAGTCATGTCAGTATTCTGCTATCACCTAAAATTAGTACACAGATTCATAGCCACAGCAAAAAGCCTGAAATAGCACAAATAAATCAACAAAGAGTAAAATAGAAGCATTATATGTTATTACTGGGGGTTTTTTTGTCATCTGTAACATTTTTGCATATGTTTATCAATTATTATGACCTCACTTAATTATTAAACGCATATTTTTGCCACCTTGTTTCAGGTACCTTTCAGTTACATAAAGTAATAGTTTATATATATATATATATATATATATATATATATATATATATATATATATATATATATATATATATATATATATATATATATATATATATATTAATATGTTAATGTTTGGATGGATTAAAGTTATCTAATTTTGTTGTTAGTGCAATTTCGTTGTTCTTCGTTCTTGTATAACAAATTATTTGTGTGTGATGCTGTTGTTGTTGTTGTTTTTAAACCAAAAATAATAAGTCTGATTACTTTTATTACAAATGCATAATACACCGGTATACATCTGTTACTTTTAGTAGGCTTCTTAGAGATAATATTCCGTATATCAAGTCTAAGATGTTGTGAATCAATGGAACAATTGAATTTATAATAAGTATGTGAACAATTAATATTACTGGCAGAAAAATAGGGTCTGATGTTTTGGGATGAGTAGCTTACTTGAGGACGAGTCTGAAGAGAACAGCAGTGGTGAGAATTACAAAGTTGGAGAACAGGACTGCCATTGCCTACGGACAACAACAACAAAAATCAGGACATAGCGGAGAAAATCAACGGACAGTGGAGCTCAAAGGTCTCTCATTTAAGAAAATAGACCATGTGAAGTAATTAAAAACTTCTTCCACCAGGGTTGTGATCTACAGTCTACAGTCTGTTCGCGAGGTTAAGTATAAATAACACAGGTTTTATACACATAAGGTTAAAGGTCAAATTAACTGTGTCTAAGCAAAAAATTATAATATTTGTTCTTAAGAGTGGACCTGGAGTCTGGAATAAAATTGAATTGAATTTAAAACAACACCAAAGGAGATTTATTAAATGATGGCTCCTGTATTGCAATTGACAGGATTGTGTGTGCATGTAGCTAGTAGCTACAAACCCAAAGAAAGGGACTTACAGGCTGCAAGTAGGTCATCACGTAGAAAATGATGAGGTTGTCGAGAAAGTAAAGGAATGCAGGGATGGCCCATTTCAAAGTGCTGAGGAGCGAGGAGGCAGAAGAGAAGCCCAGATCTCTGCAGGTGCGTCCCTCTGAGATGACAAGATTCAAGATTCAATACATACAAACAGCAGGGAAACCCGCTTTCCTCATACTGTTGCGAGTGCTGTCAGTCATGATACCAACATTTTGACTTTGATACTACTATATCTGCATCAAATACCTCAGTACAGGAACAGAAACGTACCATGGCAAAAACTTAAAACATCAGGTCACAAAATAGCTGACAGCCAAACAACTTCAAATTTGTTTGATTTGTACGAATTCAAAGATTTAAAATAAGGATACTAATTTAAATACTTTTGATAAAATAAAAGTCTTGATTTTTTTTATTACTTTTAACATTTTTAAACTCTTGACACACTAACTACTGATATTTTTATATATATATCCACTAGTAATGTACAAAATTATTATGGCACAAAAAGGTTTGTTTATAATCAATTCAGGCTTCACGCAGTATAAAATGTTATTAATTTAAAGCTAAATTGAATTTTTATTAATCATGATTAATCGCTTAATTAAGAAGGCTTTTTTTTTTTTAATCAACATGTTTTGCCCGCCAAATTTAAAGAGCACCTCTTATTTGTTAATTCTTTCGACATTTAATGTTATGAGGACGTCTTCAACATCTTTTTAACCACTGCACACACTCATTCTCCTCTTTTTCTAGTCAGTTAATTACTTGCATAATTTCAAATGAAAATAAATGTCCCAAGTAGTTTAGCATGAACAAATATTCTGAATGTAATACACAAACATTTATTAAATGCTTTACTTAAATGCATGTAGTTATGTTTGTTGCTCAAAAACAACCTGTGCTACCTTTAACGTAACCATCGGCTGTCAAG
This sequence comes from Leptonotus elevatus, assembly GCF_054856555.1. NCBI lineage: Eukaryota > Metazoa > Chordata > Actinopteri > Syngnathiformes > Syngnathidae > Leptonotus > Leptonotus elevatus. Next base: position 6,224,266 of record NC_141250.1, on the reverse strand, counting down.
ATAAAGGATAATCTGTGGTCAAAATTCATAGTGTGATTAATCTGCGTTAATACATGATTAATACGAGTAATACTGGCAAAAACATGTAGAACGGAGGATGAAAACCCAGTGATTTGATTAGAACTTGCAACACAAGTGGCCAGATGAGATGGACCATTGATTGCAATTAGGTAAATGAGCAAAGCATTAGCATAATTTTTCTTGATGTACAATTTCTCTAACCCCAACCATCAAAAATGATTGCCTACCCCTATTCCTTACCCTAACCTCAACCATAACCCAATTCAAATCTAAACTCTAAAACAAAGTATTGACCCTCAAAAAGAGGTCTAAACTTGCGGGGCCCAGCAAAATGGCCCCACGAGGACGGGTGGGCCCCACAAGGCTGTGAAATCCCAGAATGTTGGCCCTGCTATGTAACAAAAAACATGCACACTTACTCACACACACACACACAAGCCAATACCAAGCACCGATACAACTAGCACTTTTGATATAAAACATTTCCCCCAAAAACACAATGACAGTTCATACAAAATAAAAACCTATATAGCTCAATATAGCATTTTTTCCTTAAAACTGCATGAAATGAATGGCAATTGTCTATTCTTCTCATTTCTGATTATAAAATGGCCACAAGAGTATCAGTTGCCATTGTGAGTACAGATACCTTAAAATAAGGCTGGGGATCGGCCAAATACCTATATCGATACTTTCCCATCCATAGTATTTATAATTTCACATGTGATAAAATGCATAAGTCTTATTACATCACCAAAATGCACCGAGCGGGTATGTATAGCACACGCGCGTCAAATCGAGGAAGCCGGCTCAAACGTGCATAGACTATCCTTTTTAAAAAAGCAAATAGGAATAGGTAGATGGCCATGAACGTGGCAAAGTACACATTCATAATCAGATATTTATTTCCCGTGTAAAACCATTCCTTACTGGATGGATTTAATCTGACACATTGTGGTAAAATGGCTCGATCAATTTAAGTGGATACATTTGTACTGGCGCGGTCGGAGAAGCGTCTAAAGACATGGTGGCCCCGACACGTCCACCTTTAAATTTGCCATCCACAGAGATGCCAACATAAAGTGCATGTTTAAGGCAAAAAAACGTAATCACAAATGCAAATAGTTCATGTTTACCTTGAATAAACAACCTGGCGGACATCACGAGGCAGAAGAACAGCTTGAGTGCCTCCGCCAACATGTTGACAGATGCTGGGAGGAACTCATATTTGTTGTCTATGCATAGAACACAGAAAATACATAAGACGGCCATCGCAATGATTAAAGAACATGCAACATAACAGTCTTAATCACCTGCATTAGCTGCGAATTTAAGCAGCAGGATCCGACTTGTGCCGAGGGCGACAAAACTTAAGCCCAGGGCCAGTGTGTAGGCCGATGAGCGGGAGCACAGCCGGGGGCAGGAACGGCAGCACGCCATGCCGACATAAACCTGCCGGAAACAAACTATACACACAAAAACATGTTTCCATTTAACATCTGTGATGTAATAGTGTCTTCATGAATTTAAAATTTCTTCCAAAAATGCAACAAAATAAATCAGGTATTGCCATAACATTTCAAATCATAACACTGTGTTTATTATAAATACTTTACATTTTTTAAATCTCAAACTTTACATAGTATGGAATCTAAGCCAGGTTCAATTAACACAAAGATATTCTGACTGTTGTATGAACCTGCTATATGTATTTTCTGCCATCCATTGGATAACTCGGAGCATTTAATAGTTGGCCACTGAAAAGTTCAGTAGGGCTCATAGAAGGACGAATCAGAATGGTCAATGTTTTGCTCTTCTTAGCCATTGGTTGAGACCAGAGTTTCTCACAGGAAGCACAATTGTTTTCTTGACTGGCTTGATAGGCTTGAGATTTTATTGTACTAGCCCTGGAAAACAAACTTCCATTTCTTGGTATGCTTCATTTTTGTATCTGTGAACATAAAGTTGACGTGCCTTGCCAAAGAGCAACAGTCCTATCTCATCTGTACAAAGAACATTGGGACAAAATGCAATTTTAACATGTATTTAAACGACAATACTGTATAACAAAACATTCATGGCTGTTTTTAAACAAATCGACTAATTTGAGCTTTTGACTGCAGTCTTGCACAGTCTCTAAAAACTCATAAATTATAAATTCAATGCCAGGTAAGTAGCCAGCAAAACACGGAAGCCTCGTTCTTGTTGAAAAGTATCAAATGTGTCAATTCTGCAGTAATAAACCAAATAACAGACACTATCGATTCGGCTTCTTAGCATTCAAGCGCCGATCATGATGATAATACATATTGAACGGGTACATTTCTGGTGAGGTGTTATGAGATTAGTTAGAAAAATAAAAAATGTTTGAAGCTAAACAAACCTGTTTTGCTGTAAATTAGCAGGGCATCATTTTGTCAAATCGACAGATGTGCTTTCTTCCTGGTTGTTCCGCGCACGCGCAGGCGCAGTGGCGCATTCTTCTTCGTTAGTGTTATTCAGAAGTTTTCAAATTGTAATAGCTCATCCCCGCCACCAGTTGATGTGTAATGTTTTTTCCGTTCTGATCTCACGAGAGGAAATCCAACTTCGGTGTTATGTTATAGCTATGTTATATGTTTTGCACTTTGCACGGGGAACCAAATCACACACCTGCACACGTTCCATATTGCAACTTTAGGACAATTCAGGGGGACCAGTATTGATTAATGAGGAACCTCTACATGACAAAATGTTATCTTGCACTTTTGCACATATAATAACAATAATAACAATAATAATAATAATAATAATAATAATAATAATAATAATAATAATAATAATAATAATAATAATAATAACAATAATAATAATAATTATAATAATAATAATAATAATAATAATAATAGCCAGCATTTTATTTATAAGCAAGACATAACTAGTTAATGTCGTGTTTGTAATGAATCAAATGACACTGTCCAACACCTTGTCAGTGGTTGTCCTGCTTTGGCACAAACAGCTTACTTAAAAAGACATTATGGAGTGGCTCTTTCATTTCATTATCGTCTCCGGCGTGCTTGTGGTTTTGACTCTGATGTTCTGCCTTGGTATGACCCTGAACATGTTCAGGGAGCCATGCAAAATGATAGCTTCAAACCTTTATGGAAAAGGGCCGTACATATACAGCCTTCGCAAAATAGAAACTACCGGTAACAAGCCTGATCTTGTCCTGTTTGATAAATCCAATGCAATTATTTATATAATTTAATTATCTGTCCCTTTTCACAGCAATGTGATTGGCAAGATCCAGAGAAACATACCAAGTATGCAGACCTTGCATTTGAAATGTCCTTATTGTACCTTAAGTACAAAGTTGTCCGACTCCCCATTGTTTTCGGCACCCTTGGTTTAGTACCTCAAGATGTGTTAACACAGGTCAAGAAAACTGGGAGCACAGCCCTTCTGACAATCTGGGCAAAGCGAGAGGCTGCACTGTCGAGGAGTCTTCATGTTCTTTGTAAAGTTCTTCGTGGGTTCAATTGCATGGTATTTCTTTGGAGAGATCCCATTCGCTGTCTGGGCTGCGTGTAGAAGGAGCAAGGGTACGTCAGCTAATAATGTGCCTAACCAGCCTGATTTTGCCAGGACCACCCGGCCCCTTTCTGCTGCATATTCATTATTTAATCCTACATATAATAATCATCATATCATAATAATAATTGGTTAGGAATGTTCAATACTGTACTGCTATTTTTCAGACCAATAGCAGTACGAGTACTCAACTCTTGAGTAGTCACCAATACCACTATTACTTTTGAAACATTAAATGTCTCCACAAAACAATGACAGATCATTTTAATGAAATACATATATCTACAAATGTAGCATTTTCCTTTAAATTGCATGAAATTAATTGCAATTTTCTATTCTTCTAATTTCCTGTTTCAAATTTCCTGGAATTGGTACTCACCCATCTTTAATAATAATAATAATAATAATAATAATAATAATAATAAATTTTAAAATAGCAATACACGATAATTCGTCATTCATTATCCTAATCATAGAATCCTAGCAATAAAAAAAACCAATGATAGATTTAAAAAAAAAATGTAAACAAATAAATAAATAAATACATCTGTGAATAACAACAATACAAATAAAATAAAATTTGTAGTATAAAATACTAAAATAAAATAAAAAGGGGGGAAAACATTTTCATTTGCATCCAATGCTTTTGTTGTGCCAAAGTAGTTACTTTAAATGTACAGATAATTGGAGGGTGAAAACTTGGGAGCACACTGTGGTCCGTTATTCAATATCCTTTCCCAAAAATTACTCTTTTCTTATTCTATTATTATACTATAAAGACATGTAGGTACCGGTATATGTTGCAGGGATGCATGCACAAACATGTATTTGAGTCACTAAAGTGCACACAAGCTAAGACTTCAATTAGAGGATAGATAAATAAATATACATAGTTCATTGCCCTGCTGTGTGTGTGCGCGTGGGGGTGCGTGTGCGTGCGTGTGTGTGTGTGTGTGTGTGTGTGTGTGTGTGTGCGCGCATCAGGAAGAGATAAAGCTCCTGGTGGACTCATGTGTCAAACATTCACACACGCGCACACAACACAGCTTGGATTAGTTTTGGAGCAGAGCGGACTGTCTTTTGGGAGGATCACACTCAGACATGAGGCTTGGTGTCTGGACGGGAGAGCCGGGTCTCCTTCCCGTTCTCCTGCTGGGTCTTGTGGCCTCCTTCTCTGTCCATGTGGGAGCCAACCAGCAGGACCAAGCTAGGAAAAGACAATACTACATAGCTGCTGTGGAGATTGACTGGAACTACAATGGCAATGACACGAATGTGTGAGTGTTAACAACTGTTTCCACTTCACCATTACATTGTTAATTATTATATATGTTTGACTTTGGAAGCTCCACTGTATTTGCAATTATACAGTACAGCATTTTTAAAAGGGCAAGTCAATCCTAAAAAGTTCTTTACAATATTTTCTATGCAGCCCAACTTGTCTGAACACAGTATGCTGATTACTATTGCATTTGTGGAATATGAATTAAGCAGCAAAATCCACACATTTCAATATCTACTTCAGGAGGCGGCCATTTTGCCAATTGCTGTCAACTGAAAATGACCTCACAGGTGTTCAGAGCTCAGGTAACGGCCAATCATGACTCACCTGTTTTTTGAAGCTGAGCCTTGGTTGGTCGTTAACTGAGCCTGAGCATCTGTGATGTCATTTTCAGTCGACAACAAGTGGCAAAATGGCCGCCCCCTGAGATGAATAAAAGCAGGTAGATTTTGCTGCCGAACTCATATTCCACAAATGCAATATTCATCAGAATATCGTTTTTAGACTAGTGAGGCTGCATAGAGCATATCATTGTAAAGAACATTTTTGGCTTGACTTCCACTTTAAGCATAATCAACTGCTAGAGTCTGCGATTAAATCTTGAAATGATGACTGTAAGTAATGAACACAATACATTCCGTCCTGGTTATATTTCATTGTGTGATGCTATCAGTGTAGCTGATTCCATATCTCTTGTTGATACAACACGTGGAGACAGCATGGCTTTTTCCCACTGTGGTTTTTGTTGTGCCTTGTTTTGTACTGTCCCTCAGGTTCAGCACCACGTACAAGAAAGTGGTTTTCCGAGAGTATGAGAAAGACTTTACACGGGAAAAGGTTCATGACCCCTCATTAGGTAACACATAAACATTTCTGAGCATAATTTATCATTATTTTCACATCACACAATAAGAAAATTACAGTGAAATTTGTTCCACTAGAGCGTTAAAACATGAAAATGAGGACTCGTGCCATTTTTAAGTATACAGTAAAAAAAAAAAAAAAAAAACTACAATACAATATTTTGGTGATAGTTTGTCTATGATGCTATCATGATACTTTTGACATAAGCAGTTATGGACATAATGGAAAAATTTACAACAGCAACAATAAGGACATGCAAAGATAATAAAGAAAGGAAGAATTCGGAAGAAGTATTTCAATATTTACTATATATCAAACTTGCTTCGATTGTTGCATCCTATTTTGCAATGTTTATATTTTTATTTTTTATTTCCATGCCCGCAGGTTTGCTCGGACCCACGCTGAGGGCCGAGCAGGGCGAAACCCTCGTGGTCACTTTCCGAAACTTGGCGTCAGAACCGCACAACCTCCACCCACACGGCATTGCTTACGGGAAGAACTCCGAGGGTGAGTTCCTGTTGAAGCAAACTGCGGTGGGCCACTATAACGTGTGTGTGTGTGTGTGTGTGTGTGTGTGTGTGTGTGTGTGTGTGTGTGTGTGTGTGTGTGTGTGTGTGTGTGTGTGTGTGTGTGTGTGTGTGTGTGTGTGTGCGCGCGCGCTTGCGTGTGTGTTCGCGTGTGTGCTGGTCGGGATGTAAGTCATAGTTCTAAAAAGCACGCAAAGTTGATCAGCACAACAAACAAGGTTGTTTGTCTTGTTTTAAAATATTAACCCGCGCGGGCAGATGATCAGATGCGGCAGTACTGAAGTCCAACATGAGGCAGCCTTAGCAAACACTCAAACTGGGGATCCACTGTGAAGGAAATTAAACCTAGTGTCAGTTCATGGAGGGAAGCGTAAATGTGAGACATTCCAGGATGATAAGATGCAAAGCCAGACAGAATATTGGCTAAAATGTTGCAGCAAGTAGAGCTCTAAAACCAGCAAATTGCATCTCGGGGCAGGTATTTTGTTTTTTGTGATACACTCTTGTTTTATTTTTATATCGAGCATGCACTGATCCAACCTTACCTATCTAGCAACATATTAATATATATATATATATATATACACATTAGGGGTGTCAGGTGATTCAAAATTTTAATTGTATTTAATCGCATGACTTCAATAGTTAACTCACGATTAATCACATATCTGTTCTAAATGTACAACAAAATGTACAATCATATTTTCATACTCTTGTTAATTGGGATGTGAATTGCCTCGTACCTGGCGATCCGATTCATATCACGATTCATAGGTCACAATTCGATTTGATACCGATTAATCCCGATACAAATCTATAAATTGATTATTGCAATTTTTTTTTAACTCAAATTTAGAAAATACTTATCATAAACTTGTACATGTACACTGTAAGATTTGTATGAAAATGTATTTATTTATCTGAAAATTCAGGTTGCAGTCTGTTTCATGTTTGAACAGCACTGAAATAAAATATTCAGGCTTAATGTTCCACTAATATAACATTCTTCCATGCTTAATGTGTAAAAAACATGCCCTAAGTATGTTGAATATTCCCATAAAAAAATGATGTTTAAAAATCGATTCGGCCCCATATTGAATCGATTCGAGAATATCGCGATATATTGCCGAATCAATTTTTTCTAACACCCCTACATGTTAACATCTTCTTCTTAAAATTGAGTTAAAATTAAAAATATGTACCTTACCAAAGTACCATGTCTCTTCTGACGTCGCCGATCATGTTGCGTCATCTCTCCCTGTCTTCTGTCAATCGTATGAATGCGCTTACTGTCTGCACTCCCCTCACATCCACCAGCAGGCTGTCCATGTATTTTGTCCTTTGTCTACCTCTTGCTCTTCTTCCCTCCCCATTATCACAGTCTTCTCAAGATCGTCTTCTCTAATGGCATGTCCGAGGAATCGTAACTGTCGTTGACAGTCATTAGCTCCCTCCGTCTACCAACCCTTCGCAGCACCTCCTCGCAACACCCAGGATATTCTCATCATTCTTCTATAAAACCACATTTCTGCGGCCTCAATCCTCCTTCTCGAATCAGCCAAGATGGTCCAGCTTTGGGATCCATACAATAGGAGCAACCACACATAACATTTTAATAGTCTTACCCTCAATGTTATGTTTATCTTCGGCTACTACACCTCCTAGATATGTAAACGTTTCTGACTGTTTAATCCTTCTGTTTTCCAGTCGGATGTTTACTTCCAAGCGTCGATCTCCTTTCACAATTCCCATTACTTCAGTCTTTCTTGTATTTATTTTAAGCTTCCTTCAATTACATGCTTCATTCAAGTTGTTAACCATCAGTTGCAAGTTCCCTGAATCCGCTATGAGCACTGTACTATCAGCATATCTTAGATGATTGATATTCACTCCTCCCACTCTAATGCCTTCAATATCGCGAATGTCCTCGACGGCTCCCTGGCCGTACAGCAAGAACAAGTCCGGTGAAAGAACGCAGCCCTATCTCACTCCTCTCAATATATATCCACCCAGTCACTTCGTCCCTCGCCGACTCTCACTGGTCCCAGTACAGATTTGCAATTAGCATCAGATCTTTTCCATCAACTCCTATTTCTCTTAACATTTCCACTATCTGGTCATGATCGACAGTGTCGAAGGCTTTCTGGAAATCTACAAAACAAAGGTATATGGTCTTCTGCATTTCAATAGCTCTTTCTATTAACATCCTCGAGATGAATATAGCGTTTTGGGTGCCCTTTCCTTTATTAAAGCCATACTGTACCTTTTCTACATTTTCCTGTATCCTTCCTCTTATTCTGGCCATTAACACTCTTAGTAAAACTTTTCCCAGACAAAAAAGTAGATTCTCCCTCAAATAGATTCTCCCTCATGTCTTTAGTAATGTACCCGGAGTTGTATATTATATTTGCTAACACTGTCATATTTTCTATAAAGAAATCTCCAGCTGCTGTCATCATCTCTGTAGTAGTCTCATACAATCCTGCTGCTTAACATTTTGTCATTCCTCTTAGAGCCAGGGCTATTTCCTCCTCTAAGATGCTCGGTCCGTCCATGTCCATGTCCAGTACTGGCTTCTCTCCTCTGTCGCCATCATACAGCTCAGCCACATAATTCTCTCATCTCTTTGCCACTTCCTCCGGGTTCATTAAGATGTTGCCATCTTGATTGCTGATTGTGTTGACAATATATGGTTACTTTTTGCCAGTTACTTCGTTGATTCTTTCAAACATTTCTTTGGTGTTTTTTCCATCCATTGCCTCCACTTCTGTGCATTTGTTGTTTAACCACTCCTCTTTTTTACATTTTGCTCTTATTTCCCGATCCAGTTGCTGATATTTATCCCTATCTATTTGTTTCCAGCCTCGTCCGAGACCAGAACCAGGGAAAGTTTTCACATCTCTCACAGCGTTTCTGAACCTATAGTTTATCGTTATGTAATCTATTTGGTTTCTATACTGGTCACCTGGGCTTCTCCATGTATACCGATATCTCTGATGCGTCCTAAACCATATATTCATAAATACTTGTCGATGTTCAGTACACCATTCGGCCCACCGATCTCCTCTGTCATTTCTTCTCCCCAGAGCAAATTCCCCGACCACCTCTCCCTCACCCTCCCTCCCCACCTTGGCATTCAGATCTCCCATAATGATGGTGACTTTATGTGGTTTAATATTGCCTTTTCACTTTGTTCAATAGATGGTAAAAATCGTCTATATCTTCGTCTGAGCTATCCGATGTTGGGGCATGTACCTGTATCACGTTCCAATCCAGAGGTCCTCCACTTATTTTCATCATCACTCTTTCGGACACGTGCCAAACAGCTTTCACGTGGTTTGCGAGATTTTTTATAATCAACAAGCTTGACCCCTGCCTCATGCAAGTCAGCTTCTGAGCAATAGAATATCCAATCCTCATCTTCAATCTTGCCTGTTCCTGTCCATCTCACTTCAGACACTCCAAACACGTCCACCCCCATCCTTCTTGCTTCCCTCTTCAAATTCTCCATCTTGCCTGCCTATTACAGTGTGTTGACGTTCCATGTTCCAATCTTCAACTGTTTAACTTTTTCCAGCAGTGACGTTTTGAGTACCACACGGGTAGCACAAACAGTCGCCTAAAGACGGACGAGGGCCACCTGTCGAACATGGGCCCCACGACCGAACGGGGCAGCATCCGCAGGATTAGCTACTATGCTTCCGTTCACGCTGTTACTCTCAAAATATGTACTGTATTGTAAAAAACGAGTGTGTTATTGATTTGTGTTGAGGTCATTATCTGCCACTAGATGGCATAATTGCATTTGTAAGACAGTGACAGCTCAGTGCATTTTTCTTTTCATATTAAGAGCTATCAAAGCTATCACATGAAGTAACTTGTGAAATTCTGCACATTTTTAAAATGGTACACTAATCTCCACAAACGTATGCATTATTATTAAATTTATTACTGCGAAATTTTGACGTGTCGTGTCTGCTGCGTTGCTACTGGAATTCCCCCAGTACAGGCTTTCCAATTAAGGGGCGGTCATTAATCGTGCGTTTAAAAAATTAGTGGTGTGCACTCATTTTGACACCCCTAATATACAGACCTGTATATCTTCTCTTTGAAGTGTATTGAATTGAATATAGGTTGAAAAGGATTTGCAAATCATTGTTTCCATTTTTATTTACTTTTAACACAATGTCCAAACTTAACTGCAATTGTGGCTTGTCGGTCAGTGCTTCTGAAAAGTTCTTGCTGGCCCAAGTCAGCTCATTACAGTCAAAAACTGACTGTTGGAAAAATGTGTGTGGAGCACTAACATGAGGTGATGAAATTGCAGGAGCGCAGTACTTTGACAATACGTCTCCAAAAGAAAAGGAAGATGATGTGGTGAAACCGGGCAACGAGCATGTATACTACTGGGAGGTGACACCCGACGTCTCTCCCCAACCCGATGACCCTGCCTGCCTCACCTACTCGTATATCTCCCACATGAACTTGGTGGAAGACTTCAACTCCGGCCTCATTGGCGCTTTGCTCATCTGCAAGAATGGTGAGAACATTTGACTTTTCAAAGGAAAGCACAATATGGGAAATGGACTGCTTTTTATATAGCGCTATTATCTACACCATATGGTGCCCAAAGCACTTCACATTGCTTCACATGTTACCCATTCACACACACATTCACACACCAGTGGTCAGCTGTTGCCATGCAGCGCACTGCTAGGTCCACTGGGAGCAAATTGGAGTTCAGTGTCTTGCACAAGGACACTTCGACATGGTCACCAGGGGTGATAATCGAACCAACAACCTTACGGATGGGAGACGACCACTCTGCCACTGAACCATGCCACACCAATTGGATGACTTCTTTGTTGCAGGGAGCTTGGACGAGTCAGGGTTGCAGGCTGGCGTCAAACGAGAGCTGGTGCTACTCTTTGGGATCTTTGACGAGCGAGAAAGCATCTATAAACCAAATGACCGCTCCTTAGACCACATCTTCTACACCATCAATGGCTACACCAAAGGAGCGCTACCTGGTAAAACATACTGGTCCTAGTCTAACTTGAATTATCTTCTGTACTGCTACAAACAAGCTCACACCAATGAATGTCAATATTATAATTTCCTTGGTAGAGGTACAACAAGGAAGGTTTTGCTTATATTTAAACCCAACAGGGAGAGAAGCGCAATACATGTAGATGATAGATACAGTCACTCACCAACACATCTCTGGGAAGCAGGTGGATCGGAGCGGGGGGATATAATTTCTCTCTGCTCCATCTCACCTGCTCCCAATTTTAATGCACCACACGCACACACTTGTAGGGGTAGAGTTTGCCAAAGTAGGGGTAGAGTTTGCCAGTCGAGCTGGCAAACTCAGTAACAGGGTTAGTTCTCACTCGGCACGCCGGCGTGACGGCCGAGAACTTTCCCCGCCGGGCCTGGGGTTCGGGGGCGCCTCTTGTCTCCCGGTGCTCCCTTCCCCCTTCCGTCCCACCACGCGGCTGGAGGTGGGGTAGGCGCGGGTGCCCCCGCTACTGCGCTGTCCGGCCTCTCTCCGGCACCGATTCCTGGGTACGGGGGGGGGGGGGGGGGGTTCTCTTTTCTTTGATCAGTCCTCGGGTCTCCTGACAACTTCACGACTCTATCGGGATTCTGAAGTATTCGGTTTAGGTGAAGGGTATGGGATTTTTAACAGGTTTCAGGAGAATTAATGCACACGCACATTCTCACACACAAAAACAGTGAGAGAGAGCAATGATGATGACATGTTGAATCGGTAAGATTACCGAATGAACAATTATGAGCTCTCTCAAAGAAAAAAAGAAAAAAGTAAAAAAAGAGACGGTCAGTACTTTAAGCGGAAAAAATACAGTAAGTGTGCCATGTACCATGTGGATAACTTTTCAGTACTCTGCAAATCAGCATGAAACTGTGTTTGTTTTGCAGGTTTGAGCATATGCGCGTATTCCTCAGTGAGCCTTTACCTGCTGGGCATGAGCTCCGAGCCCGAGCTCTTCTCGGTGCACATCACTGGGCAGGTGCTGCAGCACATGCGCCACAAGGTGTCGTCGCTGGGCCTCATCAGCGCCTCCTCTACCACCGCCAGTATGGTGCCTGTGCACCTAGGCCGCTGGATGATATCCTCGCATGTGCTCAAGCACATTGAAGGTCAATATACGCATTAGTATCAAAAATGTTTTGGGTGACGTTAGCTTGACAAAGTAATGGATTGCAGAGGGTATGCACGCCTTCCTTGATGTGAACACGTGTGAGGGCATCAAAGCACCACGGCACAGGATTACCCTCGAGCAAAGACGCGAAAGCAGGGAGTGGAAATATTACATCGCTGCTGAGGAGGTCGTCTGGGACTATGCACCTAATATGCCTGAACACATTGACAAGTAAGACAGCAACACTAACACATTGTTTTACGTGTTTGACAGATTCGTTCCTCTGAAGATGAACACCCATAAATTTGTCCAATTCAAGAACTTAAAGGTGCATTTTGGAATTCGTCACTTTTTTACTCGCGACTGCCACCTCAGGCCTAAAGCATAACTGCAGCCTGGTGTCAAGCTCATGCATGGTGCACATATGAGTACGTGCGGCGCTCAAATAAACTTTTTTTTTTTCAGTTTTCTTGGAGTCTCATCTGAAGTTTGGGCTGTGCTTGAAGCCAGCCTCGTCTTGCTTTTTCAGTTTTCATCCCAGTTCTGTCATACACTCACTAGCACAACATTACATGTCCATGGAGCATGACGGCAACCTCCACCACTCCACCCCTCCCCTTCCCAAAAAACTGTGGATTGATTGCCCCAAACACTGAACGGAAGATACAAACTAATAGGCGCAGTTGCAGTTAAAAAGTCAGGGCTCTTTGTACTCATCTGGGCATTGGTAGGTGATGCATAGTGTAGAAAAAGCTATAACATTAACATTTTGAACTCCACAATGCACTTTTAACTAAAAACTGAATTCAAACTGAGATGTCATGTTATATATACAGTATGACTATGACAAAATGCTAAAATTGTGTTACAATAGGATGTATTATGTTAAATTAAGGCACAATGAGCCCTTGTTCTTAGTCCTAATATTAAATTGTGTTTAAGTGATGATTCGTACAGATGTTCTTTAATTAAATACCCATATTGTTATCAAAGCTTTTGTGTTTAATCTTAGAAGTTCCACTGTTAATTGGTAAAATCTTTGGCTTATAAACCTCTATGTCTCCTAACATTTTTATGTAGAAGCTACAAGATCCAGTATCTGCAACAGTCCCCAACTCGCATCGGCAGGAAGTACAAGAAGGTCGTTTACACACTGTACAATGAGTCCTTCACAGAACGAATAGAGAACATGCAGAGGAAAAGTGAGCTTGGCATCTTGGGTCCAGTAATAAGAGCGCAAGTCAGAGACGTCATCAAGGTAAGAACACATTGATCTCAACTCAACTTACTTAGAGCTCACTAAAATCCAGAGGTGGGCATTCCGTCAGTACAGACGGACTACCTGTCAGTCTGTTGCTGACGGATGACAGTCTTGCTGTTGAATGACGAGAACTTAAAATGTTAAAAAAGTGACGGACTAAGCACTGATGGAAGTGGGTTTACATCTGTCAGTATATTTGTCACTAACCTGGTAAAGTACCGACAGACCTCTCAGTCCATCACTGATGGTCGGATGCCCGTTTTGTTGACGACTGTCGAATGATGGCATGCCCACCTCTGTCTGTCGGTCCTAAAATTGTGGTGTTGAAGTAATGACAGAAGTGTGGTTAAAATAAATTATGAACTGACCATTACAGTTTGGTTTGTCTTGAAAAAATGACGGATTGATGTAAACGATGATGGAAGTGCCCAGGATGCTGACAAATGACGGACCAGCAAAATTTGTAAATTGCCTACGTCGGCTAAAATCTTCCTTTGACAGATTGTATTCAAGAACATGGCCTCCAGGCCTTACAGCATCTATCCACATGGACTGACAATCGAAAAGTCAGAGGAGGGTGTGAACTACCCGGAAGGAGGTAGTGCATTTTTCTTTACACAGTTAAAGTGAAACTCTTATGACTGTGATACAAAGATGTCCGTGTTTACCAGGAAACAAAACGCATGCCGTCCAGCCAGGTGAGACATACACATACGTTTGGCGAGTGGCCGAGGAAGACGGGCCTCTGAAAGGAGACTCTAGGTGTTTGACACGGATGTACCACAGTGCCGTGGACACGCCACGTGACATAGCTTCTGGTCTGATCGGACCACTCCTTATCTGCAAGGGTCAGTCGCTCAGTGTCAGGAATGTGCAGGTAAAATCCATTGTCAAATCCAGATTATTCACTGTTCATCGAAAATCTTATAAGGCACTTGATTTAGGACAGGGAAATTTGTTCTTTGCATTTAACCCTTCCCTTGAGGAGCAGAGGACAGAAACTGTGAAGCCACTGGGGACTGAATCTAGCACCTTTATCAATGACAGAAAGGCATGGAGGCATAGAGATAAAATTAAAATCCACACACAAATCCCCCAAATTCAGTTGTTAAGCGTGGTCATTGCTGGAGTCCGCTCAGAGAACCTCCTACAGTGAGTCAGCATTTTTTCCACCATATCACAGAAAAGGAGTATCATAATAGCCCATCTAAAAAGAAGACCACATTACTAGCCCCAGTTTTATAGTGGAGCTAGATTGACTACAGTGTGCTGATTAGTCGATAGTGAATTTGGAAATGGGTCCTGATTTGACCTGAGTGTAGCTTCAAGGTAAGCTTAATTTTCCAGCCAGTTCAAGGTGGAGATACAACATGATCGGGATTCAATCTCCTGGCTCTATGTTGCTTGAATGTAAACAACAAACCCTCATCAGAATTTACTGTTCCAAACCCAACTGAACGGCTTTATTAAAGTGTGGCTCTACTACGTATGTAAGACTTGTCAAATTTGTAAAATAAACTGCTTGCTGACCAATGATTGGTGTCTAACAGGTCAAATCAGACAAGGAGCAACAGGCCATGTTTGCTGTGTTCGACGAAAACAAGAGCTGGTATCTGGACGACAACATTCGGCAGTACTGCGATCGATCCCGAGTCAACACGGCAGACCCCAACTTCTACAAGTCCAATGTCATGCACAGTATGTCAAGCTGTAATCCTTACTGGATATGCCCACTGCTAGTTGATTCACATTCGTTTTCCAACAGCTATCAATGGCTATGTGTACGAGAGTGGGCCACTTTTGGGCTTCTGCAACGGAGAAGTGGCAACATGGCATGTGTCCAGTGTTGGCTCACAAGACTATATCCAGACAGCAACAGTCTATGGCCACACATTTGAACTGAATAACCGCATGGAAGACATCCTGAGCCTCTACCCCATGACTGGCGATACCATTACAATGAGGATGGAAAACATCGGTTTGTTGGCAATAACTATAAACTTCTATAAAAATTTAGACTGAATCTATTTATCTATCTTTTTCCTACCAGGTGTTTGGCTTCTGGTGTCATTGAATTCCCATGAGACTACCAAAGGAATGCGCTTGAAATTCCAGGATGTTGAGTGCTTCCGCGACCACCACTATGAGTACAGTGACTACGACGAGCCAGGAAAAATGGAATTTGATGTGTGGAAGACCCCAACCAGGACGGAAATCATGAATAAGAAGGAGGAGGAATTGAAAAAGCCGGATGAGCCTGCTCCAAGTACAACAGCGACTGATGACTACACAGAGATGTTTGCCAATGAGTTAGGTCTCAGATCACTGAAGAAGCACACTTCAGGGGAGAGCGTGGAGAAGATCGACTTCTCTTTCCTTGACTATGATGCTGTTGATGTGCCGGATGGAAAATTCACAATAAAGACAAAAACCTCAATGTACGGTAATACAGGCTTGTCCCAAGACAAAGGGCCAAATAGCAGTGCTTCTGTACTGGCTTCAAGTTTTGATAATGAAAGTGCTTCCAAGACGACTCAAACAACACTTTGTAACACAACAGCTTCATTCAACTTTGGGAACATATCAACTAATGGCACCAAATTAACTGAAGCAACAAGGTCAACATTAGTAGCTGAAAATTTTAATACAACCTTAACAAATGACAATCTGACCTCTCTGTGCTTAGAGGAGAAATTAAAGGAAACGCTGGCACGAGGGGAAGTTGTTACCAGTTTGGAAAGCCAGAACAGGACTGCAGGTGATCCTGTCCACAAAGCTAACGTAACTAGTGCCTTTGATAATGGACCTCTGATCAATTTAACAAAATCCACGTCAGCAGAGAGTGCCAACGCTGTTCTTGAGCAGTCAAATGGTACATCTCCCTTGAACCAGACTCAATTCTCAGGTATCTTGCAGGCCATCGCTAACGATTTAAATGGATCAGAAAGCAGTGACGAAGTGTTTATATACCTCAGCCAAAACCACACGGAGGTGATTAAAACCACCTCTGTAAGGACAGCGAGTCACCACTGGACTTATGACGGAACTCACAAAAAGGTAGCAGTGGAGATGCCGGACCATCTGGTGAAATACATGAAGGAAAACTTGACACCCAAAAAGACAACAAAGATCAAGCGGGTGAACTTCCGAAAGTGGCCAGAGAAGGGCCAAGGCATGAAAACAAGGAAGAGGAACGTATACAAGCCAGAGGTCACAAGCGGTTTACCTCTCTCTCCTCGTGGATTCAACCCTGACCTGAGTCCAAGGGGGTCACGCCCCGCTTCAACACAAGCCATCTTATATGAAGAGGACCTCATTAACACGCCTGTGGTCATCGGTGTGCCCCGGCCTGATTTTAGCGACTATGAGTTTTATATTCCAGGAGATGAGCCCGACCATTTATCTTTAGACAAGCAGGATTTGAAGGCAGACGAATATGAGTATGTAAACTACAAAGATCCCTACAGCACTCATAAAGACATCAAGAACTTCAACATCGAGGAAACCGCTAAATACTACCTAAAGCACTCAGGGCCGAATTTCAAGATGTACTTCATTGCTGCAGAGGAGGTCGAGTGGGATTACGCTGGCAGTGGACAGAGGTAAAATCACAACTTTTAGCAAACCTTTAATACAAATCTAATGAAGATCATAATCTATTGCAACAGAAGGCAGGAAAGATCTCACCAGAACAGCCGGAACACTAAATTCAAGAAAGTGGTATTCCGAGGTTACACGGATGGGCTCTTCAGAACACCTGAAATCCGAGGCGAGAAGGAAGAGCATCTTGGTATCCTGGGACCTGTCATCAAGGCAGAGTATGGACAAAGCATCATGGTAAAATAAACACTATGTGGCTGTTCTTGTGATGTTATACATCCTTTAAAGCTGTTCATTTGTTTTAAATGATTATTCTCTTTGTAGGTGGTGTTCAAAAACAAAGCCAAACGTCCATTCTCCTTACACCCTAATGGAGTTACCTATACCAAGTGGACAGAAGGTCTGTCCTATGAGGATAGCTCCAAGCCCTGGTACAGAGATGATAATGAAGTTCCACCCAATGGCAACTTCACATATATCTGGAAGGTCCCCCGAAAGCCTGCACATAGGCCAGATGAGCCTTACTGTCAGACTTGGACCTATTACTCCGGTGTTAATCCTGTGAGTGCTTCATAGTGCACGTGGTGGTTCTGGAGGAATTGGTCATTGGTTGTGGAGTGTTGATCGATTCCGACTCAGTGATTGTTGGTGTGTGTGAATTGGGAATCATTGTCCATGTTTTCAACACCACTCATTGGTGACCAATCCAAGGTATTTCACGTACATTGAGGTTGCACAGATCACCCCATTACAAAAGTAGCAGAGGATGGATGAATGGATGGATGGATGGATGGACAGTAACTATAAGGATTTTTCAACATGTATTTCTATTTAGGAAAAGGACATCCACTCTGGCTTGATTGGACCTTTGCTGGTGTGTCCAGAGGGCACTTTTAAAAATGTGACGAACACAAGGGAGTTTGCGCTGCTCTTCATGACCTTCGATGAGTCGCAGAGCTGGTACTATGAGGAGAACCGTGAAACCATGCAGCGGGAAAGACGAAGAGGAGTTCTGGACCCTATCATCAAAGAGCCCCTAAAGTTCCATTGTAATCATAAATCCCACAATATGATCCTTGGTCCATCAATCCAATTCTCTGATTGATGTAAATCCAATGAGAATATTGTTGAAATGTCTATGTATGATGTTTCTACAGCCATCAATGGTATTATATATAGCCTTAAGGGCCTGAGGATGTATACTAACCAACTCATCCGGTGGCACCTGATCAACATGGGCGCTCCTAAAGATTTCCAGAGCATCCACTTCCACGGACAGACATTCCTCCACACAACGACCACCAGCAACAGATATGCAGTCTATCCACTGCTTCCTGGTACACAACATCTTTCTAACCATGCATGCAAGTTCATACACGTTGAATGATTACTGCTTTGTTCAGGGAGTTTCGCTACACTGGAGATGTATGCATCAAAGCCCGGCCTTTGGCAGCTGGAGACAGAAATTGGCTTCAATCAACAGCGAGGGATGCAGACACTCTTCTTAGTCCTTGATAGTGGTACTAACTTCTCAATCAGGTCAACCTCATGCAATATGTTGATTGCTGTTGGTGGATTGTGATGTCGTTCTTGCATGTGTTCTCCAAGACTGCTCCCACCCCCTGGGCTTGCAATCGGGTAGTGTGAAAGATGAGCAGATCACAGCCAACAACACTCGAGGTAGTCGCAGCACCACCAATCTACAGCAGTCAGTTAGAAAAAAAGACAGAATCTCATACGCTATCTCCAACTTTAAAGGATACTGGGAGCCACATCTTGCCAGATTGGACAATAAAGGCAAATACAATGCGTGGAGCACAGACCAGAGCAACAGTTTCATTCAGGTATGCCAAAATGGATCTAATCCATGCAATGTATAACATATGCTACTTGCCTATCTTCTGCTGGGGTGTAGGTGGACTTTCAGCGTCCTGTGGTGATCAGTCAAGTGGCCACACAAGGAGCCAAGCAGCTCTTCCAATCCCAATTTGTCACAAATTACTCCATTTCCTACAGCAACGACCGCAGGAGATGGACCCTCTACAAGGGAGACAGTAAATACCCAATAAAGGTAGAAATGGTTTGAAACGTTTCATTTATGTATATTTCACCATGATGTCACACATACAGTATATCAAAAGCTGGAGCTTTCTCTGATGGTACCACTAATATACAAACCCATATTAGGCCATACCAAGGAAAAGCGATCGAGAAAATAGGGTTCATGGTTTGATTGATGATTTTAGCCCTTTCTGTCACGTAGTGTTGTTGTTGTGGGTGGTGGTGGATGGAGCTGATTCTTTACAAACATTCTTAAAGGGGAAGTCAACCCCAAAACAATTTCTGACAATAATATGTTGTATGCAGCCGCAATAGTATAATTACAGTATTTTGGCGAATATTGCATTAGTGGATTATGAGTTAAGCAGCAAACTCCATCAGTTTTTATCAATATCAGAAGGCGGCCATTTTGCCACTAGCTGTCAAGTGACAATTACGTCACAGTTGCTCAAGCTTTAGGTAACAACCAATCACAGTTCAGCTTCAGAAAACAGGTGAGCTGTGATTGGTCGTTGCCTGAGCCCTGAGCAACTGTGATGTCATCTTAAGTCGACAGCAAAATGGCCGCCCCTTGAGATGGATAACAACGGCTGGATTTTGATGCATATTCACCAAAAGTAATATTAATCAAAATGTCATGTTTAGAGTAGTGAGGTCACATATAAAATATTATTGTAAAGAAATGTTTAAAAGGAACCCCTACTGTAATAACAAGTTTGCTCCATATTATTAATTTGGTTGTTACTAACATAAATATGAGATAAATTTTTCAAAAATCATTTCCAGTTGTATACATTTTGTAGAAACTTTATTTGTACCTATGCCACCATTGTTGTTTACGTGCCAAACACATTCTTGGGAGAGTCACCCTCCCCCACCCCGTGCTCTCGAGAGCTCTCCCGATCGCATGCATGTTTCTTTAGCTTTAGGTTTAGCTCGCTATCTTTATATATCCATTCAGCATTGCTCGGCAGAGAGCCATTTGCTATTCTTCGTCACTACTACACAGAATGCGTTTGGCACGTCAACAACAATACAGTACAAATAAAGTTTCTACAAAATATATTAAACTGGATCTGATTTTTGAAAAACGAATCTCATGTTAGTAACAACCAAATAACTCATATGCAGCAAACATCATTACAATCGATGTTTCTTTTAAAGTTGACTTCCCCTTTAAATGGTTTATGAGACACGTGCAGAGAATAAAAGTGAACGTTGCGGTATCAATAGGTGTTTCCTGGGAACCAGGAAGCCTATGTGACAAAAACGAACACGTTTTCCCCACCGGTGATCGCACGGTTCATTCGACTCCACCCTGTGCATTGGTACAACATGGCTACAGTGCGCATGGAGTATTACGGCTGTGAGCTTGATGGTAAGATTTTAAGACAAGCCAGGATTTGAAATGCTTCGGAATGAGGTCAATGTGACTTTTGTGGTCTACTACTTCTTGGTCAGGCTGCTCAGTGCCTTTAGGCATGGAGAACGGACTGATCGAGGACCGTCGCATCACGGCAAGCTCCCTGAACTCCAACTGGTACTTCGGACCATGGAGTCCCTTTTTCGCTCGCCTAAACAAACAAGGAGCCGTCAACGCATGGCAAGCAAAGGTAAGGAACATCCAGAATTCCATGACTTCAAGAAGCTCAAATAGTGATACCTGCTCTGTTTCTGTTCATGCAGTACAGAGACATGAAGCAGTGGCTTCAGGTGGAGCTACCGGATGTCATGAAGATAACAGGTATTGTCACTCAAGGAGCCAAGTCTTTGGGGAAAGAGATGTACGTCACCTCGTACACTCTAAAGTACAGTGACAATGGGATCCACTGGCAGGACTACACCGACGATGAGGACCGACCAGCAAAGGTACTTCAATCTCGTGGTGGTGGATGAACCCCCTCCCCATTGGATTCTAACCTGCCTCTCCCTGTATTTTTGCCCAAATCCAGATCTTCTTTGGGAACACGGAAAACAATGAACACGTCAAGAATTTCATATACCCTCCCATTTTTTCTCGCTTCATTCGAATCATCCCCAGAACCTGGATGGGCTCCATCACACTGCGGCTAGAGCTGTTGGGCTGCAACTTTGAGTGACACCAACCAGCATTCACAGGACACTGAATTTTCAGAGTATTTTGCACCATAGAGCTTAATAAAATCACCAAATCATTAAGGACAGCACTCTAAATGCTACAGTGCAATTTTATACCACTGCAAAGTACATCAATCTACTTACCGACCTAACCACAAACCCACCCATCCATCTATCTATCTATCTATCTATCTATCTATCTATCTATCTATCTATCTATCTATCTATCTATCTATCTATCTATCTATCTATCTATCTATCTATCTATCTATCCATCCATCCATCCATCCATCCATCCATCCATCCATCCATCCATCCATCCATCCATCCATCCATCCATCCATCCATCCATCCATCCATCCATCCATCCATCCATCTATCTATCTATCTATCTATCTATCTATCTATCTATCTATCTATCTATCTATCTATCTATCTATCTATCTATCTATCTATCCATCCATCCATCCATCCATCCATCCATCCATCCATCCATCCATCCATCCATCCATCCATCCATCCATCCATCCATCTATCTATCTATCTATCTATCTATCTATCTATCTATCTATCTATCTATCTATCTATCTATCTATCTATCCATCCATCATCCATGTATCTATCTATCTATCTATCTATCTATCTATCTATCTATCTATCTATCTATCTATCTATCTATCTATCTATCTATCTATCTATCTATCTATCTATCCATCCATCATCCATGTATCTATCTATCTATCTATCTATCTATCTATCTATCTATCTATCCATCCATCATCCATGTATCTATCTATCTATCTATCTATCTATCCATAAAAAAATTCTTACATTTGACGGATATCTGGCAGCTGGGTTGCCAGAATATTTTCGTAAAAAACAGTAAAATATAGTAATCTTTACAGAATATGCCATGTATTTTACTGTACAATATGTTAATAGTTATAGGTGATAAATTGGACAATTCTGTTCTGCTGAATCATCACAATCAGGCTGCTAATTACAGTTTTTCTCCATAGGTTAGGCACATTTCTTGAAACTGAAATGCAATTTTCAAAACTGCAAACTCATTTGGCCAAACAGACTTACATTTGTGCACAACCATCCAGTTCATTGGCAAAAGCACATATCTATGACATGCTTCACTCCAAGTTAATTTCCCAAACAAAGAGTTGGTACTGTCACAACTGCAAAGATCCTTCTCAATTGCTTTGGCTCATCTGCATTCACACCATGGAACATCTGCAAAAGCTCATATCTCTCCCAAAAGAGCTTACCTATGTGTCAAAATCAAATTTCTGTCATACAAGTAGTCAGTGCCCCCAAAATGCATCTTCCCTTTGGCATTATGTGAGCACTGCAAGTCAAAATCATTTGATGTTTTGTTACAACAGCTGAGGTGCCGCTAACAAAATCCAGTGGTACCTCGTAGTTTGAACATAATTCGTTCAAATTGTTCAAAGTCCAAATTGTTCAACCTCCAAAACATTTTTTCTAATAGGAAATAATGTAAATGCAATTAATCCATTCCCAAGCTCCAAAAACAGAAAATTCCTATTTTAATTTCTATTCATGTTTTTACATGTACTCCTGGTAAAGTATTTACACAATAAAAAATACCTTACCTTTTTTGTTGTGGCGTGATGGCATCAGTGGATGAAAATTGCTATGTTGCGTTAATGGTATATTTTACATTGGGCATATTGTTAGACTACTATGAGGTGCTTGCATGCGCTCTTAACGTCAGGCACATTGTTGAACAGCTAAGGGGGGTCCTCGTGCCAGTATTTACGGAAGTAGTCACGGTAGTTACGGCGCGATAATCTTCTTCCTACAGCCACTGTGGTTCATAGCACTGTACGTTTTTCTTTGCTGCCACCGGCACCGCTGTCTTTCTTTGGGCCCATGTCAAAGAAAATTGATTGCAAATAAGCAGCGCTTCGTCTCAATGACCGCAACGTGAGCATTCGGCATTGCTCGGCTTCACTCGGCTACCTGTTCAAGATATTTTCGGCTTTGCTTGGGTGTTCAAACTCCGAGACCGAGGTCAAACTCAGAGGCATTTTTTACCCAGATGTTTTGGTTGAAGTCCGACTTGTACAAGTTCCAAGACGTTCAAACTCAGAGGTTCCACTGTACAATTATATATAAAACAGAGGGGGGATTTTATAAGAGCAGTTTTCAAACTTTCCACTCACAGTCAAGGAAATTGCAACACTTTTTATTCACACAAAGTTACTTACACATTAGACTGCAACAAAAGAAAGTGTAAGCCAAATTCTCTAGATTTATGAAAAACTAATAACTAAAATTATGTCTAGCACACAGTGTAAATGAGGAAGCAACTACTGTAACACTTTTACTATACAGTAAATTCTGTAGAGTAAATTTGATTATATTTAGAGTGGGACCAAATAGACTCAGTTTTAGAGTAATATTTACACTTGGAAGAGAGTAAAATAAAGAATTGGAAAAACAATTAAATAAAAGTCACTCAAGTTTGAGGAACGAACGACTCCCTGAGCCACAAAGCTCCTGGTGTGTGTTACTGTAGCATATCGCTCGTGTGAGCTGGAATATTCATAACCGTGACTAAAAACGATGTTTGTGGGGGTTTTTGGTCTCCTCTTGGAGATAAGCAAACAGTAGGCGGGGCATAGCTCAGGTGGTAGTGCGGCTGTCTCCCAAACTGAAGATTGTGAGTTTGTTCCTCAACCCTTGAGACTTATATCTCTTTTTTTTTTCTCAATTCTTTATTTTACTCTCTCAAGTGTAAATATTAGCCTACCCTAAAACTGAGTCTATTTGGTCCTACTCAAAATAGAGTCAAATTTACTCTACAGAATTTACTGTGCAGTCTCGATCGTCACCTTCCCCCTCTTGGCCACCGTCCTCATTCTCTTGGCCATCCATACGCTGCTCTTTGTTTGGCCAAAGGTTTCTTGCAATGCAGCAAGGGGGGG
Organism: Leptonotus elevatus; assembly: GCF_054856555.1. NCBI lineage: Eukaryota > Metazoa > Chordata > Actinopteri > Syngnathiformes > Syngnathidae > Leptonotus > Leptonotus elevatus. The sequence goes on along the minus strand of NC_141250.1, from coordinate 6,199,853 downwards.
GAGGCGTAAATGTCTACAACTACACTGATCCCCTGTGATATGCTTGACAATTGAGACAGATGATTTTGCATATTATGACTTACACACTGAAATCCTGCTGACATGTTTTGGAGAGGATAGCCATTAGACTGAAAAACAACTAATCCAATTCGATCAGCAAGATCTATTCATTTGGAAGATGTACTAAATGTGGGCACATTGTGCTAACTGTAGGATAAATGTACACAACCATTTGCACAGATCCACTGAGGGAATTCAGACATGTACTAAGACATTGGCAATTTGATGAAAGCAATGAGAAAGGCCATTCAGTTGGCACCAATTGTAAGGTGGTTTGGGGATTTGTCCATGGTATTTTGAAAATGTCATCTCAGTTTCAAGAAATGTGCCAAATCTATGGGGGAAAACTGTAAATGTTATATTTGAGTCCGATTTAAATGCAGTTGTCACTTATTGAACATTAAGTTGTATTTCATAGGTGGTAGGTTCCCTGCTGAGCCATTGCATTTACATATAGACCACCCTTCCGTTGCATGGGGACACTGATAAGTCACACACACTGTACTGCAGCAATGGAGACTTTAATGTGCTGTATAGTTAATCACCACGCTTGTAGTTTTCACATACCAGCACTTGTCATATTAACCTAGAAAACTCTGAAAAATTGGCTGCAAAGTCATTGTTTATAATACATCCCCATTCCACAGTTTAATGAGATAAAATTAACACATATAATACAATTAATAAACAACATTAAAGTCACCTTGATTACTAGACAAACTGCCGTTTGTTTGCTTTTGTCCTTTTGTTTAGCCAATATGCAAAATTGCATATTGAATCTGTCGCATTCATTCCAGTCGTGTCTACGAAGCACAATGATTGGGAAGAGGTGGAACAATCTCTTTATTCTTCACACGCACGAAGACTGAACTCAAAACTTCATCTACCAGAAATTGTTGAAGAATATTTGACCAGGATTGATCGGCAAATGCATTGTTTGGGGAAGTCTCACTAATGTGGGTGGTATGTTAAACAATGTCATTTTGACACTAACTTTGATGTTTTGGCTGTGTTGTATTGCTTTTCCGCTACAATACTTATGCGACAGTTATCTGTTGATTCTCCAGGGAAATATGATTCTTTGAACATACTGGATGACTGGATGACTCTCGTAAAATGTACTTTTGTGTGTAATTTACAAAATGTTGCTATATGTTAAACACGGTTTCAGTGTTTGTGCCTTCTTGCAGTTTTTTTCTGTCGATCTTTCAATCTAATCTATGTTGTCTGACAAAGCACATTGCAGCCATCTTCAACTATGCATTTGAAGTATCCATATTTTTGACACAACTTATACATAACATATGAATTGTTATGACTAAAGACAATACAATATGATATATGACTTTTATCCATCCATGAAAATGAATGTACAATGATGTCTCCTCATAGGGGTCTCAAGGGTGTCATTTTTAGCACCTCTGCTGTTAAGGCCCATCGTTAAGCAGCACCCCAAGCGCCCCCCGAGTCAACAGTCCCATGCAGCTGTAAACACACTGTTCGTTTATCCGCTTGCTGATGGCGCTGAAGCGGGTGCCGCAGGTGTGAAAGTCTCAGCATGGAGTTTGAAAATGTCAGGGCAAAATCCGACAAATGAGCCTCACTTGGGGCTGAGAACCAGTTGGTTTTGATCACTCTTATTTTAGGATGATTTTCATCCCACCCGGGTTACACTAATGAATTGGAGTGACATCACTGGGATCACGCACCTTTGCATTATTTTAACATTTCAACTGCAATCTCTTAACAGATGTAAATAACATGCTCAAAATGTAACACATTCCTCTCGACATATTTAAACTGGAAGGTCATCATTTGGGGACAAATGAAAAATGGTTAAACACTTGTTGGAGAGGTAGTCTGCTTCCTGACTACTGTCAAGATGCCTTTACGCAAGGTCAGGCGGAAGTGGTGCTGCACTGTTTTACCATGACATCTTTTCTGGCATGCCTGCCTATGTGTGATTTGTGGTGTGTGCAACACAAACATACACATCTGCGTATAAATTGAATTTCCCCTTGAGGGATAATCTGGTTTTTCCTGTGTGCAGTTTGCTCAGGGTACTCTTGCTTCCGCCTTGATGGAAGGCCAGGTTCTTAAATTTGCGGTACTCCTAATTACCAGCAGATGGCGACCTGACTTCACATTACGAGGCCTGTTTTGCGGCCGCCTGAAATCCATCGTGCAGAACCCCAGGAAAGACAGTGTCTCAGTACTGTATGTGAATGGACTGATTGATGTTTACATTGGAGTTAAATTTAAGTAGGTATTTGAATGGATATTATTATTATTTGTATGTATGTATGTTAAGAAATGTAGCCTATTTTTACTTGATGAGTTTTATATGTGACCGTACAGGCAGATATTTACTGTGAATGGAATGATATGTGCATATTTTGTGTGAATGGACAGATGTTTACATTCCTTATTATGTGGCATGACAGAAGGGCGTGAATTTCACATGTGTATTTGAAGGATAGACATTTTTGTGCAAGTATGTGAATGGACAGGTACAGTATTTGCATGCTACTGATGAATATATATTCATATCATGAATATATATAAAGGCTTAATGCACATTATATATATATATATATATATATATATATGTTGAAGTGTCCTTCAATCGAGGTACGGAGGTATCAAATAAGCTTTTATTGAAGAGATGCACTCCCCTAAAGTATATATGGCATACTGTACACTAGTATATTTGTACTGTATTTTAATATTGTTTCAATTTTAGTTTTTTGTTTTGTTTTGTGGTTTTACCACAATTTCCTCGTTTTTTTGTGAAAGTCCCAAATATTGATATTTATGTATGTCTTTATTAATTTATTTTTTGGGGTGTTTAATTATTATTCTTTTTTAATAGATCAAGATTTTTCTCTCATTTCAATGCATCAATTAAATGCGGATTTTTGCAATTATGGCGCCGTCTCCATCTCCCGCAAATAACGGTGGTCCATTGCATATCACTAATGGTCAATTTGTAAGGGATTTTGTGTGGGAATTAAGTTCTGTATAGGCATTTTCTGCAAAAACAAAGAGAACACAAACATTTAGAAAACAAACAAAAAAGAAAGAAAGAAACAGACACACTTTATTTGCTATAGTGGGCCATAAAAAAAAAATCAGAAATTGTGCACAGTAGCCTACTGGCAAAGTGTTAACAGCTGTTAATCTTAAAAGTTAATCTTTACAGCTGTCTAGAATTTATTTGTGACACCACGGTATAGTTACTCAATTCTAAGTAGTACTTAATGGCTGCAGTCAACCTTGAAAATCTGCACAGCAACAAGTTGATGAATATAAATAAACACGGCTGCATCACTCCGTGTGACACACAACTTGTTTACTAACACTTTTTTTTATGTGGAAGACGTCAGAGAAGTGTAACTTCAGCCGTGTGATTGACTCCGCCCCTCTCCTGCAAGACCCTTCAAAAGCTGGAGCGCGCGCTTTGGTGCGACCAGTGCAAGACCTTCGGAAGACAAGAGCACAGCAGGACTGCGTGGGACTGAAACGGACGCACGTAACACACACCCCTACACACGGTACTGGATATTCCCGGGGAACCATGAAGTCTCCAAAACTGTCGCGCCATGGTAAATTGCTACAATTCCGCACAATCCTTGGCCACTTTGCGCGCGCAATACTCTAACCTTTCACTGTCTCCACGTGTAGCCAAGCTGGTGGTCGACGTGGACGACCTGGACGACGTGCTGTGCGAGTTCGACGCCGTGATCGAGGACTTCACGTCCCCGATGGAGAAGCGTCACTTTCGTTACGATGAGCACCTGCGCACCGCTAAGAGGCGGAGCAGCGCCAGCGTCAGCGACAGCGGCATCAGCGATACAGAGAGTGAGTTGAAAACAAGGTGGAGGCAAAACGTGCTGTACTTTCACTCTGGAACTGCTTGTCCCAAAAAAAAAAAAAAAAAAAACTAGTGAAAGTCTTCTGTTTCGACTTAATAGGCCTGCCAAAGTAAATAAATAAATCAAAATTTAAACTATAACACCCGTTTTGATAACTTGGCCTCTTGCATTGGCCAATGGACATCTGCCAGGATAATCTGACTGAAATGACATGTTCTGTATCAGCAAAATAACAATAAAATAATTGCTAAATTAGCTAATAATAACCTATAATATAATATAATATAATCTAGTTGCATTTGCCAGCAGTCATTCTTGTGTAGGGCATATATGCATGCATCAAAATCAAACAATCATCTTGAGTAAGACAATGCATGGGAAATATCAATAATGCTCTGCTTAAAAAAAATATTTCATGTACTATTTATACACATGAATTAATTAAAAAAAAATTTTTTTTATATAACCTTTACTTTCACATACACTTTGATAGACAGCCATCCATTTCTGTACCACTTGTCCTCGTCATTTTATCTGATTATCATGCATATGCAGTATTTTGATACAGTATTATCTCAAGGGCGGTGCAGTAAACAAGTAGTTACTTAGCACATCGGGCTCACACTTTGGAGGTTGTGGCGTTCGAATGTGGGCCTTCCTATGCGGAGTTTGCATGTTCTCCCCAAAGCTTGTGTGGGTTTTGAACAGTTGCTTGTTTATATGTGCCCTGTGATTGGGTGTCAAGCAGCACTTGGAGTATCCTGCTTCTTGCCCAAAGTCAGCTTCAATGCCATGGCCTCCAATTATAAACAGTATTGAAAATGGAAGGATGGATGGAACTGTATGTTACACAATATGATTTTTATTTAATTCCTTCCATTTTAAATTGTATTCTAGTTCATGTTTTCAATATAGAAATATAATTTTGAGTGAGTTATTTACACTGGCATGAACATACAACATGATTGAATGAATAAAAAATATATATAATTTTTTTTTTTAAAACACACGGTTTTTGCACCAAATTCAAGCTTTAAACAAATATGCCATAAAATGTCAAAATAATGACCAGGGCATGTAGACAGCATTTGTAGACGCCAGTTTATACAGTTTATCAGCAAAACAAAAGTTGATTTTGTGTTGAGTTACTCTTAAAAGAGAAATGTGTTTGTGTGGCCTGCCTGCTGCAGTATACAAGGATGACAAAACATTCGTTCAATAACTACGTTAAAGTTTTTCTTTTTAGTTTAAAACGGCTTACCTCAATCAGAATACCTCTTCTTCTTCTTTTTCTTCTTCTTCTTGGAAGATGAAGAAGAAGAACGTAGAAGAAGGCGGCCATTTTCCCACTTGCTGTCGACTGATAATGACATCACAGTGCCTAAGGGCTCAGTTTGCAAACGTCACATGACCAAATCCAGAATACAGGTGAGCTGTGATTGGTTGTAACCTGTTACCTGAACGCTTAGGCACTGTGATGTCACTTTCCGTCAAACAGCAAGTGGCAAAAAGGCTGTCCCCTGAGATAGATAAAAACAAAAGGAGTTTGCCACTGAATTCATATCCTACAGGCGTAATATTAATTAGAATGCCATGTTTTGACTAGTGGGGTTGCATTGAACATAAGGAAACTATTTGAGCTTTTAAATGTCCATTTTTATTGTCATTCACATGCTCTCATAATGTAAATAAGAAAGTGCCAGCGGACATTTACTTGAGGGCAACAAACAAGTGAGCGTCTCTGAGCCTGGGTGGCTTTAAGTTCTGCCCGATGTCCCTTTATGTGATTTGTGGTGACACGTGATCCATTAGCGTCAAAGTGTCCGCTTTAAGCATTCTGATGGTACCAGAGAGGAATACTTGACGCATGACGCCAGGCCATTAAAGATACCTCACAGGGGTAGTTTTAAAAAGTGATATGCTGGATACATTTTTATGAGGTTTTTTTTTGTGTGTGCCTAAGACGGGTCACATTTATTTGGAGCAGTTGTAGTTGTTTGAAAGGTACCTGACATCCCAAAATTGTATCTCTTGCTTCAATTTTGTTGAAAGTTGATTGACAGGTTTGTGTCATCTAACCAGGACTGTGTGTGTTTCTCACCTAGGCGCAGACTCGCTCAACCGAAACAGCTTTAGCCTGAGCGATGAGAGGCTCCACTCGCCCTCACCGTCACTGATGTCGCCAAAACGTGAGTGCTGTCTTCATACTTGCACGTTGCATTCAAGCCTGCTGGGAATTTGGGAATTCAAGGATCTTTTTATTGTCAATACTCTGTCCATCCATGACATGTTAAAGAAACCAAATCGTCCTCTCTGTCTCGGGACCAAGCCGACCCTCATTCACACTCACAAACAATCACACCTAGGGACAATTCATTCAATTAACCTACCATGTTTTTTGGAATGGGGAGGAAACCAGAGTACAAGGGGAAAACCTACGCAGGCAAAAAAAAACGAATCAAAAGTAGAGAGTAACAGAGTACAATACAAGCATTGGGGCGGCATGGCTCAGTGGTAGAGTGGAGGTTGTGGTTTTGATCCCCACCCCTGGTGCAGCAGCTAACCACAGATGTGTGAATGGGTGAATGTGAGGCTTTGTAAAGCGCTTCGGGCACCGTATGGTGTAGATGAAAGCTCTATATGAAAAGCTGCACATTTACCATTTACCGGAGAGGGGCTGCGATATATTAGCAGCATGTTTACTGTTGAAAAATATACCACTTAAAGCATGCTCACGATTTCTGACCAGAGCGTTCCAGTCACATAAAAACAGAGTAGCTAACTTCCGTTTTCCTAGATTTTTAGAATATACAATACGTGATTTAAAAAATTACCTAATGCAAACTGTGTGTTTTTCTTGTGCAGCCAAACTGGGTGACACCAAAGAATTGGAGGACTTCATTGCTGACCTGGACAAGACTATAGAGAGTAAGCACCAACGCCGTCCAGCTGTCACATCCACTGTGTGGCTACTTTGTTATCTTGCTCGAATGTTAGCAATGCTAATTTGCAGTGGTGTCACACATCCTGTGTTGTACATCAAGCAGGAGAATCTAGTTGGGTTCTGAAAGCTGAACCCAGATCTAGTTTGTGTTTTTTGAACCATTACACAAAGGCAGAATGACGATAAGGCCAAAATGTGCACACGATCAATAAACAGTCATACATCCGTCAAACCGGGACACCATTTCATTGTGGGAGAAGTGCACATGAAGTGTGGCATGACATGCTAGCTAGGAAGGTGTAGCCGTAGTGCCTTTCTACCATTTTACTGCAGGCTTGTGAGTGTCACAACTTGCATTAGGAATGTGCGCCTTACAAGCTAAGGAGGCGACAAGAAGGAGTTGTCTGTGTTTGTCTTGCTCAACGTTGCTCTTTCACAGCTCGTGCTGGACTTGGCCGGGGCGCTAAAGGCAGGCAGCCAGGCCCCCGTTAGTCGGGGTGGATGGCATGTTTACTGGGGCCACGGGTGTTTACGAGGCCCTTGCCAGTAAAATGACACTTTTAGACGAACCAGAGTCTAGTCAGGTCTGTCTTTTTCCTGTCTGCTCTCAGGCATGTGATGTGGCCGGCTGGCGGCCATTTTGGAACATAGCCATGAAAGAGAGAAGGAGTCTGGACACCCACCACAACAAACCCGCCACCAAGCTGCACCTGCCCCCATGACTGAACCACCCTCCAGCAGGATACAGCTGCTCGATGGTTCCAGGTTGTCTTGCAGTCTAGTCGGCGCTCGGCTAGCTCAACGTCACCTGGCGAGCGACACCCAAAGGACTCATCTGAATTAGCATTGCAGTTGGAACACTTGCCGGTCATGTGATTATGAACGTTTAGAAGCTGAGGGGACTGGACATTTTCTCCACACTGGATTATTATTATTATTATTGTCATATTTCAGTTTACTCCCTCATGAAAAACGAACAGGACAGGGCTTTTTTTTGGGGAGGGGGGGGGGGTAAAAGGAATATATTTGTAATTTTATAAAGCTTCATATTGTAAATGTATTGCTCCTTTTTGTGAAATATATTTTTGTACAGCATGTAAATAATTAATATTAAATGGTCTGATTAAGTTGGTTAAAAGAACGTTTTTAAAAAACTGGAAAGCAACATTATGTATTTAATACAGTCAATACTTGCCAGAGAATATATTAAAGTATCATTATTTTAGCATGTTTCCTGTCTTTATTTTTACTTTTTGTTTAACTTTTTTTTTTTTTTGCTTCCACCGATATTGTAGCGTTAACTTATGTCCATTTTGTCATTTATTATTATTTACATTTTTATGTTTAGGGGATGAAATGAATGCAGACATCCCAAAAACATTTTAAAAAAATGGGCATAAGTGTTTTTCACAGGACAAGCAACAATATGCTATAACATGCTGTATGCTAACTTTCCTAGCATCTCACCATGTTTAGCAATTGATGACTCTTATTTAGCTAAGCCGGTAAGCAAAAATATTAGTAATAGGTTTCTGTACTAGCAAACCACAACACCACAGTAAAATGAAGTCTCTAACAAAACATTATTATCAGTGTAAACGACAGAATTGTGGACCTAATCTGTGACTGTACAGGTGTACCTAATAAAGTGGCTGGTGACTTGTCACTTTCTGTGTGTGTCCTGCCTTCCATTACATCACTTGAATGTTTGGCCCAGAGTAACACAATGCACGCAACACCATAGTGACAGGTGAGACGCTTACACATACACACATAGCATACACAAATAAATATACCGGAATCAACCCCTCAACAACAGAGGCACTTATGTAACTCGGGTGGCAACAGGATCTATTTGCAGAGGCAGGGGGACACGGCAGTGAGCCGGTGCCGCTGCAGTCATTTTATGTCGGATGTAAACCCCTCAGTTGGGGTTCAAAGGGCAGGGAAAATGGGGCATGCAGGCTTCTATATTAGGCTGCAGACTTGTGGCGAAGCAGGTGCAGACACACTTGGGACCAATAAATGTCTATTCTATTTCATCTACGACCACTTGTGTGTCCTATGACATCATCTATTCTCCTTTGGTACTAAATTGACAAAAGTATTACATACACCTCTGAATTAATTCATAGTTTGGACTAGCACCAGGTCTCGGGGTACTTGGGCCTTACTGTAAATACAAAATAATAATGGTGAGAATAAAGTCAGAGAATTGCACGAGTAAAGTTGTGCAATGTTTAAATATTACAAGAACATGTACAAAAGAAAGAACATCTTTTTTTTTTAAAGTCGCTATCTGAGGAAAAGTCAATACTGTACAACGTTTTTAAAGTACAACGCTCAAAATTTAGAGTAGTAATAATTTTACAAGGACAAAAGTTGCAATATACTACTGATGAATTCCCATAATTTGTAAGTGCTACAAGAACAGATTTCCAACTAAAAAATTGTCATTTGATGGGTATAAAGTTCTATTCCAATTTACTAGAAAAATAATACACATAAATATAAAATATATATATATATATAATGAGAATTTTATTGTAATATAGGAAAAATGAACGATATAGAATAAATTCACAACATTAAGACATTATGAGACAAAAAGTTTAATTACAAGAATAAAGACATAATTTCACTAGTAATTTCCAGATTTTTTTGGAGTATGAAGTCATAACATTAATGAAAAAATAAAAGATTTAAAGGTAGAACTTGCAGTTGGGAACTGAAGGCTGTAATGATTACCTGGGAAATTACAAGGCAGGAAAGTCAAAATAAAGAAGTGTCAAAAATGTGAGATGATGCCAAAGAAGAGTGCTGTAGAGTCCTGCATGAGTGCAAAAGAACAACCTGGCAATCAGTCAGGAGGAAAGGCTTAATTAAATACTAGGAGTGGGAATCTTTTTTTGGGTGTGCGATTCGATTCAAAATCGATTTTCGATTAAGAACGATTTTTGATTCAAAATGGTTTGATTGACAATGATTTTTGCTTCAATTGCACTTTTATCACTCAAAAGAACGGCTCCAAGCTGCAAAAAAACAACTTTTATTGGAATAACTTGATCGTGACTTTTTCCTTCTTCTTTCTAATGTGGCTACAACTTAACAGTGTTTTAAACCGCGTGGAACCACACTTCCGCTAAGTGGCCAAATCGGGTACAACATGAACAGCGCTCCCAATAAAGGCACAGACAAACAAAGGGAAGACAGTATAAAATAATTGAAATGAAATTGATTTAGGGACATTTAAAATCGATTCTGAATCGTACTAAATGAGAATCGCGATTCTTATGAGAATCGTTTTTTTGGCACACCCTTATTAAATACTGACTGATTGCTGCTTTGAAGCCCAGATGAGCAGAGTGGCTAATGAGGTGGGTGTGGCTGAATGGCACAGTGGCGCAGAATACGGTGTCTTGGACTCGCCAAGTATGGTCTTCCTAAGAACGTACGTGAGAATGTTCTTCCTCAGAATGCGAGCCAACAGCTGAGTACTTGTTAACTTGCCCCCAACTCTCACGTCATTTCATAATAGCAAGACAAAATGTTATTATCCATATTTGATATTTTCCAAGCCAAGCCTTCACAACTATCCAACCGAAGCATCCTTGATTTAAGTTAGATAAAAAGAACATTCGGGTTTTCTGTGCATTCTTGGTTTCTCTTCAGCCATGATAGTGCTTTTGTAGTCGTGAATCTGATATTTGCACCCAGTAGGCGTACTTGAGTGTCTTTGTCATACAAGCACTTAAAAACTTCCTTCAGCCTTTAGGGGCCACTTGTTCGGATCGACTGTATATCCAAGTGTGCGTTTGTTTCCTCTTTGCTCTTCCTTTGGTTCTCCTATTTCGCTCACTGAGCTCAAGTTTCTCCGCCATTCCCACACTTGCAGCCCCGATTGTGTACTGTACAAGCCTTCTGTTGCCAACACTAACACTGCCTCAAAAACAAGAGAAGTCCGCTAAATGCTGCCAAGTGGGGATGTTGTTTTAGACGCTCGGACGGACCGCCTGTCCCAAACCACACTTTAAAGGATTATGTCTTGTGTCAACATCGTCTCTGGGATCCAATCCCAAGACCATGCTTGTGTTGTCAGTCGCAGGACGGTGTGAGTAGGAATTCTTCAATCATTTCCAAGTTGGAAAATGGAACGTTTGCCAAGTAGCATTCGTGGCATAGTGGAAGATGGGGTATGTGCCAGCAGACCGCACTGAACCTTAGACCTGAACTGTAGTTCAATTGTGAGCGGGAATCAATACCAACTGATTTAGGGCAACAGGTTGACGGCAACCTGGTCTGGTTGCCAATCAAATCAAAATAGTAATTGTGGAGAGGTCATTGGAAGGAAATTATCCAGTCTCCTGTGTTAATTAAAACTCTTATACTACTACCAAGGGCATTTTATATCCTAACTAACTACATGCTGGACTGATTACCCGTCAATCACTGGGCAATTCTTAAAAGGGGAATTGAGTGAAAATCACTCCCATTCAAGTCAACTAAGTTAACCACTAAACAGAGTTGGTTACTTTAAAATGTATTCCGTTACAGTTACAAGTTACCCGCTAAAAAATGTAGTGAGTATCGTAATCCAAGTACCATAATATTAAAGTAATGTAGCTTGATTACTTTGAATTACTTTTGGATTACTCCAATACCGAGTATATATATTCTATACAATGTGCCCTTGCTATATTGCTATTACCTGGGCAGCAGCCTACAAATAGCAAAAATCCTTGTGTAATTAAAAAGCATGAATGCTATTGATTGATTGATTGATTGATGTCCATATTCTTTTTTTCGAACTGTCACTGAAAGCATAGATAGATAGATAGATAGATAGATAGATAGATAGATAGATAGATAGATAGATAGATAGATAGTCATCCAATGAGGATGACGATGTGTGACATCAACTGCAAAATTAACATTTATCCCATCCACAAGTTTAGCCGTGTATATGTTGTGTATGATGTTTAAATAGTGAATTGGTGTAAGGAAGATTTGTTTGGAAGGTGGAATTCCCATTATGGTTGTAGGCTAGCGGGCTTGTTAGCAAGAAGCTACAGCGCATAGCATGCCGCTGGACTCTCAGCTCAAACTTTGGCCCCGAGTAAGTTCCAGTGAATACCGGTCGCCATTTCCTCCTCCCGTCTTTTTCAAACTGCCCGCGTGTGGAGGACACGACTAGTCAATTTGTGTGTCCCCTCCTCCCCGACATGTAGCAACGGTCCCACTCGCGCGGGCGTGCACGCGTGCTCTTGCTCTGTCGCTCTCTCTCTCATCGTAGAAATTGTAATCCCTCGAAGTAATCCCCATTATAAATAAATGTACCTGTAATCTGATTAAGTTTTTTTCTTGTAACTGTAAAGCAATAGTTTAAAAAAAAATTGTAATCTGATTACGTAACGCCGGTAGATGTATTACCGTTACTCCCCAAGCCTGCTACTAAACCACTTGGAGTATCTAAAAACATTTCCAATTACTATTTCTCACACTACTTAGTGCAAAATGCATACTACACTCTGGCATGTTTTCCAATCAATCACAATCTTATTGCAAACTGGTCAATAAAGAGAAATCATTCCTACTCCATGTGAGCTTTATAAACCACTTCACACACTACTGGATACTTGCCAGTTAAGGGTGTGAATGGGGTATTGAGTAGAATCAATTCTTACACATAAGTTAGCTTTGTAAACCACTACACTATGTGGCACTTGTTGCAAAATCTTGAACTTTAATTGTAAAAGCTGCGGTCTGACGAAAAAGACAAAAAAGGCCCTTATTTAAGGTTTATAAAAGGCCTTAATGTCTTCCTTTGTAATTGAGTGGTTACCGTGGTTACAATAAAAACTCATGACAGGAAAGTCTGCTGAAAAACGGAACCGAATCTCCACTTGTGATTGTGAAAAGTATTCTAATTTGGAAGTCTACAATATGACTCAACTTCCCCTCATGAGCTTTCGATATTGTCCACATTTCCTTAATTTTGTTTCATCCACACATGGAAGACGCAAAAAGTCCAAAATGCACATCTAGTGCCGGACAAATGGACCATATGTGATGAATCGGCAGTGATAGCCGGTTGCATGCTCAAAACTTCCCTCCTCTGCCAACTGTGCTGAAGTAAAAACACGTAGACGTGCATGTGTCCATGCCAGCTTCCTGCAATATGATCAGCAGACTGTGAAGAGCCGCTGGCCAACATTGCGAGCTGGTCACGTTTGTGTATTATAAACAGGCAAAAGTATTGGGACAGATGGCCGTTTCACCCACAGGAAGGGAAAGGTAAACTAAATATGAAGTTGCCCTCTCTTTTCAGCTATAATGTCAGCTTCCACAATAAAAATAAGTCGTTTTTTTTTTTAAGGATACATCACAAAATGCGCAACAAATGCCCAGTTCTACAGGTGCAAAGTCTACAAAATAACCAAAAGAAAGAAAACTCCTATCATTGTCGGCGAGCTGAATTCTCACAGTATTTGTGAGTTCACCACTGACCTGAATATATGACTGGATAGCCGATAGCCCATCCATGCCCGTGCAAGCCATTGAAGTCACAGGGCGGCCATCTTGCTCCTCTCATCTCGCGAGCAGACTACTGTATAAACTATACGGTATACATAGAAGAGAGAAGTTTCCTCCTGTAAACGTCATTAAGTATATAATTTATACATGTATTCAAGGCAAGATGTAAAATGTCTGAAATCCTCTTGTTTATGTTTAACAAATTTAAAGCATCATAAATCATGTTGTTTCTACTAAGTACTGTCTCAAATGTTCTCCAATTTCGATACAGTAAATGTATAGCATCGTATGCCAAGAAACGTTTCTAGGGAGGAGCAATATGGCGGCCTCGTGACTTCAAAAGTCTTGGCTTATCGGCTATCCAGTCATATATTCAGATTCCGCCGATACGGACCAATCACAAAGTGTGTTTGGGGGCGGGATATGTGACAAAAGCAAGAAACGCAAAGGCCATAGGAAACAAACAAACCAAACATGGCAACACTGGTGGAAGAATTACACACAATTTCCTTTTTTAAACGCGTCATGTGGTATTAGCTTGTTTTTTGTTGTTTTGTTTTTTTACCTATGACGACAACGCACAAACTTACATACAGTATGAATATAGTGACAACAACGGCAAGGTTTTCATCCGTCACCAATATTGGTCAAACATAAAAGTTTTGTAGCTGGACACAAGTTGCCGCATCGCCCAACCAGCTGGAAGTATTGTACCGAATGTGTCCCGCCTTTCCCAAGCAGGTCACATTTGAAAAGTCTCAGATTGATATTGTGGAGAACTCCTTTGAGTGATTCACATGATCAATCTGGCTCATGCCAGGTTTAAAACTGCACCCATGTGCACAGTTAGCTCGTGGCGCTAGTGAGGGGCATGGCAGTTATTTTAAGTGAACTGCATCTTTAGAATCAGTTCATTAAAGAGAACTGTTCAAAAGATTCGTTCATCAAAGAATTGTTCATCGAATCGTTCGTCGTTTTGTTTTACTTAGTGTTATTCTTGTTCCATTCAATTTCCCACAAGAAGCAACAACAAACCCAAATCTGAGGAACTGTAATTCCCAGACAATGATAAACTTTTGAGTGTGAATCATCGCTATATCATAGTCTTATCTCCAAGATGACTAACAGCCCATGTTATGATGTCTAAACAGGAAGTGCATGATGTGGCAAATGGCTGATGATGAGGATGATGCTGATGATGATGGTGGTCGGGATTAGCCGAGGACGGGCGACGTTCCCGGAATGAGGTCAGTGTGTCCGGAGCAGCCAGATGCTTCACACCCTCCTGGTGAGCAGACTTTGGCCTCTGGGAAGTTTTAACAACGTGTGTGTGTCTATGTGTGTGGGTGTGTTCTTAATGAGCAACTACTACTACTACTTGGCTCAATGTGAAGAAGTCAACAGCTGGTGTGAGAAGCTTCGAGAAAACGATATATCTATTAAAAAATAGGAGGATATTTGGAGATTTTTCCCAATAACAACACAGTGATAAGATGTACACGCAGCGGACACTTCATCGGGTACATCTGCACACTCAGACCAGATCCAAAGCAAGAGGAAGAAGAAGAAGAAGAAGAAGAAGAAGAAGAAGACACCCATAGTGTGCCGGTGCGATCCTTTAACGGATGACCGTTAACACACAATGAGTCAAATGTGTGTGTGACTCATTTCTCCAATTGTGACTCATTGATGAATGAGACAAATATAAAAGAAAACACATTCTGTCAGCTCAACGCTTAGCTCACCTTTATTTATAGAGCACTTAAAAACACACACACACACAAAACCTAGTGGAAACGTGGTGTACATACAATTTGAAACTAAAACAGTTAAAACCAATAAACCAATAATGTTTAAAACAATTACAACTACGACTACTAATAATAATAAACATGTTTGCTGTTCAATATTAAAATTTCAGAGGGTAAAGATGTGAGGCTAACCTTTGGCTAGCTGCAAACTACATCTAACTGAGGCTAACTGAATGTCCGCTAATTAACTGGAATGGCAGCAATGAATCGTGGTTATTGATTTTGACGCTCATGCGTGAATGATGTCAATTTAATTATGTCCAATCATGACTGTCGATAATGCTAGTAAAACATGTTGCTATGATCTAATCTAATGGAAGTCTCTTACTGGACAAACATACAGCGAGAAATATAGTGGAATCATTCTTGTAGTAGATGAATATTAGGTTCAAACCAAAAGTGTAAAATGTCATTGGTATTATACTAGTATGTAATGTGAAGTAGGTTCTACGGTGTAAATGTTCTGATGATGACGGAAAGGACAAAAGAGATGGGAAGTGACAAGGTACCGACTAGCATATAGCCACATCTGTGTGTGGGCTGGGCAGAGGCCGTTAATGTTTTGTAATCCCTTCATACTAACTATTTAGAGCAAAAAAAGAAAATGCAATGCAAGGCGATATGAATTCAGATGTAAAACAGAACGTATGGTGTTCCACAGGGTTCAATTCTGGGGCCTCTGCTGTATTCATTGTAACTGCTGCCTATGGGTACCATCTTAATAAAACAGTGATGGTTGTTGTAAAGTGGAGTCAGCGTCCAAACTGTATGATTTGCAATGCCAAGTTGAACATTTCTAGTCCAGCACAATTAGTTATAGCATAATGAATAATGACCAATGATTTAACGATGTCACTGGTCTTAAATCAACTGTAACTTTTTATGTTTTCATCATGGCAACAGTGTGGCAGAAAATCTGCTCCTTCATGTGTTCGCTACCAAAAAACTTCCACCTGCAACACCTCTCTTCCCTTCCTGAGTGTTTTTCTCAACCTTTCTCCGTTATTTAATGTGCCCCATGGCTAGTTGTTCGAGAGGTGGGTCAAAGGTGTTGCCCCTTCCCCTCCAGCCTGCACCAGCGCCTTGCAATTAACGCTTCTGCATGAGTGACAACTCTCTCAAGTGTTGGTGGGGGAGTCCCCCGTCTCCTGAGTGATGGTGACTGTATCAAAGCATCGTTAGTGGAAAATTGCACTTAAATGGTTCCTTTAGAATGAGTTAAGCACCACACAAAAGTAAAAGTTAAACACCATTTGTTTCAACCTTCAATTGATTCTTGTTTTGTTTTTTTATCCCCAAATCATGGAAATACAAATGATCAGTTACAGGTTCAAACTACTGCACTGTAAAATCTTTAATTATTGTTGTGGGGGGAAAAAAAGTTGAAGTGTTTTTTTTTTTTTGGGGTGAGCTCACTTTGGGGGCTTATTCTTTTTTTTTTAGACGTGGTTTGGTTAACCTAACCCTAACTTTTTAGCTGAACTGTTAAAGGAGAGTTTGTAAGTGAACACGGGTAGTTCGACAAAATGTGCTAGGACTTGCAAAGAAAAGTTGCAGATTTAGCAGCAAATACGAATCCCGACTTTGCAATGACATTTTAATAATAGTAAGTGATTGAAAGGAGGCACAAGAAAAATAGCACTAGCCTAAGGGTTAAGCGTTTTTTTGTTTGGCAAGATTGCAGAACCAACAGTGCTCTATGTATACGTGCGTGTGTGTGTGTTTAAGTGAAAGCCATGAAACAATGATGAACTGTTTAACCTCGTTTTCCTCCACTCTGTTCATTCCTGCCTTGATTTACGTCATTTCAAGCATGTCAGTTTTCTCTCAGGCAATAAATGAAGGTTGGTCCAATTGGTGTTCAAATCACAAGTCGACGTCTAATACCCTCAAGCTAAATTCGGCAAACACAGACAGATGAAGACAAGGATTGTTTAATCCATCAGATTTCCTCACTGCAGATGAAACCTTCATATTAGAAATTGATGGATAATCTCAGTAAAGTTGATTTTTTATTTTATTTTAATGATCTCAGACATGCCTGCAGTTTCCAAACAGGGCGTCAAACATGACTCTACACGCCCTCTCGGAAATATATGAATGTATGTCAGTAAGTGTGAATTATGCACAAACAAGTCGAGGCGAATACAGCGCTTTGAGGTGAGTAGCAGCAGCAATGTAAAATGTGCATGAATTCAAATTGTCAATCTCATATTCAGCCATTACAGATATGTTTATTTTAAATACTACTGTGTTATAATACAAAACACTACAAAAAGCAAAATGTTTTGTGTGCATTATTTATTTTATGTTCACTCAATTTAGTTTGTTTGGTCAGATATAATAAACGTATGATGATATATATATATAAGTGCACTACATTTACTATTATGATCAGATTTGATTTGGGTTTTTTGACAAAGTATAATTAATTTTCGAGTTGATTAGGGACGCATTGGTTAATGTAAAAAAACTTTAAAAAAATAACGGACATGAATTTTGGGTGCAAGTCTTAGCTCAAATATGTATAGATGAATATTTATTTGAATTCTTTATTTCTGTCATTCAAGATAAATATTGACTTTGAATGATCATGTATATGGCACCTTTGTGTATTAACATTTATAATAATAATAATATTATATTAATTTATATTTATTTATGTATAGTATTAATGTTTTGTTTTTTGGGGGGGCATCATAGTTTTTATTAGGTGCATTAAGTCCCCACTAAAGGCCTAGGCAGGTAACAAAATGCATTGCCTATATTTAATATAGTTAAATGGTTCATTCTAGGTCAAATAAATCTGCTTTTAACACTATAAAATTATTAAATCATCCAAAATTATGAGAGAAGCTAACATACTTAAACTGTAATTGTTGTAAGGCAAGAAATGGATCACTGCCATTTTGTGAATGGAACATTTGGTGTTTTAAACTTTAGCAGCAAGTAACACCATCATTAAGTCAATTCACAATCTTGTTACCTTTAGTTTGTAATTTCCAATCTAATTTTAATTTCAATATTTGTTTTTCACTAGTGCATATTCTATTGGATTTTCTAGTGTCTTAGTCTTTAAGCCCCCCCCCCCAAAAAAAACACCACAAAAAAGGGTATAGTAATAGTAATAATAATAAATAAATAATAATAAAAACAATAGTAATAATAATAATAAATAATAATAGGAATAATAATAAAACATATATAATAATAATTATAATAATGTAATAAAATAAAATAAAATGAAGTTCCACCAACTTTCAAGAGTCAAGGCTGGAGTTGAAAATGTGAACGCTCACTCATCTGGCGGGAGAAAGGAAGCTGCATTCATCCAGAGAGGTATTTCCTGTCTGCTGAAGCAATTAGGTACGAATGGGAGCATACTAATTAGTTCTTTATTTTCCCATTTACTGTACAAAGAACCACATTTAAAAAAAAGTACATTAGAGTAGAGACAGTGACTATGAAATTAATTTTGGCAGCTACGCAGCATTAAAGACAACGGGACATGAGTTTTGGTTTTCCAAAACGCGTCATCACTCTTGGCTCAACTTCCTGTCCCGAGTGGAGGAAGTCAGTCAGGTCAGGAAGTTTTCAAGCCGTTGCTATCTTGCTTTGGGATTTTCATCGGGAATGTTGTCAAGCTGTGTTGGAAAACCACTCTCAAACGTCCAGACAGCACTCTCATCATTCGTCATCATTATGGTCATTAGTGACTCTCGCCTCAGGGTGGGGGGATGGGGGTGAAGAGGGGGGGGGGGGGGGGTAGTGTGTGTACATGCACCCTTGTTTGTGCTTGTGTGGAGAAAGGGAGGAGGTCTTAAATCATTCTTCATTGTTTGTCTTCTGCAGAATGATGTTCAACTATCTGTGGTCTAAGAAAAAGACAGAAGAGGGTTCAGGTTGCCAGTTTGGTGCCACGTGGTGGTGGGTCTTATGGTGGGGGGAGGAATGAGAGTGTGGAGGAGGAAGCCAGAGGAATCTGCTAAATGCATCAAGAGCGGCGTTCGTCATTCAGACATGGGGACGTCACGGTGTAGCAACAAGGAGCCAAGCTTCTTGCTGATTGTTGATGCTGTAGCCATGGCATCCAGACCAGATGCGCACAGTCCGCGAGTACGTTAGCTAAATGTCCCAGTGCGAGGAGGTGCTTTCTGGATGGGAATTTTTCACACGTACAAGTAGAACGTATTCCCTGTAAAGCATTTTATACTTCTGCACTAGGCATGAGCTGATTACTGGTTTGACGGTTAATCGTGTTTAAAAAAAATTATAATCAAGAAGTAATAACTGCACTTCTCCTTCTTGACTGAGCAGGGAGGGGAGGGGTGAGCAGTTACACACAGGAGGATTGGATTGACTTGACTGTTAAATGAATATAAATTGTTCTTCTTTTATTTTATTTTATTATGATCTAAGTGATTGTCCAGACATTTCACTTACAGTAACGAGTTAACAAAAGAATCAAATAATAATTATAAAAAACAATAATTAAAAACACTCATCACTTAATACTTAGTTAATGATATTTATTTATTTTTTAAATATTTTAATGAATAATTGTATCCGTAATTGTATTTATTATTATTATTATCATTATCATCATTATCATCGTCATCATCAGTAATAGTAGTAGTAGTATTAGTAAGGGGTCCCCATCAAGAAAAAAACAAAACAAAGAAAGTTACTGGACGAGAAAATATATGAGCTGTGTAAAATTTTCGGAATGACAAAATGTGTCTTTAAAAAAAAAAAAAAACATCACCAAGTTAACAAAAAGGTATGGAAAGAAATAATAATGAAACAAATCTGACACATTGGCCCTCAGTCAACAGTACAATGGTGGTGCATTAAAAAAAATTATGCTTTTGTGCCTTGTTTTGTGAAAGTGCAGCCACACAATGTTCCATATCTAAGGACCTTTGAACATCTGGATCATTGGAAATCAGTTGCAGCTCTTACAACTTTTTTTTGTAGGTGTGTTTAAAAACAAGCCTGCAGATTCCCAAATTGTGACGTGTCAGTCGTAGTGGTAGTTGTAATAATAGTAGTACTACTTCTTTCTTTATCTTCCTAGCCCCAACATTTCTGTCAGCTCGTTCCTGGTTGGATTAGTGACAAAAACAATCTGGCATGTCAGTTTCAATTCCCAGCAGCGCCTTTTAAGCAAATTTTGTCTTTTAGGATGCTATAAATAAAGTTCACATGACTTGAATGAATGTAAGTAGAGGCCAAGATGTCTTGGTGTCCTCCTACGCACCGGGATCTACATACATGCCTTGCCTATCCCACCTATCAATCACAATGTTCACATGTATATTCAAAATAGAAGACTGGCTGCAAAAAAATGCACCACAAGCCAAAATTACATTGAATTGGAGTTAAGGAGTTGTGATTTTCTTGTCAGCGTGTTATAAATCAAGCATGTGAAAAATGTTGTGATTTTTATTTTTTACAACTGCCTTGGAACTCTTTAAAAGAAGATTGTGGCTATTAGTTGCTTACAAGTAGACAGTGAGTATAATGTAGCTCTTTAAGAAAACAATGTTTATCAGTAGTCAAGGACAACAGTCATCATTGCATGCGTGTTCTGCTGACCACAGCGTGACAACTCACATTTTCCGACTATTTTGGCACAGAAAGGCATTAGTAATGGAGCTGTATTGCATCATCAGCAAAAAAAAAAAACGAACTGGGGAAAAAAAGGCCTATTAATGACATAATCAATCAGGAGGTGGCCTAGACATCTTAGTTCAATTGTTTTTGGGGAAGGTCCACATGTCTTAACACTTTTGTCGATATAGTGTATACATACAGCAGTGTTTCCAAACCTTTATTGAACCAAAGCACATATTTTAGTTTTAGAAAAACTCTCAAGTCACACGGAGCAAAAATGCCACCAGAAATAGAGGTCAGTGATGCACCTAGTTGTAGGACATGTGGTACGTGGCGTGCGAATGTTCAGTCTGATAATAGGCGCCATCTACGTGGACATCGCAGCTGCGCTCACGCGTGAAAACTGGCGTATCCAGATTTTCATGGCGACGCAAGCCTCGATGTGCTTGTTTTGGGAATTTGGTTCATCTCTCTGCGCTACGCTGGGCATTGTGGCGGACCAAGGGCGTTTCCGTTGACGTGCGCCCGGTGCACCTGACAATTTGGTGGCTGAAAGTAGACTAAACTTTATACCTGCTGGAACCATGTCGAATTATTGGCGCAGGTAGTTTAAAGTGGTTTTGGTGAATGTGAGTGAGATTCTGACCGAAGACGTGTGTGGTGGGTGTCTTCGTATTTCCTTCATAAAGATGACATGCATGGAACCCTTAAACGCACGGGGTGTCAAACGGATATTAGCTCAGGGGCCACATGTACTCTAAAAAGAGAATTGTTGAAGTAATTTAAGATTACAAATTGAATTGTTGACCAATTAAAAAAAAATGCTTCAACTGTTAACACACAATTGAATTAAGTTAATTAAATTATTATTAGGAGTTAATTAAACATTATATATTCACTTGAATTAAGTTAATTGTGAATATATTAATAATAATTATTATAATTAATATATCAATATATTTAATGCACTCATAATTAGTTCAATTTAATATATTCACTTTGGATTACCCTGCGATTGGCTGGCAACCAGTACAGGGTGTACCCCGCCTACTGCCCGAAGCCAGCTGGGATAGGCTCCAGCAACCCTTGTGAGGACAAGCGGTACAGAAAATGGATGGATGGATGGACTTTGGATTACCTTAATTCAATTGTGAGTTAGCAATTGAGGCAATTTTTTTTTAAAGTTGGTCAGCAATTCAATTTGTAATCTGAAATTGGATTGGATTTATAGAGTGCAAATGGTGGGGCTCAACTGTAAATATATTGTTCCAAAAATACCATGAATGCAAATTGGAACGCAGAAACACTTTGCCCGTATGATTTCCGGGTGTGTTAAATCTACCCGTTTTGCATATATTGTTCCCAGAATGCATTATGTGGCGCAGTTAATCAAGTTATGAGGACATTAATCCTTGTCATGTGTGTTTGAGTTACCAGTAGTTGAATGTGTTTTGTATTTAGCATGTTTATGTTTGATTTATGTGTGTCTCAGTTTTTTTTTTTCTTAAACAAACCGTAACTTTAGGTTGTGTGTAAAATAATGACATCCATGAACAAGTTGCATTGCTCATCTAAGGATTGCTTGTGAAATTATGAATTTATATGTTTTGATTGTGGCTGGCTGATTAATTGGTGAAGCAATACTCTTTTTTTTTTCTCCGCAGTCCGGATTAAACCCCTTCACAGACCCAATCTGGCCCGTGGGCTGTAAATTTGACACCCCTGCTCTAAATCATTGCAAAATCGGCACACACATACACACAAAAAGTGCCACACTGCACAGTTCTGCAAAAAATACCAAAACTTAGTCTAGCCCACCCCTGCGCAGATTTAGGCCACGCCTCACGCCAGACTTATTTCCCTATGTGTTTATGTGAAAAGATAGACAGTAGTTTACCTATCCTATGTGTATGTGAATGGACAGGCATGTTTTACTTGATCGGGGTATGCAATGAACAAAGCTGCTTACATGATGCATGTAAGTGATGTGCATAAGTAGATGGAGGCCAAGGTCCATTCAGTGAACTCCTCTTTAAACTGACAGGCTATTAACGCACTGACATGTCAGTGAAAAGTAGCTCCTGCCGCACACTGCCATTAATCACAGGTGATGTGATGAAGAACAGGTCTTGTAATCACATCTTTGCCCAAACATGCCTGTCATCAAACATCCAAAAGGACGTGGCCCAACGAGTGTGAGGGTCCGAATTTCTAAGCGTCAGGTTCTTTGGCTCTGACAGCGAGGCGCTGCACAAGACTCCTCTCAAGTTAATTAAGATGTCACATCAGGTGTTTGCTAAAATACCCTGGCTACAGCTCTGCTCTTTGGGCTGATTTCCCTCCTCGCCTCCCCATGCACTCCTGACATATGACTACACGCACACACCCACACACGTATGGTTGAGAAATCTTGTGACCACGTCGTAACATTCCTGCAGTGTGGACTCCAGCACTCTTGACAGCCAGCTATCAATCACCCTGTTTGGAGTAACGACAGTACCCCCACTCCCGTGACCCCCCCACCCCCCGCTGCACTGCCCTGACATCGACCTTCAATCAAAGCCATCAATCAATCAAGCACGTGAAGATAGTTTTATGCTACTGGCTCCGCGATGACATCACCCTTGAAAAAGTTTGCTCACTTCTTATTGAAACGACTGACTCATCTGAAGCAAAACACGTGCGACACTGCCACCCGTCTAGGCGGCAGCGCACATGGAGACGGCGACTGACTTTTCCCCAAATAAGTGTGACACACCATGTCAATAAAATTATATAGTGTAGGAAGCAAAGGGAGAAAGTGGAGCAGTGTGTAATTACCACCCAGCCACACAGAGGTCACGCCAGCTAGCTGAGAATACTGGTGCATTGTGGGAGATTTCCAACAAGAGCAGCTAGGGAAGGTGAGTGAGTGGGCACTTGTGTTCTCTCGCTCTGGACCTTCAAAGAAAAACAGCTGATGAAGCACTTTAACATCAGGTTTAAAACTGATTTGAGTATTTCACACTTTGTTTTGTAAGAATTTAGAAATTGTAAACAAAAATCAGCCGACCCCCACATTGTCGTACTTTGGCACCAGCGGATTAATCTATTAGCGGAATTTGTTCCCTATTTAATTTTTCGTTTTTCCACAACACAGTACACTCTACTCACCTTAGTTTGGCCATTATCAGCGCCAATATCGGATATTTTGAGAAATATTGCTATCTGCCTTTTTAAAAAATCTCACGGCTGATAAAAGGTAAAGCTAAAACCATTTTAATCTCAGGAAACTATTTATTTAAATTTTCAGTTAACTTAATAAGAGATGCTGCTGACACTGGGAATATTCTGAACCTTTTGGTTTTGTTCAACATTAAAACATTAAAAGTAATGTGAAAGATTTCATTTTTTTTCAATTTAGGAAAAAACAGAGCTTTTTTTTTTTACATTTAACTTTTTTAAGACACATTGATAATCTTGGGAGCTCCCTGAAAATTTTATTTTTAGAAATGTAAAATGTTGAAAAGTCTGAAAAATTATTCAATAAGCATTGATGCTTTAAGATCAAGTCAAGATTGGCAGTTGCATTTAAAAAAATTGACTCCATTATCCCCCCCCCCTTCCCTTTTTACTGAAAATGAATAATAGCTTAAATCGGTAATATCGGTTATCGGCCTCCTTGAATACTAATAATGGGCATCAGTATCGGCTCTGAAAACCCCCCATATCGGTCTATCTAATTGAAACGCAAGCCGACCACGAACACATCACTGCAATGACACAAAGTGACAACAAAAATGGTGGAGAGGGTCTGTAGTCGCTTCTTTACCGTTAGGAAAAACATGTTACCCAATATTTTTATCAAAGAGGAAACCAAACACTGTAGCCAATCGAAGATTGTGGAGTGCAAAAAAAACAACCCAGATTTAATATTAAGTATTTTATTAAAATGATCTATTATATTTACTATCACAGAAATTAATATGTACAATTGCTCACATGATATTTTATATATAGATGTGCATTCTCGATATACATTGCTTCATTTGTGTGCAAAATGTGGTTCTATTGATCTGCTCAGTCCGACATAATTAGTTGTGGTGATTTTGTATTAGGGGCAACTGTGGCCTAACTGTAGTGAAAATGGAATACTGTATGTTAAATTGAACCCAGAACATTGAGCCAAATGCAAAATTAATGTGTGTCAATAAATGTTCTGTTTTTAGAGAACAATGTCGTACTTCCTATTCCTGTTGGCTCTCCCAGTAATTTCTTAGCTTTGTGGGGCAATAGAGCCAAGCAAACAACTTAGAATGCCTTGAAACATATTCATACCAATTGCACTTTGCACATGTTGCAACTTTACAAGCACAAACTTCAATGTTTTTGTTTTTGAGATTTTATGATTGATATATAGCACATAATACCGAAGTGGAATGGAAGTGATTCATCTTTTTCAAAATTGTAATCAAATAAAAAATCAAATACAGAAAATACATTCAAGTTTGTGATAGTAAAGTCACAAAATGTGAAAAGGTTCAAGTGATATGAATACTTTTTAAAACATTTTCTTTATCTAGCTAAAGTTTGATCCTTTACATGCAGATGTTTGTTGACACATTAAGAGTTGTTTTTGTAATTGGTCTGTGGCTACCATATCTGTCTCACAGTTCAGAGGTTAGGGGTCTGAATCTCATCTATGGACTTGGTTTGTGTTAGGTTCACTGAAAACCATCCATAGGTGTGAATGATTGTGAATGGTCGCTTGTCTACAGAAAACACTCCTAGCAGGCTAAAGTTTCATAATGACAAACACCCCTGTTTGATATGAAAAGACTTAAGTATTTCTTTAAAAACCATGAAACCATTTTTTCCAAGATAAAAAGGCCACTGAATGTGTGGCACCCATTGAAAAGTTGATGTGATGGCCATGCACATTGCAACAAGTCACAGTGACAGTGAGTGGGAGGTCTGAGCATGAAATAAGATCTCAGATTCCGCGCAAGACTGAGATGACGATCAGCGTGTTGACACGGCCGCCACGGGCTCGAGCAAAGGCGGCCGCCTTAAAAGAGAGTCCTCACTCAGGTGGGGCATTCCTCGCTCATTCCCCAGAAGGGACTTGACTTTTGACTTTGTGTTACAAAAATAAAATGGCCAACATTTGTGTGTGTGTGTGTGGGTGTGTGTGTGTGTGGGGGGGGGGGGGGGGTGCGTGTGTGTGTGTGTGTGTGTGTGTGTGTGTGTGTGCGTGCGTGTGTGGTATCAGTCAGAGGCACCGTCAGACACTGGACAGCATAGTTGATGTGAAGATCTGCTGCAGTATTTGGGGGATCTGCTTGGTATCCATGGCAACAAAGGATCTCCCAGCCGGAAGGGTCTTTTGGAGTCTGGCGCACAAGAAAGACAGCAAAAAAAAAGAAAAAAGGGTGAACACATGGATGGATGCTAGTATTCGTATGGTAAAAGGATGAAGACAAAATGGTCCAATTCGTCTTTCAGTCTTCTGTGTGAACAACAAAGAAGAGGAAGTGCACACAGTGAACAACAATGGAAGACATCTTTCTTCTTGACATTTGGACAAGAAGACAAAACGTTTTGTTTTCTTCTTCCCATTCTCCAGCTATCAGTCAACACTCGAGTGCATCAAGCTTCACCCTTTTGGACCGTAAATGTGTTTGGCATGCCAACTTTGAACAATGGAAGTGCTAAGGTTGAATAAAGTCTTTGAAGGCCTAACACTGGTTTGAAACCCTGACTTTTGTAACCCTAACCCAGTCTTGAAAACTTAATTTGAAAGCCAACTTTGAAAGCCTAACCCTGGCTTAAAACCATCATTTCAAACCCTAATTTGAAACTCTACTTTGAAATCCAAACTCGGGTTTAAAACCCTAATTTGAAACCATAGGTGTTTTTGAAATTTAAAGACCTACTGGAAACACTAACCCTTATTTGTAACCTTACTTTGAAAGCCGAGCCCAGATTTAAAACCATTTAAAACCCTTACATGAAAACTTAATTTGAAACTCTACTTTTAAACTCTCATCCTGGTGTAAAAACCTCATTTGAAACCATAACTTAAAACAGTAACATAGTTTTAAAACCCTAATATGAAACCGTGGCTGTTAAAAAACAAACAAACTTGGAACACTTACTTGAAACCCTAACGCTTGTTTGAAATACTAACAAAGGCTTGAAAGCCTAATTTGAAACCCTACTTAAAATGAAAACCTGGCTTTCAGCCTCACTTTGAAACCCAAATTTGAAGGCCAAACTGGAAACCCTAAATTGCAACCCCAACTTTAAATCCTAAATTGAAATGCTAATTTGAACCTTACTTTAAAATCCTAACCCCTGACGTAAAGACCCAATTTGAAACCCTAATGTGAATTTTGAAACCCTATATTGTAACCCTAATTTTAAATCCTAATCAGAAACCCCACTTTGAAAGCTCAAAACCTTAATTTGAAACCCTAGCTGTTGTTTAACTCATTTGCTCCCCCCCCAAAAAAATTTTTTTTAAATATTGCCATGTTCCCCAAAACATATTTAAGTTTTTTTAAATTATTTTTTATGCTAGAGCATACAGAAGACTTTGATGCAGCCTCTGACCTGAAGAGGTCACTCAAACCAATATTAGTTACTACAAAGAACGGCCAGCAGGTGGCAGCAGAGTATAAGAGATCAACCAGGGCCATGTTACAAAAAGCTCTTCCCCCCAGTGTTTTGAACAGGTTTGTGAATAATGATTAAAATTAGCTATATTCTAATGTTAATTGCTGCAAAACGGAAACAGATACAAATATATTTTTTGTCCTGATGAAAGACTCTAATCTTTCTTTTGGTAAATTCCATGTTTTTATAGCAATAGAACACAATATTCTGTGGGGCTTGCAAAATCAGTTCAAATCCAGTAAAACAGCCGGGAGCGAAGGGAGTTGCTTCAGTGAAAATGGCTGGGAGTGAATTAGTTAAATATTGAAATCACAATTTGAAAGTCTCAGCAGTGTGAAAAAATGGGTAGGCCAGGTTAGGTTGCAACTTTAACTTGTGTTTGTTAAAGTGGTTGAACTTTGACAAAGGGTTGTAGATTATTTCTCTATCAATGAATGATTTATAAACGTTCCTTTTATTTTCCCATTGAACTTGCTTCCTGTTATTGACGCTTCCCCCCGTCAGCATCTTGCAATCCTCCATTGACCCCCTCCTCACCTTTCGGCTTGATCGCCTAGAGACCCGATGAAAATGGCGAAGGCGTTGACCTGGGGGTCCAAGGTGAGGACCTGGGCGAAGCGCTCGGGTCGAATGCCGTAGCGCTCCAGGTTGGCGTCGCTCAGCACCACCACGAAGTGCTCGTCGGCCTCCTCCCGCGCCAGATCCTTGATGCAGGCCGCCGTGCCCTCTAGCGTGTAGTCGCCGCTCATGCAGAACTGAGAGTGGGCGTGCATTGTCTATAGCGGAAGGGAGGGAATAATGGGGGGAAGCACAGAAAAAAAAATGTTGTGCAGAAGATGAGAGCCAACAAACTCAGTGAGACTGACTCCACGAGTGTAAATTGCTTTTTTGCTGTTATTTTTTGTGACAACATAACAGAATATTACCAGTAACGGCAAAAGAACTGCAGCAACAATAAATGAACATTTCCATAACCACTTACCTTGAGAACTTTGAGCCTCTGCTTGTTGTTCTTGGGGACTTTGTCCACTCGGACCAGTTCGATGTCATGCCCGTCGCCCGAGTGGCCCATTATGTCGTACTGTGGTCCACAAAAGTAATGAGATTTATCAACGGTTGAAATTAAATTATTGTTATTTTGACTCGACTTGCAAGGTGCAACAGTGCCAGGTTGACCTAGAATGGCACCGAAGATGATCCTAATCCCCATGCCAAGTTCAAGTGGGGTGTGCTGTCATACAATGCCGACTAAAGTATTCCAGCTCCATCTACATGCTTTCCATATACTTGTCAGATTTCCAGCATAACTATCTAATATAAGGGCAGTATCAGTTCATGATGTTATGTTCTGTATCTAAGATGAGATGTTCTGATTACGATGACCATGTGCCTGCTCATTTGCACAGTTGCCAGGCAGGAAAATGTGTTTTGAAATAAAATGACCAAACACAAAATGTAAAACTTTTACATGGCTTCCTATGAGAAGTAAATACAATTGGAACAACCTCAACTAGCATCTAGAAGCAGACTGTATACTACTTTGGAGGTTATACTGTAAAAAAAAAAAGTAGTGGTAATCTAGATCAACCTTTTGCCAGTGTGACATATTTTTTAAGCTAAGTACCCCCTAACCAGCGCAAAACATTTCTGATTGGGGGGAAATTATGCTGTGCCATCATTGTCTGACTTTGGAACTCTATTTGTATTTATGTGGTCTCTTGAACTATTTGGAAATAAAAAAAAGATATAACTTAAAAAAATAAACAATTAATTAATTTAATTATGAATAAAGATTTGTGTACATACAAATTATTATCAATCGCATCTATCAATGTCATCTTTTGGGATCATAGCAAAGCTGTTCTCAAAACAAAATAACAGAATTTGAACATTTGACAGGTGATTCTAGGTGGCATAATGACATGAAAGTTGGGTCGAACCATACTGGTATGAGGGGTTTGCTGGGTTTGTAGAACTCTGAAATTGAATAGCCTAGTTCATTTTATGAATTTATACAGTGGAATCTCGGAGTTCGAACGTCTCGGGACTCGTACAAATCGGACTTCGACCAAAAATCTGAGTAAAAAATGCCTCGCCGTTTGACCTCATTCTCGGAGTTTGAACACCCAAGAAAACCAAGCAAAGCCAGACATACCTTGATTGGGTAGCCCAGTGAAGCCGAGCGATGCCGAATACTCACGTGCGGTAGTCGAGACGAAGCGCTGCTCATTTCCAGTCAGAGCGGGTAAATACTCCCGGAGGTGCTCCGTACATTCGCGAGTGCATTTGGATTTTTCCACGACAATTTTCTTCGACAGACAGCAGTGCCAGTGGCATTGGCTGTTCAACAACGTGCCTGATGCTAAACAGCGCACAAGGACCCCTTGGTAGTCTAACAATATGCCCAATGTAAAATACACTAACTCAGCACTGAACTAAAGCATGCATTCATTAACATAGCAATTTTCATCCCCCGAGGCCATCGCACCACAACAAAAAATTTAATTTATTTAAATACTGTACATGTTGTTGTTGTTTTTTTATTTTTTTTTACATAAATAGAAATTAGAATAGGAATTTTCTGTTTTGGAGCTTGGGTACGGATTAATTGCATTTATTTATTTGCTATGGGAATTTTTTTTTCTGAGGTTGAACAATTCGGACTTTGAACACTTCACAGGAACAAATTGTGTTCAAACTCCAAGGTACCACTGTATATATATATGTATATTTTTTGAAATATTGACATATACTTTTTAAATATATTTTTAAATGTCACGTAGCCCCTCGAGTGCCTTCACGTACCCATTTGAGAAGCACTGTTCTAGATGATTTCCCTAAGGAACGCTCAAATGCAAATAGGATGTTAGGGTGCATGTGACCGCCCTCACCTTGAACTTGTCCTCATAACTTTCCAGAGCCTCCATGACCATACACACGGCCTCCATGGAGCGCTCCAGGCGCCCGTCCACGCCGTTGAAGCGGTACATACTTCCCGACACGTCGGCTAGTACACGCAGACGCTTGGGCTTCTGCTGCGGCGTGCCAGGCTGTGAACGCACGACACACACACGATGGAAAATGCAGTCATGAACTACAACAAAAGCTATTACTATTCATTGTTGGACTAGAGATATGCAAAGTTTGGAGCTAAATGAGGCAGAAAAACAATGCATGACGACATTATGGTTGTATAATTAGCGCAGGAATGATCCCTCAACAAGTACGCATGAGAGTAGAAGACGTGACGCCTGAGAAAAGTGCCAGTGTGTAATAATAATCTCATATATACCACTGGAATGTACCGACTGACACATAAAGGTCAACTGTGTGTGTGTGTTTGTGTGGGGTGGCGGGGGCATGATTTTGTGTGTGTTTAAAGGTGTGGTGCAGTAGCTGAGAAAAACAAAAGAAAAAAGTTTAACCTCAGGGTCCAGTTCTCCTCTGCGTTTATATATAGCTCTTTCGCCGGTGAGGCCGTCGATGATTTTTGCATCGTCCAGTTCTCCCAGAGATTGGTTCTTCAGCCACTGGCGCTCCTTGGCTTTAGCCTGGAACACACACACAAAAAACAAAAAACAAACACAAACAATCATTTTTTCCATTTAAAAATTGTCATGCCGGAATGTATCAGCCACAAAAACTCAACAGTCTAAACAACCTTCATGATTAACATCAGTTAGAGGAAATAATAACGTACAAATACTTGTTATTGTACTTAAAGGGGAAAACCCAAACATTATCTTCAATATGTTCTATGCACCCCCCACAAGTCTAAACATGGCCTTCTGATTAGTTTTGCATTTGTGGAATTTGAATTAAGCAGCAAACTCTTTTTTTATTTTAATCGATCTCAGGGGGCGGCCATTTTGCCACTTGGTGTTGACTGAAAATGACATCACAGTTGCTCAGGAGTCCATTGTTGTGTCATCTGTTTTATGGTTGGTAATATATTTTCCTCCATGTGGCTCTGAGCTAAGATAAGTTTGACACCCTTGTCTTAAAGCAAATATTTGATCTGAGCTTTACTCGAGTATATATTTTTATGACTAGTTTTTAAGTTTAATCTCTACATTTGAAAACTGATTATCTCCTTCACTTTTCCCTAAACACTGGGAATGATGACACTAGGTTAAAAAAAGACGAAAGTAGAGAAAGGCTAAGTCAGCTGACAACAGTAATAAAAGAAGGCTGTGATTAACTGAACAGTTTTGTTTTAATATAAAAAGATGAGTTTCATTTTTTTTTTTTTTAAGAAACACTGTAATTAGTACAAAATAGACATATTCTGGGCTGTTTCTTAAGAATGCTGTTTTTGTGAGGCTACCACACAAACATACCATTGACGGCCAAGAGGACAAAAAGATAAACATAGAAGCAGAACTTGAGCATTGGTTTTAGCAAAGGGGCAAAATCGGTCTGTTTAGAAAGGACTATTTTTCACGAAAAAATACAAGAACAGGATCCATCCTCTGTACTGCCTATTTTCACCAGTGTCACGGGTGTGCCGGATCATTTTATGTGGCCTCACAATCGCTCATGCAGGTGCTTATATGTAGCAAAGTCTCCTGCGGTGTTGAAAGAATGAGGGGGCTTTCCTGAAAGCACACAATCCATTGCTGAAAGATTTCTAGGGGTGTGTATGTGTATGTGTGTGTGTGTGTGTTTGTGTGCTAAATCACTCATCAGGTATGATACAAAATAACATGACTTCATGGCATCACGCACATATAATCTCCCTCTTATTAACGGCCCGCGGTGACGAGGACAAACAATAAGCACTGTTATTCATGTTTAAAGCTGCCGCTTACACGGTGGCAGACACCTGGATGGCCCCCCCAAAAAAAAATCACACACGACATGAGCACAAAGAGCTTCACACCTGGATGGGAGAATAATATAGCTAGCATGGCTGCTCTGTAATCATTCTTATAAGACACACCTCTACACACATGCACTTAAGTACTCACACGGATTGCGACTCGCAAACATAGTCAAAACAATAAAATGACATCACTACCTGAACGCTATACAGCCAAATGGCTGCTTTAGTTACCGTACTCATTTCAGTACTATGATATTTTGGCCGCCAGGATATATACAGTATGTTATAAAAGTAGTTTTTATGGTTCAAAGCCTTACAACGGCAACTTTGGTTCAAGAGACTGTTGTCTTGTATGATGAAAAAATTGTGTTTAAATGTCCCATGCTACATTTTCCCCCAAAATAATATTTGATGTCCTTTTTATCGAGCTTGTAAGATAATTACGGTTGCAAATGCCCAGGATGCCGTTTTTCAGGGGATTGTAGTAAGTAAAAAATGAAAAAAGAAAAAAAAAGAAGCTAAATTTAGCTTAAATACTCTTTATAAGGGTGGTAGAGTGGTCAAGTGGTTAGCATATCCATGTCACAGTTCTGAGGTTGGTTTGCATTTTACGATATATCTGCTAATGTTGGCTTACATAATCAGTGCAAGTCAATGACTAACACTGAAGTTAACCATTAGAGTTAGCTTACTAATTCTATTAGCCTATGATTGTATTTGAAAACCATTACATTATGTGCTGGTGATGTCTGTTCTTTTTAAAAGTGATTTAACCAAGGTTTTCCAGGAATGTTCAAAAATAACCCTCCCCTGAATATATTCAGTACTATGCAATACTAGCAAACCTGTAAAGTGTCCAGGATAATGCGCAGGGACTGAACTTGTCTCCTGACAGAGCTGGAGAATCGCTCATAGGTGTCGGCGTCATACTCACTCATATCGATCTCCTTCAGCCTGCGGAGAGACAGATACAATTTTGCATTCATTTAATTTCCTTTATAAATGGACATGTTTAAACATGTTATCAATTGCATTACCTGGCTAAACAAAGACTAAATAAATAAATGAGGAAAAGCTGAAAACAATTACAATTATAGTATAGCCATAATTTTAAAGGAAAAAATAATATTTTGATTTTGAGTCATAAACTATGAGGAAGAAATAATATATAGTATAATAATAATAATAATATTTTCACAAATAAATTGTCATTGGTACAATATCACTGCATTTTGACAAAAAACATTTATTTAGTCACATTAGCACTTCTTTGAACGCATCTGTTTTATTCAGTAAATCTCTTGATTTGTCGATTTACACCTGTGAACAAGACAGATCTGCTGTGTCTTATCTGTGTAATCTCGTCATAATTCTTCTGCACTGCTCAGACGTCCGTACAATCCTCTTCAGGGGTCATTAAGTGTCTTACCTGCATTGTGTGTTCATAACCTGGCACGTGTGTCAGTGTGTGTGTATTCGAAACGTGTGATGACAAGCAGACTGTGACTGCACAAAGGTCCACAGATATGAAGATACTGTAACTATGTACATGTCACAGCCCGCCACTGTATGTACAGTATGTGTATGTGTGTGTGTATTGTGTATGCGCAACTGCATGCATGAGGGCAGACAGACACAATAATTGTGTACACACTGTGGGCATGAACCACATCAACACACAAACACATTTACTAACTGAGACAATAAACCACAAGCATTCCAAGCAGGAAATGCCTCATGTCTCGACAGAATACATTACGACACGGCGAAAATCCTGCCTAAAGGGTGGTTAAATTAAGGTCTTCATTTCAACGGGTTTTTTCGATTAACATTACCAAAACAGGAACGACTCTTGGTAAGATGCGATCCAGTGCGCTACACAAACCGCAATAATAAACGTACTGTTAGATTAATACCTTTCTGACAGTGTGATTCAAAACCGACCTTATTACATAATGTTGAAAAAAAACTTCAATTACTCACAATTCTAAATAGATTTGTGAATAATGATGAAACTTAGCTATATTCTAATGCTAATTGCTGCAAAACGGAAACAAATATAAATATGATGAAAGAAGAGACTTTAATCTTTCTTTTGGTAGGTTCTCTGTTTTTTATAGCAATAGAACACAATATTCTGTAGGTCTTCCAAAATCAGTCAAAACCCACTAAAACAGCCAGGGAGTGAAGGGGATTGCTTCTGTGAAAATGGCTGGGAGTGAAAGAGTTAAAGGCTTTATCATGGTGACATTTTACCATGAACAAATTATCGATTTTAATTATTTTCTATGTGAAAAATTGTTTGGAAATTAAAATAAATCCGACATCCGACTTTACAGATGCACCGCAAAGCCACAAACGGGGGGAAAACCCCTCTTTGATGAGATGTAATCACTCTGCGGTTACTAAGAGAGCCGATGTTGAGCATCTTGGACCTTCGAGCTAATGTGCGCTTGTGTCTGAATGGTAGCTCACAAAATATGATGACACTTGTTTACTACTCATCCCGCAATCTTTTCGAGAAGCAACTCTTGTCCGGCCACATCCCATCGAGCCCACAGAGAGAGAAGCATGGCACTGAACGCTGCTTCCTCCACACATTCCTCGTGTGTGTGTGTGTGTGTACCGCGACTGCTGCTATTTCTTCCACATTCCTCAGCTTATATATAACATGGTAAAGAAAGAAAGTGAATGACTAGTTCCGCTTAAAGTAGAGACACTTAAAAAACAACAACCATAAGAACAAGGTGGAGTTGCTGACACTAAATAGGAAAACAATCTACGAGTCTTGGAGACTTATTTATTCTTAGTAGAGAGGTTAAATACTGGTCAAGTTTAAATGTTACAATGCTACTTTCAATACTCAATCGCAATTTACAAAATACATGTGTATGAATTAACTAGTCTCATTAATATAGAATGCATTTTCAATAGCGTGATGTGACTGTCATGCCGAAACTCCCTGGCCTTTTCGCTGTTGTGTTGTGCAGCTGGATCTTCTGCCCCAGGCATGAGCACCTCAAGGACATTCACAGAGGCGTCCTGAAGCCAATCCTTCGTTGTCTTGGCTGTATGTTTAGAGTTGTAGTCCTGTTGGAAAGTACTGTAAACCTTCGCCCGAGGTCCAGAGCACATTGTTGCATTCATCTTGCCCTCAATCATGACGAGTCTCTCAGCTTTAACCATTAAAAAACAGTAGGGATGTTATTAATCAGGTGATGAGTGGTACCTGAGTTTCCTCCAGACATGACGCCTGACATTCATGCCAGAAAATGGTTCAATCTTTGTCTCATCAGACCACAGAATTTTCTTTCTCATGGTTTGAGAGTCTTTCAGATGCCTTTTGCCAAACTCCAGTTGGACTGCCATGTGCTTTACTCTACTAAGGAGTGGCTTCTATCTGGCCACCATATTGGCCTGATTGGTGAAGTGTTGCAGAGATGGTTGTCCTTCTGGAAGATTCTCCTCCACAGAGGACCACAAGAGCTCTGACAGAGTGAACATCGGGTTCTTGGTCCCCCCCTTGACTAATTTAGACAGGAATCCAGTCCTGGTAGTTTGATACTTCTTCAATTTATGGATGATTGAGGCCACTGAGCTCATTGGAGGTTGGCACTTTCAAAGAAGCAGATATTTTCCTGTAGTCTTCCCCAGATTTGTTCCTTGAGATCCTGTCTCATAGGGCTACAACAGAGACAATTGCTCTAAGACTGCAAGGGAACCAGAGCTTCCCCTAAATGCCACTCACCCTGAAAAAAATGTGTACAATTTCTAAGCTATAATACTTTCATCATTTGTTCTGAATTAGCTACTTATCACAAATAACTGACACGGCTGCCTTCTAATTCATCCATTGCAGTTCCACGGCTCTTTCCAAATCATGCCCAATCAACTGTCACAGGTGGATTCCAATTAAGCTGTAGGAACCTCTCAAAGATGATCAGTGATCATGATGCACATGAGCTTAATTTTGAGATTGTAGGTTTATGTAAATACTTATGTAAGTGTGATTTTTTAAAATTATTATTATTTTTAATAAATTTGCAAAAATAAAATAAAATAAAATCATGTTGTCATTATGAATGTTGTATGTAGAATTTTTAGAGGGGAAAATAAATGTATTTCATTTTGGAATACTTTCTGGATGCACTTTAGGTATTGCTGTTTTGGTTCGCAACAGAGTGCAAAGGGGCTCCGTAGTTGGCCGTCTAATTACAATGATCTAATTACACTACAGCTATTGTTTCATCCAGCAAAACAAGTAGTAACTCGCAACTACTGGCACGTCTTGGAAATTTTCAGCTGCCGTTGCAAATTCGCATGAACAGGGAATCAATTGGATATTTTGCCCTGTATGCAAAAGTCAAAAAACGCAGTTGAAAAATAAACATTACATCTTGGTGCCCTCCAAAATAAAAACTTGGACCGTTTATACTGATATGAACTGATTGTCTAATTTGAAAAGGGGATGATAGCTGAGACTTGGCATGCATGTCAACAGAGCCGCTATAGTAAAGGTTGTGTGTGTGTGTGTGTGTATTTGTGCGCACACGCTCAATCGTTTCAGCATACCTAAGCCTGTTTTTGCCTGCGCGCTTTAACCACTGCAGGCAGTTTAAAACGGGAGGATCATAGCTTGGTTGATGTTTAACCTGAAGCTGAGTAAACAAAGGATTGTGTTGTGGGGCGTGCATATGAATAAATAGGAAAAACTTAATTTGCATCTATTTGGGAAGGGGACAATTATTAGAGCATGCAGAAAGATGGAAAGGAAATAGGAAAAAAGTTGGGAAATGAATGGATAAAACAGATTGAAACAGAAGAGGAGATTCACACAAGGAGCGTAAGCGAGGATGAAGGCACGCTGTGTGTCACGGTAATCGTGGGGAGGAGGACAGGAGCTGGGGGGTTGAGAGGATGAGGGGCTAAAAGAGAGGAACACAACTCAGAGAACAGAGACAGCCTTCATGGTTGAGCTGCTGAAAAGGGCGTCCTCTCGGCTTCCCACACATGCACATGCACGCACGCACGCACACACACACACACACAGAGGTGGGATTTCACCCATTTATAGGACCAGGGTGATGAAGGTTAGCACGACATCCATCTAACTGCAAATTGTTACACACCACTACACTAAACTTAAAACTTTTCTACACACTATGGAGAGAGTGATAGAAACATTTGATTGGAAAATCAGTAGGGGTGGCAATATCGTGATAGTTATCGTATCGTGAGGTTCATATTGTGATATTTATTGTATCATGTTACATCTGTCGGCTAGTGCCCGCCGGAGTCAACGCTCCCCTCGAGTGTATATATGAGTGCGTGTTGGGTGGTGCCTGTTTTGTTGTTAACGCAGCGTCGAATGTGCCAGCGCCACATTTTAATTGGACGATTGTGCAAAGCCCGTTCGTGGTTGGCGGCCGTACCCGACTTCCTCGGCTGTGACAGCACCGGACCTCCCCGCCAATCATCAAGCTAAACCTGGCTGGACTAACCGTAAAAAAACGCTGCTCTTCATTCATTCGGGGCGGCTGGGACTTAGCAGTATAGCTCGCCTCGTCGCGCTACCTGTTGCTCGTGTTTCGTGTAAGATTGAGCACTCGTTTGAGCACATCCTTGTTAACGCCATTTCCGGCTTCGTGTGTATTTGTGTATTTGCTTATGAGCGTTTGGCTTTTGTGTGTATTCGATTGAACTAGCCATTAATGCTCTTGTGTTTTCTTTCACTCTGTGTCACAATTAAAACTGTACAAGTTGATTCCACTACTCAAATTTTTCGTTTGTGTTACTTCCCTTCCCCTCGCAGAGCCGTAACAACATCCCTAGTTGCCACCCTCTAAAACAAGAAAACAGTGAAGTAAGACTACCGGTATGTAAAAGGCAGGACCCACCTGTCTTTGAAAGCTTTTTCCGCCATTTCTCGCGCAGCATTGCGGACTTCCTCAGGCACAGCGTCCTTCTCTGCCTGGGAAACCTGGAATACCTTGTGTCCTGCATCCAAGCGATATGGGCCCCCTTTCCCACCCAGCCCCGCAGTGTCTCGACCTCCTACAGGGAAATGTCACAAAAGAGCATCAGGCCAACAATTTTAGAAGTGTTCATGCACCGCAAGGTCACAATTAAGCACTTGGCTTTTAACTAAATTTCCTTCATGAATTTGGGACAGCACATTGGTGCTTGTGGTCAGGGTGTCTGCCTCACAGTTAGAGGTTCTGGGTTTCAATTTCAGCACACTGCTTGCATTTTCTACCTGTGCTTGGCTGGGTTTCTCAGGGTACTCCGGCTGTGTCTGCATATTAGGTCCATTGAATACCCTAATTTGTAGGTGTGAATTTGAGTGTGTTTGTCTATATGTGCCTCGCGATTGACTGCCAACCAGTGCAGCGTGTACCTCACCTAATAGTTTAAGTAAGCTGCAATTCAGGCTGTAGCTCACCTGCAGTGCTAATGACGAAAAATGATAAACTGCAAGTGATTAATCGATTATTTTTAATATGAATGTTTTGGATATATCATCATTT
This sequence comes from Leptonotus elevatus, assembly GCF_054856555.1. Lineage (NCBI taxonomy): Eukaryota > Metazoa > Chordata > Actinopteri > Syngnathiformes > Syngnathidae > Leptonotus > Leptonotus elevatus. Next base: position 6,161,004 of record NC_141250.1, on the reverse strand, counting down.
GTATATATCATCATATGTTAAACATAATAATGCTGTTAAATTAGTTTGATGTAAAAACATCAACACAGTGTTAGTGGTATCTGTGTTTTTGTGTGAACCTTGGCCAGTCACCTGTGCCACCCGCCCACTGGTTTCCGCCTACATGGGGTGCGTTGTTAGCGTCAACCTTGCCGTGTTTGGGAGAAGAAACATCCAGGCCGCTGTCCCTCTGGACAGTAATCTGAAAGAAACAATAGAGCAAAAAACTGTTGAATCAAGAATCCAGTCTGATAAAAGATCCAATATCCTAACAACAAAATAACCATGTACTGTATCCCCCCCCAACATTGAGTGCAAGAACTCATTTTGTACATTTTTTTCCACAAAAATCCCAAAATCTACTCACTCAAAATTATTATTAAGGTACTACGTCCTGCATATCATTCCAAATGTGCAAAAATGATTATGCCTACTCACTTTGTAGTACAGTACAGGACAGTTTAAGACCTAGAGTAAGCACAACTAAACCATGTCTGCCATCTAGTGGTGAATGGTGATATTACAACTTAAACCTACAGTCAACCTGTGTATGTGCACAGTTTGGCACCTGTGGATTTGCATATTCACAGAAATTTCACAGAAAATGGGGGGCGGGGTGGGGGTTCGTGCAGGGGTTCAGTATTATTTTCAGATTTTGAATTTTTCCTTTTTTTTTTTTTTAAATAGTATTTAAAATTTATGGGGGGGGGGGTGGAAAAAACCATATATTGGATGTTTATCAGTGTTGTGTTTTTACACAAGAAAACATTTATACATTTTTGGGGGGATTTATCAAGGGGCCACCCAGAGTGTGGCCTCCAGTTGCCTGTCACTGGTCTAATGCAATAAAATAATTCAATGATGTGTGTAAGAGTGTCGTTTGTTAAACTTCATAGCACAGCCCTGGTATTATGTAATTCCCTCACACACAGTCATCATGTGAGTTATTATCTTGACTGTTTTTGCCGCACACTATGTCATGATATGCGACTTATCATGACATAGCAGCTACCAACTATCTCTTTCAAAACGCCACACCTTTAACGAATACCCTGTGAGACTCAGTATCAACACTGTATCAGCGTAGTTCTCTATATTTAGCACAGATTAGCAGGGTCAGTTGGTACGTATCAGAATGAGATTATACAGAGGAGATTGTATGAACAGGCTTGTCTCATTGTCCTTTATTTCTCATTGCAACTATCGTACTTTTGAATATCCATCATTGCCATTGAGGCAATCCTACTGTGAATGTTTGTATGAATTTGAATGGGATGCAGTGGCAATTTTGCATAAGCAGTCACGCAGTTCTCCTGCCAAATAATATAAAGATTGATTAATAAAAAGACTCTGAATGGAATTGTGATTGCTGCCTCACTGTGTTTTTTTGTCTCATGTTATGCACTCTGGGATGTTCCCCTCTCAGCAGGTGTCATAGATGTGCCTCATCTCCATCATATGATCTGTCTGCTGCCATGTCCATATACAGTATGTGAGTGATGCATGAACATGAGCTTTGCTGCACACATGCCTGCCTTGATGCACAGGAATGCTTCGCAGCAGGCTTGACGCCGCGATTATGATCACCTGACACACAAACCCACACACATTTCCCTGCCAGATCATCAGGCGTGCCTCCATCCACCAGACCCACCCGTCAAGACTCGAATTGGGTTCTTCCATTTGAGTGGGGTCCCTGCTTCCTGATGAACGCATGGGACGCCATTGGGCTTATGGGAAAGAGGTGACTAATGCTATACTTTTGGGTTTCGGAGATGCATGCGTCATTGGAACAGTTATGCTACACCGTAGAACGCAAGGTCACATGGCTTTGTTTAGCACAGCCATCCATTTCACTCCATGGTGAAAATAGCATATAACGATTAGATTTATATATCTGTAAAAGAATGGGAAGAATTACTGACTGAATCCTGCCCCCTTTCCAGAAATAAAGTTAGCTGCTTTACTTCTTATAATTGAATTGAATGTATTTATTTAAAAGGAGCAATGCACATTAATCAAATTTTACAATGTAAATGTGCCCAAGTTAGCTAAGTCAAGCTAATAAGGCTGTAAATAATACGATTCATGGACAATATATGTATTGGTTACAAAAATATTGCTTTCATGTTGCATTTTAAACTGTGATTTCCTCCGAATGACGTTCTTTGTACAGTTTAAGCTTTAATGACGATGACAATTTGGCCCAGGAACAAATGATTTATATTACCATTATTATTATTTACTTGTCAATAACAGCATCAGCATCCATCCCATCATGGATTGCTCAAGATTGAAATGTTGTTGCAATCCGATCTGAGTGTTAGCATGTCTCCAAAAATGAAACATTTTCAGAGCAGAGTGTGACGCGGAAGCAGGTAGTCTGGTATTGAGGTGAGGGATGTAAACGGTGTGGTGAGAAGTATATAGAGAGTCTATGTATGTTCACATACAGTAGAGCCAATGTTGTTTGTCCGGAGCCAACAGCGAGCACAGCGGCTATCTTGTCTGCAGTAGACATGGTACGCCCCCATCAAAGAAGAAGTGACTATTGAGGAATCTGTACGTGTGTGCCTGTTTGTGCTCTTACTATATTTACTGGTAGTTTACCTCAAGGGCACTTTAATCTCAATGAGGGATGAATATACTCTTATTGCACCCCCCCCCCCCCCCCAAAACAATTCAATAGAAGCAAGTTATCTACTATTTCGATTTACAGTACATCGAGTCATCAAACTGTGCTAATCATAAGGTACTAGCTCTTGTTTATGTTTTATTTTGATATCTACAGCAGCCCGTTCAGACTCTGACTTTGTTATTTGTCAGGCAATTTCCTTATTTCTTGCTAACCTATTTTGATTTATAGATCTAGAGCAATCCTTTTAGGCATTAAACATGATTTCTTGAGTAATTATTTTTGTTCATGCTTACTGCCTTTTTCCAAATACTGTACTATAGCAGTCCGTTTAGGCATCAAATGTTGTTGTTATTCAGGTATTATGTTTTGTTCTTGTTGACTCTCTATTTTGATTTCTACCTGTTCAGGAATCAAATTTGGTTACTGATATAGTACTTTATTTTGTTCATGTCTGCTAATGATTTTTGTGTATTTACAGCAGCCCAAATAATGCAGCATTAAACTTAATTATTTCTCAGGTACTTCACTTTGTCCATAGTTTACTTCCATGCTGATTTGAATAGCATCCCATTTATGAAGCATCAAACTTCCTTATTTCTCAGGTGCTTCACTTTGTTCTTGTTTACTTCCTATTTATTTCAACAGTTATCTTTTCAGGCCTAACACTGCACTGTTTTACTACTCAGATACTTTGCTTTGTTCATGTTTACTTCTTATTTTGATATCTACAGCAGCCTGTTAAGGCATTAGACTGCTTTTTTTAAGGTGCTTTCTTTGTTCTTGTTTACAGTACAGTTGACCACACCACATATTTGAAAAGCCTGGTGGGCCGCAAGGCTAATAAAACGCTGGGGGAAAGCCTGAATAATTTTCGTCATTCACAGCCTGGCCCGGTCCTTCTCCTCGACCGTATCTCCTATTTTGACCCATACAGCAGCCTGGTATCATACAAGATAGCAGCATTGAAATGCATTATTCCTTGCCAGTTGGCACCTGATACCCTATAAATCTGCTGATATATGACAGTAAAAAATAATCATAAATATTCCCACATTTGCACTTTACTGGCTGTTACAGTATACCGGAGTTTCCTGCACAATGACAATAAAGTTGAGTCTAATCACTAAATATAACCATCGCAGAATAACTATGTTCGAAACAATCATGCCCATCTGTGCTCAGATGTTCAGACAGTGTTGCGTGCATGTGGAAGTCGACATTATCTGAAGAATGTGTCTGTCTGTGCTTTGCAATGTGGGCGCCTACACAATGCCGCCTCAGTCTGCAGATCAATATAGCAAGGGTCATCGCTATTGCATCATCACCACAAAGCCCTCCCATTCATTCACGCCATCAAGCCTGCCAGCTCATGAATTTTGGGGGCAGGAAACAATCCAGGAAAACAGGAATGTTTCCAATGGATCTATTCTGACTGGGAATCTTTTCTCAGAGCTAAATATAGCGGGCTCACTTGCAAAATAGCACTGCCATCTAGTGGTATCAAGTGACATGCTGGGTTTCTGCTGTTATGAGAGTAGCGCAAAATTGTGCCCTAGTTTGTTAGTTTAGAATAATATGACAAGTAAAAAAAAGAAATTAAAAAAACCTGTCCTACAAATAATTACTTGAGTAAGAGTACTTTGTGAAAACATTACTCAAGTACTGAGTAACTGGTGAGTAGTTTCTTTTATGCTTTAATCTACATACTGTCAAAAAGACGCAAATATAAAATAGGGAATGTGCAAATTCAGATCATATCACTTTAACTAAAACAATAACATTCATCAAATTAAAAACTTTTGTTTTTTAAACTCAGTTACCAAAATTTATGGAATTTCTTGACAAAAATATTACTTTTTCATGCAATTATATATATTTGTAGATGTCCGTGTAAGGAGGAATACTAGACACAGACACAGAGAAAGAAAAAAAAATCTACCAACAAAACTACCTCTCGTAACTCGAAAATCTTGCAAATTAGTAAATCACTGTGTTTACCTGCACAGGTCTGCCGTCCTCAGAGCCAATCATATTCCTCCACTCCATCAGCGATCGCTGCAGCATGTCCAATCCTGTTTCCCAGAGTCGCACGTAACCGCCCATGTCCACCGTGACCACGCCGCCCGTGTTGAGTGGCGCCATCAGGACGTCCGTCTCTGACATCTTGGACAACCAATTAGTGTAGGGTGACACGGACATTGACCTGCCAACCATTACAGAGCGGAGGCTTTTTGGTCATCCATTACATAATGTGCACTATGGACTAGTGATAGAACAATATGTTTTTTTCGAAGTCGATACCGAGAACAATTATTAGTACTCGAGGAGACCGATAACCGATATTTCAAGCCGATATTCATTTGCAGTCAAATATTAGCATAAAAAAATGTTTATTTTAATTTTTAACATATAAAGAATTGACAGCAGGGTTAAAAAAATTATAACAAATGTTGCAGGGGGCTTCCAGGGTCATCAGCATGTGTTAAGATAAATTAAAAACTAAGCCAATAAATCGTTTTCTTAAGTTTTCTACTGTAAATAAAGTTTTTTCAAGTTTCAACATAATTTCTTAATTTGAAATGTTTTAAAAAAAAATTCAAATAAAGAGTCTGGGAAGTTGAAAGTTGAAATTTAAATAAATCCATAAATGAAAAGTTCCCTGGATCTCACTGAGCAACAAATGCATGTAAATGGAGCTAATTTGGGGTTTTCGACAGGGTTTGTAAAATATTTCAAAAGATCTTTGCAAACAGTGAAAAATTGTCTGAATATGTTCAAAATGTCTTTGCGACAAGTAAAAATCGTCTGTGACCATCTTAAAAATCTTGATAAAAAGCCTATATTCGCTATGTTCGCAAGCATTCAACGCTCATTGAGATGCTAGCTTTATCGGCCTTCAAATTCGTAAAAAGGCCGACTATTTGTCAAAATACTAAATATCGGCACCTATAATCGTCCCAGCCGTTAATCGGTCTATCCCTATTATGGACAATTACGAGTCTTTGATTATCCATTAAACAATTAATGATTCTTTTTGGAGCTGGAATGTGAGAGGATGACTTGGATGAAAAAAAATCCACTTTTAATATTTTTTTTTCATCTACTAAAGGAGATTTTTAATGGCAGTTTTTTAAATGAATTGATATAGTGCTTTACTTTTTTGTGGCACTGGCACCCTTTAGTCCATTTTAATCAAACTTTATTTTCCACTCTTTGTGCTGTTTATAGGAGACATAAACACAGGTACCAATGTCTACATTCCAAAGTTACAAATCAATCGGTATGATTAGAAATGAACACACCCTTCATATGTCCTTCTGTTGACTGTTGAACTCAGTCTTCTTTTCAACTGATAATTGTCAAAGTCATGATGTCATGTCAAATGTCATGCTTGCGAGCAATAAGAGAAAAAATAAATGCCACATTGTTTGACATCAAATGGGTTGGGCCACAGAAAAATTGCCCTATATATTGAGCTAATATATTAGCACAACTAGCAGCCCTATTTCTGACTACTAGATGGTGGCAGAACATGAGTTATGTGTCTTACTTACCTTGGGACAGGAATATATTTGACTTTTTTAGAGTTGAGATCCGTCACTTCCAGGTAGGCTGCTGTCATCGGAGGGGTGACATCTAGGGGCAAAACAGTAAATTGTCACATCAGAGTGTCAGGTATTGTCATTCAAAAACATTGTAAACTCTAATAACCTTTAGGGTAGATCTCCTTCAGGGGCACCTTACTCGGAGGAAGGGCTCGGACTACCTGATTGGCTGACAGCAGACTGACACAATTGTTCTGTTTGGCCGCAGCAGTCCGCGGGCCACCTTGGAGGAACATGTGGGCGCCACCGTTGCTGCTCTTCATCTCTGATAGGTCGACTGCCCTCTTAAAGCTGTACACCTCATTGGGAGACTGGACCAGACATTAAACATCTCACTAACATATGGTCATTCATATCACTTGTGATATTTGTCATGTGTTTAATTGTCACCATGAGGTCCGGGAAGCCCACAATGACTCGCGCAAAGGTGCTTGTGTCAGCCATGATACGATTCGGGGAGACAATCGTTTGGCTGAGGGCGGAGCTGAGATTCTCGTTGGGAAGCTGATCACATGACAACATCTGGGGTACGGACGCCTTATCTGACAGAGCAGGAGATGGGAAATATAAGTGAGAGATGCCGCTTTAAGTTTACGGCATCTTAGTTATTTCTTTTGAGAATGGATTCATATCTGTGTTGCATGGAGTCCTCTAATTCCTAGCACCTGTGACATTTTATTCCAGCCCAATAAAGAGAAGGAATAGTAGACTATGCTTTTTTTTTAAGCAGTGTTCGCATTTTTCTTTGAGAACTGCTTCACATCGACGGTATGTTACATGGTGACCACCAACTTCTGGCACCTGCCAAAAGCATGAACATCTTTACCAGATAAAAATGCACAAATCGCCACTGTTCACATATTCACCAAGGAAATGGTGAGTATTAGTATAGCAGTATTAATTGTGATATCCCCTTACAAAAACTGAAAAAAGGCTAATGAGTCATTGAGACTTTAAGTGTTTAAAACAGTGTCTGCAGTTTACTTTGAGAATTGCTTCACATCTGAGATGCATAGAGTTGATCTGTGAATCATATTTAACTATTATATTTTGTAATAAAAAAATAAAATAATAATAATAATTTGCAATTATTACACCAGACCACTTTTAATCTCATAAGCCCCTTGGACTTCTGTATAAATAAAGCACTTCTTTGATGGCAGGGTAATCAATTAAACTAAGCATATGGCTTAAATGGAGCTTCCAACAATGAAATGACCCATGAGTCATAACCATCTACAATACATACACACTGTTTGACATTTTGTTCCCAGTAACAGTGAGAAGAAGCAGCAGCAACACAAATTCTCAAACATTTGTGTTGCGGACAAATGAGCTAAGAGGTCTTGTCAAGGCTGCTCATGTCTATTAGTCTGTCTGGCTGCTGTTATTGTGAATGGCCTTGACACCACGTCTGTGCAAAGTGGCAGAGCGCATCATGGATACAGACATAGAAGCCTCTTTAAGTTTCTTTTATTTCATTACAGCAAACCAGATGTGTTCAAAAACCTACCTGCGCTGGTGGCCCCGTGGCCTGAGCTGACGGCATCCTCGCTGATGCTGTGCAGCTGACACACGCTTGAGTCCTCTGCCCCCATGTGCATGGGCTTGGTCAGCAGGAACTTCCTGTTGAAGGTTGTTTGCAGAGGAAGACGGACATCGAAATGGTGTCTCTTTCTATAATGTGTATTGTTGTAGAATAAAAATTCTGTACAGTGAGCTCCTTTAAAAAAAAATAATAATTTGTGACAGTGACAATGCTAGATTTTTTCTTTGTACCCTTAAGAACCAATCCAATGTGATTTACAAAGATAATCAGCAACATTGAAACGTAGTCACATACTTGTCAGTGTTGCTTTCCAACAGCAGCCAGCGGTCCTCCGCCACCAAGAAGACAGACTTGAGGTTGATGGGCAGGGAGATGGTGTGAACTTGGCCCTCCAGCACATCGAGCACCTCCAGCTGGTTGCTGTAGTGGCAAACAAACACCGAGCTCAGCATCTACAAAAATAGTCTAGCAGATTAGAATGTGGTGCGTGGCAAAGGACATCATTTCATCACCCATCTTCCTTGTAGAAGAGCAGCCAGTTCTTATGGGCGAAGTCGCGGCACATTTTACGCTCTCCCTATATAAACAAACAAATATTTGTGCAATTTCAAACAATTTAAAATCAGACAACCCACTCTTAGTAACATGATTTGAGGCTTAGCACTGACCTGTACTTCTTTACTGCTCCACCAATTAGAAGCTTTGCGGGAAGTCTGCTCGCTGTCGGGTGTCAACATGAGTCTTCGCACTGCGCCCGTGGTCATGTCCACGTGGAGCACCGAGTTACTCTGATTGAATAGAGAGAAAGAACATTTAGACACACTGTCGCTCCGGAATGCAATTAGACAAAAAATATTTTCACACCGTGAACGAATTAATCATGCATACTGTCACCGTTGAATATTTTTTTATTTCATAATCAAAAGAAATTCTATATTAAAGTGTATTACTATACAATTTATACAACTATTGTTGTTTATCAACATTGTTTAGTGATCACAAAATAATTTAGCAATATCACACAAGAGGGAGTAACACCCTCTCAGATGCGCATTTTTTTCTGCTGGGCAATTTTATTCAATTGATTGATTTATTTTTACAGATTTTGACTCTTTCCCACAACATGGAATTTTTTTGGGGGGGTTATCTCGTGTTTTTATTTGTTATAATGGACGCCAGGATAGTATGGCTGTAACGTGCTGTAAACTTACCAAGCTTATATGTAACATTTTTAACATGAACATCATGTAAATCAACTTGCGATTGTGATTGGTTAGCTAGGATCTAATTATGATCCAGAAGCGTTAACATTATCCAAATCATGCGTTTTTATTGGTTTAGACACAGTCATGTCCACTGCAATAATCTATGCGTCCGAAGGGGTTAATTTTGTACTCACCAGCCTTTATGAAACATTCAGTGACTGGTTCGGTCATTGTTTTCCAAAGTAAAAGCAGCTACTTTCAAACATCTTATTTCGATTAAACTCAAAAGCTAATCAATCAATAATACCGGTAATCAGTTTAAATTGATTCACAAGTTCAAATATATTTACTAAGCTTTTCAGAAGTATGTTTCCAGAAGTTGTATGCTTTAATAAGTTTAAATCTGTTTAAAGCGAGTGGAAGGTGTAAAACAAAACAAAACATAATATATACTGTTTCTCTATATCACTATTTTCATCTATCATATCCCCGCAATTAACTGGAGTTCACCGTATCATGAAGAGGGGAAAAAAAGTCATTTTAACAAGTGCATTCCAAAACTACCACACACACAAGATAGCAGCCACTGTCTGTTTCTATAATATCTCCACATAACGTAGGATATCTTCTAATACCACACAGCAAACTTGTTTATAATGTTCAGTCAGACATCACACTTTAATTCATCAAAGAGACTGTTTATGTGCTGCTGTCAAACAGTCATAATAATGGAATTTTAAAAGTGAACTAAATTGGACATATGCTATGGACATATGACTGTCATACTGTAATACTCTTTGGGTAATTTTTCATTTGTGACACCGACAGAGGGCGCTCTGGAACTGGAAACTAATGCTGTACTTTGTTAGCAAATAAGAGGATGCTGTGTCTTTGTTAACCCACTTCAGGCTACATCTTGTTTTCATGTACTGTTGGCATTTTTTCAGATTACAATTTTGTGTGTGTGTGTGTGTGTGTACGTGTGTGTGTGTGCGCGCGTGCGTGTGTATGTGTGTGCGTGCGTGCGTGTGTGCCTGTGTGTGGTAAAACTGCTTCATGGCCTTCATCTGTGACCCACCAGGCTTCATCTTCATCTTCAGTTGGGTTTGATGAGAGGGAACCTCAGGGAAGCAGGCATCACACTAATGGCTTCCTTATTGCCTCGACATTCCTGATATACGCACACATGCACAGCAACTATTTGGGGAAGGCGAACCCCATTTCCTGATGATGAACATGTACTGTCTAGTAGTGCCTTGATATAGCACATGTGAGCACAAGTCTGTACATCTCCAGAAAGATCCTTCCTCTTTCCAGAAAGGTTAAATAATTTAATAAATAATAAAATTAATATGTTTTTGTCCCGTTTCCAAGACTCAAAACCAAATCAGGCACATATTTTTCTGTGCCAATATATGAAATGTATTTAATGGCAAATTGTCATTAGATCATTTACAAAACACCTACCTTATGCCACTAAGGTGCTTATCTACTATACGTAGCACAACCAGAGCTATTGTTGGTTATGAGTCCATCAGCATCCCAACAAGGACACAAAAACTCTTTGTACATATGTTTCCGATCTGAAGGCCTGTGACCTGTCAGTGAACTTTATTTTGTCTGGGCCTCTTCATTTCTGGACAGACGTACTATGATACATCACAACGGTATTTTTAGAATCCCCCCTCACCCCATTTGCCTAATACGCAGCAGCTGTAGCAACGCTGTGGGTAGACAAAGAACTAACACGCAATGCATTTGTCTCACACTCAGAGATGTTATCACGAATTATAGCTCACTATTTTGAGAAACTTGACATGCACAGATTCTAGTCGAGTTCATAGTGGTCAGAATAAGGACATGTCATCGCGGTCGTTTCTGGAGGATCACCAGATGGGATGTAAGAGTCCTCCAGTTGGAGTGCATGGTCTTTTTGGGTGGATGTGACCAGGACACCTGTAATAGTAGGTCTTCAGCTAGCATCCTTAATGATGGACTGAACCCCCATCGACTTAATAGAATGAGCAGCATTGCTACCGCAAATCCAATCTGGGTCACTTGAAATCTTCATTCGATCTCTGAGAGTAAAACACTATTTCTAAGACTAAGACCTTATCTCTAAAACTAGGACCTTTTCTAAAATGACAAATGTTGCTCTAAGAACCTATATCTATGTCTACACTCTAAAATCAGTTGGGTCAAAAATAACAACTATGGGTAAAAAATGGGCCGATTCTCTACTTGGGTCTATTTGACCCAACTTTGAGTCAAGAAATGGTTCTTTTAGTGTAAAACAATTCATAAATACTGGTCAGATCCTTTACTTGGGTCAAAAAAAGTGTCATTTAGTATAAAGCTACCCAGGAAAATGGATCAAATTGACCCATAAAGTGGCTCAGTCCATCTTTTTATACATAATTGGGTTACTTTTGACCCAACTGTTTAGAGCGTATGGCCATATCCATCAGCTCAAAGCCCTACCTGTATAAACCAAAGCCTTCTCTCTAAAACTAAGCCCATATCTCTAATTATCTGAACTCTCGCCTCTCTCTGCATTAAATTTAAAGGTAATCAGCTGGGAATTGCTTATATTGTCCGGGTTTGCTGCGTTCCGTTCCCTCCAACACCAGTGCAAATGCACTCTTCTATCTGCTCAAGTCTAGCAAAATACCAAAAGAAAGAAAACTCCACCCATGTGCACTGTGTGAACTTTGTGCTAAACTTGCGCTGGGTATATAAATACGAGACTTGATCTCTAAGACAAAAAAGAGCTAACTTAAAAGAGTAAAATATATTTTTCTTTAGGTTATTACCGAAGACTAATGACCATAACTATAAAATGAAGGCTAGGTTTTCATTGACACGGGTTTGTTTGGTTTTTGAGAGCCAACCTGTTGCTCGTGCAGCACCACCTGCCCATCCAAAGGACTTCCCAGTGGGGCGACGGTGACAAAAGGCTGCCAGACACCACTGATGGTCCTCGGGAAGATGTCGTAAAGTTCCACGCACTGAATGGTCTCTCCGCGCTCCTTCATGGAGTAGAGCGTCACCGGATTACATGTGGACACGTACATAGTGTCTGCAAAGCAAACAAGATGGATCAAAGGCTATGAATCAGCTCCTGTGTGATTACTCAATAGAATTACAGACAGGAGAAGAAGGGGCTTTTTCATGTTTGAATCTCAATTTTAGGAAAAAACGGGACTCCCTGAACAAGCAATCATGATGTGACGCAGTGATTTCAGATGTGTTTCTGAGAAATTCTGTCATATCCCTTGATTTTTGCACAGAGGATGTCTAAAAATAGCCATAAGGAAGTCAGACCGAGGAATGAATCAGTGTGGCAATGAACGACAAATGACAGAATGGAGCTGGAGTCTGTCCCAGCTTAGATTTTAAATATAATAATCTTTTGGTGAAAAAAAATGTTTATCAAGACTTTTAAGAATACTCATGGTTCTTGAGTACAGATTACAGACTTCTAAAACCAGTGGTTCTTAATCTGGGTTCAATCGAACCACAGGGGTTCGGCGGAGGTCAAGAAACACACTCGCCTCTAGTGATTCGTCATGATATGCCCTGATTGGTCATCATCAGCTACAGGAACTTTGGTGCGCTCAGTAGTCGACTTGTGGCTGTTGTGATGGTACGTCGTGTGATTTATTTGACGAATATGTGGAATATGAATTTGCATGTATAACGGAACGTATGGTGTTCCACAGGGTTCAATTCTGGGGCCTGTGCTGTTTTCATTCTATCTGCTGCCGCTGGGTTCCATCTTAAGAAAACCGCGGTGGTTGTTTTAAAGTGCTCTATAAATATAGAGTTGAGATGAGTGATGGGAGTCAGCGTCCTCACTGCAGTTCTGTTCTAGCACAACTAGCTGCTATCTAGCAAAACTAAAGGAACAATTCCTTAAGATGCATGGAGATGGGGAATTCAAGAACACAACGCTTTCTGTATTCAAGGTGAAGATACTCCCTCTCCTTGTTCTTCTTGACCTATATTTTAAATTTGAAAAAAAATCTTATTTTATTTTTCAATGAAGAAGTGTTTGGTGAATGTGTATAGGAAACTGCATTAGGGACCACTGTACTAGACATTTAAGAATATTTCTTGGTTAATCATCTGGAAAATGAATAATTATTTGCCAAGTCTTGATTTGCTCTATTTTTTGTACTTCAATATATAGCACCACACTAAACTTCACTTCATGTTTAATTTGAATCACCTGTTTTATCCAGTTTTTTTGGCAGCACAGTATTGTAATACATCATAAAATAAAAATACACAAAAAAAAAACAGTAAAAAGGTAGTGTGGTCAGTAAATTGTAACATCCTCGATAGAATAAGCAACAGAACAAAGCAATCATACCATCTTTGGTGGTGACATCACAAATTATGTTGACTTCATTTATGGGAATCTGCCAATGGGCTTTTTCCTCGCTGAAACTCAACGCACGGCTCTCTTGTCTGTTGCAAGGATATTCCTGAATACGCAGGTAGACCGGGCCCTGGGAAGGTGACACACTGTTAGCACAAACAACCACTTTATTTTAACTACAAAACATTTAATTTGCTTGGTGATTGATAGTAAACAACCATGTAAATCTCTTGTTATCTGCCAATTTTGGAAAATGTGTTTTTGAGCAAGCCATTCTAGGACTAATTTGCATAATAAGCACCCAGACAGAGTTTCACTGCCCATGTCATGGCAACTCGGCTAGGTTGACATCCAGACTCACTTTAAAACGACGACCAAATTCTGGGTGTATAGTGCATTAATAATGTGTCCATGCTCCAAATCGTGTAGTGTATGAAAGGCTGCCTCCTTAACCCCCGCACCCCCACCCCTTCCACAAGTACAGGCAAGCAGCCAGCTGCAGCACACACTTGCCAACAGTATGACAGGAGCCAATATGTCTCCTTTGAAAACAAAGACATTATTTACCTTGACGTCGATGTGATGCGTCTCAGAAGGGCACAGAAGTTTGCGTCGGGCATTGCCTTGTTGATTTATCGTCCAGAATCCTGTCATCTTGGCTTCTGGCAGGGGCAACCTGGGGTAAAAGTTCAAATTGTGACCTGAATAATTTGTTTTTGTGTCAGACAAACTGCAAGTTCTGATGAACCGTAACAGTCAAAGGTTTGGACACAATTTCTCATGCTTTTGAATGGAAAGTGGCTACAAACTTTTCAATTGTACTGTAGATGTAGTTAGATGAATTGACTGAATGTGAACCTTTGGAGTAATTTCATATAATTCAAAATAGTTACAGAGTGAAGCCATGTTTAATGCAAGGAATATGCCCCAGAAATATCTGCAATAGGTCAACATTTTGATCAAATTACTTTGTGTATTACTTTGTGCCGTTCCATTCCATTAATTAACCTTTTCTGAAATTATACTACAAATACACTGCCTAAAATGAATTAAGTATCAAACGTACTGATATTACATTTGAGAGTTGATCTTAGAGCATACGATCTGGTATCAAAGGCATCGATACTTCAGACAATGTCAATTAATCCCCACACAACTCTAGCAGGCCTAAAGGCCGTCTCGGTGCGCTTTAATTTGATTGCATATCCACTTGGAAAAAACACTCCATGTTAGGCAAAGCCTACATACAGTCAGAGTATCCTGAATTTAGGCTTACAGGAGGCAAACCAAATTGCGGCGCTGAACGGTGATTTCAATTATAGCTCAAGTTGAGTAAATTGTTTTGGGGAAACAAATAAAGATATATATATATATTGCTGCTATAACTGTTAAGTCCCATGTCAGACTTTATTTGGACGTGTGCCACAATTTTTATTTACGTCACAACGCATTCAATGCGTAGTGACGTAGAATGGCGGCTGGCTCTCTGCCGAGCAATGTGAAACACCTATGAAGAAAGCAAGGTAAGTCTCCGTAGTGTTCCTAAAGGAACGATCAAAACTCTTGAATGTGTCTGGTGAATGGCGAGAGCACGGCGTGGGGGAGGGTGACTCTCCCGATCGCATGTTGTTTCTTTAGGAACGCTACGAGGCTTAACTTGCTTTCTTTATCTCCAACAAGTTCACATTGCTCGGCAGATAGCCAGCCGCCATTCTACATCACTACGCACTGAATGCATTGCGATGTAAATAACAATGGCGGCGTTCGTCCAAATAAAGTTTTTAGAAAAGGTATTAAACTGGTAATGATTTTTGAAAAATGAATCTTAGTTATGTTAGTAACAACCAAATAAATATTATAGAGCTAACTTGTCATTAGTTATGGTTCCCTTTAAATTATGTTGAAAAACTTCCAAGTTAAATATTTACTGTATTTTTCAGACTTCACACTTTTTTTTTTCATAGTTTGGCTGGTCCTGTGTCTTATGCTCAGTTGCGACTTGTATATTGGCGCCTTCTTAAAATAATCGCCTGAGTCATTTTTTTTCAGATTTTCAGGAAACACACAAAAAAATATAATTTGCATCACGAGGAGATGGTTTACGCAAAAAAAAAACGAAATTGAAAAAAAAAACTAAAAATTGCCTAACAGGGTGACGATATACTACAATTAGAACTTAGACTGGCAACCAAAATCCCAGTTGCCTAAGCGTGTTGAGTTTCTTCTGGCGGTTGGCAAATACTTTTTATGCATTAGTTATAGTGCATTACCGGTGGTGGCCACCTTCTTTATAGCAAAGGTGGTGGTAAGGTAACAAACGTATTTGCCAACCGCCAAATGAAAGTATAAGAAATGGAAGGAGAAGAAGAAGTAGTAGTCAGGGCAATAACATCACAAAATGGGGATTTTGGATGCAAATCTGAGCTCTACTGTTCTTGGTCTCAGAGTTTGTAAAATAAATTTGGCCAAAAAATGCATCTTATACTCCGGAATAACTTGTTTTTTTTGGTGTGTTTTTTCATGATGCATTTTTTGACTGTTGCGGCTTACATTCTGGAAGACTAATAGTGCAAAAAAATACAGTAGTTGTAATTTTATGCATTGCATGTTTTGTAAACAGCTACATTGTTACTTACAAGATCAAGTGCTGCTCATTTGTTAATTGAATAATTGATGAAGGAAAATACTTGTTTCTTCCCCGCTTAGTTCAGATTGTTTATTTAAAATGTGATCACTTCAAAATAAAACCACAGGACACTGAAGAAACAAATATTTTCCTTTATTTCATTTTACATTTGTAGTCAATGTAATGTAAATAATGCAGGACTTGAGGTATTATAATTTCTCTCAATACTGTGATTCATGAAGAGACTTCATTAAAGCCTCATACATGTTTAGCGCCATTTGAAAATAGCAAAAACTGTTCAAGTCATATTAAAACAAAACTTAATGAAAAATGTGCTATGAATACACAATACAGTATATTGTAAAAATATAACATTTCATCAAGTTTTACTGCAGAAAATTATACATTTCTACAGTTGAGAACCATCATGAAATGAAGTACCGTAAATAAAGTACAGTATTCTTATTAGCTGTAGTTATTTTCTTCAATAAAATTTTGCACAACAAATAATAGGGGTTGTACAAATTAGTCGACTGGTGACTACTACGTAATGACGTGTATAGTGGTAGTCACTAATCATGTGTTTTAGGCTTGAGGAGGAGGAAGAGCCGCTTGCTGCAACAAATCAGTGTGCTTAACTCATTTGTCTTTTATTTCTTAATTTGCACATTGATAAGTGCGTGAGAACTAGTAAAGGAGAAAATCCAGGCTCTAGCTAGATTTTGAGCAACTTTTCAGACAGCACTATCAAAGTGGAAGGACAGCGGGAAATTCTTCCAGCGTACATGAAAAGATCCGCAATTATTTGAATCTTATCCACGACGTACATTTTCACTGCTCATTCTCATTAAGGATGCATGTGTTCTGGATTAACACTGCAAATTCCCATCATGCAGAACTTGTTACTATGGCGGGGCCCAGAACGGGGACAGATTTCTCCATGTGGCACATTGAACAAACTTTAGCTGGCTACCACAGCTGCAAACACACCAAGCAATAGGATTTTTTCTCTGGCTAGAAATAAGCCCACATCCATGCTCTTGTGTTCTAAAGTCTATATTTTGCATAAAGTCAGTGTATGAGCTACCCATTGATTATAAATATAGATTATTGCGAAGCATTCCCTCTTCCTGTGATAGTTGTCAAGATAGACCTGGACTGAAAATATATATATATAATTGACATCATCAGCAACAGGTTGACATCGACTCAACTTTCATCACGTTAGTGTCCACTTAAAAACATATGAAGTTGTGCAACCTCTACCAAATGATGGTCATTGAAATTAATTCAACTGTTATGAACAGAACATATTATATGATCAAGTAAAACATTGATCTTATTAAATTAAATCAGGCATTTATATAAAATTTAAAATCATGCTATGTCTGTAACTCCATAAAAAGTTTTAGGTTAACCTATTGAGCGGACCACAACATTATGTACACTTGCACAATGTAATGAGATCCAATAAGAAGATATTAATGCCCGGTTCGGATTGACAGTGTCATAGACGTATTCATTTAACAATATATTTACAGTGGTTTAGAATGACACTAAATGTACCCTCTGGCATAGTGTACATAATGTCATGGCCAGTGAGCACGTTCCAGATGCCTTACTCCTTGGCCAGCTGAACAGAGTCGGGCTTGGCTCCGATGGGGATGCCGTGTCTGTGCAGCGCCTCGATCAGGACGTCGCGTGTGTCTTTGTTGTATGAGTCGAAGTCAAAGACGTTCCGCACCACGTTTGCCAGACCTTCATTGGGGAATTTCTGTTGGAATGGAGTTGAAAAATGACAGAACAAACAGATATGACTATTAAAAAGTCTGCCTTTACAAAGATAACAAAGATGAATTGCACTTTGTATTGTGAAAGGTGTTGCCAATATTTTAACATGCAGCTAAATAAGGAAACCCCATGGGAGCAAAACTACAACTGAACTAAAATAATTGTGTAACCTCATGTTCAAGGACCCAAGTCATTTTTTTCAATAAAACTACAATAGAAGAACAGCTCTGCTTCTGGGGTGCAAGCATTGGACCATAGCTCACATCTCTACGTATTTATTTACAATGCTGGGCCTCGACATAGTGGATGCTCAATCAATAATGCCTGAGAGCATCATAGCAATGCATGCATGGACTTGGGGGCGGTCTACAAAGATGCCAAACAGTGAAGTGGTAATTAAAGCCGGACAAATTATTGTGAGCCTGATGCCGCTGGTGAGTTATGACAAAGCAGCAAAGCCAGTTGGGAAATCAGGGAAAAAAGCCTAATCCCTTTTGCAGTGAATTATTGATCCCCCTAGCTCCTCTGGTACTTTCTAAGGTCTCTCTAGCTCAAATAATGTGCATTATTTACGCTTGCCGAGCAAAAGGAAACAAGCTGAAGTAGGGAAAATAAGCATGAATAATAGCCGCCTTTTTGGGGCTCTTCCTACCTGCAGATGCTTGACAATGTTGACCACCTCGCGTGTAGAATACGGGTACGCGATGGTGCCCTGGTCAGCCATGGACCGAAGCTCTCCAAAGGCAGCAACCAGCTTTTCCAGAGTGGTGTCGGGAACACTGGGGCCGTACTGCTTCAGCATAGCCAGCTCAGCCCTGGGTTTGGGGTTGTCGACGGCATGGCAGCTGAAGATGTCGCCTGAAAAGACATGAATGCATATTGGAGCGTACCAAAACAAACGGATCAGCGTAACACGGGAATGTGTGTAGGTCTACCGAGAGCTCCAAAAAAGTCATTGCCCAAGAAGGGAAAGCCCGGTCGGTTAGCAAGCACCATCATTCTGAAGTCTGGGTGCATGGTGATGGTGTTTGACCTCCCGTTGGCTTCTAGTGGATCTGAGGATAAGACAATCATTCATTGAGTGAAGTAGTGAACCAGCAGCAAACAACCGCAACATTGAATTGACTGCATTTCATCATATATTTTCCAGGGTCGATTATTTGCTTAAAGGGGTAAGTTAAGTAAAAAAAAATCTTCACAATATGTTCTATGCGGTTGCATTTTTTAGGCAAAACAATTTATTTTCTAAAATCGTTCATCCCTAGACTAAATTCAAGTGGACAATGCACTCTCCAACGCTAATATCAGTCTTCTGCAACCATGTTGAATGACCTGACGCTGTTGTGATTTGTGTCTGTCCATGCTTGGGTTTGTTCTTTTGGCTTTGTGTCCTGTCTTGCTGGTTGGGTTGTTTGCACCTGTACTCGTCATCCTGTTACCTTGTCGTCCAATCATCTCCCCCAGCCACTTGTGTCTTGTTCAGGTGTCTCTCGTTGTTTTGTAAGTTGGCTTGTATTTAGTTTCCAGGTTTCGTTCAGTCTGGGTTGGATCATTATCGCTGTCACCACTCTTGTGTTTTGTTGTTACTTTGATTTTTGGTCTTCATAATTTTGTTGGTTTTGTTTATTTAGAGTTTTACCCAGTTTCCCTGTTAGTGTTTTTGTTTAAAAAAAAAATATCAGTATTACATGCATCCCTGCCGTGGTTCTCCTGCCTTCCTGCATTTGGGTCCTCCAACTCCACCGTGATAGAATGATCCAACCAAAAATGGACCCAGGAGTGCAAGAAGCAGGTACCAGTTCCCGTTCCGGCGGCGCACGTGCTGCGGCCGCCACCAGTTCCCGTTCCGGCGGCGCACGTGCTGCGGCCGCCACCAGTTCCCGTTCCGGCGGCACACGTCAAGCCGCTGCTGCCCCTGGCCTCTTCGCCTGTGCCCTCTTCCTGGCCCCACTGCCATGTTTGACTTTTGTTTGGGACGTCTGGGATCCTTTCCTTGAGGGAGGGGTACTGTTGTGATTTCTGTCTGTCATGCTTGGGTTTGTTTAGTTTCCAGGTTTCGTTCAGTCTGGGTTGGATCATTGTCGCTGTCACCACTCTAGTGGTATTACTTTGATTTTTGGTCTTTTCATAACTTTGTTGGTTTTGTTTATTTAGAATTTTAGCCAGTTCCCCTGTTAGTGTTTTTGTTAAATAAATTGTTTTCAGTATTGCATGCATCCCTGCCGTGGTTCTCCTGCCTCCCTGCATTTGGGTCCTCCAACCCCACTGTGACAGACGCATATTTGGCGTACCCGAGATAATTCTGCGTCCATCAGCGAGAATCATCTCTCCGCTCTCTACCAGGGTTTTGAGAATACAGGTGACGTTCGTAGGAGCTTTGTCGGCCTCGTCGATCACCAAAACGTGTCCCATCTTTACAGCTTTGACCTGCATGCACATGTCAGAGCGACTTAAAACATTCCATAAAGTCAATGGTACATCAAGCATATCAGACTGGAAAGAAGAAGAAAAAAAAGTCATCAGCAACGGACCAGGGGCGAGTCCTCATAAGTGATGATACCATCTCGGACTGAAGGCTGCAGCGTCAGTGTCTGCACCGTTGTATCCCTGCAGCGAGCACATGTATTGCACAATATATATCATAATACTTTCAGTCTTCCAATACCAACGGGATAGCTACTACAGTATCTATTTTTCATGGGTGTCCTACAGTGGGACTTGTCTGAGACAAGTTGTGGTGGCCCTGTTAAAACCGTTGCTAGGCCTGTATATTATTTATACATTCAGTTTTAGTGTTCATTTCACAGTGTTTCCTCTACATTAATTTAGGAGCGGTAGCCCGCCACTCCTAAATCCTAGCCGTCACTCCTTCTATTTGTTTCTTTAAAAAAAAGAAAATAAATTACGAAAATGATTACGGAGGAGGAATGGACAATGCTATGGAGGTGTCAATGGAAATGCACCAGCTCATTAAGCTGGAAAGAGTTTGGTTGGAAAGGGTTAAGATATTTTATCACACCAGAGCAAAATATATATATTGGATATAACCCTCAGGATTGGTTAAAAAAAGACAAACAATTGGTCAACATTTTGTTGGTTGCTAGTAAAAAGGCCCTAACAAGGAAGTGTTTGACACAAGAAAGCCCAACACTGAATGGGTGGATGGACATTACTATGGACATTTACAAAATGGAGAAAATTACAGCATACTTCAATCATAGAAGTGGACAATTTATTTCCTGCTGGGAGAAGTGGGTTAATTTTGTAAAACCCTTGAGACTTGACTTAAATTTTGACAATGATTGATTAAGGCTGAAAAAGACATCACACCCTATTTGTTTTATAGTTTCATGGAGCCAAGTCACATGTGAATAAATATGTATATGTGCTTCGCTTGGTATATTGCACACATTTGTATTAAGAAGACAGATGTTTTGCACATATGGAATGTGATTTAAATGTTTATTTTTTTTCTCTTCATTCTTTTGTTGTAAAGAAACCAATAAAAAGTTTATTACAAAAAAAATGGAAAAACATGTTTATTGTTGAGAACTAAACTGCTAAACTACTGTATCTTGCTCAGTATGGAAATATACTTGCATGTGCTCATTTGCATTACACCAGCGTTTCACACGTTGAGAAAAAAAACCCTTGTTTGGGGTCATGGTCATCAAGCACATCAACACCGAGTGATTCAGACGTGGGCGAGTCTGAATCGATCCACAAACGTCCAAACTTTGATTATTAAAATGTTAATTAAAGCTACGGAATGCAGAAAATTTAATTTCTAATCGCAACTGCCTCCTGTGGCCGACAAATGAAACAGCATTTTCCCTTCTTCACTTACACAAATGCACACATGACATGACGAACCCGAATCCAGTCTGAAACCTATTAGCCACAGGCTTGCAGGAGTTCCCATATGAACAGCTAAGATGTTAATCTACTAATTAAAAATGTTTCAGTCATAAATGGGCAAATAAAAAGTCTGGTGTAGAGATATTTTTGGGCAAATCGTTACAAAATGCAGCTGATCCAAAAAGCTGCTTCTAAGTTAAAAGCAGACATGTGGAAACACTTTGTTTTTTACAATGTCTAACTTTAAAAAACTGGTTTCAATATGTAAAAATAAATAATGAAGAATCACAATTGAAAAGAGTGACCTGTGGTATATCACAAGGTTCAGTATTGGGACCGAAGTTATTTATAATTTATTTATATATTTGCACAGTTTCAAATATATTAAAATTTGTAATGTTTGCTGATGATACAAATATATTTTGCACAGGGGAAAACATGGAACAATTAATAACAACTGTAGAAAGGGAATTGATCATTTCAAATTATCATTAAATGAAAAAAAAATCATGGTGTTTAGTAGTATGCAACTCAGTAGTGAAATAAAACTAAATTTAAATGGTATAGAAATTGAGCAAGTCACTGAAGCAAAGTTTTTGGGTGTGATTATTGATAATAAACTGTGTTGGAAATCACAGATAGAATATACGAAACGTAAATTGGCAAAATCAGTGGCTGTTCTTTATAAAGTCAAGGATTTTCTAAATAATAAAGGCCTCCACATATTGTATTTTTCACTTCTTTTACCTCACATGTCATATTGTGCTGAAATTAGGGGCAATGTGTACAAAACAAATATAGCCCCAATTGTTAAATTACAGAAAAAAAGCAATGAGAATAATAAATAAGGTTGGTTAAAGGGAAACAACTAATTAGTAATTTATAGGATCGGGTATCTTGAAATTTATTGTGTACTTAAAAACAATGGAAAGAATTTTTTGTGTAGTAAATAATAGCTTACCTCTTTGTATTCAAAAATGTTTTAAACTAAGAAAAGGAATCTACAATTTAAGGGGTTTAATTATGTTTGAAATATGTAAAGTGATAACTAATGTAAAATACCGATGTGTCTCAGTTTTGGGTGTAAATTTGTGGAATAGTCTTGATGATAAACTGAAGCTATGTACTTCCTTATCGGGGTTTAAGAAAAAACTAAAATATAAAATTATTAATGCCTATAGTGCCACAGACAAAATGTAAAATATTAAGGCGCTTTGGTGTCCATGCAGGGATTATTTCCTTTGTTTTGTTGTATTTTTATGTGACTTTATGCGAATGTAAAGGACTGTGTTTTAAATTATGTTTGAGTCTTATTGTTTGAGAATGTTTCATTAAGTTCTATAGGGGCAGGCTGGTCCTGCGACTTGTATACACATATATATAGATATACAATTAGAGCCCTGACTCACACCCAAAATACCTGTCCGTTCACTATTCATGTCAACAGTATCAAATTAGTTCTGTTTGGAATCTAAAATTCCACTTGCAACTATGGAAAAGGTTTTCTTTTTAGTTTATCTTTATTTATTTTTTAAAGTTTAAAATGTTGTGTATATTTTGTTCCAATTCAGGATTGTGTCCCGGTTGTTCATTTTTCACACAGAATTTTTTTTTTTTCCGATCTTTATGTTTAAAGCCTCAATTGTGGCGAAAGGTCAAAGAGTTCAAGGGGGCCTAATACTTTCGCAAGGCACTGTACAGTTCTAATTCCATTCATTTTCTGTATTCTTTATTCTCATATTATTTTTCAAAAACAAAAAGTTTGGTTTCAATCAGTGCAATTACTTTTTTGTTTACATATTACAAACCTGCTATTTTAACAAAAGTGTGTACACTTTTTTTCCCTCTCTATCATAAAGATGGCCACCACTACATTTGAGTCTATAAAACCATCCATCCATCCATTATCCAGATCACTTATCCTAGTCATCAAACTAAAAATATTCCATCAATTTACAATCCCAACCACCTTTATTCCCAGCAGACATTCCAAAATTACCATACAGTTGGCCCCTCCCACTCATCCCTGATGCCCCGCTCTTCTAGTTGACCCGGAAGCCGTCCTACTTTCCTTCCTGGATGGCTTTTGCTTTTCTGAGCCACATCTCTGAAGACTTTCAGTCTCCCAAAAGCACGTACACACAGACACACACGTGACACACACACACACACACACGTGACACCCCCCCCCCCCCCCCCCGCCACACACACCCCTGTCTCCTTCTCCCGCTGCTTTGATCTAATATTAGCGACATTGAGTGGGACTAACCGGGTCACGATGTCCATCCACTAAGATGCTGTTTTGACTTTCACAAGACTTTGATCTCAACTGCACATAAAAAGTAGCCACAAATGAGAAATCAGCGAATGCATCAACATGTTGACGTTTGTTTGAATCTCAATTTGGATTTGTCAACAATTTTTTCCCTGAAACTTACCAATTGGCTTATTAGTAACGTCATATTAGTAACACTACCAATACAAGACTTTTTAATTAAACTACACTCAGTGAGCTCATGGGAAATAAGACATACATGGATACGCAAATACTGACATTCTACAAAGAGCGAGAAATGTAATCACACCGTGAGATTATGTTATTATTTAAGAAAAAACAAAACAAAAAGAACATCAACTTGTTACGACTGACCTGTGCAGTTGTAGGTACTCTCTCGGTCGGTTCAGAAGGTGCAGAAACCGGTCCACTATTTTGTTTTTACCTACACCCTATGGAAGGAAATAAGACATCATAAAAAGTGTTGTTTTAGTAACAATGCTCCATAAAAGGCAAGTTATGAGAAGTCTATTCAATTCCATACAATGTAGAGAAAAGCAAGCATCTATCAGTTTTGATGTTAACAGCTTGTGACAGGGGGGTCCTCTCTTCTCTGGGACTCCCACTAGCGGCCCACAGTGGCGTGCCTGTCAGACGTCCAGCAAAGGCGCCTTGACAGCCGC
Source organism: Leptonotus elevatus (assembly GCF_054856555.1). Taxonomy (NCBI): domain Eukaryota; kingdom Metazoa; phylum Chordata; class Actinopteri; order Syngnathiformes; family Syngnathidae; genus Leptonotus; species Leptonotus elevatus. The sequence goes on along the minus strand of NC_141250.1, from coordinate 6,136,372 downwards.
TAATGTCTTAGCTTGGGACAGATTCCCCCACTCACTGCCCCATGTTGTTATTGCAATAATACAGGCCACCATATTTTGGCTGCCATGTCCACTTCTTTCCTCTAACCCGGCCGGCTAAAACTAAACTGACAGGACAAAGCCTCCCAAAGGAAGTGCTCGATGTTGAATGTTTCCTTAAGGGTCAGAAGAGTTTCACAAGTCTGCTATCCATTCCAAAGGTCTTTCTTCATTACTGACAGTCATTGCTGCAAGCAGTGCTTTAAGTAGGCCGGTACGCACCAGTACGCAGTACCAAGCACTTCTCAGTTTACTTGGACTTCAGATGATCCAACAGTATATATTATTCCATGGGCAACTGTTGACAAGCTGACTGAGTGATATATTTTGTGATTAATTGTGGGCAATGTGGTCATACATTAAGTTATGTTGGATACCTCCCCCACAATAGACATGACTGAATAATTACCAATAGTTTGAGCGGTCAATTTGACATAAGTTGTGTATTAGGCTATATTTTTAACTCATTCACTCCCAGCCATTTTCACTGAAAATCGCTCTCAGCTGTTTTATTGAATTTTGACTGATTTTGCAAGGCCCACAAAATATTATGTTCTATTGCTATAAAAACATGGAACCTACCAAAATAAAGATTAGAGTATCTTCTTTCATCAGGAAAAAAGTACAATTGCATCTGTTTCCGTTTTGCAGCAATTAGCATTAGAATATAGCTAAAATTCATCGATATTCACATTACTAGTGAAAATACTGTCAAAAAGAGCTTGTTGCAACATGGCCCTGGCTGATCTCTTATACTCTGCTGCCACCTGCTGGTCGTTTTTTGTAATAAGTACCATTGCTTTAAGCCACTTCTTCATGTCAGAAGCTGCATCAAAGCCTTCTGTATGCTCTTGCATAAAAAGGTTTTAAAAAACAAAACAAATACATTTACACGTCTTTGGGTTTGAATGAGTTAAGTAATGTAGGACTAATAGATGCAAATACACATCAACAACCAGTAGGAACCAATTTTTCTGTACACAAAGTAAAGTTTAGAATGAGACAAACTCCATTCCACCAATCCAACCTCACAAAAAGTAATTTTCTTCATCAGTGACAAAGCTTACCTGGTTGCCAACCAAAAGGAGGTGCTCTCCTAATAGAAAGTCTTTTAACATATCCTCCATCACCATCATGTGCTGCAGAGACACACATCACATAGACAATTACATTTAAAAAAAATTAGGACATTAGAAATCCTTACAACAATTTGCTTCAGTTATTTTTGTACTTCAGTTCTGAAGACAGGAAGAAAGCAGGTCATTAAAAAAAAAGTAGGACACCACTCCTGGCCTTCACACATGTCAACAACATCACTCTCAATTCCATTCTCAATATGGCACAAAATAATGCGGAACAATAACAGCGAGCGAGAACAAGCATTTCTAAGAGGGGAATCTGGGCCACAGGACACATCAATAAAGCTTGCTCCTTCTTGGCTTCAGTTCTTCAAGATTGATATCAATCAATCAATGGCAATGATTATCTGACAGCACTGAGGTGGTGAATGAGGAATTACCTGGGGATTATCATAGAAAAGCACATCTGGAACCTTCATTTTCTCATTGGGTTTGAAGACAGGAGCAGAAACTGCGCCAATAGTGAGCACTCCATCTTTGACCATACCTGAAGAAAAAACAGAGCAATCACTCAATCAATGACATTTCAACAGCTCAATTAGTTTGATGCTGGGTGACAGCTGGTGACTGTGGGTGTGCGTTGAAAATGGAACACACTCCAGACTTTATTTTTATTTTTATATATATACAGGGTTGGACAGTTGAACCATACATATGAGCATGAAGTATACAATGGGCGTCAATTAATTATATGTATATTTTCGGTATTGGTTGGCTGACCTGATTTCTATCCCTTTGTGAATAACAAAAATCGACTGCATTCTGTTTTTATTTATGTTTTACACAATGTCCCACCATGTGAATTGGCTTTTTTAGATAAATGATTCACAGTCACATTCATGCCTACGGACTAGGGATGTTCAATACCACTTTTATTTCAAGACTTATATCAGTATGAGTACTCCACACTTGAGTAGTCACTGATACCAAGTACCGATACCATGAGTATTTTTGATGGATAAAATCCCCCCCCCCCCCCCCCAAAAACGACAGATACATTTAAAGAACAACCTAGATATTCCAATACATATTTTTTACTTAATTAAAATTGAATGAAATTAATGGCACCTTCCTATATACAGTATCTTTATATTTATAATTTCTATTTCCTGATCTTAAAGTAACGGTCGGTCACCGTCCCGAGTACCAATACCTTCAAATAGGCTGTAATCCCTACTATGGACAATTTTGAGTCTTCAATTAACCTACCAAGCATATTTTAGAATATGGGAAGAAACCGGAGTACCTGGAGAAAACACACACAAGCAGAACAAGAACATGCAACTTCAAATAGGAAGGTCAGAGCCTGGATTTGAACCCATGACCTCAGATTTGTGAGACAGATGTGCTAACCAGTCATCCACCATATCACAATAAAGACAAGGAAATTGAAATAACTTCAAAATGGAAAGGAAGGTGTAAGCCGTGTATGTGAGTGGGACTTACAACTAAAGTCACGTGTGTGTTCAGCGTCTGGAGTCTCTTGTATGGAGCAGTTGGCAAGGCTTTTCTGAAGTGAGCCGCGGGCCAAACTGGGAAGAAACCTAAAAACACACAGTACTGCAGTGGTGAGGGGCATCATTTGGATATACAGGCCTTTTTCTACAGGAGCTAAAGTGCATAAAATGTGAGGGTGCATGCAACCTGAGCACACCTCGAGAGGCAAGCCTTGTTGACAGCGTGGGCGATGCTCTCCTCGGGGTAGCGAGAGAGCCGGCGACAGATCCGCAGCAGCTGTCTGGTGGAGAGGGAGGAGGCCAGAGACTGTGCCTGGTGACAAATGCAAATAAATGACGCAAATCACATTGGCACACATGTGCACACAGACACACTTACCGTGGGGTCATTTGTCTGTCGCAGAGTGTGCGTGAGGTGCAGTAGCTGTTCGGCAGCCTCCTTAGGAACATTAGGAGACTGCAAAGTGAAATGAAAACAAGCGCAAGTGTATTTAGATAAAATGTATAGGAGCGTTAATCAGTCTATTTTCTTTTTTACCATATTAGTTTTTTCTGTGTTTTTTTCCCTTGCCCAGTTGGGTGGGTATAGATCTCGGGATGTTTCTAATATTTGTCAATTTTGGATTATTTTGAGATTAAGCGCTATAGAAATAAACTTGACTATTTATTGAGACCAAGCTAGAAAAATATACAATACCTTAAGCATCCCGAATTGCATAGCACTCAAAATTAATCACTAACAATGATAATGATGAGCAACATCAAGGCATGGCAAAGCAAGGACAGGAAAGGCAGCGTTATTTGTAGCTCAATGTCTTTTACATAATTAGAAATATAACATTTAAAGGCATTTATTACAAGCAAAATAATTTAAGACACGTAAAGAACATGTAAGACAAACATACAGAAGAATTTAAGATATTTAAAGCAAAGTAAAGAATTTAAAAGTAGTTTATTAAAAATGTACAGCACAAGAACACAATTTTGGAAAACTTGACTATAAGAATGCTTTAAAAGACCTCCTTTATATATTTTTCCATTCCTTTAAGTGTGCATATATATGACCTCTGCGACTGCAACATGTACTGTAATTTCTTGTTTTTTTTAATTATCTATTATTATTTGACGACAAATGTAACTTAGACTCTGCTCGATATTTTCCTTGTGTTGCATACCACACATTGGGCCAAAGAATACCATTCAAATCCACAAGGGTCCGTTGCTTCTTTATAGAAAATTAACCGTGGGAAAAACAGCAGTCAAGTATACACACACAGATCTGACCTGAGCTACCGCAAGCAATTTGGATTGAATTACCAATATTTAAAAAACTACAAATTTGCTACATTATATATGGTGCTGTAAATTAGCATGTTTCTACTTAATGTTACCTTATGTTATCTTGGTTTTCCTGTATCACATATCTTAAATATCAATATAGTTCTACGTTAAACCAAGTACTGATTCCCGAAAGTTTGAGGAAATATTTTTAAATAATTTGGATTACTAGAAAGATGACAGGAAATGTGAGAAGGTTAAAACTTAAGACTGCTACAGAGATCAAAAGCGTCCTTGCTTGAATACAGGACAATAAGCCTTGAAAACATCTAAAAACCTAACCTTTTAACCAGGGACGAATAAACACTACATGTTTTCAATGGGCTTCTTTTTGATAACTGCTGCTAGTCAGGAGCAACAGAACTTAGCGTTACATGTAAAAAGAAAAAAATCTATTGTTATTTCTAAAATAAATCAAAATAGTTCTTGCCAGAGGTCGAATGCTTATCACTAACAGTATCTCACCAGTCCTTGCAGGAGGTTGACCTCCTCGGCTCGGGCCAGCGGGCTGACAGTGTGGTACAGGAACATGGTGAGCAATTCGGGACCCAACCACTGCTGACCTTTGCTGCTGCTGCCACTGGTGTTTGCACCGGCACCCACAAGTGGAGGCTCAGCCAGCGCGAGCACTCGGAACAACGGGTGGACAGCAAAGATTGACCTGAAAAGACAGATACCAATGACACACTGGCTGCTGTGTTGAGATAGTGTGTGTATGTAGAGGTGTGTGTGTAAATGCGTATGTGTTTGTGTATGTGTGTGTGTCTGTCACAGTCAATCTATGTCGTGAAGAAAAGCATGGCTTTTGACAGTTTGCTGCGGAAGCTTTTGATTCAAGAGGACAGAGAGGAGCATGACTGTAAGCCCATAGTGACACCCACACAGCATCCCAGCATGCATCTAAAAATGTGCATACATTTCTGTGGCCAGCAGGGTCCAGATGTTCCAGGCCTGTTGTTTAAAACAACTTTATGTTGTTTCTGTGCGCACTTTTCAAGCATCGGAGAAACACTATATAGTAGGAAACACGTTTTTCACGAAACAAGAACACTTCTTGCTCTTCAAAATAAAACATTCATCTCTGCTTTTCCTATCACAAATACACAAGACTACATTTACAATAGCCCAAAAATAAGTTGTCTTGGTCATGCATTACTCCGTACATGAGAAGAGTTTGGTTAGTGTATGTGATTTGATTAATATTCTTTCATGAGAACAATTTTATGTCTAGATTTAAATCTGTTCCTATAAGCAGTTTTCTGTTTTGTATTAGGTTTACGTTTTTCTGCATACCATACTATTTATTAGACTTTAACTTATTATTTTAAATTAATTAATTACAGGAATACCACTTTCCTAATATTGCATGATCTTAGGATCAGAGAAAAAAAAGGATTTAGGTCAGTCAAGTATGTCACAGCTACACTTCTTTCATACCTAAAGCTACTGTTCCCTGTACTCCTTAACACTCGCTTGCGCCTCAAAGGGAGCACACACCGCAGTGGATGATTGAATTGTGAATATTATCGTCTCAAAATGTGGCTCGAAATAATATTTGCTAGGGATGGGCGAGTACCGATACCAGCCTTATTTTACGTTATAGGTACTCGCAACGGTGGCTGACCACCCTTTTGTGGCCGTTTTACGATCAGGAATGAAGAATCAGAAATTATTTTTAAAAAAATCAAAAATTGCCTTTAATTTGATGCAATCCTAAGATTGGGATATATAGGTCTTCCTTTAAAATTATCTCTCAATGTGTTTGGGGGGAAATTTTATGTATCAGTGGTATCGGTTTTTGGTATTGGTATCAGTGACTACTCAGCTGTAGAGTACTCATACTGGTGTCAGTCTGAAAAAAGGGATATCAAACATCCCTAATGTTTGCATAATTTCACTTTTGTGTATGTAGTAGCCACGTTGCAAAATTGATAGATTTTTGTTGTTTAAGTTTCTATATATGTCAAATTGAATTGAAAATTACATAATCAAACATATTTATTCAATTTTAATACCATTTAATAACGAGGATTTATGCGGTAGCACACACTTTTTTTTCTAACATCATAATTCCCTGCTGAAAAGAACTATGAAGACACATTTGTAGATATGTATACCTCTCTTTGAGTTGCTCGTCGGTTAAGTTCTGTTCCTCCTTTAGTGCCTGGTATCTGTCCCACCTGAGCAGCCTGGTGCCATCATAAAGATCCAACTCTCTGTCGTGAAGTAACCTGCAGCACACAACGCTGATGAGCGTTTGCTTCTCTACAACAATACTGAAATGTGTGATACATTTTGGTCTTACCTTGAAAGGACAGCCAGTGTTCCCAGGTTGACCCTGTGTATACCATCCAACAGCAGCAGCTTGCCCTCCATGGCAGCAGTGACCAGCGGCGACGGACGCCATGCTGTGTCGCCATTGGGGAGCGTGAACCTCTGCTGGAGGAGGTCCCTGGCTGTCATATCCTGTGTCACAGGCACAATGACAATATATATATTTAAAAAAAACTGATTAAATGTGAGGTGAAAATGGCTTTGAGGAAGATTTATTTTAAGCATACTGTATAAAGAACACTGTGACTGAAAGATTGATTTAGTGACCAGAGTGCTAGCTTTGCCCATGGAAACATAATATTACTGTAGCCTTATTTATTTATTTACCTGGTAGAGCATAACAGGCTCTATGCTATAGCCCAGCATCTCAGCAAACTCTCGAGCAATCACTGACTTGCCACAACCCTTAAAAACACACAAGAAGAGCACATTGAGGCTTTCGTTCACAATAAACAAAATTTTTGTAAACAGCATGTGCATACTACCTTGGTTCCTATGAGACACATGTCCTTCACCATGTGCGACTGCATCATGTCAGCAATCAGCTGAGTGTGGCTAGGGGTGCTGATGAAAGTAAGGCTACTGTTGGGCGCCCGTGGCTCCTTGGTGCCTGCAGGGACCTGAATGTTCATTGAATATGTACACAACAAATACAAAATATTGCTTTATTGTAATTTTCTACAGCGGCACGAGATCACTATGAACAAAAAACATCTACTTTATATGATTCAGCAGCAAAGGTCAAAACCCCATGGTTTAAAAATGACTGGCAACCGGTAGAGATGTTTATAATAAAAAAAATAAAAAACATTGCACACATTGTAATTAGTAACAAAAACCCATCAATAATATTTGTCTTTGTTTTTCTCATACCAGCATAGTGTATAATTCAATGTAAAATAGATTTTGTATTTCACTACAAGTTTTGTTTTTTTAATACAATACTTCACATTCATACAGTAGTACTATACAGCACACAAAATTAGATACAAATGCAAAAAAAACAACCTCATAACATAATGACGGCTACAATTAAGTAGTTCTCAAAAATGTAGGCCTTTACAATGACAAAAATGAAGCGATTAGAGAAGTATTAAGTAGGTTAAAATTTTGGAAATTACAGTATTTGTTTCCGCATTTGTGCCATGCACTGTTTGTTATTTTTGTTTTATTTCCAATACTGCAACTATTTCTCAGCTGTGAGGCAAATATATTATAAAAATATAAAAAATTATTAAAATATATTTTTTAAATGATCTAATCTTTTAGTTTAATTTTAATCACCTGTTTCTGTTATTTATTGTAACCATAGAGCTGATTAAAAATAATCAAAATATTAGAAAACCCATGTCGTCATGATGCAGCGAAGTTCTACATTCATTACAAACACAATTGTTAAAAAACGCTTTAGGAAAAATTTAAATGAGCATTTGTAAAGGCAGAATTTAGTTAGTGTCTGTATTATATTTGTATATTATATTTACAGTTTTAAATCAGCAACACACTTTGAACACTAATCAAAACATATTTTTAAACATTTTTAAACACAAAGCAACTATATTTGAGCACACACAAAAATGTGTAAACATAAAATGCACGTGTAAGTGTATTGACGATGGAGGCTCTCCTTTCCTACATGCAAGGGCATTGCATTGATAAGTCCATCCATCCATTGTAAAAATCCATTAAAAAAGAAGGGGGAAATTATATATATTTTTTTACTTATCTACCTGAATTGTAACATCTTTATCTGCGACACGCAAGGTGACGTCTGCATTGTCTTCCGTGCCTGCTGTTCTGGACACACTGCTAACACTGCTGCTCGATGTCTTGCTACGGCCATCCAGCAGCTCAAATTTCTGGGTAAAAGCCAAAAAGTCTGCATGACTCATTCATCTGACAAATTACCAATTGCAAAAAATGAGATGCATACAATATTCGATACATAAATAGGCCATTGACAGAAAGGTATAAATCAGAGAGGGAACAGAGACCCATATCTTTCTTACACTGAGCACAGTTTCCACAGCGTTGCAACCGTTCTTGCCCAACATGCTATGGTAGGGGTAAAGTCTCTGGACCAGCTGCTGCGAGGACATCATGGGAAAAACATTCTAGGCCAATACAAGACAGATATTCATTAGGCAATCTACTCTTAATACAGAGTCCTTTTCTCAGAGAGGGGGATAGCAGAGGTTTAAATGGGGTCTTTACCAGTACATTAACGCCATTAAGGAGGTTATCCACAGGAAAGTCAGGAAGGCCCAGGTTGGCTGATTCCTGGGAGCACAGTGTGGTAGCAAGTGACAGAAGCTGCGACACCCTGACACAGAAACAAACTGCATGAGTTCAGTTCAGTCCTACGTGTCACCCTGCATGCCTACACGTGCACATTTATACGAGCTATGGCCAGTGAGATGTGTTACCCTGATATTGTAAAATATCTGGCTACGCCCCTGTCTGTTTAGGGAGTAGGTTTTCTCTCCACAGTCCAGACACTTTTTAATTTGCCTGCTATTTTGCTTTTCAAAGTTGGATGTTCTCTGTTTTAATGCGGTTCCAGCCAGACGTCAATGAAGAGTACTCAATCACCCAATAACTTAATTCCGGTGTTAAAATCATTAGCCGTGTCAATATGGGTTAGCTTAGCAATTAGCATGGCTTCCCCCTTCGTCAGAACGATAACGGCATAATCGTGATATCGCGATATTAAAACTGCCACAATATCGTTGTCGTCATGTCACAATATTAAAAGTAACACATATGTTAAAAAAGTCAGGTTGATTTCCATTTGTGTAGTTCTAGCACCCTCTGGTGGCTAGTTTTTTAGTGCAGTTAAATTTTCAGTAGGGATGTTTTGGCCCTTCTATGTTTAAAATCCACGCTAATCGTCAGATGAAGAAGAACGCAATATGCTTGTGAACCGAGTCAATATGTGGAGGAACTCAATGTAAGCGTGCATTAGCAAGTAAGCGCCTCAATATTAAAGCCTCGTTTCCACCAACGGTATCTATCTACCCTACTCTACTCTGCTCTACTTGGCTCTACACCCAAAAGCAGTGCGTCTCCACTGCCACGGCCACCACCTGGGAGCCCCTCCTCACCTCACCAGTGATGTCATGCTAAAGCGACCGCAGCTAGCGTGCACCGCACACACAGGCAAAAACAATGGAGAGTGCAGATGTTTTTTTGTACCTGGTGCTGGGTTTGTGCCTGTTTATTTCAGCCAGAAGACATTGAATGAATATTGCAGCGACAAGAAGACTGCATTCAATAATGTTACAAAGGTTTGCACCTCCACAAAAGTCCAAGCATTATTCTGTTTGGAAGCCATTGTTGTCCCCGTTCGTCGTTAATGGCAGCTGTGGGTGGTGGTTTGCGCAGTTGCACATTGACCTCCAAAATAATTACATCACGTTTTGGAACTGGGCTACTTTTTTTTAGAACAGCAAAGGAGCAGGTACCAGAAAAAGCGAGTAGAGTAGAGTAGAGCAGAGCAGAGCAGAGTAGAGCCGGGTAGATTTATTGGTGGAGACAAGCCTAATGCAGAGTAGAGTAGATACCGTCGGTGGAAACGAGGCTTAAGGGTTATTAGAGATTGTAGGTGGTTTATATGCATTGTGTTATGTACAAAAGCACAATACTATGCTCTTTTTTTTTTAGTATGCGCTCATTTTTTTACAGTATCGTGACTTATTTTTTAATATCACCAACCTCCACATAATATTGTGCTAATTATCGTATCGTGAGCGTCATACCGTGACAAAATTGTATCGTGATGTTTGGATTTCGTTACATCCCTACTAAAATATAGCTTATTAGCCGCCCCAGAAGGAATTATTACTCAGTTCGGAGCGATTCCGCAATGTGTTTAGGCGCAATCACGTGAAGCTCGTTGTTAGATAGCTGGTGCAGCGTAAGGAGCCTTAACCTCTGACTAAACATGGTGGGTGACATGAGCGAAGCAACCCAGCGAAGCTTTTTGGGAAGTCTGTGCAGTTGATTCTCAGTTGTTTTTTTTATTCAATGTGTTTTAATGAGGCACAAAATGCTACTTTTGCCTTGCAATGCAAAATGGCTTATTTAGAGCATTGATATGTACATACAGTGATCGCTGAAATTGCTTAGCTTTTGTTTTGTCAAACTATTATTGATTAACTAAGAAAACAAAATAAGAAAAAATACTATTTTTATATTCACTGTATATTTTTATATTAAAAATACAATAAGAATACTGAATGTTCATCATATCAGCATTTTTCAAGAACTTTCAGGAGTTTGTTACAAAATCCTTTTTTTTTTTTTATAAAATAAAGTTTTCCAGTTTTTTTTCAGCATTTTTGAAATTTTATCAAGGGGCCACTCAGAGTGTGGTTGCAGGCCGCTCATGTAGCTCATCTTCTCTTAAATGACATAATGTTCTTTTCACAGCAAAAGATGAAAGACTTTAAAGGTCTTTGATGATGTTTATATTTTAGGTGCTTACCTCTCTGCCGCTATGTTCGGTCCTGCTGCGTACAACAACTCCAACTGGTCCTGAAGATAAATTAACTTTTTAAAAAACGGTATCGTTTCTTTTGGTCTCAGATAACAGTGCATAAATGTACCTTAAACGGGAGGTAATAGATGTCCCTGGCCTGGAAGCGAGAGCGGAGGGGAGGATCCAGTGGGTTGCCTTTGTATTTGGGCACAGGTAGACCGAGTGCGATGACCCGAAAGTCCTCACTAACGCGGACGATCTTCCAGTTGTCAAGCTCCTCCTTTGTGTGCTCCTGCAGGTTGCAATTTTTTTTTATTTATGATTATGGCAATTATTTCCTTGAAAGTGAAGATCGCACCTGCGATGTTGTAGTATTGTGTCTACACTTTTGAGAAAGAAGAAGTACTGTATTACAATGACCTCATTAAAATTGCTTAAGTCTGAATTTGGCCTAAAATTTTAAGAAAACTATGAACAAACAAATTCATTACCAGCATTACAAATTATTATGCAAATTGCTTTTTTTTCTGATTTTTTTCAATAGTCTATGTAAATGGCACTCAGTCAATAACTGTTTACAAAGCTGCTTTCAAATAAGTTGATGAAATGAAATTTTATCGGTTAAAATTGTTTAGATAGAAATACCTTTTGATTTCAAACAATTCAACCTCCTAATGCTGCAAATTCAACTAATCACTATTTTCAGTTCTTTACAACCTATAAAATGTCTTGAAACACTGCTGTGCATAGTAATTTGGAACAGTGCATTTATTTTAACAAAAAAACGTTTTTTAATATTGGAAAAAAAAAGTTTGCATTGTACGGAAGATACAAATCTGAGAAAACCATAATTTGCATAATAATTTCAAGCACATATGTGTATAGTGAACAACATGATGCCAGATAGGACCATTTCTTCTTTGACTTTTTCTTTTTTGTGTGCCCTGATATTCCTTTAAATGTTCAGAAATCAAGATCTGTAAACAAGGTTGTAATAAGAAATCAGCCAATGTTGGCATTTAAAAGTAAATAAAAATTTAATTTGTATTAGTACAAAATAACTACATATAGTATTGCTAAAATAAAAATACTTTACACCAATCTGATCGGCTATATCAGATCAGCAATATTTTGCATTGCGTTGTTATAACTTGTTAGTTTTGCGATCGACCATAATGACCATCGTGAAATAAGACCTGATAACCGCATTGTTTCCCACATACACATTTATCTGTGGCGGGCCACCACAAATTTTTGGCCACCACTGAGATTTCGGCAATATATATATTTGCTGCTGTGTCTCTGTGCTCCTCATATGATCCTTCCTTGCATGATTCTGCTAATCGATACCCATGCCGCTTTCCTTTCTGATACAATACTGCAAATATGGTGCCTCAAATGAAACATACACTCTAAAAAAGTTGGGTCAAAAGTAATCCAATTATTGATCAAAAATGGTTTGATCCATAATTTCTGGGTTGTTTTATACAAAATGACCCAATTTTTTTTACCCAAGTAAAGGATCTGACCAATATTTATGAGTTATTTTACACTAAAAGACCAATTTCTTGAATCAAAGTTGGATCAAATAGACCCAAGTAGAGGACCGGTCCTTTTTTGACCCATAGTGTCTTTAGAGTGTAGTAATGTTGAAGTTTGAGAATCCATCTTCATGGTTGTTATCAGAGGCATCAACAGCTCAAACAGTACAATTGAATCCCACGTCAACCCAGCAGGTTAATAGTACTGTATTACTATTTTCACATGGAAACACCACTCCATGTTGGGCAAAACCAACTGTAGAGTCACCAGGATTGTCTTGAGTTTAGCATTACATTGTGAAAGGCCTTAAAGTGAACCAAAGGCGTAGCGCTATAGTACCATTACGGGCTACAGGGATTGATTCCCCCAAACCCCGGTACCATCCCAACGCATACTTCAGAGAGGGTAACTCCATTAACGCCATTTGCATTATCCAGTTATACAATTTAAAAAATTGCTTTGCTTATTTGTTAACAAATAAACGTTTTCACATTTTCACATTCAAACCACACCTTTTTTCACCCTTTCCTCCCTTGGGATATGGAAAAGACATGGGCAAGATACTTTTGTCAATACTCTGTAAACAGTACACATGCAGTAAATAAGTCACTTTACTTAAGTTGTGATTAGATCAATTAGCCTATGTAAAATCTAAAAATAAGGTTGAAATTTCACCACATTATCAGATGTCAAATTGTTTGTATAACTTCATATTGCAGGAATAAAATAATCCTTTGTTAATCATCGTAAAAATATGTATAAAGAAAATCTCTTTCATTAAGATGTATTTTGTGAGTGATTAAAAATAAATAAATCTGTACAATAATAATGTAAAGTATACAGTAACAAGAACAGTTTTTCAAGTGCACTGTACTTCGCATTTGTGTTCTGACCTGCAGCAGCTTGTCATAGCGCTCGGCTGCCATGAGGAAGCGTCCGTCCTCCAGCTGCATCTCTCTGTTCTCCAGCAGGTTGTTGAGGACGGGTAGAACATTCCTTTCGGCCTTCTCCAGACCCTCCAAAAGCAGAACTCGCCCTTGAGTGGCTGCCCTGACGGCGCACTGAGAAGAAATGAATGAAGATGATGTCATCCTCTTCTGCTTACCAGAAAAAATGCAGACAAACACCAAACTACAATAAATCCCTTCAATGTCTTAATGTGCTAAAAAAACAACAACAAGGTTTTATTTTTATAAGGCTTTTTTTTTTTTGCCATCAAATGTAGGATGTAGGGCAACTCTTTGTTTACATTGCGTGTGTGTAGGCATATTTTCAACTGAAAAAACAAAACAAACAGCTCCTCTTGACGTCAGCAGTTAGGAAATTTAAGCAGTTTGGGGACACCGCAGAGCCAGCGCGCATGTAATTAGGTGTGCGTGTAATGCACATACGGCATGTTGTGTGGGAAGCGGAGCCATAAAATGACTCTAGTGAGGCCAGGTTGTTCTAAATTTAACTGCAAGTCCATTTTCAGCACTGTAATGACATAATTATTTGCCAATGTAAAATGACACAGGACAAGGGGCTGGCATTGAAACTAGTGTAGCATTGCTTGGGACAGATATTTTTAGCAATAAAGTAACCCTGCACAATATAATCCAGGGATGATTGCTAACACCAATTCAATATACTGTATTTTTCTCCTAGTGAGATTGATTAGGGGTGGCCAAAATACAGCCTTTGGGGGATACTGCATTGAGTTGCTTGCTCATCATTGGTTCCTTTACAACTTCTCTCTTAATAATAATATGATGCTTTACAGAAACATTCCTTTATCCATATTCCTTTTATCGGAACAAACACGTTTGCTTTCTGAGTCACAAACAAATTACCTAAGTATATGATCATTTTCTTGAACTCTCTAGCGTTTCTATTCCTTTCACAAGGCAAAGTACTATTCTACACTTTTATCAGCAGAAAGATACATCTTTTACATTATTATGCATAAAAACTGTGATGTTCTTAATAATGTGGAACAATCTAGCTTCCTGTAATTGGGCATACCCAATCTTAAAGTAATTACCAAATCTGACTAAAATGAGGTAGATGCCACAGACTTCCGACTTTTCGGGTTTTACACATCAGCGCCGTTTCCGGCCACTGCTGGCCGCGTTCCAACACTCACACTCCCACCCCTGCGCCCCCCAACCGTGTGCTCCCGCTCATCGGCGGGAGGGCGTCTCGGCTATCTGAAATGCTTCGGACACTGAGACAGACACTACACACTCGCAGCCTTGCACCCATCAACGGGAACGCGCAACCGAGGGGCACAAAGGCGGAAGCGCAAGTAACGCGACGCGGCCCACACGGCGCAAACCGGAAACGGAAACAAAGTTGATGGGTGAAAACCCGGATTTCGTAAGTCCCGCCTCCTCCGTGGCATATAGTCTATTGACATCAGAGATCAAAACTTTTTTTTTTGGGGGCAAATCTGTTATATTGGTAAGTCTCTAAACGGGTCTGTTAATTTTACATATCAGTTGTTGTCTTCGATGATGGAATGTTAATGACTGAGGATTCAGCTTGATGCCATCAACATGTAAAAATCTCGCCAGAAAACCTAAAAGTCAAATCCTATATTCATAATAATTTGCAACACGGTAGTAAAATTGTGTGACCATTACACATGAAATCAACCACAAGTGTCAGAAAATAGGACGTTTCAGAAAAGTTACAGAATTCATGTCACAAAAGATTTATTTCAAATACAAACTATGAGTTTTCCCATTTGGGAAAAAAAATCCCCGTGTAGCCTAACACACTTTTCCAACCACCTGTGCCACGCCTTTATACCCTCTGGGAAAGATTCTTCTGGTATTCCCCACAGGTCTGTTGTTACGGTGATCTTAAAGGGTCCTATCACTGAAACCCCGCCTCTCCCAGAGTGATTGCCGCGTCCCTTTCATGACGTCGGCTTCTGTGCGCACCATCCACGAAACTCCATAGTTCGGAGCGCTCTGGACGATGACTGCTGGCATAGTACTGGCATTCGGGCGGACGTCTTTCCAGTGCTGCATAGGCCACGAGTGAACAGACCAGCGCCTCCTGAGACACGGTTGGTGAATAGTAATCAGCACATGTCGCCGGCCGCCTTGCACAACAATCCCTCTTCCTTCCACCGTCGCTGAATGACAAGTTGGATGTCGGCCGTACTCCAGGATTTTCCCGGGCCAAATTTTGATCCCAGTCTCACCCTGCCTCCAAGCCATTGTATGATGCAAGGACTCACCATGTAGTTCAACTTCTTACCATCAATGATGATGACATGTTAAATCGGTATGATTACCGAAATGAACAATGAGCTCTCTCTCTCTCTCAAAAAAAAAACCTTCTCACCATCTGCCTGGGGCTTGATAGAGATCTGTAATATTCAACCTGTCCAGCTTGCACATCATTATGTCATTATGTCCTTTTCATCAAAGTGAGATGTGATATCACTTGGATGGAATGTTGACTGATAATGCTTCTACTATCCTGCGAGCATGGCTGCGTAAACAAATGCACATGGGGATTAGTTACGTGATGTCCGGAGATCTCGGGAATGTGGCTAGTCTGCAGAGGCAATACTGTTGTACGTCATTAAGTGAGGGCCCATTAGTTTTCTTGGATTGGGATGGTGCTTAGAGAGCAGGAACGAGCTGCAATGCTCAAAGATGGCAAAATGGCTGAAAACACGACTTTGGGGGTGTTTTGGTGTGGAATTAACATTTGAACATGGCTAAAAGCTACAAAATGTTCATTTTGCATAATATGTACCCTTTAATGCCATCGGCATCTTCAAAACAGGTCCACTTGATTATATCGGAGCAAGGTTAGGTTAGAAGGCAGGTTGCAATATTTTTCTCGGCTAGGAATCCCAGATGCTCAGGGCATTGTGAGCAGGTACATCGTTCTAGTGAAGCAACACTCACTTCTTCTTGTGCACTAAATGAAGCAAACACCAAAGGGTCTCTATTTCAACATGCTGGTTGATCGTGTATCCTACAATGATGGGAAAAACTTGTATAGTTTGTACTTTGGGTTTGAAATATGTCTTTTGTAACACCAGTCCTGAAACTCTAACGCACCTCATACATGGGACATTTGGTAGCCTCAGCCATTCAGCACTAACCTGGCAATAGCCAGATTGATCATTGTGATTCACTCAAGGCAGTTCTCCACAATATCAATCTGGGACCGCTCCAATGTGATCACTTGGGGAAAGCGGGACATTGAGTACAATACTTCAAGCTGATTGGGCAATGCACAACTTGTGTAACCTTGCCAGCAAGCTCAATTCTCGCGGTATTTGTGAGTTGACAAACTCTGGAGAATACATCTTGTACCGCTCTTGCTGATACATTTGCAGCCGACCGTTTTTAGGTCGGACCAATCAGGCGTTGTTTAGGGCGGGACGAAACCAATAAGCGCCGATGGCGGGGAGGAAAAAAACAAACCTAACAGATGAATGGACGCTGCAATTAATTCTGTTCTTGCAGAATTACTCACTGTTTCCTTGTTTAATTTGAATAGCAAGAGATGCTTTGTGCATTTTTATCTGGTAAAGATATTCGTGCTTTCCGCTCCCCACCCCTAAAACTCCCAATTCACACTGACTGCGGAACCGACGCGGTGCGTTTCCGTACGGCAGCCGCACAGACTGCAATTCACAACGCGTGCGTTGCGCGAGATGTCTGATCACGGAGGTTCACGCTGGAGAGTTGAGCTCACGTGATAACAACCTTGTATATTGAGTCCTATTGGTAAACAATAGTGAAGGGAAAATAACCATGGTTTGATATGACCTCAAGTAACCTCTTATATAAGGATATGTTGTTGTCCTGAACTGTTGTACGAATCCAGGTGCCCAACAATTTGTAAATAAAGGGCGGAATCAGCCTGGGAGTGAATACCTTGTTTATACTACAGTCTTCCCTGCTTCGCAAACATGTTTTTGAGAGTGTCTGGGAGAGGGCTTGGACAGCCCGGTTTCTCACGCTCACAACTTTTTGTTAACGAATAAAAGACGGAGCAGCACACGGTCCGGGCGGAGTCAGCTGTGGAATACGTACCATTGCCCAGCCGTTTTGCAGCTCGTTTACCCGGACCGTGGGCTCTCCGGTCTAGTGTCAAGGTAAGCGCTGATGATGATCATATTCTGCTGCTTAGCGTTGAAGTGTGTTTATTGCTGTTTGCGGGGAATAAAAGTACAATTATTCTAGCACAGCCCAGGTGTTGATTGTTGTTTGCGGGGAATAAAAGGCACGATTATTCTAGCAAAGCATATCAGTCTCTGTGTATTCATTGTTGCCGCCGACCACTCACGATCCTGCATAAAAATATAAAAGTGAAGTAGTGTTGTCCACAAAACAAATAACTACACTTGTCTGTTGTCACATCGATATGCTTTTGGACATTATTTCTGGGACTTTTATTTAGCATGACTTCTACCATGGGTAAATACATTTTGTGTAGGGTGACCATATTCCCTTTTTTCTTTTTTTTTTAAAGGTCACTTGCCCCGGCCTTGAAATTGTGGTACCAGTCGCAGTTACAGTGTACTTCACCACCTAGTTTTCATGAATTTATAAAACCCCCGGACGCCCTAACGGGACGTAATAAAATGGTCTGTCCTCCCAAAAGAGGTCACCCGAGTTTTGTGTTTTAATAGTGTTATTTCGTCATGTTTAATTTATTCTAAGCTTGTTTTTTTGTCTTAAATGTCCGACTCATGACATGCTATGTAGTTAGCTTGCTTCCTTAAACAAAAAATGTGGTCGCAAACTGTGTATTTTGAAATATACCGGATCTACTTTGATGCCGATGCTCAACTTCCTGTCCGGCTTGTGTAATTTCTTCAGCTTCATGAAAATCCGCGTGCGCCGTCAGGAAAAAAATAGATCGCTTGCGGAAACCTTCCGCAGCGCCGCATCCCTTCCGCACCGTGAACTGACTCGCTATGTTGTGACTGGCGATGTTGTAACCGGGATCAAATGAAAGAAGTTTCCAGAGGAATGTCTCCGCTGGGTTCAAGCATGTACCATTAAACGGCAGTGATTTACGCGAATAATGTCATCGTAGACACCTATCTGTGCTCTCTACATTTTGTCGGTGGAAATGTGTCAACTTTGCAATGTTTGCTGGTTAAAAAAAAAATAATAATAATCTTCCGTTACGTTCGCTGGGTGCAAGTG
This sequence comes from Leptonotus elevatus, assembly GCF_054856555.1. Classification (NCBI taxonomy): domain Eukaryota; kingdom Metazoa; phylum Chordata; class Actinopteri; order Syngnathiformes; family Syngnathidae; genus Leptonotus; species Leptonotus elevatus. Next base: position 6,117,852 of record NC_141250.1, on the reverse strand, counting down.
CACATTTTAATTAGTAGTGCAACAGATCTTTGAGCCATAACTCGTTCGGATCAAGTGCGAGGACGAGTCAAGAGGCTTGCTCAAAATTAATTTAAATATTAAGTTTGAGTCTTAAATATTACGTTTGAGTCTCCTTCAATTAATGAGTCAATTGGTTATTAATTTAATAATTAACAATTATTGATTTAATAATTAGTTTAACCAATTTCCCTTAGACCTTCATACGTGTTCAGTGTGGCACTCATTCAGAGCCACTTAACACTGGGTCAGTGTGCATGCAGCGCAGAGGCTTATTGCAGGTTACGTGAGTTACATTAACAACATTAAAGCATATCCAATAAATCTATATAAACACCCAGCCAGCCATTAGTTCAAGACGCCTTACTTTCCAATAGAGCTGGTGTGGAAATGGCAAGCTTTTTATTACTGTAATTGAGTGCAGGGTGGATGCCCAACATAAATGGCTGCTAAGTGGTGAGTAGTGATTGGAGGAGTCCAAAAAGAAAAACGATTATATCCTTGTGACTAATGAACTACGAACTAGCGAGCTGGGGGTGCTGCTTGATAAGAATGTGCGAGTGTGAGGATTGACCCATTCTGAGTGAATATAGGACTCCAAATGAGCACGGATCTCTGAGGAATATGCACCAATGTTCTAGTTGACATATGAGCGCACCTGCTACAGTCATTTTCCAAATTACGCCCACCCATCCTGGAATGTGCACTTATTACAAACCCACAGGCACTTAACAAGACACTTGAAATAAACATTTTCTCACAATATGATTTTTTTTTATTATTATTATGAACTACACACTGCATGTGGTGTACCTTCAGGGACCAAAAATAATACAAGAGTTGTCATGGTCTGTTTCCGTGGAAACAAGAATAGACAGCTGGTTTCATCTGGGGGTGTACGTGGGAGGAAGGTGAAGGTGTTCGCGAGATTAACACTCCATACATCCGTCTTAATTGTAAACATGTGACAAAAGACATCAGTGGGACAAAGAAGGTGGAAGTACATGTATGTGGCGATTATAACTGCTGCTATAAACGCCACAAGACACAGAATGGACTAAATTGACAAAGCAATTTTACAATTGGAGGACCAAGCCTCATTTACTGTATACACAGATACCTCCAAATTGCAGCATCCGAGCTTTAACAGAATGGCTTTTGCAGAGACCCAGAAAGCATGAAACTGTTACAACTCAAATACTTCCAAATTGCAGCATACCAGCTTTAACAGAATGTGACTAATGCAGAGACACAGCAAAGCAGGATACTGTTGCAACTAGGGTGGGGAAATATCAAATATACTTAATATATCACACAGATTACAAATCAGATTGCAGAGTAATGCACAAATCTGTGGCTTTCTCACTTGAATTTTTCATGTTTTATGAAACAATGATATGCAAACATGTGGACAGCACTTCTTATGCTTCTTCAATTTATCTGGACACTACATAAATAAATATATAAAATATAAATGTATATAAAAAAATCATGCCTACCAACCAGCTAAAATGAAGCAAAAGTTATTGTTTGTTTGTTACTTTTTTTCCCAATTACAGCTTTTGCGATTTAAAATTTTGTATACTACTACATTACGATGCTGATTTGAATATGATTAATTGTTTAGCCCTAGTCGGTGTGTTAGGGGTTAAACTACTGTCTTGGGACTGAGACAGTTATCAAATATGGATGTGTGATATGTCGTGTCATTGTGTAAAGGGCATACAGCTGCAGCAACATCTTCTTCGCTGGATTTTCAAAAACATAACTGCGTAACAGAGGCATCTGATAGCAGTGAAAGATTGAGTGCTATTTCTTCAATCATCAGGTGAAATAGGAGAGCACCACTTTAGCATCAATGTTAAAGACTAAAATCGACAAAGACGACGTGCGTGTGCGTGTGTGTAGGTGGAGGGGGGGGTGTTAATGCACACACTACATTAGTACAGTAATGAAAGTCCATTTGATGCAGTTTTCTTTGAGAAGTTTTGGTCACAGTTCAGGAAAAATAAATAAATAAATAATGCTGTTTAAGCACAGTATGGAATTTATGCTACTCCAAAAGACAGGCACTTGATGACATATTGTTGAATTGTCTCTTGTATGCATTATTTTATACATTAAAAAAAAACATATACTCAATAAACAGCTTGTCGTTAAGTGCCTGTGCGCCACAAAAAAGTCAGTTGTATTTTATCGTGTAATTTGTCAATAATTAGTGGTCATTTGCAATTTCCTCCTCTCTTTCCACAAGATTGGAAGGTCAAGGGTTATAGCAGGTTCTTCGCATTGGAAATTGGGCTAAATCTGTTATATGTTTTGTGTTGTCATTCTTTTGCACCACTTCCAGTTGCGCAGGGTCGAGGATTTTGCATCACTTCCAGTTGTGCAAAGAATGATCAGAATATCAGCACATTTGGGCATGAATCTCACACACATTTTGGACCAAGCTACTGTGGCTTGGAAAAATACAAACACACACACAAATCACCTGTGATGAGTTATGTGGGTTTTTTCTCATGTATGTGCAAAAACTGGTTTCAATATTATGTCAGAAACACTAATGATACACATCGTCACCGCTATGTGAAAAACACTAATGTCCATTTTTTTCTTTTTTTCTTTTTACGTTTATGAGATGAAACTGAATACAGATATCCCAAAAACGTAAAAATAAAAAAATGGGGGAAAAAACGGACATAGGTGTTTTTCACATACGTTATTCAAGGCTGGGGGACTCTTTTTCTGTAGACCGGCTCCTGTGCGTTCGTCTTAAAAATGGGCACATTGTCCTTTTCATGTCTACCATGTTTGGGACAGTGTTACGCCTCGCTGAGCGTTTCAGCTGACACAGCTGTCACACCCCTGGCGTATCTGGTAACTTAGTTGTAGAAAAGAAAGTAGACTGCATGAGGCATGAAACTGGGTATCTCCATTTTCATGCCAAGGCAAGTCGAGTTTAGTATGTTTGTAAATTTGGTAAACATGCTACGCCTCGCTGCTGGGCGTTCGGTTGTCAAGCTGCCACACTCCTGGCGACAATTTAGTGACAAAAATTAGACTCGATTTTAGACTCTCAAAAACCGAGTCTATCTAGTGGTGCAGGTGGTGTTGCTTGCGTAGGTTTTCTCCGGGTACTCTGACTTCCTCCAAAATTCCCAAATCATGCATGGTAAGTTAATTAAAATGTTAAATTGTCTTCAAGTGTAAATATGTGCCTTGCTTTTGACTGGCAACCAGTCCAGGTTGTAACCAACTTCTCACCCAAAGTCAGCTGGGATAGGCTCTGGCACACCTGCAAACCTCATGTGTACGAAATAGAAAAGTGATGGGCGGGTTTTATGAATATTTTATCGTAAATTCATAGCTCTGATAGCATGGTAATATAGGGTTTAGCACATTTACTTCGCACTCTAGCGGGGGTAGGGTGCCTTGCTCAGCAGCGAACTGACACCTCGGCAACAACAAGTCCAAAATTCCAAACTCTGATCCATGACAGTAACTGAACCAGCTCCTGCCTACCTGGTCAACGTAGAAGGCGGTCCCGGCCCGTATCTCTCTCCTTTGTTTCAAGTCTGTCTCTGTGGTGTCCCTGGACAAAGCGACATACTCCACTTCCCGTTTGGTCAACTCCTATGAACAACAAAAAAAAAGCATATGCAACTGAATTTCACTAATTAAGACAGTACAGTGGAGCCTCTAAGATAGAAGATGGTACACTCTAAGATGCTACAATCCAATTTGTTCATTTTCCACACAAAAAATAAGAGAATACTAAGGATGAAATTACTACCATCATAAAACCCTTACTGCCTTAATAGGCAATGAGTGTAAAAATGAAATCGATACTGAATAAAAAATCAATGAAACAGTTTTACCTTCATTGGCAACAGCGTAAAAGTAGAAGAAGTAAATATTCTGTTTCATTGTCAAACTATGTCCAGCCTATTTTATGATGTGTAAAAATGAGTCAGTAGCAACATTATGATGAAGGCATCATGCATCACAGATCTAATTTCTTAAAGGGTTACGTGGAAAAATTACTTTTCTATTGCTTTAAAAATATATATATTATCATCTACCTATTTCTTAAAATGTGACAGAGTGAGCCATGATTCTGCACTTCTGCCTCAATCCAATTTGTTCATTTTCCACACAAACAATAATAGAATACTAAGGATCAAATTATTACCATTTTAAAACCCTTACTGACTGAATAGGCAATGAGTGTAAAAATGAAATGGATACTGAATAAAAAATCAATGAAACAGTCTTGCCTTCATTGGCAATAGCGTAAAAGTAGAAGTAGTAAATATTCAGTTTCATTGTCAAACTATGTCCAGTCTATTTTCTGATGTGTAAAAATGAGTCAGTAGCAACATTATGACGAAGGCATCATGCATCACAGATCTAAGTTATTAAAGGGTTATATGGAAAACTGACTTTTCTATTGCTTTAAAAAAAAAAAAAATCATCTGCCTATTTCTTAAAATGTGACAGAGTGAGCCATGATTCTGCACTTCTGCCTCACTGTTACATAACAGTGGGACTAATTATCTTTAAAAAAAAAAAAAAAAAAACACTTACTCTACCACAACATGATCAGCTAGGCTGGATGAAGATCCAAAGCCACTTTCAAGTGACGGCCAGACGGCACTGCCTTAAGCACTTAACAAGACTATCATGAAAAAAACAGGACGATGCTATCATGGCAAGGCCAAAATGTAAGCAGAACTGCATTGAGTTTTGCTGTAGAAATAGATTAGCTATAGCAAAAAGCATTACCTTCTGATAAGATTAACATATGATTGGTCGGTGAAGTCGTTAACGTTTTGGCAGAGGGGAGTAATTTATGTTGGAATCTATGTGTGGAAGCACCACAAAAATGTTGTGCACTTTTACAGCAAAATTGATCCTTGATCCAATTTCAAACAGGGGCATTGAACTTCAAATACTCCATTGTATTCAATTGTACGATCTTACTCACAAGGTATTGCATCGCTATTGTTCTCCTCAACGGTCCTGGGGGTCCGATGAGAAAGACATCCTGACCCAAAAGGTCTTTCTGCATAATCCATCGCAGGTGCTGCGCCACAGCCTGGGGTAGGAAGTCTGCAACTAACAGCACAAATTGAGGCAACATATGAAGCTTATGGGTCTTGTGTCATTGTTTTTGTTAGACTTCGACTCAACACATGCAAACGTATTCAGTGTACATACTGTGTTTGATAGGAACCAGTTCGGGGTTGCGTGGCGTTTTGAGTTTGTAGGAAATATCCCCTATCTTCACGATGTCACCTGCAGAGTGCAGACACACAATGTCAACACAACTGGCGGCACTGTCAGTGCTACAAACACAATTACTGTAAAAACGCAAACGCATCTGACAACAAATAAGTTAATTTCGATATGAGTAGCCTGTTTTGCCTGAAAATTGAAGTCTCAACCCCGCTCGGGTCTCAGTAAAACTGTTGGAAATCATAATAGCTAAGCTATTATTTGCTACTGTTGTAAATTGTAAATTACCACTGACAACGGTTGCTTAACTGTCGGTGTTCGCAAGGAATATCATAAGAAATTTACACGTGTTTGGTCTTAGTTTTTGTTTGTTTAATCACAGAACTTTACCCGAGGACGTGTTAAGAAGTTTGACCTCATGGCTTCTCCACATCCAGCCGTCCTTTCCCAACACGGCGCCCAAAATAGTCCGCATCCTCCTAGCAGCAATAGCCGCAGCCGTGCCGCGACACAACATCTGTGGGTGCATATTTGTTTTTAACCTATGTTGCTGCCACTTCTGTCATGCAAAGTCGACATTCACAAATAAATATAGGTGAGTTCCAGCTGTTTACGATACACCGGCTTGTTACATATCACCTCAATATTTTTCAAGACGGTATGTTTTCAAAGTGGGACAAAGGTACGCCTGCTTAATGTTTCGTGCGGGAACAAGATTAAAAGACGGTTCCGATGTATTATTCGTAACAGAGTAATGACGCGTATATTGTAATGGTCTATTGTTTATTTGTGTTTCCCCTAAAATAATGTATCAACAATACATATAAGTAGTACATAGAGTATCAAAATAGAAAAAAAATAAAGGAAAATATATTTGTTTTTGCTGAATACATCATCAAGTTCAACGGTTGAAAAATGGCCGCATGTACAATATCATAAATAAATAAATACATATTTTTTAAGTGCATGGTCATCACTAGTCGGAAAAGTTGGATTGGCTTCTCTGAGATGAGGTCTTGCCCCAAGCGGAGGAGTAGTTTGGGGTCTTGTTCACAAGTGAAGGCAGTATAGTTCAAGAGAGGGAAGTCTGGGCTTCCCTGCTCCAACTGTACCCGCGACCCGACCAAGGAGTCGATATGCATATATTATAGTAAGTTCTAAACAACATAAACTTAACATTTAAAATGATACCGAGTAATGTTTCATCTGTACACAAATTGTTTTTTATACACGCCATTCGAGTTGACAGCACAGTAAAATTTACTTTTTCAAAGTAACAATTTATTAATCCACCACCACCAGACATTCCAGTTCACTTAACAAACAAAATAAAATTTGAATAAACCAGTAATATTGATAGACATAAAATAAATAAATAATTTAGAAAATAATTTAGAATACAGTATATGTCAAAAATCTTTTTCGCCACTTTCTTATTATATCCAAACTTAAGAGACTCAATGTAACAATCCATTTAAATAAAGAAATAAAAACTTAAAACATAGAGTAAACTAGAGTAAAAAAATGAAATAAAAAGCCTTGTGAATATAAAATTTCCTTAGCAGAATAAAAACTAACAATACAGTACTGTAAATTTTGTACACTTTACACAATAAGTGACGATATATAGGATGATGAGTTACACTTTCTTTGTCCATTTGATAAATTATACATCTGTCATATATGAATTAGTTGGACTTATGCTATTTGATGTAGGGCCTATTTGCCCCACCGTATTTGTTGCAAACGAATTCAAATGATTTATTTAAATTTATAACTTAGGGAATTCAGTAATAACTTCTTTGTCAATAAGAAACAACAAAATACATACTACAAACAGCCATTTCAGTTCAGTGTTACACAATCATAAACATAAATTGCACATTGATAAAATGAAAAGGTTTTGGAAACGAGAACGTCAAGACATATGACGTCAAGCGCGTGAACCCGAACATGCATGGTGGACGCGGGTCACGTGGTGCCTGTGGAGATTCCTTGGAGGAGGCGGGTGGAGAGAGTGGAGGAGTTGGGGGGGGGGGGGGGGGAGCCAGCGGAGAGCAGGAGGAAGGAAGGTTGTCATCCGGTCCATTCGGTGCGCGTATGAGCGCCGTGCGAGCAGCGTGAAGTCGTCCTCCTGGCCGAGCTTGGCGTGTGGTCTTCCCGCAGAGGACCGACAGAAAGAGACGCGGATATGGAGGATGTCTGCCATTACACTCGCAGCCCTGCCTGGGAGGAGCTGGTTAGTGACGTTAGCCCAGCACGCGAGATTTTGTATTTATTTGGAAACAATGACTTTATCCATTCACTGCCACAACAATGACACGAGTTAGACAACCATGCCACACTTTAAAATACTTTTCTGTTTGTTTTTTTGGCCTTTTTTTTGTAATATTTTTTTTTTACAGATTGTTTAGCACCATCGAACCAGTTGTGCCTTCTTAAACGAAGGTGAACAATTCATTGTTTCGCTGCCAAAAATGAACACAAGAATAACAGTTAACCGGCTTAATTTGGTGTCGAGTTGTGATGATGCTTTATGTGGAGTGTGCGTGACTGCCTTGATACATGTTGAAAAACGGTCTTTCCTCTCAACCGGGGTTACCCGGCAGTGAGAGTCCGTCTTCCCCCGCACTAACGTCCTCAGCGGTGACAGCGAGGAGAAAGACTCCCCCGAATCCGGAAGGGAGCGGCAGACCTACCCGAAGCCACTTGTTCGTAACCTCCTCTTGTCACCCCACACAGGAGCCGGATAAAGGGTCCGGGTCTACGGCGAGAATCCATCCCCATGTGGTGGGCGCTGTCTCCGTGTCCGGTGCTGCGGACGAATCGTCTGACAGCGAGGTGGAGCAGGAGGGTCCCCAGAAACTCATCCGGAAAGTGTCCACCTCAGGACAGATCAGGAGCAAGGTACGAGATAAACGAGTGCATAGTTCAATTGCTTCTTCTTGATTTTGTTGACCTGCACACGCGAATGAGATCAAATACATTTTTTTTTACACGTTTTGCTTCCATTATGTTGCTGCATCAGAAGGGGCAAAATAGTTAACATCTCTCAGTATGAATAAGTGTAATTGTACACCCCTGCAAACTGCTATCACAATAATAAACATATTGTTGATTGTTGAATTATTATCTGCCTGTAAAGGCTTTATTTTTGTATACAGCTCTTGTATTAGATGTCATTACCATGTAAACATGTACTAATAAGGGCACGTGCACACCTGTAGAATGCTGATAATGATGTTTTTTTTTTTTTTTTTTTTACAATTGTCTAAGTATTGTACTATCAACTAAAATAAAATTAGCTGCAGTATAAATTACATCCAGTGCAGCATAATTCAGTATTGGGCTATGTTTAGACAGATGCATTATTTTGTACTAGATTTAGTTTATGTCTACTGTATTTAATATTGTGGCTGGTTGATAATATATGCTATCTTTATTTTCATTTAAATGTGCATAGAAATCTCAAGTGTGAAAACGAATGGGATTTGTGTTCTGCAAAATCCTTCTAGAAATGTACAGTACAATGATGGAATTATTGTTGACAATAACAAAATAACCTCTAAAAACGTTATTATTTGACTATGTTATACTAAAAGATAAGGTATGAATGTGTGTGTGTGTGAGTGCGTGTGCATGAGGCATCTGTAACACGCAGGCGTTGGTAAGCAGATGCATCGCTAATTCTTCCACACTGTCACCTAAGCTTCCTTGGCCTGCTTATCTTCAACACTGCAATGGAGCGCTGCACTCCCACGCCAATGGATCCACTTAATTATTGACTGCTCCACATCAATCCATTTGCATTATTCAGCATTGGAAGGAGTGCATATTCACTTTTACGTGTGGAATTTAAAATAAATGAATGGATGTCTTTATTGCCATTGGGACCTGTTAGGAAGCATTTTGATTTGTTAATTATAATTTAACTTATTGAAATGAAACATTTTACAACATATACAGTGCAACCTCTAAATTTGAGCACACATCTCGTTCAGGATGTGATTTAAAAAAACAATTTAAAAACAAGGCTCAAAATATTTATTTTCTCTGAGAAGCAGTTTTGCTAATTAATGTCTTCATTTAAAGAGCAACGTTCTAGTTTTGAGAAGCCATTTTTTGCCGATTATTCCCAGAGACCTGAAGCAAGGATTTTATTTAAACATTTATGACGATATAAAGGAGTTGAATGTAGGTTTGCAGCTCATCACATTTTAGTATTTGAGTGTTCTACTGAAAATTCTGTTGAATAATTAAGTATTTAGATCATGTATATTTTTGCTTGGTTAAAGAGCAATTATGAATGCAAAAGGGAGAATAATCCATTCCACTTAATACCGAATAATAATGAACAACCAATTGCATGGCTGCCAACCAACAGAAACTCACTTCCAGAAAAAATGGTCTGAATTCCCATATTTATTAAGAACATTATTGTGGGTCAGTTATTGAAGTATCATATGCAATATGATGAAAATAATTCTGCATCGTGTTCAATTGCGCAACATAATCATTATCTATGATCACAATTGCTAGTAAATTATGGCTTCAATACTTATACTTTACAATATAAAAAATGTGATCAAGTGGGTATAGTGGGGCGGCACGGTGGCTGACTGGTTAGCACGTCCGCCTCCCAGTGCAGAGGACGTGAGATAGAGTCCATGCTTCGGCCTTCCTGGGTGGAGTTTGCATGTTCTCCCCGTGCTTGCGTGGGTTTTCTCCGGGTACTTCCGTTTCCTCCCACATTCCAAAGACATGCAGGACAGGTTAATTGAACACTCCAAATTGTCCATAGGTGTGATTGTGAGTGTAGATGGTTGTTCGTCTCTGTATGCCCTGCGATTGGCTGGCAACCAGTTCAGGGTGTATTGCCTGCCTACTGCCCAAAGCCGGCTGGGATAGGCTCCAGTGACCCTTGTGAGGATAAGCGGTTAAAAAAATGGATGGATGGATATAGTGGCATAAGTGATGCTTTTCATTACCAGATTGGAGCATTATAGTGGTTATGAAAGGTAAACTATGTTGAATAAATACTAATATTCAAATACAGTAGGCTCACTTGAGATGTCACATCATTATATCATATTAAAAAATAAACAAAAAAGCAGGACAATGTGGCCTTCATTACATAACTTTTGTCAAAATTGAACTCAAGTACAGGAGGGCCTTGGGGACTCTGACTATGTTTGCCTTGGGCACCCAAATTATTAGCTATGGCCCTGGACTGAGCCAGCCAAAGTGTGATCATTAGCGGCTCATGCATTGATGACCAAGTCAGCTCGGAGCTACAAGTACTATTGTGAATTGCAGTCTGACTATTTTTGAAAATATCCAGAACAAAACATGTAACAAGTTAGTGTTTTTACTGTATGGTAATAAACAAGCCACAAATTTAACGATAGTCCTAAGTAACAGAAACCAATCCCTTCGCAGGGCTTACGTTATGTTGGTAACTATATTAACATTAATATCACTGTAGGACCAAAGTAAAATTTACTTAGTGGGCGTCTTCACCGGAGAGGAAGGTTCCTGTTACAATAATTACATGCTATGGTTACAGTTGCCACATAAATGCAGTATTGCTATTCAATGTGTTTTTACTAGGCGCAAAATGGGAATTTTGACTTGAAAACTGTGATGTGAACCCACTTATTTTAAGCCTTAAAAACAGAAAAAAAAAAGAAAGAAAGATTTTTTTGAAAATAATGGAAATTGAAATAATCTGTTTCAAGGTAAAAATGTCCCCTCTGTTAACTGGGCAGGTAAAAGTTTAAGAAACATTAACATTATTAACCATGTTTAACCCTGTCATCAGTTGCTCAGTACTACATTTCTTGATTGACTTATTGGCAAAATTAATGATAAATTATTAATATTGTTTTTAATATGAATTTGTAAATATGTGACTTTAAATTAAATGTACTGTATATTGATCATATTTATGTTACGCAAGTGCTTCAACCCCCCCCCCCCCCTCCCCTCTATAACTGACATCATGGTCATGTCTTTGACTACAAACCTTTTGAGACTGAATCAACAGTGCCTCTAATGGTTACAGGAAAGTAGCGCACTCCATTATACCTATATTTCATAAATTATTTTTAAACTGAAGAGAGCCTTGGCCACTGTTAAAGTCATAATCAATGAATTTCACATAACGTTCTTCTTCTCTTAACATTCCTTTTTGAAGCTGCTACTTGTTTTGGAGAAAGTGTGACAAAACAATCGAACGAAAAAGCAAAATGCACAACTTGATCGCTGTTAGGTGAAAACCTCCTCTGTCCAAATCTGGTCATTAATTTCATTTTTTTCATTTTTTTTTCACAAATACGATACTATTGATCAGTCCCGACGGGGTCATTTTTTCCTTCTTTTAAAGATGCATTGCAGAGTTTCAAATGTTAATGTTAAAGATGTTTTTACATCATGCATTCTCCACTAATACCCAAATGAGTACAAAGAGCCCTGCATGACTTTTTAACTGCAGCTTCACTTATCAGCTTTTATCTTACCTTCAGTGTGGAGTGTATGGAAGTGTCTAGGAGAGGTAGCAGTAGAATTTCTGACTGGGTTGTTCAACAGGATCTTAGATAGTGAGAAGATGCCTGAGGGATGGAGGAGAAGTGTGCTGGTGCCCATTTTTTCAAGAACAGAGACGTGCGAGTTGTGGCAACTTCAGAGAAATAAAGCTGATGAGCCACACAATGAAACTATGGGAAAGAGTAGTTGAAGCTAGACTGAGGGCAGAGATGAACATTTGTGAGCAGCGCTATGGTTTTATACCAAAAAAAGAGTACCACAGATGCAGTATTTGCTTTGAGGATGTTGATAGAAAAGTACAGAGAAGTTTAGAAGGAGCTGCATTGTGTCTTTGTAGATCTGGAGAAAGATTATGACAGGGTGCCCAGAGAGGAACTGTGATTTTGTACGAGGAAGTCTGGAGTGGCAGAGAAGTATGCTCAAGTGGTGCAGGACATGTATGAGGACTGTAAGACAGTGGTGAGGTGTGCTGTAGGTGTGACGGAGGAGTTCAAGGTGGAAGTGGGACTACATCAGGCATCAGCTCTTGTTCGGTATGGTGATGGACAGGATGACAGACGAGGTTAGACAGGAATCTCCATGGACTATGATGTTTGCAGATGACATTGTGATGTGCAGTGAAAGCAGGGAACAGGTGGAGGAGAAGCTAGAGGCATGGAGGTTTGCCCTGGAAAGGAGGGGAATGAAGGTTAGTCGTAGCAAGACTGAGTATCTGTGTGTAAAAAATGAGTTTATTTGAGTGCACGTACTTGCACGCACGGCATGCACAAGCTTGACTCAGAGGTTGCAGTTATGCTTTAGGCCAGAGGTGGCAGTCACGAGTAAAAAAAAAAAAAAAAGACACTCCGCAATGCATCTTTAATTAATTATTGATCAAATAGCTTGATAACTTTAACAATGTGTTAACTCAAAAAAATTATATAGAAGTAATAAGATAGTACAGTATACATTTCATGACTAATAATGGTTTTGGAGTTGTGAGTATTGCGCCCAGCAGGTTTGACTTCCTGTAATACTGCTGTAATGCTCGCTGAACTGTGACGTCTGTATGACATCATGCACAATGGTGTATTTTTCCCGAAACATTTGGTCGAATTCCAAATTATGCAACCTCACGTGCAGGACTCTTAAAGGTTACACTTTTTGAATGATTATTATTATTATTTTGCTCTCTGTTGGTATTTTTGCCTGCAAGCTGCCCCCAAGCTAAAATTATCATCAGCCGCCTCAGAAGTTGATGGCCAAAGTGTAAATGACATAAATCCTAATGCACCCTGCAGTGATAACTTTCATTGCACACAGGCTGGCAAAGATTCTAGAAATGATTTTATCTGCTCGCCTGTGCTATGGAGTTGGTATATAACACTCACTGCCGCTTAGCACATTGTGCTAACACAAAGTTGCTGTTGCGTAGGTCATTGGGGTTGTTTTAGGCGTGCGTGTGTATGCTGAGAGTTGCTAATGGATCATGTGTCCGTACGCTCAAGAGAGTGTTGTTCCACTGGATTGTTTGCTCAGCTCTGGCCGGTATGTGTGCATGTGTGTGTGTGTTGGTGCACATGCATGTGTCCACTTTTCCCATGTCGCTGTCCACTGTACGTTTGTCTTCCGGTTCTTTGGTTGCCGCAGACAACCATGTCCTTGGTAGCTGTTGATGGCGTCATTAAGACAGCTGGTTCTGGTGAATAGGAACACATGCCACAGTGGGGCTCATCTAGTAATTATCTTGATATGTTTTCTCTGTAGGGATATTTGGTTCAAATTTTGAGAGCGGTACAAAATCTTTGCATATGTAAGAAGGAAAACAGAGTTTTTTCCACAGTTGTTTATCTACTTTACAACTTTTATGTATTGTTTGCATGTTCCCGACCATGCCTGTGTGGGGTTTCTCCCCATCAAACATTTACAGTTAGTTATTTTACATTAGGAGCTAGATTTAGCCTACTGGCACTATGACTGTTTCGAGCCACTTCTTCTCAGCGATCTGGTAAATACCAACAACAAACCTAGCTGTACTTTGTATATTTGATGCAGGCTGACTCAGCTTTCCACCTGAGATCATCACTACCAACCTCAGGCCAGACTTGGTTTTGTGGTCATCCTCCCAGAAGTCAGTATTTCATTGTGGAACTAACAATACCATGGGAGGCAGAATTTGTTGAAGCATATGAACGGAAATGACTGAAGTACTCCAACATAGCAAACGAGGCAGAACAACGGGACTGGCGTGCCCAGGTGCTTCCAGTTGAAGAAGGCTATCAAATCACTATCAGAGGGTGCCAAACGAAGGAGCAGATGGCTCTGGATCAAGAGAAAGGATTCCAACTGGGCTTCAAAATGACCATCAGAGGTAAAAGCAGAGGGGAGCACACCTGGGACGCCAGGTGTAACCGTTGAGCCCTCTGGAGGTGTCGTGGGCTTTCAATGAAATACCAGGGAAGGAGGGTGCCCACCCGAAGACCCCAGTGAAGCCTTTACCCATACCCCACTCTTTACCAAGTGCTGAATATTTCAGGGATTGTACAAAATATAGTCCTATAAGCTCAACTAAATTGACAAGTACATTTATTGTACCTTTCGACTTTGAACTTCTTGGTTGCACACAAAGGACATACCCATACACACATTGGGGACTGGGATCGTGCTGAAAAGGTGATAGAATAGTCCAGTTAGAATAGTTGCCGAGTTTGGTCAACCACTGGAATCTGTTTCTGGGTTTAGTGTCTTCCTGTGCCATTGTCTGGTTTCTCTTGGTATTCCTGTTTATCATTCAATCAAAAACAGGATGTGTTAATTTTGGTGCTCAAGATCTGGTCCTTGAGCATGGTGATTGTCCCCTACTGCTTCAGGATGGAATCAGTATGGAGAACTAAGAACTGTACCTTACATTAAGGATAGCCTTGCTACTCCATACTCCTATTGCAACAACAGAAAACCCTGCATACATGGCCGTGGACTGACATACTCAGGCATACAGTACAGGACTCGAGGAAGGTTAAAGACATCCTATGACTGTCCTCTGGCATGTTATTGAAACACAGCCTTTACCTTTAAAAGGGCACATTCTTCAATTTGTCAAGCAGCAACCGTCAGTGCCAACAATGTCCAGACCTTTCAACATCTGTTGATGAACATCAATCACACCCATTGTATTGACATGACTCAAGACTAACCCATCTGTAACTCCCCCGCAAATTTCATTCAAATCTAGTGTTCATTATTCCACCTCTCTACAGTGTCCTCTAGTCAAGGTCAACTGGTGCTGTCCTCTGGTGTTTAAGGCAAACCTACTCCCAAAAATCATTCTCCCACACAAAACTGAGTTTTGTAATCACTGCTGTTGTTTTATAGGACACCTTCAGTTCCATACATCCATCTCTTTACTCATTTGCTAAACTAATGATTACAATATGGGGGATCTGGAAACTATGCCAGCTAACTTTAGGGAAAAGCCAGACTAAAAAGTGAAAATTTTAATGCTGCTTTGACCGTGAATGGACTCCATGCACGCACCATTACTGAGTTTGAGGTACAGAATTGTGCTAACTTCTGGTTGTTAGGCCAACGCTAGCAATAACAAAGACAGCCTCAAACTCTCATTCCTATTATTATCTTATTTCTACAGTATTATCTTATTTAAATATTAATGAATTACATTTTCAATCACAGCACACTTACTTGGAGAATCACTCAACATGCACTGCATTATCAGTGATGACTGATCAATGGCTGACTAATTTGGATAAGAGAATGATGACGGGTGCTGTATTTCTCGACTATAGTGCTGCTTTCGACTTAGTGGATCATGATTTACTGCTTGAGAAACTGTCTGCATATAGAATTGATCTTACACCACTGAGATGGGTTAGAAGTTACTTAATTCTTAGATCTCAGTTTGTATTTTTCCATGGGAGTTTTTCCTCTCCTAAATAGTTACAGTGTGGTGTGCCCCAGGGCAGTTGCCTAGGACCACTGCTTTTTTTTCACTTTTTATTAATGACATGCCTTATGTCCTTAAAAGGCGCAGTGCTACTCTTTATGCAGATGACTCAACGGTTTATTATGTTGCAAGGGATGTTGTAGAGTTAAGAACCACACTTCAGTCTGATTTACAACTGCTACAGAACTGGATAAATGCAAACAAATACGTTTTGAATGTGTTAAAAACAGAGTATGGTGTTTAAATGTAGACATCAAATTACTGAGGATCAGCTCCACATTATGTTGAGGGGCATGGAAATAGAACAGCTGAAGGAGGTAAAGCTTCTTGGTGTAACATTGGATGAACAGTTTTCCTGAGAGAAACACCTTAACTCTGTTATTAAAATAAAAGATGGGCAGAAAGAGTTATTGTATTAAAAGATGTAGCTCTTTCCTGACACCAGCTTCTCGAAGTCTTTGTGGTTCAGTCTTTGATGTTGTCCCACCTGGACTATGTTTCTGTGGTGTGGGCCGGGGCAGTAATAACACACCTAACCAAACTACAGACTGCACAGAACAGAGCAGCCAGGCTGGAACTAGGCTGGTCTTTTGACTGGAGACGGAGCTCAGCTGAGCAGCATGCACGCCTTTCATAGCTCAGAGTAGAATATAGACTCAAGTGCCATCTTCTATGTTTCTTCAGAAATATATGCCACACTAAACAACCTGTTGGATTATATGCCCAGTTGCACTACGTGAAAGATCATCATAGTTTTGTTTTACCAGACAAGTCACTCATGGTCATCTTTCCCTCTATATATAGGGTGAACATACCGGTAAATATAATATAAAACCTTCAATCTCACTGTATGGTGCAGATGCAACATTTATTTTGAAAACTGATTAATAATTTCAGCCACTTTTTAATTAAAGTTTTTTTTTTTTTAATAATCATTATTTGCAATCATAGTATGAATAACCTGTAACTGACGGTAAATATAATAAAATAAAATATAGATATTAAATATCATACTAGTAGCCCTACACATGAATAATTCAGTACCCAAGAAATAGCTGTCAGTTTCAAAAACCACCAATGGAGCCATCCATCACCTGTTCAATAAACACTAGCCAGAAAGCAAAAGATTTCTAGTCTACTGCATTTTAAATCTCAATGAAAGTAGTATGATACTCTTTTTGTCAATTTTCTCAGCTTTTGAAATATTTTACCGTACCAAAGTGTATTGACCTGCTTTGTGGAAATTAGGTTTTGCAGATGCACGAAGAGCCTGACTCTGAGGAAAGAAAATACATCCTTAATCTTCCCAACTCTGGATGCAGAGATATGGCAGTTTTTCATCCTTCTCCAAAGTAGCGGTGTAATGCAATCACTTTCTCGCTGAAGCATTGACTCCGTCCAAAACCGGTGGTGAATCTGATTGAGGTAATTGCAAGTAAATTGCTGGCCTTTGCAACACCAACAAACCTACGTAATTTCTTGACACACGCACCCATATAATGTTGCACAAAGGACATTGGAGACAGAGGAATTACCCCCTTACAGCAACACTGCTGTAATTTTCTCATCACTATGGCGACATTTCAGCATGTCGTAGGAGGATGAGGGTACACAGTTGCAATTACTTCCAATGGGGAGCTCATTGTGCGCAGACAGTCACAGCAGATGCCTGAGAAAAGTGAACGTATTGGGATATTTACTGGAGAACGCTAAAAGACTGGATTGTTCTGCCTTCACAAACACAGCATTCTTGCCAACCAAATGAGTCCATAATGGAGGCATAATGGACTCTAACTGCTTAGAATGATGACTGAGACTGTCATCTTCTTCACCCAGCCAATAATCTGAGGGAAATATGAGTAAGATGTCTTCATTGCCACAGTTGAAGTCTTGTATACAGTACGGCTAGAAAAATTGACAGGATGTGGTTTGAGGCTGGGATATATACAGCAATCTGCTTAACTGTGGCTTCAATATGTGCATTTGTGTATATCCTGGTGTTTATTATCCCAGAGTCCCCGTAGGCTTCTTTACAATATTAGTTAACAGGGGAAGGGATGAAAATGGAGTCTTTCACTGAGCCCCCTTTGATTCTCTGCAACTATTCCTTTTGTTCATTTATGAGACAACTGCCCTTTTAAAATGATTGCTGCTCTTAATTTTTTAAATACTTGTTTTCATGGTCTATGCAAGCAAACACATTGTTAATAGCATAGATCCACTACTTGGGAATAGGTTCACCTCCATATTGCTGGGGTCAGGCCAGAACCTCCTAAATTACAATTTGGTAAATTAAATATTTTTTCAAAAATCTATATTAGTTAATCCATATGTGTGGTGTTATTTTTACGAATTGTTGCCCGATCCGAAGTGTTGAAATTGGCTTGCTGTCTTTGATGATGCAATGTTAATAGTTGAACAAATATTTTTTGAGCCTCCTGAAAAAGTGATGATTGTGGAGGTACGAGTATTCCGCCCTACAACAGCAATATTCTGATAAGTCATAGCCAAGAAGAGCGGTAATCAAAGGAAGAAGAAAAATTCATATCAAGTGCTGGAGTCACAAGTTGCTGCAACAGTTATACGCAATCTCAATTTTGTCATTCAGTCATTGGAAAGGTACTTGGGGTGGGAATCACAGAATAAATAGTGTTCCAATATTATTATTATAAACATTTTACCAATAATACCAGCAGTATCACCATTTGGCGTATTGAGAATAAACAATACACATAAACGTATGTATGTATCTGAATATTACATGCGTATCAAATATACATAATGGTTTTGAATATGATAGGAAATGTTTGCCTGATATCCAGACAAAAATCCCTGTACTGTTTATTGTACTATTGTTTCCATACACAGTGATGGCAGTACATGGAATTTTTTTTTAAATATCATACTGACAGGTGAAAAGCGTTAAAATATTTGATGCTTTATATCAATACTGTAGCATACTAGCTATGAACATATTCTTGGAATATATATATATATATATACTGTATATGTATCAGGATCTGGTCAGCGATAGGGATTCCGAGGCAGTTAGAGCCTCCGCTCTGTTTTTCTTTACCGAGAGATGAGTGGATAGATTAGGATAGGAGTTTTTTCTGAAAGCAAACTCATTAATCAGATAGGCTCCACAGGGACTCGTAATTGGCTTGGCACACAAAGCTCGGGAGCTTTAAGGTAAGACAGTGGGGACCATTAGCGTAATGGAGTCTGTTGTTGACTGTGGCTAGGCCAAGCTGAAGTTCATAGATGGTCAACTCCTGTGTATGCGACTACCTCGTTAAACTGACTGTCTGCGTTTTGTCAAAAGAAACCCAAGCTTCTTTGCTCCACTTAGCCTTCCATTGACCAACCACAGCTGCTGGATCAATTTGAACCACTATTGCCTTTGTCCATTGTGTAGGCTTGTTTGTGTGCAATCCGAGTGTGTGTTGCAGTTGTTGGCCTGTCGGTGGCCAGGCGGTCTGTGTGGGCGGAAGCTGCGCAGCACTCAGGTTACTCATTTATTTTCCGCAACAGGACTTAAGCTCTGTATTACAATTTAGCTGAAGAGCGGGCCAGCGGACGGAGGAGAGCGGTAGTGCTATTTAAAGATCACTTCTGGCCTACTTGGCAACAGGAAGTAGATGGAGACAAGGAAAGGAACTATGGAGGCCAAGAAGGGACAAAAGGGGAAAATGGAACATCCAATTAGAGCTAAAGTTGTATGTGCGGCTGTGACAGGTCAGAATGAAAAGTTTTGGACCTTAGTGGCACAACTAGGTTTTTCATTTCAACTGCTGTGCATTTCAGTAGTTGTCATGATGCATTCTTGAACTTGAATTCACTTGTGGATTTGTCCAATTTTACATTAAGTAGTTAGGATTCTGCCTCCTGTCTGTCACAAGTGACCAAGTCAATATCTCCTGAGGCAGCATTATGTCCTCACTGTAAATTTACCCTCCAATTATAGTTGAACAATAGTGGTATTTTCAAACAGATTTTATCATAGAAAATAATAGAAATTGAAATATTTGTTTCACAAAACAGACAAAAGTAGCATTTATCAAATATGTATAAATATGACTACTGTTAATCGTAAGAAGTAAAAAAAATAAATAATAATAATTATGAACTCTTGAGTCTTTCTACTTCTTCTATATTTATTTTTGACTTAACTGGAATAGAGAGGCTATTGGTATGCATACGTTATCATGTTCTGTTCACCATTGCTGATATTGTTCTGTGGTGGCACCACAAAAAAAAAAAATATGAACACATACTGCTGGAGTTTCTTTTTTCAGATTTGAGATTTTTAAGACATTTCAAGAATGTTTTCTCCCCAATTTCTGCCATTACATCTTTTTGTATAATTTTACCTCCAAGTATCTGACTTGATTGGAGACGATTCAAGGAAAGTATATATTTTTTAAATGATTCAAATTTACAATATTTTTCATTAACTATACAGCATGTTTTAAGTAACATTCTGATTTTATTTTATTTTTTATAGTCATACGTGTACAAATTATGTCAACCACAGTTAATATTAAAACAGAAGATAATGAAATCAGTTCACTTTTGTGCAACAAATGATTGTGCGGAGGGAGGAAACAGTAAAGTAAAGTAAGGCAAACAAGTATAAAACAAACAAACACAGAGCTCACATTGCGGTATACATAACATTGTTCGATTGTTGACGTGTATCTAAGGACCAACTATGTCGCTAATTTGTCAAGCTGACAAGCTGTGATGGAGTGTCACTTTTTGGTGTGTGGGATGCACCGGGCTACATGTCAAAAAGGGGCACATGCCTGATTATTAAAGTTAAAGTGCCACTGATTGTCACACCCACCAAAGTGGGGCAAAATCCTTTCTCCGCATTTGAACCATCCCCTGAGGGAGCGGTGAGCAACTGCAGGAGCTGCGCTCGGGATTCATTGATGATCTAACCCCCAATTCCAAATGCTTGTCACCAAGCCGGGGCTTGAACCCATGACCTCCCAGTCTCAGGGAAAGCTCTCTACCACTGGCCCAATGAGCTGGTTAGTGTCAACGTATAGATCACTACAATTACTGCGAATCAATGACAGATAAATGTGTACCACTTCGTCTGTACTCGGCAGGCAGATTATGTTCCATTTCCTGTTCTGGGATTGTGATCCTCTTTATTTATTTATTTATTTATTTTTATTTTATTATGCGTGGCAAAAAAACAAACAAAGCAAAACACGCATGAAGGTTATGTCTCATATGATCACTGAGCAGAAGTACCAGTAATTACTGATGACAGTTTTTCAGGTTTTTGTACAACTATTATTTTTCTGACATTACACCTTCCGTTTTACCTTCCAAGTAGTTGATAGGACAGTTCAATTCAAGAGAAGACTCAGGGAGCATCTCATGGATCATCTTAACAGCCATATTTAAGAGTTACAGTATTTTTTCATTGGCTCCAAATTGGGCGATGAATTCACATGCCACGAGAGCGTCTCAGTCCTGCTTTGATTGCGGTCGCAAGCGAGCGGCAAAGAAGGCCTTATAGGGAAGTCCACATTGGAGGTATTTCACCTTAATCCAGGAATTTGGCCATCAGCAGTGCTAACGGAAAACAGAGCAGCGTAATTACCATAACATTGGCTGACAACCGCTCCACAGTTTTCACTTTCTTTCTGCCAAAACAAGACAACATCACAGGCCTTTCGGCGCTTGGGCGAATGGTTACTCTTCCAATTTAAGAGGGAGATTTGTTAAAAATAGCAACTAGTTTTGTTTTGTGATATGAAGGTAATCCATGAAAGAAAACTGGTGAAACTTGATTTTCCTCTTCCCATCCATGAAATAATATACCTTCACGCCACGGTAAGAATAAACTCCCTATCACCTTGAGTCCTTCAAAGTCAGTTGGAATTTTGAGATAATATTGAAAAATGCGGCATATGATCCCTTGTGCCATAAATCTTTGAAAATCAAAATAGTTACTGGCAATCGGACGATAATGTTTAAAATAAATTGACTTGACAATTGTTAACTGTGACAGTTAACTGAACCTGACCTGATTCTTCATGGGGTTTGTCAAAATTATTATTATTATTTATTATTTTGTACAATAATCAGTTGTGATTTGCAATGGCGACAAGTTACTAATTTAACATTTTACTCTAGATTCTTTGATCATTTATACATATTTTTTTAATATGGTAAGGTTGACTATGAGTGTCCGCTGTTAAAGCACTAACTATTGAGAATTGGAAAACATTGTGGCTTGTAATGCTGATGCCATGTCCATCATGTGATCATTCCAAAATCCAACATCTTGTTTTAATGTGGGAAGTTAATCAGGAAGAACATTGATTGAATGTTCACATTCAAAACAGACAAGGTTTTTGTCTTCATATTGGATAATAATTTCTGACACCAAAAGCTCACTTCTCCCACCCTATTACTTTGCATTTGTCATTGCCTGTCCAACATCTCTTTTATAGACGTTACACCATGAGCAGATGCTGGCGCTCATGTCATTTAAACAGTGTCACTCTAGGCTCAGGCAATTTTGCAGGAGCTCTGTGTGAAAGACGTGACCAATGAAGCCAAATACCTTTTCCGTTGTTTAACAAACAAAAAAAGTTAATCTTTAGTCTAAGATAATTAATATTCACAATGATTTTCACATTATGCTGGCTTTGAAGGCTTACCCAGTTCATGCTAACTTGTATGTCTGCTTGTAGTCCAGTGCAGTGTTTCTGTGTTTAAGTTGACACAGCTGGTGGGCAGGATGTCAGCTTCAGGCCTGCGTCTCTGTTTGTAATTCCCCCCTCCAAGAACAGCCTTCCTACTCTATAAATAGCCTCAGTGTGTGTGTGTGTGTGTCTGCGTGCAAGCGTGTGTGTGCAAGCGTGCGCCTGGGTCAGTGCATGTTTTATCGTTTCCACGTGCATCCATGTGTTTGCAGTGCATGTTGCTGGCATCGCATAACGAGGTTGAGTGTCAGAGACAGTTTGATTGTCGAGGACAGGACCTCGTATACTTGCCATCGTGGAAGTTTTCCGTCTTCCTGTCTGTTTTCAGCTTAACAACTGTCGATTCCTTCCAACATGGAAGCCTCTAATAAATGGTTGTGGTGCTGTCGTGAGGACGTGATGATCGCATTTGACTGGTGGAAAAAAAATTTGTTTAGTGGTTTAGTTAGCAGAAGAAGCTTCTGATGTTTTTATTGCTCCTCTAAAAAACATTGTTTGTATACTGGGAATAAACTGTTCACCTTCGCTATTTTTACAAGACTGTCCTTTCTATCGATGTTTTCCACTGGCAGAAGACTTTACTACCAGGTACTATTTCTAGGGGTTTTAAACACTGCTGGTCTGGTCGCTGATTGGTTTTGATGGCAAGAAATAGGCCTTACATGATCAGGATTTTTTTGGGGCCGATCACCGAGTTTAAAAAAACGAACAATAACCGATCACTAGGCCTGGCCTGGGCCATCTCGAGGGACGGGACAATACCCGGAGGGCGTTATTATTTCAAAATCACACAGCACATTGAAATCGGCCCGTAAATAAGGAGCATGCACGTCTCATTGTCAATATCTCCTCTAACATTAATGAAAAAAGAAAAGCATAAACATCGCCAGGCATTTAGGTGGCCGATCGTTTTACAAAAAACGAATGCTATTATTGCTATCTTGGTTCAACAGCTGTCAACAGCTTCACATTTTGTTCTTACTGCTGGCTCCTTTTTGGCTTGTATTAGAAGCTGGCTACATTGTCCACTTTTTATTAGCACAGGATGCTGTATGAAGCCGTTTGGTTTGGAAGGCACCAGCAGAGATTCACCCCAATACAAACTGTATTGACTTTCTAAGTAATCGCATTGCGAGAAAAACTTGACGTAGTTTATCATTTCCTCATTTAGCAAACGTTTTGTGTGTCTGTACTTCTGTGTTAGTTCAAACAACGCAAGTTATAGTTGCATCTGTGATTGTGGGTGGCCGGAAGTTAACGTTACTTATGTTGAGTGATTAAAGCCTGTGGGCATGTAGTACCCTCAGTTTCCTCTTGAATAAAATGTGTCTCCTCTTGTGAAAAGGAATTACAGGAGACCCTCATCTCTGTTGTTGTTTGTTAATGTGTCTCATTCCAATGGATGCGGTCAATAGGGATGTCATGATAACGGCAATATTGTGATATTGCGATATCGTCGTTGTCATGTCATGATATTAAAAACAGCACATCTGTTAAAAAGGAGAGGTATTCCAATTGTGCAGTTCCAGCTTCCACTGGTGGTTAGCTTATTACTGCAGTTTAATTATTGCTACTACTACAAATAATTATAATAATAATGACTATTTCTAATACCTTGTGTTTTTGATGTGTTTTTTTTAGAAACTAGTCTGTCCTTATTTGTGAGCACGCATAGTCCGAGTATGTTCAAAATTTGTTTGCAGAATACGTACAAGTTCAAGTACGAAGATATTGATGAATCACACATACACATACACATGGTTTGCATACAAATTGGTATGTATGCATCTTTGTAAATGAGGCCCATTGTTACTTCGGCATGCTGCAGTTTGCTTTAGTCGTGTAGGTATCAGTAGACCGCAATTTAAAATGACATTGACTGTCAAACAAATCAAGAGGAATATGATATGTCAAGCACCTGTAGGCTTGGACTGCTAATGCTAGAGCTGACACTAGCTAATACTTGTGGTCGTGCATTGTGATTACTTGTTAACGTGTCTCGTTGGGACGGGAGCATTCAATTCAGCATGTTTTTCACAGTTATTTTCAAGTGGAAAACAGACCAAAACCAAAACAGAGACAGCTACAGTGTATTTCAAGCTATTATCAATTCTCGAACAAACCTAATTGAAGATGTTTCAGCTGTTGTGGAGTCGTGTGACTGACAAAACAATGCAAATAACACAAGAATATTGTCTCCATTATAAAACTCACCTGACTCCAAATTGTGCTTGAAACAGAGCTTTTATTCACATAACGAATGTTCAGCTTTAGTGCTATTTCATAAATTTAACATAGTACCTGAAATACATTTAGTATAGGAGTTTTGCGAGATGCACTTTTTTTGCACAGATTTTCACCACATGGGAGCATTAAAACAGTTTTTTTTTAAATTTGTGCTTTTTTTTCGTTCCCCTCCCTTCCTGCAGACGAGCATAAAGGAAGGATTGTTGTTGAAGCAGACCAGCTCCTTTCAGAGGTGGAAGAAGCGTTACTTCAAGCTGAGAGGCCGAACACTCTACTACGCCAAAGACGCCAAGGTAATGTACACTTCAAATTGTAAAATGTAAGCATGATATCCAAACAACCATTTGAATAATAGAGAATGCAAATACTAGTGGCACATCCATTTTATATTAGATTCTGTCTTTATGACAGGAAGAAGTTTTTTCTTTTTGTTGTTTTTTTTTTTTTAGCCTTTGTAGCACCTTTGCATGAGATGATTCAGGGTCACAAACATTAACAGCATTTTCCACATCTTTTTTTCACATACTAATTTTGTTCTTTCAATAAATAACTTCCAACAACTTGTTTAGTCTGCTTCTGGTCCAACATTTTCTATAAACTAAAAAAAAACAACTATAAATGTTATTTTTAGATTAACACCCACTTCTGCTCCTGTGTGACACATTGCTCTATATTCAGAAGTCCCACATTTGAAAATTCTAAATTAAGAATGATGTGGATCATAGAATGTATGAGTTTGATGATGTCTATTTGTTTCCCTATTAATGTCGTGGAAAGAAAAAAGGTCATTACCCTATTGTTAACTTTGAACAGTAGAAGCAAGAACATTCTAGCCTTTATTGTAAGAAATTCAAAGGTTACAAATCTTGAAATCAAATAGTTACCCAACACTTTATTCATATTCCACTTTCTAATCCTTGAGGTATAACATTAATATACTTACATACATACTTACATTCACAGATTATATTAGTTACATTCCCTTACTTTTAGCTGCATATAATGGATCACCCCATCGGTATATTTTTATTTGTGTAATTTTTGATGTACTGTATTTGTTTTTAATAAACTAGACCTTGATGAGAAGAAGCTAATGCGTGGATGGATGCGTAAATAGTTTAGATAAATTTCCATGTATTTTAATCAAGTGATTAGCTATAATTTCTATGATATCAATTTATTAGTTGTTTCTTGGTATTTAAATTATTTTTCGTATATTTATTGCTAATGTATTTTTAGATTGAATGTATTAATCTATGTATATACAGCAGGCGTCACCAACGTGATGCCCACAGGCATGAGTAGCTCACGGGCCTGTTCCAAAAATAGATCAAGAGTGATGGGACATTGTGAATTTCTTACGCGTGTTGCAGTGAACATTTGAACAAGTAAACACTGGTGTAGATTTGTAAAAAATAATTTTTTTGTGTTCTGAGATCTCTATCTCCATCCATCCATTTTCTTCGTCTTATATGGAGTTGGGTAGGGGGGTCAGCAGCTTTAGCAGGGAAGCACAGACGTCCCTCTTCCAGTCAGTGTCTTTACATAAATCATATCACATACACATATCATTGATTATTAATATTGACATATAATAAGAATATTTAATAAAAAGGTCATTTGAGCTATTTGTTTCTTCCAAAGTGTGACTCAGATTGGTAGTCAGTAGCCAAGAAGTACAGTAGCTCTCAGTTTCGAAAAGGTTGGTGACCCCTGAAACTATATTATTCATTTATTATTAATATTATTCTCATATGAATTGCATGACTGTTAATGTTATTTGAATAGAACATCACATCACAATATTCTTATTTTCTTCTCATTCTTCTTTTACTTTTAACTTCCACCCCTGGCCCCTTCACCACTTTCCGGCCCCTGTACATGCGTGTGCATGTGCTAGTCCGGCAGCGCGTTGGCCCGCTGGCAAGAGCGAGCGCTGCGTCGGGCGTCCCGGAGCCGCATATGCTGGCGAGCTCTGTCAGTGTGCTGGACTGGCGCGCGCCGCTCACCCCCACCTCTGGGTGCCAGCGGATCTGAGGAGGGCCTAGTGAGAATTCGGGTCAGCACAGTACAGCCTTAAAGCCCCATCGCCTGTCGAGATGCACTTGTATGGTGACACCATGGGGTCCAGTTTTGCTTACTTATTGTTTAAATTGCAAGTCTAATGCATCCCTATTGTGTGAAGACCTAATTAGAGCCCGGCTGATATATATCACACATTTGACTTACATTTAGTTGGAAATCATGCTAAAAAATGAAGCTCAATTGGGCTATTTCTGCATGGACTGCGTGTGCATGCTTAAAAACACAATCATTCTGCCTTACATCTTTATATCACTCCTTCACTATACACAGGTTAAGTAGGAAATTCTACAAAAAACTAAGCATTGTATTGTGTTAGAACTTTGTATGTATAAATTTGTTTATGCATGCATAAAAGGCCAAAACACCAGTTTTCCATACATTATATGTCACTCAACTTTAAAAGGGTCAACTAGTAGAAGGAAATTGTAAAAAGTAATTTTTGTGACAATTTAACTATTACTTCGCAACATTTTTCCAAAGACATATGTAAACATACATGAACCCAAAAACACAACTACCAAACTACGGCATAAATGATACCTCTCATTTACTTTAAACAGATCATTTTTGCGGGATGGAACATTACCATAATTTCAAGAAATGTTCTGCAGCAGGGGTGTCAAGCAAATTTTTGTCGCGGGCCACATCGTAGTTACTATACATTTTTTCTCGGGGGGCCGTTATGACTGTGAACCATTATGAATGCATGCTCACCTTATCACATATGCGCAGTTTATTAGTGGATAGCTAGTTTTGAAATCAGAAGCCAGTACATAGTTGTTTATTCACATATGTTTTAATTTATTTTAAAGGGGGGATTGGTTACACAAAATGCTTGCAATATTTTATATCTGACTGTTAAAAGTGAAGACAATTTGCAAGAAAGAAAAGAAAAGTCGACTCGCATGATTCGCCTTTGCGGGCTACATCAAATGATGTCATGGGCTGGATCTGGCCCCCAAGCCTTGAGTTTGACATCACTGCTCTATAACATTTTCTGCAAGAACTTTGTGGACTCAGCCGCATAAACCTCAAATGCACAAAGACAACATTGATTTGATTTGAAATGAAATGAATAAAGTGTATTTTCTTAGAATTTGAGACAGCAACATTGTCTGCACATTTTATGTATGTATAAACAATAAAAACAATATTTAATTCATTTACCACTAATTACATTATGACAAGTAACTAAAATGTTTATATGGCTTCTTAAACTTCAACATTCTTTGTATTAATTACACTGAATAAACTGAATACTGCTAGTGGGTTCAAAAGTCCAGTATCAGCCGAGCTCTAATTCCAGGTTTGGTGGCAAAAACAAATGATATTTAGTAAAAATAAGTAAGGCTTCCATTGTTTGTGCACAATGTTCCTTGTTTGACTGTCATCTTTAGTTTTATATGATAGACTCGTGAAGTTGAAAATTGTGTGTTCTAAAGGCCGCTCAACCTTACTCTGGTATTGCATCGAGTGCCTTTGCAGCTACTGTATATACTGTATGTGTATGTTCATGATACTGTAGCATGGCTAAAATGTGGCCTCAGACATTTTGCACAGTAGGCTACTGTATGTTGGTACTAGAGGGTCTGGAACGCTTTGCCTTTGTCCACTATTGCTGTCAGCTTTCATTATAGCTTCCCTCAAGACAGCATTGTGTGCACATGCGTGTGCGTGTGTGTTATTAGTGTGGAAACACAAGTTCATGTGTGACTGGGAGTGTCAAAGGAACTGTAAAAAGCCATAAAACATGCACAAATATGACGCAACCAAGAGGGTGTTTGGGTTGGCACTTTTTGACCAATACACACGCACGCACGCGCGCGCACACACACATACACACACACACCCCCACACACACACACACACCCACACACACACACACACACACACACACACACACACACACACACACACACACACTTGTCTTTGTATCATCGTGATGACATCTCATTGACATGATGCATTTCCTAGCCCCTTACCCTTACCCCAACCATAAAAAATGATTGCCTACCCCCATTCCTTACCCTAACCTCAACCATTACCCAATTCAAACCTAAACTCTAAAACCAAGTCTTGACCCTCAAAAAGAGGTCTGAACTTGTGGGGACCACCAAAATGTCCCCACAATTTTAAGTCAATACCCACAATGGTAGTTAAATCTGGAAATACACGTATTGGGCCCCACAATGTAGCAAAGACAAAGGCACACAAACACACACACACACTCGGATCCCTTATGTGTGCCTTGCACATCACAGCTTGGGATGTCACATGTGTTCTCCTGGTCCTGCTCGTTTTCCATCTGCGCCTCTGATGGACAACCCCCTTACCAACCATTCTCCCCTTCACCCATTTAGCCAAATACATGTTAGCGCTTGCCAACATATCCTTTGCATTTAATATATGCATTTTGCTGCAGCAACCACAAAGAAAACACAGTGGATTTGTAGTACTGCTGTTATGTGGTCAAGCTCATTTCCTGCCTGATGGAACAAAATGAGTTATCGCTTAAAAGGTCCGGATTATTTGGTCTTATTTGGAATGTATGTGGCTGTTGGTGTCTTTAACCCTTTCATATCCTTTTATTGCCTTATAACCACTGCCACGTAGTGTGTTGACAAACCAAAGGAAACAGACCGCCTCCAATGAAATGTAGCATGGGTATATTTTTGGTTTTGCGGAAGGAAGCTTGGTTCACCAGCAGTACACCCACGCACACCGGGGAGAATGGTCCCAAGTTGCAAGAGTTGACCGACAAGTCATAGAAGGCAATGGTGCAGCAGTTGCCTCAGGGGCAAATAAAGACCCAAAACTAAGAATCCCAATAAGGAATTATTTTGTTAATAAAGTTAAACTACAAAACGCCATGAGCCCTATTTTCATAGACAGTGCGCCTGCGCTTGGTGTAAAAACAGGCACATCTTGATTTTCATGCCAGGGCAAGTCTAGTTTACCGTGTTTGGGAATTTGGCAGACTCTAACGGACCGAGGGTGTTTTCTTTTACATGCCCCCAGCGCCTGTGATTACTTGGTGACGGAAAGTAGACTAGACTTTAGACCAGCTCGGAGCAAATCTAAATTGTGGTACAGCCTAACGCGATTTTAGTGAATTTCATTGAGGTAACAGATACTGCACTGATATGTGTGGTTGCTGTCATCGTATTTCATTCACAAATATGACAACAGTGTGCATTAAACCCTCTGAATAATTGTAGAAATTAATTCATTGAATGCATTGTTATTATTATTATTTTGACTATATTTTTTAAAAGCACGCCCTTGGCCGCAACACAGATACTACTGTATATGTATGAGTGTGTGTGGGGTGGGGGTGTCACATACAGACACATGATTGTGGGTGGAAGGCGGTCTCCAAGAGACCACTTCACAGCAATCAACTTAACATCCACAGTTCGACTCCAGCAAGTCCGTTATGATCTCGCCATGTAAACCGTGCGCCTCTCCTGCGCTGAATTTAAAATAAATGAGACAAGACGCTTCTATTGGCCTGGGGGCATTTCGGCTGTGTTCACTCCTACACCGGCGCAAATACCCCTTTCTAACTGCACCCATCAATGAAAATACCAAAAGAACGAAATCTCCGACAATGTGCACAGTTAGACTGTGCTTTGCGCTAGACTTGGGGCGGCACAAGGGCCAAAAAGAACTCATCACAATTTGGTTTTGATACAGATTCTTGCTACATTGATACAGCACGTCATGATTTTTGACCATGTTTTGCTGGAAAAAATATAACGTGCAACTTTTAGATGCAAGGTTTTCATTGGACTGCAACTATATAGATTAAATACTCTTTCCAAGCATATTGCAACCCAAAGTTAATGGTATCGTGAGGGATGGATGCCAAAGTGAACCCCTCATGGGGTCGTTGTTCTTCCCTTGAGTCTAAAAATGTAGGACATTGCCCAGCCTTGGCAATCTTTACATTACTTGAGTACTGGACTGGATGTTTCTCAAATCAGTTATTTTTGCTCTGAAACCACAGCAGAGACTCTTGGTTCTGCACTGCATCTATTTTTATATGTGCACATAGCACCCTTAGAGAAGGTGTTATTTCCATTAGAGGTGCCATATAGCAGCTCCAAAACACTGCCATCAGTTTTTGTGTAAATTGGTTGACAAAGTGCTCATTGAAAATGCTTTCACTCCCACCCCATTCCAGGTCTGCCTTGCTTTACCCATGATAAGGCGTTTCTCTCATCATTGTCGCCATCGTAATACCAGTAAAAATGTTCAATTCAATGTATCGAGTAAGAAAGTGGATACTAACCCTTGTCTCCACCTTTCCTGCAGTCTCTTATCTTTGATGAGGTGGACCTGTCAGATGCCAGCGTTGCAGAGTCCAGTACCAAGAATGTCAACAACAGCTTCACGGTGAGTTCACTTTCTTACCACACCACACACGCTGTGTGGGAGATTCAGTCCGGAATTGGGAGGTTCATCTCGCTCTTGCCTTCAGAATTTTCAGAACTATTTTGCCGGGTTTTAATTCATATTTGAATTACAGTACTTGTCAAATTTACCAGAATCCTACTAGACTAGACTACTGGTAATCCAGGTCGACCGTGATATAACTGGAAAAGCTCCTGCTAACTGTATCATGGCTAATCTGCGTTAGCAATGGAGGCGGAACGTTTGAGCATTTCACCAAAAATGCTAAAGAGGAATGCAAAGCAAAACTGTGAGACGGAACTCGCCTTTCATGGCAGCACAACATTGATACACGAGCATTTTAAAAGTAAGCACATTAAAAAAGAATCGCTTTAAAATCTACTGTCGCGATATGGCTCGACTAATCAATTGCGGGGATTCACTGTAATGTGAATTATTGACTAGATACCATGAACAATCATTATTAGACAGCCTTAGCACCGGAATTTTTTTATGCTACACGTGTCCGAATGAAGATATGTACGTGTGTGCATATGCTATTACTTGGTTTACCAAAGCAAAGTAACGGGCATCAGTTCTTGCCTTTGCTCATCGTCAAAACAAAGTGAACGGTTTAGAAATGGCTTGCAGAGGGTTGGTTTGTCAGCCATTGGAGATGCTAATTAAAAACATGACAGTGTTTTTGTTGAGTGCTCCAGGGCATGCAAGGCACCACTAAGTCAACATCATCATTAGTTGTTGTTTTGTTTTGTAACATCATAAGATGGCAGATGTTTGTATATAGGTGGGCAGAATCAGACAAAAGCTGCTGGGGGAGTTCAGGACATACCCAGAAAATTAGCTTGTACATTCAAAATGTGTGTTAAAAAATATATATATTTATTTTTAGCATTCTCGATCATTTCTGCGTCAATAGGGCAAATAGTCATATAAGTCATATGCGCAAGTTTGTCAATAGAAAGTGTAGAAGAATCAATGAAGACGAACTACTGATCTGAATATATTACTGGGTAGGTGATAGGCCAAGACTTTTGAAGTCGCGAGGCCGCCATATTACTCCTTCCAAAAAACGTTTCTCGGCATACGATCCTATACATTCACAGTGTCGAAATTGGAGAACATTTGAAACAGTACTTAGTAGAAACAGCATGATTTATGATGTTTTAAATTTGTTAAACATAAACAAGAGGACTAAAGACATTTTACAACTTAAATGCATGCATAAATTATATGCTTAATGATGTTTACAGGAGGAAACTTTTATTTTTTTAATTAAAGAATTATAACTGTAATTCAACAAAAGATGACTCTGCCAAATCTAATATTGGGGTCTAAGGAACTGAGCAATACATACCGTCCACTTTTTTAAAACTTATTAATAGTGACCACCCCCTGCCCTAAGAGCCTACGAGCTGTATATGTCTAATCTGTATGTATATGTGTATGTAGTACAGTAGTCTGCTCTCGAGATGGGATGAGCAAGATGGCCGCACTTTTGCTTAAGCGGCTAACAATGCGTGTATGGGCTATCGGCTATCCAGTAATATATACAGATCAGCGAGACGGACACAGGAGAAGTGACAATGGCGGATGATTCATGTACAACAACATCACGCAAATTATTTTGCTGTAAAAACTAAGAAACTTGCGTAAAACGACTACGACACGGCTATCCGCCATTGTTGTTGACAGACTGGCGGTTTCCGCGTGGTCACGCGAGAATTGGATATGTCATCAAAATACGACAATGCTGGAGCTGCGACCACTATGTCATCACTGAAGGAGTATCCCGCATATGCTGTCTACATTGGAACGTGCAGAGCGCGTTTTGAAATCTGTCCACTCTGGAGCCCAGTTACAAATGTGGTCGGTTTCAAGCTCGGAAACGGCGCCGCCGTGTAAACTAACTGCCCAAACAGTAAGAAACTTGTGTGGATACATTGAAACGGGCTTTTTAATAAATATATATATATATATTACTTTTTTTCCCTCCCCCATACAATAGAATAAAAACAAGAAGAGAGAGGAAAAAAAAACAACACAAAATGAAAACAAAAACATTTAAAAAAAAAATCCACTATTTGGATTGTCATCATATTCAAAAATTTGCCCACAAAGCGAAATAATTTAAATGTAGATATAAATATACGGACAGCGACAGAGTTTATAACACTAGGGACTAGTTAATCAAATATTTGGTGGTTCATAATTAGCAATTGAGTAGTGTCAAAAAGGGTTCCCACACTTTTACAAATGTATCTCTTAAATTATTTGTATCAAAGCGAATCCGCTCCAGCCTTACATACTGTGTCATTTCATTTAGCCATCTCTTGAAGCATGGGGCTTGTGGAGTTTTCCAATTTAGTAATATTAATTTCTTAGCTACAACCATACCGATCTTGAGAACCTGCTTTTGGTGAAAGGGGAGTGTCTCGGTCAAGTCAAAACAACAAAATATTGCCAGTTTACAATCCGGCTGAACCACTATTTTACATTGTTTGGAAAACCATTTAAATATTTCAGACCAAAAAATATTCAGTACAGGGCAACGCCAAAACAAATGTGCAACTGAGACTTCAGCAGTGCCACATCTATCACACAAAGGAGACAGAGATTGAAATTTGTTACTTAGTTACTTGGTTTTGGAATCATGAATCCTATGTAAAACTTTGAATTGAATTAGTCTGTACCTGAGTTAATAAAACATGTTTGTATGCTAACCAGTCCCTCCTTCCATAACTCTTCTGAAACATCAACACCTAAATCTACAGCCCAGGCTCCTCTAAGACAACTGGTATCCACCGGTGTTTTAAAAACACTAATAAAGCGAGGAATCAAATGTTTTGACTGTGGCTGGAGAAGTAAAAAATCATAAAAGCTGCATGACGGTTTGGCTATGAATTCTGAAATATGATCCTGCACAAAATGTCTCATTTGGAGGTAGTGAAAAAAATGTGAATGGTTCAGAAAAAGAAGAAAATCTATTCATTTGTTGCAATATACATAATTTATAGTATTAAGTCCTCTCTCTCTCCAATCCTCGAAAACACTGTCCATCAACCCAGGTTTAAATGTGATTTTTTATTATTTTTTTCCCAAAGGTTTTTTTTTTTTTAATCTGTATCCAAATTTTTAAGGAAATGTTAAGAATGAAATTGCCTACTGTTCGTTTAATAGGTAATTGACTACAAGAATTAAAGCAATGCTGGAAGGGATGTACCTGAAGCCAACTAGGATTCAACTTTTACCCATAGTGGGTTAATATGACTTTGGTCTTCCATATTGGTATTCGACTGCCAAAAAATAAGGGCCCTCAAATTAGCGGTCCAGTAGTAGTGTTTAAGTATAGGACGACCTAAACCACCTACCTTTTTTATCTTTTTGTAAATTAATTTTGGAAATACAAGGAGGCTTATTTGCCAAAATGAATTAATTAATTTTAACTGTAAAATATGTAAATGGAAAATATATAGGATGATTTTGAAACAGATAAAGAAAGCTAGGAAGTATAACCATTTTTATGGCATTAATACGACCTTTCAATGAAAGAGAAAGCAAATTCCAATTTCTTATACTATTTTTAAGTTTATTTATAGCGTGCAAAAAGTTTAATTTAAATAATTTCTTAGGATTTCTTGAAATTTTCAGTCCAAGATAAGTAAAATGAGTTGTAACTATTCCAAACGGCAAAGAGTTCAAAAATCCCTGACTCAAATTACTTGTTGGAGGCATAAATTCACTTTTATCCCAATTGATGGTGTACCCCGACAATTTACCAAACCACTTAACATATTTCAACAAATTTGGGATGGATACCACTGGATTAGATAAAGCAAAAAGTAAATAATTTGCTTATAAACTCACAAGATTTGTAAAAGTCCCAAATTTGATACCATGAATACCGGGATGACTCTTAATTCCTATTGCAAGCGCTTCTAAAGCAATATTAAAAAGAAGAGGAGAAAGGAGGTGACCCTGTCTAATGCCCCAAGATTTAGATTTATCTGCATTAGTAATTACGGAAACCACCGGTTTAAAGTAAATTATCTTGACCCACTCTATAAAATGTTCCCCAATTCCTAATTGTTTTAATGTTTCAAATAAAAATGGCCATTCAATTTGGTCGAATGCCTTTTGAGCATCCAAAGATAGTACAGAAACTTGTGTATCATTTTGAGTGGAATATAATGTGTTCAAAAGTAATCGAACATTACTAAGCAGAAACCTGCCCGATAGAAATCCTGTTTGATCAGGATGTATAATTTTAGAAATATGATTACCAAGCCTCATGGCCAACACTTAAGTTATACATTTTTTTAAAGAGCAATAGGTCGGTAATTTGTAGGGTCAATTTAATCTTTCCCTTTCTTTGGAATTAAACAAATATTTGATTCATAGAGAGTATTAGGAAGCCTCTTATATTTTATTGATTCATTCACCATTCTTATAAGAAGAATCACATATTTCTGAAAAGCCTTATAGAATTCACAGCCAAACCCATCTGGCCCCGATGCCTTTCCGGAAGAAAAAGCATGAATGGCGTTTACAAGATCTGCCTCTTGAATTGGAGAATCAAGTTCGTCTCTTGAACTGGTGTCTAATTGAGGAATTGAATTGGGCTTTTGTGTGGACGGCCTTAGTTTTTTTTCAGTTTGTGTCATTGTCGTTTACCCACTGTTGCTACGGCACGTCGCTTGTCAAGTTTATCTCTTTCATTATTGTTTTAGTTTTGCCTGCCAGTGCCATGTTCACCACTTCGTTTTTGTTTTAAAAAACCCTTTGCACTTCATCACTGCCTTGCTGCCTTTGCTTCCCTGCATTTGGTTCCACCTTCCCTCAACCCCCCACGCAAACCTGACAGAAAGCGAACATATTGTTAATACCGGGGTAAGCCTTGGTGGAGTTCTACTCTTGACTAAAGAAAATGTATGACGTGTGTTAATTAAACTAAATGCATTTCTTGATTCTTGATGAAATAATTTCCTCTTAAGAAAAAAATAATCCATGGCTTGAAATTGAATATTGTTCTTGCATAGGTTTGTACCCAAAGCCTAAATAATTACAAATTGATAAAAACAATTTTTTTCAGGTATTACAAATGTGTGTAAAACAGAGAATTCCATCATGTTGTGGGTGATTGTCAAGAGTTAAAATATTTCAGGCGTATTTTTAGATTATCTTTTTTGGGCCCCTTCACTTGGGGAAGCACACCTGACATTTCCTGGAAGCAAGCACCGTGTGTGATGTAACAAACCTGAAATATCAGCAGTGAGGATAAAAAATAGACGGCTTCTAAAAATGTCTTCACTCATCCTGGGTGATTCTATTTTAAGAAACGAGGAGAGGGGTAAGGGGGAGTTGTTGTTGGGAGAACAGTGCCCTGAGGAGTGTGTGTGGCTATTTTTAGCTTCATACGCCTTTGAAATGCCTGCATGGGAATGACCTGTCGTCGGCTGTATTCGTAAATGAGATGAACTGTATCTGCAGCGCGTGTGAGTGTG
The DNA here is from genome assembly GCF_054856555.1 of Leptonotus elevatus. Taxonomy (NCBI): domain Eukaryota; kingdom Metazoa; phylum Chordata; class Actinopteri; order Syngnathiformes; family Syngnathidae; genus Leptonotus; species Leptonotus elevatus. Next base: position 6,081,127 of record NC_141250.1, on the reverse strand, counting down.
TCTTCAAATGTGTGTGTGCAGCAGACTTAATAAAAATGCCTGCGTGAGTATGGAGATGGACGCTGAGCATCCGGATCTCATTAAGGGTGGGGGTTCTGGATGTTGATGATAATGATGAAGGAGAAAACCCAAAATAGAATAGAATGCAGTTTCCAGTGTGAGGACATAAAGTGTGATTGGTGGGGGCTACAACTGAGGGGGAAGTGGCGAAGGCACAGTGAGGCAAAAAAGAACAGGAGGGGAAATCCTGCAGTGATGCTATGTGGCTGTCTGCATTGTGGAAGGTAACACACGGCAGGGGTCGAATACACGTGCGTCGAGAGTTACGCTAGCCGACGGCGGCGGTGGGCGTTAGACTTCATTACGAGAAGAGTTGCAGATACTGGATCGAGAAAGATTTTCTGTTTGTGAACCGTCCATCCTTCCATCGCTCCTGTGATGATGAGTGCCGGCGCCCGCTGTGCAGGTTGGTGCTGCCTGGAGCCATTTGATGGCTTTAAGGTGCCATGAAGATGTTTAGGCTCAAGTGCATGTGTGCTGCATGGCATGTGTTGCTGAAGCAGAGCCAGAGATAACATTTTAACCCAAGTCTTTACTGTAGTAGAATGTTTATACCTGCGAGACTTTCAAATGGAGATCATTGACAGCATGGTGATTTGCAAAACTGACTTCACTGTAGTAGTAGCCATCAATTAATGAGTAATGAATAACTTGTAACTAAGGTGTTAATCTACTAATTAAAAAATGTTTCAATCATAAATGGTCAAATAAAAAAAAACTATTGTAAAAATATTTTGGGCCAAATTATTACAAAGTGCAGCTTTAACGTTAGATCTTTTTTTTTTTAAATCTATTTAGTATTGTTTCTAGACTATAAAATACAGTTTACTATACACGAGGTTAATTTACAAAATAAAAACAGTTGATTGACAGTTGCAAGCAAATTGTTAATTCATTGTATTAGCATATTTTTATTATTTTATAAAACCCATTACATACATACAATTACAAGGTTGCTTTCCGAATTAAGTTGATTTGATATTTCTAGCCTCGTGACGTTTATCCCAGCTGTCTTCGGGCAGGCTACACATTGGATTAGTGCGGACACTTTCTATACGGACAAACATAGACAACCATTCACGCACACATTCACACCTAAGAACAATTTTGAGTCTTCAATCACCCTAACATGCAATGTTTTTGAAATGTGGAAGTAACCCGGAATAGCTGTAGAAAACCCACGAGGTCAACATGTAATCTGCACACAGGAAGCCCGGAGCCCAAATTCAAACTTCAGACACCAGACCACATTGAATGCCTTTGATTAAGGCAAAAAAATAAAATTAAAATAAATGCTCTAGAGTGCAACACTGCCAAAGACTCCTCTGAGACCCTGATATACTGTACATGATATTCCAATATTTACAAGTCTCTAGCGTCATTCTAATATCTATCTATGTAAATGAGCACCCAATGAAGAACCATAGAGAAAGAAGATTAGGTGTGAATACTTGATGAAGCAGCATTGCTGTGGCGCAGAGACGAAGCACCTTGCAGTCCATGTGAGAAGGAGGGCTCAAGCCCCCTCCCAACCCACCAAACCCGAATCCCCATCACAAACTCTGTATGGAAGATCCGCCTCCTCTCGCTGACTCACTCGTTCTGATTGGATCAGCTTGGGCTGCTCCTGTCACCCTCTTGAAATCACAGAAATGCACCTTAAGGCTTGTGCACGTGCGTCAGTGTTGTGTTGTGTTGTTCCTCGCCGTCGATAGTAATGAGGCTTCACATCACATTCTCACACAGACATGCACACACACACACAATCACACGCGCGCACATACACACACACGCACAGTTGTGAAGGTCAGTCATCAAGGGAGGTTCTCCACGTTTGAGGGATGCCTGTAGCCAATTTGGGAAACGGCTGTTCTTGTTTCCCCCGGCAACCAATCACCAGCGCTTAAACCAAAACCAGCAGGGAAAACAGGACACACACACACATTCAATGGCATAACTCATGCCTTTGCCTAGCAGTAAGCATCGCAACAGGACACAATATGTATTGGGATAGGAAATAAAATGTGAAGAAAATGAAGAGCGGGGTCTCCCTTTGCAGCCACAATAAGTTTTTGTGAAGAAGTTTTTGGGAATGTGTAGCAATTTAAGTGTGAACTTCCATAAGAAAATTTGTGGCGATAGAAATCACTAGAGATACACCGATGTGTTTTTTTCAGGGCCGATACCTATGCCGATTATTAGTAGTCAAGGACGCCGATAACTGATATTTGGAGCCGATATTCATTTTCACTAAAAGAGAAAATATGTGTATTTAAAAATTACAAAATAAAAAATCATCACAAATTTAACAATACAAACTCCAGCTCTTTTTTTTTTAAGCATATGTTTATTGAACAATGTTTAGAGTTCGTAAAATATTGGGAGTTTACAAAATCATCTTTGTTTTAAAAAATGTAACAAAAAGTTCAAGGATCTTCCAGGGGCAGTATCATGTTTTAAAAAGTTAAATAAAAACTTAAGTAAATAGCTCCTTATTGTTTGCTACAGTTAAGTTTTTTTAAATTCCAAAATATCTGAAGTATTAAAATTTTACTTCCCTTAGTTTTAATTTTCAAAAACAGAAGGTGCAGAGAGTTCCCAGGATTGGAGGCATCTATGAAAATTGTAATAATTAGTTCCCTGATTTTTTCCCCCCTAAACATTTGTTTAAATTGATCTATTATCGGTTGTATGATTCTTCAAAATGGCCAATGCCGATATTTGTCTAAATGCTGAATATCAGCGACGATAATCGGCCCAGCCAATAATTGGTCAATCCCTACAAATCACTGTCATTCATGTATCAATATATCAACTTATACATGATGTTCTTACAGGGAAAAGGAAGGGTCAGCCTTTATAGAAATTGAACGGACTTAAAATATTTCCCTGTGGAACTCCAATCTAAATTCTGTCCGAGAAATTGTCATTTTGGACACTGTTGGACCATGCAAAATGAGTCAATGACTTTAACTATATGGACATAATTCAGACACCTAGCCACGAGACTAGAAGGGAATTTGATGTGGTAAAGGTGTGTTTGCGGAAATGTTTGCACATTCATCCATACCAGTGTTTTACTATATATTCTTGCTACAAAGAAGTGTTTGGTTTAACATTTTTCAGAAAATGAATGGACCACAATTTCCTGAGGAACTCACGACAAATTGTGTTTGATTGCCACTTTGTTGCAGTGCCCTACTCTTGAGATGAAATGTTACCAGGGTGTATTGAAGGACAAAATAGTCACTGATGGACTGATAAAAAATGTGAGAAATAGGTGACTCCAGTGAAGTACACAAACACGTTGAGGGTTTCTGTTAGGGCTTGTATAGTCTGGACCCCAAAAAGCAGAGATGGACAATGGTGGTAATATGGTAGACAACAGTTTATTGACAAAAAGTGCTGGGGGTGGGGGTGAGGATGCAGGTGGTCGAGGCAGAGAGAGGGATGGCTAGCTGGAGGATTCTTTGCAAGGCGAACTGTGATGAAAACAAAAGTCCAGAACAGACAGTTTTCTCACTCAGGTAACATCAGGAATACTGTAAAACCGTAAAACCAGATCTGTCATGACGCTCCGGCGCATAAATCTCTGACTGTTTATCCATCCATCCATCCATTTTCCGAACCGCTTATCCTCACGATGGTCGCGGGCTTGCTGGGGCCGATCCCAGCTGTCAATGGGAGGGGTACACCCTGAACCGGTCGCCACCCAATCGCAGCCAAAATTTTTAAACTTTATTTTATTTCCTTGTACATATTTTCAACTAAATCAAAGAAATTATTTCCTTAGTATTTATTGTATCGCTTTGGTTCTCACGCTTGCGCTGCCACTCCCGCCATTTATTTTTTCATACATACTTGCAATGCATTGTGGTCTATATCAACTGGTTAATTAACAATAAATGTTCACTACTTTTCAAAGTGCATTGTGTGTAATTTTGAGTACACTACAATTGTTCTTTGGAATATTGAAACACCCCTACAAAACAGAGTGAGCCATGAAGAGCACCATTAGTGCTAGGCTTCTTCACCCACGCTGTAACAAGAAAAGGTACCGAAGGTCCTTCCTACCCGCTGCTGTTAGACTTTACTGTACTCTCGGTACATTGATGTGGTGTGATGTGAAGTATTTTTTGTGATACATATTATTTATATATGATGTGTGATGGTGTGTATTGCTGCTGGTAACGCTGTGAATTTCTCCACTGTGGGATAAATAAAGGTGTACCTTATCTTATACTAGTGCACTAGGGAATAGCGTGTATCTTCGGATGCAGGCCAGGCTTTTATGGAGAGGCTGATTACCAATAGAATCCAGGTGTGCTTCGTTAGCGCCAGCCACACCTACAAGCTTGACCTGCCAGGAGGAAAAGAGCCATAACACAAGGGGACCTGCCATGCACGAAACACTATTTCGGGATTTGTTGTGACAGATGATGGATGATACGACCACAAGCATTTCATTTTTGGTCAGCAAATGTTCTCACTTTTCCACCAAATGGTTTAAATAGTCAAACATTGTGAAAAGGGCTGATTGGTGGGCTATCATACAAACAAACACATACAAATGCACTTTTTGTAATTTGCAAGTCGCCGTCTCCACTTACATGATAAACGAGGGAAAATGCTAACAAGGTTAGCCTGGAGGGCAATTAAAGGGCAATGATCACATACACACACAAGCACATACAGGTTGTTTTCAGATGTAAGCGGATATTGATTAGAGCTCCTGGGACAGATTGATTGCAATTGTGATTAAAGTGATTGATGAGGTGCTGGGGTTTTTTTTCTAACGGTGGTGGCGCTTATTCATCAGTGCTGAATCAGGCACATTCAAGGGGACAGTTGTAGCATGGTTGGCTGATGGTGATTAAATGGCAGACATGTATTGTTGTGTCATATGACCCCAGCTTTCTGGAGTAGCTTTTGGGGGGTAACATTCAAAATCTATAGCATTTCTTTTTTAACCCCTTGCTATTAAAAGAAGGCTGGAAATTATACCCCGTAAGATACTGTGACATTTGACCTCAGCTTCCTCAATCAACGCATTAAATAGGTATGGTAGGTGTCCTTTAAAATGAAGTGGGTGCTTGCTTAGATTGTAGTTAATCAATGGGAAGACTCTTTTTGAAACAGTATCTGGTAAATTAGTGAGAACAAATGTGTGTTGATTTGACTTGATTTGATTTTATGCTTCACTCATCTTGTGTCGGAGCATAAACAAATCTGTGTTTTTGCATTGATAAAGAATACTCACACTATACAAATGCACCTTGTCCAACTTTCTTGAACATTCTTGTCCCTGTTTTTTTTTTGTCAGTACGGCGTGCGGTGTGACCGTTGTAAGGCTTATAAGGCACTGGGGTAAAACCTCCTCTAGTTGCAATCATTTAATCATATGACCATTCACTTTGATACTTAGGCGGGTACTGGTAGAATCTTAGGGTCTTCACATTTTTAAAAAGTACTTAACTCATTTACTCCCAAAAACGTATAAATATGTTCTATTTTAAATGTTTTAAGTGTCCCAAATATGTATTTAAATGTTTTTCATGTTTTTTTTTAATGCTAGAGCATACAGAAAGCCTTGATGCAGCCTCTCAAATGCAAAGAACGGTTGTAGAAATGGTAGCTATTACACAAACGGCCAGGTGGCAGCAGAGCAAAAGAGATCAACCAGGGCCATGTTGAAAAAAAAAGCTAATTTACTCACAATTCTATATAGATTTGTGAAGAATGATGAAACTTAGCTATATTCTAATGCTAATTGCTGCTAAACGGAAACAGATAGAAATATACTTTTTTTTCCTGATGAAAGAACAGACTTTGATCTTTCTTTCTTTCTTTTGGTAGGTTCCATGTTTTTATAGCAACAGAACACAATATTCTGTGGGCCTCACACTTTTTTACTATGAAGCCATGCTGTTGTAACACATGCAGATTGTGGCTTGACATTGTCTTGCCGACATAATTGTGGACGTCCCTGAAAAAGACATTGCGTAGTTGGATGGTGGTATATTTTGCTCCAGAACCTGTATGTAACTTTCAGCATTAATGGTACCTTCACAGATATGCAAGTTACCCATGCCATGGGCACTAATAACTCACCTCATGCCATCACAGATGCTGGCTTGTAAAACTTTGCGCTGATAGCAATCTGGTCCTTTTCCTCTTTGGACTGTATGACATGACACAGATTTGTGGACTCGTCAGACCACAGCACATTTTTCCACTTTGCGTCAATCCATCTCAGACGAACTTGGGCCTTGGTGGCGTTTCTGAGAGTTTTTTTGTTTTGTTTTTAAATAATAATAAAAATAATAATAATACATTTTATTTGTAAAGCACTTTATATTTGACATCAAACCTCAAAGTGCTTTTAAATGGTAACATTCATCAGCTTGAACATTAAATGCTAATAAATTATTAAATAAATAAAGAAAATGAGGGTATTCAATTGAATACAGGTATAGTTTGAAAAATATTTGAAAATCATTGTGTTCTGTTTTTATTTACATTTTTTACAACTCCATTAAGAATTGGGGTTTGTACTGTTGGGGTAGAGTTGGAACAGTAATTTGGAGCATCTTTCTTTTTCTGTGGAAATGTGTGTGTGTGTGTTTTTTTATTGAGACAGTAATATCGCTAAGTCACAGGGAGAAGATGAAGAGTGTGGCGGGATGAGGGAGCGCATCAATAAGTGATGTAGAGCTGAGATGTTGTGTCGTGTATCTGTCGGGGAGACTTTAAACACACACACAGACACACAAGGGGGTGGGTGGAAGCTCTTCTCCTTTACTGCGTTTCTTCGCCTGTCAGCACGTATACAGCCGAGAGCGGTGTGAAGCGCTAAGAGCAAGGAGAAAGCGGGTGGGGGGGTTGTGCTGGAGCAAACTCAAGAAGGTGTTAGGGGATGAGAGAACAAGCGTTAATGAGGGGGAGAGAGAGAGAGAGGGAGAGAGTGAGGGGAGATGGGTTGGATAGAGGGAGGTGGGGGCACCTCATCTTTTTCCCTGCCTTAAAAACAGAGGCAAACACACTCTCCTCTCAGTCGCCTGGCGGCGAGAGAAGCATCTCATCTCCACTTTTTCACTTCTCTTCCAGGTGATCACCCCTTTCCGTAGGCTCATTCTCTGTGCCGAGAATCGGAAAGAGATGGAGGACTGGATCAGCTCGCTCAAGTCCGTCCAGTCCAGAGAGCATTACGAGGTAAGGACACACATCCATGGAAAATGTATTTAGTTAACAATAGGGGGAACTCTACCGGAGACTTGATGCGTTCGGAACCGTCTGACCTTTTAGTGACAGTCAAGTGAGAGTCCCAGAGCAGCAGCGCATCACAAAAGCACACAGATGTAAACACACGTTGATTATAATAAGACATGTTCTACAACTCACAAGAACTTTTAACCACCAATGTGGAACACTTTTGTGAGGCTGGTTTTTCGATTTTGAATAATAAATAAGCGTGTTGACAGTGTCGGAGCGCAGCGTCACATGCAAAAGCGCCCGCAATTTTAGAGGGAAATCTTATATAAGGGCCCCCCCCCCCCCCCTCCATCCAGCATACTCTGTTTTCTACACTGCAATGCAGCTGCACCCCCAGAGCTCGCACAGGGGGTACGTACGCACATGCACACGCACGCGACAACAGTACAAGACGGCAACAGCGATTAATTGCGCCTATGTACATCAAAGCAAGTTTCAAGCGAAAGTAATATTTGCGAGCACAACGCACACATTTTTACATGGGGACGTCCATTAGAGGATGCTCTTGCTGAACAGGTGTCCATTTCGTTAAATCGTTGACTAGCATAGTGACACTCATTAGACTTTTGTTGTGTGTGTGTCACAGTTTTATTTGGCTCATTCAAATTATGTTTGTAACTACTTTAGACTTGTATCACTTTCTTCAATTTTGATTAAATTAGGCACATGCACACAGAAATTGCATTTAGTATCCAGGGTTGTTAAATGAATACCTAATAAAGCTGATGCATAAACAGTATCATACTATTAAAGGATGCTTGGTGGTCTACATTTTGGCTGTCTGCAACTGTGCATTTCATTCATGGACAAACTTGTCTAATCACTAAATAATTTAGTGACACACTATTTACTTGCTGTCAAGGTTATTGAATTTTATTGATAGTTGGTTGTTAAATGGAATTCTAATTATGTGAATTTGTTTTTTGTTAACTTTGGAGTGAATATATTAAGTCCCCCCCCCCCCCCCCCCCCGCAAAAAAAAAGTTATTTATTTTCGAAAGCTCTTCAAACTATAATGCAACATTCTTGGGACCAGGGAACAAATTTTTTCATACATTTGATTCCAAATATATTTTTGTTAATAAGATACTGGTGTTAGTTTAACAATATAGTCAGGGGGAAATATTTTAGCTCCTTATCACTTTTTTTTTTAAAGCCACAGTTTTGCAACAATTACATTTCTATTCTTTGAATGAATTATAATTTAACATTGAGGATTTAACTACATTTTTATGATTGCATATGTAGAAAATTTGAATTCAATGAATCAGTTATTCTATTTTCTGAACTCCTGTTTCCATACTAGTGTCATATTGAGGAGAAGAGTTATGCACAGCTCGGCTTCCCACAGCTGATGTCATGTTGTTTTATTTTACACAGCAAATTAGTTGAGATTGAATCAACAGCGTCTCTGCTGGTTTTGATCCTGTGCTGAAATCCATCATGTCTGAGTAACTTCCAGACATCAAATTTCCTATTATTGGCAAAATTATTCATGATTCGTTGATTGATGATGGATGCTCATCTCATATTTGTCACGATGCGGAGTTGGAGGACCCAAATGCAGGAAGGCAGGAGAACCACGGCAGGGATGCATGTAACTCAATTTTAATCAACCAACAAAAAGCGCACAGCACGTGGACAAAAAGCTTACTACAGAAAAGGTGTATGTCGTGGGCAAAAACAAGAAAACACAAGATCACGCCGGAGGGCGGATAAAACAGAGAGGAGTGTGGGATACAAAGTAGATCAACGAAAAACGCTACTAGTCAAATCACTAGTGGTGTCCACAACACCAGGAAAGATTGCCGCTAGAAAGGTAGCAGTATCACAACGTCAGGTATGGTGAATAGCGTCACGGAGCAATAACCCGACACTCCTCTCTGTCTTTTATTTTGGCCTGATGACCTAATGGGCAGCAGGTGTGTTGGCAGGATCCGCCCTCCAGCTGTTTCCCCAGCAACTGCAAGGGAAAACAGAAACAGCTGAAAGCCAAAACATGACAGTATTCTTACAGATAATCTTGTATTGCTAGGACGATGATGTGCAATGTGCTTGCCTTGTTGTTTGTTTGTATCCGCTATCCCGGTGCTGCCAACCTATTCTAACCTCTTCTTTGCCAGACGGCTCAGTTTAATGTGGAACATTTCTCAGGGATGCACAACTGGTACGCCTGCTCGCACGCACGGCCCACCTTTTGCAACGTCTGCAAAGATAGCTTGTCTGGGGTCACGTCTCACGGCCTCTCTTGCGAAGGTATGTAAACACATGCCAAAACACACATTTACTTTCAAGGATGTGACAAAACAAAAAAAAACAAAAAAACCACAATGGTTGTGTTTATGTGAATAATAAAAACGGGACACTTTATTAGGTACACATGCACACTCTAATGAGAATCACTAACAGGCTTGCATAGTGAATTATTTATTTACAGAAGTAAGAATGCTTAGTATTGGTAATAACTTAACAATGTGATCATGTGACTGTAGTTTGTGGTGTTATACAGCTTAATTTTTCATGTTGCATAGTGGAATATTTTGCCCTGTACACAGGGTTCTATTTTTGTAGATGACGTTTGCATAAATGCTGTCGTATCCTGATTTTCGAACAAGCCTTGGTGGTTCATCTCTCTCTGTGCCATGCTGGGTCTTTCGCCGTACCAAGGGTGGCTCCTTTGGTATGCGCCCAGGGCATCTAACGAAAGTCGTCTAAACTTTGCTCCTGCTGGAACCATGCCTAAGTAATGGCGTCGGTAGTTTAATGCAGTTATGGTGAATTTGATCGCAACGCAGGCAAACAGATTTGTGAGTGATACATGCACAGCCCTACTATACGCTGTTTTTGTCCTAAGGCCAAAACAAAAATATATATAAGTACTTTGCCACTATCTACCATCTATGCACGATTGTAAACTTTTTTAAGGGCCGTTGATTACTCACAGACTTTTGTAATTGGTGACAGGATAGCGGGGGAACATTGTGCATTGGAATGACAAACTTTCAACACTTGGATATGACTTAGGCTATCCCTAGCCCCACCTTCTCTCCTTGTGATTCAGCATACTAACTAACTAACTAACTAACAGTTAGGCAACTGATGTGACTGTTGCCGATGTTTCAATGTGGCAAACACACCAAAGTTTGTCAGTCAAACTGTCAGCTACTTAGAAGTTACCGTATAAAAACGTGTTTGACTACACAAGCAAAATCACAACATGGAGTACGACTTGGTTAAGCAAAGCTCCTTGCAGAAATTAATAATCAACTCAACAGTTTATCATTTTCATTCCTCTTTTCCTCACTGAATGTCGGAAAAGAATGACTTCCGATATCATTGCCATGTTCCAACAAACTTTGTCTTGAAGTTAATAATAATGTGACCTGCAGTCAACACTTGCCTGCTGGCCGTCGCGTGTCAAATGAGCATGACTCAAGCTTTTCACACGTCTCTTTGCGTTAGTATAATCTGCCAGCAGATGATCACGTCAGTGACGCCACGCTATATTTCTCACTGCCGTAAAGTGTTAGTGGCAGGAAGCAGAGCCGCACATCCTTTTGTCTTTCATTTAGCTGATGTTTTTCTGAGAATTGGTGCATGTGTCGGCCGCTGGTGGTGTATGTGAAGACTTTATTGCTGCACAATTGGCACACTTACTTACATTTAACTAATGACACATTTGCATCTTATGTTAACACGTGTTTTTAAGTTTTGGGAAGTTTAAGTTAAGCTAAAAATTAAGAAATTATAGTAGCAGTACTTCACATTGGTGAGAGAGAGAAAGAGAGAGGAAAAGCGTGAGCAAGACAATCAGAAAGTGAAAGTGACAGGAGCACACAAATCTCTCGCAGCAATCATCGACTCGGATTTCCCTTCGATTTCTTTGGCTGGCTGTCGAGGCAGAGATTGATTTGTGCTCCTTAGCTACACCGTGCTCGTGTATACACACACTCAGAATCGTGCGCGCGCACACAGACAATAAAGTCTCCATTTGAATGCCACACCGAAAGGATGTTTTGGCTATCATGTTCTGTGCATTGTTTTAATGCACTGCTAATGCTTCCTAACAATGTTTAGCAGTTGATTAGACTTGAAACATTGATCACTGCTCCCGGATATTAAGGCACAATTTTTGTTTACGTTCACTTAATGACCAGCATGTGTGTTTGGGAATGGGGGGGTGAGGTGGCAAATGTTTGTGAAACATTATCTGAATGTTTCATGATCAGCGCAGCCTTCGGTGCGCACATTAAACTTGTGTTGTTCAATCTCTTCATGCATAAAACAATTGATGTTAGTGTATTTATTGCTTAAAGCTGCATTGTGCCGTTTAAAAAGGTAATGTTAAAAGCTTTTTCTACATGCTTATTTTTCCCTACATTGTGCATGCTCCACCAATGCTCAGATGAGTACAAAGAGCCCTGACTGTTTTACTCTGACTGCACCTAGCAGCTTTTATCTTCCCTTTATAGCAGAGTGTGCGGACCCTGCACACTCCAAAGTTTCTTTGAGGAGGGGCAGAGTTTTTCTTACCTCATTTGAAGTCATGTCTGCGTTTGTCAACTGTGGCTGTCGCTTTAAGATCGTGCACGTACTCGCACGCGCACCATGAACGAGCCTGACACAGATGCTGCAGTTACACTTTGGACCAGAGGTGTCAGTCATGAGTAAAAAAGTGACAAACTGCACAAAGATCCTTTAACTGTATCTCACCCAGGGGGTTCATAACCTTTGATGTTGAAGCCCCAAAAAAGCAAGAAAAACATGTAAATTTGACATACCAAAATAGGAGTAGCCCTATTTGTTTGCACGCCTGACAAATTTGAATAAATAAAAAAATGGCAAAATATGTAAATGAAGGCTTCCAGCTGGAAAAATGCCCTGCTAGACCTGTCAATCAAGTACATTAATTGGTGCAGTATGTGCTCAAGTATCTGTAGTCTGCTACTGGCTGAATAATGTATGCTATTGTGTTCAATAAATAGTTAACTTTTCCTTAAAGGAGAAGGTTGCAAATAAAAATTTTCATTGCTGCAAACTACAACCATCATAATAAACATAATCTGTATTGAAATTGCATACCATTAGATTTTGTGTGTGTACCTAATGACATGACTATGACTTCCCTGTAAAATTAATTAAGGGACCAATTGCAGGAAAAATGCAACACTTCTGAATGTTAACTATAATGAAAATGTACACACTCATAATATGTGTGCGTGAACCTTTTGGGTGGCATTTCAGTGTGTAAATTCAAGGCCCACAAACGTTGCGCAGTTAGAGCCACTAACAACTGCAAATGGACCACGCTGGCCTCCATTGGCAAGGACATCATTGAGGATGAGGATGGGGTAAGTGTGTATGAGTGTTGTATGAAATCCACTGAGCAGGCTTACTCATCATGAAACAAAAATAATATCACAATATAGTCATTTATTTGACCACGTGATAATGTTTAGCTGTGGTCATAAAACGTGCGTATGTGTGACCAACAGATTGCGATGCCTCACCAGTGGCTAGAGGGCAACCTGCCCGTCAGTGCCAAGTGTGCCGTGTGTGACAAGACATGCGGCAGTGTGCTGAGGCTGCAGGACTGGCGCTGCCTCTGGTGTAAAGCCATGGTAAGACATCTGTCACATGGAAAAAAGGTCATAAATAAATAAAACTGCATCTTACATTTTCTCTCTTGCACGCAAAACATATTCTTCTTATCCATCCATTTTCTTCTGCTTTTACGAGGTCGGGTTGTGGGGGCAGCATCTTATACAGGGAAGTCCAGATTTTCTTTTCCCCAGCCACTTCGTCCAGCTCCTCCAGGAGAATCCCAAATTGTTTTTATGCCAGCCGGGAGTCATACTGTAGGCTCTCAGGGTGTCCTGGGTCATCCCTGATGCCTCCTGCCGGTAAACCCTACCCAGGAGGCACCTTGATGAGATGCCCGAGCCACCTCATCTAGCTCCTCTCCATGCAGAGAAGGAGAGCTGTTTACCATGGATGACCCTGCCAGTGGCTTACTGCCAGACAACTTAGCTTCTAAGATCATTGGGACACACACACACCCCTCCACCATGATAAGTTCAAGCTCAAGGAGGGCCATTTTTGTAATACTGCACATAATATATCGAATATATCTTACAATCAAAAAGTATTGAATCCTGTGTTTGTGTAATTCCAGGTACACACAGCCTGCATGGACCTGTACCCTCGCAAGTGTCCTCTCGGTCAGTGCAAAGTCTCCATCATCCCCCCGACGGCCCTCAACAGCATTGATTCCGATGGTAGGTCACACACACATGCACAACTTTAACATCCCCTTGTATAGCTTAGTTTTTTTTAATAGTGAATCGTCAAAAGTAATTCCTCATGGTCTGCGCGCACACCATGCTGAAAACTCTAAAGCTTTGCATTTTAGCATCACCCGTCTCTAGAATTTTTGGTTCAAATTTGTAAACGATCGGATGAATACTCTGACAATACTTGGAAGAAGTATGACCAGAAATCTGCTGCTTCAAACTTAGGCGCTATGCTCAGCCCTCAGAATGCGGCGAGGCATCCTGGTTAAAGAAAGCCATTAGGAGAACAACCACCAGCGTTCGGTAAGTTGGTGGTTGCCTGCCGCTGTACTTTACAGTTCTATAGATTATGTTAATAAGTAGGTGAATATGAGGCTTTGTAAAGCTCTGTGGGCACTCACCATAGGATGTACATCTAGTGCTTTATATACTGTAAGTGCACTCCATTTACCATTTTAATCAAATTGGGGTTTTCATCTGTTGGAGTATAACTGTTTCTTTGTTTTTCGGAAAAGCACAAATCGATTCCAACATCAATCGCTGATGTAAACACGAATGGCGAATGCAGATTTTTGGTGCGAGTCCGAGCGCTAGTTTTGGTTATCAAAAATCGACTCAACAAAATGAAGTACAGTTACACGTACCTCAAGCATGACATTTTAATACAAAAAGTGTCAAATCATGATTAAACATTCCAAGCATAAAAAAAAAACATCACAACCAACCACGTGACACTGTTTGCTGTATGTAAACTCTATGTGCTATGTAAACAAAGCCCTTCTCAATGGGTATCACCACCTGATATGAGAGCTGGATTTGAATTACTGTTTAACACACAGGCACGCACTAGCACGCACACACACACACACACAACAGTGAGTGTGTAAAAAGCCTTGCATCAGCTAAGTGGTCGATGGCGACAGAGATAGGGATGATGGGGAATCCTATTGAACAGAAGGAGAATAAGTGGAAATCTCAAAGTGGGCGAGTCACTTTGAATACCTTCTCTCTCTCGCTTCACATTCTCGCGTGCCAGAGCCCCCGTGTGCCCCGATGCGGAGGGGGGGATTGCTCGTAATTGGCTGGCGGGAGAGACGGCAGCACGTGCTGGAGCATCGTGACTACCCTTTCCCTCCATCGCTCTCTCTCCTCTCAGCCCCACCTCCATCCATCCATCCTTGAGTGAAGTGATGCCAAAGAAACAAACGTTAGTGGAATGCTCATTGTGGACGTCTAAATATTAGGTATTCTCTGCACGGGTCAGTTCTCTATGCATATATACATATATATATATATATATATATATATATATATATATATATATATATATATATATATATATATATATATAGAGCTGTCACACGATTAAATTATTTAATCAGATTAGTCACATGTTAGAGTTTTGATTATTCACGATTAATCGCTTAATTCAAAAGGCTTTTGTGATCAATATTTTTTGCCCACCAAATTTAAAGTTATGTTTTAATTTTTTTGACATTTAATGTTATGAGGACATCTTCGAAAAAATTATCCAGTGCACACACTCATCCTCCTCTTTTTCTAATCAGTTAATTACTTGCATAATTTAAAATGGGGGGAAAAAATGACCCAGAGCAAATTTTCCATCAGGGTTTTGGAAGGCCACCTGTCCCCCATCCTGCGCCAGTCCCCTCTTGGTCTTCGTCAACTCCAAAAGCGGTGACAACCAAGGAGTCAAGTTCCTGCGGCGTTTCAAGCAGCTGCTCAACCCAGCACAAGTGTTTGACCTGGTCAATGGCGGGCCGCACCTTGGGTGAGCGGGACAAACTGAAAGACGGCTTTGTTCGCTACAACTGCACAATAATAAAAGTGTCAAAACTGAGGTTTACTATCTACTGTATGTAAATGCAGAATTTTCAATACAGCTTCATTGTTAGATCTCAGATGTTTGTGCAAGTGTACCGACCTTAGTGTCTCATGAATGTGTATACTGTAATGTATAGACACATAGAAGTGTACAGTATATGCACATATGGTAAACACTTACCAAAGAATAAAGTATATTGGAAATTTCATTTCCAATAATGTTCACATACTCTTATTTTTTCAGTCTCCGCCTGTTTCAGAAGTTTGACAACTTCCGAATCCTAGTGTGTGGCGGTGATGGCAGCGTGGGCTGGGTGCTGTCGGAGATCGACAAACTCAACCTACACAAGCAGGTAATGAAAGAATTGTCATCCACCTTAGACTGAAGACATAGAGCCCCTCCCTATACGTATCATAGTTTCCCGGTAGTAATTATAAAAGGTGTAATTCACTCCTGAGCCAATTTGAAGTATGTTGCTAAACAACACAACAGCACCTATAGAGCCACGTAAATAATCTCTCAGATGACGTGGCTAATCAATTCATGCCTCAGTCCAAAATACTGCATTTGTGTTTTTTTAAAACTCCGCTTTCACTTGACCTAACTTATGTTTTGTAGAATATGACAAATGTGTTTGTGAAAATAACAGCCTTATGCCCATTAAATAAAGAATGTCTGCATCCATCAAAAGTTACACTTAATTAGATAATAATTAATAACAGATAATTATCCTAATTAAGACAATGAAAAATATTTATTTACTGTATCATAATAAAAACTACTTAAAATATTGAAAACATCTGAAGCTTGCCCATAGTAAAAAGAAAAAAAAAGAAGAAAAAAAAGACAGACATAGAAAAAAATCGACTAAGCGATAGCCTGCAACTCAAATAACTCGTAAGTTGGGGCAAGTAAGGGTACTGCTGTAGATATCTTCTCAATAATAGATGTCGCTTCTCATCTTCACTTTAGTATCAGTAAATAAATCCCTCAAGCTACTTATGGAAATATGGTACATTTTATACTCTATACTTTCCATTGTACTTGTATAACATGTATACAGCAATGTACCTGAAAACAATTTTTTTTTTCTGCCTAACTCTTTTGTTTGTGAATACTTTAAATATTGTACTTTTAAATATGTGAAGCACAGTTACCTTGTTTATGAAATGCGCTATATAAATAAAGCTGCCTTGCCTTTACCTATAGCCATAAAAGTTCAGTGAATGCCCGTATATTGGCAATTGGAAATTCACTTAGGTGCTGATTTTTATTTTATTTACATTTTTTGGTTTGGGTTTTTGGTTTATTATCTGTTCTCCATTGAAAATTTCAATAATTTGCTATTTTTGTGCTCAAGCCAAAGCCATGTATAATATTAAATAATTGCTATGGCACCATCTTGTGGTATCTTGGTGCCAAAGAACTGTGTTGAAATGAGGGAGAGTGTTCTTCAATCAGACCATTGCCTTTTCTAATGTAAAAAAAAAAGTGCTTTGTCGCCAACTTGTGACATTTACTGTATAGACAATTCCAAAAATTTTCGGGTGGGCTTCAATTACTTTCAGGTTTTCACGGCAGCTATTAGACAGCTTTAATATAGTTATTGCAAAGCTGTTGCAGAAAATTATACTAAACGAGGCCAACTCAATGCTGTTGCAATGCTTTCCAGTGCCAGCTGGGAGTGCTGCCGCTGGGCACCGGCAACGACCTGGCGCGCGTGCTGGGCTGGGGCCCGTCTTGCGACGACGACACGCAGCTACCGCAGACCCTGGAGAAGCTGGAGCGCGCCAGCACCAAGATGCTGGATCGCTGGAGCATCATGACCTATGAGATCAAAATCCCACCCAAGCACAGCTGCCCTGCCACGCCCGAGGGTGCCGATGGCTGCCAGGTAGTGTATGGTTTGGACACCAACAGATGTGTAGCTTTGTTACATTTTGATACGCAAATGGAAGATGTACTAATGATCATTTACATGCACTGCAGTTTCACATTTCAGCTTACGAAGATTCCGTGGCAACTCATCTCACCAAGATCCTCAACTCGGAGCAGCACTCTGTGGTCATCTCCTCTGCCAAGTAAGTGACTCACTGAGACGCCCGGGTCGGCGCCGGTCGGCCATTATGTCTTGATGAGCGTGGTGCAATTGGATGCATGTTGGCTGAAACCTGTTTATTTAATATGTATTTGTAGTGCGCTGTTGTGCAAACTAAAGCATCATACTTTTTGGAGTACTGTATTTTTATGAAGCAATCTAGATAAGCTTCAAATAAAAGTTAAGCTTTGGTAGCTAGCAGACAAGGCAATCAACATCAATTGTTTGGGTTGTTTTTACCTTTCTGTCATGTTTGCCACTACAGAAGGGTTAGAGTTCAATCATACCTGCCAATGAAAAAAGTAGCATTCACAAGGATTACTGTACTGTATTTTTTATTAATTGATTGATTTGCATAAGTACCACACTGTTGCAAATCCATACTAGGTAAGTCGAGTGTTGACTCCCACAGAGTTAATTTCAACACTTTTTATGGATTTATGTAGCTCCACACTCAACAGAGTTGAATTAACACTTTTTAAATATTTAAGTTAACCTTTTTAAATGTGCCAGTTAATTAACAAGGTAACACTAGTCAGGTTTCCATCCAAATGTTTCGACATTTTTAAGGGAATTTTGTGAAAATGCGCAAAATGGACATGCGACTTATGCCCGTTTTCATCTGTTCTTCTTTTGCAAATATTGAGAGGGGACTCCGCCGCTGTAGGTGGCGGTATATCCAGAAGTGTTTAAAATAATCCAGTTGATTATATTTGTTTTTATTCACAGCAGGAACAACCATTACACAAATTAGCTTTGATTACCTTTATATTAGTGTTTTCTTTTAACAAATACACAAAATACGGAAAAAAATTATTGGATGCACCTGTCATCTGAAGCATTCAAAATTATTATGATTATACTGTACTCACTTCACTTTAAGTGTGAAGCCATTCCATGACAATTCTCTCCCTGTTGCTGTTGTGAGACAAGAAATCATCTTACACACTACCACTTTCAGTCGTAGTAGTATAGTAACACTAAAACTGTTAATTTAACATGTCTTTGATTGTTTAACATTTAAAAATAATATTATTAAATAAAAACAACAGGTACATTAACTGTAATCAATACTTAGCACTCCCAGGGGTCTCTGCGGCAGAGCTGTTCAAATCAAGTGGGCGGAGCTTACTTTGATTAACTCTCTGCATAGTTGGTTTAACACTAAATAAATCAGCTCTGTCATAACACCTACAATGACCGCCGTTTTGATCAGATAGGGTTAAAAATACACTCTGGGTTGTTGAAATCAACTCCTAAATATTTAACACCAATAATTCAACACTCCAATTTCTGCTGTGAACGGTCTCATCTGGTGGTATTTATACATTTCATACCGTGCTTTCACATGTTAATTTTCAGTATTTCTGATACAAACATCCTTTTTCAGGATCCTGTGTGAAACAGTGAAGGATTTTGTCACCAAAGTAGGAAAAGCCTATGAAAAAAGCACAGAGAATGCCGAGGAGTGTGACGCCATGTCTCTCAAGGTGCGTCAAAAAAAAAAACTCTACAGTCACAACATTAGGTACACCTATATCCATTGCATTCAATTTGCTTGTATGTCACTTCCTTAGTGTGCCGTGCTGAACCACAAACTGGACTCCCTCCTCCAAACACTCAACACGGAGTGCCAGGCCCTGCCGCCGCTGCCCCACGCCACTCCTCCTATCGTGGAGGAGGAGCGGGAGGAGGAGGTGGCGGAGGGTGAAGAGGAGAAAGCGGAAGAGGAGGCCGCCAGCGAGGAGAGCCTGACAGCGCTGAAAGAGAAGCTGGAAGAAGAAGAGACGGAGAAAGGTGGCAGTGGTGGCGCTTTCCCGCAGTCGCTCTTCAAAAGTCGGGAGCAGCTGATGTTGCGGGCCAACAGTCTGAAGAGAGCCTTGCGGCACATTATAGAGCAAGCCGAGAGAGGTAACATTTGAGCATTTTTAACTGTCAAACAAGTAGGAAATTGAGTTATCCTAAAACACGACTAAAATAAAGTCAAACTACTTACTTTTTGAAGACGCATTATGTATCAGATGCGTACAGTAATTGAGAGGGACGATGGAGGTGTGATCATTATTGTCACCTAGTGGTGTTTTATAGGCACTGTTATTGGACTCGGCATCATGGTTGATAACACAGCTGTGTCAGTTCTGGAGTTTAGGGTTCTCTGGCTACTCCAGCTTCTTTCCATATCATGAACACATGCACATTAGCTTGATTACAGACTAAATCATCTATTGGTGGAAATATAAGTGTTTATATGTGATTAACTGGTGACCGATCTAGGATGCGCCCCGTCTCATGCCCAAAGTCAGCTGGCTGAAGCTGCAGCTTATTTGTGTCCCTAATGTGAACAAGCGTTATGAAAATGGGTGAATAAGCCAGACCCTTTTCCGAGAGCTTAATTTCAGCTTCTATATTTATCATCACACTTAAGTTGGCTCTATCATTAATGCTTTATTTGAAAATAATACGTTTGGCATCATTATGATGTTATATAATATCAATAAAAATTGACACAAAAATGCGCCATATACAGTATATTTTCACAGAAAAATGTTTTACTTCAAATATGGCATTAATATATATTGTAAATAAAAAATATCAAATCATTTATTATTCTTCAAAAAATATTTAACTTAAATTATATAACAGGTTTTTCATGTGTTACTTTTGAGCTGTCTATATATTTCCAAAACGCACGTACGGTCTTAGTAGTGCTGTCAAGCGATTAAAATGTTTAAATTAATTAAATGCAACATTTTCCGTAATTAATCACGATTGATTGTACTTTTCTACATCTGCTTTTTTTTCTACAAAGCTTGTAACAGAATGTCTTGAGTAAAATCTTGGAATTAATGTAAAATCATCAAAGACAAACCATATTTAGAATCGATGCTTTCTTTGATCCTTGAATAGAATTCCTAGGATAGAATTCCTCTTCTGTAAAATGCAACTGTTGAACAAAATGATCAAAATTGACTTTACGGGCATCTTTTTTTGTCATAGAAAAAATTCTCAAAACGTCTCACTTCCAGGTTTGGTTGTATTGATAAACAGTATTTGAGAGTTTTCCAACAAGCATCAAGCAAGTAAAACTGCCTATAGTCCATGTTTGTCCATTTGCGCAACAGTGGCTAAGTTTGGGTGCAGGATACAGGCCGTAACACAAATTGAATCAAACTAAATCAGTTTAATTTAATTTGTGTTAATGAGTTGAATTTTTAATGCTTTAAAGAATGTAAATTAATCTCCAGAATTAACACTTTCATTTTGACAGTCTTAGTTTTTATTATACACAGTAAATTCTGTAGAGTCCATTTGACTTAGATAGGGACCAAATAGACTCGGTTTTAGAGTAATATTTACACTTGGAAGAGAGTAAAATTAAGAATTTGAATAAATAAAAAATAAAAGTGACTCAATATAGGAACGAACTCACGACCTTAAGCTTGGGAGACAGCCGTCCTGCTCCCTCAGCCACGCAGCTCCTGCTTTCTTCCTGCTCATATCAGCTGTAGCTCACTCCATGATTGCATGGAATCTTCCTAACTCCAACAGACCAAAAATGATCTTTGGTTTCTTGGTGAACAAGCAAACAGTAGGAGGGGCATTGCTCAGGTGGTAGTGTGGCAGTCTCCCAAGCTGAAGGTCGTTTTTTTTTTTATTACTCTCTTCCTAGTGTAAATCTTCATATGTAAATAAAGTCAAAAATGACTCTAAAAGAGTCAAATTTACACTACATAATTTACTGTGTAGCCTACTCCCAGAGGTGTATGTTTTAGTACGTGTTTCCATATCTTTTTTATGTTCAGTGGTGGATGAGCAGAACGCCAACATGGATGAGTCTGAGCCAACGTCCCCGCTGGAGTTCCGCAAAGACAGTGAAGAAGAGAACCGGGACAGCGAGAAGGATGAGGACACCAAGGAGCTGGAAGCCCTAGCACGTATGTTTTAAAATATATATACTGTATATATATTTTTTGTTACGCCTCACCACAAAAAACATATCTTGATTTTTTTTTTGTTTAAGATATATGCAAGACGTTCGTCACAATAACAACATAAAACATTGTGCTTGGTTCAGTAGGAAATAACACAGCATTTAGCATTTCCCCCTTGTGGATGTAACAAGTTCCTATCATCTTGAAAGCTGACGCAGGTTGCGTTTCCTGTCGTATATACTGTCCACATTAAGCTTTAACGCCATCTATATTTACTACCATGGTAACCTTCATGTGCAACATTCATTCATTTTTTTTGTCTTACATCATGATGGAAGAAACTCTTATAACAACATTAAACATCAAGCAGCACATTTGTCTGCTACGCAAGAGAATCTCATATAGAAGTTATAAATATAAATATGTGCACGCACATTAATGCCGTTGTGTGACCCACAGGATGTGTTATTGTCTTTAGGGCAGAAATTCTTCCTGTTTATCATGCTGTCGCTTCCTTCCTTCCTTCCTTCCACTCATTTTGCAGCCAGTTGAATGCGAGAAAGTGAGTGATATCAGGCAAACCTTCGTCTCGCTTTTTCTTCCCCATAGGAATACAGTTCATGTAAATAGAGCTAATCTCTTCCAGGGTCAAACTGTCAGCATTATAATAACCTTTATTAACTGTATTAGCAATGCTTTAAGTAACATTTTGGAACATAATGCTACTTATGGTAACATTCTAAACAGTCATAGATGTTTATAAAGAGGTTAGTCAACGTTTACATTGAAACAAAAACAAGCTGCACAAAATTTTTTCATGGTTTCCAAAATGTTTAACTTTTAGGGCGTATTAACTAAAGGTGACCAGATTAATTGAGACAGTCCCGATTTTGAGACTTCTGTCCTGAGTGCCAGTGGATTTTGCCAGCCCCTTTGATTTGTCTCACATTTACGCAGGTCCTGTCCCAGCGTCGCGATTTTTCAAGTCAGTAAGCCAATTGTTTGGCCCATGTGTATGTCAATTACACAGTTGTCAATTCTGATCATACGATAAAGCAATAAAAAAATTATTTAACTGTTAAATTCCTTCATATTTACTTTCACATTCACTTTTGCGTCATACTGGAACTAGAACTACTTCCTGCTTCCGTGTCTAAGAATCATGGGAAATGCAGTCACACCAAATATAAGCTGAGCGTTTCTAGCGGCACGTTGTTTTTTATTTAAAGATGTGAACACACTTTTTTGTTTTTTGATTTTCCGTTTTATAAACAAGGTTTTGCTTACCTTGGAGCAAACGTAATGCTTGTTTATCTTTGGAGACATTTAGCTTGGAGTGAGGCCGTCCACACTGTTGAATCCATTGAAAACATCGCTCCAGCTTTGTTTTTGACTTTGATATTGGAAAGAATAGGATTCCACCTGACAAACTCTCGTGTCCGATTTACGCACTCCATGGACATATTGCTTCACTATTTTGTTGGAACTTTTTGGTATGGTTTATTTGCAGCTGACAAAAGTTGTATGAATTGAATGTACAATGGATTTCTATGGAGCGGAGGCAAGCTTGATGGACCAATTTATGGGCATGGTTTGCTAAAGGTCAATTAAGATAGCATTTAGCATTAGAAAAAGTAATAACATCAGATTGACTAGCAATTAAATTTGTTCTGAGTAGTCCCTGGTGAGAATTTATCTTACCAAACATAAACTGTGAAAAAGTGATAAATAATACAGCTCTGTGACTAAAAAGCCGAGGTTTGATTCCCGTCGTCCAGCTTGGGCATATGAGCACACTGTTGAGGAGCATTTGAACCTCTTTTGTTATGCAGGTATCTAAAGAGACGTGTGTGTGTGCGTGCGTGCGTGCGTGCGTGCGTGCGTGTGTGCGTGTGTGTGTGTGTGTGTGTGTGCGTAGCGGTCAAGAGTGTGTGTTCTCCCACAGAGAGGAGGGTGAGTCGCAGCACGCAGTCGTACAGTTCCTTCAGCATTACACCATTCACCACCAGCAAGGAGAACCTGCCTGTGCTCAACACACGCATCATATGTCCTGGTATGCACACACCCACGCATGCGCATTAACTGTACCTGTCCAGCTGGACACATTCACACTTACACATGCAATGCGCACGGGCACCAGATGACACGCAAGCGCAGGGACACACGCATGAATGTGTATGTTAAAATGTGCATGCGAACATGCTTTGTATTTGCGGTTCACTGTTTGTATATTGACCTACAGTACATGTGGTTATGCACAAAAACATGCTAATGTAGAAAGTGAATCACACAGTAGCACAAGAGCTAACACACACAAACATGGAGGTGGCAAAAGTACTTAAGTACTACTCTGTACATAATTAGAAATATAAATAAATAAAAGACTGGTAAAAATGTATATTCTTATTCAACTTCTGTACTTAAAGAGGATGCCAACCCAATTTTTTTTTTGACCCCACTAATCTAAACATGGTACTCTAGTTGATATTGTGATAGTGGAATATGAGTTAAGCAACAAAATCCAGCCATTATTATCCATCTCAGGGGGCGGCCATTTTGCCATTTGCTGTTTACTGAAGATGACATCAATGTTTCTCAGGCTCAGGCAACGACCAATCACAGCTCACCTATTTTCTGAAGCTGAGCTGTGATTGGTTGTTACCTGGGACCTGAGGGCTCAGGCAGTGACCAATCAAAGCTCACCTATTTTCTGCAGCTGAGTTGTGAGCTGTGGTTGTTACCTGAGACCTAAGCAACACTTGATGTCATCTTCAGTCGACAGCAAGTGGCAAAATGGCCGCCCCCTGAGATGGATAAAAATGGCTGGATTTTGCTTCATAGCTTATATTCCACAAATGTAATATTAATCAGTATGTCATGTTTAGACTAGTGAGGTCACATATAACATATTATTGTCAATAAATGTTTAAGGTTGACTTCCACTTTAAGTAAAAGTAAAATATATATATATTTGTAGCACACACTACCACATCAAGGAAACCTTAGATTTATCTCATTAGCTCATTGACCTGCATGATTGTACATGCTGTATGTGTTTGTGTGCATGTGTGTAGGACTGAGGGCTGGCCTGGCAGCCTCTATAGCAGGAAGTTCCATCATTAGCAAGATGCTGCTGGCCAACATTGACCCCTTTGGTGCCACCCCCTTTATTGACCCCGACCTGGACTCGCTGTAAGAACTGAATCTCGCCCAGTGTTTGTGTGTAAGTAAGTGTGTGTATGTGCTCACTGTCCTCCTCCACCATCAGAGAGGGCTACATGGAGAAATGTGTGATGAACAACTACTTTGGCATCGGACTTGATGCTAAGATCTCCTTGGAGTTCAACAACAAGAGAGAGGAACATCCAGAAAAATGCAGGTGGGACCAATTTGACTAACTTATTTGTGACCCTCCAGCATGAAACTGATCAGAATTGTTTTGTCCTATTTTGAGCTACAACACAAAAAGCATTGACATTGTAAAAATTGTTGATTTTCAGATTGATGATTCAAACACCAGAAAAATAAGTAAACATCAGTTGGAATTACCTTAGTATTGTGAAAAAAATATTTTCTTGAAAGTGTGCAGTGACAGCTTTGTGTTAAAAGTCTCAAAATCAACTAAACTAATTGGCTGCTGCCGCACACAAAAAAACAAAGAAAACCACATCATGTCTGCTGGTATCAATAGAAAGCTTGGGGTTCTCTGCTGCCCCAGATTTAAAATATTTTTTACATTTATATTGCAGGAGTCGCACCAAGAACATGATGTGGTACGGTGTCTTGGGAACCAAGGAGCTCCTCCAGAGGACCTACAAGAACCTGGAGCAGAAGGTCCAACTGGAGGTAAGACAAAGAGGATCATTTAGTGAATTTTGTTCCTGAAAAACGTATCATATTAAATACAATACATTTTGAGCCCTCTATTTCATTAGTGTAATGTTTTTTTTACCCATTAAAACCCTGATGTAAGATTCTGACACATGCATTGCACGGATAATCCATTAGAGGGCAGTATCACCCAACTGATGGCTTTTCCAGCGACCTTGCAAGATCACCCCAATTGAGAAAGGAGAGACACCTATAGTTATTAATAGTGGGAAAATACTAATATGTTTGATATGTCTGTTTATTATTATATTTTGTAGTTAAAAATGTAATAATTTATGACTGGATGTATCAAATATGACACAAATCAAAAATCATGTGGAAGTTGATTTTCAAAAAAAATATATAAAAATGCTTGTTCAAAAGGACCAATAAATACTCTACAAAGAATCCAAATTTTATCTAGTATATTTCATGGTTCAGCCTTTATAGGGTTAAAACTGAAATTAATGTATTTGTTAATTTTTTCCAGTGTGACGGCCAGTACATCCCCCTGCCCAGTTTACAGGGCATCGCTGTGTTGAACATTCCCAGCTACGCCGGCGGGACCAACTTCTGGGGCGGCACCAAAGAGGATGATGTGAGTGCAGTCCAAATGAATGTTCCACTTAACAGAGAACAGAGGGGGGGAAAACAGGCGGAAAATGTATCAGGAAAGTTGTCAGAGCCTGGCAGGACTCCAGGGTCTACTTTAATGTAAACCTGATAGCCTTGAAGGGAGTTGCAGTATAGACATGCTTGTCATTTTAAGGCTCATAGCGTTGTAGAGTGTCTGTTCACACACATGCTCACAAACTCACACATACCCTTAAGTGAGCCCCTGTAGGTGGTGTCGACCTTGGATCCACACACACATCCATTCTATAACATTTGGTGTTATGTATGTATGTTGCTGGAAAAAATAAGGGATGAGGAAAAATGATTAGAACCACTCTTAGCATGTTAGCCAACCAATTTTCATTAGAAAATAGTACCCAACTACAAAGTACGATGTCGACTGTAATATTGATCTATCTACCTGTGCATTCTACTATCTAAAGTTTGACTTATTCTATCGAGTCATGACTTTTAGGCGAGAAGCAGGTTGTCAGTCTATCACTTGGCACATATAGATGCAACCATTTCCACTGACATTCACACCTCTCAACATCTAAGAGTATTCAATTAAGCCTCTTGTCTCTTATTCAAGGTGCTTAGATAAAAGCAATGCAACTGCATTTCAATCATGCATGTCAATGTGTTATGGCCCCATCTAGTGGTCATGGCTTCCCAGTACATAAACACACAAAAAAAGACAGTCGTTGGTAAACTCAATGAATGAAATATCTAATGAGATCACCCCCCCCCCCCAAAAAAATCTATTATTACTGAGTATTTTTGACCCACCATCAATGTTGGCGACTCTCGTACCATGCAGATTTTCTGTGCTCCATCGTTTGATGATAAAATCTTGGAGGTGGTTGCTGTGTTTGGGAGCATGCAGATGGCTGTTTCAAGGGTCATCAAGCTGCAACACCACCGCATAGCACAGGTGAGATCACTTACAACAGACTATAACGTACTTTAAGTTTCCAGAGGTTAAATAATTCGCTGTCATAAAAAGATGAGAACAAGAATACACAGCTATTTGTTGTCCCCAAGAATTTGAGCACCAGACTCCATCATCATAGTGTAACACAATATTTCTCCATTTTTATTGGACCAAGGCACATAAACTACCAATCAAAAATGTCACAAGCTGTGTGTGTTTGAAAATAACGATAATATCATCTCACCTTACTCACAAATGTGCTTAGTCAATGTTTGTATGCCATGATTTATTCAATTGTATAAATGGTAACAGCAGGATACATATGTAAATAATTACACTGGTCAACACACATTTTGATGTATCAGTATTTTCAAGCATGTGCACACAATATTTTTTCATTTTTCATTTTTGATGCGATCTTGTGAAAGATGGCAATCGTTATCGCAGGGAGCCTTCGATATGCAAATCGTGCTTTATGTGAAAATCAAGCAAAAGTTCAGAAAATTAGGCAATATTACAAATGCAAAAACAGGTTACGTCAAAGCACAAACACTACTATTTGTAACAATCAAAATTTCTTAAACTGTCAAAGCACATTATCAGTCAATTAATTTGTCAAAAATTAAGTACAGCCAATTTAAAGAAACTGATGTGATTTTTGTACTCAGCAGCCCAAAATAACCCTGAAACGATTTAAATATATCTGGTACTAAAAAAATAAAATAAAAAATAAAAAGCATTGACTTATTTTGCTTGTCAATATATGTCGCATACAGTGATAGATGGATGCGCATGTAATAAATATAAAAAAAAAATTCCCTGGTTGGGAATCACTAGCGTATGTGGCTCAAAAATGAATGTCCGTCTAAAATACCCTTTGCACATCAGTGCCGAACAGTGAAGATCACCATCCTGGGCGACGAGGGCGTTCCCATCCAGGTTGACGGGGAGGCATGGATCCAGCCGCCAGGAGTCATCAAAATCCAGCACAAGAACCGAGCGCAGATGCTCACCAGAGACCGGGTGAGGAACCTCAGAGTAGTCGGATGGCAATCAAAGCGGAGGTTTGTCTTGTAACGGCGTCCTGTCTACCCCATGCAGGCCTTCGAGAACACACTCAAGTCGTGGGAGGACAAGCTGAAGTACGATAAGCCGCCTCTGCGGCCTCACCTCTACCCGCAGCAGTCTGTCGACCTAGCCACAGAGGAGGAGGCCGCCGCCGTGCAGCTGTGCGCCCGAGCCGCAGAAGAGCTCATCACGCGGTATCTATGCACATACCATACAATACAGTACACATCAAAAGTCTTTTTTTTTTTTATTACAATCATGTTCCTTTTTCAATTACAGTATATGTGAGGCCGCAAAGTCCAACGGGCTCTTGGAGCAGGAGTTGGCGCACGCCGTGAACGCAGCATCGCACGCTATCAACAAAACTCATCCCAAATTCCCCGAGGTGCAGTAGAAACTGTCCTTTATGAAAACTTCAAAATGTTATTTTACAAGATGAATTAAAAACATTTCATTTAAACTTTGAATACAAATTACAATGTTTAGACTTTTTAAATTGGCTTTGTACTGTATGTATCATTTAATCTTTTTTGTTTTGTTTTGTTTAATGTACTCAATTATAAAAAAAATTACAAGTTGACACTCATTTTCTAAGTTGTTTAGCTTTGAGTTTGGCATTCGGCACACAGTAAAAATTTTAAAATGATAAAATTATTGAATATAATTTAGTAGGAAATTAAAATATTTACTCTCAATAGGTCCAAAACTAGATTATATTTTTATTTTAAAAAGAAAATGTATTTTGTATGTGTAATGTTTTCATTTTTATATATTTCATAAAAGTTTATTCTTTAAATTCTATATATTTTTTAATAATAAATCATTAAAAAAAAAAATTATTCAGTGTCATATATTTATTTTCAACAATTTACCAACATTTTCTCATGTGGTTCAGGTCAGGGCATATTTCTATAAAGTAAATAAAATGTTGTGGTTTTTTTTTCCCCAGTCAACCCAAGACTTTGTAAACTTGACATAGAGTTTCTTTCTCTTCATTCAACTGAACCGTTTATCAACTTGACAAATATGTGGATGTTATGTACATTACAGAGTCTGTCCAGAAACACAGCAATAGAGGTGGCCAGCACTGTCAAGGCTCTGCACAACGAAACTGAATCGCTTCTCGTGGGTCGGGTCTCTCTGGTATGTCCGCAAGGCTTACCTTGGTTGCCATCTAATAGAAAGGGAAAAAAATACAAAGTTTAACTTCAGTTGTAGACAAATTGTGTATTGTACATTTAGAACAGATATAACAATCGTGATTAATTGTGAGTTAACTACTGAAGTCATGCGATTAATTACGATTAAAAATTTTAACCGCCCGATGCCCCTATTTTTTTATTATTTTTTCTTTCTTTTTTTAAATCGCGTCAGGCGATTATTTATTTTTTAAATTTTAATTAATCGCTTGATTTCAATAGTTAACTCACGATTAATCACAAATGTTATATCTGTTGTAAATGTAAAAAAAAATTCTAGGTTTTCATACTCTTGTTAACAAAAGTGGAGAAAAAAATTTAAACTAATAGAAATAGTTCAAATGAATTTTTGACGTCTATACCCGTCAATGGCAGTCAATGAGTTCATAATAACTGTCTTCATAGACCACAAAAAATGTATGTAATTTTTTTTTCCTTGTCAAACTAGTATTATAAAGAGTAATTTTACTTTGCTATAATTACCTAATATTTTTATACATTAATTTAAAAATAAAACGAACATTTTCATATAATTTACATAATAATATGTTTTTGTACAAAATCCTAGTAAACTATGGTGAAAACTTTCAGTCAGTTTGAGGTGGCATTTCAATGTATGTTAATCAATTTGATGTCACCTTGTACTTATTTTTGTTTTTCCTACAGTAATAATGTTCAAAAATCTTGAGCCACCACCTGCTTTAATTTTAATGACTTGGTTAATATTGTAAAATATTAAATAGGAGGGTACAGCAGGAGAACACCAAAAATACAAAACTGATTTCAACAAGCGGGTGGTACGTGAATATCTGAATAAAGATGCAGATACTTTTCTTAGCAGTTGGCAGCCGTCTGTGCTTTACCATATTAAAGAGACATAGTAATGATCATACATCTCCTTCTGGTAGCAATTGGACCCACCAGAGGAGGAAGAGCTGTCCTGTGCCCTGCAGAGTGTGGAGTTGGAACTGGGAAAAGTAGGAGAGATATCGTGGCTCTACCACATTCTGCAGCCCAACGATGAGGAGGTGAGCATCACGTACAAATCTCGTATGAGCGTGTAGACATACTGCGTAAAGACAATCCATGAAGACAGTGTGTACACTATTTGCTGTCACGGATGTAGTAGATGGCTCCATGTTGTGGGAGAGCGGAGTAGCTCAATGAAAGGCTATAGGTTGACTGTGCTTGTGTACCAGGACCACTCTCTGGGTTATGGCAAGAGGAACAATCGCGGCGGCGTGTTTCGCATAGTGCCCAAGTTCAAGAAGGAGAAGGCGGCCAAAAAGACCAGCCCGCAGTCAGGTAAGACGGCACTCACTTTTTGCCACCCATCCACTGTACAAGAGTGGGATACAATCAAAATCAGGATTGATGCGGACGATTCCTGTGAGAACAATTCTTTTAGGTCCTCCAAGGGGCAATAATAATTTTTATAAGTCACTTTATTGTCATTCTCTATGGACAAATGTATTGGAACATATACTCTAAATGTGGATGTGTTACACCCTTTGCAGCTACATCAACTCAAATGGAGTTGTCGTTCCACACCAAACACATCCAACAACTCCTTAGTGGATCTTGCTTTTCTTACTCGGGTAGTGTTTTCCCAAACATGATATCAGTTTCACTAAATTGGTCCTAGGCATGGGCTGATGTTAGGTTCTGACGGTATGATAACTGAACCAAAAAAAAATCAGTATTACAGTATTAAAATTCCAGCTCTAAAATGGTTATTTGGGGGGGTAAATAAAAACACCATCTGCTTTCCAATTAACCCAATCTATCTTATTTTTAAACAAAATATAGAATATTAAGGACAGAAGATGGTGAGCTATTTTTAGAACAACTCATGTTGTTCTTGGGGCGAACTAATAACCATTGACACTTAAAAAAACAAAAAAAAACAAATGTGGCTCATTTTGCAAGCAGCCAATTATTGTGCCCTGTTTACATGTCACCTAAAAAAAAAAGGTGCTCATTAACGGTGACATTGAGTATTAGTGTTTATTGAAACCTTGACTTATTAAAACATTGTAAACCATCAAACCAATAATAGGCCCATGCTTAATTGGTCCAAAAATTGTTATTTAAAAACTGTGTGTGTCTTATCCAACTAGACGGTCACAGATTTCACAATAAGTGAATTGGTGGGTAAATTGGGGTCAGATGATTATTGATGATTATTTTAGTGCTTTGTGTTGCAAACCAAAATTTACATATCACACTTCAGAAGTGAAGTGTAACAAAAAGGAGCGCCGTAATCATCGATGCACATTCAGCTGTTTATTGATTGGGACAAGTAACAAATACAAAATAAAAACATTCACAAGGTGTATGCAGCACCTTTCTTACTCCATCAACACATGAATACTACAGTGTTTGTATGACTTTCAGCTTAATTCCACTTTTTTTAACAATATATTTATTTTACAATGCAGTGCTGTTTTTCATGTAACGTGGGGACAAGAATGGAACATTTATTTGAAATTAAATTGAGTTAAGAGATTGGTCATGGAATGAATTCAACTCATAGGTCTGCAAATGCCTTTTGTGGCATTTTTGTTTGGTCGTGTGCCGTAAGTTTTTGTCAAATATGTCCCTTGGCTTCAAAAAAAGGTTGGGAAACACTGAACTATGGAATAGAAAATGGTGCTCCCCATTAAGTTGGAAGCGTACGTTTGTCTTCAATGTCTTGCTAAGAAGAAGTGGGGGCCAACCAACTAATTGAAAGATGAAGAGGTATTTAAATATTTTTGTCCATATAATGTGCCTACAGTATTTGTACCTGTTCCTGGGCTGTGAAGGTACAGGTATATTCACTTGCAGTTAAAGTTGAGCATCAAGGCTTTAAAGTAGTGTCTTTTGTGGGTATCACCCCAGTGACAAGATCCCTCGAGGATAAGTCATATGTGAGATTTGACCTAATAATGAGTTTACTTAGGCTTTTCCACTGACAAAACCGGTTACTATGAGGTACTATTTTTGGATCAGCCAGGGTTCCAAGCATGCAGAGCCTTCACCACATATACTGTTGGTGACATATTGGAAACCACTGCTGGTAGTCGAGAAAATAAGTAATAAATAGGTCTACACACACACACACCCACACACACACACACAAGTTTGTTTTACTATCTTTGTGGGGCCATCTCATTGACATAATGCATTTCATTGACATAATGCAATTCCTAGCCCCTTCCCCTAACCCCAACCATCAAACATGATTGCCTACCCCTATTCCTTACCCTAACTTCGACCATAATCCAATTCAAACCTAAACTCTAAAACCAAGTCTTGACCCTCAAAAAGAGGTCTGAACTTGTGGGAACCACCAATTTCAAGTCGGTCCCCACAATGGTAGTCAAACCTGGAAAAACACGTGTGTATGGGCCACACAATGTAGCAATGACAAACACACACACACACACACACACACACACACACACACACACACAAACTAACGTTAGTTTACCCTATTGTTAATGTTTTAAACTCCACACTCTCCTCTTTGCTACAATGCAATGAAATCTCTTTATTGTGGCAAAGAAGGACTTCAGGGGACCTTGTTTTTTTTATTGTGTCTCCAGTGTGTTTCCTGGTGCCCCAAACTGGGGCCTTTCCCACCTTCACCTTCCAAAAAGGAAGGATGGAGGCAAGATTTGAACCCCAAATCTCACAAATGCAAGGCAGACATGCTAATACACCACGCAGCACTTTCCTCACCTTTCTATCCAAAGTCACAGGTCTTGTTCAGGTGATACTTCGGTCTATGTGAGAGTAATGTCATCAGGAGACGCGCTAAATTGCAGAACAACAAGAAGATCAAGATTAAAATCGATCAGATTAGCTTTGCTGCTTTTATTGATGAATTAGCTCGGCTATATTTCCACCTCTCCACTTTTTCCTCCTCTGTGTTGAGCCGCTCGGTTGATCTTATGTCATTGATTGCTTGCATGTTTGCCCCCCGGCCGGGCCCCACTTGGAAGGCCCTCTTTCCTGCCAGCAGCCGCCACTCTTGTTCTCTCCCTCTCTCTCTTTTAATGCTTGTTCCCTTCCACTGTTCCTCTTCTTACTTTTTTTCCCATTCAATGATATACCACAGTGTGTGTGTGTGTGTGTGTGTGTGTATGTGTTGTTTATTTGTATGAGATGTGTGAGAAAAAATACCGTATTTCCTCAAATAGTGGCCCGTGGCATTTGTCTACTGTGCAGAATGGAGGAGGCATCTAGGGGGGTTGATAAACTGTACCCTACATATTAGCGGATCGGCATTCGCCTGTTAGCGAATTTTTATAGAACCTATCTTCGCTCTTCTCTTTTTTGCTAAAAATAAACACATAAATAAATGCAATGCATTTTTGTGCTCAGGCCCAAGCCATTACTAATATAAAAATATTGCTTTTCCGGCATGCTATGACTTCTTGGGGCAAAGTAACTCTTGAAATTTTTGGAGGAACTAAATTTAGTCCGCTACCACCACCTTCTGGCATCAATCGGCAATTACAAATCTTTTTAGGTTAGGCTTCATTTTAGAGCTGTCAAACGATATTTTTTTTAAAAACAGATTAATCACATTTTAGAATTTTGATTAATCACGCTTAATAAAAAAATTCTTTTTTATCAACATTTTTTCCCGCCAAATTTGAAGAGCACTGGTTATGTGTTAATTCTTTTGACATTTAATGTTATAAGGACGTCTTCAAAAAGATTTGATCCACTGCACACATTCATCCTCCCCTTTTTCTAATCAGTTAATGACTTGCATAATTTAAAATGGAAAAAAAAGACCCCAATATTTTGACATGAACAAATATTCTAAATGTGATACGCAAACATTTATTAAATGCTTTACTTTAATGCATGTAATTATGTTTATTGCTAAAACACAACCTATGCTACCTTAAACGTAGCCATCCGCTGTCACGCTAAAGGATAATCTATGTTCAAAATGAATAGTGCGATTGATCTGCGTTAATTTATGATTAATGCGATAATTTTTTGTGATTAATTAATCAGTTAACGCATTAACTTTGACAGCACTGCTTCATTTACCTGCAGAATTTTACGAATCGTGGCAGGGCTCCTTTGTTGAAAAATGTATTGACATGTGATGACTCGGAAGTTATAAGTAGGTCACATGAAATAGTGATTTGGCGTTTAGTAAGAACAGTGTTATTGTCATATTTACTATTTTTCATCTGGTTATTTATATTTATAACCTAAAATTGTTTTTCCTACAGTAGATATATTTACTGTAATTATGACTATTACTGCATCAGTGTAGGCTTGTGATCAACTACGCCATGTTCCGAAATTCATACAAATCTATTTAGAGACCATGTGAGCAACCACCAGTCCATTTGAGTGGAACGGTCATCGTTAAATTGTTTCTAATACTGAGCAGGGGAACTTAAAGTCTCACAAACTTGAATTTATCTAGACGGTTGATTTACATGTTTAGATACATGCTGCTGTTTTGGTTAGCAATGTATATAACAAATGGAGTCAGTTGGCAATGCTTCCTATCTGAATTTAATGGTGAAGCATCAATTTGAGGGAGGCATTTATTTAATAAGCATCTGTTAGAAGGAGCCACTAGTTGAGGAAATTCACATGTGTGTGTGTGTGTGGGGATATCTTCACATTTGTTTGGCATATCTGGGAGGTACTCTGAGCCTCTCTTTGCTCTGCTTTGTGCACGTGTGTGTATGGTGTGTGTGGGTGGGTGTGTGGGTGGGTGTGTAGTGGAGCGATGGGGCACAGACGAGGTGGGCGTCTGGCTGGAGCAGCTGAGTCTGGGAGAGTACCGGGACACCTTCATCCGACACGACATCCGAGGCTCGGAGCTGCTGCACCTGGAGAGGAGGGACCTGAAGGTACACGCACACACAAACACACACGCACGCACACAGCTCGTTCTGTCCTCTGATCAACACTCTTCTGTCCTGCTGGTGTGTTTCTTTAATGGCTCCCTGTCATGCTGCATTGCATTGCTCTGCCTGGCTTCTCTCTGTTTGACTGTCGCTTGGTGGAAGAGTTACTAATTCTTAAGTATTACAGCAAAAAACAAGACTGGACAAAGAGGAGCAAGTACAGCGTTTGCCCACATAGTCTCGATTTTTGTGAGTTTTTGTTTGTTTAAGCTATCTTCCCTTATTCACTGAAAACTTACCTATTTGTTTTTTGCACTTTTTTGCCAAAGCAACTAAGGTAGAGTCCTTTGCCATCATCTTATATAGGCAAGTGTAAACCTTTTTTAGGGGTGTGTCATTTGCTCACAGTTTTCTTCTATTCGTGGCAGGCCGCTTACCCGCCTTGAATAGCTGGGTAACGTTAAAGGGCATTACTGAGCAGTCTAAACTTGTTTGCTTCTCTGCAGGGTGTCGGGTGAATGCTGAATGGTTTTGATTTGTACATTGTAACACAGTGAAAGATCTGCAAAATCAAATTCAGATTTCAACCAACATTTTCAGGAAAAATGTGCTTGTGATGTCATGACATGCAAATGCAAATTTGTGGGGAGTAGATTTTTGCAGCCCAAAAAAGCTGAATATTGGGAAACTTGTATAAAATGTTTTTTTTGTTTTGTTTTTTTAGCACTGAAATTTCTATCAGGAAGTACAAATGTTAAAGAAACTGCTTATTCCATGGATAACTGGGATTCTAGTAATGCTTATGCCTAACCTAACACCACAATAAAGGCTCAGGATTGCCAAAAATGTTCAAATAAAATTTGATACATTTAACTCATTCAAACCCAAAAACGTGTAAACACGTTTTTTAATAGTTTAATAGTTTGTCCTTCACTCCCCAAAAAACGTATATACACATTGGTGTTGTTTTTTTTGCAAGTGCATACAGAAGGCTTTGATGCATCTTCTGACATGAAGAGGTGGCTTAAAGCAATGGTAGTTAGTACAAAAAAACGACCAGCGGGTGGCAGCAGGGTACAAAAGCCATGTTACAACAAGCTCTTTTTGCCAGTGTTTTCACCAGGAATGTGAATATTGATGAACCTTAGCTATATTCTAATGCTAATTGCTCGTAGGTTTCATGTTTTATAACAATAAAACACGGTATTCTGTGGGCCTTGCAAAATCAGTCAAAATCCAGTAAAACAGCCACAAGCAAAGGGGGTTGCTTCAGGGAAAATGGCTGCCAGTGAATGAGTTAATTCATGAATTGTTAACTAAGCCTGCTCTGGTGGAAACCCAATTTTTGCATCATTTGAGTTTCGAGTGAGCTCAGCCTATCGCAGCTGACTTATGGGACATGCGGTCAGAGGAGGCAGTGCCGCCCTGTTCCATATGAAGAGTAAAAAAAAAAAAACCTTATGATTACATTAATTTTTTTCCATTTTAGTTCTCTGGTCCATGCTTTTCTTTTTCAATCCAATAAAGTCAATGATTTAATCATTAAAATAGCCCATTTTGCATATTACCTGTTCAAATACATGGACGAGAAGGAACTGGCAGCTGTGAGAGGCATCACTTCCTGTGTGGCTAAAACATGGCCACACACATTAATCAGTGCAGGCAGTTAATGGTGCATGTCCTCACACAATGGACATAGCTGTTTGCATTTATTCAACCAAAATTGTATCACACATACACTGCACATGCTGACGTTTAAACATGTCTTAATATATTTATTTACTGAATGGGTGTGCCATTTTTTGTCGTTCTGTCGGCCAGAAAAGCGACTCTATAAAGTGTATGCTGGAGTCAAGAAAGTACATTGCTACTGCCAGTATGTGGCAGCGCTGCGCTCCATTGGCACAATGCGTAGAAGAAGCCCGTAAACATACATTACCACTAGAATAAGCCTCAGCGGGTTGAGAATGTGCAGACCTAGCCAACATCTTGAACCGGAGTCTCCCGGTGATTTCTTCTATTTACTTGTGTTGAGCTAGCGTCAATAAATTTATTATAAATTTTAGAAATTATTACTGATTCCGATATTGACGCGGATTAGTTTATCAGACATACAGTAATCATACCAGACACGGAAGGGCAAAATAAAAATATGGTTAATCTTCTATTTATTTTTTTTATTTGTATTTTGTATCCGACCTCAAGTCATGAACTTACCGTACATCACTGCATTGGCAATTGACTGTGACAAGTCCATCACAGGGCACATATAAACAAATAACCATTTCCACTCACATTCACAACTTTTAGTATTGTGGGCGGAAGCACCTGGAGAAAACCCACGCAAGCACAGGGAAAGGATGCAAACTCCACACAGGAAAGCCAGAGCCAGAATTAGAACCGAGGGCCTCGACTGTGAAGCAGGCGTGCTAACCACTATAGCACTATGCTGCTTCTGAGAACTTAATACGCAGTAAATATTTCCTGGAAGGACCAACTCTGTACTCTTTCTGAGAACTCAAAAGATTAAGGCTTAGTGTATTTGTGTGCATTGCACAACCCATAGATTTAACTGTGTTCCCTCTTCTGGCATTGAAAATACTTCATATCTAATATAACGTTAACTCCGTTTCATACCTGCTATCAGTCCGCCCCCCACAAATGTGTGTGTCCTTTATAAGTTTAACAGCAAGTTTGAAGTTTGTTACAATGTTACTATATTTAACAAAAACTAATGAAATAAGTAAAACTTTAATTAAAAAAATAATAATTCAAAAAATTATTAATGAAATAAAATATAATAGAGCAGGGGTGCTTAAGTTCGGTCCTCGAGAGCCCCTATCCAGCATGTTTTCCATGTTTCTCTCCACTAACACACCTGATTCATGATCAGGATCGTTATCAGGCTTCTGCAAAGCTTGCTGATTAGCTGATCATTAGGATTCAGCTGTGCTGCAGGAGGGGAAACATGGAAAACAGGCTGGATAGGGGCTCTCGAGGACCGAACTTGAGCACTTCTGTTAGAGAGTGCTTTAAAAAAAAAAAATCTAGCATACGGCAATATACTCGACAAATGTTCCGCATCGCTGTATCGGGCCAGAAACACCAAAAAATAAAATATAAATATGTGTAATATAAATGTGTAACTTTTTTACATATCTATACTATTGGTCAGTCCACATGTTGCTTTGTAGCGCCCCCTGGATTTTTTAAAATTATTATTTTATTTTTTCAAAATCTAGCCTCTGAAGCCAGTCTCACTGATCATTATGAAATTTGACTGGCATGTCAATCTTGAGTAGACCCACAAAAAAGCCACAAGAACCCACGACTGAAAAAAACCGCAGAAAGTCTGCTGTTTTAGTTTGAAATGGACTTAGGGTCAAGTTGGCTATTTTCAGGCATCCTTCAAAAACATACAACTGCTACATATTTTCTTGTAAGATTACACTCACAGAAATATTTCAAGCAGAATTTAAGATTGATGTAATTTTTTTTATATGACACATTCCCATTTACTCTTTTTTTTGGGGATAATTTTAACACAAACCTACCAAATAAATATATGATACATATTCATTAGTCTAATAAAGCCTATTTATTTGAAATGCATAGTCCTCAGTTTTATGGATTTAGTATTAATAAAGTATAATTATGCTAAATGAGGGGTGTCAAACATACGGGTCGCGGGCCGGATCAGGCCCGTAAGGGGGTTTATTCCGGCCCGCGAGATGATTTTGTAAAGTAAAAAAAAGATATATATAGTAGTCAGACCAATTAATCAGCTGGCCACAATTAAAACATATAAATTCGTAATTTCACAAGCAACCTCAGATGATCCATGCAACTTGTACATGGAATTGCCCCAGATGGCATTATTTTACACACCACCTAACGTTACAGTTTGTTTAAAAAAAAATCATAGACCAACATAAACATGATGACACAAATTCAATTACTGGTAACATAAACACATATGAAAAGGATTAACGAACTTGATTAACTGTGCCACACAATGCATTCTGGGAACAATATATATGCAAAACGGGTAGCTACAACACGTCCGGAACTCATACAGGCAAAGTGTTACTGCGTACCATTTGCATTTGTGTTATTTTTTGGAACAATACAATTACAGTTGAGCCTTGTAATGTAGGGCTAACCTACAAATAGCGAAAATCTGCGTCTAATAGACGCCAATTGTTTTTAAGATATAAACCATGATTTTAACGATCCGGCCCGCTTGGCAATATATTTTTCTCCATGTGGCCCTTGAGGTAATATGAGTTTGACACCCCTGCCCTAAATTAATAATTAAAGTAAAGTATATTGTTGAATTACATAATAATCAGGTTACCTATACGCGATAAACAGCATATCATCGCTGCTATGTGAAAAACACGTCCATTTAAAAAAAAAACTTTTTATGTTTTGGGGATTAAACTGGATGCTGATATTTCAAAAACATATTTATAAAATAATAATAATAATTGTACTTTATTAACATTAGACTAATGAACATTTATCATATAAGGTTTATTTGGTAGGTTTGTGTTAAATTTATCTTAAAAAAAGAAAGAAAGAAAAGTAAATGGGAAAAATTGCATAAATGTTAATTTGGGTTTGAAATATTTCTGAGTGTACGATCAAATTAGAGCTTTGTATAATTGACAGATAGTTGACGCTAAACTGCAAAACATTGAGTTTTCATCATTGTGTGTGGGTGGAGCATGACAACAAAGTTTGATGACTTTCCATAAAACGTGCAACTGTAATTACTCCACAGCTGCACCAAATAATTGATATGTGACAAATGTTCATTGTCACCCCCTATTGGGAGAAATGTACCCCTCATTCCTGACACTTGTAATTTTATCCACTCTATAAACACTATTACCTTGACTTACAAGTACTCCAACTTACCATTTTGGTAACCATCACTTGGTGCAACCACTGGGTCTCCCCCCATTTCTGTACATGTCATTAGCCTTAAGTCATTTCCATACATTTTAATTCTAATGTTTGTTTTGTTTTTTAAATTAATTATGCTGCAGTTATAACAGCTCCTTTTTTTTCTTTCTTTTTTTTTTGCCCTTGCAGGATCTGGGGATATCGAAAGTGGGTCATATGAAGAGAATCCTCCAGGGAACTAAAGACCTGGCCAAGGCCTCCGTGGTAGATCTTTAACCTGGAAGCAGACGCTCCCCGAGAAGGGGAAACACAAGAGCGTGATCCTCCTCACGTCACTGGAGAAGATGGCAATCGGATCCGTGAAGCGTGTTGCCAACGTCGAGGAAGAGAAAGGAAGGGTGTGAAGAGTCTTCACAAAAAAGCCATTTCCTTGACAATAACCAATCATATGTCTCACACACACGCACAAACACAGGTATGCAACCAAACAGTGCAGATTTGTTGTGTGACTTGTGATAACAAATTTGTAGCAAAAGCAGAACTTCCAGGAATGGTCGATGTCGTTTTGGTTGGTATTGTCTTAAAAAAAAAAAAAAAACATTTGTAGAACCTTCTGGAATCTGTGTTGGTTCGTTCAACAACAGCATGTTCAACGCTTGCTCGTTTAAGGTTTAATTGCATGATTTAGTGGCTTCGAGTTCTGTTGTAACACTTGAACAAGTTAACTTTACAAGTAAGTATTATCAGTGCCATTTGTGACTACTGAGAGTGTCCTTTCCTTTTTTGTGTGCTTGAGGAATTTTTATTTATTTATTTTGTTTGCATGATGATGATGTGTCAAAGATCTGCGTCGAGTGCCATAACTTTCGAGTATTTTTAGCTAAAAAATGTGCTTTATGGGAGGATGTTAGGAGATTTTAAAGCTATTAGCGACATGAGTCCACATGGTCTGCTGTGGAGGAAGAAATGGGACACCAAAGTGAATGTTACAGGAGAAACAAAGTCAACTGATTTATTTTTATTTTTACTGGTGATGTTTTTTGTTTTTTTACTGGTGCTCTCCAATAGGTTTCATTTTTTTATGAACAATGGTAAAACAATTGATGTTAGTTACTGTATTTCCTCAAATAGATGCCATGCCCCAATTATTTGTCAAGTCCGCTTGAATAAGGTGGTTTCTGTAAAGCTGGCTTGCATGAGCAAAATCTGCAATTTTGACGTTGATCTGAAAAGAATAATGAATTTGTCCAAAAACAAAATAATTATCAATTAAGAAAAAAAAC
Source organism: Leptonotus elevatus (assembly GCF_054856555.1). Taxonomy (NCBI): domain Eukaryota; kingdom Metazoa; phylum Chordata; class Actinopteri; order Syngnathiformes; family Syngnathidae; genus Leptonotus; species Leptonotus elevatus. The sequence goes on along the minus strand of NC_141250.1, from coordinate 6,039,870 downwards.
AATCACGTTTTTCATATAGGGCTGTATTTTCATGTTTTGAATATTGTAAATCCTGTGTGGAGTGCAGCGTAACTCTGCAACGAGGTGGGTTAGACGTAGCGTTTATAATTTTTTTATTATTTTTTATTTTTTTATGAAAATAGAGCCCAAATTTGCCCGTTTGTTTTATCTGAAAGCTAAACAAAATTCATAGGAAGATGGGGCATGATTTCTTTCCATTATTTGTTTGTATAATTTATTATTTTTAAAAAAAATTGTAAAGGGGTAAGAATGTGTTTGTTTTTTTACATTACTTTTTGTATTTATTCAAATTAGAGCTGTCAAACGATTACATTTTTTAATCAGATTAATCACATCTTAGAATTTTGATTAATCACGATTAATCGCTTAATAAAAAAGGCTTTTTATCAACATTTTTTTCCCGCCATATTTGAAGAGCACCGGTTATGTATTAATTCTTTTGACATTAAATGTTATGAGGACGTCTTCAACATTTTTGGATCCACTTCACGCTCATCCTCTGCTTTTTCTAATCAGTTAATTACGTGCATAATTTAAAATGGAAAAAAAATGACCCCAATATATTGACATGAAGAAATATTCTAAATGTAATATGCAAACATTTATTAAATGCTTTACTTTAATGCATGAAATTATCATCCGCTGTCACGCTAAAGGATAATCTATGGTAAAAAAAATTATAGTGCGATTAATCTGCGTTAATTCATGATTAATGCGCTAATTTTTTGTGATTAAATAATAAGTTAACGCTTTAACTTTGACAGCACTAATTAAAATACAAAAATTACCCCTAGATGGGTGGTACCCCAATTAAATAAATTAATGACACTAATAACTATATGAGGAAATACAGTTTTGTTTTGTTTTTACTTCTTGCAATTGCAAATTCTTATAATATACATTAACAACTCACCTCAACCTTTTGGCGAAGTAGCACATTTATGAAACACTAATGCAAATGACGTTATCCTGCAGATCACTGTGGGCATGCATCTTGTTTTTTAGTAAGTTTCTTTACAACTGGTGGCATTACAGGGTCTATTATTTCTATCTATAGTTAAGATTGTAAATACTGTATATCATCTATATCGCTACATATGCACTGTCTTTACAGTACAGTATACCAGTGTATGCAAGCCATGTTTGTTAAGTGTTGTCGTCCAGTAAGTGACTGACATGGCATGCATGTGTCAACACACTGAATTGCGTGTGTATGACACCGTGACACTTGTTGTCTCGTGCATGCTGGTGATAATGCCGTTATGATGGAATGGTGGTGCAATATTTCGACACACTTTCAGTGGCTCAGATAGCGCCCCCCCCCCCCCCCCCCCCCCCATATTTCTTCCAGTGGTGCTTCCATGATCCAATGTTAAAATATGATTTCTTACAATAGTGAGCTGGCTCAATAGTTTAGCTATTATTTCATTCGTGTAGTTAAGATATCGCTACAGTTGCCAAATATGTTATTTAATTAACATTGCTTTATTTGTCCTATCGCTTCAGATTTTCACCCTCAGAAAATGGGGCCAAATAGATTTGAGTTGTGTTACTGTTTTGTGACTGGGTTCTGTACGGGTCGGAAATCAGAAATATTCCGCTTTGTTTGCTTACAAAATCAGTCCTCAAAGCATTTTTTTTTTAACATATCCGAGTGTACATATGTGACCGACATGCTAACGCAGCTGCGTCAACCTACGGAAAGATAAACAACTTTATCCTCCAGGCTCCCTTGCCATTCACTGGCCAAAGGCAGAACCCAGGGTTTTTTTCCCCACTTTTGGTAAACTGTCAGCTCAACATTGTCGTACACGCGCAAATACTTCCGGGTGCCAGGTCTCGATGGTGTTGTCATTCAATCATTCCTGTGACACTACACACGACAATATGCTATGATTCATCCTCACTCAAATCCGAAAGTTCTAATTGGGCATTCATTTGTAAGTTATGACGTTTCTTCCAGTTGTTAAACAACTTTTATTCTACATATCCAGTATTGGTGGATGCCTGATGGAATACATCACGGTGGTCAATGAGCATTTATTTCCACTTTCCAATCATGTCCAACTTGACATTTATAAGTGCAGTGATGAACTTTGATTCACAGAATACTTTTTCATTCAGTAGTTACTAGCCAGATAAAAACGTAACCACTAAATTGTGCGCTGCACTGTTTTAAAAAAAATATTATTATTATTATTTCCGAGTTGCATTCTGTGGTTTAGTTGCCTTTAAATCTCAACATATGTATGCATCTAAAGTGTCTGCCGGGTTTCGGTCTCAAGTTTCATGGCAAGCAAACGCTCGCCATGTGGAAGCTGCCATCTTTCTTTATTGTCTGTAAATAATGCTGCAAACTGCCTGGTTTTGTCCAAACCAATCATGCAAAGGGACCTGTCATAGGCAAAAAAATAGTGTTGGGAGTTTTTGTTGTTTACATTGTGTTTACAGTTTTAATTTTTAAGAACTATAAATCATCTTAAGAAATATATATATTTATTGCCTAAGGTATATGCGTGCATTGTGTTATCTCACATTTTGAATACAGTATAATGTTGTGTGTCACCCGTATTGCTATATTGAATGACTTGGTTAAAAGTAGTTTAATAATAAGGATGATAATAATAATAATGCTTTTTATGACTACTAAATGACTGTTTTCTGTGCCTTTTTATGGTTAGAAAATGCATGATTAGTTATATTTATTATATACGGATTTTAAGTCACTGAGATGTGTATTTTTGTACTCTGGATATCAATACATGGTTCAGCTTTTTGTTGTACAATTTGCAAGGGTGCCTTACCTGAGGCCACCTATACAGTACATATCTCTCTTCTTCAATTAAAAAAAGACAAACTCAATACCATTTGTTGTAAGTTATTTTCATCGGCTTTATGTTCAATTCATGCACAACTGAAGGTTTAACTAACGAAAGACATTCAGAATGTTTGTTTGGATTTGGACATTTTGTTTTGGAAACCAATCAAATTGTGGTTTAGGTTCTGAATGTGGTATCATGAAAAGATTGATCAACCACGAGGACCTAAAAGAGGGCCGGAAACCAACAGCATCAGGAAGTCATCAAGAAGTCCACAAATGGGACAAATCTAATGAATTATTAAGCGTTTATATCTTTTGATCTCTTATTATGGTTTGAACCATTTTTATTACTTAAATCTGTTCTTAACTAAACTATTATTTAGTTTAACTTAAAATTGTTCTCGTTCAAAACTGAAAACCAGGCCTACCTGTAACTGCAAGAGGCCAATGAAAAATCATACAAATATTATCAGCTGGAGGAGTCAGAACTAAGGAGTAACATACAGGCAACACTTCAAGTCATAATGTTATATTGTGTGAAATATGTTACAATACAAGAAAAAATGTGGTTATGAAAAATTTTAACTTAAGATTGCTAATACTGCTTGAGAAAAAGTCATATTAAGTCATAGTGATAAAAAGGCATATTACGAAAAACATCAATCTTAATGCTAGAAAAAAATTGCAATCTTAAAGAGTTGAGAATAAAACAGTATTACAAATATGTAACTACAAATAATATTACAAGAAAAAACTAACATTGCAATAATAAAATGAGGAAATGACAAAAAAGAATGTGTGAATACATTTGCTGTAAAATTACATCACCAGTACAAGAAAAAGGTAATACTTATTGAAATAATCTAAATCCTATGGAAATTATTGAAATAAAGGAATCATAATATTACAAGGAAAAAGCGACACTGTTACGCAAATAAAAAAAACTGACATTACAAAATAGTTTTAATGAGAAGTATGATATTCAACATTGTCTTTTTTCAACAATTATAATACAAAGGAAAATAAAAAATTTTTAACATCCCGAGAACTAGAAAATTTTACAATAATAAAATATATATCATATTAGGTGAAAGAGATCTTAGTAAAATCTTAGTATTTTGAGACATAAGTTGTCATATTATATTAGCAGATTGAAGTCAGAATGTTTGAAGAAAAAGAGTCCATCCATCCATCCATCCATTTTCTTAACCGCTTGTCTTCACAAGGGTCGCGGGGGGCGCTGGAGCCTATTCCAGCTGGCTTCGGGCAGTAGGCAAGGTACACCCTGAATTGGTTGCCAGCCAATCGCAAGGCAGAAAAAAGAGTCACAACTTTGTATTATGAGAAATATGTTGCAATATAAATAAGTTCAAATAAGTCAACAATGATGGAACACAGTCCTTATGTCAGCACAGGAGACGTGCATGCAGAATTGCAACTTTGTTCTTATAAAATTGCAACTTCAACCTCATAAAATTACAACAACAACAACAAAAAAATCTAAAATTAAGACTTTGTTTTGTAGTATTATTCTATTCTTTTCAGTGTGACCCTGACACTCCTTTTAGACTTTTATAACCATTTCTTCTCGTTAGTTTGGCTTTTGTGAGCTGGAGCCTTTTCCAGCTGACTTTGGGTGATTGTCAGGGTACCAGTGACACCACATACAAACAATATTTATCATCATCATTATCATTATTATTATTATTATTATTATTATTATTAGTAGTAGTAGTAGTAGTAGTATATACATATAGGCATATAACCATTTCACATTCGGAGATATTTATAATTTAGGGTGAGGGTGGGCAGATTTTTGTGTTTAAGGACCACAATTGATTAAAAAAAATACTACTACTACTACTAATAATAATAATAATAGTAAAAACAACAATATTGTGTATGGAAAACGATTCGATGTTTTTTTATTTTATAAAAACATAATAATTATATTTTGAAACAATTTAATTATAATAGATAAATGATTTAATGAATGCAAAATACAAATAAATCAATTAATCAATTGTTTAATGAGATAGATAGACTAATACTGTATTTAAAAAAATACGTGTAAAACATGTAAAATAATTCATTTTGAATGATCAAGCTAACGTTATGCTCCATGTGTATACTGTGCTTTTTCATTGCTCTGTTTCTCAGCCTTTGATTGATAATGCCTCAGACAACTCTTGTTTTCAGACGGTACTGTCTTGGGAGAATGGGAGTTGGGTTGCGTTTACTAAAGTCGGTAAATGTGAAAACCTATTGACTTTCCTTGCATCATGTTGAAAACGTCGCTGTCACGTTTCCAATTTTTTATTGCGGTTTGACTTTGCGTTCCTTTACGATGATAAAATAATTTCACAGGTCTCGTGAGGGGGAACTACGGGGACGAAATAGCCCACTATTTCGTTAGTGTTCGCATTCAGGGGGAAGTGTTCAAAATTACCGAATTCGTTTTCTGTTCGCAAATGATGCACAGTGGTTCTTGTCGGCGCTGCTTGAAATCCAACAACATCACCAAGCAGCAGAGGTAAACTATACGTTAACATGACAATGGCGATGTTTTTCCACACTTGACGTCTTTGGGGGCACGTGTACAGTGACGTTAGTCTGCTTACCAGTTGCTAGTTGCGGCGTTTGGGTGACATCACTCCGTTCGCTAACTGCGGCCTATTATTATCCCTGCTAGCTCACTTGATTGACAGCTTGTCAACTAACAAGATAGCCCCCTTATACAGTATTTTAAAAATGTGGTTCATCAAGTGCATCTGATCAATGGCAACTATTTAGCAATACTCGTGCTAGTGTTATTGTTTCAGCGATAGCATAACAATATCAGCATCCACAGTCAATGTCAGGCCACGGTGTAAGTAGCTATTCTCCCTTTTTGTATTTAATAGAAGCTTATTCAATAATAGAACATGTATTTCAGTTCAATTTATGTGGGGAGGGTTAACTTAGAGAATGCTTTTTTTCCAATGACGCCCTGGTCAAAAAACAAAACAGTAAGCAGGGTATCGCAGTCAGTGTGGCAAGATTTAGCCAAATTATTTTTAAAATCCTCTTCCTCCCTAAGTGTGTTTATATTAGTGTATATAGTGAACGGGGGGGACACCCACACCCACCCACAATTTGAGAAAAATTGTGCCATAGAGACCCTATAAAATATAATTTTATTTGATTTTAGACTTTACATGATCAAGATTTTTGGGTCGGATCACCAATCAATGTCTTAAAAACAAAAAAAAACTATCACACATCTGATCACAAGATCCAGCAATATGTCTATTTGTGTAGTGTTTAGGGTTAGGGTGGGCAATCCTGGTCCTCGAGGGCCGAGACCTGCATGTTATTGATGTTTCCCACCTCCAACACATGTGAATCATTTGAGTCAGGTGTGTTTGACAACCACAACTGCCCACACCTGGTTATAGTATCAATAAAGTATTCTCAAGCATTTTCGGCAATACTATGTTTAACAAAAAAACTAGTGTGATTTGAATACGAAACAAAAATATGCGAAACATTTTTAGTAACAATGTAGCTGCTTTTAAAATGTGCATTACATAAAAATACAACTACTGTAAATACATTAGTTGCAACCGTTTCGACATGATTTCAATGAAGAACCTGCATGTCGATTTGTGTGCCCCATCAGCATGGAAGTAACAAGTGAATTGGGACACTGAAGTTGTATAGTAGTCATATTTATAATAATGGGCTTTGGCCTTAATTAGCAGTTGCATAGATCTTTATCTTAAAATCTTTCAAATCGGTCTTAATAAAAAAAATAATAATTGCAGGGAGGGGTATTTAGTAATCTGTACCCACAATTTAGTCATTTGACCCACAGTTTAGCACGTCAAAAACAAACAAAGAAGAACACTCAAATATATAGATACACGTTTGATTTATTTGAAAACTGGAGTAGTGTTGAGTGTGAAACAGACGAGAAACTCCATGCCATTTTGATTTTGTAGAAATGAGAGCAGGTTAAAATAAGCATTTTTTTTAATTGTATGCAACGAGGAAACCAGCGTCTTCCCCATTGCAAAACTGTGAAAACACTGCCATAATCAAACCCACTTTTTCATACCCTGACATAGGCCTGGGTGATTTTGCCTAAAATAAAATCTCCGATCTCCGATGCTGTTTTTTCAACATCCATCCATGGTCCATTAAATGTAGCAAAGATGTTTCCAACAAATATTAACGGACAAAATTTTGGTCCAAGCGCTTTTCACCTTTTTCACCCCTGACTCATTTTCATGCCTGCATTTGAGGCACTGTTGGCCTTATCGTTACACAAAGGCAAGTGGTCAATTCTCAGACTTACACATGGAGCACAGCGACAAACACTTCACGCAGCAAAAGAAAGTTCATATAAAACGGATGGGCACTTTCTGTTTGCAGGTGAGCGGCCCACCCTTGGTCGCCATGGAAGCTTGTGCACGTATTCGAGGAGCCCCAATGAAGTCGAGGGCTTCTGTTAGAAAAGAGGTGAGGGACCAGAATTTATGCTGCTCTTTTTTTCTGGGTAAATCCGTTAATGAAACCCAGCAGGCTTAGGTTTTAGTCACCTTTTCAATCTCTGTAACCTTTTCTTCTGGTTTAGGCTGATGTAAATTTTCCTTGAGAGCCCTCAAATCCAAATTTTGTGTTTGTGTGTCTTTTCTTTGTACTTTGATAGCTGCTCCTTTTTTTGGGTGTAATTGTGAACATTGCTGCTTCAGTGTACTTCTAAGCCATGCCCATTTACTCATATGTGCAGACGATACGTGACAATGGAACGCAGTTTGTCAAGAGCCTCTTGCGGAGCAGAAAGGATCTTTGCAATATCAACCTGGACCTCCCATCCATAGATAGCACAATAGTGACAGAGGTTTGTCTCATGCAAGCATGCAAACATACAGTACATACATAACTATACACATGAAGACACACGCACAATAATATAACATGATATGAACCATTTTATAATCTTTTTCAGATTCATTTTGTTTGTCTGCCTGCTCAGAGTGAAGGTGACGATGCTGTGGATCAGGTACTTTTATACTGTAGAAGCCATCTTTTTTCTCAAGTCGGCCTAATTCATAAATCACACCAGACACTGGCGCGTCTATCATCTACTGTATTTTTCGGACCTTAAGTCGTTCCGGAGTCTCAGTCACACCAGTCAAAACATTTATCATGAAGAAGGAAAAAAGCATAGATCCTCGGGAGTACAAGTCACACTTTTTGGGGGAAAACCGAGACCAGTGACAGTAGAGCTCGAACTCACACCCAAAACCCCCATTCCCTGATCGCATTGGCGGTAGCAAAAGAGTTCCGGTTGGATTCTAAACTTGTGCTTCTACCTACGTAAAAGGTTTGCTTTTTAGTTTAAAATGGCTTACCTTAACTAGAATCCCTCATCACGTTGTGGCCAAATGGTCAGTTATTGTGCCTTTTGGTGCAGTAATAGTTGTGGCAGATGATGCATGATAAAGGAGGTCGTGGTAATGCAGTTGTTACCAAACTTATTGGGCTAATGTACCGCTGAACATTTTTTGTCATAGCTCGAATACCCACTCACTCACACGTGTTGATCATGTTCCAAAAGTAGAACATACACAATTTTGGTAATATTTTGCCTTTACTGGGTTGTATGTAAAATACCAAGTTCTGTTGTGGCTCTGATGCATCAATTTCACATGTGGGCCACTGGTTGAAACTTTCTGTGATGCATGGGGATCGCTTTCACATGACAGTCAATGGGTCTATTGTGCAACTATGTATTCTGTCCTTCTTTTAGGCCCTGGCGTCGCTTCCGGCTGGGTTGTGCGAGATTCTCAGGACCTTCCACATTCACGGCCTGAGGAATAATGAAGTTCAGCTGCTCAAAGACTCCCCCAGACTGACGGAGCACAAAGACACTGGGCCTCAAGTAGGTTGAAAACAAATAGTCCTGAAACCAAACTCCACCATCCCATTTTGAAACTTGGGAAGAACTTGTTTTTTCCCCTCTCGAACCCTCAAACACAGTGTTGGGTAAAGGCCGTGTGTGTGCTGCGCCACAATTCTGGTGGTGGTGGGCAACCTCCGGCTAGCGTCACATCGTTGACAGGCCTTCTTGGGTGCTACGTCACTGGCGTCCGCTACGCTTTGGAGCTGCAAAGCCTCCACAGGGGCGAGGTGAGGCAGTCGGAGGAAGACGACACCAACCAGTCCATCTCGTCCATCGAAGACGACTTTGTCACTGCGCTGGAGAACCTTGAGGAGGACGAAACGGGAGAGAACCCCTGTAAGCTTTAATGCTTTATATGCTTTATAAAGAGAAGCATGTGATCCCAGCAGCTGACTGCAGAATTTCCTCCTCTAGTGGCCCTGGGTGTTTATTTACCCAACTGCAGAGGAATACTCAATTCAAACATTTAAGCATATTAAGAAAGGGAAAAAAACACCCATGGAAAATGTATATTGGAGTTTTTTTTGTAGAATGCGTTGGGTTTACAAAAAATGCTTCTTTTTTTAAACACTATTTACTGGCTGGTTCACTCCCTATCCCCTGCAAATAGTGGTGTTCCACTATATTGTTTTAAGTTGTAATATCACCATTCACCCCTAGGTGGCAGACATGGCTTAGTATAAGTCTTATACTGTCCTATTATACAACGTACGTAGGCTAAATAAATTTTTGCGCATTTGGAATGACATGTAGGACAAACAGGATAGTACTCAATAATATTCAAATTCAGAGTAAGTTGATTTTTGGGAAACCATGCACAAAATGAGTCCTTTGTTCGATGATGGTTTGCTGGTTACCTCTGTGGTGTTATTGAATGGTAATTTTTATACGAGGTGGTGGCGGATAACCACAAATTTGGTTATTTTGTTATTTGGTTTAAACACCTTGCTGATAAGAGCATTTAAGATTATTTAAGAAATGTATCATAAAAAAATGAAATATTTTAAGAGAATGTATTTTGCGCACATTTTATTGTTTGTTTATTTAAAATGGCATTTTTGTCATACATCTGGTTAGGAAATGGATGGCCCTATCGCTCCCCAGTAGCACTGATGAAAAATTATTTCCAACTCCATCATTTAGGTTGCCCATCTCTTACCTGTGGTCTAGAAAATTATTGAATGGATGGGTGGATTGTAATGAAGACATAAGCATGGGCACCAGTAGATCACGCTGTAAGAAGTTAATCTTGTTGAAGTTGAAGGGCACAGGTTTGGGAAAAAGTAACACTGAAAAATGTCAGATTTACACTCATTGGTGTATAGACATATAAACACTTTTCTAGTGTTACATTTAACACTCTGTGTTAATCTAACACTGCCGATTTTTCTGTGTGGGGGGTGGCAATTACTCAAGGGTTTTTACTCTTTCTTTGGTTTACTGTATTTTGTTATGCACCCCGCTGCATACAATAGCAACACAATTAACTTCAGTTTTACAGAAGCCACATCTTGGGTCCATTTCACAAAGCATGTTCAACAAACACAGAGACTAACCCTGAACAGCGAATTGACATACACTGAGAGAGGAAACCGTGTTTACGGTTCCACTGCTGCCTTTTTTTGGGCCCATGTCAAAGAAAATTGTCGTGGAAAAATCCAAATGCACTCGCGAATATACGGAGCACCTCCGGGAGTATTTACCCGCTCTGACTGGAAATGAGCAGCGCTTCGTCTCCACTACCGCACATGCGTATTTGGCATTGCTTGGCTTCACTGGGCTACCCAATCAATGTACGTTCGGCTTTGCTTGGTTTGCTTGGGTGGCGAGAATGAGGTCAAACTCCCGAGGCATTCTTTACTCAGATTTTTTGGTCGAAGTCCGATTTGTACGAGTTCCAAGACGTTCGAACTCCGAGGTTCCACTGTACCTCCCTTTCAGAAACGGAAGACTAGCGTTTCCCACATTTCAGGGTTTCTTGACCCAGGGTTCTCACTAAACCTGCTTTGTGAAATAGACCTCCTCTATGGGCAATAGTTTGTGTTGTGGTCAAGAAGGCATTGCCATATTTGAGGGAATAAAATTATGAGTGTCATTAATTTAAGTGGAAATAGTTTGTAAACCCTGTGTTATAATTGTCATATTGTTTCATCTTTCCTCTCTTTTCTTTGTTTTCTTTCTCTTTGGACACCTGAAGCTTATCGGCCTTTCAAAAGACGTGATGTGGCGTCACAGACGGTGCCTACCCACAAGAGACGAAAGGAACTATCAGGTTCCCACATTATAATAAGCTCTTCTTCAAAGAAATATGCAGCCAAACACAAGCCAGGCCCGGAGGTTTCTGTTACTGTGCAGAAGTGTTCCCACATGGAAACCCAGTGGACTTACTGCAGTTCAGGAGCTCGTCTGTCCTCGCCGACAGTTCAAAACAGTGAATCTGAAGAATCTGACTGCTCCAGCCCAAGCCCTATCATTTTCCTGGATGAGGTTGGCTACCAGAAGAGCATGCTGGCCAAGCTGGATATCCCTCAGGTGCCGGGAGGTCCTAGAGAGAGGGTGGAAGACTCTGACTCTGAAGTGAGTGAATTCTTTGACAGCTTTGACCAGTTTGATGACCTGGAAGACTTCAATTCAGAGAATGGCACTCTCACGCTGCCAATGGATAATGACAGTGCTCCAGCGACACAGAAAGCTGCAGAATCTAGCACTGGTGGCTCGACATTGAAATATGTCTCCAAAGGTTGCTCAACAAAGGGCATGTATCCCCACTGCTTTGATCAACCAATTCTCCCAGCGAATGTGAAAAAACCCACTCCCCTCAAACCAGGCTTCCCCTACGGACCTCCCTCTGAGATGCCTGACTCCCCACGTCCAGTACAAAGCCCCTCAGAGGACAATGGTGGTCCACTCTTCAGTCCCGTCAGCTCCTCTGCCTTTAGCCCTCTGGTAGATTCAAGTGGGGTTCTGGAATATTTCTGGAAGAGAAGTGAGGACCGGAGCAACAATACTGAGTTACGGAAACCCCAAGATCTCTGCTCTTTGTATAAGACCTACTCAGACTTTGCCAGCAGTCTCTCCAATGAAATTCTTGGATCTGTCTGCGGGTACCAATCCGCTACAGACATTAATGACAACAAGAATCTCAGTTGTGTTTGCCAGAAGGAATTTACCAACCCCTCAGGCTACACGATGAAGCTCTCAGAAATCCAGGAGACTATAACAGTGGCCAAGCTACAGAAGACATCCCAGTCTTTGAAGGATGGTATCCAGAGGTTTGCTGCTGACCTTGTTGAAATGAGCCTAGGCAGTGCTTTGCGAGACCTCCAAAAAGGCGTGTCTACTTGCACCACCACTTTGTGTCACCTAGCTGCTAGACTCACCTCCTCAGTATTTCAGATGGCCTTTCATGAGATTGGCATGCGACAGGCCTACGTGTTGAAGGAGCGAGCAGTGAATGGGTTAGCAAACTTCCTGGTTGGAGAGGCAGTATCTGGTGCCCTGAAAGAGTTCTTGACTGTGAAAAAGCAGATTTTCCATAGCACAGTGACACAGTTTGCAGCAGATTTAGCTGAAGAACTGGTATTTGAAGGTATTATGGAGGTATGTCAGTTCTCCCATCCTTCAACACCTCTAACCCCCAGTGATTGGTCTTTTGGCCAGGGACACAAAGTAGAAGAAGAAGAGGAGGAGGAGGAGGAAGAAGAGGTGGTTACTTCCTATGCTTCAGACTTGTCCGAGTCGGTTATCCAGGAGGCGTTCATCGAGCTCTCTCAGGCTGAAATTGCCTTTACGAGCCAAGCAGCAATCAGTGTTTCTCCAGACAACATCTGTTATGTTAGTGCAGAGAATATGAGTGCTCACACTTGCAGCACATTTGCTAACCGGCAGCTTTCCAATGCCACCTTAGCAGATGTTCCGGGGACCTCCGGGGAGAGTGTGCCCTGCACAGTGAAGGAAGCTCTTTTCACTGTATCAGGCATGGCCAGCTGTATCCCCGTGCCCCAAGCAGGCCAAGCTATCTCCTATCTAAAGGATCCTGAAGACGAGCATGGTCCCAGCCCAACAGGCACCTCACAGCCCAGCCCTAAAAGAGTATCAGTATTTACCCCAGATACCACATCATGTACGCAAACTAACATTTACATCCATGAAACTGAAACACCCACGTGCTCCCTTGGAAAGTCACCATTCCAAAACTTGTCTGGTAACATGGTGGACATGATAGTAACTGAAGCTTGTGAGCTTGAAAGCTCTTCTAAAATGAAGAAAGGTTTTGATGACTGTGCTGGTTTCCTTGCAAAGACAGTCCTGAGCCAAAGGGACACTCTGCATGTGCCAAATACAGAGATGGGTGGACAAAAGAAGACGGCTCACCCTGGGGATGACGCAACTCCAAACTCGGGTCAAAAATCTAGTCGGACACCCGGCACTCCTCCCTCTACCCCCCAGCAGCCAAGTGAAGTATCCAAGGAGAAACAAATAAAACAGTTCTCCAAGAAGTTAAAAAGCAAGTTGGCCAAAGAATTTTCCCCAGCCACCCCTCCTCCAACTCCACACTATCACCCTGAAACTGATCCGGGTCCTACGGAAAACAGTCCAGAGGCAGACAAGACCGAGTTTATGCTGAAACTGATGAGATCACTTTCCGAAGAGGTAGATGGTAATGAGGATGAAGAGGAGGAAGAATTGCCAGAAGATGCCATTAGAAGTGGCACCAACAAATCTGTCGAGTCGGAAGGTTTCCCCCAGGAAGTGAGACAGTCATCTCGCAGACTGTCCAACAAGGAAGCTGTCCATTATGCAGAGCAATTAGCTTGTCATATAGTCTCAATGGCAACAGAGATGGACACTCTAGGAGTCGATGATGAAGTTGGGGAATTCGCTGGTCCCGTTGAGCAAGAGGGTGACAGCGTGGCTCATTTCTCAGAGCAAACTTTGAACACCTTGTGGGTGTATGCAGGGGAGGTGGCTGGGGAAGTAATCAATGATGTAAAGAGGATGGTGAGCTCAGTCCAACAGTGCTCATATCATGGTTCTCCCAGAAGAAGAAGTGTAGATTGCCTTAGCTCAGAGTGTTTGCATCACCACCAGCATCACTCTCTTCCTGGCACAGATCAGAACAGGGACTGGAGGGTGGAGAGGGTGGCTGAGCAATGGTCGAACAATCTCATATCCTCTCTTTTCCGCTCACCTGTCTCAATGTCAAGTAGTTCCAGCTCAGGATTGTCCTCGACGTATCCCAGCTGTGAGAGTGTGACAGATGAATACGCTGGCTACCTCATTAGGGTGCTGAAAAAGGAGGGAGGCAGTCGGGAGTTAGTCCTTGATCAGTATGCTAGTCGACTGGCCTACCGGTCCATAAAACAAGGCTTGGCTCATGCTAGTCGAAGGATCAAACAGAGACCCTCCAGCGCCCGCCTTCGTCCCTCAAAGTCATTACCAGATGAATGGAAGGCATCGGGTAGTGAAGCCTCACCAACCAAGGACATTGTGGAGCCAATGGTTTGTCCCTCATGTGAGGATGTACAGTGTTGTTGCAGAGAAAAACAAGGCCAGAGGGACTGCGTTGATTTGGTGAACTTTGCAGAATCTTTAGCGTACAATATCACCTGTGACGTCACACGAACACTTCGTCTATCGTCTGTACGCCTCCCCAAGTCTCTTACCGACTCTTGTCTTTATAAGAAATCCAAACTTGAAAATATGACAGAGAACCTCATTAGGAATTCATTCTTGTGCCCTCTACTTTCCAAGGACAGTAAGGCTAGACATTACCACAGCACGGGTAGCTTGCTTGATGGTGGCCACAACAGTAGGATGATGCAGGTGATTGAGCACTACGCAAGAAAAATAGTAGATGACACTCTAAAGATGAGCCTGGCTTCAGTTGGGCATTCATCCCAAGATCATCAGAGGACTCCCGGCTCGGACAGACGCTCACACACCCAAAAACTGTCTGAAGGAATGGTGCCGAGCCCCGCCCTGGGACTGAAGACCTGTCGCTACTGTCAGGCTCTGGAGTGTCCCTACTGCACCAAACTTAGTCAATATCACCAATCTACATTGCAGAAGAGGAGAAGGGACCCAGAGTGTCAAACCGGGCCAGAACGCCTGCATGGGCTGGAGATTCCTAAAATCCATATTGACCTGGAACATAGGTCAGCGTTTGCAGAGCAGATGGTGTCTATGGCAATGGAGAACGCAAAACGGGAGTTGAGCAACACAAGCCTTAACGCAGACAGTGGCATTGGCCATGATGGAGCCAGCTATGCAGAGAGCCTCACTGCTGAGATCATGACCTCTGCACTTAACGTCTGCCAAGCGGCCAGTGTCAGGTACAAACAAGTTACAAGACTTGCATCATCAAAATCTTTATGCATGTTCTACCTGTCAATATATTTCTCAAGTTCTAAGGTTCATGAACCTTTTGAGGGTTCTACCTCCCTAGCAATAGCAACGTGGCAAGATTTGCCCAAAATTGCACTTCGTCAAAATGCCAAGTATGATTGGAATGGCCAATTCAACCTGATAACAGCACACCAAGAATAAAAAATTAAATACATGGATAATGGCTTGTGGGCATTTTTTTGGGGCGGGGGGCTTTTTGGGGACTGCTTTTTTTGTGATGCTGCCTGAAAAAAAAAGAAAAGGAAAAAAAAAAAAGTTTTACTTAATTATTTCTCAATAGATTTATTTAAAATACAACAACACACACACAGACATATTAATGTAATTGGCCATTCTGATTTCAATTTTGAATTTCTTAACTTCTTCCATCCATCCATCCATTTTCTGTACCGCTTGTCCTCACAAGGGTCGCGGGGGTTGCTGGAGCCTATCCCAGCTGGCTTCGGGCAGTAGGCGGGGTACACCCTGAACTGGTTGCCAGCCAATCGCAGGGCACACAGAGACGAACAACCATACTCACAATCACACCTATGGACAATTTGGAGTGTCCAATTCACCTGCCATGCATGTTTTTGGAATGTGGGAGGAAACCGGAGTACCCGGAGAAAACCCACGCAAGCACGGGGAGAACATGCAAACTCCACCCAGGAAGGCCGAAGCCCGGACTTGATCTCACAACCTTTGCACTGGGAGGCGGACGTGCTAACCAG
Organism: Leptonotus elevatus; assembly: GCF_054856555.1. NCBI lineage: Eukaryota > Metazoa > Chordata > Actinopteri > Syngnathiformes > Syngnathidae > Leptonotus > Leptonotus elevatus. Next base: position 6,023,960 of record NC_141250.1, on the reverse strand, counting down.
TCAGCCACCGTGCCGCCTTCTTAACTTCTTTTTTTTTTTTTTTTTTTTTTTTCAAGTAATGGTGGATGGATGGATGGATGGAAAAATAATGAAGCTAAGAGATTCACATTTGGACATAACATGACTTGTAATGTAATTTTTAAAATATGGAAAATTTGAAACAGTCATTGTTGGTTACCATGAAAATAGGAATCTTGTAGAATAGAATTACTGGTACTTGATTCCACTAGTAACACTGTTTCTTAGGAACTACTGGATAGATTTTGCTGAAACCTGTTGATTACAATAACAGTTAATACTACCTGATGTTA